>NC_083225.1:28315972-29643829 GCF_032191835.1 Heteronotia binoei | reverse complement strand
TAATTGGAGGAATGGTTTTAATGGTTCTTCTTCCTAACTGCAAGCCTTCTCAGGTGAATATGTGAAGCTACCTAGTGATGAACTAGACCTCGGGTTGATCCAGTACAGGGCTGGCAGCCTGTGATTTTCCAAGGGGCTTGAGGTGGGATGCTTTTCCAGTATTACTTCCAAGGATTCATTTGAACGGAGCCACCAGGCAGGACCGGATCTACATGTTTTTTGAGAGGGGCAAAATGAAAAAATGGCAATCAGATGATAAATCTTTTCTCCCTTATGGGCCATTCTATCTTATGGTCCCATAGAATACAATGGACTCCATACCCAATTTGGTGCCAACCCCCTCCGTTGGCGCCCGGGGCAAGCACCCCCCTCTGCCCCCTCCTAGATCTGGCCCTGCCACCAGAAGCTGAATCTGTGAGCTTCAGCATGCAGGCCTAGGTCTTTCTTTTGAAGCACAGAGAAAGTAAAGCTGGGTACAGATTGGCCCCGGAGGCATCTCAAACTGTGCCACCCCAAAATGGAGTGGCCAAATTCTGACCAGACACTCCCATGTGATGTGCCCATATATAGTGCGAGGGCCCTTTGGCATGTTCACATGGTTGTTGAGCCCTTACTGTGCTTTGGGCTTTTTTTTTCCCTTTACATTTTTAGTAGCCACGCACACATGCACTCATGCACTCTGGGCAGTGATTTTTTTTAAAGAATACCAATAAGCACCTAGAGCGAATTGGTGGGTTCACACTGCCAATCCACCTCACTTGCGTGCTCCTATGTTCAGACACCCAGAAAGATGGATGGAGTGTGGCAGAAGAATTTGCTACCACTTCCTAAGTGGTAGCTACTTGATCTGACTCAGAGACATCGGAGGACAGGGTGAGTACGAGAATGGGACAGGTGGCAGCTGTGCCTATCTGACCTTGTTTTTTAAATCCACCTGGGAGCCAGGCCTATATCAGCTCAAATTGGCCACCTGAATTCAGTCTAAATGTGAATGCTGGTCTCCTATGATATTTCCCCTGCAACCTCCTATTAGTAAAGGGTGAACATCACCATGCTTCACCTGTAACTTTATATTTTGTGATCAGTCTTGTCAAACACCCAAATGCTTGACACGTATTTGCAAGTACTTGATGGGTTTCCTGCAAAACAGACAGTTGTCCACCAGGGGCAAATCGGACCTTTCCAAAAGGAGTATCGACATTGGCATGCAGTAGAACAGCTAGAATTGAATCCAGTAGCACATTAGAGAGGTTGTTGTTGTTCTTAATGATGATGATGATAGCTTTTGAGTTGAAACTCTGTTTGTCAGGTACAAGACTGTATCTGATGAAGGCATCTTTGAATCTGAAAAGCTCATACCTCTTGTTGGTCTCTAAAGGGCTACTGGGTACAATAATGCCCCTGTATAAATTGATGGTGTGGCCTCATTTGGAATACTGTGTACAATTCTGATCACCACACTTCAAAAAAGATATTATAGCAATGGAAAAAGTCCAGAAAAGGGCAACTAGAATGATTAAAGGATGGAACACTTTCCCTATGAAGAAAGGTTAAAGCGCTTAGGGGTCTTTAGCTTGGAGAAACGACAACTGAGGGGTGCCATAATAGAGGTTTACAAGATTATGCATGAGATAGAGAAGCTAGAGAAAGAAGAACTTTTCTCCCTTTCTCACAATACAAGAACCCATGGGCGCTCAATGAAATTGCTGAGCAGTTGCATTAGGACGGATAAAGAAGATTGCAAAGACTCAGAATGGCTTACAATCTCCTATATCTTCTCCCCCCACAACAAACACCCTGTGAGGTAGGTGCGGTTGAGAGGTGTTTCACAGCAGCTGCCCTTTCAAGGACAACTCCTGTTATAGCTATGACTAACCCAAGGCCATTCCAGCAGCTGTAAGTGGAGGAGTGGGGAATCAAACCTGGTTCTTCCAGATAAGTGTCTGCACACTTAACCACTAAACCAAACTGGTGAAGTACTTCTTCCCCCAAAGAGTGATTAACATATGGAATTCACTGCCACAAGAGGTGGTGGTGGCTACAAGCATAAACAGCTTCAAGAGGAGATTGGATCAACATTTGGAGCAGAGGTCAATCATTGGCTATTAGCCACAAGGTATAGATGGAACTCTCTGTCTGGGACAAATGATGTTCTGTATTCTTGGTGCTTGTGGGGGGCAACAGTGGGAGGGCTTCTAGTATCCTGGCTCCATTTGCAGACTTCCTGATGGCACCTGATGTAGTTTTTTGAGGGTTTTGTCCACTGTGTGACAGAGTGTTGGACTGGGTGGACCATTGGCCTGATCCAACATGGCTTCTCTTATGTTCTTATGTTCTCTTAGAGGTTTCCAAAGGAAAGTAACCTTCAATAGCGAACGTCTTTTTTTAAAAAAAAAAGATGCTAGGTTCCAGCCAGAGGCCTTCTGTTTCCTATAAGTTTTTATTTGCAATCTTTCAAGAATGATCTACCAGAATTGCAGACCTTCCTCGAGGATGGCACTTTTACATGTGGTACCAACCCCCTTCGAAAAACTGTTTATTTAACAGACATGAAATTAGGAAATCATTATACAAAACTTGGCAATGGATAAAACCACAATTTTTCAATAAGGTGCCGAGGTAGCTATCCCCACTTGAAACGTTGATACACCCCAATTTGTTGAACTTATCATACGTTATTGGATAGCCAAGAAAATTCGAAGATCGATCCAGGTTTGCAGTTGGATTGGTGGACAGAGACACAAATCCAGTCAAAACACATGAAGGACAAGATACTGGGATCTGAAAGAAAAATGAATGATTTAGACCTAATTTGGATTGGTACTGAAGAGAAATTGATTGCAAAATATATATAATCTACTTCTACAACTAAGAATGCAAGAAGAAATTGTTAAAGAAAGCATGGTTAAATGGATGCAGAAATATTGGTCATACAATTGCATTAGCAGATTGGGAGAAGCTATGGAAAAAGAACATAAAAATGGCTAGATCCTCTGCTCTCAAAGAAAACATATAAAAGATGATTTATAGGTGGTACATTACTTCTGAGAAGCTCTCCAAGATATATCAGAACACCTCTAATAGATGTGGAAATGCCAGAAAACACATGTGGTGGCAATGCGAAAAGGCGAAAAGTTATTGGACTCAAATACACACTTGGCTACAGAAAATACTTAAAATAAATATAAACCACATACCCGAATTTTATCTTTTGAGTATATGTCAAAATCCCATTTCTAAGACACAAGCTAGATTTTTGGTTCATGCAACTATGGCAGCAAGAATTACATATGCTAGGTACTAGAAGACACCACAAATACCTAAGAAAGAAGAATTTGTGCAAAAAGTGTTGGAAATAGCTGAAATGGACTTTCTCTCAACCAGATTGTTTGCAACAAAGTTAAATCAATGTAGAGAGGTTTGGCAGCCCATATATGATTGGTTGAACACGCAGAAATAGTAGTAATAAAGCAGAGGGGTGATGGAAGAGAAGTTTTAATGAAACTGATAGATGAACTTAGAAGAAGAACCAGATCAAAGTTCTCTTCCCCCAAAATGTTCATTTATGTGTATTTTTCATTTATTGTTTTTGTTTTTGCATTGTTATAACATTTGTGTTACTGTTATTGTGTTATTGTGTTGTTGTTTTTATGTTGTTTATTATGTAAAAAATAAAAATATTATGAACCAGAAAGAATGATTGAGGGGATTGGATAAAAATATGGAGCAGAGGTCCATCAGTGGCTTAGCCACAGTGTGTGTGTGTATATATATATCTATATCTATATCTATATCTATATCTATATCTATATCTATATCTATCTATCTATCTATCTATCTATCTATCTATCTATCTATCTATCTATCTATCTATATATATATATATATATATATATATATTTGGCCACTGTGTGACACAGAGTGTTGGACTGGATGGGCCATTGGCCTGATCCAACATGGCTTCTCTTATGTTCTTATGATCAACCAGAATTGATGAGAAATGTCATTTTCATACTTCCTCTACTAAATTAAAAGCCAATGAAAATTACAATTCTGAGCAACTGTTGCACAAGGGAGGGTGAATTATAAATCAAATAAATAAACTGTTATGTTCTGAACATGCACTGACAGCAGCTAACATCTGGCTGCCTTTGTGATAAGGAATTCCACTAACTACTCAGTGCAAATGCAGTCAAAATGCAATTTAGTTTCAACTGTGAGCAAATCAGCAATTTGTGAGTATGAGATGTTTAATTCAGGGGGAAATGGGCACTGTGAGCAGGTAAGTACAATTTTTGAGCATGACAATATCTGTGTTGAAAGCCAAAGGTTTTCATACTTTATCTCCCCATTACGTCCACACGGCTTCTATAGTGACAAAACAGTTTAAACAGGATTTAGAGTGTAGGAACTGAGATAAATTAGAGATGGGAAAACAGGAAGAGGCTGGCTAAGGATGGACAACTTTTCAGAACCAATGGACAGGGTATTGTTCTGAGAACAAAGGGGCAATGTCTGGGGAAAAGAGGGGAGTCTTCCAGCCAAATGGAAATCACTATGCTTACTGAACCTACAAATGTGTAATTTCACAAGAATGACCAGGCGGATCTGCCTTGGAAATTTGTGCTCCCAGTTCTTCTTCTTCCTTGAGGTCTGTTGTTATGTTTTATACAGTTGAGAAAGGTCTACATTTGGGCAGTCTTAGCATCTACAGCTGGCAGAACTAGGGGATCAAAACAGTGAAGAGTTTCTGCATCTTAAATTCTAAAGATCTGTCTCCTTTTAAAATTGTTTCCACAAAGGGGCTCTTATCCAGAGCTGTTTTGGCCACCCAGACCTCTTCTTTCTCAGGTACATTAGTTTGCTTCCCTCTAAAATAGGATTTCTTTTATGACGTTGCCAAATTTTGATGTGTGCTTATTTTTCACACTTCTTCCCTGACATGCTGTCTCTGTTCCTGGGTCTTCCTACTTCCATATTTCCCCCCATAACTTACACTTTCATTATTTTTGCCAGTTTTTTCAGAATGCATATCTCCCATGTTTATTGTTGCCCCCAATATGTTGCTATATCTGATACTTGATTTCCTTCCATAGGGCTGTGGGAGACAGGGTACATATTTCCACAATTGGTGGTTGTGCCTGTATATTGAGGCCTTTTGGAAACAAATCATATCTAAGGTTGCACAATTGACAGGTGTAGTAATACTTTACTCCTCTCAAATTAATTTTATTAAACATATGGGATGATTATAAAATCACTAAACCCCTGCATGGATTGATTTCTCTTATGTTCACAGCAGCAAAGTATGCAATCACATCAAAATGGAGGATAGAGGATTCTCCTTCTATATAGGCATGGGTGAACAAACTTTGGGAATATTTTTTTCTTTTAGACAAACTTACTGACAACAGTAAAATTTACTCAGGCCTAAAGCAGGTTTTTTATTGATGCACAAATGGTCACTTTTTATTATTATTTGGAACCTTATCAGTCTACTAATATTTCTCAGGAGGAGTATCTCTCATTATTGGCTTTGCATTGACCCTTTTCTATAATGGGGCATGCATATTTTTGGTAAGCATTTTATGAAACTTTCAGACCTTTATTGTTATGATACCTACTAAGCTTTTTCAGTGGTTGATGGCTTCATCTTTTATTTTATGTATAATTATGGCTGTGACTGAGCTACAACTATGTATTCTCTCCTTGTTTCATTTGATAAACTTAAAATACTTTAAAATGTCCTTCTGTAGCAGATCAAATTCTACACAATCTGTCATCATTTTTGATGTCATCAGAGTGGGAAGTGTTTTGAACATTACCTTTCCAAAGGTGTTTCTTCCTACTCATCACATAAGCTACTTTTTGAATCAGAATAGGATAAGCATTTTTCTTTGGCATCATTCAGTTTTGCTTTATTCAGAGGAAAATCATGATTATTTTTTTCTCCCCAGGACTTATAAGAATATTGAAGTGTTTTAGGATATTCCCTGATCTCTTTTTCTAAGTATATTACATTGATTCAAACCAATATGTTTGCTTGCTCTTTCTGAATTGCCCTCCTTAATACATTTCTCATCCCATCTGGCTTTTGTCCATACAAGTCCTGTTATCATTTTTTTAAGTCCTTTTCCTAGTGGAAAACCTGATTGGATCCAACCCATCAATCTAAGATTTTTTCACCTTCCCCATGACTTTTTGGGGCTTCCATGATTCTAGAACTGGATATATATATGCAGTTCTGGAATCATGGAAGATTGATGGGTTTGATATATATATATATATCCCAATAAGCAATAAACATATGGATAAACATATGGAGCAGAGGTCCATCAGTGGTTCTTAGCACCAGCATATTGTTGGAACTCTCTGTCTGGGGCAATGATGCTCTGTATTCCTGGTGCTTGGGAAGGAGGCAACAGTGGGAGGGCTTCTAGTGTCCTGGCCCCACTGATGGACCTCCTGAGGGCATCTGGTTTTTTAACCACTGTGTGACACAGTGTGTTGGACTGGATGGACCATTGACCTGATCCAATATGGATCTTATGTTCTAAAATTATATTTTTAAATGATGATGATGACAATAATAATAATATTTCCTCACAGGAATTTCCCATCAGGTGAAGACTTACCCTAGGGACACTTCACATTGTACCACAACCCATGTTCTCTCTAAGGTAGTCTTCTTATTTTACTCTGTATTCAAATTTCCATCCAGGAGACCTTTTGCATGATCTATCCTATTAACATCCAATAGATGGTTGTATTAACTGTTAGATGCAACCCAGTGGGAAAGGAATTGATTGGATTTCGATTTTCTGTGAAGTACTTTTGTCTTGCAAATTAAGAGTGCTTGCTAAACCTTTCCTTATGTGCTGAGTGATTTGATGGTTTGCAATGATGGATCATACAGCCCAGGAATCCTTTATCATTCCACTCAGCAGGGCTTTTTTGTAGAAAAAGTCCAACATGAACTAATTTGCATATTAGGCCACACCCCCGACATCTCCATTGTTTTGCACAGGGCTTTTTTGTAGAAAAAGCCCAGCAGGAACTCATTTGCATATTAGGTCACACACCCCTGACACCGAGCCAGCCGGAACTACGTTCTTGTGCTCAAAAGTCCTGCTCTCCTCAGCTACTTGTTACCAATGCTGCTGAACACTCCAAAAACAGTTTGCTTATTTCAGCTTTTTGAAATGGGATCACAAATACTTCACGCTCATACAAGAGGTGTTTCGGTCCTGCTTCTTTTTATCCCATGTTTTTTGCTATTACAGTTGATGCCCCCAGCAGTTTGTCTGACATAAGCAATGCTTTCTTTTGGTGTTACTATCTTGAAGGGGGGTATGGAAAGCTGAATAGCTTCAGTAAGGTAAAGAAAGCAGCTACTAACTCATGGTAACTCCATCAAGTTCCACCTCATGAGGTTTTCAAGGCAAGAGATGTTCAGAGGTGGTTTGCTGGTGCCTGCCTCTGCACACCAGCTCCAGCGTCCCTTGCGGATCAGTTTCTGCCTTCTTATGGGACTAGGCTAATGTGGGCTCATGGGGCTGCTACCTGCATAACGTTTTTGGGTTATTCTAGCCAGATCATGCCCCATCCTTTGCTACTTGGATCCATGAAAGGAACAGGAAGCTCACTCGTCTTGTCATACCTGATTCTGTTCAAGTGGGGGCTTTATTTAAAGGTGAAGAGGTCTGCTATAAGGGTGAGCACAAGCTGGGGAAATGGAGGTTTTGGTTTGTGGTTCATGGGGCCTCATGAACCACAACCCTTCATGGACCTTTCAGTTTCCATAACTGGCTCGTTTCATAACTGGTTCGTTTCATGAGGTTTGTGATGCGGTAGAATGACTCCCCCTGCAGACTACAGACTCCAAACTCACAGCAAGTCTCCAACTGAGTCTCCTCTACCTGCCCTCCAAGTTTAATGAGAATTGGATTTAGAGAGGCCACATTACAGCCCTCCTAAACTGGTGCCCCCAGGAACTTGTTCTCTGGGGAAATCACAGCTGCAGGTTCAGGACTGTGTTGAACAGACCTCATGGCAAGCTAGAGGCATCAAACTCACAGAGGTGTTCAGAAATAAGAAGGAAAGGGGGAGTTCTGGCAAGGCAACCAGCAGCTAAGCTCCTCTGCCCAGTGTTAGCAGAGAGACAGGAGACTCTGAGCCCATTCACCTACCCAATCCTTGCTAGCCAGAGCTAGTCACAAAGCCCAGTGGAGGATCTTCAGCCAAGGAACAAATGAAGATAAGCCCCTCTGCTTAGAGTGAGCAGAAGGACAAGTGCCTCAGAGCCCTGAGTAAGCACCAAACACCCCCAGCCCACTGGTCACAGAAGGAATGACTTCCAGTTCCCTTCTCTCTGTCCCTGCCTTTAACTACCACACAACACACCTGCTGCCAACAGAAAACAACAGCTGCATGAGACGGTATATATAATGCTGTTCCCAAGGAGCAGAATGGGAGTGCTCTTATTGGTGAGACAACTCTGGATTTGATGCTGTGCAAGCATCTTGCAGCACAGTCCTAAAAAACATTTTCCTGGAGCAAATCCTATTGAATAACATGGGACTTATTTCTGAGTAGACCGGCTTATAATTGCTCCCTAAACTGTCTTAAAAGCAATCCGATGGAATGTCTCTTCAGCAAGCAGTTCAGAAGTCTTTCTCTGTTCAGTTTATATTAACCAATCAAATTGCTTGGAGCAGCATGTCACTCAAGGCTCTCTGGCTTCTGTGAAGAATTAACCCTTCACAGTCTTTCAGCTGTTTCTATAGCACTTCTGATCTTCTTAAAAGTGCAGTTCATTGCATCAACACTGCCTGTCGAGTTTTGGAAGGTCACTCTTGGTGTTCCCAGGGCTGCAGAACTAAGAACATAAGAGAAGCCATGTTGGATCAGGCCAATGGACCATCCAGTCCAACACTCTGTGTCACACAGTGGCCAATATATTTGTGTGTGTATATATACACACACACACACACACACACTGTGACTAATAGCCACCGATGGACCTCTGCTCCATATTTTATCTAACCCCCTCTTGAAGCTGGCTATGCTTATAGCCGCCGCCACCTCCTGTGGCAGTGAATTCCACATGTTAATCACCCTTTGGGTGAAGAAGTACTTTCTTCTCTCTGTTTTAACCTGACTGCTCAGCAATTTCATTGAATGCCCACGAGTTCTTGCATTGTGAGAAAAGAAGAAAAGTATTTCTTTCTCTACTTTCTCCATCCCATGCATAATCTTGTAAACCTCTATCATGTCACCCCGCAGTTGACGTTTCTCCAAGCTAAAGAGCCCCAAGCGTTTTAACCTTTCTTCATAGGGAAAGTGTTCCAAACCTTTAATCATTCTAGTTGCTCTTTTCTGCACTTTTTTCAATGCTATAATATCCTTTTTGAGGTGCGGTGACCAGAATTGCACACAGTATTCCAAACGAGACCGCACCATCGATTTATACAGGGGCATTATGATACTGGCTGATTTGCTTTCAATTCCCTTCCTAATAATTCCCAACATGGCGTTGGCCTTTTTTATTGCAATCGCACACTGTCTTGACATTTTCAGTGAGTTATCAAAAGCTTTATCAAAAGCTTTCTGGAAGTCAAGGTAAACAACATCTATTGGGTCTCCTTTGTCCACATGTTTGTTCACCCCCTCAAAGAAATGTAACAGGTTAGTGAGGCAAGATCTTCCCTTAAAGAACCCATGCTGAGTCTTCCTCAATAACTCGTGTTCATCAATGTGCCTACTTATTCTGTCCTTGATAATGGTTTCTACGAACTTTCCCGGTATTGAAGTCATACTGACTGGCCTGTAATTTCCCAGATCTCCTCTGGAACCCTTTTTAAAGATGAGGGTGACATTTGCTACCTTCCAGTCCTCAGGAATGGAGGCAGATATCAATGAAAGATTACATTTTTTTTTTTTTGGTCAGGAGATCCACAAGTTCAACTTTGAGTTCTTTCAGAACTCTTGGATGTACTCCTGCCTCCACCAAGGGCACTGGCAACTCTAGTATCACCATAACCATGTGTGGATGATTTTCTTCTGTGTGTGGTTAACATTGAGATGTCAATAGCATGCTATTCCAGGTGACTCTGTATATGCCTTATTCAAACATAGGCATCCACTTGGCAAGGCCTTGGTATCTGGTTAGCATTTCTATATCCAGTCATTTTTATCTCCTAGCAAGAGGTATATCTGAACACCATTTTTTGTTTGTTTGAGATGTTCTACACAAGTTAAAATACTACTAGAGAATCTTGCCTCCATTTTATCTTCTTATGAAAGCATGATTATTAACACTTTTAACATGATAATATCATTCATGATTCTACTTAGATAATTAAAGGAGAGCCAGTTTGGTGTAGTGGTTAAGTGTGCAGACTTTTATCTGGGAGTGATTCCCCACTCCTCCACTTGCAGCTGCTGGAATGGCCTTGGGTCAGTCATAGCTCTCGCAGAGTTGTCCTTGAAAGGGCAGCTTCTGGAAGAGCTCTCTCAGCCCCACCTACTTCACATGGTGTCTTCTGTGGGGGAAGAAGATTGTAAGCCACTCTGAGACTCTAATTCAGAGAGAAGAGTAGGGTATAAATCTGCAGTCTTCTTCTTGTTCTTCTACTTTAGCTCATTAATTATTTTGTACCAGAAGTAAGCAAGTAACAGGCAAGATCTTCAAAGAAGATGTTACTGATTGAATCAACTTCTCATATTTATAGGTTTTCAAAATAATCTTCTATCAGAAAAGAGCTGTCTCACCTGACAGGGACCACATTCTTCGCTCGCTAATTAACTTTCAACTTCAAACGGCATATCAAGTTATCTCTATACATGTATACTCTTAAAATACATAAAATCTGGGTTAATTCATTCTCGCTGCTTTTTAGAATAGCAAAGACTACCAAAAACAGGGATTACAAGTTTCTCGTATATATGGCTGCCTCTGGTGAATTCTTACCCAATACCTAAACACCACTTTTGGGGGTTTTTGGGATGTTCTACACGTTAAAATACTACTAGAGAATCTTGCCTCCATTTTATCTTCTTATTAAATCATGATTATTAACACTTTTAACAGAGACCAGCTCATGATAATGTCAATCATGATTCTACTTAGATAATTAAAGGAGAGCCAGTTTGTTGTAGTGGTTAAGTGTGCAAACTCTTATCTGTGAGAATGGGTTTGATTCCCCAGTGGTAAATCTTTGAATTACATCACTTCTGTACTTAGTTGGACATTATTGCTATTTGCACTTGCTTCTAGCACCAGAGGTGTCTAGACTGTCTGGCACCCTAGGCAAGACTAGCTTCTGGTGCCCCCCTCTGCACTGATAATATCACTGAGTCACGTGGGGGGGCACCCAATTTGGCACCCCCAGAAGGCTGACACCCTAGACAATTGTCTAGTTTGCCTAGTGCAGGGGTGGGTAATCTTTTTTTCTGCCAAGGGCCATATGGATATTTATAACATCATTTGCGGGCCATAAAAAATTATCAACTTAAAAAACAATGCTCTGCCAAGGGAGAATGATTCAGGCCAGCAAAATTAATGCAAAGAATGGTTTTTCTATTTGAAGTCATGTGGGGAGAGCCTAACCTGGCACACACAGGGCCCGCCACCCTAGGCAAATGCATAGGTCCAGGGCTTTTTTGTAGAAAAAGCCCAGCAGGAACTAAGTAGCATACTAGACCACATCCTCTAATATTAGCATATTAGGTCACACCATCTGGGATAATCAAGCGCAAACTGAACTGTGACAGTAACTTTTCCAGGCCCTGTAGCAATTCTGGCCGGCCGGCAAGGCCCCAGGGAGGCTGCCGCACAGTACATCTGGGCCCTGTGATCCCTGCCTGGCCCTGGGGTGGCTGCTGCAGAGCGCAGCTGGGCCCCATGATCCTCACTGGCCAGCCAGGCCCCAGGGAGGCTGCCACATGCCTCGGTTCGGTCCAGCAATCCCCAAGGGCCACACCAAGTGATCCCGAGTGCCGTATACAGCCATCGGGACAGAGGTTCCCCACCCCTGGCCTAGTGGCAGAGCCAGCCCTGAGCAGAGGTGGTTTGCCATTGTCTTCTCTTGCACAGCAACCCTTATCTTCCTTGGTAGTCTCCCATTGAAGTACTACCCATGACTGACCCTGTTTAGCCTTTAAACTCTGAGGAAAATGAGCTAGTCAGGGCTATCCAGCCTGCTGAATAGACCAGAATAGTGACAGGCCCTTTACTGGTAAATAAACAAGGCCTTGCTGTTCTAGTGCCTGTAAATTATTGAAACTTGCCTAATGTTCCAACAGTTTTTAATCGCCATGTGTTATTTTTTCACAGCAAATATCATTTGTTACTTGAGTGAGAAACTTTGACAAGATTCTGAGGCGTTTAAGAAAAAAAAAAAACATTAACAGATTGATTTTTACATGTGAGGGAAACTTGCTAAGAGCGAGTCTTGTAAGTTTGTATTTCATTATAAATCTACCGTCATAAATCACAGTGTTGCTTTCCTGAATGTGGATAGCTCTCCTCAGTGAACTTTAAACAAATTGTTTTGCATGGCTTGGTTTCCTGCACAATAGTTACTGGGAACAGCGGGATCTGAGATGCTATTCAGCTTCCATGAAAATAATTGTTAAGTAAGGATAATAAGTATAAAAACCACTGTGGCTAGCCTAGCCAATATTTTATTTGGGGCCAGTTTGACTCTAAATTTCTCCCTCTCCTGTTATAAGTGCTGTAGCAGGATTTTATATCTATAGCGATGAGACAACAACTTCCATTTTTTTACAAATGGAATCGCTTCCCAGAGCAGCTGTGGACAGAATGGACTGCTGTGAAGCTTTATCTCAAGCTGTGAAAAACAACGGAAAACATGAAATAGAAAATCATACTCTGCTCTCTGGTTTGCCTTTACTAACTCAGCGGTTCACTGGAAAATCCTCGGTCGCTGCAGTGCATAAGTTCAGCCTTAAGAACCTGATGCTACAAAAGCCGGCCAATAATCCCGGTGCCGAGCATAGCAACAGGTGTCAGGGTCTATATTTCAGTTTACAAAAAATCCAGAAGACTTGAACTCCAATTCTAACCGGGTTTACTATAAAGGAATGCCCCCTGAATCCAATAGCGCTTCCAGCAGCATAGGCGGAAATGCAGCTTGAGCTTTTTTCCCATCCCCTCCTTGTGGCCACTAATTAGCACCTCTGGTGAAAGAAACTCCCCAAATAGGATAAATGTTTCTTTGCCAAAAGGAGGTCAATCAGCAACTGAGATTTAGCAAACTCGATCTTCATTGCTTTTCATCTGAGGCAAGAACTCGCCCTGACCTGGAGAGTTCAGGCAAGCCAGATCTTATCAGAAGCTAAGCAGGGCCAACTCAGGCAAGTACTAGGATGCAGGCCTCTTTTTTTTGTACCAGGAACTCCTTTGCATATTAGGCCACACACCCTTAATGTAGCCAGTCTTCCTGGCGCTTACAGTAGGCCCTGTAAGAAGACCCCTGTAAACTCATGGAGGGTTAGCTACATAAGAGGGGTGTGGCCTAATATGCAAAGGAGTTCCTGCTACAAAAAAAGCCCTGCGTGGATGGGAGACCTCCTTGGAATACCAGCAGTCAGGAGGACAGGGGCAGGCTTTATTCAGCCACCTCTCTGAATATCCTCCAGGCCTCCAGTAGGGATCAGTCACTAGAGGTCGCCATGACTTTCAGGTGCAGACACACACACACAAAAAATACAAAAAATACTTTAAAAGTGACATGTGTGTCAATAACTTGTGAAGGGCTTCACTTCGAATTAGTGCAGGGGTCATTTTGTAGAAAAATTGGGGGGAGGGGGGGGTGGGCTCCCTCTGGGAATCCTACCCCCCCAGGGAAAGTGCATGCGCAATACATAGCCTCTCCTCTCCCGGTGTAGTGAACGCCGCGTGGTCACTGTCTGGCTATGCCTGGCAGATGGTCACTGCAATGGCCTCTCCTGCATTACTGCATCCGTAGCAACACCTTCTCGCTGGTCCCCCCCGTTTTCACAGAGTTTGCTACGTCATGGTGCGACCGAATTGTCCGGCGGTATAATCGGATGGGCAGGCTGGGCCCACCAACTTCGTCAGCCTAAGAGAAGGAAAACTCTAACATCAAACCCGGGCAGATAGAGCTCGTTAATGTAACACCTACCACCTGGAGGACTCACTGCCGGCGTCCCGGCTTACTGGGCCATGGCAGATGACCCCCAGGTGAAAGGGTGGAGCCAGTACCACGCACACTGCGCTTCACCTAAAAAATTCCTCTGCGCAGGCCTGAAGGGCATATCCACACACACAACCCACAACGCATCAAGTCCTGCAGCGATAGGCAAGGGGCGAAATGGCAGGTGGAAGGTGCCACTGGAAGCCGCAGTCCCGATCCTGCATGTAGGCGGTTCAGGATATTGGTCGCCTGATGCTAACCCGGAGACGAAAGCATCTTTCGGCAGCACCCTGAACGACCAAGCAGCCTTATCTAGGGACAGCACTGCTTGCTCCACACGGAGAGGGGCCTAGAAAAGGTGGCCTAAACAAAGCTCGTCTCCCCCACCCCAGTTGGCTAGCCGCGGTCAACGGGCATCCTTACTTGCGGTCGAAAAATAACAACAAAGAAAAGGCATGCACCTGCCTCACAAAGTGTGCAAAGACTAAAGCTTGCGTGTTGGAACATCAGAACCATGCTTGACACAGTAGACAGTGGTCGCCCTGAACGACGCTCTGCTCTAGTTGCCCACGAACTTCTCAGGTTGAATATCGACATAGCAGCTCTCAGTGAGGTCCGTTTCCCTGAGGAAGGTAGTCTTCAAGAACACGGTGCTGGCTATACCCTCTACTGGTCAGGTAAGTCAAAGGCTGAGAGCCGCCTTTCTGGCGTTGGCTTCATGGTCAGGAACTCCATTGCCTCCAAACTCGAAAACCTGCCAACAGGTCACTCAGATCGCATCATGTCTATGCGCCTCCCACTTCAAAACAAGCAGCATGCAACACTCTTCAGTGTGTATGCCCCAACCCTTCAAACAGATCCTGCAGAAAAGAACAAGTTCTATGCTGATCTACGCAACCTCGTACGGAAGACCCCTACAGAGGACAAGGTGATCATCCTTGGCGACTTCAATGCCAGAGTAGGTAAAGACTCGGAAGCCTGGAAAGGAGTACTTGGCAAACACGGCATTGGCAACTGCAATGACAACGGGCGCCTCCTGCTAGAATTCTGCATGGAGCACCAGCTCACCATCACCAACACTATCTTCCAGCAGAAGAACAGTCTAAAGACAACCTGGATGCACCCACGGTCCAAGCATTGGCACCTTATCGACTACATTCTGGTGCGCCAGAGAGACCTTCGAGATGTCTTACACACCCGAGTAATGCCCAGCGCAGAATGTCATACGGATCATCGTCTTGTACGCTGCAATCTCCGTCTTCACTTTAAACCCACACCCAGGAGAGGAGGTATCCCTCGGAGGAAGTTTCAGGTTGGCAGCCTCCAGTCAGCCGAAGTTAAAGCTGCCTTCCAGGCAAAACTCCAGTCAAGAATTGAGGACCTCAGTTGCCCCACAGACCCTTCTCCAGAAGCACTCTGGGAACACCTAAAAACTACCGTCCTGCAGATCTCTGAAGAAGTCCTCGGGTTCTCCACAAGGAAGAACAGGGACTGGTTTGATGAGAACAATCAAGAGATCCAAGAATTACTGGCAAAAAAGAGATCTGCCTACCAAGCACATCTTGCTCAGCCCTCCTGTCCCGGGAAAAAAGCAACCTTTCGCGCTGCATGTAGCAACCTCCAGCGCAAGCTTCGAGACATTCAGAACGAGTGGTGGACCAAGCTTGCAGAGAGAACCCAGCTGTCTGCAGACACTGGTGATTTAAGAGGGTTCTACGAAGCCCTGAAGGCAGTATATGGTCCATCATATCAGGCTCAGAGTCCCTTGCATAGTGCAGACGGCCAAGTGCTCCTCACAGACAAGGCATCCATACTGAACCGGTGGTCGGAGTATTTTCAGGTTCTCTTCAGTGCCAACCGCGTAGTTCAAGATTCAGCAATCCACCTCACCCCACTTCAACCGGTGAAAACAGAGTTGGATGAGATCCCCACCCTAGAAGAGACTGTTAAAGCCATCAAGCAACTGAAAAGTGGCAAGGCAGCAGGAGTTGATGGAATTCCACCAGAGATCTGGAAGCATGGGGGCACAGTACTACATAGCTCACTTCACAAAGTACTTGTCACCTGCTGGGAACAAGGCAAATTACCACAGGACTTTCGCGATGCAATCATCATCACCCTATACAAGAACAAAGGGGAAAAGTCAGACTGCTCCAACTACCGGGGGATAACCCTGCTCTCCATCGCAGGCAAAATCCTTGCCAGAATACTCCTGAACAGACTGGTGCCCACCATTGCAGAAGAACTCCTCCCAGAGAGCCAGTGTGGCTTCAGAGCTAACAGGAGCACCACCGACATGGTATTTGTTCTCAGGCAGCTCCAAGAGAAATGCAGGGAACAGAACAAGGGTCTGTATGTGACTTTTGTCGACCTTACCAAAGCTTTCGATACCGTTAGCAGGAAAGGCCTGTGGCAAATCTTGGAACGTTTAGGATGTCCCCCAAGGTTCCTCAGCATGATCATCCAGCTACACGAAGACCAGCGAGGCCAAGTCAGACACTGCAACGACCTCTCGGAGCCCTTCCCAATAGGCACAGGTGTAAAGCAAGGCTGCGTTCTCGCGCCAACTCTCTTTACGATCTTCTTTAGCATGATGCTTCAAAGAGCCGCAGTAGATCTAGATGAGGACGATGGTGTCTACATCCGCTATCGCACCGATGGCAGCCTGTTCAACCTGAGGCGACTAAAGGCACACTCCAAGACAATGGAAAAACTCATCCGAGAGCTACTGTTTGCTGATGATGCTGCACTCGTCTCCCACTCGGTATCAGCTCTGCAGCATATGACGTCCTGCTTTGCAGAGGCTGCCAAGCTATTCGGCCTAGAAGTTAGTCTGAAGAAGACAGAAGTTCTCCACCAGCCTGCACCCCAGGAAGATTATCACCCTCCCTGCATCACTGTGGGTGAATCAGTTCTGAAGACAGTCCAGCAGTTCAGCTACCTGGGGTGCATCATCTCCTCAGATGCCAAGATCGACAAGGAGATTGACAACAGGCTGGCAAAGGCAAACCGTGCATTTGGCCGACTGCACAAAAGAGTGTGGAGCAACAAGCATCTGAAAAAAGGCACAAAGATCAATGTTTACAAAGCGGTTGTGATGACAACCCTCATCTATGGCTCCGAATCGTGGGTTTTATACCGTCATCACCTGCGACTCCTTGAGCGCTTTCATCAGCGCTGCCTTCGCACCATCCTCAACATCCACTGGAGTGACTTTGTGACCAACACTGAAGTCCTCAAGCGGGCAGAGGTTACCAGCATCGAGGCACTGCTGTTGAAGACGCAGCTGCGCTGGGCAGGGCATATTTCTAGGATGGAAAACCACCGCCTTCCCAAGATTGCCCTGTATGGCGAACTCTCCACCGGCCATCGAAATAGAGGGGCACCAAAGAAGAGGTACAAGGACTCCTTGAAGAAATCCCTTAGCACCTGTCACATCAACCATCACCAGTGGTCTGACCTAGCCTCAGATCGCAAAGCATGGAGGCACACCATCCACCAGGCTGTCTCTTCCTTTGAGAACACACGCATAGCTGGTCTTGAGGACAAAAGGAGATTGAGGAAGAATCGCACTGCTACAGGACCAACCCTAAATCAGACTTTTCCCTGCAGCCGCTGTGGCCGGACCTGCCTGTCCCACATTGGTCTTGTCAGCCACCAGCGAGCCTGCAGCAAACGTGGACTATTGCACCCTTCTTAAATCTTCGTTCGCGAAGCCAAGCCGAGAGGTGATGGAGCTCATTAGCATAACTCATTAGCATATGCCACTCCCTCCAAAAGCAGCCCAATGCAAGAGATCCAACCGGCCCAAGCAGGCCTCGCTCACCTGGGGCTCTCCTGGGCCACCCCCCCTCCCATCAGAAGGCCAGCAAGCCACCCGCTACCCAAAATCACATAAGAAGTGGAGAAAGGGTGGTGTGGGCTTCTCCAGGGGTTAATGAGGGCTGCTGGAAGTGTGGCAAAGCCCCTAGTGGCTGGCTGGCTGCCCACTCTCCTAATCCAGGGATATTCAATGGACAAGGCAGGTGGGGAGGAGGAGGGGGAAACTCCTGTGCTCCTGTGAGCTCCTGCTGAATCTGAGGCCTGGGCCCAGGTTCTGGGAAAAATAGCATAGTATAGTGAGTTGAATGTTACACTACAGTCTGGAAAAGCCAGTTTCTAATTTGCTCACGAGGTGACTTCCAGTCATTCTATCTTTACGTAGCCTACCATGCAGGGTTGTTGTGAAGTCAAAATAGGGAGGGAAGAACCGTTTGTGTCCCCCTGCACTCCTTGGAAGGATGGTGGGATAAAAAGGTCAACTGAACGGTTGTTTTAGGCTACTACACAGTAGTCAAGGTTGCTAGATTCAACCAAAATAAATGCAAAGCACATAGAAACAGAATTATGCAACTTCTCTCTCTGTTCAGAAAAAAGGCTCTGTGTATCCAACGCCAGCTTGAATGGACATATGGTGTATCTACCCTTCTGTTCCAAGCAAAATGTTGTGCAGAGTGACCCCACCATTAAAATAAAGTTCCACTGGTCCATGGGAAGTCACTCCATTATTAGTATTACTCTACCGATTATTTTTAGTGGCTCCTTCTATACAAGGATTTTTCCACAAGGGGAATGCAGAAATCAAAGGAGGAAGAGGAGGATGGATGGATGGATTTATACCCTGCCCTTCACTCAGAGTAGTTCCTTCCCTTTCTCTCCTCACAACAGACACCCTGTTAGGTAAGTGGGGCTAGGAGAGCTCTGAGAGAACTGCTCTTGAGAGAACAGCTCTGAGAGAACTGGGGCTTACCCATGGTTACCCAGCAGTTGTATGTGGAGGAGTGAAAAATCAAACTGGCTCTACACCAAAATGTCCAGACAGTATTGACTTATTCTGAGCATAACTCCTGAGTCTACCAGGGCTTTTCACTTTAAAGCAGATCACAGGGGAACCTTCCTTTGACCCAGTTTCTAAGGAGGAACTGCAGAGAGGGTGTAATGCTAAATTCCACCTTCAAATGGTGGAACCAAATCCTGCATTTCCTCCCCTCCTTTCTTAGCCCTTTAAAGCCTTCCCCTCATTTGAGCTGTGTTGCGTGGGGCAACAACACAGTGGCTGAACAAATGGCTTGGCCATGGGCTAAAAGTGGCGTTATGTTCTTCGGCAAACGTAGTGACTCCTGGCTAGGGCTTTTTTTTTAGCAGGAGCGCACAGGAATGTAGTTCCGGCTGTTTTGCTGTCAGGGGGTGTGGCCTAATATGCGCATGAGGGCCTGCTGGGCTTTTTCTACAAACAAGCCCTGTGTGAAGCAAGCGTGCCATCAGGGGTGTGGCCTAATATGCAAATAAGTTCCTGCTGGGCCTTTTCTACCAAAAAAGCCCTGCTCCTGGCATAGTAATGTGTTGCAGGACTCAGTTTGGATGAGTACCAGCAGAAATTAAGTCCTGGAAATTAGAGCAAGCAAGGATACTATCTGCAGAGACATACAATGATATGGGGGAGGGAAAGAATCAGAGGAAACTGGCTAATGACTAATATATGGTACTTATCTTACTATAATTATAATACTTTACTCCTGTTTCTTATATCAGTATCACTCGATGAAATTCATCAGCATTACATCTGATTTTTTAAAATCTGTAACTGGAATAAGAACCAGGCCACAACGCTGTTAAATTTTAAATACCAGGAGGACAAATTCTTGTCAGCCAGCCAACAAAAAAAAAAAAATTAAGCAAGCATTCGACTGCAGAGGGAGTTCTCCTGGTGATTTGCTTCAGAAGCAATTAGACAGTGTAAATAATTAGGACTTCTGGTTGTGTAAATAATTGAGATTTGTCTAAAAAGAACACTGTATGCTCATTATCTTTAATTTGTTAATACTTAATTGCATTATTATACAAAAGAAGCAGGCCTAGGTGCTGTTTTGAAGGTCTGGGGAGTCCTTGCCTATGACTCTAACCCAATGCATCTGTACTGTATATATGGAGCTGGCTTATGTTTCAGAAGAGAAAGCCAGGCCGCGGTCACACTCACCATTAAATCCATCCCTAACCCGCTGCTATTATACCCCGCAGCTTTTTTACAACAAATTTCCTGATCAGACATCCCTCCATCCTTCTAAGCAGCGTTGGTCCCGTCGCTGGTTGATCAGAGGTATCAACCGGCCCTCATATTTTGAGATGGCATTCCACATTCGCGCAAGTGCAGTAACGTGGGATATCATGCTTTTTTTAAAAAAAAAAGGTCCCAGCAAAGGTGGGCGATCTCTTCCCCCCCACCACCCCAATTTAAACACCAGACCAGGGAAGGGAAGCCCAGGAGTTCTCTTTGCTGTCTCTCCATCTGGCAGGGAGACAGCAAAGGTGGGTGATCTTCCTCCCCCCCCCATTTAAACACCCGGCTGTGGTGTTTAAATGGGGGGGGGAGCACAGCAACTCTCTTTACTGTCTCTCTGCCTGGCGGGGAGATGGCAAAGGCGGGTCATCTTCCTCCCCCCCCCCCCCCCGCATTTAAACAGGACAGGGTAAAAGCCGGAATGGGCCGGAACAGGCTGGAATGGGCATCAAACAACGTCGACTGTCACAGAAAATGAACACCCCGCCAGGGTGTTTAAATGGGGGAGAGCACAAAAACTCTATTTGCCGTCTCTCCACCAGGCGGGGAGAAGGCAAAGGTGGCCGATCTGACTCCTCACATTTAAACACCCCAACTGGGTGTTTAAATGTGGGATGGGAAGTCCGGGAACTGCCTTTGCCATCTCCCTGCCTGGCAGGGAGACAGCAAAGGTGGGCGATCTGCCTCCCCCCCCCCCATTTAGGAAAGGTCCCCTGTGCAAGCACCAGTCATTTTATACTCTGGGGTGACATTGCTTTCACAAAGTTTTCACGGCAGACCTTTTACGGGGTGGTTTGCCATTGCCTTCCTCGGTCCTTACAGTTTCCCCCCAGCAATCTGGGTACTCATTTTACTGACCTCGGAAGGTTGGAAGGCTGAGTCAACAATTGCTGGCACAACGATATCATTTGGAGTGGGCTCTCGCAGGGAAGCGGATGTGCGCTTGCGACAAGTCGGCTACAATGGAGCGTTCAAACATAGGAAGTACGCGTGGGAGTCGTCAGAAGCATTCTTGGTCCAGATTTAATGTACTATCAAAAAAGTCCGCGTCTCAGTCATGGCAGTTCAGGACACGAACGAGCCAATGACCATTGCCAGATGCTGATGTTTGGACAACCGCATAAAATCCGACATGCATCTGGCTTTCATCCATGCCCATCTCGTCAGTTTATGTGCATCTGACCTCGACCCCAGTTGGTTTTTATATCCTGCTTCTCTCTGCCTTAACAAATCTCAAAGTGGCTTCCCTTCCTCTCCCCACAATAGCCACCAAGTGAGGTAGGTGGGACTGAGAGAGTTCTCAGAGAACTCTGACTGACCCAAGGTCACCCAGCAGGCTTCATGTGGAGGAGTGGGAAACCTTCATGATTACTATGGGATGATGCAATTAAATTAGGACCCACTGCCCTATGAACAAGCAGCCCTTCAAGATCATTTTATTATAATACCAAGCAGTTTGATTTCTGTAAATTCTGTGGAATGTCATATGGCAGTGAAGTCCATTGACGGTTCTTTCAGATTAGAAAACCACAAACTGAAGGCCAACAAGTACTTCAGGAGGTGTTCAAAATCCTCATTTGCAACATCTCCCCCTTCAGATTTGCAAGAACATGTACAGATCGACTTCTGCTCTACCATTTTCCTAACACACAATCATTTGTAACATTCTGTCGCATGTTTAGTCCTCATCAGCTTGTTTTAATTTTTTTTTTTAATTTTGGTTCATTTACAATGTCATATTTTGGGCTACCTTAGAGACCCCCCACAAGCCCCTTTACACAACTTTTGGTATCTACACAAGTGTATTAGATACAAAGCCTGAATTGGGCAATGCATGTATTTTCATGCTCATATATCTCCCAAACATGAGAACCATGTATGGAGGTTGTATGGAGGCTGTATAAACGTCAAAAATCCACCCACATTTGGAAGTTGTATGAACGTGGGAAATCCACCCACTGTCCAGTTCATATAGAATTGCAATTGCACATATTGTGTGCATTGTGGGGACACCATACATAGTTGGTGGGCTTCCAGTTTGTATGTAGGCATAATGTCTGAGAATGGCGCTTAGACATTGTTAATTAAGAAAAGCTTGTATTCCAAATCAACTCATCTGCATACATGAAACTATCCCATATTGAAATGCTTCCTTCTTGGGATGTTGTAGATATGACATGGATGTATCAGTGATACATCCACAATATATCAATATATCTTGCCCAAGCTTTTTCCCCTGAAGACAAAAGTCCTTAAGGCAAGCAGTAAGAGAGGAGACCTTAACCAGATACAATGCCATAAAATCCAGCCTCCATTTCAGGGTCACTGATCTATGTAGTCTGAAGATCGGTTTTAATTCCAGGATATCTCCAGCTCCCACCTTGAGGCTGTCAACCCATGGCCCATCGACACCCTCTTTTGTTTGCACAGCTCCCCATCCCTCCACAACTTCTTTTGGCTGGGCTAAGACCAGTTTGATGTGGGCTTGAAAAGAAATGTCCCAAAGCAGTCAGTCTAAAGTGTCTTTTTCCTTGGGGCCTGCTCAGTTGAAAAGAGTCTTCTGATTTCAAATGCCGTCTGTCTACACAATGTATACTGAAACATGCCTCTTGGCCTTGGCAGTATTCCTGAAGAAATCCTTTTTTCGCAATTCCTTCATGGATGCACCTTCCGTATTGCTTTATGCAATACGTTTTCAGCTTGGGCATCTTTGCCATGTTGCATTGCATCACACTGTTTTGCATTCAGAACAAAAGGAATGCCTCCTAAGCAATTCTCTTTGAACGTAATCTTCAACAGCATAGGCCTCCTATAATGTATTCTGAAATATTGGTAAAGAGAAGGAGCTTTGGAATCTTCAAAGATACATAAAAATCTTTATAGGGGTAATATTGGTAGTCCGTGCACTATATTGGAAAAGTATGACTAGAGAAAGCAGCACATTTTTAAAGCTTTAGAATAGGGTTAGCTTACATTAAGGTAAAGGGGGGGACCGCAGAGTTCATTGAACTTCTGATAGTCATATCCCATTTATCTAGCTATAAAAGATGCTCCTCTCAGCTTTATCCATGTGTAGATTATAACAATCATCAGCTATTAGCCACAGTTTATAATTGGAACTCTGTCTGGGGCAGTGATGCTCTATATTCTTAACATAAGAACATAAGAGAAGCCATGTTGGATCAGGCCAATGGCCTATCCAGTCCAGCACTCTGTGTTACACAGTGGCCAATATATGTGTGCGTGTATATACACACACATATACATGCATATATATATATATATATATATATATATATATATATATATACACTGTGGCTAATAGCCACTGATAGACCTTTACTCCATATTTTTATCCAATCCCTCTTAAAACTGGCTATCCTTGTAGCAGCCACCACCGCCTGTGGCAGTTAATTCCACATGTTAATCACCCTTTGGGTGAAGAAGTACTTCCTTTTATCCATTTTAACCTGACTGCTCAGCAATTTCATCGAATGCCCACAAGTTCTTGTATTGTGAGAAAGGGAGAAAAGTACTTCTCTCTCTACCCTCTCCATCCCATGCATAATCTTGTAAACCTCTATCATGTCACCCCGCGGTCGACGTTTCTCCAAGCTAAAGAGCCCCAAGCGTTTTAACCTTTCTTCATAGGGAAAGAGTTCCGAACCTTTAATCATTCTAGTTGCCTTTTTCTGCACTTTTTTCAATACTATAATATCCTTTTTGAGGTGTGGTGACCAGAATTGTGCACAGTATTCCAAATGAGACCATACCATTGATTTATACAGGGGCATTATGATACTGGCTGATTTCTTTCAATTCCCTTCCTAATAATTCCCAGCATGGCGTTGGCCTTTTTTATTGCAATCACACACTGTCTTTACATTTTCAGTGAGTTATCTACCACGACCCCAAGATCTCTCTCTTGGTCAGTCTCCGCCAGTTCGCACCCCATCAACTTGTATTTGTAGCTGGGATTCTTGGCCCCAATGTGCATTACTTTGCACTTGGCCACATTGAACCTCATCTGCCATGTTAACGTCCACTCACCCAGCCTCAACAGACCCCTTTGAAGTTCCTCATAATCCTCTCTAGTTCTCACCACCCTGAACAATTTAGTGTCATCTGCAAACTTGGCCACTTCACTGCTTACTCCCAACTCCAGATCATTAATGAACAGATCATGGGACCCAGTACTGAGCCCTGCGGCACCCCACTGCTTACTGTCTTCCACTGTGAAGACTGCCCATTTATACTCACTCTCTGCTTCCTATTAATTAGCCAGTTTTTGATCCACAAGAGGACCTGTCCTTTTACTCCACGGGCATTTTCGCACAGGGCTTACTCCGGAGCAACGTCCCTCTTCACCGCGCAGCGTCTGCGCAGATTTCGCACCAACTGCTCCGCAGAGCCGCGAAGAGCCGCGGCTTTTGCGTCGCAAATGTAAACTGGTTTTTGGCGGTTTACATTTGCGATGCAGAAGCCGCGGCACTTCGCGGCTCTTCCTCGTTCTGCGGAGCAGTTGGTGCAAAATCCACGCAGACGCTGCACGGTAAAGAGGGACTTCGCTCTGGGGTAAGCCCTGTACGAAAATGCCCCATGATTCGCAAGCTTACTAAGGAGCCTTTGATGAGGAACTTTATCAAAAGCTTTCTGGAAGTCAAGGTAAACAACATCTATTGGGTCTCCTTTGTCCACATGTTTGTTCACCCCCTCAAAGAACTGTAACAGGTTAGTGAGGCAAGATCTTCACTTACAGAACCCATGCTGAGTATTCCTCAAAACCTTGTGTTCTCTTTGAATGTAATCTTCAACAGCATAGGGTTCCTGTAATGTATTCTGAAATATTGGTAAAGAGAAGGAGCTTTGGAATCTTCAAAGATACATAAAAATCTTTATAGGGGTAATATTGGTAGTTTGTGTACTATATTGAAAAAGTATGATTAGAGAAAGCAGCATTGGAGCTTGGGGGGGGGGGGCACAGTGGGAGGGCTTCTAGAGTCCTGGCCCCACTGATGGACCTCCTGATGGCACTTGGGTTTTTTGGTCACTGTGTGACACAGAGTGTTCAACTGGATGGGCCGTTGGCCTGATCCAACATGCCTTCTTTTATGTTCTTATGACATGACAGTGAGAATGTCGTATTTCCAGTTTTTGGTTCATTCTATTCAATGTATCTTGGCTATCATTCTAGAATGAAAATAAAACCATGAATAATAGTTGGAGTAGAGTACCTGGTATTCATGAGAAGAATTAGTAGTGCATGCTAAGAGTTTAGCTGTGTTTGACAATTGATTAACTGTTGGAAACACTGTGACCATAGGTGTTGACATTAGAGTTTCCACTTACCTGGTTCTGGCGGGGAAGCTTCCAGCAATGCTACCCATCCCAAAGTAGCAACAGGAGGAAGGGAAGGACAGCACTGATCATTGTCAGAATATCCATTCCTGTTTCAGAAGAGGAAGAGACATCATGACAGTCTAGGAATTCCAAAGATCTATGGTTTTTGCCATCAATATTTGAACATTCCTAGAGCATCATGATCTAATTTCCTGTTCCAAAACAGGAAGTGATACCCCAGAAATCTCTACCGTCCCCATTGTTCCAGAGATTGTTAGTCAAAGTCTGGCAACTCTAGTTGGAATGCTCCACTCTCCTATGTGAGAACAAGATTCCAATTCATTTATGTTCTCCCACCACCATTCATCCAATTATTCCCTAAGCATCAGCAGAGACTTACTGTGATGAATAACTGGAGAGGGTGGGGCTAGCAACCACCCTACACAGGATTTTCTCTTCCTGCCACAATTTAAATTTTCTGCCTACTCTCACTGAACCAAAGTTCCCAGGGTTATCTGGATTCCTATGAAGTGCTAAATAAATAATTACTGTTGCCAGGAGGCGCAGCCTGCCTGTAGGGGTACCCCACTTGAGCCAAGGGGACCTCAAGTTAAACAAAATGGAGTCTGACCAGAAACAGGCCAAGAAATACTTTATACAAAATGGAGTAAAGCAGAGAGCTTGTTATAGTCCCACCTAAAGGCTCCCTCCGTAAATGGCTCTCCTTCCCTCCCAAACGGAATGCATAATAACAATGGGGACCACTGGCAAGTATGGCTCACCCCTAATCCTCAACTTCTAATCAATGACCTCTCCCTTTGGCCCATCATTCCCACCCCGCTACTTCTATTCACTCCTATGATAATGCCTACCCTGCTTTGTCTGCCACACCAAGCTCTTTCCTGAGTGCTGAGCCCAAACCGGTACCAAACCACCCAGTTACACATTGGCCTACTCTTTTGGTAAAGATATGAAAACTATAATCTATTATTCCCAACCGGGACCCTTTCATGAAGACCATCACCGGGTCATTAAGGATTCTATAGATACTAAAAGGTCCTCCACCCCTCAGAACACTATATAAGGTGGGTGAACACCCCATTTTGGTGTGCATTCTGTAGGGCACCATTTGCAGTCTGTACCCCCCTGTTACTCCTGTAATTGGGTCTATAGGGCTTTTTACGCTGGTTGTGCTTGCCCTCCTCTTTGATTTTCCTGCCGAACAGATGTCTCCTCTTCTGGATCAGGTGATATAACCCTCTACAACAATCCCTAAATTCTCTATCGATAACCGCTACCCTTCCTAGCTTCTTGATTGCCTGTATTGTGTATTTGTGTGTGTGAATGTATTCCTTTTACATATTTTGAGTAAACCTTATAAATCTATTTGCCTGGAGTATTCTTGACTGAAAACCAACCTCTGTATCATTGAAGAAAAGATCCCTCGCTCCTAATTCGCTCTACCTAGTCTCCATATTTGCTAATTTCCCCATTCTAAAGGAGACTCAAAGCATTTCCCGCAACATTACAGTTGCAATTGTAAAAAGTTCATAGGGTGAAATTATGAAGAATATAAACTGGGTTTGGGAGGACAAGAACTAGGCCTCTGTGTAAACCCTCTTGAGTCTGGAGCAATCACATGAGGTGTAGGATGGTTACTTGAAAAAAAACTGAACAAGAACGAAGTTTATTTTAAAAAAACTGAACAAGAACAAAGTTTATTTAGAAAAAAAAAATACGTGAGATAAATATTAACACTTCTGTTAAGATAATCCTCAAAACCTAACCTTCTCTCAGCCTTTAAATCCTCTCCCTTCAACTTCTCCCTGTCTGGCTCCTAATCCACCCTGTTGGTGGTTTGAGAAGATAGCTCTCATTGGTTGCTTTGCTTCTGGACACCTTTCTTAGCTTGACCTGTCACACCTACCAGAGTACATGTTACTGGGAGGAAACAAAGTAGGAATATAGCAGTAAACCTATAGTGCTCAGTGGAGGTAACTCGAGGATAGGCTTGCTCTGTGAAATAAGACTGCCAGTGAAATATTGGATTGCATTTTCCAGTTTGCAATAATAAATCCCTAGCTGACCTTCATTATTTTCCAAATTAATGTTAACACATATACTAACAGATCACTTCTAGAGAAAGTGATTACATTAATCATGGTGTTTAATGTCAAAATGATAACATCTCATGGAAAGGGGAAAATCTGTTTCACAGGATTTTATATTTTACAGTCTACTGATACGTGTGTGTGGTTTTTTTTTTTCTTTTCCTGTTTGTAAAGGGAATAAAGTATTCTTATCTCTCTTTAGAAAGCTTTAGCATTTGGGTTTTACCGACGGGATAGTTCCTACGCTATTAAAATTAATTTCATTGTTAAGGTCTTTCGGAAAGCTTATAAAGACATAATGTGCAAAATGAAATGAATTTCAATGTAAGCTTCAAATCCTGGCATCAAAATGCTGGGGTTTTGGGGGGATGGCCACAGAGAAGTAACATTTTGCTGCTTATCTCGGGGGACTGCTGAGATTACTAACAAAGCTGTTAGAAATTAAAATACTTTGAGAATTTGGGACTTAATGGAAAGTTGAATGCTGTTCCAGTCCTGTGCACATGGACTTGGGAAATATGTTGTGTCATATTCCGTGGATTAGAAATGCCTACAAATGTTTCTGGAACTCAGTAACAAATTTACCACTTGTTAGCGATGGGTTCGATGTAATTGGCAGTTGTCACAAAACCAGAATTAGTAGAAAACCAGCAGATACTTTTGCCTAACCACCTGCTTGGTGACATGAGGGCTGATTATAGATGGGCAGTTTAACGTGACGCAGAGACACCTTGGAAACCAACCAAAAAAGTGCATCCAAATGCGCATATCTGCCACCCGCCCTGGTCCCATACTTACCCTGTCCTCCAGTGCCCTCAGAGTGGCTCAAAAAGCTCCCACTTTCAAAGTGGGAGCAAATCTCTAAGCCACACATCAGTTACCTCTTCAGCAGCAGGATGCAGAAGCGCACAAGTGAGGCAGACTGGTGGTGTGAACCCACCAATCCACTCTAGGTGCTCACTGGTATTGTGTGCTACAGCCATCTCACCATGCTAAGGCACCCTGCAGGTTGGATAAGGGCACCATGCACTGGAATGTAAGGAGGGGATGTGGCCACTCCTTTTTGAGCCAGCTGGTTTCCAAACCCCTCCCATGGTGCCCCAAACAACCAGTCTGAACTCAGCCAATATCCTCCCTCTAAAACACCCCAAAGAAATGTCTCCTTCTCTTTTGGAAATGTCAAAGTGAAGTGAGCACACCACTCCTCCTAAGCTTCTGTTCCCTAGGCTACACAACTCTAAAAGTTAGGAAAACTAACCATAATGGCAAAGCTAAATCTATACACCTGCTTTTCATTTGCAACTATGATGAACAATGTTGGGTATTCCTACCTTGTGAGCTTATACATACATCTTTCTAGCACAATCAGTGTTTGAGACAGACTTGAACCACAAGGTACAGGCATCACACAGGGATCGCTGGAAGTTATGTTTATGATGATGATGAAGATGAAGATGACGATGATGACAATGATACTAGATTTATATCCTGCCCTATACTCAGAATCTCAGAGTGGTTACAATCTCCTTTACCTTCCTCCCCCGGCCGCAACAGACACCCTGTGAGGTAGGTGGGGCTGAGAGAGCTCTCCACAGCAGCTGCCCTTTCAAGGACAGCTCTGCAAGAGCTATGGCTGACCCAAGGCCATTCCAGCAGGTGCAAGTGGAGGAGTGGGGAATCAAATGCAGTTCTCCCAGGTAAGAGTCTGCACACTTAACCACTACACCAAACTGGCTCTCCTGAGGTGGTTTAACTGTCGCGTATTGGAGACGCAACAGCATGTGGGCAGTTTGATCCATGTATGTACTTATATTGGGTGTATTTGGTCCACCTTCACTCTAGGGGGAGCTGCAATATGAGATTTTTACTGTTCAGAGATTCTCTTGTTTTGCTCTGCCTCTTGCTTTGTTTCTTATCGGCTTTTAAGGTCTTATTACATCAAGGTCTTGCCACTACTGGAAGGCTTGCAGTTAATGTTTTTTGCTATCTTGTTGTTGCAGTAAAAGAGCCCCATGGCACAGAGTGTTAAAGCTACAGTACTGCAGTCCTAAGCTCTGCTCATGACCTGAGTTCGATCCCTGGCGGTAGCTGGGTTTTCAGATAGCTGGCTCGACGTTGACTCAGCCTTCCACCCTTCGAGGTCGGTAAAATGAGTACCCAGTTTACTGGGGGGGGGGGGGGATGTTGATGACTGGGGAAGGCAATGGCAAACCACCCCGTAAAAAGTCTGCTGTGAGAACATTGTGAAAGCAACATCACTCCAGAGTCGGAAACGACAGGTGCTTGCACAGGGGGACTTTCCTTTCCTTTCTTGTTGCAGTAAACTTTATAGAATGAAGCCCTGCAAGTGTGAGAAAGGTTTATTCCTCCCAATTCTGCTAATACCATATTCATAACAGGTGGTGACTAGGATTTCCGGGTCCTTTCTGTGCTCCAGAGGGAGGAAATGTGACATCATGTGATACTGCAACATCATGTCTGGTTGTAACAGAAGTGACACTTTTATAGTCTAGGAATTTCCAGATTGTTATGATAAAAATCGTAAAGATTTGGGGAATATCTTTGTGATATCGATATCACTTTTAAGTACAAATTTGTGATATCACTTTCAAGTGCAACCAGAGGTGATATTATGACATCACTCACCTCTCCCTATTTTTGCTCCTCCTAGAACCAATTGTCCTGAGGGGGGCGGATTTGCCCACCAGCCCTGGGCAAATGGTCTCCCTAGTGGTGGCACATCCTAACTCATCATCGTGGTGAGAAAATTCCAAGCTAGTAACAGAACACAAAAAGAACAGCCACATGTTACTGATGTGGTATAGATAAACACTTTTTCAGGGCCATTTCCAGTGAGTAGACTGACATAAGGACCCCATGAAGCATTCCGCTAACATTTATTCTTCCCAGATGTTAAATTTCTCATTTCACTGTTATTGTATTGTATAGTGGGTGAATTTAGTGATCACTTTGTGTTTGTTTTAAAAAATGAGATTTCTATTTAAAAAAAAATGGTGAGAAGAAAATAAACACATGGGGCTTACATATTCCTTGCATGTGTTCTTCATCTACTCAAAAGCAACTGAGCTAAGCACTTTTTCATGGCCATTTCCATTTAGTAGACTGAAATAAGCATCACATGAAGCATTCCACTGTCATTTATTCTTCTCAGATATTAAATTTCTCTAGAAAAAAACCCAGCAGGAACTCATCTGCATTTTAGACCACACCCCCTGATGTCACCATTGTTTCACACAGGGCTTTTTTTGTAGAAAAAGCCCAACAGGGACTCATTTGCATATTAGGCTTCACACCCCTGACACCAAGCCTGCTGGAACTGCATTTCTGTGTATTCGTGCTCAAACAAAAAGCCCTGGAATTTCTTGTTTCAGTTTTATTGTAATGTATAGTAGGTGAATTTAGCAACTGTTTTGTTTTCTTTAAAATGGGAGTTCTGTTTTTTTTAAAAAAAAATAGAGAAGAAAATAAACACGTGGGACTTACATGCTCTCTGCATGTGTGCTTCATCTATCCAGAAGCAGCTGAGATGAACCTTCACACTTCTCCCAATGTAGATGAAAATCACCCCATATTACTTCAAGCATCTTGAAGTACTGTTACTACTAACACTACTGAGGATGTGGTACCCTTGCAGAGTCTTCATTAGAAAGAGTGGAACAGTTCACACAATTGCCTCTTAGGAAATCAAAATGGTTGCCAAATTCTGGATAGAAGAAAGAATCGAATGAGATTTCAGGAATTCCTATAGGGCATCCATTCCTCATGTCTGTAAAGTGCCCTCAAGTAACAGAGATACTGTAGGGTTTTCAAAATCAACCAGTTAAGTGCTCAGTCAAAATCTGCCCCTTGATATAAAAACTTAAGGAAAGGTAATTTAAGAGCTCCTTATTTGATAAATATTACTGCACATAGTCTAAGAATGGCATTCATGGCATTATGATTTCAGACTATGCTGACAGAAGTAGTGACTGGAAGGCATTTAAAATTTCCCCTGGAACAATGTATTTGTCTACGTAGAACTTCTGTGGAATATCTATTATGTAATGATTATACAGGATACTCAGATCTCACTCAGACTATACACTATACTCAGATCTTAGAAGTAGATTTTCATCTGGGATACTAAATCAACTGGGATACTAAATCAACTACACAATTTTCCTGATAGTGATAAGTTAATTTGTCTGTTGGCGGGCGTGAATCCTTTGGTCTCTTGTAAGGTAGCACTCTTTGCGTTAGCAGCCTGGAAAGTTAGAAGAAAAGTGGATCTTAGAGCACGGCCTACTGAGATGCATTAACATTAAAACTGGAAATTGTAAATTCTGTTTACAATTTTAATCTGAGGTACTGTAGACATTTTAGATATTGTATAAATGAATACAATTGAATTTAATAACCAAATGGGTATTTTAATTTATTAGGGATTTAGTTTTGTTATTTCTTTTCAATTGTAACAGCCATATATAATAAACTAAACTGAAGAGAAACTGAACTGTAGAGTTCTCAAGGCAAAACTTGTCCAGGGGGTAATGTGCCATCGCCTGCCTCTGTCTAGCGATCCTGGTCTTCCTTGGTGGTCTCCCACCCGAATATTAACCAGGGCTGACCCTGCTAAGCTTCCAAGAACTGACAAGATGGGGCTTGGCCTGGGCTCTGCTAATTCTAAAGCGATCAGGGGCTGAGAAGAGATACCTATACTGCTTAACAAACAGTGAATACAGGAGAACGTTTACTCTTATGAGACTGGATGTTCTCCCTTCAGTGGTGGTAGAGGGAAGATACAAAAAGGTGCCATTCCAAGAACGATTATGTCCCCGCTGCTGCAATGATGGTATTGAATCTCTAGTCCATGTCATATTTGACTGTGAGGCTTATAATGATCATCGAGAAGTATTTCCATTTTCCACGGCCATACCTTTTACCAGCAGCCAAAAATTGCAACTCCTTAAGAATCTTCTTAGCGATAGGAACCCTAAGGTGACATACAAGTTAGCAAAATTTGGCTGGCTTGCCACAAGAATAAAGAAAACTCTAATGATTCAGTCAAAAAATGGCTAAACGCCTTTGGCAATCTGTAACTGCCATGTTTTGTTATATTTGTAGTTTTATAACAGTATTTTATGCCTTTTATGTATGATTTTATGGACAATCAGTTTTAATTTTGTATGATTTTACTGCTTTAAATGCTGGTTTAGGCAGTGAATAAATAATGTATTTATTAAGGGAAGAAACAAAGAGGTCTAGACGGGGTTTTTAGTTTATCCTTGGTTTTAACGCTAATTTTACATCTTCAGTGTCAGCGTCTTAAAGTCTGTATTCGTTTTTTTATGTCTATTTTAGGTGGTATCATATTTTAGTGTATAATAATTATTGTATATTTATATCACCTTTTATTGGTTATGATTTGGACTTTTATGAATTGTTTGCTGGTCTATGACCATTATAAATAAATAAATAAATAAATAAATAAGAAGGTAATATCTTGCTTGCGAGCGGGAGCTACAGAGGCAGCAGTAAGGCATGGAGAGAGCGGCAAAACACCTTGAGTCACCACTGATAGTTCCAGTCAGAGAAACTCAAAAGATTGTCAGTGTGAGTCTGTGGAAACATAAACAGTGTGCAAGAATTCCATGCTCAAGACACGCAAATGTATTTCCCCATGACAGGATAAAAGGCTAGCATCAGGATTCTGCTTCAAACATCCTTGTACAGATACGAGAATTGTGGTCCAAAAGAGATTTGGAGTGTTTTATACCAGACAGCATTCCTGCCTGAGTTTGTCCTTCTCTGACATAGACTTAATTGGCTTAGGTACTGGGCTCCTGCCATCATCCTGGGGATATTTTGTTTTTGTACCTGAACAGACTTATTGCCAGTCCTTGCTTTGGTTCTTTGAAGGCAAAAGAAACATTGCCTCCGTTAAAAATAGCTTCTCTGCCCGTCTTCTTGTACAAGCTATTCTCCTCTACCACTTCAAGGGCCTCCTGTTTGGTCATGAAAGTATAGCCAACTTCTGGTGACCCCAGCAAGGGATCCTGTCAAGGGAAGTCAAAGCAAGCTTGCCATTGCCTTCCTCTGCAGAGTCTTCCTCGATAGATTCCCTTCCAAGTACTGACCCTGCTTAGCTTCTGAGATCTGATGAAATCAGGCTATTTCTTCCTTCCCTCCCTTATCTATACCCCCCCTCCAAATACAGCAGTTTTCTCTGTGATTGGTGGAAATGAAAATTTGCCTCTGTATTTGGAATCTTGGATGGAAAAAATGATTTGAGGAGAGGATGCTTTGGAGCAGAGGAAAAGTTAACAACACACACATACACTATGGGGGTCTCTGCTCCAGAAGTCCTGCTTCTGATGACCGTGCCTCATTTTGGGCAGGAGCTCACAGGTGCGGTGCTCCGGAACCTCTAAATTTTATTGTGCTCTTTCTTTCTTACCCCCCACCCCAAATACTTGCTTCTGGGGTCCATTGTTTAACCCCCTGTGAGCATTTTGCTGAACTCTGTTGTAATGTACTCAGTGACGAGACGTGTAGAAGGCAACATATTTTATTAGAAGGTACATCACAGAACTGGGCAACGCAGGCCGGGACCTGCTTTATATACATTCTCCCCGGAACAGCCCTCCAGCTGGCCAGTCCAATCCTGGCCAGTCAAACTTCCCGCCACTGGTCTTGATTGGCGGAGTCTTTCCCGCACTGCGCAGAGTGACCAAGGGACTTCCCCTGGCCGCCTCTGCTGCATGGCCGCACGGTGCTACTTGATACAGCACAATACACTACATGTATGATTTGACAAACTTTCTAATATTTCCCCCCCCCCCAAAAAAAATGGGGAAATAACCAAAACATATAAAACAGACAAATGGAAACCTTCATGCCACTGTGGCCACATAGGAGAAAGTAATTTAAAAAGTATGATGGGAGTAAGGTTTTATGATGACAATTATAATTCAGGAAGCATTTTAACTTAGATGCTGAGCTGATATAATTTAGTACACCTTCCGGTGATGTCAGGGGTGTGTGGCAGATGCAAATGAGTTATGTAAATAGGTTGTGCTAATGAGCTCCAACACCTCTTTTTCTACAAAATGATCCCTGCTGATGGCCAATTTCCCTAGGAAATGGAGTCCTGGATTTCAGTTACATGAATATGCTTTGACTGGAGTGTTCAGCCCTGTGCTCTTAACATGAGTTCAAAGAGCATTTCCGAACAAGAGAGTTCAGCAGTATAACTTTATTTGGCAGATTGCACAGGGCCAGAGGTCTGTCTCCCGTGGAGCCTACACTGTGAACAAGAAAAGAAAATTGCAGGCCAGATGTTTTGGTCATACAGTGCAGCGTCCGGACAAATGGAAGGGACTGCACTCACAAAATAGCGGTCTGAGCTTTGTACAAGGATCTGGGAGACTGGGTTCAAATGCCCACTCTGCCATTGAAGTTTGCTGGGTGACTTTGGGCCAGTCTCTCACTGACTAACCTGCCTCCATAGGGTGGTTATCAGGATAAAACTGAAGAAAGGAGAATAATGTAGGTTGCTTTTGGTCCCCATTGGTGGGGAAAGGAGGGAAATAAAGGAAGGAAGGAAATAAAAATGGAGTAATTCCGCCACACTCGCTTGCTCCTAAATATTTCCTTGCAATGTGGTAACTCCCGAGACCCAGCCACAAGCTCTTTCTTTCTCCAGTTCCTGACAAATGTGAAAAACTGCTCCTGATTTGCACATCATTATTGCTTTAAACTATGCTCCCCTCCCATTTCTGAGCTGCAAAAGAAGAGGCTTCATCCATTCCATTCACATTGATAATTGTCATGTTAAATGATCTGGCTGCTAGCTAAACAAGTGGCATGCCTTGTGCATACAGATGTCGCAGCTCAGCCTTGATTCTCAGCAATAGCCATTCTGTAGAAACACAGCGCCAACACAGCGCCCTTGGCACCAGCAGCCAGGATGACAATCTGATTAGCAAGGCTAGGAGGGAACGGTCAAGAAAGGGACTAAACTTTCAAAGTAACGTATGTTGTAATACGCTTGTTAGAATTCCATTCTCTGATTAGACAGACAGACAGACAGACAGACAGACAGACAGACAGACAGACAGACAGACAGACAGACAGACAGACAGACAGACAGACAGATAGATAGATAGATAGATAGATAGATAGATAGATAGATAGATAGATAGATAGATAGATAGATAGATAGATAGATAGATAGATAGATAGATAGATAGATAGCTTTTTGAGCAGGAATGCACAGGAACACAGTTCCAATTGGCTTGGCATTGGGGGTGTGGCCTAATATGCAAATGAGTTCCTGCTGGGCTTTTTGTATATAAAATAACACACATAATGCACACACACACACACATGCAGTGGTTCAGTGAAAACATAATACATTAGTGGAATACAGATTGTTCACCCAAGATAGTCTGTGGGAGTGCTTTCTATGCCCATTTACTCCGTTCCATTTACCATACTACAAAGATATTCAGGAACCATGTTGTTCCTGTGCTGTAGAACAATAGTATGTGCACATACACGCATGCACATACACAAACATATGAAAGCTCCATATAGAGAGCATATTGCATCACAAGTGCAAACCACAGCACCCAACATGTATTTGAAGCTCCAAAGTGAGAGCGAACCATGCCACAAATAAAAACAATAGCATGGGAAATAGCATAGTGTAGAGGTTATGGTGACAGACTAGGATCTGGGGAGGCCCTATATGGAATCTCCACTCTCCTATAAAAGCTTGTTGAATGACCTTATTCACTCTCAGCCAACCCACCTCATGGGGAGTGGGGAGGCTGTAAGGATAACATGAAGAAGGGGAGAATGATGTTGTAAACAGCTTTGGTTTCCTGTTGGAGAGGAAAGTGGAGTATAAATAAATAAATAAATGGTGTCTGAAGCTCCATAACGAGACCACACCCTGACTGAAATCCAAATGGGCATTTAGCAAACCACAAATCTGTTTGCATTTGAAGCTGCAGCCTAAAGCGTGAGGAGTGTCCAACTTGGATTTGGGAGACCTGCTTTCAAGTCCTCACCCAGCCACTGAACTAACCTGGGATCCTTGGGTGTCTCTTCTTGTCTCGTCAGCTTCACAGAGCCATTGCCAGAATCAAAAAGGGACAGAAACCGGCTATGCCATCCTGGACACCTTGGAGGGAGGCTGACAAATCAAATGAGCAAATCAGATGTTTATAGAGTTTCATCATATGGTTTCTAACTGAATGGTTTAAAAAATTGTCCCTCACAAATGCCCAGTTTAGTGCGGCAATGAGAATGGTCTGTAGGCCAGCTCTAGAACACAGACTTTGCATGCAGAAGTCCAAGAATCAATCCATGACATTGGTAATTAAAAGGAATTCAAGCTACAGGATTTGGCAGAAATTTGCCTGAAAGCTACTGCCAATCACAACAGACAGTATTCTGGCTACACCATCCTTAAATGCTTGATACTAGTTCAGTCATTCATCTCTAGAGGTTATATTTGATTTCCCAAAACTGCAAATCTAAGTTCAGGAGAAATTGAAACAGTTGGCATAGATGGAAAAAGTTGACATTTCTGAGCATTTTGTAAAGGTTCTTACGGTGGGTAAAAAGGATAGTTTGGGGAGGGGAACCATTTTGGCAGTCTCCAGAAGCCCAGGCCTCATTTTGGGTAGACATTCACAGGAGCGGAGCTCTGGAATCTCTAAATTATATTTCTTTCTTACCCCTACCCTGCACCCCAAATACTTACTTCTGGGCTCCATACTTCAAACCCCCTGTGAGAATTTTACTGAACTCTAAGTTTTGACAAACTTCTAACATTTCCCTCCCACAAAAAAATTGAGAAATAACCAAAACTATAAAGCAATCTTCATCATGCCACTGTGGCCACATTATGTCAAGCATGCTATTTCTATGTATTAGGTCAATACAGATATTGGAATGCATTTCCTCTCTGTTCTAAAACTCTTTTCTCTCATAGTTGCATTTCAAAGCTTGTTCCTCCCCCCCCCCCTTTTTATTGCCTTTCTTTTTCTTTCCCATCTCTGGGTAGAAAATGTAGATTATGCAAGTAACTTTGATGATAGATGGAAAGGAGGCGCCTCCCCCGACTAGTTCCCATTCATACAGCTTATCGAGAGAAGCAGGAATGTCTGGGCACTGGGGGAAGTTATAACCACATGATAGTAGCAGGTAGCACTCTTTGAATATCTGTAGCAATAAACATCTGTATGTTATGGCTTAAAGCTATCTTTTCTATTGCCTTTAAAGTAGCCCTTAAAACCCTATGCCGTATGAAGCTTTGTATCACTTCCAAGGTTTTGTACCTTGAGTAAGTACCAGATTATCAATAAAACGAGTCTTTGTATCAAACAACTGCTTGGTTATTTGAAATACCGATACTTGACACATAGGAGAAAGTAATTTAAAAAGTATGATGAGAGTAAGATTTCGTTATTCTAATTCCAGAAGCAATTTAAGGTAGATGCTGAGCTGATATACTGTACTTTAGTGCACCTTCTGATGATGTCAGGGGTGTGTGACATATGCAAATGAGTTGTCCCAATGAGTTGTGCTAATGAGCTCTGACACCTCTTCTTCTACGAAATGACCACTGCAGAAGCCTAACATTAAAATGGCAGCCAAGCCACGTGGAGCTTGTGCAAACCGTTGAAATTAAGAATTGCTTGGGATCGATCCAACTGGAGGACAAGTGCAATCCACACAGGAGATAGAATTTCCTTCCTTTTGGCCCAGGTTTATAACAATAGTGTCATTAACAGACACTCTCACATTTTGGCATACTACTGTTTTGTTGTTTTCACATGCTCATGCTTCTCAAATCAAAGGTTTGCTGAATTTGTTAATTTTACTATTCCATCATTGGATCTTATATTTGTACCATTTTACATTCTAAACCATTGCCTACCCGATAGTTTTACTATTCTGTCATTGGATCTTAAACCTGTACCATTTTACATTCTGAGCCATGGCCTACCAGCTACGTGTGGCTCTGCTCACTGTGCCGGATTCCTCGTCTGATGAAGTGTGCCTAGAGCACATGAAAGCTTACATTCTGAATAAAACAAAGTTGGTCTTAAAGGTGGTATTGACTCCTATTTTGTTCTACTACATCAGACCAACACGCCCGCCTACTTGGATATACCCGCACAGGACAGTCTCTGGAAAATTGCCAAGATCACAATCAGTGTGCAGGATAAAATTAGAAAATCATAAAGAGAAAACCAGGCAAATTGCAAGGAAGGGCAGGAAATTTGCATTACTATGCAGTTGCGCTAGGGCATTTGAAGTAACTATAAAGACACACAAAGTTTTCTGGAGCCTGCGAGAATCCTCTGCATTAATTTCTGAGAGGATCTGAAAGACTCCTGCGACTTCGCTTGTGTGCATTTTCTTCATACAGTCTGAAGACATGAATTTAAAAATTATTGTTAAAACATAAAGTAGATATTGTGACGTTAAATGGCAGTCTCCATGCTGCTGAACATGCATTGTGGTTTATTTTCATACAGACATGCATACAGTTGTGGAGTCCAACAGTTAAAACACCAAAGAGCAGGGCTTTTTTTGAGCAGGAACGCAGAGGAACACAGTTCCGGCTGGCTTGGCATCAGGGTGTGTGGCCTAATATGCAAATAAGTTCCTGCTGGGATTTTTCTATTAAAAAGCCCTATGTGGAACAATGGTGGCATCAGGATGTGTGGCCTAATATGCAAAGGAGTTCCTGCTGGGCTTCTTCTTCCAAAAAAGCCTTGCAAAAAAGTAATCCTTTTGTTGAACGAAAATATATGGAGAAAGGGGCAGTGGGGGGTGACACACACACATACAGTGAAGAATATATAGCTACATGGCCGGAAGTCTACTTTCCTTTCTACTATCTTCCACTTAAAACGGAATCCATGACTGTATCTTAAAGAAATATAGGATTCACCACCACCTGTAATCTGCTCTAAAGTGGTATTATTTGTCTTTATAAAACCTGTGACCAAAAAAAACTTCCGCAGTCCCATAAATTGGAGCAGCAAAGAAATATTTGTAAAATAATAAGAGCAGGCCTCGGATCCAGTGGGAGCTCACAGGAGCACAACTCCTGAATCTTTCTGAGAGTTCCACCTCCTCCTTCTGAGAGTTCCACCTCCTTGTCCATTGAATAGTAGGTGCAGCTGCATAACAATCCCTGGATGACCTCCACCACCTATTGTTTTTCAAAACAACCCCTAAGAGTATACTATTAATATCCCTTTGGGTCAGGTGTGATGGGCAATGCTCAGAAGATTAATCTCGAGAGTTGCCTCCACTTGTATCTCCTGCTTTCAATAATGTATGTGAAGTATTTTGAACACTTTGAATTGTGTAGATATATGATCAATTACCGTCTAGTAGTAAATGTTTAGTAGCAAATATTTAATAGAAAACAGACAGAAATATTACAAATGTACCTTGCCCATTGCTTAGCTGCTGGGTCATTCCTTCATTATCAGTTTCTAATACAGCTCATTCAGACATCTTGATTAACTTATATAGCAGTCTATAATCTTATATGATGCATTCCTTTGTACAACATATGGCTTGGGTTCAGCCTGCTTTTTCATTCAATTTCATTCCATGTCACCCAATTATTTGCCATTATAGCCCCCTTCCCATCTGGCTTCTGTCCTTGCAGATCCCCTGCATAACTTTTGGGGGTGGTCTTAGGAGACCCTCTCCTCCCATTTTTCACCAGCAGAAAAGCTGGTTGGATCCAGTTGTATGTGTTCAACTAACACCTTAGCAGAAACAGCAAGCTGAAAACAGCAAAGGAAGAAATTCAAATCCACCCCTAGATGCAGCCTGCAAGTTTTTTTCTGTGTTGTCCAACAAAAAATGTAGGCACGGGGTGGGAGGGAGTTTGAATTTTGTCAGAAACATGGAAATATAAGCAATAAATAGATTTGGCATCAAGGTTAATCCTGCATACAAGCCTATTCAGCCAACCTGGCTATTGTTTGAGCATTTCTTATTAAACTGCAAAATATTCTTCAACAGGATTGCATTAAGACCATTTAAACCTGAGCAATGCCGATCCCTTCCCCCCTTGAAAATAGGTTAAATCTTTATTAATAAAGCTCATGGTTATGCAATATGTAATCTAAGTATGCCATCTGCTGGAAGAAACTGAGCTGTGCTATTTAGTATCTATAGAAAAATGTTGCAGCTTGCCTACTTGGAGACCTGTTTTTTGGACAAATGCTCAATTGGAAAAAGTCAGCTTATTGTGACTATATCTACATTGTACCTCTCTTTTGCCATTTTAAATCGGGTTTTAATAAGCTGTAGGGAGGTATTATTTAAGATTCCAGTAAGAGGGAGAAATGAGGTTTCAGTAAGGGAAGCTCAGAACTCAGCGAAGTCCAAATTCTTCGAATAAGACTAAGTTAAATTGCATGAGTAGGCACTTAATATAATTTCTAGTGGGTGTATAGTAATTACTGATCAACTTGTTTCGGTGTTGTGTTTGCGCTACAGTGTCCAATGGTGTGCTTTTGATTTTTGAAAATTAAAAAAAAAAACTTTCAGGATCATCTTTTATATGTTACGTGTCTTTATTTTTGTTCTTCTTGACATTCAGTCAACAGTTGTCAAATTTTGGACATTTCCCGTAACATATAATAAAGCCATAACAAGAAGAGACAGGGTGTCTTTTTTAAAAAATATATTTATTTGTTTAAGAAAGGGGGTTTGTATCATTGGCATATATGAACCCATAAAATTCATAATACTAATTCAAACTGTAGGGCCAGTAAGGTGGCCAAGACTTATCCTGGATGGCCCATCAGATCTCAAAAGCAAAGCAGGGTTGGCCTTGGTTGATATATGAATGAGAGCAGGGGTGGAATTCTAGCAAAAGCTCCTTTGCATATTAGGCCACGCACCCTGATGTAGCCAATCCTCAAAGAGCTTACAAAGCTCCTTTTTGTAAGCTCTTGGAGGATTGGCTACATCAGGGGTGTGTGGCCTAATATGCAAAGGAGCTCCTGCTAGAATTTCACCCCTGGATGAGAGACTAACAAGGAAGTTCAGGGTCCCTGTGCAAATACAAGCAGTGGCAAAGCACCGTTGAACATCTCTTGCCTTGAAAACCCTATGAGCTCATCATTATAGTGTTACCAGAAGAGAGAGGAAGGCCCAAGAGTTATGGAATGGCACTTCTGGCATGCGCAGGAAGTGATGTTATCACATGTGATGTCTTGGTGATGCTCTGGTATTTGGGCAAGAATGCCATTGTGAAAATGGCTTCTACCGTAGTGTTTTAGGCCAAATACAAGAGCATCACTGAAACGTCATCAGTGTGATGACATCACTTCCTGTGTATGCTGGAAGTCACTAGCCAGGTCAACTAGTCCTTCCTCTTTCTCCTGGTAAGGCGCCCTGCTGGCTAGCTGACTGGCAGTGGGGGGATGTGGCCTGGTGGCAGGGGACACCCACCTCCACTGGGGGCTCTGGCGACCTTATTCCATAAGTTGGCTATGACTGGACAGCACTTCCCATCACCACCAAGGTAGCTGGAGATAGAGGTGAACCTGAGAGACAATCATTTGTGGTCTAACAAAAAGGGTGTAGGTAACTGAGCTCTGGGTCTTAAGCAGCACCCAAGATCTAAGTCAAAGGTGGCTAACCTTTTCTTTAATGAGAGCTACTTCTGTGTAAGGAAACTTTTCTTCAGACACTCTCCCCCTCCCCCTTCTGGTATTTTACCAAGTTTTGCTCTGACCTAGAAATAGAAGTTGGAGTACAAAAGCATCAGGAATGATGTTACCAGTTAATCAGCACAGGAGGGACCCTATGAAATAAAAGCCTTAAATCCAAACCCTCAAACGCTATCTTTTCCTGGGTCTTCAAGGGTGTGCATGAGCTACTCTATATCAGCTGGTAACCTAGGAAGCTACCTTTTGGAGATCTCTGCTCCAGTGTAATTCAAAACACAACACAGTTGTTGTTTGTTGTTTACCTTTTCAACCCACTGTCCTAGCACGTTGTATGGACTGTTTGATTTTTAGAACAAAGTAGGAGTCAAGTGCACCCTTAAGACCAACAAATTTTTATTCAGAACGTAAGCTTTTGCTAGAAGCACACTTCATCCGACATGAAAGCTTACATTCTGAATAAAACTTTGTTGGTCTTAAAGGTGCAACTTCACTCCTACTTTGTTCTATTGCTTCAGACCAATATGGCTGCCCACTTGAATTTATCTGCTTGATTTTTAAACATTCACTGCATTCGACATATGCCTTGTATGGTTATGATGAACCATTAGGTGACAACAGAGAAAACTTCAATAAACGGCACCAGGGCTGCTATCCTCTTTTGAGACCTAACTCTTTGGTGAGTATTCTCTCTCTCTCTCTCTCTCTCTCTTTCTCTCTCTCTCCATTGTCTCCTGCTGAAAAGTGACTAGTTGGGATGCTCAGGACTTCACAGCAAAGACCTCTGTTGTCATGCCAGTTTTCTCACCTGTCTCTTTTGTGCCTGAAACAATAATTGTATTGCTTCCTACACAATGGCCATTTTCCCACTGACCTTACTCCGGAGCGACGTTCCTCTTCACCGCGCAGCGTCTGCACGGATTTCCAACCAACTGCTGCGCACAACCAGGAAGTGCCGCGGCTTTTGCGTCGCAGATGTAAACCGCTAAAAACCAGTTTACATCTGCGACGCAAAAGCTGTGGCTCTTCCTGGTTGTGCGCAGCAGTTGGTGGGAAATCTGCGCAGACGCTGCGTGGTGAAGAGGGACGTCGCTCCGGAGTAAGGTCAGTGGGGAAACGGCCAATGAGCCGTTTTCCCTTGCCTGCTGATATACTTTAAAATTTCAATTGGGGGGTGGGAAGCTAGAGCATATTGTTTCATGACGCCTGGGCTATTCTGCAGCTGCTGGCAAGCTACTGGCAGCTCATGGACAACCTGTTAGAGACCCTTGATCTAAGTCATACATTTAATATTTTACCTGGCTAGACCACTAAGCTGAACCACTGGTGAAGCTCACCCAGTACAATTTTAAGAAAGAAAGAAAGAAAGAAAGAAAGAAAGAAAGAAAGAAAGAAAGAAAGAAAGAAAGAAAGAAAGAAAGAAAGAAAGAAAGAAAGAAAGAAAGAAAGAAAGAAAGAAAGAAAGAAAGAGATCAGACCTGTGCAGCACTGGGGAAGTGGATTCAATTACACATATTCTACTCAGCTGTGGGTACTGTGATCAAGTATGAGCTAGATTTATCCAACCTATACAAGAAAGACTCTCATGTATCTCAAATAGTGCAATAAGTAATATGCTTCTCTTAGACTCTAACCCTCAGGTTATGTTGGCGTGCAACAAATTTTTAGCAGCAGCTTACAGAATTTGTAAACAAAACATAAAGGTGTGATATGGACTGTAAGGTATTGTAAATGTTTCAGTCTTAATTTGTTTCTACATCAATATCCAAATCTTTATATTATTATGGTTGCATTTTGTTATTTAGTCCCCGACATGGTCTGTTTTGTGCTGGTTATGAACTGAAATAAAATTACTGTACTGAGATCTGGCATTGTGTAATAATCAGGAGTGGGATTTTGGATATCGCTTCTTAATAAGTTCCAAGATCTTATCAGAAACAGAACTGAATTATTAGAATTGTATTAGAACTGATACATTTTAATGTATGAAAATTTGACATGGTTGTACTCGTTCTTGGATTCCTATGGCTTTGATGTTTGCAAGCCACTTTGAGTCTCTGTTCCAGGAGAAAAGTGGCATATAAGTGTGCTAAATAAATAAATCGGTTGATAGCAAGGTTCCCAACTTCTAGATGGGGCCAATGTTGAAAAAGGCAATGTCTGGTGTAAAAGGAAGAAAACCCTGCAGGGAGCAGTGGGAAGATAGGTAGGATAGTGAGATCAGGATCTTCCAAAAACATGGGGTAAGGAAAAAGCTTTGAGTTTGCATCTGGTGAGGAAAAATTTACTGGAGAAAATTTCGCATAATGGTTTAAAAACATAAATGCAGGAAATTTCACTACTGCGGAAATGGTCCTTGTCTCTCACCAGATTGCTACTCTTAGGGCAATTTCCCCCTTCTTCTTCAAAGTGCCACACTCACTCTTACCCTCTCTCTCAGCTAATGTAGTTAGGAACATATCTCTGTCTCTCCTCTTTCCTATCAAGTATGTTAGTTCCTAACTAAACCTTTATCTACTTTTTAATCAGGTTGTGCACTGTTGCTGTGTCAATTACTCTGTCAACAGCCTGGAGACCTGGAATTACAGCTGATCTTCAGACTACAAAGAGAAAGGATTCCTTTGTAGGGTCAACTCTATGCCATTATACCCTGCTGAAATCCCTCCTCTCCCTCAAACTCTGTCCTCCCCAAGCTCCACCTGCAAATCTCCAGGCATTTTCCGGTCTGGACACCAACATCCAGGTGGGGCCTAAAGGTCTCCCAGTCTACAGATCTCACTTACCATAGAGGAAATGGCAGCTTTGGAAGGTGGATCATCTGGCATCATATTGCTAGTGAGGTACTTACTCAGTACACCACCCTGAAATCTCTAGGAATTTCCATAGGGCAGGGCTTTTTCTGTAGCAGGAACCCCTTTGCATACCCCTGATATAGACAATCCTTCTGAAGCACACAGTAGGTCCTGTACTAAGAACCCTGTAAGCTCTTGGAGGATTGGCTGCATAAGGGGTGTGTGGCCTAATATGGAAAGGAGTTCCTGCTACAAAAAAACCCTGCCATAGGGTATGTGTGTCTAAAATACCGTCAAGCCACAGCTGACTTATGGCACCCTCATAGGGCTGTCTAGGCAAGTAAGAAATAGAGGTGGCTTGCCATTACCTTCCTCTACAAAGTCTTCCTTACTGACTCTGCTTATCTTCCAAGATCGGATAAGATCGAGCTATACGATACCATTCCGCATCTCTTTTCTTAGGGTACAAGGTTCAAAAACCTTTCAGCAGAAAAAAGAGAGTAAAAAAGCTGGCTGTCCAGCGGTGCTACCTGTGCCCTAGCCTTTTGAGTGAAGAACCAAGCCTGCATGCTGAGCAAAATGGCCTGGTGTGCCTCTGTTTGGTTACCCCTGCAGTAGCACCCTACCCAACAACATGGGAACCCATCCTTTGAATACAGTGATTTAAGTCACTGAGTGTTCACTATTTTGTTCAGGGCTTTTTTCATAGCAGCAACTCCTTTGCATATTAGGCCACACCCACCTAATATGCAAAGAGATCTGTAAGCTCTTGGAGGGTTGGCTACTTCAGGGGGGTGTGATCTAATATGCAAAGGAGTTCCTGCTATAAAAAAGCCCAGAGAACAACTATGACCAAACTATGAAGTGACTTTGCTAGACGATCCTCATTTATTTCAAGCAGCTCCGTTTGTCATTCTGCTTGCCTTTTTGACACCTTTTTGTCTTTTCATTGTCCCCTAGATTCATTGTCTGCAGGTTGACAGAAGGCCACTAATTTGATTGTAGAAAAGTCCCTTTCAGGTGTTCAGAGGGAAGAAAACCGTGCTGGGCCACTGTTCCAAAAAAGCAATGTGACATCTGCCGAAACTGATCATGTACGCCAGCATCGACTTCTTCTCTTTCAGTTCACCTGATGACAATTAAGTGACATTAAAGCATAAGCTGTCTTCTGATTCTAATTTTTCCTGACACTCTGCTCAATATTGTAATAGATTGTGCCAACAGGAGTTTGACTACCACCCTTAATTTCTTTTTTTCCCCCCCTCTATGATCCCATCTAATTACTGCCACTGAAACCCTTTCTGAAGTGAATGACAGAATAGAAAAGTGCATAATAAAAGCAAGGAGGGAAACCTTGTAAGATATAGTAAGCAACAGAAGACTTTGGGCAGCAATAGCCATTTAGTGGCTTTGGAGCCACATGTGGCTTTCACATGGTCACCTCTGGATCTTCTGAGCAATGTTCTCCAAAGTGGCTCCCACCCAGGGCTTTTTTTTGTAGCAGGAACTCCTCTTAGTAAACGGCCTACTGTAAGCTCCAGGAAGATTGGCTACATCAGAAGGATGTGGCCTAATATGCAAAGGAGTTCCTGTTACAAAAAAAAAAAGCATGCTGCCGTCCCATGTTCCAAGAAAGGCCAATGCCTGGTAGGGTTGTTGATTTGCAAATGGTTCACACCTTGAAAATAAGGTTGCTGACCAGGTGGAGCCTGAAGACTACAGAATTCTGGTCCTCTAGAGACCAGTGTTTCCTCTAAGCTGAGTTAGTGTGAGTTAGCTCACTGTTTTTTATCCTCCAGCTCACATATTTTTGTCTTAACAGGAAAAATGGCCCCAGAGCAAACTCATCTATGCAGTAGCTCACAACTTTAATGCCAGCAGCCCACAAATTAGAATTTTTGCTCACAAGACGCCACAGTAGAGGGAGTAGACTACAGCAGTTTCAGAGGGTGAATTCTATGGCATTACATTCGTACTGAGTTCCCTTCCCAATTTTGCTCTCCTCAGAATCCATGCCCAAATTTCCAGGTATTTAACAACCTGGAGTTGGCAACCCTGCTTGATGTTCTGGAGGGATGAGGAACTTGCAAGCTTGCCCAAGCTGTGGACCTCATGCCAAGAATGGAAGTAAAGAGCCCATCCTCTGCAGCAACCTTCTGCAACTTCCATGCTGTCATCCCAGCATGCAGGTGGCCATTGTGGGGTGATGGTGGCTTTGCTCCTCCTTCTCCATGGACAGCTTGCTCTCCTCTAGGAACTTTGGCAACCTTACTCTCTCACCTGACCTGCCATGCTTTATGCTGAGATGAGAATAGGAAGGCCAAGAGAAGGACCCTTCCCTTCCATCCAGATACACAAGGGCTGGATAAGGTTCAACTGTGGTGGACTTCCAGGGGCTGGAAAATGGAGAGCTGAACTGCTTCTCACAAGGGAGGCAGCTGGAACCTCTGTGTGGGGGTAGAGAAGGCATTTCAACGCCTACTACCTGCTTTTCTCATCTAGAGAATAGTCCAAGACACGCTTGGGAAACTTGGAGGAGATTTACTTTGGTGGAAAGGGAGCTCTGGAGGGGGCTTCTTTGAAGGATCTCCAGCGACGAGTGCGTTACATCGTCAGCAGAGGGTCTCCAGAGTCATTAAATTGACTAAAACTCACCAGGATCCAGCACCTCTATACTACAAATAACATCTGGATTACAACTAGGATGGTGTCCACTTGGATAGCTGCTGCTGAAGGTTTGGATTTTTATCTTTCACTCCGGGACTAAAATAAGGATTTACAAAAATAACTAAAAGGTGGCAAAAAGACTATATCATGCTTATATAAAGAAGAGGAGGAGGGGTGAATTTGGGACTATTTAATATTAAAGAACTGAGTTTAGAAGTGGAAAAAACAAGAATGTTTTGAATATTTGTGGTTTCTGAAAAATACCCCCATCGTCACAGCATTGCTGGTCAGTATAATTCCACAGGAAGTGACATTTTGTATTCTTGCGTGATTTGATTACCAGTGAGAACGGGATTTGGAGGCAAGTAAAGCAGGAAGTAACCATTGCAAGATGGTCAAATTGCAAGTCAGCCAGCCTACTCTAGGACTGAAAAACCACAGAAAATATCGGCGGCCATTAAAGGAAGGGCAAAATAAAATATTATTTTCGAGTTTGGGACTTCAAAAATTGGTGGAATTTATTTATTTATTTATTCCGTAACTTATATCCCGCCCTTCCCACAAGTGGCTCAGGGCGGCTTACAACAAATAATAAAATTGGCATATTTGGACATTATAAAGTTAACACTATTGGACAGTATTGTTGAAAACAACTATAAAGGCCTGAAAAGGAAGAAAATTTTTTGAAAAAAGGGTAAGAAAAGTTGTGACCGCCATTATGGATTTTTTTAAAAAATTTGAAATATTAACATCTCAGCTTGGGGTGCCCCAGGAGTGGTGATTTTAGGCTCATTGGAAAGAGCAAGTCTTGCTCTTTTAAATCTGATATATAGTTTTCAATTTGCTGAAACCAAGTTTTCGAGTATTTTTTAATGTTGGATCACAAGCCAATACGTACAAGGGCCATGTCAATGGAAAAGATGCAGGAGCAGTTAGAGGCTATGGAAGCAAGGCTGATGAAAGGAATGAAGGAACTCAAGATGGGAACATGGGAATACTTGTGGAAGAACTCTATGAAAATTTCGACATGTTATAGTATTAAAGAAAATTGTTATAAAATGATGTACAGGTGGTATATGACTCCTAAAAAGTTAGCAGAAATGAACAATAAGATGCCAGATAGATGTTGGAAATGTAAAAAGCATGAAGGTTCTTTCTACCATATGTGGTGGACTTGTGAAAGAGCGAAACAGTTTTGGCAAATGATTCAACAAGAAATTTCTAGAACCTTGGGATATGAATTTAAGAGAACTCCAGAGACTTTCCTATTGGGATTACAAATGGAGAAATTTCCAAAAGAAGATAGAACTGTAATTTGGTACTTGCTTTCAGCTGCTAGGACATTATATGCGCAGTTATGGAAGCAAGATAAAATACCAGAAAAATGGGACTGGATTGTAAAAGTTATGTCATGGAGTGAAATGGATAAACTTAAAAGAATCTTGAAAGACTATGATTTAGAGGGATTTAAAATGGATTGGGATAAATTCAGAAATTATATAGAAAAAGAATGGAAAGTAAAAGGACATTAGGTGATTTTTAAGAATACCACTTAGGTTTTTAGAAGAAGAAAGAAGATGAACTATAATAACTGGGTGGGACTTTATAAAGTATAAGAAATGGGTGCAAAATGATATATATATATATATATATATATATATATATATATATATATATATATATATATATATATATTCTTTTTTTCTTATTATTAGGATTCTTTAAAGTTAAAGATACCTTTTGATATTAGAATTTTAGGCAATTGGCACTGGCGGAAGTCAAGATTTGGGGGGAAGGGAGGAGGGGAAAGTGTAATGTATGGGGAAGGTAGTAAGTTTTTATTAATATTTTATTAGTATTGGATATAATTACCATAAAATTGTTTAACACAAAGGTTCAACCGTGGTGAGAAGAGACAACCTTACATTGCAGTGGAACTCTGATCATTCAAAAGAAGGTTGCTGGTGGAAAGTGCCAACAAGTCACACAACCAACTTATGGTGACTCTTTTGGGTTTTGAAGGCAAGAAAAGGACAGCAATGGTTTGTCCTTGCTTGGTTCTGCATACTGACTCTGGATTTCCTTGGTTGTCTCCCATCCAAGAACTAACCAGAGTCAACCATGCTCAACTTCTGATAGTTGACAAGATGAGGCTAGCCTGGGCCATCCAGGTAAAAGTGCTAAAAAGGTTATAATATCCAAAGGAGTTCCTGCTACAAACCCCACCCCCCACCCCCCCGCTTATAGCCATGATTCTTTGTTGATTGCTTATCCCTTAACTTTTTTGTTGGCTGTCCAAAATGTACAGAGACTGTATGCCTCAAGCCAGTGTCCTTCCTGCCAGATTTCCTTAGGAGAGATGAGGGATTGAGTCCAGCCAGATTTTTCATTCAGTACTGTGTAATTCTCCATCTTACAAAACCCTAACCATATCCCTCAGGGTATTTTTGCCCGTACAATCCCATGGTTCCCAGCACAGCCTTTTTGCATAATCAAAGGGAACCTCTCCTCCCCTTTTTTTACCAGTGGAAAAACTTGCTGGATCTAACCTCATTAATTTTACAGGGAGGAACCAGACAGATGGCATATAAACAAGGGTGGAATTCTAGCAGGAGCTCCTTTGCATATTAGGCCACACACCCTTGATGTAGCCAATCCTCCAAGAGCTTACAAAAAAGAGTCTTCTAAGCTCTTGGAGGATTGGCTACATCAGGGGTGTGTGGCCTAATATGCAAAGGAGCTCCTGCTAGAATTCCACCCCTGCATGTAAACTTGTCATATATAGTACATAAATCAGATTAACATGGGTATAATGTGCTCAAAAGGATAGTGTATAGCGCTTAGATTGAAAATGTTTTATTATTTATTGGAGGATGAGGTGTACATTTATGTTCTAGAGAGTTTGTGGGATTCTGATTTTTATGAACGGTTATTAAACCAGAATATTGGAATAGAGAAAGAAAGAAAGAAAGAAAGAAAGAAAGAAAGAAAGAAAGAAAGAAAGAAAGAAAGAAAGAAAGAAAGAAAGAAAGAAAGAAAGAAAGAAAGAAAGAAAGAAAGAAAGAAAGAAAGAAAGAAAGAAACCCTGCAAGGCCTGTGATTAAAAATTGTACAAGGCACTCAGCTCTGAATTCATTTTCATGTTAGAGCCATGCAGAAGCATCTTTATATCACTCCACAACTTAACTGTTGAGTGCTTAGCAGCTCAACATACGGATCAGTGAATTTGCTTCTATTTCTTTTTGTCATTTGCTGTAGTACCGAGAGGGGAGGGGGAAACTCCCAATTCTCCCCCTAAGCAGCTGCAATCTGAAAGGCAAGGTGTCAGCTGCCATTTGGAGACATTTAAAAGCATCCTGTCCACATGGCAGCTGTAACATTTCACCTGGCCTTCTACCTAACAGGGAAATGTTCAATGCCAGGCAAGATTCCAAGACCCTCTCCTTTTATTTTCCACCAGCTGACTTCAGCTGCTAAAGCTACTCTGGAAGTCACGAATCGCTGGGGCAAAAATCACACACCAGACACATCCCTTTACTTTGGCAATGTCAAGGTAATTTTTTTATGCTGGCTCTGAGGCATAGTTAGTCATGGGTCACAATGCATGAAACTTTGTGTTCTCTTGCCTGTGTGCTGGACTTCTTTTCACAACCCTTTCTCACTCATTCATTGACATAATCTGGCTCAATAAATAACAGGCTTTTATGCAAAAGAAGAAGATATTGGATTTATATCCCGCCCTCCACTCCGAAGAGTCTCAGAGCGGCTCACAATCTCCTTTACCTTCCTCCCCCACAACAGACACTCTGTGAGGTGGGTGGGGCTGAGAGGGCTCTCACAGCAGCTGCCCTTTCAAGGACAACCCCTGCCAGAGCTATGGCTGACCCAAGGCCATGCTAGCAGGTGCAAGTGGAAGAGTGGGGAATCAAACCCGGTTCTCCCAGATAAGAGTCCGCACACTTAACCACTACACCAAACCGGCTCTCCGGAGGGGGGGGGAGAATATAAATTAAAAAAGGAGGGGGGGAGAATATAAATAAAAGTTTTACCAGTATCAGATGGAATGCTTGGCATTCCCAGAGTGAATTTGGTCTGGACTGGAAGAGGGATTCCTTCACACAGGCATGGGTCAAGACCAGTGTTCACTCTAAGCCGAGTTAGTGTGAGCTAGCTCACAGATTTTTGGCCTCCAGCTCACACATTTTTGTCTTAGCTCAGGAAGGATGACCCCGGAGTGCACTAATTTATGAAGTAGCTCGCAGCTTTAATGCCAGTAGCTCAACTTTAACGTCAGTAGCTCACAAAGTAGAATTTTTGCTCACAAGACTCTACAGCTTACAGGGAACATTGGTCAAGGCATGTTTCTTCTTGATCACACATGGTGACAGAACTTGATCTTGCTTTTCTAGCATTGAGTAAACTAGGTGGATAGGTAGGTAGGTAAGCAGGTAGGTGGGCAGATGCATGGATAGATGATGATGATGACGACAATGATAGATGGATGTAAAACTCTTCATTTGATTAAGGATTGGTTTCTATGTTGATGGTCATAGTCATCATCTGCTACTCATGGTGGTGCTACATTGAGCAGGCATGGAAAGAAACAGGTTGAGGAACCAGTTGCCACTTTCCAAGATCCTTCCACCTAGAAATGGTGGCAAGGGGAATTGGGCAAACCATGCATGAGTCGCTATCACACATTGGTTCCTACACATTAACCGTTTTTGCACACAGCTCACCTCGCAGTCACAACCCTGTTCCCTCCGCAGCGTCTGGTTGGATTTCCCACCATCTGTGCCAAAGTTACAGGAAGTGCCGCAGCTTTTGCGTAGCAAACGTAAACCGCTAAAACCCAGTTTACGTTTGCTACGCAAAAGCCGCGGCACTTCCTGTAATTCCGGCGCAGATGGTGGGAAATCCGACAGATGCTGCGGAGGGAAAAGGATTGTGACTGCGAGGTCAGCTGTGTGCGAAAACAGTTATTGTGTTAGATGCATGACCCTAAGACTCCTTATCACATGTTGGGTTTGACCATGACTGTCAGCATCTGGACTGGCATTTAATTGTTACCTGTTCTAAACCATTTACTTACATTAGGGTTTCCAGCTTTTAAACTGGTCCCTCTAGCTATCCTTTCAATAACCTGTAGCAAATATTGGTGAAGGAAAATGCCATCAAGTTGCAGTTGACTTATAGCAACCCTGTAAGGTTTGCAAGGTAACAAACAAACAGAGCTGGTTTACCACTGCCTGCCGCTATGTATCAACTCTGGACTTCCTTGGTGGTCTCTCATCTAAGCACTAACCAGGGTTGACCCTGCTTAGCTTTTGAGATGTGGCAACCTTGGGGTAGGCTGGGTCATCTAGGTAATGGCATAGCAAATGTTAGATGATGTTATTTGCCTCCACGGCTCACATTAACCTCTATTAAAGAGGCAAGATGTTTATTTCTCCTGTTTATTGTCAGGCTAGGATCTGGGAGACCCAAGTTCAAATCTTCTTTCTGCCATGGAATCTTGCTGGGTGTTATGGGTCAGTCACTCACACTCCACCTAAGCTACTTCACAGAGGTTGTACTGATGATAATATGGATTATTTTAGAGGCAGAAAACCAGCAGTCAACAACACAACTACCATCAAAAATTGTGGTGGATACAACCAGGGCTTTTTTTGTAGCAGGAACTCCTTTGCATATTGGGCTACGCACCTGTACTAAGAGCCCTGTAAGCTCTTGGATGATTGGCTACATCAGGAGTGTGTGGCCTAATATGCAAAGGAGTTCCTGCTACAAAAAAAGCCCTGGATCCAACCATCTTCCAACCTTCCCCCAACTTGAGTGGCTCTTCCTTCAGTGAAAACTGAAGGAAATCTCCATACTTTGGAGAAAGGGTTGAGATCTGAGCCAAAAGGGATGGTGAGATAGAAATATATTTTTTTTAAATCTTCAAAAGAGGGATAGGATAGAAGTAAGATAAGAACATAAGTCATTTTGGATCAAGTCAATGGCCCATCCAGTCCAACACTTTGTGTCACACAGTGGCCAAAAAATCCAGGTGCCATCACAAAGTCCATCAGTGTGGCCAGGACACTTGAATTCCTCACGCTGTCGCTCCTCCCAAGCACCAAAGGATCCCCCCTGTTGCTTCCCTTTTACAATCCCTCTTCTGTCCAGGGATTTAACAAGTGATAGAAATGATGACCAGCCCATTGAAGAGGTAATAACCCAAGGAGCTCCTTTCCCTATGACCTTATCAAAAACAGCCACAGAGAAGAGACAAAGAAAAACATCCCAGAGAAATAAATTGCACTAAATGAAGCTCAAAAAAAGTCTTTATAAAAGGTTCATTGTAAAAGAAACCAAAAAAGGTGGGAAAGGGTGGTTGGGTTCAAAAAGAGATAGAAAAAGGTCCTGACAAAATACAGGGGGAAGGCATACAATAGCACAGCATGCCGGTTTTCAATGAAGAGCAATACAGTTGATCAAACTCAGCTAAAGTACAAGGTATCTCGGCTCAGAGGGTAGCCACGTCGGTCTGCAGTAGAACAGCTAGATTTGGGTCCAGGAGCAGCTTAGATGCCAACAAAATTTTTTTGGAGTATAAACTTTTAAGAGTCACAGGTGCCTTGTTATCTGATGAAAGAAGCTTTGTGCATCTCTAAGGTGCAACTGAACTCAGATCTAGCTGTTATTCTTGGCTGTAGCAGGTTTTCCAGATCATGTGCATAGGTCCTTGCAATAACAAGATGGTTGACGAGTCTAAGCTGTACCCAACCTAGTGAATAGACAATTTTGGTGGCCTTTTATGAAAAGGGACAAATCTGCGTATGTGGCCTCTTGCCCAATTTGTCTAATGGCTAAACGGTGAAGGGGAAAACTGCTGGGATTATTACAACCACTAGAGACAGCAGCCCGACCCTGGTCGGTAGTGTCACTGGACTTTACTGTGGAGCTCCCTCTTTCCCAGGGAAAAACCATAATTCTTGTAGTAGTGGACATCTTTTCTAAACAAGCACACTTTATCCCATGCTCCCAAATACCAAGGGCTAAGAAACTAGCCCAATTATTCTTTCAACACGTGGTGAAATTACATTCCTTCCCAGACAAATTGATTAATAACAGAGGAGTACAATTTGTTGCCAACTTCTGGCAGGAGTTCTGTAAATTAACCAGTATTGAGCAGGGACTGAGCTCCGCGTATCACCCTCAGACGGATGGACAGACTGAGAGGATGAACGTGTTGCTAGAACAATATTTAAGGTGCTTTGTGAACTATCACCAGTCGAATTGGGCAGAATTGCTCCCTTTTGCAGAATATGGTTATAATAACAGCATGCATAGCTCCACCAAATCTTCCCCCTTTCTGGTGGTGAATGGCTACGAAGGGAAGTCCTTTCCTCAATTGCCGGGAGGACTAACAGCAGAAAGCCCATTCACCTTTGAGCAATGGTGGGGGAAGTTGGGGAAAGCCTGGAACAACATCCAGGAAAACTTGGAATTGGCCAAAGAGACATACAAAAAAACATTACAATAAGCATCACTCACCTGCTTGGGACTTCAAAGTGGGAGATACAGTGTTTCTGTCCACCAAGAACTTGCCATTACCACAAATGTCTAAAAAACTGGCCTACAAGTTCTTGGGACCATAAACGTATAAAATGTGTAATCAATAAAGTGACTGTAGAACTAGAATTGCCAAAATTGTTTAGTAAGATACACCCAATCTTTTTTTATTTTATTTTTTTTATTTATTCGGGATTTGTATCCCGCCCTTCCCAGGAGTGGCTCAGGGCGGCTTCCAACAATAACAATTTAACAATTTAAATAGAACAATTAAATACTTCACATTTAAACATTAAAACCAATACATTTCAATTCATAAAAACAATGCAGCTTAAAACCATTGCAGCTTTCTTCGAACCACTTTCATTGCAGCTTACTTCGAAAAGACCCTGGAGTGACGCCCTGGCACCCTAGACCAAAAGCTCCAGATCCTATCCCGGTGGGAGATCAGCATCACCATGAAGTAAAAGAAATCTTAGATGCCAAGCTGAAGCAGGGTGTGTTATTCTTTCTGATTAGGTGGAAACATTTATCAACGGCCCACAACGAATGGATAATAAGTACAAATGTGAGGGCCCCAGCATTAATTAAACAATTCTATGCTAAATATCCTTCAAAGCCCGGAAGGAGGGCTTGGGGGGGCAGTATGTCAAGTGCGCTCATTTCTGGATCACATTTTACTATGTAGAGAGCACATCAGCTCTCCCCCATTATTTACAAACCAGAGGGCAAATAGCAAAAACATCTGGCCCTGGGATGTTTATACTATAGGCTGGCTATTGGTACCTCAAAGCCGCCTCCCCCCCACCCCCGTTTCACACAGACAACCCTTATCTCTTTACAGAGAAGTGTGAGAAGGTTTTGATGTTTTCAGTGGCCTAAGATTTCTTAGTAGTAAACTAGATAGTTGCTTAGTAACCTTTGAACCCATGACTCAAGTATGCATCTATAATGTAACCTTTGATAATATCCTGCATAGCAACTGTGTAACTGTTGGGACTCCATTACTCCCAAGGCTTATGTCCTTGGCAAAGCTCCTGAGTTTCTTACAATAAACCTATCTTTTGACTTAAAACAAAAGGACTCTGTTATTGGGAAATATCGGCACTCGACAATATGGCACAAAGTGATTACCTCTCCTCCTCTCTGTTGCTATTAATCTCTCATGACCAGCAGATGGTGCAAAGCAAAGCGACAGCCGATAAAATGAAGCCACCTTTTCCTCAGTGCTCGAAAAGCTATTGCAGTGATTGAAGATGCAGCTGTAAAATTAGTCTGAATCACTAAAATGGGATTTTGAAAACCAGAAACAATGGAAGTCGTATAGGTGGTGTTTTAATAGGGCTTTAAAGCATGAAACAGGTACCAAAATTCAGTGTTCCCTTGAAGCTGGGTACGTGAGCATCCACTCATTAGCACAAGAAGCCCCACTCGGTAGCGATCTGGAGCCACGCAGGGTCTTGCACTGTCCATTGCCCCTTTTAAGACTGCAGCAGTTACATTCTGTTTAGGATGTGAATTGCTCTGCTCAGTTGCAGGGGGAATACAGCGAACATTGGACTACCAATCTTCTTCCTTTTCAGGCCTCAGATTTTATTTATTTACTTACTTACTTACTTACTTACTTACTTACTTACTTACTTACTTACTTACTTACTTTCAATTTATATCCTGCCCATTCCAAATGAACTCAGGGCAGATTCAGCAGGAGCTCACAGGAGCACAGCTCCTGAACCTTTCTAAATGTTCCCCCTCTTCCTCCCCACCTACCTTGTCCTTTGAATAGGAGGTGCAGCTGCATAACAACCCTTGGATTAGGAGAGCAGGCAGCCAGCCAGCTACCAGGGGCTTTGCCATGCCCCCAGTAGCCCTCATTAATCCCTGGAGAAGGCCGTGCCACCCTTTCTCCACTTCTTATGGGATTTGGGGTGGTGGGTGACTTGTTGGCCTTTTGACTGGGGGAAGGGGAAGGCCCAGGAGAGCCCCAGGTGAGAGAGGCCGACTTGGGCTGGCTGAATCTCTAGACAGACCAAGAAGGCCTCGCTCACCCAGGCCACTCCATTCTTGAATCGGGCTGCTTTTGGCTAAATGAATTATGCTAATGAGCTCTACCACCTATTTTTCTACAAAATGACCCCTGTTCCTCTTCATGAAATAAACACCATATTCAAGGCCAATGAAAACAGTAATATTTAGTGCAGGAGCCCTCTGCATGTTGCAAAGGGATGGTGAGCTCCACCCTAAAATGGCTTCCACAGAAAGTTGCCAGCTGCCCCCCCCCCCCCCCGCAGTGGCAGAAGATCTCCTGCTGTCAGCTCTGGTCATCCGCCACCACTCAATTGAATACTGGGAGGAAATAGGGGGCAGCGATTGCCCCCCTGTGTGATGATGTTCCTTTGGGCATGACCCCCAAATGATGTCATCACACTGGATGATGCTGTAGCCTTCACACAAAACTCCATGGGTGAATGCTAGAGAGTCAACCCTGGCACAATGATGCCACTTCCTGATTACGATGATGTCCCTTTTGAGAAGGAGGGATAAAAAGAAGGAAAGCCTGAAGGGAACCACAAGCCAAGCTGCTTATCAGTTCTTCTGACAGAATCACAGAGTTGGAAGGGACCATACAGGCCACCTACACCAATCTCCTGCTCCATGCAGGATCAGCCTAAAGTATCCCTGACAAGTGCTCATCCAGCTGCTGCTTGAATACTGCCAGTGAGGGGGAGCTCACCACCTCCCTAGGCAGCCATTTCACTGCTGAAGTATTCTTACTGTAAAACAAACAAAAAATCCTATTATCCAGCTGATACCTTTCTCCCATAATTGAACCCCATTATGTTGTCCTATCTTCTGCTGCCAACAGGAACAGCTTCCTACCCAGGCCCAGCACTATGGGTTCTGGAGCCCCAGGCCGAACCCCACACCCCCTCTCCCTCCCAGGGTCTTCTCGCGCTACATGTTCAGCTTCGACTTTTTTCCTGTCCAGCACATATTTGCTGCAAATGCCAATCCTCTACCTTGGATTACTAGGTCTCCCGCTATAGCTGTACCTCCCAGCAAACCTGCTATTTGCCCACCAGTACATCAAGTGCTGGAATTGGGATGGGGGAGGAGTTAGGAAGTGTGCCAGCACCACAGTTTACCAGAACTGACATCAGTGTCCCAGGATGATGTCAGCATGCCAGGCCCCACCCTACGCCAGTTTGGTGTCATGGTTAAGTGCGCAGACTCATATCTGGGAGAACCAGGTTTGATTCCCCACTCCTTCACTTGCAGCTGCTGGAATGGCCTTGGTAGGTGGAATGAGCCCCACCTACCTCACAGGGTGTCTGTTGTGGGGAAGAAAGGTAAAGGAGACTATGAGTAGCTCTGAGACTCTGACATACAAAGTGAAGGGCAGGATATAAATCCAATATCATCTTCTTCCTCCTTCTCCTCCTCCTGCTGCTGCAATAACAAGTGCCATCTCAGAGAGAAAGAAATGTGAAGACAGCACAGGAAAATGGAAACTGAAAGCAAAGTACAATCATAGCTATTGCAGGGCTGCCAGAAAACAGTGGGAGGGACTGCCCTAGTCTACACAGATCCAAAAGCTATTGAAAATGTTAACATCCAAGGTTAACATCCAAAATTAACAGACAGAGTGTTGTTTGACTTGAATTTTGACCAGTGATTTCCCCAAAGCACACCTCTGACTCTAAATTACTGTATTTGATACAGAAGTCTGTAGAATCTGATAGTTTTCACTGTGCCTGCCAACTGAGATAAAAGGTCTAATTCTGACTCCATGTATAATTTGCATTTTCATTTATATACAGGCCTGGGACAGACATACTTTTGTAGTTCAGGTGCCTGAGTGTGGGATACAGAGGTGAGCCAAGATCTGTGTGGCACAAAAACCTTATTCAGTAGCACCAAATTCTAGAACATGAATGAGTGAAGTCTACTTAAATGTTACACTTGCTATATGACCACAGCTTTTTTTGTAGCAGAAATTCCTTTGCATATTAGGCTACACCCTCTTGAGGTAGCCAATCCTCCAAGAGCTTACAGTAGGCCCTGTAAGAAGAGCCCTGTAAACTCTTAAAGGATTGGCTACAGAAGAGGGGTGTGGCCTAATATGCAAAGGAGTTCCTGCTACAAAAAAAAGCCCTGTATGTGACACAGGTTTCGATGGCTGCAATCAATAAGTGGGATCCAACCAGATATTCTGCTGGTAGAGTTGCTCCCTGTGACCATCCAAAAAGACTATCTTTGGACCTAGATGGACAAAAGTTATGTGGGTTAGAGGCTGTATTAAAGAGGAGATTTGGGTGAGATTAAGCAGAAAATCTGGTTGGATCTGTTGTATATGAAAATGAAGACTATTTGTGGGGGTTCCTGCCTGGCTCATTGGAGCCATAAGGCCTGAGCTTGGGGACTCGGGAACAATGGGAAACAGGATCCAAATACCTGTTGCCCTGCTCCAATCATGAGCCTCTGGCAGGTTTGAATGATCCAATGGCATGCTAGCACAGGAACCTTGAAATGTATATAAGGGGGGGGCCTGCGGGTCCAGTTCTCCAGTCTTATCGTGCAGCCCTATACTTACTACTTATGCTGTATCTAATAAAGAGCTAATTGTCATTACCACCTCCCCTCTCCCATGCTTTGAGCCCACTATATTATAGGGTCCATCCTATTAATAAGGATTTTTGCATTGTGTAAAGGAATTTTTCAAAGAATCCTTTGCTATTTGATTTCCCCTGCCCTCTTTTGGAGTCTTGAAGGTTTTGTATCATCTTTGAAGAAAGTAGGGTTGCCAAGTCCAAATCAAGAAATATCTGGGGACTTTGGGGGTGGAGCCAGGAGACACTGGGGTGGAGCCAGGAGCAAGGGTGTGACAAGCAGAATTGAACTCCAAAGGGAGTTCTGGCCATCACATATAACGGGATTGCACACCTTTTCAATGCCTTCCTTCCATAGGAAATAATGAAGGATAGGGTCACCTTCTTTGGGGGCTCATAGAATTACACCCCCTGGTCCAATCTTTTTGAAACTTAGGGAGTATTTGGGGGAGCGCCACTGGATGCTATGCTGAAAATTTGGTTCCTCTACCTCAAAAAACAGGGCCCACAGAGCCCCAGATACCTGCAGATCAATTCCCCATTATTTCCTATGGGAATAAGTCTCCATAGGGAATCATGAGTGCCCAGCAGACATTTCCCTCCCCTCCCCCCACTTTCTGATGACCCTGAAGCGGGGGGAGGGCCTCCAAACCGGGGGATCCCCTGCCCCCACCTGGGGACTGGCAACCCTAGAAGAAAGACCATAGACACACAGATAGCTCAACAGTCCCCATTTTGAGGACAGTTTACAATTAAAATTCAGTGACCAGGCAGATGCGTAGTAATTCTGAAGCCTTGTATTTCACTAACAAAAATGCAAACATTCAAAATGCCATGGGACAAAAAGGCAACAACAAATCATCATGGAATTCCTGAAGTGGGGTGGTAACAATTTAATGTGCCAATGCACAAATGTATTCTTTAAATATTTTCCCCCAGATGTAATGTCAGCCCTTTCTAGGAATCACTGGAAACTCTACCATAGAGTTTCCCCTCAATTCCTAGAGAGGTGTGACATCACTTACAGGTTTTCCTGGAAGGGATGTCATGTTGGGCTGATGGACATTTTTTTAAAAAATGTCTCCCACCACCACTCTACCATAGGTCTGACAACCCTGGGTAAGTATAATGTTCAAATCAAATTTCTTTAGACCCAAAGTGATTTGGGAGGAAGAAAATTGTTCCTGGCTTCTTAAAGATTTGTGATACAAATCACAGTCTTTTCATGGCCAGACACATTATACCTCCCACAGTGCAAGTATTTTTGAACTCTTGGCCTGCCCTTTATGTAATTTATGCTAAACACATTTCTGTTAATGCCTTTAGGGTTACTGACTCTCTATATTTTGTTGCTCTTTCACTTGTAACACATCCTAAATCCATGCTTTTGCTTTCATGATAAAGAAGCAAAATGCAGATACCGGTAATTAAAACTGGGCATTAATACAAATCTGATGGCTTCACTGCCTTAGAAAAAGGAGGAACGGTCGATGACAGATGTGAAGAACTCCCATGGTTCACTTTATGGATGCTTTTATTCATGTAAGATAAACAGAATATTGACACAATGTTCCATTATATTAAAAAAAAATAGACTTTCTTCTCTAGGAAAAGCTTGTTTGCATCCCCCCCCTCTAAAAATCCCACTATTTTTACAAGGTTTTAAAAACAAAAAATTAATATAAATATTATAAATGACTATTGATAGGTTTGGCAAGGTGAGTGAGAAATGACAAAAAATGTAAATAACCCTAGAAAAGAATGTTTTTGATAGATGCAAATCATGGATATACCCTTTTGCCTTTGATTCCCAACTGTGCTTTCCTCATCACCAGAGGAACCTTCTGGCATAGATACCTCCAGCCATCTCAAGATTTAAAAAAGCCGTCATTTGTATGTGTTTGGAACACAAAGTCATAACACAATTACATCTCCCTCTAAGTAAAAAAGCCAAACTTCTCATCAGTGTCTGAGGGAAAGCTCAGGGTCAGGGCACAGTTCCCCGGCAGGTATCTGTAGTCCAAATTGGACATGATCAAACACAACTGGAAACATGTGGAGTGTCAAATGAGGGAGAGTTATATTTCTTGAAATCCTGTAGTCAACTTATCACTACCAGAAGTGGGGATGAAAGCCTCCAAGTGGGGAGGGAAATTTCTTCATGCTTGGAATCTGTTGAAAATGTAAGAGTTGACATTTGAATCTGAAAAAAAGCCTTGTCTTGAATACAGCTTAGAGGAAGCTTTTTGCGAAAACGCAGTTGGAAAAGTTCTGGAAATGCCCACTTAGCTATCAGATGCATGAAGAAAAGTTTGTGAACTGCATTTGAGAGTAGACAGGGACTGTGTCCTTTTGGAAGTTTTTTTGCTGCATTACAGAAGATGTGGACATTCCCTAAGGAAGAGGAAGGAAGATATTTATGTTGTCAATATTTTGAATGGTAATTGGAGCTATTGTGATGTCCAACCTTCTGTTTTATATTCCGTATTTTGAAGTTCTGCATTTTTGGAGTATTATAATTCTGTTTCAAGCTATTAATAGATGTGAAAGTGCTTTAAGAGAATAGTGCAAACCAGGGTTTGTTTGGGTTTTTTTTAGCAGGGACGCAGTTCTGGCTGGCTTGGTGTCAGGGGGTGTTGCCTAATATGCAAATGAGTTCCTGCTGGGCTTTTTTCTACAAAAAAATGCCCTGGTGTGAATGGCTCTTTCATGGACACTGCTTTTTTCTCATTCCACCCCCCCCCCACACACACACACACTGTAATTCTCACTTCAGTTGCCAGGCCTCCAATTGGAACCTGGGGATCCCCTGGAATTACAGCTCATCTCCAGACTACAGAGATCAGTTCCCCTGGAGAAAATGGATGCCTTGGTGGCGGGGGGCAGACTCTATGGTATTGAACCCCATCAAGGTCATCCTCCTCAGGCTCCACTCCCAGATCTCCAGGAGTTTCCCAACCTGGATCTGGCAACCCTTTGCTCTCCATCCCCCAGCAGTAGGCTGGAGCACCTGTCAACCCTACCAGACCAACAACATCACAGTGGCGTAGCAAATGGCTTGCCCATGGGCTAGAGGTGACAAGGGTTTTGTTTTGTTTTTCTGGAAAAAGAGGTGCCGGAACTCTCAAGGGAGGAAATGAAGGAGAAACACATGGGTGGCCCTCATGAACTTTTACAGGTTTTTTTAAAGAATTTTTTTCCACAAAGGTTCTGGAACTCCATTCTGCTGCGCTGTCTCAGGGAAAAAAGCCCTGAGAGGCGGCATTATGATCTTTGGATTTTGACAGGAAAGATGTTCCTCTACTGCATGGCCTGAACCACTCAGTAGATTTTGATGCTGTAGTTCAGACTGTTGGAGTGGAATGTCTTCATTCTTTGAAAGTGGTAAGAAACATGGTTTGATGCTATTTCTGCTCCTTCCTGACCCAGCATGTACAGAATCAAATTTTGAGGGATTTTTCTGTCCCTGGCCCCGAGCTCCTTCCCAAGCCCCACCCTCTCCTGGACCTACCCCCAAAGTCTCCAGGCATTTTCCAACACAAACCTGGCAACCCTAATTGGCATTCATTTTTGTGTGTCTTACAAATAGCCTTGGGTTTACATTTCTGGGGTTTTGTAGTACTTCAAGCTTTGACCTAAAAAAAAAATCCCCAAAAGTGTAACTATTAATTGAATAAAGCACAAGTCTAAATCTCCCCTCTTACCTGAGGAGATTATAGGGTGTCTCTGCCTTGTTTGTTTTAAAAGTTCACATGAGGAGTGAAGTCCACTACAGCATTGCATAGTTACTAAAGTGTTGGATTGGGACCTGGGATGACTGGATTCAAATCCCTGTTCTGCAATGGAAGCTTGTCAGGTGACCTTGGGCCCATCACAGTTTCTCAATCCAACCCACCACACAGGGTCGCCGTTGTGAGGACAAAGTGGAGGAGGGGCAGACAACATGATAAGCCACTTCGGCTCCTCGCGAGAGAGAAAGGCAGGATATAAATACAAAATAATTTAAATAAAGATAGAGTAAGCAGATCAGTGACTGTAGTTGGCGCCTCTGAGCTGACTGGTCCTGCAGTTCTGCCATGTAAAACCACGGGGGTCACTCAGTTTGGATTGTTTTAGGGCCAATTTCACTTCCCAGGTTCATTCCTGGCCCCTGGGCCTATCACAATTCCTTAGCATATGCTACTGCACAAAGTTGTTGTTAAGGGGATAAAACAGAGAAGGGAAGAACAATGAGGCAGGATGCTGTAATTTTTCAATAGGAAGGAAAGCAGGATATAAATAAAAATAAATGAATAGAAAAAATAAATTCCCCAAACCAGTGAAATTGTACAATGATGATAGGGGTCCCAACCCTCCTGCCCTGGCGAGGGACCCCAGGATTTCCACCCTCTTCTCCCGCTCCCCCAAAAAATGGAAGCGGGGGGAGAAGGGGGAAACGGCAACCCTACCCCAAGCCATTCCTCAGGAAATGGTGCAGGAGGGAGCCCCTCTCGCTCCTCCCGAGGAGACCCTACCGCCAGGCACAAGCTGTGCCTCGAGCGCAGCACGGCCCGGGCACCTGCTGGCTGGCTCCTCCCCCCCTTCATGCCCTGCTGCGCTCCAAGGCCCCGCCGGCCACAAAGGGCAACCCCCCCTTTCCTTCCCCCCAGGCCAGCCGGAGGGGCGCTCAGGAGCCCGCTGGCCTCTCGATCAAGAAGGCCCCAAAAGGCAAGGAGGGAAGGGGACAGGAGGGAGGGCGCCTTCGCGGTGGGGGCGGGGGAGGCCAACGTGCAGGAGCTCTGGACCGGAGAAGGGCAGCACACAAACACACACAGCCCAGCAGGAGCGCCCCTGCCCAGCGCGCCGCCAAAGAGGCAGTCCCTCTCTCTCCTCCCGGGGAGTCCCTGCCAGTTTGGTGTAGTGGTTAAGTGTGCGGATCTCTTAAGTGTAAGGGTCTCTGTTGTGGGGGAGGAAGGGAAAGGCGATTGTGAGCAGCTTTGAGACTCTTCGGAGTGGAGCGCAGCCAGTCACGGGAGAGGGTGATTCCCGCTTCTCCTCAAGACCAGCCGGAGGGGGGCGCTCTGGAGGGCGAACCCAAATGGCAAAGAGGGCAGGGGACGGGAGAGAGGGAGCTGTCGGGGGTGGGGGGAAGGCGAAGGCGCCAGAGCTCGGGAGAAGCGCAGCAGCCCCCGTCCTAGCGCGCTCCCAACCCCTTCCCTGGGCAGCCCCCCCTCTCTCCTCCTGAGGAGAACCTACCGCCAGGCAGAGCCTCTTCCTTGCTGGCAGCATGGCTGGCTGGCTGGATCCTGACGCCCCCTCCCCAAGACTCCACCCCGAAGGTCTTCGACGGCCCACCCTTGAATGTTGCCAAGCCCAGCCAGGCAGGTGATTGGCCCCGCTCCCCTTCGCCTGCTCCCTTCCTTTCCCTCCCTCCCCTGGAAACTAAACAATCTTTTCTGCCTCTTGAAAGACTCTTCTACATATTAAGAATGCCTGGATTTTCTTAGTGACCTTCCTTGGGGAGTCCAAAAGAAGGTTTTGTCCGTGGGTGCAAAGTTACCATGATAACACCAAATTCATAAAAAGAAAAACCATATTTAAAATATAAGGTGATGAATGTGGAAAGGGGGGGAAGGGAAGTGAGCAAAATGTTGCTAACTACAAGGCAAATCATAGAGAATTGATCCACAGGTATCTGGGGCTCGGGGGGGGGGCTGTTTTTTGAGGTAGAGGCACCAAATTTTCAGTATAGCATCTAGTACCTCTCCCCAAAATAACCCCCAAGTTTCAAAAAGATTGGACCAGGGGGTCCAATTCTATGAGCCCCAAAAGAAGGTGCCCCTATCCTTCATTATTTCCTATGGAAGGGAGGAATTGGAAAAGTGTGCCGTTCCTTTAAATGCGAGGGCCAAAACTCCCTTTGGAGTTCAATTATGTTTGTCACAGCCTTGATCTTGGCTCCATCCTTAATGTCTCCTGGCTCCACCCCCAAAGTCTCCTGGCTCCACCCCCAAAGTCCCCAGATATTTCTTAAATTAGACTTGGCAACCCTAAATGATGAGCAGAAAATTGAACTCTTAGAGTTTTTTGTTGGTTTGCTTGTTTGTTTTAATCCTTCAATCAGGACGATCCTGTTCAGCAGCAACTCTTCCAATTGGACACAATCCCTTTGCTAAGACTATCTCATTTTCTCCTGTAACCATGCCAGTTCTCACTGCTCAGGAAAACTGGGCCAGACAACAGGATGCCAAAATAACCATCAAACTGGAAGGCTTCCGATGGCTCTCAAATGTCAGTAACCAATTATATGTTCTTTGTTTGGTATTAGAGAGACATTTGATGAACTGCTGGCTTTTATGTTTGCAACAGCATTTGCAATTTTCGTTATTTGCTTTTTCTCTATCCAGAAAGCCGAAAGGACAACCTGACTCTGTCTTCAACCAGTACAGCATTCTGACCAGGATTCAGCCAAACAGGTTCATGGACAGAAACATCTCCACCTCCCCTCATTTTTTAAAATATCAACCTGAGGAGAGTTGTGTAGAATTCCAAAGCTCATACATAGTTTTATGCCATTTTGGTTAACCTCAATAAAGGACATTAAACAACTTCTGTTTTGGGTTTGGGTTTCGTTTGTTTGTTTTTTTTCATTGTTGGTACCTACTGACAGAGTTTGAATGCGTGGGGAGTTCCCCTGTGTGAGCAAACTGTAGAGTGCACTCCAGAAACTGTGATAAAGAGACAAAACTCCAAACAGCCAGTAAACAGTTGTATTTTGGGTTAAGACGTAAGAGGCAGTCACAGACACTCCAATGGTTCATACACATAAAGGCAGTCCTTCCAATATACAGTACCAAGCCAATATCCAAGAAGAGAAGTCAAGAATCCAGTCCATACATTACATCAATATCCATGCAATCCTCCAGAGTAACAGTATTTCAGTCAAGATGTTCCTCCTCACTCACGCACGTCCTTCTGCTCCTTCTTATCACCCACAAATGCTGAGAGCAAGGCTTTCACTATTATAGTGCAGCCATCCAATCCTAACACTGATTGTGCCATTAGCTGCACCTGTTACTCTCGTGACTTTAGTCTCCCCTGTATAGCCTAGTTGCATAACAATGACTCAGCAGTTATAGTTCCCTTAAAGCAACTTAACACTGACACCTACTAGCTCTGAGATACTGTTGCATAAGAAGTATTTTCAACACACACACACACACACTCACTTACTTACTTATTTACTTATTTATTTATATCCTGTCCTCCCTGTGAACAGGCTCAGGGAGGCTAACATCGTATTAACATCATAAAATACAATAATTATTATAAAACAATATTAGTATAAATCATTAAGCAATTATTGAAACCATAATATATAAAATTATTTGACGCTATATCTACCGATATGTAATGTATAAGATAAATAGATGGATGGATGGCATCCCATAGTTCTTCGTGGTTTCTCATAGTTTCCAGATATGCTGATGGCCTAGGTTGATGTCTTGCAAAAGTGCACTGATAGTAATATGAATGCTGAGTATTAATGTTCTGGCAAAAACTGTAGAATCCAACAGCAATAAGAAAAAAAAATCAACAAAACTGCGTGTCATATGTTCCCCTTAATTGGGCTTAAAACAGCATGAAAGAAGGGGTCTGTTCAATTAGGGCTATGATGTGAGACAAAAAAAAAATAACCTTCCTTTCTCCAGTACCATGGTTCTGATCCATATTGCTCTCACAGTTGCTGTTTGCAGCTAAGTTACCTATCGAGGGATTCTGTTACTGATCCCGAAGGCTCACATAGGTTATTTGGATTTAATGATCTACTTGTGACCACAGAGTTACTAGAATGAAATTCATGCACACTGGTTCTGTGCATCTTCCATAGTTACCGTTGCTATCTCTATGGCAGCTCCTCTGAAACTGTGCTCAGTCAGTCCCTTTGGCGACATTGTCGCATTGTTCTTGAAACGCACATGCTGTGCGCAGGTTTCATCACAGCACATCTGTGAGTTTAGTAAAGCACCAAAGACATTCTTCAAGTCCTTTGCTGCTAATGCAAGAATACAGAAGTATAGCAATGCTTCAGGCATGCTGGTAGAAAAAAAAGATTAGGGGCACTTGTGGTACTGTCTGAGTACGCAACAAATGAGGCTTCCATCTTTAGAAAAGAGAGTGCCTACTTTCCTGCCAGTTCCATTTTAGCATAGGAACTTCCAGATGTGGTAGCAATAAGATATGAGGTCTTTCTTAATCCATAACAAACTATTGCCATGGAACACAGCCAACACAACACTGAACAAAGCTCTTTCAGCTACTTCCCAACTACTGAAGCGGTCTAAGTGTTCCCTCTAAGCAGCAGAGTCTTGTGAGGAAAAATTCTACTTTGTGAGCTGCTGGCATTAAAGATGTGTGCTGCTGCACAAATTATTATGCTCTTGGGGTCATCCTTCCTGAACTAAGACAAAAACATGTGAGTTGGAGGCTAAAAATCTGTGAGCTAGCTCACGCTAACTCAGCTTAGAGGGAGCACTGTCTACAAATAATCCTCAGACATACAGAAATGGGACTCATTGCCAGCTCCAGCATTGGAAATTCCAGGAGATATGAAAGTGGGGAGAAGCGGGGGGGGGGGGTCAGGAATCCCACTAAGGCAGGAGACCTCCTGTCCTGGGTCAGCAGTTCCCTGTTGCTGCTTGGCAAGCTGGTGGGGGGAAAGAGAGGAGTTTTTGAATCATGCACTGACTGGAAGTGATATTGTTGGTAAGTCATGCAAGTCACATGGCAGCACAGCAAGTTGTGTGGTTGTTGCTGCCAGGCCCAGGTCCCCAATAGGGATGGACACTAACCAGGTTTTTGCAGTTCAGTTCATGGTTCAGCCACGAACCAGAAACCTATATGAACCAGGAGGTTGAATCATGAACAGGTTTGTATTGGTTAGTGAGCCATTAACATTTAAGCCACTGCTTACTGTACCCCATGGCTTCTTGCAGGAAGCAGGGGTTTCTAAAGAGCTAATTGGTGGGATCACTGCTCAGCTGTTTGGTTCAAGTGGCTCTGAACCATTTAAACTTTGCTTTCTGCTCCCTGTGAAAAGCATTGGGGAGCGGAAAGCAGGGGTTTCCAAATAACTGAGTGGCAGGGACCACCTCTTAGCTGGTTTAAATGGCTCTGAGCCATTTAAAATCTGCTTTCTGCTCCCCGTGGCTTTTCTTTCCCCCCCCCCAGCTATTTTTCATGAAGAGCAGAAAGAGCACGAACTGCCACAAATGGCACCAAAATATGTGGAAATTCATGGCAGTTCTTCTATTTACAAACCATGAACAGGCCAAAATTCATGACAAACTGACTCATGTCCACTCCTAGTGCCCAATGAATCCTCACGCAAAGGCCAAAGCAGCCCTGGAAAGGCCCCTGCCCCTCCTCCTCATCCAGCCACCATCTTTATAAGAATATGAGCCAGGGTTTTTTTTGAGCAGAAACGCACAGGAACGTAGTTCCAGCTGGCTTGGTGCCAGGGGGTGTTGCCTAATATGCAAATGAGGTCCTGCTGGGCTTTTTTTTTTTTTACAAAGAAAGCCCTGATAAGAGCTATTCTTGGATTTTGTTTTATTCCGGTGAGACAAATTTAGTTTTACAGTGTTACCATATCCCAGTATTTTGGACTGCCTTTCCTAACAACTTCTTATAGAGCAAGGAAGGTTCCTTGGTAGTTGGTAGGCAGGATCAGGCCTGCAAAGAAATTTTACTCATCTCTTGGTGTTTCAATTACTTGGAAAAAATAGGCAGACAAACATTTTGTTGAGAGGGAAATTTTTTGTATTAAATGTTTTCAAAAATGCTAAAAACCCTGATATTTTGCACTCATTTAATGGTACATTTATGTTATGCTTATATGTATAAAGGTATGTAATTGTGCATAATGCTAAACTCTATCAAAGTGAAGTCTTTAATGATCTTTATGATGGCTTTATCAGTGTATACAGGAAAAATAGCTCTACTTTCCTTCAAAACGGTTGAAGGAAAGGCTCCATGAATAAGGAAGCTGGCCATAGCCAATAGTCATGTGAGCCATATCAGAAGGGAAGTAGAATACAACCCTGTAGAGGAAAATGGCAATGAGGAAAACCTGGAAATGTAGCAGTTCCCTCTAGGAATTGCTGGGATCATAAAACCAACAGCATCATGTCATGGCAATTTTTTTTACATTATTTTTCTCCCATTTGCCATGGGAGGAGCAGCAGAAAACAGGAGCCAGAGAATCCCTCACCCTCAATGGGAGCCTGGTAAGTCTACTTCTTGCTCCACTGTGGTGGGACTGGGCCTCAAAAGCTGGGGAACCTTGAAGTATCTAGTGTTGGTAACTAGCAGCCCCCCACAACATCATCCGCCATCACTGTGGATTTCTAGGAATCACTATCCATTTGGGAAGTATCTTTAAATAAATAAGACCTTTGAGAAAATCCCACCTTCTCAGCTGATTGCACAGCAAATATACATGAATGCAGAAACTGCCCCCCTAAATTGTACTTGAACCTGCAGGCTTGATGGCATAAACACAACAGAGTCTGAAGTTGTTAGCGGAGCTGGGGAATAAACCAGTCCCATTATACATGCAGTTTCATTTGATAAAGTTAATTGCAACAACAGACTTTCAAGAAGCATTAACTAACTGTAGATCTTCCAGTAGTAGAAAGACCTTCAGAACACATCTCACTTAAAGGCAAAGAAGCCCAGCAGGAGACAGGGAAATCAAGAGAAGCATTCAATAACTGTTGAGCAGTACAATATCTACATTACAGCTCCCCCTAGAGTTCAAATGTTGGGATGTGTCAGTGACTGTGTAGTTTAAAAGTTACTGCATTCTAGATCATCTACTGTCAGAGTACTGTCAGTGTAATGAGGTCATGTGATAATGATCACAGGACAGGCTGATGTAAGTGCATTAGCAAAAGCAGGGTTTGATGTGTCTTTCACTGATAAAGACTGTAAAGTGTCTAAAAATGGAAAGGTTCATTCTCGAGGGAGAATGATAGATGGTGTTTATGTTGTGGAAAGTGTGTCTGCAAAAGCAGAGCATGTGTCTAATATATGTCCACATGATTCATGGGTTCATTTGCTGCATCGCAGACTGGGTCATTCTAGCTTCCACGCAATAAGTAAAACTTTATCAATGTTACCGAATGCATCAGTGAAGAACTGCAAGGCATATTTAGACTGCCAAATATGTAAACAGGTGAAAAGTAAAGTGTTCCCTGTAGCTAAAGAAAGTCTGAGAGTGTCTAAAGGACCACTAGAGTTGGTCCATACCGACATAGTGGGACCATTCCCAAAGAGCCATTCATCCAACAGATATCCGTTAGTGATCATAGACGACTATAGCAGATATTGTTGGTCATATGTACTTAAGCAAAAATCTGAGGTATTTATTTAACTGTTTTAAGTTGTGGGCAACAAAGGTGCAAAAACAACTTGGGGTGCAGCTGGAAGCTGTACAGTCTGATAAAGGCGGAGAGTTTATGTCTACTCAGTTTAATACAAAGCTGGAAAAACAAGATGTTGTGCATAGAGTAGCAAATCCAGCAACCCCCGCGGAAAATGGGATTGCAGAACGGGGAAATGCCGTACTACAACAGATGATGTATGCCATGTTGTCTGATGCAGATTTACCTATAGCCTATTGGGCTGAAGCAATATTGGTAGCTACATTTCTGCATAACAGACTTTGGACCAAAGCTACAAATAATATCCCTTATATGGCATTGTACAATAAGGAACCAAGCTTAGAGTTCCTAAAAGTGTTTGGATCTAAAGCTTTGGTTAACATCCCTTTGTCTCTAAGATGGAAAGGAGGTGCAAGGTCCAAGAAACTAGTATTTCTAGGGTAGCAGACACACATGAAATTATACAGATTTAGTGATGCTGATAAAAAGATCAGCTAATTTCAGCGAACAAGGTAATTGGCAAAGGATACATGGGACTGAGGGAGAGACTCATGTGTGGTTGCCAGTAACTGATAACAGTTCTGAGCTAAAGTCTGAGCCAGAAACTGTGCAAACGCCTGTAAATGTAAAACAGGAAGTGTCTGAGCATGAGCAAAGTGCTGATCAAGTGCCAAGAGTGTCTTCTCGGAGCACCAAGGGAGTTCCTCCTGTCCGATACGGATATAATAGCAGTGTAAATCATGTGTTTATAACAGAACCTGAATGTTATAATGAAGTCTTATCACTGCCTAAGGAGGAGAAGGAAGCTTGGCAGACAGCCAAGAGAAGGGAGTACTGTTCCCTGTATGAAAACAAAGTGTTTCTTAACTCATTCAATGGAAAGCTATAAAACAGTCATTTGTTGCATGCAGTACTTGTGAGGCTGAATTTAGTGCGTTGAATGACTGTGTACTCAGTATTGAGTGGATTGTACAACTGTTAACAGATATGAATATGCAGTGTAAATTGCCAATATCTGTAATGAATGACAGTTCTGCTGCCAAACAATTGGCTGAGAATCTTTGTACAAAAGGGAGAAGTAAACATATATTAATAAGGTATTACAATGTAAAGGAAGCAATTAGTCGTGGTGTTATGTCATTGGTAAAATGTTCCACAGACGATAATGTTGCAGACCTGTATACCAAATGTTTGTGCACATAAAAACATGTGAAACTAACAATGTTGTTAGGTATGCATTAACTTGTAATCTAAGGAGGTGTGTCAGTGACTGTGTAGCTTAAAAGTTACTGCATTCTAGATCATCTACTGTCAGAGTATTGTCAGTGTAATGAGGTCATGTGATAATGATCACAGGACAGGCTGATGCAATGCCTGGTAATCACTGTAGTCACAGTGAGTCAGCATATTCACCTGATTGGTGGACTGGAATATATAAGGAGCTGAGTGCTAGAGACTTTTTCCTCTTTGTATGATTGATAGTCTGGCGAAGCACTTTGAAGCTCCGTATTGTAAATATATTGCATTTCTGTATATATCTGTAAATACACTTATAGTTCTGGAAGAACTGGTGTGGAGTCTCTCCTTGTTGGCGTGTCTACTATTATCAGTCTCTTTGGCTCAGTTCTCAGTTATCTCTCGCTATCCGTCAGGATGTGCATGATAGAATTCCCAAGCCAATAAATTATACAGGAAAGTCATTATAGTTGTTTAACGGTGTGGTATTAGCAGTCCATGGTTCTTGAAATGAATCAACCATACCTGAAAAAAAAATCTGTGTTGTTGTTTTTGAATTGGGTGCTTACCAAGCTAGCAGTAGCATGTGCTCTTCATGTTGGTTTTTGATTGTGCTGGTTTCCCAGGCAATAATAATAATAATAATAATAATAATATTTTATTTTTATATCCCGCCCTCCCCGCCAGGCGGGCTCAGGGCGGCTAACAGGCACGGGAATCCCATGATTCTTATTGGACAGTATAACAGACATGGGAGTCCCATGATTCATAAAACATAATAATTTGACATTAATTACAAATAGTTATTTAAAATACATAAAAACAAATAAAATATAATAAGATATATTAAGGTAGGTGCTAGAATGATGTAATCCAGATGTATTTAGGATGGCTAAATATCTGTTCATTCGTTGATCCGGTTCTATATCAATTCAATTACCACATGTTGTCTCAAATGCCAACTGAAAGAGAAATGTTTTGCAAGCCCTGCGGAATTGGTTCAGGTCCCGCAGGGCTCGCACCATCTCTGGTAGATCGTTCCACCAACGAGGGGCTATCACCGAGAAGGCCTGCTCCCTAGTGGCCTTCAACCTAACTTCTCTTGGCCCAGGGATTGTTAGTAAGTTCTGGGAACCAGATCTCAGTGCTCTCCGGGGTACATACGGGGAGAGGCGGTCCTTTAGGTAGGCAGGTCCTCGGCCATATAGGACTTTAAAGGTGATAACCAGCACCTTATATCGGACACGGTAGACAACCGGCAGCCAGTGCAAATTACGCAGCCCAGGCCGTGCAGGCTCCCACCGTGGTAGTCCCTCCAACAGCCTGGCCGCCGCGTTCTGGACTACCTGAAGCCTCCGTGTCCGGTACAAGGGCAGCCCCATGTAGAGGGCATTGCAGTAGTCTAACCTCGAAGTGACCGTTGCGTGGATCACAGTTGCTAGGTCGGCGCGCTCCAGGAAGGGAGCCAACTGCCTCGCCCTCTTAAGATGAAAGAAGGCGGATCTAGCAGTGGCAGCTACTTGGGCCTCCATTGATAGGGAGGACTCCAGTAGCACTCCCAGGCTCTTGACTTTGCGCACCGGTACCAGTGGCGCCCCGTCGAAGGCCGGTAGAATAGTCTCCCCTCCTGGCTCGCCGCGGCCCATGCAAAGGACCTCAGTCTTCGCCGGATTCAACTTCAGCCCGCTCAGCCTGAGCCAGTCAGCCACGGCTCGTAGTGCCCGGTCCAGGTTTGCTGGGACATCACCAGTCCGGTCGTCCATCAATAGATAGAGCTGGGTGTCATCTGCATATTGATGGCAACCCAGCCCATTCCTCCGTGCAATCTGGGCAAGGGGACGCATAAAGATGTTAAACAGCATCGGGGAGAGAACTGCTCCCTGAGGCACTCCACAATGAAGTGGGTATCTCTGAGACAGCTCCCCCCCAATTGCCACCCTTTGTCCCCGACCTTCAAGAAAGGAGGAGAGCCACTGTAAGGCTAGCCCCCGAATTCCTGCGTCGGCGAGGCGACGGGTCAGCAGCCGGTGGTCGACCATATCGAACGCCGCCGATAGGTCTAACAGCAGCAATACTGCCGAGCCGCCTCGATCCAGTTGCCGTCGGAGGTCATCCATGAGGGCGACCAGGACTGTTTCTGTCCCATGGCCCGGGCGGAAGCCGGACTGGCATGGGTCTAGGACGGAAGCGTCCTCCAGGAATTCCTGCAACTGCGCTGCCACGGCCCTCTCAATAATCTTGCCCAAAAAAGGCAGATTTGAGACCGGCCGGTAGTGTGCCAATTCGGCAATGGCAACCTTCCCAGCCAATCATATCCTGGCAAAGCAAGAGCCCTGTCTAGCACTCACAGTCAATCATTTTTGCAGACAATCTACAGAAATGGAATGCAGCCTGAATGCCTGTTGTTCTTTTTAGTCCACTTGTTTCCTGGGCAATAGTATACTTCTTTCCAATCAGATCCTTGTGAAGGAGGAGCCTGTAACACTTCCAGCCAAACACTTTTGCAGACAAGCCACAGAGAATTTTTAAGGCTGCTGTATTGGCTTGGAATTTACCGTTTCTAAGGTGCATGTGTGCAGAAACCCGCCTACTTCAGGGTCTGGTAAAATGGACCCTTTTATTGCATGTGTTTGAATTTCAGAGAGTCTTAAGAGGACTGGAAGGACTGCATTCACAGCTAATGTTGTGGTGTTATCTTTATTTATTTATTTAGTATATTTCTATTCTGCCCATTCCCCGTAGGGCTCAGGGCGGAGTACAAATATGATAAAACAATAAAATACAATAAAAAACATTTTAAAAACAGACAACTCGACAGCACTCAGAGAAGTTTACTGTATCATCACATATTTCCCAGCCTGGTCATCTCACATCATAATATCTCATAGAGATGGCAGATGATAATCCATTTTGTAGCACAGGTGACAGTGTCAATAGGGGAGGCCAACCAGATCAAGATACATTAGGAAGAATTTCCTGACCGTTAGAGCGGTTCCTCAGTGGAACAGGCTTCCTTGGGAGGTGGTGGGCTCTCCTTCCTTGGAGATTTTTAAACAGAGGCTGGATGGCCATCTAACAGCAATGAGGATCCTGTGAATTTAGGGGGAGGTATTTGTGAGTTTCCTGAATTGTGCAGGGGGTTGGACTAGATGATCCTGGAGGTCCCTTTCAAATCTATGATTCTAAGAATAGACGCCCACATCCTCAACTAAAAGCCTGGCAGAACAGCTCCATTTTACAGGCCTTATGGAAGGCTAATAAGCCAGGTAGGGTCTGGATCTCAGTAGGGAGCTGATTCCACCAGGTTGGGGTCAGGACTGAAAAAGCCCTGGCCCTAGTTGAGGCAAGACAGGCATCTCTTGGGCCAGGGATGGCCAACAGATGTTGGGAGGCTGAATGTAATGACCTCCTGAGCATAGATGGAAGGAGACAGTCCCGCAGGTATGTTGGTCCCAGGCCACATAAGGCTTTAAACATTAGCACTAAAACCTTGAAGCAGATCTGGTAGTGATTTAATGATTGCTGCTCCTGAACCTGGAATTGGCTGTCCATTGAAGAGAATGATGCCTGTAATGTGCATGCAAAGAAACTCACATACTTTGATTTCCGGTAAAACCAAGCCTCATTGTTGTATGTGCTTGAAATTCAAGGTACCTTGAGAGGAGAGGAAGAACTGCATTCACAACAAATCTGTGATGTTATCTTCAATGATTACTACCTCAAACGCTGGAATTGGCTATCCCAGGCATGTCCAACTTCAAACAGACCATGACCTATTTTTTCTGGACAAAAGTGCTGGTGATCTACCACCATGAAAATTAAATTTCAAATTTGTTTCAAATTAGATTTTAACCCACCAAAGTTGGGTTCCACCCCTCCCCCCCATTTACAATGCACCATTTGTCATTTACTGGTAAGCAAAATAAGCAAAAACAAAACAGAGAGATGAAGATCCAGAAAGAATTGCGAACAGTTTTTCTTAAATTTTTATTGTTATAACTTTCTTTAACTGTCTTAATAACTTCCTTTAACTTTTATTGAGTAATTTGTGTTAAATGTAGGTCAAGTATTAATCCAGGCTGATCTTGCGCAATCTTTAAAACTTCGCTCTTGCTAATTAGTGAGATGTTTGAGCCTACATTTCATCCACCAGCTTTTTGAAGTTGGGTGAATATTCCGTGAGGGCCAATCTCAGGGAATCCTGGAGATGTTCATCTGTCATGTTGGAACGCTGTGTACTCTTTGTCATTTTCAGATAGGAAAACGCAGATTCACACAAATAAGTTGAACCGAAACAGGAGTGTACAGCTTCACTGCATCTTCTCAAGTTGGGAAATTTGTCTCTAGGCACTAGCTTCCAAAACGATTCTTGCTCAACAAGGGTCTTGAGAAAAATGTCATTTTTAAGGGTTACTATTTCGTTTTCAAGAGATACCTTGTTCAATGAGTAATTTTTACTGATAGCAGCTGCAGTTTCCTTAATGTCCATATCTGCTTTGAATGGGTATGACAAGTACTCCACAACTTTTTCAATTCTTTGGAAGTCACAGAATCTTTTTTTGAATTCCTGGATAACAGAGCAGATTTTTGTCACATACTTCTCGTTCTAAAAAACAAAATGTGGATATTGTCCCAGATGGTCGTGCGTATTAGAAAAATTATCAAAAGTGTTGTTTGCAGGGTCAGTCATCATTAGCTCAAATTTGCTCTTGTAGGATGAAACTGTATTCATCTTTCCAATGCATTTGTTTTTACCTTGTAGTTCAATGTTCATATCACTTAGTTTGCTTGTAAAGTCAGCGAGAAATGCCAGATCACATAACCACTCCTCACCTTCCAACTCTGCTTTGTCATCTCCCCTCTCCTTCAAAAACATTCTTATTTCATTCAGCAAATCACAAAATCTTTGCAGAAATTTGTGCCTACTTAGCCACCTTACATCTGTGTGCAAAATGATTTCCGCTGCCCCTTCATCAAGAGTAAAATTGAAAAGCCGTCTTTGAAGTGATCTTCTACAAACTGAATTTACAATTTTGAAAGTGATGTCCATGACAGTCTTTGTATTGAGTCTCTTGCTTGCCCAGACTTGCTAGTGAATGATGCAGTGGTAAGAAAGGAAATCTGGAAAATCGTCATGCTGTCTACAGAGGCCTATGAAACTGTTAACCTCACCTGTCATTGCTCTTGCTCCATCAGTAGTGATGGAAACAAGTTTATGCAATGGAAGATTACACTTTGTCACAAAAGAATGGAAAGAGCTGAATATTTCTTGACCGGTAGTTTTCCCTTTTAAAGAAATCATTCTAAGTAGTTCTTCTTTAACACTGAAGTCTTCAAAAACCATTCGGATAAAGACAAGTAACTGAGCTATGTCTCTTATGTCTGTAGATTCATCCAGTTGGAATGAGAAAGCAACACAAACTGAAACATCCTCTAACAATAGTTCAGTCGTGTCTCCACACATCTTTTCTATTTGCCGCACAACAGTGTTTCTTGACAATTGTACATCTTGAACAACAACTATGATCTCTTTCTTATTCTTAATTAATTCAAAAAGATTGTCTGCTGCTTCAAGAAAACAATCTTTTACAAACTCTCCTTCATTGAAAGGTTTGCATTTCTTTGCGATTAGGTTGCTGACCTTGAAGGATTGCCATGATTGCATTGACCCAATGTGACCTTGGCTTTGCCATCAACTGTTGCTGTGCAGCCAATTTAGATTTAAGTTCCTTGAGCTTCAGTTTACGAATTTCACTTTTGGGTGGAAAATCAGCATCAAACTTATTGCTATGCAGAGCCTTATTGTGACGCTCCAGATCACCCTTTTTGGGCAAGGATACAGTAGTGTTACAAAGTAGACAACAACAGTTGTCTTTCACCATGATGAAGAAGTAGTCCATTTCCCATTCATCATGAAAGTGGCAGGTTTTGCTCTTCTTTGGAACACTCATCTTCGTTATACTGGAGTGGCTGGGGTGCTAAGTTAACACTCGCTGAATATGGTCCAAAACTGTCACTGTCCCAAAGTATTAAAGATCAACAGGAACTGAAGACCTCTGGATGATGCCAAAACCACACATGCAGTTCTAAAAGTAAAAATAAGAACTCATCATACTGGCACCAATAATCAAATATCACCACACCAAACATTCATTAAAAAAAAAACAAACACCATGAGACCAAGTGGGGCTGGTGATCTACCTCTGACCCCTCCGTGATCTATTGGTAGATCGCAATGTACCTGGGCTATTCATTGGAAATAATGATCTCTGCAGTATGCAGGCATAGGAACACACCTTCTGTCATATGTTCCCTTTTGTTGTATGTACTTGAAATTGGAAAGGTCTTGAGAGGAGACAGGAGATGCTTTGGAAACTGCAGTTGGTTCAGAATGCAGTAGCTAGACTGCTGACTAGGTCTTCCTGGTCGATTCATCTAACTCCAATCTTGCAACAGCTGCACTGGCTCCCAATTAATTTCCAGTGCCAATTTAAGATGCTGGTTTTGACCTATAAAGCCATAAGCAATCTGGGACCACCTCACCTCATATGACCCCTTTGCTCCCTTTGGTTGTCATCATGGGGCCTATTATGGTGCCTGGTCTATGAAAAGCCCATATATCATTCACCAGGCAGAGCAAGGACCTTCTTGCTGGATACCCTCACCCTTTGGCAGCAGTTTCCAAAGGAAGTTCATGCCCTGCAAAATCTGTTAGGTTTTCTTAGGGCATGCAAGGCTGCTTTCTTTTGGGCAGCATTGAATTAACTAAGAAAATGGATGAGCTAGTTGGTTGTCCAGGTTTGTTCCAGAGCTAATGACCAGTTGTATTTTAACTAGCATCTGTTTTATTGTAATTATTTATATTTATAGGTTTTATTAAATATTTAAGTGGAGTTTTCTTTGCATTTTGTGTGCATGTGTGTGCTTGTGTGAGTGTGTGTGTGCACACTTGGCAGTCATGGTGACCTCTGGTGACTGACCCCTACTGGCGGCCTGGAGGACATCCAGAGAGGTGGCTGGATAAAGCCTACCCCCACCTCCCGACTGCTGGTATTCCAAGGAGGTCTCCCATCCAAGCACTTGCCAGAGTTGACGCTGCTTAGTTTCCGAGATCTGGCAAGATTGGGCTCACCTGAGTTATCCAGGACAGAGCATCTATTTCAAGTTTTAATGTTATGCTGTGAACCACCCCAAGTCCTCAGTTAAAGACAGGGTGTGCATGGTAAATTGCAGGACTTTTTTGTAGCTGGAACTCCTTTGCATATTAGGCCACACACCCCTTGATGTAGCCAATCCTCCAAGAGGTTACAGGGCTCTTCTTACAGGGCCTACTGTAAGCTCCAGGAGGACTGGCTACATCAGAGAGCTGTGGCTTAATATGCAAAGGAGTTCCTTCTACAAAAAAAGCCCTGGTAAATTGAATGAATGAATTAAAAAAAAAAATAAAAGCACGGCTGCATTTACAATTAATATGGTGATGCTATCTGTAATAACTGCTGCCCTAAAGACCCTCGAATTGGCTATCCATTTAAAGGAATGGTCTAAGATCAAGAACTTGAAAACACTACATGGATTTTTAATCGAATCAGTAATGCTCTCCTCAAAAAGAAGTGATCATGGTAACCCCTCCCCCAACAAAACCTGGATCTGAAGCTGTAATGATATTTTTTTTTCTTGACGCATACCCCAGTTCAAATAGACCAAACACACCCTGTATCAGTGTTTAATTTGGGCGCATTCTGTCACTTCTCCAATAGAAGTCTGCTTCACAAGTATTGCTCACAGATATCTAATCATTTCATAAAGCCCCCAGACAGTTACAAACCAGATTTCTCAGGAATAAATGTTAAGGCATTTGGAAAGGGAGTAGGGGACACATAATCAATCACAAGAACCTGTAGGAAGTGCCAAATAATGGACATTTTGCCCGTTCAGAATGGAAATCACACCCCTGTGCTTATTATTTTTCTATCTGTAGCCACACTATCGTGCTCTTAATAATAAAGAGCATTCCCTCAAGAAGGTTCATAATGCAGAGACATGTAATGAAACCTCATCACATTCAGGAGTGGGTGGAAGAGAATCACTCTAAAAATACCTCAAAAGACCTGAGAGGCACGAACATCTTCTCACTAAGCTGCCGAGGGAGCCCTTCAATGTGTTTACTCGTCCACCAAGTCTTTACTTTGCAGCTTATGTATATCATTCAAAATCAAAACATTTTTGTTTTTTTAAAAAATTCAGCTGTCACTTGAATTCAGTTTGGCAGAGATAAAACTCCATTGTGTATCCTAACTATGTCCTTATCTAATATCTTAACTCCCTCTCATGTGCGGTTTCTGTCCTCCGTGTTGCCTGTCTTGGGATGGGTTTATTTCTGTTCTTCTAAGCACTCCCAATTTACAGAGCCTCCCACTCCCAATTTACAGAGCCTCCAAAGATTAATTCAAATCAGCAATGGTCACAATAGCATATGTTGCCTTTAATGGAGCAGCTGCTTTGTCAGGCACTGTTTCTGAGACACAAAAATTAGGCCTATACCCATGAGCTGAATTCAGAAGAAAAGCTGGAAAATCTGGAAGTTTACTAAAACTTCTTCAAAAGCTTCAAAGCTTGTTCTGAAAAAGCTAAAGAGAAACTAGTTAAATTCGGGGGGAGAGGGAGGGAATTGTAGCAGGAACTCCTTTGCATAATAGCCAAACCTCCCTGATGTAGCCAATCCTCCTGGAGCTTACAGTAAGCCCTGTACTCCCTGTAAACTCTTGGAGGATTGGCTACATTGGGGGTGTGGCCGAATATACAAAGGAGTTCCTGCTACCAAAAAAAATCCCTGGTTAGATTCACTCATGGTTTGGTGAAGTTTTTTGCTCAATCTTCTCCAATTTTCCTCTTTATTACAGCCCATATCCCATACAGCTTTGTTTCATGCAGGTCCCATGATCCCCAACATAGTCCTTTTGTATGATTAAAGGAAAGCCTTCCATCTAATTATGCCAGTGGAAAAGCGGATGGCATACAACTCGAGAGCTTGGCTTTTACTTGGAGATTCACATTTCTGGGATCCAAGACCACTGCAGATGGTGACTGTAGCCATGAAATTAAAAGACGTTTGCTCCTTGGGAGGACAGCTATGGCGAACCTGGGCAGTATAATAAAAAGTCGAGACATCACCCTGACAACAAAAGTCCATATAGTCGAAGTGATGGTATTCCCAGTAGTAATGTATGGCTGTGAGAGCTGGACCATAAGGAAGGTCGAGCGCAGAAGAATAGATGCTTTTGAGATGTGGTGCTGGAGAAGACTCTTGAGAGTCCCTTGGACTGCAAGAAGATTCAATCAGTCAGTCCTAAGGAAAATAACCCAGACTGTTCACTGGAAGGTCAGATGCTGAAGCTGAAGCTCAAACACTTTGGCCACCAAATGAGAAGGGAGCACTCACTGGAGAAGATCCTGATGCTAGGAAAGACAGAAGGCAAAAGAAGAAGGGGACAGCAAAAGATGAGATGGCTGGACAGTGTTACTGATGTAACAAACATGAATTTGAGCAGACTTCGGAGGATGGTGGAAGACAGGAGGGCCTGGCATGACTTTGTCCATGGGGTCGCAAAGAGTCGGACTCGACTGTGCTACTGAACAGAAATTGCCTATGGTTTGAAAGAAATAAGAAAGATACTAGAGTTCTAAACATAATTGCTGATCTATATTCTAAAGCTGTAAAAAGAAAATCTTCAATTGTAAAAGAGTTGAGGAATTTACCATTCTTCTATTCCAGAAACCATGCAAACAGAGTTGCCCTGCCACATCTGTGCCATTTGAAGACCACATATCCTGTACAGTGTAAGATTTCATACTCCCTTTTTTCTGTACTAAGCCTAGTACTCATTAATTTCATGGTGTGCCCATAAGATCTCGTATTGTAAGAAAGGGACAAAAGTACTTCTTTCTTTATCTTCTCTTTCCCATGCAGAATTTTGGAAACCTCTATCATGTCACCTCTCAATCATCAATTTCCAAGCTAAAATCACACTAACATCTTTAACCTTTCTTCATAAGGAAGGTGTTCCACCATGAGCCCCCACGAATTGCATCAAACATTTGTGGAAGTTTGTCGTAGCTCTTCAGTTCATGAACATTGCTTCGCAAACCATGAACCAGTCGGAATTCATGATGAACTTTAATTTGAGGGGCAGTTTGTGCCCATCCCTACTGAAGAGCAAAAGACTTTTCAACACGGATGACATCACCCAGTATCCTCACACACCCAGAGGTGTCTGCCCAACCCAAGGTCATTGATTCAGTCAAGGAAGACTCTAATGTCAGTAATTTGCCCTCAACCCTAATCTCAGAAGTCAATTTTGCCTCTCCAGAATCTTTGTGCCCATGCAGATCTGGCACACAAATCAAAGTAATTTCCTCCATTTTTCTTTCTGATGAAGTATGATAACAGTTAGAACATAAGAACATAAGAGAAGCCATGTTGGATCAGGCCAACGGCCCATCAAGTCCAACACTCTGTGTCACACAGTGGCAAAAAATGTTATATACACACATACACTGTGGCTAATAGCCACTGGTGGACCTGTGCTCCATACACTGTGGCTAATAGCCACTGATGGACCTGTGCTCCATATTTTTATCTAAACCCCTCTTGAAGGTGGCTATACTTGTGGCCGCTACCACCTCCTGTGGCAGTGAATTCCACATGTTAATCACCCTTTGGGTGAAGAAGTACTTCCTTTTATCCGTCTTAACCTGTCTGCTCAGCAATTTCATCGAATGCCCACGAGTTCTTGTATTGTGAGAAAGGGAGAAAAGTACTTCTTTCTCTACTTTCTCCATTCCATGCATTATCTTGTAAACCTCTATCATGTCACCCCGCAGTCGACGTTTCTCCAAGCTAAAGAGTCCCAAGCGTTTCAACCTTTCTTCATAGGGAAAGTGCTCCAGCCCTTTAATCATTCTAGTTGCCCTTCTCTGCACCTTCTCTAAAGCTATAATATCCTTTTTGAGGTGCGGCGACCAGAACTGCACACAGTACTCCAAATGAGACCGCACCATCGATTTATACAGGGGCATTATGATACTGGCTGATTTGTTTTCAATTCCCTTCCTAATAATTCCCAGCATGGCATTGGCCTTTTTTATTGCAAACGCACACTGTCTTGACACTTTCAGTGAGTTATCTATCATGACCCCAAGATCTCTCTCTTGATCAGTCTCTGCCAGTTCACACCCCATCAACTTGTATTTGTAGCTGGGATTCTTAGCCCCAATGTGCATTACTTTGCACTTGGCCACATTGAACCGCATCTGCCACGTTGACGCCCACTCACCCAGCCTCAACAGATCCCTTTGGAGTTCCTCACAATCCTCTCTGGTTCTCACCACCCTGAACAATTTAGTGTCATCCGCAAACTTGGCCACTTCACTGCTCACTCCGAACTCTAAATCATTTATGAACAAGTTAAAAAGCATGGGACCCAGTACCGAGCCCTGCGGCACCCCACTGCTTACCGTCCTCCACTGCGAAGACTGCCCATTTATACTCACTCTCTGCTTCCTATTACTCAGCCAGTTTTTGATCCACAAGAGGACCTGTCCTTTTACTCCATGATTCTCAAGCTTTCTAAGGAGCCTTTGATGAGGAACTTTATCAAAAGCTTTCTGGAAGTCAAGGTAAACAACATCTATCGGGTCTCCTTTGTCCACATGTTTGTTCACCCCCTCAAAGAAATGCAACAGGTTAGTGAGGCAAGATCTTCCCTTGCAGAACCCATGCTGAGTCTTCCTCAATAACCCGTGTTCATCAATGTGCCTACTCATTCTGTCCTTGATAATGGTTTCTACCAACTTTCCCGGTATTGAAGTCAGACTGACTGGCCTGTAGTTTCCCGGATCTCCTCTGGAACCTTTTTTAAAGATGGGGGTGACATTTGCTACCTTCCAGTCCTCAGGAATGGAGGCAGATTTAAATGAAAGATTACAGATTTTTGTTAGAAGATCCACAAGTTCAACTTTGAGTTCCTTCAGAACTCTCGGATGTATGCCATCCGGACCCGGTGACTTATTAGTTTTTAATTTGTCTATCAGTTGTAGGACCTCCTCATTTGTCACCTCAATCTGACTCAGGTCTTTCAACACCCGTTCCAAAATTAGTGGTTCTGGGGCGGGCAAAAAGTTCTCGTCTTCTACAGTGAAGACGGAGGCAAAAAATTCATTTAGCTTTTCAGCCATTTCCCTATCCTCCTTCAGTAATCCTTTTACCCCATGGTCATCCAAGGGCCCCACTGCCTCCCTGGCTGGTTTCCTACTTCTAATATATTTGAAGAAAGTTTTATTGTTGGTCTTTATGTTTTTTGCAATATGCTCCTCATAGTCCCTTTTTGCCTGCCTGATCACAGTCTTGCATTTGATTTGCCACAGCCTGTGTTCCCTTTTACTAATCTCACTTGGACTGGTTTTCCACCGCTTAAAGGAGTCCTTCTTACCTTTTACAGCTTCCATTACTTTATTTGTTAACCACGCAGGCCTTTTCTTATGCCTGTTTGTGCCTTTCCTAACTTGTGGTATGTATTTTATCTGAGCTTCTAGGATTATAGTTTTAAATAGCGTCCAAGCTTTCTCAAGGGTTTTGACCGTATGTACCTTTCCTTTCAGTTTCTTCCTCACATGCCTCCTCATCTCAGTGTATTTACCCCTTTTAAAGTTAAACGTGGTTGTGGTGGTCTTTTTGGACAACTCCCTATTTATACAAACGGTGAAATCAATAACATTATGGTCACTGCTCCCAAGCGGCGCAATCACTTTTACATCTCTCACCAAGTCTTGGGCATTACTTAGGACCAAATCCAGGATCGCCCCACCCCTGGTAGGTTCTGAGACCATCTGCTCCATAGCACAGTCATTGAGAGCATCAAGAAACTCAATCTCTTTCTCTCGACCAGAACACATATTGACCCAATCAATCTGCGGGTAGTTAAAATCACCTATTACAACACAGTTTTTACGTTTAGCCGCTATCTTTAAGCCTTCCATCATATTATAATCGTCCTCTCTCTTTTGATTTGGTGGGCGATAACAAACTCCCATAGTTAAATTTCCTTTTGGGCCCTCTATTTCAACCCAAAGCATTTCTAAAAGTGAATCTAATTCTCTGATCTCAGCCTTACTGGACCGTATATCCTCTCTGACATACAGAGCCACCCCACCTCCAACCCTTCCCTCCCTATCCTTCCGATATAGCTTATATCCAGGAATCACCGTGTCCCACTGATTCTCCTCATTCCACCAAGTTTCTGAAATTCCCACAATGTCTATGTTTTCTCCCAGCACTAAACATTCCAATTCACCAATTTTACTTTGAACACTTCTAGCATTTGCATACAAACATCTATAATTTCCCAGGCGAGCTAGGCCCGCCACCTTCCTCCTGCCGCCTCGAGACACTGGCAGACAGTCCATATTGTTTGTCACCTTCACAGTGGACAACTCCGGTCCGTTACCCGGTAGAAAAATAGCAGCTAACCCTTCATCTCTTTGAGACGAGTCCTCCCGAACCAGAGACATTTCATCTCCTGTCGGCTTTCCCCCAAGATTTAGTTTAAAAACTGCTCTGCCACCTTTTTGATTTTAAGCGCCAGCAGCCTGGTTCCATCCGGGGACAAGTGGAGACCGTCTCTTTTGTACAGCTCCCGCTTGTTCCAGAAAGCATCCCAGTGCCTAACAAACTTAAACCCTTCCTCCTTACACCATCGTCTCATCCATACATTGAGACTTCTAATTTGTGCCTGTCTCTCCTGCCCTGCACGTGGAACAGGTAGCACTTCCGAGAAGGCTACCTTGGAGGTCCTGGCCTTAAGTCTCCCGCCTAGCAGCCTAAATTTTTCCTCCAGGACCTCACAACTGCATTTCCCCACATCGTTGGTGCCAACATGCACCACGACCACAGGCTCCTCCCCAGCACTGTCTATCAGTCTATCTACTACACGCGTAATGTCTGCTACCTTCGCACCAGGCAGGCAAGTCACCATACGGTCAGTACGCGGTTTCGCCACCCGGCTGTCTACTTGCCTAATGATCGAATCACCAACTACCAATACCCCCCCTCTCCCCCTGCTCAGGGATGGTTCCTTGGCGCGAAAGGATTCCCGCTCACCGACCGAAGAAGAGGTCCCTTCTGAGGGCGCATTCCCCTTATCCTCAGCACGGTGCCCTGTTTCCTCTCGACCCTCACGCTCTCTGGCAGCAACGGGGCTGCTACGTTCAGAGCGGGGCTCATCTAATACGCCCCCGAGAGTCTTCCCCAAGTGCCTAACTGACCGTCTCTGCTTCTCCAGGGCAGTCACCTCGGCCTCAAGGGTACGAACTCGTTCCCTGAGGACCAGGAGCTCCTTGCATCGAGCACACACCCAAGACTTCTGTCCTTTGGGCAGATAGTCATACATGTGACACTCAGTGCAAAACACTGGAAAGCCCCCAACCCCCTGCTGGCATTCTATCTTCATTGTATTTATATATATATATATATATATATATATATATATATATATATATATATATATATATATATATATATATATATATATATATATTAAAATATACAGTCCTCTTTAAATGCTGTTTAAGTGGCTCCCCTTCTGGCGGGTCAACTTACCTAAACTCACCTTATTGGGAACTTACCTTATTTGGAGAACAAGGAAGCCAGGGATCTGGGTTCCTGCTCCTTAGAGAGCCCCTAGGCGAAGAGCCACAGGCCAAGAGCCCTTTAGCTCTCACCCTTCGGCTCGCGCCTTTGGCAAGGCGCAGCTTAAAATGCAAAGAGGTGGAGCAGGGCACTCCTCAGCAATCACTCTCAATCAGCAGCAATCACTCTCAATCTCTTTCACCCTTAAGGCAGTCAACCAAACAAAGAGCAGTCAACCAAACAAAGAGCAGTTCCCCAGCTATCACACCTTAGAATTTTAGGCAGCCCCACAAACCTTAGAATGTAGTCCTTCAAAACTCAGAAATTCTCAGCAATTTCTCCAGCTGTCTCAGCTATCAGAGCTGCTCTGCTCTGCTCCTCCCAGACCTCTGTGAGATGTGCTCAGCCTTTGGCAAGGCGCAGCTTAAAATTAACTTTAAATCTGCCTGTAAGATTCAAACTTTTTATTTTAACTCAGTCCAAAGTTGGGATGGTCAAACCCCCACAGGGACTGGTGACCTTCTGTCCATAAAAGAAGGACCCCCAGACCCACCAAGTTGTTTCTCAGATCTTCAGTCCAGATATCTGCTGGTCAGAACTCTGGTTTCCTTCTGAGAACTCCTGCTGCATTCTGCAGGTGTCTCTCCCTGCTTTGGTGTCTCCTTGCTCTGCTTCTTGGACCTCTTCTTCACTGACCCCAGGATCCCAAACTTCAAGCCGTCCATCTAATTTAAGGCTGCATAATCCTGACTGAGGAAGGCAATGGCAAGCCACCTCACTAAAAAGTCTGCCAAGAAAACATTGTGATGTGACATCATCCCATGGATTGGTAACAACTTGGCGCTTGCACAGGGGACTATCTTTACCTTTTTACCCCTTCCTGAATCTTCTCAACTTCCTCCCTTCTCACTCTAATAGGGTGTGCTCTCTTGCTGTTGTGTGTGTGAGATAGAGAGTATTTGTGTTTGGAGAATCAGTTCTTTTGTGCTTAGTGTAGGTTCTCTTCATTTTTCCTTTTTTGTGTACAACAAAATTATTTTTGTGTTTCAAATCACTCTTTCCTCACAATTTTTGAGGGGTGTTAAATATTGTGTTCGATGCATGAGGAGGCTCTTGCATAGTGATTAAAGCTCTTTATTAGTGATTCAGCATGTTTACTAAGTGACCACAAAACTACTGTGAAGCCCAGAACATGTGGCAATATATACAGTTGGGGCAGCCCCCAAGAAGCAGAAACCCTCCTGTGATTGTGCCCCTTTTGGATCCTTCACTAGAATATGCATCCTCATTGGCAGATCCTTGGATCCTCTGATACTGCTTCCTGATTGGCCAGTTTGAATTATGCAGCCAATCAGGTTGCAGATCTTTGGATCCTCTCCATCTATTGTGTTACGCCTCCAGCTCAGGACACTACACCCAACATGTCCAGGCATGCCTTCACATACATAACAAAGGGGCACCATTACTGAAAGAGCCCTGTGGCGCAGAGTGGTAAAGCTGCAGTACTGTAGTCCAAGCTCTTTGCTCACAACCTGAGTTCAATCCCAGCAGAAGCTGGGTTCAAGTAGCTGGCTCAAGGCTGACTTAGCCTTCCATCCTTCCAAGGTTGGTAAAATTAGTACCCACTCAGAAACGACTGGTGCTTGCACAGGGGACTACCTTCATCTTTTTACCATTACTGAGAACTATCCTGGTATATAAAGGCTACAAGATCTTGTATCATCTCTTTCTGGAATCCCTTTTATAACTAATTCCCATCCTTTAGGCACCAGCTTAGGTAACACAACTACAGGACAACTTTCACCATCCCCCCTCCTCAGCATCAGGAGTGCACTATCTGCTTTTGGATGTGGTATATGTTTGACCGTCACTCCATTAAGCCCACAGAAATGTTCCAGTTATTTAATGAAAATTCCATTAGCGTCTCCCAAAGAGAAGCAATCGCAAAAGAGAAACCAATACACTTTTGGAGAGAATTAACCACTTCTAAAGATGATTAAAGGAGTGTGTGCAAACCTTCTTATTAAAAACCACGAAGACTGAAGTTTCAATTAATGAGCTACAATTCATGGTTATTAGCTTGACTAATAAAGTTTGTAAGTGAACAGAAAGCTGGCGATAATGAAGACAAAGTAGCAAGCCAAAGGAGATCCTGCCAGCAGCAAAAAAAAAAAAAAGGGGGGGGGGACACAACATAAGTGGAACTGGAAGTTGCAGGGAAACATAACATCAGTAAGTGTCTAGACAACAATTTGCATTCATTTCATCCCCTGCACTGTGTTTTTCTTTAATCAAAGAAAGAGCAACAGCAACGGCCTGGAGAACCAAATTCCACGGAGGTAACATGGTGATAGATGTGAAGTTAATTATATTAATGAATCAGTCACCTGTAACAGGAGCTACAGGGCAGGTGGGTGGGGGAGTATCTGCTGCTGCACCTAGCATCAGTCACAGCATGATTGCAGTTTAAGGTAGTTTGGAGAAATTATAAAAGAAATTGAACAATACCTTCCTAAGCAAAGTTCTAAGTCTATTGAAGTCAGCGGGCTTAGAAAGGGGTCATTTTACTTAAGACGGCATTGTGAATTAGCTGTCATCAGGGCTTTTTTGGGTAGCAGGAACTCCTTTACATATTAGGCCACACACACCTGATGTAGCCAATTGCCCTGGAGCTTACAGTAGGCCCTGTACTAAGAGCCCTATAAGCCAGGGGTGTCAAACTCATTTGTTATGAGGGCCAGATCTGACATAATGAGATGTTGCCAGACCAGGACATGTGTGTCATAAAATATAATGCCAGATGGCAGAGATAAAAACTTTATCAAGGACACAGACAAACACAAAGGTTTTTGAAAGCTTAAAATGAAACATGTTAAAAACATTAGCACTTGGCCTTAAAGTGGTTTTCTTTTCGTGCAATCCAGAGAACTGGGAAAGGAAGCTCTGGCTGTGGAAGCTGCCATTTCATCTGTTGTCTGGTGAGCAACTGCAATTTCAGGAGAGCTCCAGGCCTCACCTGAAGGTTGGCAGCCATGTGAGTCTTTAGTTCCAGATAGTCATAGTCTGAAGGAGCAGTTTAGAGTCTATGGCATTGCACCTCTGCTCTCTTCTCCCAAATCTTCATTCCTCAGGCTCTTCCTCCAAATATCCAGGAATTTCCCAGCTCAGTTGGCAACCCATACATCTAACCAGGGGTGGAATTCTAGCCACACGCCCTGATGTAGCCAGTCATCTTGGAGCTTACAGACTCTGTAAGAAGAGCTCTGTAAGCTCTTGGATTGGCTACATCAGGGGTGTGTGGCCTAATATGCAAAGGCGCTCCTGCTAGAATTCCACCCCTGTATCTAACCCTTCAAGCATGGCAGGAAGATTTATAGGAGGGAAAGCAGCATCTAAAATAATCCCATATGTGCTCTGATCTGCTAACCCAGGCAAGCCTGACTCCATCAGATCTCGTAAACTAAGCAGGGCTGACCCTGACAAGTACTTGAATGGGAGACGTCCAAGGAATATCAGGGTCAGAATGCAGAGGCAGGCGATATCAAGCCACCTCTCTGAAAATATCCAAGCCCCACCAAATGTCACCAGAAGTCAACCATGACTTCCAGGCATGCACACAAATACACACACGCAGGTGTGGAATTCTAGCAAGAGCTCCTTTGCATATTAGACCACACACACCTTATGTAGCCAATCCTCCAAGAGCTTACAGTAGACCCTGGAATAAGAGCCCCGTAAACTCTTGGAGGATTGGCTACATCTAGGGTTGCCAAGTCAAATTCAAGAAATATCTGGGGACTTTGGGGGTCAAGACAGGAGACTTTGGGGTGGAGCCAGGAGACATTGGGGCAGAGCCAGGAACAAGGGTGTGACAAGCATAACTGAACTCCAAGGGAGTTCTGGCCATAAAGGGACAGCACACCTTTTTAAATGTCTTCCTTCCATAGGAAATAATGAAGGATAAGGGCACCTTCTTTTGGGGCTCATAGAATTGGATTATGGTCCCCTGGTCCAATCATTTTGAAACTTGAGGGGTACTTTGGGGAGAAGCACTAGATACTATACTGAAAATGTGGTGCATCTACCTCAAAAAACAGCACCCCCAGAGCCCCCGAAACCTCCAGATCAATTCCCCATTATACCCTATGAGAATCGATCTCCACATAGGGAATAATGAAGTGCTCAGCAGACGTTCCTCCACCCCATCCCACCCTTTCTGGTGACACTGAAGTGTGGGATTGGCCTCTCTACTCATGAGTTGCAGCCAACTTCTTCCAAGTAACACAGACACCGCATCTCAAGAGGAAGCCTTTCCAATTGGAGACTGGAGCCTCCAGAGGGGGATAGTCACATGGTGGCTTTGGGGGTGGCGTTTTCCCTGCCTGCCAGCTGATTGGGGGTGGGAAGCAGCCTGGGAAAGTGGAAGAACCCCCACTGGGACCTGGGGATTGGCAAGCCTAGCTGCATCAGGGTGTGTGTGGCCTAATATGCAAAGGAGCTCCTGCTAGAATTCCACCCCTGCACACACACATACACAAAATACAAAACAAAAACAAAAACCAACCTTAATCCTATATGTGGCCTCTCATTTTTTGTGATGTCGTTAAACAGAATACACACTGCACATTTTGAAAAGCTCTGTAAATGATAGAACATTTGCAATGCAGAGTTTCTATACTCTGTAGTAAATCTAGGTTTGCTTGTTTTTTTAGCAGGAACACAGTTCTGGCTGGCTTGGTGTCAGGGGGTGTGGCCTAATATGAAAATGAGTCCCTGCCGAGCTTTTTCTACAGCAAAAGCCCTGAGTAAATCCACTTAAAGAAGGTACTTAATGAGTGCTTATGAATTTTAGAGATGAGCTGCAATTTAACAAAGCTAACATTGGGATGTGATAAATGTTTCATTGAGAAAAGTCACAGATTTCCCCTTTCCTCTACCCACAGCTATTGCTTTGATTGGGCTAAGAAATTCACCTCTATTAATGCATTTAGCCATACTCCGCCTTTTCTCAGGAGAGGGATGACTCTTGCAGGATCAAAATATGCCCCTTCCCACATTATCCCACTGACCAGTGCAAGGGATTAGTATATTTTGAGGGTGACCATCTCCAAAACGCCCTTTTCCCCATCTTCTATTGGTGGACAGGCAGAGGAAAGAATACATAGGGTGAAAGAAATACCCTACCAAATTCATTCTCTTTAAAAAGACCACACTGTGCAGCATTAAAAGGAAAATTCTCATGCAGTATTGCTGTGTAACTAATAGAGTCTCCAGAAGCCTGCCGCCTTGCGGCTTGGCTGCTGGGGAACATTTGCTGCCCAGGAAGGACAGCGGACATTTGCGCACCTGTTTAGGCGCATCTGTGTGGGGGCGGGGGCTTGAAAGTGGTTTTGCAAGCCTCTGCCCCCTCTCTTCAGTCCCTCGGCGATGCTCAGTCTAAGAGGAGCGTGCAGAGTGCTCTCTGCCAGCATCAGGGGATTAGGCCTGGCCGAGGCCGTTTGGAGCGATCGCGTCGGGGCTGTGGTCAGGCCTGGGACCCAGGGTGCCTGGTTTTGATGAGCATCGGCGGGACATAAGAGGCCGGTACTAGGCACCCCCCACCCTCCTATCCCGTTTGCCTCATGGCTGGGTGGCCATTTTAGTTGATTTTGCTGCATGGCCATTTTGGGTTGCAGTTAGGAGGCCATTGTGCCTCGTGACTGGGCAGCCATTTTAGTTGACTTTTCTAGGTGGCCATTTTGGGTGGCAGTTAGGAGGCCATTTTAGGAGCAGGACATCTGGTAGCCATTTTAGGTTTGTGGGGCTGGTTTTAATTTTTGGCTCGGTCAGAGTTTATATTTCTTGGTTTTTAGGGTATTCTTCTGGTCTTGTGAGAATGTCTGGTAAAAAAGGTACAGGGAAGTCAAAGGGGAAGCAGCCTGCCCGCAAAGCTCCAAAACCCCCGCAGAAGCATCCCCCACCTCCTTCATCTTCTGGTGAGGAGGGGGAGGATGAGGCGAATGCAGCTATCCTTACGAGGCTGCGTGCCATTGAGCAGGTGTCTGCGTTGCCACCTTCGTTGAGTTCTAAAAAGGGGCCGGTTTCAAAAATGGCTTTTCAGGCCAATATATTAACGCGAATATCTATTTTAGAGGGCAGGTCTGCTGCTGCCACAGGAGGAGCTGTGGGTTTGGGTGCTCCTGATGCTGGATCTGGCTCTTCTTCTGGCTCTGGGTGTGCAGGAACTGCTTTGGTACCTGCCAACTGCCAGGTAAGTCGGGTGACGGTTCTAGTTCCTTCACGGGGCTTGTCTGGCCATGGGGGCCTTGGGGCCCTGCTGCACCTAATAGTGCGGGTTTGGCACCTGGGAGTTCATACACTACTTCCTCTGTGGGCGTAGGGCCTCAGGCTAGCTGGGCCTGGCCACAGGGCCAGTTTGGACCATTTGGGAATTGGCTTGGGGCGGGGCAGCAAGGGGTTGCACCTTCTTTAACTGGGGGTTGGGGTTTACCTTCCCCGTATGGGGCGGTCCCTTTTGGTGCTATGCCCTTTGGTGAGGTCGCCTTACCTTTGGGCGATCACCTGTTGCTGGCCACAAAAGACAAGATCCTTAAGGGGGAATATGTGGATATAGTCTCTCTTTTATTTAGGGAACTTGAAAAGAAAGACAAGGAGGATCTTAATGATAAGGAGAAGGAGAAGTTGAAAAAGAGGAAGGTGGATCGGACTTGGGTTAATTGGCTGCCAGGGTTTTTTTGTGTATGCTGGAGTGATTGCGCGTGCTCAGCCCTGGTGGGCAGCAGCGCTAATCTAGTACATGGACATTATTTACAAAGGGTACACGATGTTCAGCGGCCCGGCCTGGATTCAGTATGACGTGGAATTCAGGATGAGGGCCGCTTTGTACCCTTCCCTCCCCTGGGATTGGATCCACCAACAATTGTTGCTGCAGATATTTCTTGAATTGGACCTGGCAGTCTAAGTGGCGAAAGCATGCACATGTGGACATGCCATAGGGTGGGCAAAAGGAAGGGGCTGGTAGTGAGCATAGGTGGCCTCTAGACACTATACTCAGGGCCTTCAAAACCTGGAACTAGCTCCGATAGCCCTATTTTGCTCTGTTTCTGGCCTCACAACTTTTAAAATGTGACCTGCAAGCCTTCCCTCACCTTTTTGTAATGACCTGCCATGTTGGCTGATAGATTAAGGAGAAAGACCTTTTCTTGGCACCTAATGATGTCTAGTATAATTGCAAGAATAGATTCCAGGAAGTCAGAATGGGACCTCATTTGTTTTCTTATGGATCACTAAGAACAAGCGCTTTCATTAAACTATAACTGGGAGAAACGCTCAGTTTCCGCATAATTAGTTGTGAAACCATTCTTGGAGTTCTCAAGATTAAATAAAAGGATTATGGTAATGGGCCATGCATATGTGCATTAGAGAAATAAAACATTTTGAAATCTGGCAAAAGCATGGGGAAGGAAATGAAATTAACAGATCTATCAAACATAATAAAAGGCAGGTGTTCAGCTGTTAAAGCCATGATTGTTGTAGCTCCATCAGCTGATCGGTGAAAATCACAGCTGCTCCTTAGCTTTGATTTCCACGTGATAAAAAAATTATTCCTTGCACTCCTTAAAATACATGACTGATAGCCAATAAAGAGATTTTGGAAGTGGAAAAACATGCAATGATCCACAGGCCTGCAACAGGACCGAATCTACATGTTTTTTGAGGGGAGGGGCAAAATTAAAAAATTCTATCTTATGGCCCCATAGAATACGATGGAGTTCATACCCAATTTGGTGCCCCCCCTTCATTGGTGCCTCGGTCAAGCACCCCCTCAACCCCCCCCCCCGATCCAGCCCTGGCCTGCAGTATACCAAACATGAAACAAAAAAACCCAAACTCTGATGATGATACTGGATTTATATCCCGCCCTATATTCTGAATTTCAGAGTCTCAAAGCTGTCACAATCTCCTTTACCTTCCACACACACACACACAACAGACACCCTGTGAGGCAGGTGGGGCTGAGAGAGCTCTCATAGAATCTGTCCTTTCAAGGACAACTCCGCGAGAGTTATGGCAGGCTGACCCAAGGCCATTCCAGCAGCTGCAAGTGGAGGAGTGGGGAATCAAACCTGGTTCTCCCAGATTAGAGTCTGTGCACTTAACCACCACACCAAACTGGCTCTCTGGAAGAAACTGGGAGAAACACTCAGTATCCACATAATTAATTGTGAAACCGTTCTTAGAGTTATCAAGATTAAATAAAAGGATTATGATAATGGACCATGCATATGTGCATTAGAGAAATAACATTTTGAGATCTGAAACTCTCATCATCTCTTTTGCTAAAGGAACCAAGTTAGAGTCCAGTGGCACCTTGAAGTCCAATAAAATTTTAGTCAAGATATGAGCGTTTGTGTGCCCACACACTCCCTCATATATAATGTTTGTGGGCACCCGGAAGCTCATACCTTGAATAAAACTTTGTTGGTCTTCAAGTTTCCACTGGACTCTAACTTTGTTCTACTACTTCAGACCAACACAGCTATCCAGCTGAATCTATCTTTTGCTAAAGGAGTAGCCATGCCATTAATTATCTGGATACATTTTAAAATGCCTCTCAGAAGTTTCTTCTTAATCAATAACTGAATGTTATCAAATAGCATTTTTTTCCAATTCATATATATATATATATATATATATATATATATATATATGAGAATTGGAAAAAAATGCTCTCTCTCTCTCTCTCTCTCTCTCTCTCTCTCTCTATATATATATATATATATATATATATATATATATATATATGAGAATTGGAAAAAAATGCTATATATATATATATATATATATATTGTTCAGAATTTTGTTTGTCAAACAAAGTGACAAAATCAACAAACACAAGATGATGGGTTAGGTAGTGTGAACACAGTACACTGGAATCAGAATGTAGCTAGAGTTACCAACTTTGGGTTTGGGAATTTCGAGGAGATTTGAGGGGGAGCATAAGAGGACAGAGTTTAAAAGGGGGTGGGCCCTCAATGAAGTATAATGCCATAGACTCAACCCTGCAAAGCAGCCATTTTCTCCAGGGGAACTGATCTTACTTATCTGGAGATCAGTTGTAATTCCAGGAGATCTCCAGGTATCCTCTGGAGGCTGGCAACCTGAAATGTAACACTTTCTTCCTTTGGGTTTGACCTGCAGTACAATGGCTGGGTCCTGACCTGGCTAGCCCAGGCTAATCCAATCTCACCAAGTCTTGGAAGCTAAAAATGATGTGCCCCTGTTAGTACTTGAATGGGACACCCTCAAGAAAGTCCAGCGTTGCTATGCAGAGGCAGGCAATGGCAAACCGCCTCTGAATGATTCTTGCCCTGAAAACCCTACAGGGTCACCATAAGTCAGCTGCAACTTAACGGCACTTTCCACCACCACAATGACTGGAGAAACTGACCACCATTGATGTATTTATTCACGCTGTATAGACTTTTTGAATATAGTAATGACAAGGATGTTTCTGTTATACACCAGTGATTGGGGGGGGAGGGGTAAATGATAAGAATAATTAGAGGTCTTGAGTATATCATGAGGATAAAGATAGCAGCTTGGTAAATGAATGAATCAGTCCCTACAGCCTCGGTCTTGCTTGTTGTCAGGATCAAGTCCCTGACAGTTATGGCTTTGGTGCCTGACTGCTGTCTTCATTGCTGGCAAGGCCAGCCCTGCCACTAGGCAAACTAGGCAGTTGCCTAGGGCGCTGGCCTTCTGGGGGTGCCTAATCGGGTGCCCCCCCCCTGTGATGTGATGATGTTATCAGTGCACGGGGAAGGGCACCCAGAAGTTAGCTTTGCCTAGGGTGCCAGACAGTCTAGGACCAGCCCTGATTGCTGGTATTGTTATTCTTGCTCATTAATGGTTTATTATTATTATCTCACTGTATTAGAGCCACACTGTTAGATCGTTTTCTTGTTTTCTTGTTTTAGCTGCTGTAGATTATTTAATGTATTTTAATATTTATTAATCTTTTTGTTAGAATTTCATGTTGTAAGCCGCCCTGAGCCCGCCTCAGTGGGGAGGGCGGGATATAAATCGAATAAATAAATAATAAATAAATGATTTTCTAACCACATATTGCAAGTCTGCCTTTCTTTAAGCATTTGGGGATTTATATGTAGTGGGATGTGCTAGGTCTGCTGGTGGAAAAGGACCAGGGGGGGAGACAGCTCTAATCTGGTCTCCCTGAGCAATGCTGATATGGACCAACTGAAAAGGCAAAATTACTTGGAATGTGACCTTGATGGGAAGTAACACTGAGGCCTGAGAATGGATTTTATATTAATTCAAGAGACTTTTGACAGGCACAGGAAAAAGGGGAGCCATTAGTTTGTAACCTATAGTGAGGGCCAACTCTAGGATTTTTGTTGCCCCAGGCAAGGCCGCAGCCTCCCCAGTGGGGGAGGGCCCCCAGTGCCAGCCCAAATCGGGCCCCTTTTGCAAATCAAGCCCCTCTGTGCAAATGCTGCCCCTGCTCAACTTTTCCACAGCTCAAGAAAGCCGAGTAGGGCCAGATAGCCCTGTGCAATCCACCCCCCCTCCCCAGCTCAACATTCCCATGGTGCAGGAAAGCCGAGTGGGGCCAGATCACCCGACCCTTCATTTCTCCAGCACCCTCTGAGGCTGATGGGGAATGGAATCTTTCTCGGATCTAAGGGATCAGGGAAGCTCCTCTGATCTCTCAGAGCCAAGAAAAAATGAGTCAGAAGCTCAGGGATGGCATGAGCGGGGAGAGGGCACCCTCAGCCCACCCGCCCTGCTATTGCCCTAAGCAGTTGCCTAGTTTGCCAACTCCCACATGTTGGCCCTGCCTATAGCTAGTTCACTTGTAGCCTGATAATTTTTGATAAATTTCAGTCTGGCATGACCCGTTCTTGCGAATGCATGCCATTAATGTTTGCTTCAAGCCTCATCATTAAAAGCTTCTCTTGAACCAACTGAAGGAGCTTTGTGATTGAACTTGGAGGAAATGTGACACTTGTACTGGGACAATGTCATGATCATCCCTGCTGAAAGTCTTGTTCCTCTTTCACCTCCCACTGCTGTCCTAGGCCATGAACTGGTCATCCATCTTCAGATTTAGGAGAGAAAATGATGTTCTTCTGCAGAGAATGCAGACTTCCCATTGAGCTCTTTGCAAGCCTGCCCTGTCATGACTGAAGGTGTAATTTGTACATATTTGCGAGCCGGAGATGCAGCTCCAAAATAAGAACTGAAAAACTGCTGTTCTGTGTTGATGCAACAAGGTTGTGCTGTGCAAATGAACTGTATCATTAGGGTGAGACCCTTGAGTTTCCCTTTCTTTCAGCTTTGATAGCCCAAGCCCTTCTCACACACATTTCAGTAGCATCCACTTTCCTTAACTTTCCCCTCAGCTGTACTTCTGCCTCATCAGATGCCACAGGAGTGGCTCAGCTTCATTTCAGCTGTCACAGATTGTATGAGATGTTTAAGTATTCAGTTGAAAATCATTGCAGAAGTGAGCACATACTGCCAACTGGATTTAGTAATAGCTAAATGGAGGGGAGAATGAGAACAAAGGTCTTTTTTCCTGAACGGGAATGCAAATGCATGACCTCTGCCGGCAGATCTGACATTCAGCTCTGCTACACAATAGAATGCCATTTTTTTAACATCAAGATACAATTCCATCTCCTTCTCCAAGAGATAAGTAGACAAAATAAGACACAGGATCCAGACAGACAGAAGAGTCTATAAACAGTTTTTTTTTTATTAAAGGGAAATGCTGAGGATTAAAATCCTAATTAAGAGACAGCCCATGAAGATCGTCTTGTTTCACTCACTGAAACAACAATGCTATTTTTTAAATAATCAAAAATACATGTATTAGGATATCTCAATTTATTCTATCTCTAATCTTTTTTTCCCTTTGAAATACCTTCTTCCCTCCTCTGTTGGTGCTAGTTGCCTACATCATGCACAAGGTGTATACTACTGTTGCAGAAGGCACACTTTATAATAATCATAGCATACATTACTCTTTACGCTGATATTCTTTAAATTCCGTAATTCAGGGGTGGCCCACGGTAGCTCTCCAGATGTTTTTTGCCTACAACTCCCATCAACCCCAGCCAGCATGGCCAGTGGCTGGGGCTGATAGGAGTTGTAAGCAAAAAACATCTGGAGAGCTACCGTCGGCCACCCCTGCTTTGATTGATTATGACATCTTACATAACATGCTGTTAATCTACTCTAATCTAAACTATTACCGTTTTTGCACACAGTTTACCTCGCAGTCACAATCCTGTTCCCTCCACAGTGTCTGGTCGGATTTCCCACCATCTGTGCCGGAGTTACAGGAAGTGCCGCAGCTTCTGTGTAGCAAACGTAAACTGGGTTTTAGTGGTTTATGTTTGCTACGCAAAAGCTGCAGCACTTCCTGTAACTCCGGCGCAGATGGTCCTAAATCCGACCGGACTCTGCGGAGGGAACAGGATTGTGACTGAGAGGTTAGCTGTGTGCGAAAACGGTCGTAATGTTTCCTATTTATTTTCTTTCTCCTACATAATGCAGCTGCTTCTTACTTAACTATAGTCAATATTATTTACTACACTAAAGTTATTTACATCGTTGTTCCTTTGCACTCTTGTTTTTTGTGAGGTTTTTGTATTGGAAAACTCCAATAAAATGTTAATTACAAAAAAAAAAACATGTATTTATTATTGAATAATTTAAAACTTTTAGGGGCCCCAACGTTAGCCTCATTACCAATTAAAATACATAAAGCACAAATGAAAAGAATGCAACCCCAAAAGGCCTTCTTCAGAAGTCAAGTATATGGTAGTGTATACATAAAGGCAGATCAATTTGCATCTGTACTTTCTAGACCAAATCTGGGAGACATACAATAGAAACACTATTCAACGCATATGTCTTTGCTCATGACTTAAGGCTATACCTCAAGAGGCCTCATGTCTTTCAGCCTTGTGCCATTCTATATTTATTGGGGGGAACCTTTTTGGGGGGAGTCCAGTGTTGATTTGTTAATAGTTGTTGTAAGCTGTATCTCTACTTTTACTTCTTACTGTTGTTTTTCTTACAACCAATGTCATAAACAGCAAGCCCTCATCCCATGGGAGGAGAGCTTAAAAGTTAGTTGCCATGTAACTTAACAACAGCTGCCAGAAAATTCGCCAGACGCAGAGTGGTTCGTTTATCTTTGATGTTGCTCTCTCATTTCTGGAGAGAGTTCTGATTAAATAATAGGGAGATCAACTCAGCTCTTGGTTCTGAAAATTCAGGACAATCAAAAAAAAATGTGGTAAACAGAGTCAATCTTGTTGTTGCCCCAGCTGCAGAATCTATCTGAGTATGGAATCCCACTGAATCTTCCTAGTATCACTGCTGAAGGTAGAGCATTCAGGCTGTAGCATAAAAACCTTTCCCACACCCATTCCAGTATCCCTTCTATACTTTGGAATAGTTAACTCGGATAGATAATTTGGCATTTTTGTTGGAGGAAGAACGCCAACTGAGAAGGATGAGAACACTCTGTGGACTCTGATCAGCGTGTTTTTGTAATCGAAGCCCCTAAGATGTCTTCTGGTGAGCTGGGGCAGTTCTTGACTACTGTTTCCATCACATCCTGGGTGATACCCAGGCATGACAATTCGTGATCCAACTGCCTATCCCAGTCACTTGAAACAGCAATGTATTATATCGAGCGTAGAGGGGAGGTTTTTTTTTGGGGGGGGGGGGAGAAAAGATTATTACTTCATGAATTGATTGTTGTCTCCTGCTGTATGAAATTGTGAGTCTTTTAGATATGGGTTTTTTTTTTTTTAAAAAAAATTGAGACTGTGTTATTTATGGCTGTGTTTAATTAAAGCCCTCCTGGGTAGTAATGTTAATGCTTGTATTAATTTTTTCAGATTTTTCTATGTATTATATTAATATTGTAAGCAGGGGTTGTTTTGTAGAAAAATAGGTGGCGGAGCTCATCCAGGGATTGTTCTGCAGCTGCACATACTATTCAGTGGACAAGGAAGTGGAACTCTCAGAAGGAGGAGGTAGAACTCTCAGAAAGGTTCAGGAGCTGTGCTCCTGGGAGCTCCCACTGAATCTGAGGCCTGATTGTAAGCTAACTTGAGCTCTGTAGGAATAAAGACAGCTAATAAATAAATATAAAAATCAATCTTGATAGAGGTTTGTTCATGATCAGAGATGTAATGCTCTTAAAGCTTCACCAGAGGTCTCCTGGGATCCTGACAGCTGCTCGCATTCCCAGGGCAGAGAGTCATAAAATGCACAAAGAGATCAAAGAGTACAGAGATGGGTTTCATTAAAGAGATAACCATTTGCTCAAACTGCCAGGAAAAGCAAGATGGATAGCTGATCTGGGTACCGAGATATGCAGGTATTGAGATGTGTGGGATGTGCACCCGGGGTCTATTGGAAGATGGGGATTCACTTTCCACCTGGGAGCAAGTTCCCTAAATCTGGACTAGATAAGAGGCTTCTCAAGGGCTAAGGCAAGAAAGGTTCAAAGTCTCGAAACATTCTGTGACATTGTTCAAATGCTAAGATAGCAGGCCGTGTTACAAACTCCTTGCACACCTCAATAAATTTTAGATTTTAAATAAATAAAATACATAAGGGGAAAATAGTTCTCACTGAAGTGGCTAACATGGGGCTGGTTAGTATGATTTCAAAATGGTGTGTATGTGTGTGTGTGTGTTGGGGGGCTTCTGATGGCATGCTGATCTAGGTTTGTCTTCTCCTTAGCATACAGTCTGGAGCAGTGATAGGGATTGACTTGAGCAGGCATGGGCATGAACTGGCTCACGAACGAAAGTTCATCACAAATTTTGGCTGGTCCATGGTATGTGGAGCAATATTCATGGAGGCTCTACCTTCATGAATTTTCATGAAGTTTTAGTGCTGTTTGCGGCGGTTCATGGCAGTTCATGGGTGGCGACAGTCTGGTGCCGATCAATTAAACTATTGACAAAACTCTAAGGTAACAGTGGGGGTGGAATTTTCCAAGAGCCTTCCAAAGCTTAACAGGCACTGCTGGCTCCCAATAACAGAGTTCCCATTGCGATCTATGGGTTCAGAAAGCTATATACTGAGTGTGTGAGCTCTCCTCTTCCTGTCTCCTTTGTTGACTGGTGAGGCAAAAGAGAGGCAAGGAGCTAGGAGAGCTGATTCATTGCCTTGCTTTCTGATTGCTTGATCTGCTGTCTGTTGCTGGAGTTTGAGATTTGGTTCAAAGTCTCGAAAGCAGATGTGGACTCTGGACTCTGACTTTCAGTACAGGTGCCTCTCTTGACTCCTGCCTCTCCTGCTAGCAGGGCTTTTTTGTAGCAGGAACTCCTTTGCATATTAGGCCACGCACCCCTGATGTAGCCAATCCTTCTAGAGCTCACAGTAGACCCTGTAGTAAGAGCCCTGTAAGCTCTTGGAGGATTGGCTACATGATAGGGGTGTGTGGCCTAATATGCAAAGGAGCTCCTGCTACAAAAAAAAGGCCTGCCTGCTAGTAATCTGCTCTGCTGAGTATTGTGGGTGTGAGCTCTCTGGAACCAGGGATCTGGTTTTGTTCTGCCTGTGCTCACATTGAGCACAGGGACTTAGCTATCGGGTGCCTTTCTATCCCCACCATGTGTCCTGCTACTGATCTCCTCTGCTTTCTGTTATGGGAGGGGGGGCAGTTATCTGGAACCAAGGATCAGATTGGCATCTTGTTCCAGTACTCAGGCTGAACACAGGGGCTTAGGTATTGCATGCCTTTATTTTCCTTCCCCCATCCTTATAAGAACATAAGAGAAGCCATGTTGGATCAGGCCCATCCAGTCCAACTCTCTGTGTCACACAGTGGGCAAAAAACGCCAGGTACCATCAGGAGGTCCATCAGTGGGGCCAGGACACTAGAAGCCCTCCCACTGTGACCCCCCCCCCCACAAAGTGATCTGCTCTGCCAACTGCTGTTGGGGTTTGGGAAGTTTCCAGAATCAGAAGTCAGATTGGCATCTTGTTCCTGTACTCACACCAAGAAACAGGGGCACAGTAAACACCATGAAAGTGGGTAAAAACCCTCCTCCACAGAAAACCACAGACCCGCCCCCATCCCCAAGATTGAAACCCAGCCTCTCCCAGAGTCCTGCCCCAGTTGGGCATCACCAGAAGTCTCAGAGCTTTCTTCCCGTCCTCTGTCCTTGAGGCTTTCCCAAGAGGAAAAAGAGACATTAGCCAAGTCATTCACAAAGTAGAATTTTTGCTCACGAGACTCCACAACTTAGAGAGAGCATTGCTCCCAGCACAGTTCCAGAAAACAGCTACGCCTACTCCCACCTACTCAAATCATTGGGCCCCATTTCCAGTCTAACCTTTGGAAACATTTCCACACCCTCTCAAGGGTACCGTATATCCTCTTTGCTGCGGTGGGATACTTCGAGGAGCCCCTGTCAAAAGTTTGCGAGTATCCACCTTTCTGTCTCCCTTTCGAGCACTGGCTGCATGTTTTAGCCATGGGGGAGGGGGGGCTGTGAGTGGACGGGTGCACTCTGGACCTAGGTGCAGAGTTAAATAAAACACCCCCATCAGTGGGTGTGCTCATCTGTCTGCTTCTACCCTAGATAGTTGGTGCCTTGGGTGAGTTACATCCTCCCTGCTGCTGTAAGTGCACTCTGGATGAAATAAAGGCACCCAATAAAGACTCTGGAGAGACTGGGGGTGTCTGCCTTTCTGTCTCCCTTTCAAGTATTGGCTGCATATTTCAGCCCTGGGTGGGGGTGGCCATCTTTAGCGTTTCAGTGTCAGGGGTGGACTCAAGGCTTTATTCGAACTTCATCCAATTTATCCATACAGGTAAAAAGTAAAGGTAGTCCCCTGTGCAAGCACTGAGTCATTACCAATCCATGGGGTGATGTCACATCATAATGTTTTATTGGCAGACTTTTTACAGGGTGGTTTGCCATTGCCTTCCTCAGCCATCTACACTTAACTCCCCAGATAATAGGCAAGAGGAATGTCTGCAAAGTTCTCAGAAGGGTTCCATGCATCTCTAACTCAGACTTCTCTCAAAAGTAAAAGAAAACCCTTTTGTATTTGTGTTATATGATTAAAATCCTAAATATTAGACATCCTCAGGTGATTTATTTCCTCATCAAAAATGTTCATCTGAGAACAAAAAAAGAATGAAAAAGAGAAATGTATAAAATTAGAATTTCATTCGGAGAGGGGGGAAAGCTTACGCTGATTCAATTATTTCTTGGATTTATTTTATCAGAATTCTCTGTAATCCTCACATCAGTTTTGTCCTATATAATCAGCTATTTATCACAAAATCTTACTAACCAAATGTTTATCTTTGGTCATTTGACTAGAAGGTATTTTATGAAGAAAGGGATTTGAATGTGAATGTCTAAAAAAAGCACTACTGTGATTCATTTAATTAATCCAGTCTCCATTTCTTTTACAGTGTTCTTCATTTTACCATTTGGTCTTGAGTTGAGGTTTTCTTCTTCCATGTGAAAAAGAAGAAGACTGCAGATTTATACCCCGCCTTTCTCTCTGATTCAGAAATTCAGATCAGCTAACACTCTCCTATATCTTCTCCCCCCACAACAGACACCATATGAGATAGGTGGGGCTGAGAGAGATTTGACAGAAGATGCCCTTTCAAGGACAACTCCTACAAGAGCTATGGCTGACCCAAGGCCATTTCAGCAGCTGCAGGTGGAGGAGTGGAGAATCAAACCCAGTTCTCCCAGAAAAGAGTCCGCACACTTAACCACTACACCAAACTGGCTCTCTAGTGGGGGAAGTAACCACTATAGAAAAATCAGAGAAGCAATGTCCTTTGAGGAGAATGCTCTCCTGTGGAAGTGTAACCTTTCACATAATATTTGAGCGCTAAAATCTTAAGATCAAGGTAAAATTTAGTCTTCGTTCACTGAACCCAGATTGGCACGAGAAGTGAAAACTTCTTTTTAATTACCACTCTTCTTTCTTGAGGTAAGAATATTGTATTGTCAAAGGTTCTTGAAGGGTCAAGTTCTGGTTGATGAGAGGAGATTCTCTGAGACACATTCACAGCACGAACAAGATGGTGAAAGACTTCCTTGAACTGTTGCTATTTTAAAGAAAAACAAAAGAAGAAAAGACCAACAGCCTCCATTCTACACACAAATTATTCATGCAGTGCTGTGAAATTCAAGGCTACTTATTCGGAAATAAGTGCGCTTAGGATCACATCAGCATAATCCCAAGGACAAAACACTGTGGCTGTGTTTGATTAACGTGCCATAGTTCATCAATATGGAATTTCCATGTAGGAGTACATGTTTTTGTGTTTTGACTGAATTCTGGATCTGGGCAAACCTTCCTGAACTTTGACATATAAATTAATCAGATTTGTATGGATGGCATGAGAGACAGCCAAAATGGCTATCAAACTCAGTGAACTATATGTTTCTCAAATTAGCTTCAGTTACAGGAACAAATGTAATGATGGATAACAGAAAAATATCCGTATCAGTTCTGGTGCATGCCAGAAGTTACATCACCTCATTGCCAGTGATGAGGCGTAGACCCTCCTCCTGCTCCTCATAAGTCCCTCTGCCAGCCAGCAAGTTGGCTGTGGGAACAGGGCCCAGGGACTGGGGAACTAAGCAGGCTGGGAATATGATTCACTCCTAGTCGTAAACACACACAGTCCATGCTGCCGTGTTTAGTGGTGGCAGCCAGAACCATAAGGAGGTAATCGTAATCTTGCAGCCTGCAGCGTAGCTGCTAGGCTGCTTTGATTTGTTTGCCCTCCAGGGCGGGAGAGTTGGTCCGCGCGCTGTTTGAGCGCGCTTTACAGGGGGCGGGGTTTAGCCGTGCCAACGGCTAGCTCCCCGTCCCCCTCTCCAGTCCCTCGACGATCGGGAACGCGTTAAGGAGGCTCTGTGTTGCGGGAGCCTTTTCGGGAGGCCGTTTCCGTCGGCAGTCGTGTTGGCGGCTTTTGTGGGTCGCTGGAGAGGGGCTAGTCGGCTTCGGGAGTTCCTTGTGTGGCGCGGCGGCGGCTGAGCTGGGAGAGAGCGAGCGAGCCGGCTTTTGGTGCTCCTCGGGAGGCGCGGCGGCGGCGGCTGAGTTCTGGAGCGGATCGACCTCGGCAGGCTGAGTTGTTCTGGGGGGCTGGGTGGTTCAAGGGCCCTGAATTGGGTAGCGCAGGATAGCTTGGTCCTGGCAGATCTCAGTAGTTAGGCAGGGGTTGGCCCTGGTTGGAACTGGGGTTAGCTCAGCTTGGCATTGGGGTTAGCCCAGCCCTGTGGAGTTGTGGGTCTATTTGGGTTGGCCCATCCTGGTGGAGTTGGGGTGGTTGCTTGGGTTCCTTGCTCCTGGCTTCATTGTGGGGCTGCCGACCCCAGCAGGCTGAGTTACTGAGTTTAACGTGTTAGCCTGGCCTGGGGAGTTTGGTTGGTCGGCGGGGTGCCTTGCTCCTGCATTTTTTGTTCAATAGTTGTATGTTGCAGGGGCTTGGTGGCCCAGAATATTAAAGCTGCAGTGTGCAGTTTGGCTACTCAAAAAATTTGGAGTTAGATCTGGGTGGAAGCTTGGGCCAGGTTAGGGGCTTTAGGTTGCATTGGCCTTCACGGGAGGTGGAGTCCGTCGAAAACCCCGCACCACCCTTGGTTATAGTGGGGTAGCATTAGGCCGTGGTAGCTGGGGCTGTTGCCAGGCAGTTTGGGCGGCCATTTTGTGGGTTCCTTGAGAGAGGGGCAGAAAGACAGTTGGGCGGCCATTTTGAGGTGCTGATAGCTGGGGCTGTTGCCAGGCAGTTTGTGCGGCCATTTTAGGTTCTTTGAGAAAGGGGTGGTAAGACTGTTGGGCTGCCATTTTAGGTCCCCCTTTTATAAAGCAGGTGGACAAAATGTCTGGGGGTAAAGGTTCAGGCAAGTCTAAGGGCAAGAAGCCTGCACCCAGACCATCTAAAGCTCCTGCTAGGAGGCCACCTCCTCCGTCATCCTCTTCGGATGAGGAGGGTGAAGGGACGGTGGATTATAGTATTCTAAGTAGACTGCAGGCCTTAGAGCAGGCGGCGGGTGTTCCTTCCTTGAGTAAAGGGAGCGAGGTTAGGCAATCCAAAAAGGCAAGACAGGCTAACATTCTCACCAGGTTGTCCATTCTTGAGGGCAGGTCTGGTGGAGTCGTGCTTGGCAAGGATGCTGGTTCCAGTGCCCCTGATGCAGGTGCGGTGGAGGAGGCGCGGACGTCGGGCTTCGGTTTGCCGGTGGTGCCGGCTGGACTTGGAGGTAGGTCCGGTGATGGTTCGCAAGTTGGGTCTGGGCAGGTGTGGCCATGGGGAACATGGGGACCTGCTACAGTAGCCGGGCTTGGCACCCCAGGGACAGGCTTAGGTGTGCCTGCTCCTTTTGGGGCTGGGCTGGTGCAGAACTGGGCTTGGCCAGGGGGGCAGGGCACACCTTGTGTTCATCCGGGTACAGGGCAGATGAGTTGGTCTAGTCCCATTTTGGGCGCACCATCGCAGTATGGGATGGTGCCTTTTACAGACTTGCCTTTTGGGGAGGTTGCTTTGCCACTCGGGGACCATTTGCTTCCTGCTACAAGGGAGAAGATTTTGAAGGGAGAGTATGTGGACATATTTTCCCTTCTGTATCGAGAAATGGAAAAGAAAGACAAGGAAGAATTAGATGAAAAGGAAAAGGAGAAGCTGCGGAAGAGAAAGGTTGACAGAACTTGGGCTAATTGGTTGCCTGGGTTCTGCATTTATGCTGGGGTAATTGCCAGGGCGCAGCCGTGGCGGGCGGCTTCATTATTCCAGTATTTGGACATTATTTATAAAGGTTATACTGCCTTTAGTGGATCAGCCTGGTTACAGTACGACCAGGAATTTAGAATGCGGGCTGCCCTATATCCGTCCATCCAGTGGGATCGGATTCACCAGCAGCTTTGGCTGCAGGTTATGTCTCCGGCTAGGCCTAACCTGGGTGACCGATCAGATAGTGGTCACTTAGTGAGTAGGGCTTCCTCATCCGCGTCGTCGAGCTCTCCCCGCGGCACAGCGGGGCAGGCGGTTCAACCCCGCTTGCTCTGCTGGGACTTTGGATCCCTGGGGGTGTGTAATAGAAAGGCGTGCCAGTTCAAGCACGCCTGCCCCTTGTGTGGTGGACCCCACGCCTTTGACAGCTGCCCTAGAGCCCGGGGGCGCAGGAATCAAAAGAAGCCCGGCGGGGGGGGCGGAGCTTTTCCAGCCAAGAAAGGGCCCCAGCCCGATAAGGGTGGGACCGCTTAAGCGATGGCTGGCTAGGTATCCTAGGAGGGCGGACGCTTTGTACCTGTTGGAGGGCTTTAAGTTTGGATTTAGGATCCCTTTTCAGGGGCCTCGAGTTGCGTTTATGTCTAGAAATCTTAAGTCTGTTAAAGGTTTGGAACAGGTTGTTAGAGACAAGATCGCTAAGGAGTTGGCAGAGGGAAGGATTCTTGGTCCTTTCTCACAGCCTCCAGTGCCTACTTTGAGGGTCTCGCCGTTAGGTGTGGTGCCCAAAAAGACGCCTGGTGAATTTCGTTTGATTCACCATTTGTCTTTTCCTAAGGGGCAGTCAGTGAATGATGGGATCCCAGAGCATTTATGCTCTGTGAGGTATACCAGCTTCGACCAGGCTATTGCCGTGGTGAGGCATTGCGGGGTGGGGGCTGAGTTGGCGAAATGCGATATTAAGTCTGCGTTCCGCCTTTTGCCCGTCCACCCCGGTGACTTTGATCTCTTAGGATTTTCTTTTGAGGGCCAATTTTACATGGATAGAGCATTGCCAATGGGCTGCTCTGTGTCATGTTCCGCTTTCGAGCGTTTTAGCACATTTTTAGAATGGGCTGTGCGAAAGAAAGTGGGGTTGCAGGACGTTGTTCATTATTTGGACGACTACCTGTTTGTGGGGCCCGTAGGGACTGGGCAGTGTGGCCAGCTGCTGGCTGGTTTTGCTGAGCTCACTACTGAACTTGGGGTACCCTTGGCACCGGAAAAAACGGAAGGTCCAACCCAGAGGTTGATCTTCCTGGGAATTGAGATTGACACAATTGATCAGTTGTCTAGGGTGCCTTTGCAGAAATTGGGGGAGTTGAGGGATAGGATTAAGGCATTTCTTCATAGGAGGAAGGTCACTCTGCTGGAATTGCAGCAGTTGGTGGGGCACCTCAACTTTGCTTGCAAAGTAGTTGCTCCGGGAAGGGCTTTTCTCAGGAGACTGTGTGATGCTATGGCAGGGTTACGCTTGCCCCAGCATAGAACTAGGGTTACCTGCAGCATGAGGGATGATCTGAGGGTTTGGCTGGAATTTTTGGAGTCGTTTAACGGGGTCTCCTTTTGGAGGGACGACTTGATGCTTGAGGCTGAACTACAGGTCATGTCTGATGCTGCAGGATCTTTAGGCTTTGGCGTTTACTTTCGCGGACATTGGTGCGCGGATGTTTGGCCTGATTCCTGGACCCAGGTAGGGGTGAACCGAGATCTTACGTTTCTCGAGTTTTTTCCCATTTTAGTTGCGGTTTGGCTGTGGGGGAAGGATATGGCCAATCACACTGTCCATTTTTGGTGTGATAACATGGCAGTAGTCCACGTCATTAATTCCCTTTCATCCAAATCGCAGAGGGTAATGAGGTTGGTGAGGGCCTTTACTCTGCGCTGCTTGCGGCTTAACATATTGTTTTTAGCCAGGCATGTTCCCGGGGTGAGCAACGGGGTGGCTGATGCTCTATCTCGTAAACAGATGGAGAGGTTTCGTCAGCTGGCCCCGGAGGCAGACGGAGAGCCGGTGCCAATGCCCCAGGAGCTATGGCAGATTGGAGAGCCGAAGCCTGCAGAGCGATAGGCCTAGCCATTGCACCCAGCACTCGGAAGTCTTATGAGCGGGCCGTGCGGCAGTTTGAAGACTTTCGGGCTGAGGTAGGGTATCGCAGGGTTTGGCCCCTCCCGGTGGAGGAATTGCTCCATTACTGTGTGTCTTTGCGAGGTAAGGGGTTGGCCGTGCGATCTATTAGGGGGCGCCTTTCTGCATTGGCTTTTGCAAGTAAGGCACTCGGTTATAGGGAAGATACAGCAGATTTTCGTCTTCGAAAGATGCTGGAGGGGTGGGCTAGAGAAGCCGGGCCCAGGGCTGATACGCGGAATCCGGTGTCTCCGTCGATTCTGCAGGGGTTGAAGAGAGTATGGGGCGTGGTGTGTGCCTCGCCTTTTGAGGCATGTTTATTTCATGCCGCGTCCTTGTTGGCCTTTTTTGGGGCGCTTAGGGTGAGTGAGCTGGTTGCTCAGTCTAGGAACGATGTTTCTGGTAGGGCTTTGCAGCTCAGGGACCTGAGGTTGTTGGGGCCTAAGGCGGTTGTTACTGTCCGTCGCTCGAAGACGGATCAGATGCAGCGGGGTACTGTGCTTGAGCTGGGTAGTTGTTCCGAGCTTGAGTTGTGTCCAGTTAATGCGTTGGCTGCTTATTTGGCAGTGCGCGGGCCCAAGGACGGATTTTTGTTTATACACATGGATGGTAAGCCGTTAACGAAGCACCAGTTCTGGGCGGTTACGTCTAGGGCGCTGGGTGAGTTAGGGTTATCAGGGGTGCGGTTTGGTACCCACTCCTTTAGAATTGGGGCGGCCTCGACAGCGGCTGCTATGGGGTTGCCTTCCACCTCTATTCAGAGGCTGGGGCGTTGGCGTTCCTCAACCTATAAGACATACATCCGCCCCTTTTATGGGCTATGAGCGCATTGGATTGTGTGCATGAGTTGGTTCCGTTTGTGGTTAACGGTTTTTCTCTTTTTAGATGCTGCTGTTCCTGGCCAGAGGAGCCGGTGCCGAGTTCTCATCTGCGGCCATAGCTACGTCTTTTGGGCTGGTCTTCAAGCACGGAGAACTGCGGTCGGCTCTCAGCTGGGACTCAGCCAGCATGCGGTTATCGAATGGCAGGGGCGCCGGGGCCTCCAGTGGCCAGGCTTGCTGCCGTTGTTATTCAAAGATAGAGCGGGTCCTCCTCCACAGGTCTTAATGGTTCACCTGGGAGGTAATGATCTGGGGTTATTGAAGGGTAAGGCCTTGGTGTGGCAAGCCCGGGATGACTTCCAGCGCATCAGGGAGCGATGGCCGGAGACCACGATAGTTTGGTCAGCCATGCTGCCCCGCCAAGTGTGGCGTCATGCTGTGGACCCTGCAGCCTTAGAAAGAGCTAGGTATAAAGCCAATAAAGAAATTAAAAAATTACTCGAAAAGGGTTTGGGCCACTATTTATCCCATCCGGATATTTCAGCGAGATGTCCTGACCTCTACAGAGGGGATGGGGTGCATCTCTCGGAAAAGGGTAACGTGCTTTTTCTGAGAGATTTGCAGCAAGGGTTGCGGGTGGCTTTGGGCCTCCCGGTGGGTACTAAGCCCTAAGTAGAGACTTGGCCTTATTAGTGGCAGGTTTTAGGGGTTTAGGACACTATGCGGCTAGGGGAGGACTGTGAAGCATCCCCCACTTTGGGGGAAATTTTGGGGTCTGGCATGATCGGCCTTGGGGTTCGGAGACCCGGGTTGGAGAATGCAGACTGTCCAGGAGGCTCGGCTAGAGGGTGCCTTTCCGTCGAGACGTGCGTCTGGGTTTGGGCCCTCTGGTGCGGGCCTCCCTGCTGGGCCTGCCTGGAGGGAGCTGAGCAGCTCAGCTCCGGAAGGGGGGCTGGGTCCTCGCCCGTTAATGGCAGGGGAGCGGTCGCGGTGACCCCTAGCCCTGGCCAGGCCGCTGGTGGGGTTCCCTTGCTGTTCATGTTGTAAGTTAATAAAGTGGCCCAATTTAAATCCAATGCATCGTGTCCGACTCGTTATTCCGACCTTGGTGGGCAATCGTAATCTTGCAGCCTGCAGCGTAGCTGCTAGGCTGCTTTGATTTGTTTGCCCTCCAGGGCGGGAGAGTTGGTCCGCGCGCTGTTTGAGCGCGCTTTACAGGGGGCGGGGTTTAGCCGTGCCAACGGCTAGCTCCCCGTCCCCCTCTCCAGTCCCTCGACGATCGGCCCTCCCACCCGCCCTGTATGCTATGTGGGCATTGCTGGTTGCCTCATTCGGGGAGCCGGGTAGGAATTTTTTACGCCCCAGCTGATTGGCCGGTGCTGGGGTGTGTTTTTCGCCTACCCTGCATAGCAGTGCAGTGGATTGTGGAATTGGCTCTGGGAAGGTGCCTTTAAATAGGTGGTCACTTTAGTTGGCAGGTTTTAGGGGTTTAGGACACTATGCGGCTAGGGGAGGACTGTGAAGCATCCCCCACTTTGGGGGAAATTTTGGGGTCTGGCATGATCGGCCTTGGGGTTCGGAGACCCGGGTTGGAGAATGCAGACTGTCCAGGAGGCTCGGCTAGAGGGTGCCTTTCCGTCGAGACGTGCGTCTGGGTTTGGGCCCTCTGGTGCGGGCCTCCCTGCTGGGCCTGCCTGGAGGGAGCTGAGCAGCTCAGCTCCGGAAGGGGGGCTGGGTCCTCGCCCGTTAATGGCAGGGGAGCGGTCGCGGTGACCCCTAGCCCTGGCCAGGCCGCTGGTGGGGTTCCCTTGCTGTTCATGTTGTAAGTTAATAAAGTGGCCCAATTTAAATCCAATGCATCGTGTCCGACTCGTTATTCCGACCTTGGTGGGCAAAAGGAAAGCAACAACAACAACAAAGCTAAAGGACAATGATCCATTTTCAGGTTTTTCAAATCAGACCAGGAGCCCAACTAAACATTACACGGCCACAGGTCCTTGCTGTGGCTACCGATACCATTTTAGAAGCAGATGTAGTTATTTAAAACTTGCAGCAAGGCCCCTATCCGTATCAGGCATGTGACAGGGCATCCTCAGGAGCTCCTTTTCCTCTAGGGTCCCGCAGGTTGGAGGCCCTCCCTGCATTTCAGAGCCATCAGAAAGAGGAGAGGGGAGGAAAATATCTGCTGGGCACTCCATTATTCCTTATGGAGACCAATTCCCATAGGGTACAATGGTAAATTGATCTGTGGGTATCTGGGGCTCGAGGGGGGGGGCTGCTTTTTGTGGTAGAGGCATCAAATTTTCAGCATAGTATGTGGTGCCTCTCTTCAAAACATCCCCCTCCCCGCAGTTTCAAAATGATGGACCAGGGAGTCCAATTCTACACACACACACACACATAGATATACACACATACAGTTGCATGCATTCTTTTCCCCCTTGCCTTTGTGAATAGCATCTTAATCCAAGGCGTAGCTCAGGGATTGTCTAACCAGAAAATTCAGGCATTAAAGGAGAGCTCGATATTTCTGCATGAAAGGCCCATTTCTGAAATAGATGGATTTTCAGAGCATTGTGCACTGAATTGAGACAAAGCAGACGGTAAAGATAATAGCATAAAAACAAAACAAAACACCCACCCTGTACAAAACTGCAGAAATATTTCTAAAAATGCCCTGCTTGGTGTTTTCTTTCCTTCTGAACGTGTAAGACCATAATGGAGCCCTGTGCTTGGAAAACAGACAAGAAAGCAAATTACTTGCTTGAATCCAGAAATCCATGGATATACAAAAACATTCTGCAAAAGATTTCAGCTGAAAAGCAAAGGGGCTTCCCCCCACCCCAATTGATTTTCCACCTGCCAGGCGAACTCCCCTTTAATTTCTGCTGTAGCAGAAATGAGTAATACGCAATCGTTCTCTGCAGATATTCAAATGTTCTTTGCTTTGTAAATCCTTTGGGCCTCTGCTACTAATTGGAGGACATTAGTTATCTCGAGGTCAGGGCTGCATTATTGCTTTCATGAGCCTTAGGCACTTTTGCCTTTGTGGCCCTGTCCCACCATAATAATATCAAAATTAAAAATTATTTTGGATATAGCGTTAAATACGTCAACTTTTTTTTAGGAAACATTTAATAGATTTTCACGGGCCCTAAACATTTCACTTGTTTCTGATGTAAGGGGGGGGGGGGTGGAATTAAAACATTTTCTTCAACCCCAGAAGTTTATTTTTCTCTTCTGATTTTAAAAGAAATTTAAACATTTTGGTGAGCCCCTAGAAGTATCATGGGCCCTTGGCACTGTGACTACTGTGCCTAATGAATAAGTTGGCCCTGCTTGAGGTCCTCCCCATGTTTCTTGGGTAGAAGGATTCTATGATTTTATTAGAATGATCCCTAGCAGTTTGCTTCAGCATGAGCTGGTCAGTTACTTAACTACACTCAGCAGCAATTCAGCAATGTTGATGGAATAAGAAACACCAGGATTGTTGTTGTTGTTGAGCCGGAACATACAGGAACACAGTTCCAGCTGGCTTGGTATCAGGGGGTGTGACCTAATATGCAAATGAGTTAATGCTGGGCTTTTTCTACAAAAAAAGCCCTGTGCGGAACAATGATCATGTCAGAGGGTGTGGCCTAATATGCAAATAAGTTCCTGCTAGGCTTTTTCTACAAAAAAAAGGCTTGAGAAACACAAAATGGCAAAACTACTCATGTCACATCCCTAGCGATTGCTCAACTCCTCCAGAGCCAGCTTGGTATAGTGGTTAACAGCAGTGACCTTTAATCAGGAGAACTGGGTTTGATTCCCTACTCCCCCATATAATGCCTACTGGGTGACCTTGGGTCAGTTGCAATTCTCTCAGAACTTTCTCAGCCCTGCCTACCTCACAGGGTGTCTGTGGTGAGGAGATGAAGGCAATTGTGAGCTGCTCCAAGACTCCTGTGGGTAGTGAAGAGCAGAGTATAAAACCAACTCTTCTTCTTCCTCCTCCTCCTTCTCCTCCACCACCACCACCACCACCACCACCACCAAATAAAATGTCTGCCTTAGATAGCTCTCCTAGTGACCACATAAGAAATAAGCAATGGAACAGGGTAAGGGCTCGGAATCCTTCCAAGAATGAGTAAATAAACAAATGTTGGGTAATTAAGGGGGGGGAAAGTAGTTGGTTTCTTTTCAATATTTGAATTAAAACAAGTTGAATAGATAAACTGAACTAATAGTCATTTCCAGACTCATACTCTCAACCTAATTCACCTCACAGAATTATTGTTAGGAAAAAATGGAGAACAAGGGAATGCTGGAAGATTATTTGGGTCCCCATTACTGAAAAGTGGGGGTAGAAATGAAGTAAATAAATTCCATTGGTTTCAATTTAAAAAAAACAGTTCTTGGGGTTTAACTCTCCATTCCACCTGTGATAAGTTCCTTGGAGATACACCCCTTACTCAAGGGACCCTCCACCCAAAATTTCAGAGGGGAAGAAGAAGGTTTCCCTGCTCGGGGAGCTATTTGGATTCTCACTTGCCGTGGTAGGTCTGACTGGGCCTCTAAATGAATCCTCATTTGTTGGCATCCTCAAGAAATGCACAGAAGAGTCTGTAGGGGAGGAGAGCTCAGCCTAGGCTTGGGTCTTCCAAGTGCATTCTGCTTGTGCTTTGCTCTGGCCATGGTGCAGCACACTTCCTTTAGGACTTCCATCGTACAATGATTCATTGAAATCATCTGCCCTTGTATAAATGAAAGCAGTAGTACCAGAGGAAACAAACTGTACTGTGAATGGAGTGAAGCTCCTCCAGAACTTGCTTATAGGATACAAACCCTGGTTGCTCTCTATGCTTTACTTCATTTCAATGTTTTTCTCCTAACCCACCTGACTTCTACATCAGAGTCTGGCCTGGAGAACATTTGCTTCAAGCACCAAAGCCCTTGTGCACATAAGGTACACCTCCAAGGTGCAGAGGAGGAGGAGGAGATTGGATATATACCTGTCCTTCACTTGGAGTCCCAAGAGTGGCTTACAATCTCCTTGCTTCCCTGTCCCCACAACAGACATCCTGTGAGGTAGGTGAGACTGAGAGAGCTCTGAGATAACTGTGACTGAGCCAAGGTCACCCAGCAGCTCCATGTGGAGGAGTGGGAAATCAAATCCAGTTCTCCAGATTAGATTCCTCTGCTCTTAACCACTACACTAAACTGGCACTACACTAAACAGTAAAAGTAGCCAATCCTCCAAAAGCTTACAGGGCTCTTAGTTCAAGGCCTACTATACAGGAGAACTGGCTACATCAGGGGTGTGTGGCCTAATATGCAAAGGAGTTCATGTTACAAAAAAAGCCCTGCTTCCTGATACTTCCAAAATTGGCTCCTCACAGAGCACAAAAAGTATACCTCAAAACTTATTTTCTTCTCTGCTCCATGACTGATATGGGTCTCAGCTCTTCTGTCTGTAACTGAACTCATCTCCAAAGAGTCAGTAAGTTCTTCCTCCCCAGAGCTTTCCCCCATTGCTCTCCTTAAAATGGTTATCTGGACCTTCTCAGCAGACATCTGTACACTTTTGCCTCAAACTCTGACATGCACTGTTTCAGCAGACATCTTATTCACTGACCTGTTTCCTCTTTTTACCTCAGCTGCGCACAGAGGGGAAAAGGCTTTTATTCACATTGGAGGGGAAATCGCAGCTTAATGATACATTATCCCCATTGAAATGTGCTGCAGATGAAACAAATGGGAGAAAGTAAATTAATGTATAATGATACTTTTAAAAAGGAAAGGAAAAAAATTGCACCCCTCTTTATTTTTTTTCCTAATAAAGGGAATGTTGAAGATATATCTTTTCATTCCCATGAAATCACAATAATACTTTGGCTACTGGAGGCTCTGTTCTCTCAGTCATACTGTTATTTGGGAGGCAAAATAGACACCTAGCATCAAAATGGAAAACTAGCATGCTAGCTGTGAATATACATGGAGCTTGTTTATATGAAGAAGAATTCACACATTCAGGTCCTCCATCTGAAGTCTGAGGTGATAAAATCCAGCTATAAATATATCATCATAAATATATATTTATGGGTGGATTTTATCACCTCAGACTTCAGATGGAGGGGCCTGAATGTATTCTCCATAAAAACAAGCTCCACATACATTCACAGCTAGAACTGAGAGGAGAGCTAGATTAGAACTTTCTTCCTGAGAGAATGCCATTTTTAGCCACCAATAGCAATTCTTTGTCTGTACCCCAGTTAGACTAACATGATCTGCTTTTTATTTTAATGGAGACTGTTTTGAAGCTTCAAGCGGTCAAAAATTAAAACATCTAGACTTCTAGGAGGCAGGGGTGGTCTTAGCCAACAGGCAACAGGAACAGTTGCCATAGGCCCCACACTGAGAGGGGGTAAGGGCCCCACCCATCCATAGTACATCTCCACCAAGAAGACCAGAGCACCCCTTGCTTGGCCCTAGTGGGAACCTATAGTTAAAGTGGCAGTGACTCTGGGTCCCCAGAATCTCCTAGACTGCCCTTGTCAGGAGATTCGAGATATCAGGATCATATCCCATATAAGTCTCAGTCAAGATCTTCATGTGAGAGCTCTTATTTGGTTGCCCCTACTTACAGTGGGTGAACACCAGCTGTTCTTTGTAATGGCACTGAGATTGGGAATTGTTCATCCCACAGAAACTGGCTTAGGACTTAATTTGTATTCTTTTACCCATAAAGAATAGGGGGTTTCCTACTTCTTCAATTCGCAGGGCTATCCTATGCAGAGGTATTACTGTTCTGAGTAGGGATGGGCATGAACCAGAAAAATGTGGTTTGTCTCAATTTGTGCTCTGTGGCCAAACCACAAGTTGAACCAAAGCAGGAGGTTCATTTGTGAACCATACTGGTTTGTGGTCCTGCAAACTCTGTTCAAAGGGACAGCAGCCCTAATTTCAAAGCAAAGTAAGGCCGTCTTCCCACTGAGCTTACCTCAGAGCGACATCCCTCTTCACCGCACAGCGTCTGCGCGGATTTCCCACCAACTGCTCCGAGGCTGCTCCGAGGAACCAGGAAGTTCCCGACCTTTTGCGTCGCAAATGGAAACCGCTAAAAACCAGTTTACATCTGTGACGCAAAAGCCGCGGCTCTTCCTGGTTCTGTGGAGCAGTTGGTGCGAAATCCGCGCAGACGCTGCGCGGTGAAGAGGGACGTCGCTCCGAGGTAAGCTATGTGGGAAAACGCCCTAAGTCTTAATATGTACTCAGGACTTTTTTTTTAAGTATCTAGTCAATATAGGGAGAGGAATTCAGGTATTCTTACTGTGAAATTAAGTTGTATGTTTATGACTGTTTTCTTCTTTGTGTCCTCTTCTTCACACTCCGCCCCACAACACATTTTTTATTGCAAGCCCTAAATTAGACTTTCTCAGGAAAGGTCTCCCTTTAAACTTTTAGGTCACAATTGTTCGGATCTTTTCATACTGAATCTGTCAGTTCTAAAGCTGGCAAAATCCTTGGCAGGGTTGTAAATCTTTCAAAAGATGTTATCCAATTACCCTTCATGGTCCATGGGATTCTACAGCGTGACTATTCCTTTCTGTGTGAGGAATTAAGTGTTCGTGAAAGGTTAGGAATCAATGGAGTTGAAAAGCAGGACTCTACAATCTTCTCCCCCCCCCCTTAGAATTGTGGAGGTATAAACAGATATATTATTGGGGGGGGGAGTGTCTTCTAAAGAGACTGGTAATTTATCAATACCATTGACCCTTTCTGAGATGTCGTAGGTTCCTGGTTTGTTTCTGGCTTATTTAATTTAATGCAGTCTGTTATATAGAAATAAATAGTGTCTTGTTACATGAGGCATTTTTATGTTGTTGCCTGAGATTCTATCACAGTCTGGGGCGAGGAAAGCCCACTTTCCAATTTCAGCTCATGTATTTCTTTAACTGCCGTCTATGGTACAGCTCTGCTGCTTTGTATATTAAGGAAAGATATAAAATCTCTTTAATGTCAGTATCAGTTGCGAATATGTCCGGTCTGCTTCAGTTGCATTTAAAACATTCAGACAAAATAATGCTCACTGATATTTTACGAGTAATAAAAACTGTCATTTACAATAAAATATCAAGGAAAAGATGGGGAAATATTTTTAAACACACACACAAATGCATTTGATTTCCGCAGAATAATTAAGGATTTTTAAAAGGCTGGTGTTATCCAGCTTCAGCACAGACATGAACTGGTGACCTGTAGATAACCTTTGACATATGATGACCTTCCCTATTTAAAGATTCATTCAGCTCCCCTCAAGCCCTGAAGGGAAGGCATTTCCCCCATAATTGCTGTGGGAAAAGAATTACTTTAGCTTTGCTATTACCAAAAAAGCACACTGCTGTAATCCTGTCATACACGTGTAAATTGGACCCCACACATGAGAAAAGAAGGAAGGAATTTGGATTGATCAATGGACCAATGCTTCAGAGTGACAGAATCGTCCCTCACGGAGATACTCTAAACAAAAAAAAGTACAAAAATGCCGAAGTCCCCTAGAGATAAATGCATGCTGCCATCTTAAATACACGTAAGTCCCAGTGAACTTAATGGGATTTACTTCTGAGGAGGTTTGAACTGTAGTCTCCTAATTGTGGCACCTGATTTTTGTCAGCAATTTTTTTTTAAAAAAAAAGTTATTTATTAAAATATTTACGTTATTTCTCTTACGGTGTAGAACTCAAAGTGGTTTACAGTAGATGCACACAGGTCAACAAAAAAAGATGCCTTGAAGTATTAAATAAGACAAGTTTTCAAACTGCATTTAGTATTACAACTTTTAAAAAGTAAAAAATATAGCAATAATAGTACAAGGGTAGTGTACGTCAGACGTCCTCAATATGGTACCCATGGGTGCCCTCACACCCATCAGCTTCTTTCCTGGCAACTGCCAACAGTTTTTAGAAAGTGGTGGGGCCAGTTGATGATGATGATGATGATATTGGATTTATATCCCACCCTTCACTCCTAATCTCAGAGTCTCAGAGTGGCTCACAATCTGCTTTATCTTCCTCCCCCACAACAGACACCCTGTGAGGTGGGTGGGGCTGGAGAGGGCTCTCACAGCAGCTGCCCTTTCAAGGACAACCTCTGCCAGAGCTATGGCTAACCCAAGGCCATTCCAGCAGTTGCAAGTGGAGGAAATCAAACCCAGTTCTCCCAGATAAGAGTCCGCGCACTTCACCACTACACCAAACTGGCTCTCACACCAAGGCTTTTGCCCAGGAGGCTGAAAAACATACGAAGAGACCTGCTGTATCAGATCAATGGTCCATCTAGTCCAACATCTTGTCACACACAGTGGCCAACCAGTTCCTCTGAAGAGCCAACAACAGGGCATAGAGGCTGCGGCCTTCTCCGGATGTTGCTTCGTGGCTCTGGGATTCAGAGGATTAGTCCTTCTGAAAGTGGAGGTTCCCCTCAGTCACCATGGCTAATAGCCATTTATAGACTTAACCCTCCACCCCACAATGAATCTATGTATTCCTCTTTTAAAGCTGTGTTTCTGTAGCCGTCACTACAGCTTCTAGCAGCAAATTCCACATTTTAATTACTCTCTGTCTAAAGGAGTATTTCTTTTTGTCTATTCTGAACCTATTGCCCATCAGATTCATTGGATGCTCTTCAGTTCTATTATTTTGGGAGGGGGGAGTTCTCTTTGTCAACTCTCTATACTCCATACATAATTTTATAAACCTCTATCATGCCCCTCCCCTTAGTTCTATCTTTTCTAAACTGAAAATTCAGAGACTGATTCCTCACCGGCATTTGCTTCGTCCCTGAGCTTCATCCTTTCATCGGCTCAAGCCATCAATTCCCCACCAATCACTCCATGGCATGTCTTGTTTCAGGGCTCCTTCCCATTCCTCTCATGGCAACCGGAATGCCATAAAAACCAGCATCCTGTTATATTAGAAGTAGGAAGTTATATTAGAAGTAGAAAACCAGCCAGGGAGACAGTGGGGCCTTGGATAAAAGAAGATCTGGGAGAACCAGGTGCATTGAGTGAGAGCACAGCAGCCAAGAAGGTCAGAGCCAAGAAGGTCAATGCACAGCAGCCAAGAAGGTCTGAGCGCCTGCTCCGGCTGCAACGCCACTGAGGATGTTCTCCGCAGCTGAGAACGAAACGTCTGGAAGAAAAACTTTCTCCAGTAGAACACGGTACTTGAGCCCGAAAGATTCTACAAACCCTAATAAAAGCTAGATGTTTGGTGCTATTGTTAACATAGACGGATCAGATTATATTGATGTCACAATGCTTCTGTTTATCTGTTAGTGATATTCCTATGGTATTGCTCAGATGAGTAACAGTAGCAGCCTTCTCCCACATCAGTTATTACAGTGGACTGTCGGAAAAAAAATCAGTTTTACAGGTCTTGCGGAATTGGGAGAGATCCTGCAAGGCTCTTATGGCCTCTGTGAAAGCATTCCAAAGCACTGGAATTTGAAGTTGGGATATATTTGAAGTTGGGATTTTGTTTTTGTCCCAATGTACATCCACTTATACTTGTCAACTGAACTTCATTTGCCACATTGTTGTCCACTCACCCAGTTTGTAGAGATCCTCTTGGAGTTCTTCACAGTCAGCCTTGGTTTTCACCATCCTGGATAGTTTTGTGTCATCTGCAGACTTGGCCACTATACTACTCACCTTTAGTTGCAGATCATTTATGAACAAACCAAATAGTACTCTCTCCAATATTGATCCTTGCAGGATCCCATTGCTTACTTTCCTCCATTGTAAAAACTGGCTTCTAGATGACCACTGAAGATCTCATTGCTTGTGCAGATTCAGAGGAGAGGAGGGAAACACTGCTTTTGGCAACTGCTGCCACCACAGCATAAGGATCTTCGTTTGAGTCTGAAGGCGTATGCAAGAAAATATATTCATATAATATGCTTGTTTTAAGAGGCATCCTATTAAACAGATCCTGTGCCTGAAATGTTAAACAGTTACTATTAGAGTTATGCATGGCCTCACTCCCTAACATTTTGTGGTTGACTCCGCTTTTTGTGGTAGATATTTTATACTTGACTCACCTTTCTATGTCAGAATTCCAAAGGCTGAAAAAGGTTGAGGACTGCTGTCATACATCTCCAGTATTTTCATATATAGCAGAAGATAAACCCAGCTGATTCCAAAAGTCCTTACTGCATAAAAAACAGGGCACATGATGCAATTTTTTTTAACTAAGGGGTAGCACTGCAATGTCAGCATTATGGTTGCCACCAGTGGGAGCTTGGGGATGGGGACACGAGAGGGCAGACAACATTCCATTTACCATAGTACCACTACAAGAAAAAAACCAGAAGTGATATGTTGTTCTAGGAATTGCTAGAAACTCTATGGTAAAAGCATAATATTTCTGGTGATTCCTAGAGCTACGTGATATCACTTCTGGATTTTTTTTTACCTGGTAGTGGTATCATGGTAAATCCTTTGAGGTAGATCATATACAGAGGGATTAAACTGAGGTAGATTCCCAAAGTCACTCAGTGATGGGGATTTCAACCTGGGTTTTGTTGCAAATCCAAGTCCAACTGTCTTAGCACTGCACCAATCAACCTGATTATATAAATGCCAATTTTCACTATATCAGTTTCTCAGATAACCTAATAGCGTCTAAACAATTTAGAAAGGTTGCTATCTTAAAATGCTTCTCCGTTTGTACATTGAAATCACAAGACAGAAAACCTTTTGTTAGTAAACTGGGAGAAATTTCCACTTTGGTTGCATTTAGGGGTGTACAAATCTATGCTTTAAGACTTTGTCAACTACATATTGGCAAACGATGTCCCGAATTACAACCATTTAGTACTTAACAGCCTTCTTTCCATAAATAAACAAAAAAAAGGTTCTGTAGATTTTTTTTTTTAAATCCAGACATATATTGATGCTTTTGTCATTGTGGTGTCTTTTAAAAAATGTCCCTGCCAGTGCAAAGTAGTGGGGTTAAAAATATCTCATGTGTTTTTGCAGAAAAAAGGTGACTTAGAGAAATGTTACAGTTGTTGGTGGGATAGTACAAATAATAATACACATTTTCTTTCTAGTTTTATTTTTGTTTTCTTTGATATAAAACATAGGGTGCTTTCACACGGCAGCTATTTGCAAGTGGATTTTGCTATTTTTATGCAGTAAAAATCCAGTAGCAAAGCATGTTATTTCGTGCGTGTGAATGTATCCATACTTTCTGTTCCTTCAAATTTAAAACAAAATTTTATAAAGGGAAAGAACTGGTGCAACTCAATTCAATATGCAAAGATGGAGAAAAGAAAAATCTGCTCAAAAGAATTCCTGTCTTATGTGGAAGTATGTGTCTCAGTAGTGGGGATTCAAAGACTGCTTTGAACCACTGAGTGCTGCCACCGAGGGGTGGAATTTTAGCAGGAGCTCCTTTGCATATTAGGCCACACCTCCCTGATGTAGCCAATCCCCCAAGAGCTTACAAAAAGAGCCTTGTAAACCCTTGGAGGATTGGCTACATCAGGGGTGTGTGACCTAATATGCAAAGGAGCTCCTGCTAGAATTCCACCCCTGCTGCCAACACAAACACTGGCTTGGCTCTTTTGATACCAGTCCATGCACACTTTGCTCTGGCCACAGTACAGCTCGCTTCCCCCATTGCTGGTACTGCTGTTTACCCAAGGCTCATTAAAAACCATTGATCATGTGCAAATGGAAGTGCGAGTGTCAGAGGAAATGAGCTGCAGTGCAGATGGTGCAAAGCGCATGTAGAACAAGGCCACAAGATAAAAACATTACAACATAAGAAAAGTCCAGTCCAGTCTCCTGTCTCACACAGTGGCCAACCAGTTCCTCTGGAGGGCCAACACCAGGGCGTAGAGTCTGAGGACTCCCTCTAATGTTGCCTCTGGAATTCAGAGTTTTACTGCCTTTGAATGTGGATGTTCCCTTACTCACCATGGCTAGTAGCCACTGATAGATAATACTCTGTAAATCTGATCAGGGATTTGTTTATTTTTTTTGGTAGAAAAAGCCCAGCAGGAACTTGTTTTCATTTGGCCACACCCCCTGATATAACCATTGTTTCACACAGGGCTTTTTGGGTAGAAAAAGTCCAGCAGGAACTTATTTGCATATTAGACCACACCCCCTGATGCCAAGCCAGTCAGAACTGCATTCCTGTGTGTTCCTGCTCAAAATAAAACCCTGGATTTTTAAGATGGCTTTTACTAGCTTGATGCACAGGAATTTGGGCTTAGGTAAGGTAGTGAATAATTGGTGTCAGGGTTTTTTTTTTTTTCTCCCACAGCCAGGACAAAGTTAAATATACATTGGGGTTGGATCCAGTGAGTGTTTTTACTCTCTCTTGCTCAATTCTCCTCCACATTGCAGCCCCCAACCCATATATCTTTCATCCGTAAACTTCCCATGATCCCCAGCATAGCCTATTTTGGGAGGTCTCCTTTTGGAGACGTCTCCTCTCCCTTCTCATCAGGAGAAACAAACTGGTTAATCCAACCCCATAAGTCCAGTGGAAAAAAAGAAGTGGGTCTAGAATTGCCAAGTCCCTCCGCTGCTGCAGTGGGGGACTCCTCTCATATGCATGAAGCATGCATGGAATTATGACATCAACAAGACGTGGTGTTAGCATACAGGGCACATTGCACTGGGGACGCTCTAGAATTTGCAGTAAAACCCTATGGTACCATAAAGTTTTTACCATGAATCTTAGAGTGTCCCGGCGTGATGTGCCCTGTGTGATGACATCACTTCTGGGTGACATCATCACGCAGGGCATGTCGCACAACCGCTGGGCTCTTTGGGGGCAGGGATCTCCTGGCAACCTGCTCTGTGGCACCGGGTCCATTTGGAATGGGCGGGATATAAATGGAAAGAGAATAAATAAATAAACCGAGGGATCCTCCACCCCCAGTCAGAGCTTGGCAGAACCTGGCCCAACTTTAGATCGCTGATGCACACCCTGAAAGCAATCCATTACACTCACCAGTGCCAATGGCAGCAATGAGGAAACTATTTCAGGCTTGGTGCTAGGTACCGAAGAAGTAAAAAATCACCATTGAGTGCATGAGGTGCCATATTAACAAACTTTAGAAAAGGGTTTGTTTGGGTTTTTTTGAAAAGTTTTTAAAGAAGCCAAGGATGGCACCAGGGTAGAAGAAAATCTGGCTGTAACATCAGAAGAAAGCTTCAGAAGTTCAAGCTGTTCCCGGTATATCTATGAAATGTCTCTTGCCATGCAATTACCTGACCTTCAATATTTCACAGATAAAATTAGGGACACTGTGGTGTCCTTGCAGCTCCTCAAATCTCATAGAAGGATTACCAGCTGAACACTTTCTCCCTCTACTATTATGTGCTGGTGGAAGTATTTTTGTGGCTATTGGATGCTACTTCTTATAGCGGCTGCATGCTTCACTTTCACAACAATATCTGTTTTGCACTGGCTTCTGAAGGTTGAGCAAAGACCAACATAATCTTTTTTAAAAAGTAAAGAATCTTAATAAATTTAATCCCACAATGGATCAAGTTGTTATTTCAAGATAGGTAACTATTCTACATATACTACATTTACTCTCAGAATAAATTGTGGTGGTGGAAGCAAATAGTGCATTAAAAAGGAATCACCTTACCCTGATCATGGAGCTTAACAACATATCTGACTCAAGATACGTTAGAAAACAGGAGTAGGGACCATATTGTTCCTAACCTAGCCCATCTATGCTGGCTTCCAGTTTGATTCCAGGCACAATGCAAGTTGCTAGTGTTGATTGTTAATGCCATTTGTGGCTTGGGGCTGGATTACCTGAAGCCTACTCCCTTAGCAACCTACCCACTCAGTACAGTCATTCTTCAAGTGCTGCCACCTTCTGAAATTAGGGCCTTCTCAGCTGTGGCACCAAAACTCTAGAAGTCTTTTTCCCAGTGAGACTCATCCATCCCTTTCTGTTGCTGCCTCCCACTGAAAACTTTTGTTTTGTTTTGTTCACTCAGCAATCCCACCTTACTGCTCTATGATTTATCATTTTATGCATGTGTATTTTGTTGAACATGTATTTTGACTTGGTTTTAACTGTTTTGAGGATGTGTGTTTGTTTTAATGGTTTCAAAAATGTGCTTTTATTATGCCTGCTTCGGCGGGGAGGGTGGGGTATAAATAAAAATTTATTATTATTATTATTATTATTATTATTATTATTATTATTATTATTATTATTATTATTATTATTATTATTATTATTCTATCTGCCTTGGTGACCATGACAAAAGCAGAAAGGTGGGGTATAAATTGTGTAAATAAATAAAATGAATAACTAACTGTTGGATGTTATCAACCATTCAAAAAAGAAACTAACTACGGAAGTACGTGATGTGGCAGAATGTAACAACATGTTACATTTTCTCCAGGTCTTACCTGGGTCTATTATGAGTAAAAAGGTAAAAGTAGTCCCCTGTGCAAGCACCAGTCATTTCCGACTCTGGGGTGACGTCGCATCACAATGTTTTCATGACAGGCTTTTTGCGGAGTAGTTTGCCATTGCCTTCCCCAGTCATCTACACTTTCCCCCCAGCAAGCTGGGTACTCATTATACTGACCTTGGAAGGATGGAAGGCTGAGTCAACCTTGAGCCGGCTACCTGAACCCAGCTTCCGCTGGGATCAAACTCAGGTCGTGAGCAGAGAGCTCGGACTGCAGTACTGCAGCGTTACCACTCTGCACCACGGAGCTGCTTTTCTGTTATGAATACCATGCTGCAAACTCAATTCCCAGTTACATGGGACAGCACTTGGATTGTGACCATTGTGCACACAAAGAGATACCACTTATGCCTTCCCCTCCCATGCTGTTCCCCAGCCAGAAATGGCTCAGGGGAGCTGCTATATGTTCCATTGGGTGTACCCTATTACTACAGGTGGACCCTGCAACAGGGTCTCCTTTGGGGCCACTTTATCTCAGGAAAATGGGATGGGGAAAGGCATAAGGCTTCTCTCCCTGCCCACTGCATTCCCATTCTGAATTGGGCTCCACACTTCTGGGAACTGGGTTGCCAGAATGCAACTTACAAGATACATCCGATTATGTGGAGCCATGGAAGACCAGGGGTGGGTGTGGGGATCCATATTGATTCTAAAAGGTTGAAGAAGGGATGGCAACTTTTATGCTCAGGGGGATATCTCAGCAAAATGCGAAATAGGAAAATACCAGACAATATAGATTTTTCCTGGTAACTGGAGGTACAACACATATAATCATGACAAATTCATCACTGGAGTAGGCGATATGGCAGCAATGCCCACCGACACAACCGTTCTAGCATCAAATTGAACATAGTCCTCATAATCATTTCTAATAACAATTTTTAGCTTATCTTTATGTTAAATAAGCCAGTATACAACTTTCTTCTTTTGCCTAGCTGATATCTGAAATGATGATTGATGACAGTAATTAACTCTCTAGTCCACTATTTAATTTCGGGAGCTTTTTGATTTATGAAACAGAGATAGCTGAGAAATATAGTAAAATTTAGAAAATGTCAAGCAACCTTTCTTCTTTCTTCTTCTTTTTTTTTTTGCAGTAATGTTAATTCAGTTGAAATCCATATTCATCCATCTGCTTATTTCTTAGCTCTCCAGATTTTTCAGCCTGATTATATTTCTCAGCTCTTGTTTCATTGTAATTGGAATGTGCCTCACAACAATCAGTGTCTGTAGCCCTTTTAATGAACAACAGCAACAGCAACAAAAATCCTTTTACCAACTTTTAACTTCTTGTCCTTGCAACAAGCTCATGAGGTGCTGCTTTTGCCATTTTATTAAAGCAATGCACAATCTCTCCTCCTCATCTGACACAGAGCAGAACTCCAAATCTGCCATTAAATATCAGACTCCAAACCTCATGTCCTCAAGGGAGAAGTGGCAGACAAGTGAATGCCCCACTATTGCTTTTCTTCCCCTCTCATACCATCCACACACACACACACACCCGCCACACACTATGTGTGCAATAATTCCACTGGGACAAAAGTGGCCCCAAAGTCACCCAGTGAAGGAGAAAATCAGAAAGAATGCTCAATGTTGTTCTCCACTTCTCCCTTGCCCCATCACTGCTTTGTATATTAGCAGGGCTTTTTTGTAGAAAAAGCCCAGTAGAACTCATTTGCATATTAGGCCACACCCTCAATGCCAAGCCAGCTGGAACGGTGTTCCTGTACATTCCTACTAAAAAAAAAAGCACTGCATATTAGGAACAATCAAAAGATTGGGGAGACCATTTTCCTACAAGATTCCAAATTACAGCTTCACTAAAACCAGAGTTAAGTAGGTGTAATGTACTGAGTGACGAGACGTGTTGAAGGCAACATGCTTTATTAGTGAGGCAAAATAATGCGGGCCAGGTCCTGATTATAGACATACCCCGGAACAACCCTCAGTCTGGCCAGGTCCAATCATGGCCAGTTAAACTTCCTGCCACAGATCTTGATTGGTGGAGCATATTAGCGGAGCTACATCCGGGGACCAGTGGACTTCCACTGGTCACCTCAGTAGCGTCCACTGTGTTGTAACTTCAGGGCTGAAATGCAAGACACAACACTCTTCCCCCCCCCCATAGTTCAAGACACAAAGTCTTTCAAGTAGGCTGGTGCCCTGTGTTCCCGGGTCGATCTCCTCGGGGTTATTTAGGGAGTTGGAGCAGCTGCCGTGGCTGGCGGGGCAGATGGTTCCTCGTAGTGGGGTGATGCCAGAAAAGGGCTGTCCGTCGCCTGTTGTTGTTCCGGAATCTCCTCTCTGGGGGGGTGCTCCCTTCGCTGTGGTGCTCTTCCACTCGCATAGTCGGTGCGGCCAGTATAGGCTGGGTAGCTCCCGGGGATGTTGCTGTTAGTACTCCCCCACTCCCTTGATCACTGTCGGTTCTTCCGGCAAGGTGTGATGGCGCAGCTGGTCAATATGCCTCCTTAGGATCTGGCCCCCCTCCAACAAGACCTCGTAGGAGCGGGACCCAGTCACCCGCAGCACCCGGGCGGCTAACCACTCCGGCCCGCTTGCAAAGTTCTTTGCGTATACCGGATCCTTTGGAAAGAATCCCCTAGCGGCTTCCCTGGTTTCGGGGGAACTGCAGAGGTCCGTAGCCCGGTCAGGATGCAACCTGTCTAGCCTCGTGATCAACTTCTTCCCCATTAGTAACTCGGCAGGGCTTAACCCGGTGACAGGGTTGGGGGTGATTCTGTTAACAAATAGGAAGGCTGCCTGGCGGTGGTCCCAATCTCCCTGTACAATGCAACCTAGGGCCTCTTTAGTGGTGCGCACCATGCGCTCTGTTTGGCCGTTGGTGGCTGGATGGAAAAAGGCAGACCAAATGTGCTGGATGAGGTACCGATTCAAGAACTCCTGGAATTCCCGGGAGGTGAAAGCGGACCCATTGTCCATGACGAGGGTCTAGGGAATCCCATGAGTGCAAAAGACCTCTCGCAAGGCTCTGGCTGCCGCCGCAGTGGAGGTTGAAGCTACAGGAAACACTTCCAACCAATTGGTGTATGCATCGACTAAAAGAAAGAATATTTGGTCCTGCTATGGCCCCGCAAAGTCTAGGTGTAACCGGGACCATGGCCTCCTGTTGGTCTCCCAGAGGTGGACCGGGGCACTGGGCGGATCAGGCTGGGACTCTTGGCAGGGTTTGCACCTTTGAACCCACCCTTCTATCTCCTCGTCCATCCCCGACCACCATACATAGCTATGTGCCAGGGCCTTCATGCGCACTATCCCCGGGTGTGTTTCATGTAGGGCTTCCAGCACTTGCTTCTGCAATGGGGGGGGGGGGAACCATCACCCTTCTACCCCAGAGAAGGCACCCCTTGTGCATGGACAGTTGTTCTCTGTGTGATGTGAATGCCCTGAATTCTGTGTCCAGTTTGCCCGCGGGCCACCCCCTTCCCACCCAGTCTAAAATGCGTGCAAGGATGTGGTCTCTACCCATGGCCCTAGCTACCTCAGCGGCGTGGAGGGGCCTCTCTGGTAGAGTCTCTATAAGCATCACATGGTGGGCGGGGGTGGGATCTGGGTCCATAGAGGGCAGCAGCAGGTGGCTGAGGGCGTCAGCATGTCCCATAGCTTTGCCAGGGCAGTGGACCAAGGCATATGTGTACAAGCTGAGGAACTGGTTCCACCACAGGACGAGCTATGACAAAATTACCGGTGTCTGGTGGTCTGGGGCAAGGAGGCCCAGTAGCGGCTTATGGTCCGTGGCAATCGTGAAATGCCTACCGTACAGGTAGTCGTTGAATTTATGCACACCCGCCACTATTGCCAAGGCCTCCTTGTCTATCTGGGCATAGTTGCGCTCTGCGGGGGTCAGGGTCCTCGAATAATAGGCCATGGGAACCTCCCTCCCGTCCGGGAGTTGGTGCCCCAGAACGGCACCCACCCCATACGGGGAAGCATCGCAAGCCAGAATCACTGGTAGGGATTCGTCAAAATGGTGGAGCACATCATTGGAAACTAGGAGGTCCTTGACTGCCTGAAAAGCCGTGGCCTGCTTCTTTCCCCAGACCCACGGGGCGTTTTTATCGAGGAGCCTATGAATGGGTTCTGCGATGGCTGCTTTGTGGGGCAAAAATGAATGATAAAAATTTAATAATCCCAAGAAACTTTGTAACTCTGTCTTGCACGTGGGGGCCGGGGCGTGGACTATAGCCCTGGTCTTGTCGGCCGTTGGGTGGATTCCCACAGCGTCTACTGCAAACCCCAAGAACTCTACCCTCGACACCCTGAGGGAACACTTCTCCCATTTTACTTTAAGTCCCGCTGTCTGGAAACAGCGGAGTACCTCTCGCAGACGGCTGCTGAACTCCTCAGCGTCCGGGGTGGAGATCAAAATGTCATCAAAAAATGGTTGCACTCCAGGGATCCCTTTGAGAAGAGAATCCATTATGCTCTGAAAAATCCCCGGAGCCACACTAACCCCAAATTGCATCCGCCGCACCCGAAAAGCTCCCCTATGAGTCACAATGGTCTGGACTTCTGCTGTCTCGGCATCCACCAGGAGTTACTGGTACGCCTGGGCCAGGTCCAGTTTTCCAAAAACCTTAGAGCCTGCTAGGGCTGCTAGTACATGGCTGACCACCCGAACGGGGTATGGATTGTCCTGAAGTGCCTTATTTATTGTGCACTTATAGTCAGCGCATATGCGCACATCTCCATTCGGCTTCACTGGAGTGACTATGGGTGTTTCCCATGCAGCAGGATAGGATACCGGTTCTAGCACTCCCTGGGCCATGAGGTGGTCCAGCTCCGCTTCTATTATAGGTTTAAGAGCGAACGGAACTCGCCTGGCCTTCAGCATTATCAGTCTCATGTGGGGATTGAGGGGTAAGGTGATGGGAGGCCCTTGTAGCACCCCAGGGACTCATCAAACACTTCTGGGAATTCCCGGCACACTTGCTCGAAATTTTGCGTTCGCATCTGCTGCACCCCCACTATTTGTATACCCAACGGTCAAAACCAGGCCAGCCCCAGTAATGTGGTGAGCTGGCGTTTGACCACGAGTATGTCCAGCGTGCCCTTAAAGTTCTCAAACTCTACCCTTGCAGTGGCCCAACCCAAAATCTGTACAGGTTTTTTTTTGGAAGTCCCACAGTACGAAATCAGCCGGTCGCAGCTGGGGCTGGCCACGGGGGCAAAGTTTTCTTAGCGACTCCTCCAAAATTATGGAGATGGAGGAGCCCGAGTCCAGCTCCATTAGGCATGGAGCGCCCTCAATTAGGACCGACACCCTGACCTTATCAGGGGTGGTGAGGGGCAAGTTCATTACCTGCAGGCTAGTCGATGTGGTCGAGTAAGCATCGGTCGAGTCGTGGTTGGTGGACTGGCGCCCGCGGTTAACCTCTAGTCTATCAATGGCAACTAAATCCAGAGCTAGAGCACACTGCAACAGTGCAAACGGTTCAGCTCATAGGCTCTGTTCAGATGTCAAACAAAAGTCAAGTCGTAATCAATGTTCCTTCTAAGCTGTGGAGTCTTGTGAGCAAAAATTCTACTTTGTGAGCTACTGGCATTAAAGTTGTGAACTGCTGCATAAATTAAAACAGGAGTCAAGTTGCACCCTTAAGACCAACCAAGTTTTATTGAGAACGTAAGCTTTCGTGTGCTCTCTAAGCACACTTCATCAGACGAGGGGATCCAGTATTGTGGGCTGGAATACATGCAGTTTGTTGATTAAGAGGGCAAACTAACTGATCACATGGTCACATAAAACAGTGTGGCTTGGCCATTTGGTCTGGATAGCCATAAAAGGTAATAAAGTTCCCTGCCAAATGGTGTTTCTGCAAATCTAGATAAATCACAAAAGGATATGTATATCCTAGTTGTAGTCTAAATAAAGTTCTAAATAAAACTTGGTTGGTCTTAAAGGTGCAACTTGACTCCTGCTTTGTTCAACTGCTTCAGATCAAAACGGCTGCTCACCTGGATTTGCTGCATAAATTAGTTTGCTCTGGGGTCATCCTTCCAAAGCAAAGACAAAAATGTGTGAGCCAGAAGTTAAAAAACTGTGAGCTAGCTCACACTAACTCAGCTTAGAGGGAACACTGGTTGTAATTTAAATAACTTGAATTTCACAGCAAACCTGCAACCAGTAGGGGCAGTCAGATGGCTAGACCCTGGCATGGATAACCCAAGCTAGCATGACCTTGTCAGACCTGGGAAGCTAAGCAGGGACAGCCCTGAATAGTACCAGGATGAGAACCACCAAGAAAGTCCAGCGTTTGCTATAGAGAGGCAAGCAATGGTAAACCACCTCCATTTGTCTCTTGCTGTGAAAACCCTATGGTGTCGCCATAGGTCAGCTGTGATTTGACAGCACTTTCCAGAACCTTTCTCAAAATTCAGTTTACCTACCCCAAACCAGGAACTGGTTTATTAGCCACAATATGAAGGGGAAATCCTCTGTTCCCGTTCTCACACTCTCCAGGCAAGAAGTGCTGAGTTGCTGAAAATCAGTGGATCACTTTGTCTCACAGGTAGTTCCCCCATCTGTGTTCATCACATCCTACTCTTAAAGGTGCATGCTCCATACTTATTTGCAGCAATCCCACCTCACCTGTGCTACCTCTTACATAGTCTGGGAAGGAGGTCACTCTTCAGGCCCGTCTTGATACTACCTGGGTATAAGACAAGTTTCAGTAGCAGAATATGAAATGTTTGCCAATTGTGGAAGGAATAGGGTTGTCAATCCCCAGTTGAGGACAAGGGATCCCCCAGTTTGGAAGTGCTCCCCCCGCTTCAGGGTCATCAGAAAACGGGGAGGGGGGGATGTCTGCTGAGCACTCTATTATTCCCTATGGAGACCGATTCTCATGGGGTATAATGGAGAATTGATCCAAGGGTATCTGGGGCTCTGGGGGGCTGTTTTTTGTGGTAGAGGCACCACATTTTCAGCATGGCATCTGGTGCCTCTTTTTAAAACACCCTCCAAATTTCAAAAAAAGATTGGACCAGGGGGTCCAATGCTATGAGTCACAAAAGAAGGTGCCCCTATCCTTCATTATTTCCAGGGAAGGGGAGGCATTTAAAAGGTGTGCAGTCCATTTAAATGTGATGGCCAGAACTCCCTTTGGAATTCAGTTATGCTTGTCGCAATCTTCCTACTGACTCCACCCCAATGTCTCCTGGGTCCACCCCCAAAGTCTCCTGGGTCCACCTCCAAAGTCCCCAGATATTTCTTGCAATGGACCTGGCAGCCCTAGGAAGGAAACTTGCTGGAAGGGCCATGTCTGTTGGACATTTGGAAGTTTAGATGGCATTTTTGTATGATGTGAGGAATATGTTAGTCTGAAAAGCCAGCCAGCTAAGGTGGCATGAACTGCTTTATGTGCTGGGTCAGTTCAGCTACCCCTACCCTGCTGTGCTACCAACCAATGAGACATGACTTGGTGCTATGGCAGAACTTTGCCCTTTAACTGGTGTTGCAATGCATGCGGGGATAGTGGGTGAGCCTTTGTTGGTGCAGGAAAGGACAGAGTCACTGCAACCAGGATCTGAAAAAACCAACCAGGACTGAAGTCTATGAGCTGAATCCTGATAACACAAACTAAATACATTTAAATAATGACTACTGTGTTACATCCAAAGAGAGCCATAGAGTCCCACTGGTAGATCAAGCAGAGCTGTCTGAATGGGCAAAACTAGGCAAACACTCAAACAGGATCCCATCCAGTCACAAACTTGGAATGGCATTTGTCTAGAACAGGGACACTATGCATGACTTGATTCCTCTGAAAGAAACGGGAAAGGTTTGTGAGGTACATTTTCAGACCTTCACCAATTCTGAGCTTTTCTCCACGCTTATTTCTGTCACTTTTGTGCCTGTACAGTGTTGTTGTTGTTTTTTTCTTTTCTGGATGTATTTTACTCTACCTAGTGGTCACTTTGATAGATCATCATTGTAACGCTGGCTTATTTCCCTGCAATTTTAAAGTCCAGGGAAATAAGCCAGAGAGACAGTGATAAAATATTGAATTGTTCATTAGAGGGAGCAAAACACATCTGAAAGGGGGGGGGGGGATGACACAATATGGGCACATAAATGACATAAATAAGAATGTGAAAAAGCCCTCTATCTGGGAGTAGGGTGGAGATATCCACTAGGGAAGGAGAATTATATAGGTTTGGGCAAGGGATAACGTGAAAGAAACAAGGCATGCAATCATGATGGGTTATGGTCTAGAACTCCACCTAGTTAGGTTGCTATCACGTCCGGGATTCACAGAAAAGACTTTCTAAAAATATCTATATCCAATTTTTTATAACGATAGTTCTTTGACAATGGTTTTAAACATCCTTAGTTATCGTCTCTGTTGGATTCTAGAAACTTGAGCAGAATGCTTGAGTATCATGTGTGACGTGTCATTCCTGATTTATTTTCCCCCAGATTCTGAAGAAAAAAAGTTATATGATGCCAGCAGGATAAAACCAGATGCTTCTTCTCCAGTTTCCTTGGAACAGAAGAGGAAAATCACACCTGGAGACAACTATTTGAGCCTAGCAACCCAGAAAGCACATCCAGATGTGAGATAGCAAGTTCAGCTACCGCCTGCTTAAGAACATAAGAGAAGCCATGTTAGATCAGGCCAATGGCCCATCCAGTCCAACATTCTGTGTCACACAGCGGCCAAAAATATATATATATATATACACACACACACACACTGTGGCTAATAGCCACTGATGGACCTCTGCTCCATATTTTTATCTAACCCCCTCTTGAAGGTGGCTATGCTTGTGGCCGCCACCACCTCCTGTGGCAGTGAATTCCACATGTTAATCACCCTTTGGGTAAAGAAATACTTCCTTTTATCCGTTTTAACCTGTCTGCTCAGCAATTTCATCAAATGCCCATGAGTTCTTGTATTGTGAGAAAGGGAGAAAAGTAGTTCTTTCTCTACTTTCTCCATCCCATGCATTATCTTGTAAACCTCTATCATGTCACCCCGCAATGAGTGAGTTGGAATGAGTTGGAGCAACATTTCTTTCTCTAGGTACATTTGGCTCTATAGCAGTCTGCAGTCTGCTTGTCTGCAGGCTCTTCTCAGGTTTAGAAAAGGATTGCTAAAAGCAGCTGGGTTTTGTCAGAATTCACCTAGGACCCTTTTAGGGCAGAACCAGGAGTTTAAAAAGCACTTGAACAGAATGGGTAATCCACTAGGGGTGCTAACTGTCCAGAATAAAGCAGTCTGATCATTGTTTTTGCTTTTAGACCGGTTGTCAGGAATGCAAGAATTAAGACTAGCCCTTTCTAGCCTTTGTTGTTTGGCAGGGGGAACACCTTAGATAAAAAGACCATATCTGTGCTCAAGACTTGTCCTTAAATGTTCCCAGGTTCCCAGTCCTGATTCCTGAACTTCTGGGTTGTTCCTCCACCCTTCACCATTGGACCTAGGTGCCCCATCCAGGTTTCAGACTCAGGAGTTGGCAGTCTTACCTTGGAATGAGTTGGAGCAACATTTCTTTCTCTATGTACATTTGGCTCTATATCAGTTAAAATTGTTTTTCTAGTAGAATTTTTCCCCCACAAACACAAACTGTGTTAGGGTAACATCAGGACTGCACGTCTGTACATAATTATATTCTAATTTAAGCCTACTGGTTTCTGATGGACTTAGACTGGGGCCACTCACTATAGGTTTACACTGTAATAATCTATGGTAAGGAATGATCATTTGACTCTTCTCAAATAACTTCTAAAGGCATCCTGGAAATTGTGATGTAGCTATCAAACAATGCACTGAAACCCACCACAATAAATCTGAAATAACAGAAAGAAAAGGCAACCCAAGGCAACCCATAAACATTCAGTGAAATCGTTCAGGGGATAACAACAGTTGATTGTCACTTTCCCATGTTCTCAGACTGGGCTATCATTTTAACTTTAGATCATTCATACTGTCCCTTGCTGGAGTTCAAATTAATGCTTCTTTCCCTTGAAAAATCCAAAGCGACCTCACTGGCTTGAAGGCTTGTAGTCTGAACACTTCTTTCTGTGTGGATCAGTTTTCGATCCCTAAGCCATGCAAATTCTTTGTAGATGTGAAAAGTATCATATTTAATACCATTCTGAGCCAATCCAAATATTTTTTTTAATTCACAATCTGTTTCCATTAATTTTTGGGGGGTGGGGGGTCAGTGTTCCCTCTAAACTAAGTTAGCGTGAGCGAGCTCACAGATTTTTAGCCTTCAGCTCACACATTTTTGTCATAACTCAGGAAGGATGACCCGAGAGCACACTAATTTATGCTCACAACATCAATGCCAGTAGCTCACAAAGTAGAATTTTTGCTCACAAGAATCTGCAGCTTAGAGGGAACATTGGTGAGGGTGTTTCATGCTGGTGTAATACCATAATAAATGATTTTGAATTTATTTCCATTAATGTCCAACCAGATACTCTTGTGGGTTTTGCCTATATCAGCTTATACAGGAATCCTCTAGATCAGGGATGGCCAATACCTGTCATTTCAGGAATATTTTATCCACTAGAGAATAGAATATATATTTGAGCATATTTTAAATATAAATTTTATTTTTCAGATTCAGCTCCCTACTTTGTTCTGGGTCTATAATAAGGTTCCATAACATAATGATATCATGTGCCAATATGCCATATTCTGGGCATGGAACAGGGTCACTGGGGGTATAGGGGGGAGGCACTTGTGAATTTCCTGCATTGTACAGGAGGTTGGACTAGGTGACCCCAGAAGTCCCTTCCAACTCTACACTTCTATTATTCTATAAGGGGAAAGCTTTATTGCTATGGAGTGCAATGAAACGACACCTCGCCCAACAGAGCTAACTTGAATAAAAGTTACAACCTTAGAATGTTCAGTTCGTACTCTGATAGTACTCAGGAGCTATGTTAACAAATCTTTCTCAGCTGGCAAAAGGCATCAAACAGTTTCTCCAACTAGCTTCAGTTTGTTTCGACATTGGTGGGTTGATGGTAACTAGCCAACAGAAAAAAAAATGTGTCTTCCCCACCCCCATATGATCAGAACTTTTACATATGCAATGAATTCTATAGAATCTTATGCAGTCAAGAAGCCAGAATTGTCCATCATGTGGTAGGTATCAGGTCTGATAAAAGAGTGATTGGTTAGCTTAGAGTGCCAGACATTCCAAGAGACCAACCTCAAAGATTCTTAAGGAGCTCTTCCTAGGCTGGGAGAGACACGCATCAGACGGCTCATCGAAAGAAACATGGCTTCAAGAACAAAGCCTAGACAGGGCCAGCACAAAAATATGAACACTGGAATAGTGTTTGCCTGGGGGAGTGTGGGACTGCCAGCTCTAGTTTGGGAAATTCCTGGAGATTTGGGGGTGGAGCCTGGGGAGGGTGGGGTTTGGGAAGGGGAGGGACATCAGTAGAGTATTTTGCCATAGGAGTCCACCCACCAGAGCAGCCATTTTCTCCAGGGGAACTGATCTTGGTTGTCTGGAGATCAACTGTAATAGTGGGAGATCTCCAGGTGCCCCCTGGAGGCTAGCAACCCAAGATCAGTGAGCAATGTCCCACCCCTGAGTTCCAATCCCCACTACAGCTCTTCACTCCAGTAGGAGCACAGATGGAGGGCAGGAAGTGATTCCAGTTCCATAAATCATGTCACAATATTCTAGCAATTCCCCAAATCCCTCTATGGTTTTACCACAGAGATAGAGGCATTTGTAGAACATGGTGATGTCACTTCCAAGTTCTAAAGATTTATTTTACTTATTATTTCTACTTGTTAGGGTACATAGTTTCCTAAATGAATATTCAATTCTAATTTTTTTTAAAAAAGAAATCTGAAGAAAAATTCACTGGCTTGAATTCTAGGAACAAGTTTTATGTACACTATGTAACGTCTATAGCAACGCATGCTTTTTCCACACAAGGACCCATTAAAAACTGTTGAACTTGAGCAAAATTGGAATTGCCAACACTAGAGGAAGCAAGTTTTGAGGAAGCGGCTATCTAGCGTATCATAGCAGCTATCATAGGAGCCAAACTTCTATCTCCAAAATGGAAATGCGCCATCAGAATACTAATAAACAATGGAAAACTAGACCATAAAGAGTCAAACAGCAACCTCGAGAAATACAGCAAAGAATTCCTCATGCAGAGCTACCTCCACTAGGCTTCTTGAAATTCAATTGAGTTATTAGTGACAATTTGTTTCCAAGGCTGCATTCCTATGCATACATAGTAGAAAATAAATTTTGATGGCATCGCAATTATAGCTAGAGTCAAGTTGCAGGAATCTGATACTGCTCTTTTCAGACTAACTTTCCCTCCTTTCTAGGATCAGATAAAAGCAAAAGTAAATGGACAACAGGAATGTTTGTAAAGAACCATCAATGGGGGAAATCTTAAAATGGGGGTGAGTTTGGAAGGCCCAATCACATTATGAGCAAACCCCAAATCCCTCCAAACCTTGGGCCAAGAACCTCATGGGACAGAGAGTGAATAAATTGTTGGATTTGCTGCCAGAGGATGTAGTGATGGGCGCAGGCAAAGACAGCTTTAAAAGAGGATTAGATAAATTTATGGAGTTTAGATCAGGGGCTGCAAAGCATGGTGACTAAAGCGATCCTCCACATTCAAAGGCAGTCAGCTTCTGAATCCCTGTGCTAGGAAGCAACATCAGGGGAAAGCCTTGACCTTTGTGCTCTGCTGTTGGCCTCCAGAGGAATTGGCTGGCCACTGTGTGAGGCAGGATGCCAGACTAGATGGACCACTAGTCGTCTTCTTCTTCCCTGCCTTTCCCACAAACGGGCTCAGGGTAGGTAACAACATTCTCTATGAGAATAGCTGGATGAACCCATCTCTGCCAGATTTCCCCATCCCTTGAGAATGCAGGGGATTGGTGGCAGGGAGGCTGCAGATATGAGAGACTTTCCAGCCCTTACCCTTAAAGCATTAATGTGCATACTCAGCCACATTATTCAACATGGGGGCGCATGATAGATGTATGTTCCAGGGTCTCTCAATTCAATATACTTCAGACATAGAAAACTACAGTTCTTATGTGACTGATCAAGAAAGGATACTTCTTAGCAGTCTCAGAAGCATCCAGGCTATAATAATAAAAGGGCTTTAGCTGGGCCTTCCTATCCTCCAGTGGAAAAAAAGGTTCTCTGGGAAGAGAAGGACTGACAAGCAAAGTCCCCTGGCCTTGGTTTCTCTAGGAGCCAGTATGGTGTAGTGGTTAAGTGCGTGGACTCTTATCTGGGAGAACCGGGTTTGATTCCCCACTCCTCCACTTGCACCTGCTGGAATGGCCTTGGGTCAGCCACAGCTCTCGCAGAGTTGTCCTTGAAAGGGCACCCACCTCACAGGATGTCTGTTGTAGGGGAAGATAAAGGAGATTGTGACTGCTCTGAGACTCTGAGATTCGGAGTGGGGATGTAAATCCAATATCTTCTTCTTCTTCTTCTTCTTCTTCTTCTTCTTCTTCTTCGATAAAGCTCAACAAGTCTAAAAGCTCCTTCCTGAAGATTCTCTAAGAAAGTTCAGAAAAACTGAACTCATTACAATGCAAACTGAGGTCAGCTCGTCGATTGCCATGAAGAGCCTGACATCATTGGATTGTGGCATATAAAAGTTAAGATGCTTTCCTCCTAAACTACTCCCCTTCCTCTTGAAAGAGTTTTGATTGTTCAAATATGAGTAGATTCTCTTGAATCAGCATATATCCCCTTCAGCATATATTCCACTTCAGGAATTTTAATTGATTCTTTTCATGCACTCTGGATGCCCTCACATTCTTGCGAGGGGGGGAGAACTACTAATAAGAGATTTTAAGAAAGGCTGACGCATTTATCGCCAGCATAGTTTCCATATCAACTAACATCTTCTGGGATCCACACAGTGATCAAGTTTCAAACCAAGAAAAATGAAATCAAAATCTTCATGGGCATCATTGTCCTTCAATAATTTGATATTGCCATTTTAAAAATTAGACAAGTAATATTTTATAAATTGTATAACTAACATGTTCACAGGCTTAAGGCTACAAAGGTTGTCTAGAAGTGAGCGATGCACGAACTCTGATGTCCTGATGGACCTTCACAAACAGTGGCATCAAGATCTCTGTAATCTTACATCCATTGCCTTACCTTCTCTGATGTCACAGAAAGGCAAGGCAACCTCATTTTAGACAGCTGAGTGGAAAGACCTTAGAATGAGAATATTGAGGTCGATGAGTATCTTTAGAAGATAATAGAACCATATTCTGGTGATACTTGGTTCAAATCAAATGTTTTGGAGTACTCTGGGGGCAATAAGCAAGTGACACTTTCAGTTCATATTACATGGAATGTGGTACCAAACATGAGTGAGATCCTAGAACCTCAAAGATTCATTTCACTAAGATTAGGAACTTTGTAAGAATGTGGGGGGGGGGGGGTTGTTTTAAATTGGTGAAAATGAATGAGGCATTCTATTAAAAAAATGCATGTTTTGTTTGTATTCAGATTTCTTGTCTCTTTTTTTGTTTGGTTAATTGGTTGATTCCCCTCTCTACCACCAAACATTCAAATACATCCTGTCTTGTGACCTTGACAAAAGGTACAATCTCAAAAATGGGTTGCTCCATAATCTGAACAAATGACAATCCATTCCCAAAACCAGGATGCACTTGCCTAACTGCCATGGGATGAAGAAGTATCTCACCACAGTCTCCTGAACCATCCTCCAGTTGACATTTGTTGACACTCTGAAAGAATTCTGAAAACCCAATGACACAGATCTTCCCTTGGCAAAAGCCAGCTCTTCTTCAGCAAGAATCCTTCTTCTTCTCTAGTGGACAATTCTGAACTTAGTCATTGTTTTCAAACTTTTTTCCTAGGACAGAAATCAGAATGATAGTCTGCTATTTCCTGGACGCTTGCTTTTCCAGAATCGTTTCCCTCCTGCTCTTTTGAACTGTATTAAATTCTGAACAAATGTTGATGCCTAAAAGATTAATGAAGGGAAAATCCTAAGTAAATTTACTCAGGATCAGGTCTATTCAGCATGACTTACTCATAGGACTGCATTCTTAGGATTGAATTGGAAAACAGCACTCTAAAGTATTCACCTGCAATCTGATGCTACTGCATAAAAAAGAAAAGAAAAGCTAAAGGTAGTCCCCTGTGCAAGCACCAGCCGTTTCCAACTCTGGGGTGAGATATGTAAAACAGTCTTATCTTATCTTGCCTTATCTTATCTTAGTTGTTCTAGTCTAAAGACACTATACCTGATCCCCTTGTCTGATGAAGTGTGCTTAGAAAGCACACGAAAGCTTACATTCTGATTAAAACTTGGTTGGTCTTAAAGGTGTAACTTGACTCCTGCTTTGTTCAGTCTTATCTTTCTTACAAAAGGGGAAAAAATCAGAAATATGCAATATGGGGAATATTTATGTGCACCTCGTTGGGAAATTTTGAGAGGAAAATTGTTTAAAATTTCCCAGCCAGTTCAATGGACTGCTGGATTGCAAAAGAAATTCAGAGGTCTTTAGTATTGAAAAATATATATTTTTATTTCTAGGTACACTGGGACGAAAATAATGACGCTATAGACTACATCCTTATTCTGTTGCTAACAAGCTTAGTATACTGTCAGCTCCCTTCAGACCGGAAGCTGCCAACCGCTGTCTCTCTTAACCGTCATTTTCAACCCTCTCCTTAACATTCCATCAGCTCTCATCTCATTGGCAGTGAGCCAGATATCCCTTCCTGAGTCAGCTAAACAATATGAACTGGTAAACACATTTAACCCTATAATGACTGAACTTAGACATTGCCTAGACATGCAATATAAATACTCAGAATTCCAACACATCGGACATGCAATCAGGGCACAAATCATGCAATCAGCACAAATTCATTAGCATATTAGGACACACCCCCGACATCACCAGAAATGCAGTCATCCTACCACTCATGATTAGTAGCAGTAGAGAAAATAAACAGAATAAGGTGAGGGTAAATAACTTTGTGAACAGATGGATGTTGTGCATAAACAGCCACCCACCCCCCATCCCAACACAGATGTTCACTAGCAATACACTTTCTTGGAATAGAACTCTTTCCCTTTCTTCTTCCCTCCCGCACAAGCACTTCGTGCCCACTCTGAGCAGAGTGGTCGGGGAAGGAAGGACCCTGTGGCTGCCTTCCAGGGATATTTTTGAGCCGGAGCGTTGACCAAGCCAGCTGGAACTGCATTCCTGTGTGTTCCTGCTCAAAAAACTCCCTGGATATGCTTCTCTACAGTTATACTGATAATGAGAGCATGATCCATCCCAAAGAGCATGTTTGAGTCCCATTAATTCTAGTAGAGAAATTTAGTAAGGGCCTAACAGGGTAATCCTGTGCACAGTTGTTCTGGTCTAAAGCTTGACCTGTAGGTCTTTTCCACAGATGAAAAGGATTTCTTCCACAGACACTGCCTTCCTCATTGCCCCATCCACTGCAGCCCAGAATGTCTCTAAAATGCAGGTGGGAGGGAGAATCCCAGACACATCACCAGGGAGAGTCAAAGGTCTGCAACAGGAAGCAAAATTCATGACACACACACACACACACACACACACATCCTTAGACATCCTCTGATGGGATCAAGTCTAAACCTGTTTATTGCAATGGTTTTAGATTGGATGAACCCTGCATAAAATTTAACTGTTCTGATTTTTTTTTTCTATTTAAACTTCAAGTGATACCTTAGAGGGGCTGCATTGTGACAAAGAAGAAGAAATGGAGAAGGAGGAAGTTTGGATTTATACCCTGCCCTTCACTTGAAATCTCAGAGCAGTTTACAATCTCCTTTCCCTTCCCCTCCTCACAATAGACACCCTGAGAGGTAGGCGGGACTGAGAGAGCTCTTTCCAGAGCTGCTCTTGAGAGAAGATTTCTGAGAACTGTGCCTGACTCAAGGTCACCCAGCAGCTGCATGTACAGGAGTGGGGGATCAAACAGAGTTCTGCATATTAGAGTCCACTGCTCTTAACCACTATGTCAGACTAGCTATCCAGATGCTAGGTAGAACAAATAATTTCCATTTTTCACTGACTCAGCATGTAAATAGTCATGAGCTAAAGAAAAAAAATAGATTTTAATATTTATTTATTTGCTGACTTTATTTATACCTCCCCTTTCTCTCCAATGGGGACCCAAAGTATCTTACATTGATCTACTCTCATCCATTTCATTCTCACAACCTAGTGAAGTAGATTAGGTTGGACCCCTACAAGATTTTTATATGGTTTTGTAATAGACACATGCACTTTTGTCTATAACTATTAATGTTTTTTAACTTTTGGTCTGGACTAGCATTCAAAACATTCTTTGGAGGTTTAGGTTGGGAGGGTGTCTAGCCAAAGGTCACCGGGCAAGCTTCCATGACACCAGAGGGGATCAGAACTAGGAGTGTGCATTTGGTTAGGCCGAACCGAATAGACCGCCGAATACCCATTGATTCATAAGTATACGGTATCGTATACTTCCAAATCCAATTATAAGGCATTACACGGGAGCCATATACGGTTCCCCGTATACTTCCAAATCGATATTCGGAAGTATACGAAACTCCATGGAAAAGGAGCTTCTGCAGCCTCAAGGTAGCTGCCTGCCTCCTTTCCCCCCTTTGGAAGCCTTTTCTCGCCTCTCCCATAGCCTCCCTGGGATCAGGGAGGGAGGGGGAGGGAGAGAGGAGCCCCAACAGCCAATCCAAAGCATGCATTTGCAAAATGCATTGCAAATGCATGATTTGCAGGGCTGTTGTGTAGCTGATGGCTGGGCTAATCCCCCAGCCATCAGCAACATTGTACCCAAGTAAGCACTGTTCTCTGGCCAATCACAGAGCAGTGGTATTTTTTTTAAACAGCTCTGTGTAGGGACAGAGAACCTTTTTAAGGAGTCTGCCTGGCTGAACTCTATTCCATTGCTGCTGTGTTGGTGTGAGAGAGAGATTGTGCTGCACTGGCCCTTGGCTTCAGCTGCTGCTGCTCTCTCTCAGCCTTGCCTGATCTGCCTGGAGAAGACATCTAAGGTAAGACAGTCTTGAGGTTCTTGTTTTTATTTTAGTTAGGATAAAAGTAAAAGGACTTCTTAAAACTCAGAATCCCTTTACTTATCCAAATTTGGGTGGGTGGGTAGCTTATTTGGGGTTAGGGGGTTCTGCTGGAGGTGAGGGCCTGGGGTGGGGGGGTTGCCAATTTGCCTATATCTAACTTTAGTGAGAGGACTTTTAAAAGTGCAGTGTCCTTTTACTTTTCCTTATTTGGATGGCCTGGATTTCTTGGGGTTAGGGAGAAGGTTTTTTGGGGGAGGAGGGGTGGGTTAAGTTCCTGTATTGTTAAAAGTCAAGTTTTTTACTGTTTTAAAAGGATTCTATGTTTGATTTGTTGCTGCTGTGTTGTGCTGCTGTTGTTCCTTTTCTCTAGTTCTGGTTCCTTGGGGGGAGGCTGTCTGGCCTAATTTTTATTGTTCAAAGTTCAGTTTTTAACAGTTGAGTTTGTTGGCCTTTTCTCAGTTGGATTTGTTTGGATCTGTTGTTGTTGGTTTTGCATCCTGTCCTGTTGTCCCTTTTCCTGGTTCTGTTTTTTTTTTTTTTTTTGCCGGGGGGGTGTTTACTGATTTGGCCTGAGGTTTTTTATTGTTAAAAAGTTCAGTTTTTTAACAGTTGAGTTTGTTGGCCTTTTCTCAGTTGGATTTATTTGGATCTGTTGCTGTTGGTTTTGCATCCTGTCCTGTTGTCACTTTTATGTTTTTATAGACCTATTTTTAAAGTCTGAGGGTTCCATGCAGTTTTGGGGGCTCTCCCTCAAACCCCCTGCCCCCCCAGTAGCCTCTGATTATGTCCTATGTTGCCATTGAGTTCACTGGCCCATAGGGTATAATGGTGGGATAGGGACACCTTCTTTGGGTTCCCCTGGAATGGGAACCCCTGGCCCAATCTTTTTTGGGACTTGGGGAGTTTGTAGGGGAGAGTTCCCTGCAGGTCTCCTGCAAATTTGGGGGCTCTTCCTCAAACCCCCTCCCCTCCAGGCAGCTTCCAATATACCCTATTTTGCCATTGATTTCAATGGCCCATGGGGTATAATTGGTCCGTATATTTGGAAATAGCCATATATCTCCTGTATATACGGCTATTCCGAATACCGGTATTTGGAAATATACGGTATTCTGAATATTTTGGACTTGTATATTTCCGAATCCGATTAATTCCGAATCCGATTAATTCCGAATTTCTTTTTTTGCACACCCCTAATCAGAACTTGGGTTTCCCAGAACCTAGACCCACCCTCTAGTCTTCTAGATCAGCAGTTTCCAACCTTTTTGGCACTAGAGGCCAGTTTTGTGGGAGACAATTTTCCCATGGACTGGGTTTGTGTGAAGGGGGGAAGATTTCAGGATAATACAATTGTGCACTTTATTTTGGTGTGGTGATTATGTAGACTCTTATCTGAGAGAACCGGGTTTGATTCCCCACTCCTCCACTTTCAGCTGCTTGAATGGCCTTGGGTCAGCCATGGGTATCGCAGGAGTTGTCCTTGAAAGGGCAGCTTCTGGAAGAGCTCTCTCAGCCCTGCCTACCTCACAGGGTGTCTGTTAATAATAATAATAAACTTTTATTTATATCCCACCCTCCCCGCCAAGGCAGGCTCAGGGCGGCTCAAAAGACATGGTGTGCACCATGATTACAATAAATACAATTAATACAATAAAATACAGTTAAAACACAATTAAATAAATTAAAACCACTATAAATTGAGGTGCTACATTACAATACATATATATCAAGATGGCTAGATGTCACTTTCAGGATTCCACCTTATAAGCCAGTTGAAAGAGGACAGTTTTACAAGCCCTGCGGAACTGATTGAAGTCCCGCAGGGCTCGCACCTCCTCTGGTAGCTGATTCCACCAATGGGGAGCCATTATTGAGAAGGCCTGCTCCCATGTTGTGGGGGAGGAAGACTGTTGTAGGGGAGGAGACTCTGAGATTTGGAGTGAAGGGCAGGATATAAATGCAATGTCTTCTTCTAATTATTATTATTATTATGGCATTATAATATATAATGAAATAATTATACAACTCACGGACCAGTTGCTAACAGGCCGTAGACAGGTAATGGTTCACAGCCAGGGGTTGGGGACCCCTGTCCTAGATTCTAATTTGACACCATCCAGACTCATTCAAGGTTGGGGTTAGAACTTGTATCAGTGACATGATATATCACTATAGAGCAGTTAACAGACTCTGCATTTTTTGCATTGTGAAGCTCTCACCCATCACTCTTCAATTCTGACACGTTTATTGACTTTGCCAGTTTCCAGCACAACAAATGGTATCTAAACCATAGCCGGTTGTTCTTTCGGGTTGCTAACTGTGTTCTTGTGCCATAGATTCTAAATTGGTACTATTTTGCATGCTTAACCACTGCCCATCAGCTATATGTATCTCTGCTCACTGTACACCATTTCATTGTCTGATGAATTGTGCATGCACACAACAGCTTGCGTTCTTAGAGGTGCTACTGGACTCCAACTTCGTGATATGTGAAAAGTATTGACCAACTAGAAGCAAAGACAAAGGACAGGAGCAAAGCTATTGAACTCATTTAAATAAACACAGATTAAAACAGTTAAACCGCCTGTTCTATTTTAAATGCAAACATAATGATCCCTCATTTGTTTTTACAGTGTCTGCATTATTGCATTAAGACAATTTGCATCATATCTTAATGTTTCTTTGCTTCACGGCCCATTTCATTGTCAAGGTAAGCACTTATCAGCAGTGCTTCATGCTGTTCTCCTTATTGCTTAAAAATTCAGGTTTATTAGGGGGTGTTTTTTTTAAAAAAAAATGTAATAATAATAAATACTTGGCCCTCAGACAGAGATACTCAATTGAAGGATCTACAGCAGGTATTTTTGCAACTACAATATTCTCCTGATATGTGAGAAAGATGATTGGAAAGGCTAGAGAGACAGCTTGCTGCAAGATTAGCCCAAAGAAAATGGCAACAGAATGCTACTGGTGGTCACCTGCAGCCAGACCCGGAACGTAGGTGTAAGCCACCTGGGGCCCCATCTGGCCTATAGGGGCACTGCTGGGCACCCCCTCCCCAATGCTTTTGGCTTCCCAGGTCTGCACAGGCCCTGGAAGCCGAGAGCAGATAGGCAGCATGTCAGCATGTGCTCTCCTCTGAGCCTGCCTTACTTTGGAAGGAATTAGATAGAAAACCTAGATCTTGATTCAGTCCAAGAGGATTCGTTGCCTTGAGTTTGAGCAAAACCATTCATACCAACTCAAGTTCATATTGCAAGGGAAAGTGGGCTTGGAGGAGAGCACGCTTCACCCAGCCGCGCTTGACTTCCCAGGTCTGCGCAGGGCAGCAGGCTTCCCAGGTCTGTGCAGAGTGGTGGGGCAGCACGTGTGCTCTTTGGAGGAGCACACAAGCCACTGCTCAGCCCTACCCTCACCTTCCTGGGTCTGCCTGGGGTGCGAGTGGAGCCTAGGGCACCAGGAACTCTAGCAATGGGCATGCCTACAGCTTACAACTCAAGTCAGTTCAATGTATTATTAATGATCTGCAACCCATGCTGAATAGTGACATTTCCCTCACACAGGCATTGGGGAGCTGACCTTTTCTTGCCTACAGACAGCCTACTAAGCTAAAAGAACTTCTCACTTACAATGAAAAACTACCTTTCAGTAACATGGACTCTGGTACCAAGGCCTACAACAAACCAAGATGCCAACTTTGTGCTCATATAGATCCTAGCAACACCATCAGTGGACCCAGCAAAACCAGCCATACCAGCTCAGGTTCATATTCCTGCTCATCCTCTAATGCGATTTATGCCATCAGGTATCAGTAATGCCCTTCCACCCTCTGCACTAGACAAACAGGCCAGTCCCTACAGCAAAAAATGAATGAACATAAGCCTGACATTAGGAACCACATTCAGTTTCTGACCTAAGAGCAGCAGTTGCCCTACAAAGGAATTCCAAAGATTGATTAGAACAAGAGACTTCTGAATTGCAGCTGATTATTGAAAAGTAGTGGGTAAGACGCTATAGTGATTCCAGCATAGCTCTTTTATTAGCGAAAACCCAACTGAAAATACACACAGCTAGCCACAACTTATATACACAGAAACTCCACCCAAAACACATCTCCAGCAATAAACAATCCAATAGAAAAACAGGCACTTGGAACCCTCATTTGCATGGGCTTCATTCAAATGGATATTGCCTAATTGGCTGGCTCAGCAAGGGCGGCCAATCTGAATGCAGTTGCAAGGAGCCTCTCCAACAAAGGGTCTTTGTTTGAAGCTCCCAGCACACAACAATAATGACACTCAAGGTAATGGATCCTCTTGGACTGAATCAAGACCTAGGTTTCCTGTCTCATTACCAATGCTGACTTCTCCATGCCTAATACCCACTGCATATCACACCTAATCCATTCACTCCTTCTGTTGTCATTCACCCGCTATTGTCATTTGACATCTGAAATCACTCCACTCTCCAAGATATAAAGACAGATGGACTCACATTCTAACAGTATCTGAAGAACTGAGCAGTGACTCACAAAAGTTCATTGCCTGCCACAAATCTTGTTAGTCATTATGGTGCTACTGGCTCTTGTTCTTTTCTATTGATACAAACTAACATGGCTACCCACGTTAAAGGGTATCCTAGTGGAAGATGTCTCCACCAGATGCTGTGGAGGAAGAGAATTGTGAGGGTGCATATGTATGCTAGGAGGAGAAAAGCCTTAATACTGAAACACTGAAAAACCAGTGATCTGTAAAATCAAATGTAAAAAGAATGTACAGAAGCATTTAATGTTCTGAAACGCCCTATCATAAATGAAAGCAATGCAAACAGCACCACCCAAAGGCGTGGTTTGGAATTAGCAGGCACAAGTTTGTTAAAACACACCACCTCCGGATTTCCTTATCAGTAAACATGTAGATGAACATAATGTAAACCATCTACACAGCTGTGACTTTCAGGGATATTGTTCTAGCCAAATTTATTTAAAGGAAATATTGCTTCATAAGCTACATTTTGGAGCGGGTAAAAGAAAACATCTTAAGATATATCTGAACAACAGACTGTAAAGGGAAATAAATTAGAGAGCGATAGGCATAAATTTGAAAGTGAGTATATTATTAGGAACAGTTAATGTAACACATTGCAAGAGTATGGATATGGTATTTTTCATATTGTGTCTTTTTAAAATTGAGTTGGATGTATAATAATTGATGTACAGAATATTCCGTGCGGTTTGTGTTGTTCATTGATGCATGGAAAATAAGTACAGTCAAATAAAATTTACTATAAAAAATAAGCAACATTTTGGAATCGTACAGAACTTTAAACACATCACTCCATTTCATTTAGTAAGGCCTGGCTTCCATACAGCTTCGTGTCAAAAAAAGTTGTCCAACCTGAAATATTTTTCAAAGTGAATTCCTGTGTATCAACATGAAATCAATAACAACAAAGTTTGAACACCTGTAAAAAAAAACTTGACACAAAAACAGATTGCATTAATGAGCAAAAGGGGAACATGACATGATATTAAAACATGACATAATATTAAAAGCAAAAACAGGAACCAAAGCCATGATAGATAGATAGATAGATAGATAGATAGATAGATAGATAGATAGATAGATAGATAGATAGATAGATAGATAGATAGATAGATAGATAGATAGATAGATAGATAGATAGATAGATAGGGATCATCCCAAATGGTGCAAGATTTCAGGCCCACCAGAGCTCTTCATCAGTCTGGATGTTACAAAATTTTTAAAAAGACAAAAGGTTGGGAAGCAGATTTTTTAAAGTCCATGATGACACTTTTTGATCTCACATTCATCCTCAGAAAGATGCAAGCAGGCAGTTTGCTTAATCTTATCATTGGTATTCAACATTCTCTGGGAAGCCATAGTCAGTACCCTTTACCCCTCTTCCAATTTTCTTTTTCCTTCAAATACAGAAACCACCCTTAGTCCACCCCCCCAACAATGCTTCAAACACCAATGCGAAGCACAGTTCTCTTGCGACCTGAGAGAAACAGGAAGCACCTTGCAGTTTCTGTAGTAACAATGCTTAATTTAGGGTTTTCCCCAACAGTCTTTTGTGTCACTTTGATTGGTCCCAATAAAAGGAACCACACAGATTCCCCTCCCCCCCCATTTTTGGAATTTGCTTGACTGATACGGCAGAACAGGGTTTTGTTTTGTTTTCTGCTTTGATAATCTTCAATGGTTTGAGAAACCAGCCTGATAAATGGACATTTGTGGATTATTGTCTCTCCTTCCCAATTTTCTTTATGCATGTTACAATAAGGACAGAGGCAGATGAAAACAAGACATCCATGTTCAGATCTCACAACATCTTTCATTTTATTTAAGACAGCCTGATTTGGATCATGGCCATCAGTGGTGGGACAGAGAGGTATTGCTTCCAGATAGCAAGCACACTTCCTCTCTCTCCCCAAAAGGCTGTGCACCTTTCCCCTTTCTCTGAGTTAATAGCTACAGCAATTTCCAGCCAGAAAACTGCAGGGAAGTTTCACTATATAGCCATCACACTACCATGGCCTCAGCAAACCCAAAGTCTCTGGGTATTTTCCAGCATAGACCTGGGGTTTTGTTACCCCAACAACCCTGGATTTGCATTACTGTTTCAGGAAATCACCTGAATCAGCCATTTCTGTGTACATTTTCAGTTTGTAAATTTTGATATGCACACCAGTACAACCCACAGCTTGGCAACCATGGCCTGAAATGGGCAACGTTTTGGGAATGCATTTTGGGGTTTTTTGTAGAAAAAGCCCAGCAGGAACTCATTTGCATATTAGGCCACACCCTGGCGTCACCATTGTTTCGTGCTGGGCTTTTTTGTAGGAAAAGCCCATCAGGGACTCATTTACATATTAGGCCACACCCCTGATGCCAAGCCAACCAGAACTGCATTCCTGTGCGTTCCTGCTCAAAACAAGCCCTGTATGTATTAATGGTCCTCATAAATTAACCACACATCCCTAGTCGATTGGGCTTCAATTAGAAATCTGTGCCACTACAACAAAAGAGAAAGCAATCTGTGCTTCTTTGGTATTTCCTTACCTCCAAACAGGGTTTTCTCCTACTGGTGCCCGTGTTGCTATTCTTGGAAACAATTATATGAGATCATGCAATGCCTTAACCTTAATCAACCTGAGTTTCAGATCATCTTGCTTTTGTGAATTCCAATTATAGAGTAAGTGGTAGAGATCTGATTTGCTTTGCCTTTTTTTTTTTTGCTTACTCTTGCCGTTAGCTAGCTAATTAGGAAGGGAAACTTTTGAATTGACTCTATCCATCATTTGGACCTGAGAGGAGTTTCCCACCCCCCTCCCTGCTGCTTCTTCATTTGTGTTTGAAAGGACTGGATTATGCAGAACACATTGATATCTACCTTAGCCGTGGACAATAAATCTAGATAATTCCATTGCCTGTAAATTCAAATAATAGTTGTTTCAAGAATCACATACATTCAAAAGGAATCATGGCACAAGTTAAGAAGTGAAAGAAACTGAAGAGAGAAAGCAAACCTATGTACCCTACACTTCGTTTTCAAGTAAACGACTGTTAATGACAACAATTAATGTTTGTTTGTTTTATTATCCAGGAGTACCTAAATCTTATCCTGAGGCACCTGATAAATAATCACATACTTATTTATGAGATATCAGAAGCTTTATCCTCTTGAAATTCACAATATTGTATTTTTTTTTCCAAATGAACAATGTATTAAGCATTCATAATAACATTAAAAATATTTTTTTTTTCACTTTTGAAGGTAGCTAGGAGAATACAGCTTTAATGTCTTAATTAATACTGCCACCTACTGGTCAAAAATAGGGAATTTGGGAATCTACCAAGTTGAAATATTTTTGCAAAGGGAAAAAATGACTAGCAATCAGCGGATTTACTAGAATAACTTTGCATAGGATTGCACTGTAAAGCCTCCCTAACTTTAAAAAAAAATCAATGATAATATTTTAAACATTTAAAATATTAAATATTTTAAACATCAATCTGAGATCTGAGGGGAAAGTGTACATTAAAAAAATTGCATTTGGATTTGCTACTTTTCTTGCTTTATTAAGGACCTGGAATATCACAATTTCTAACAGTCAGATCAAAAAATCAATCCGAGTAAAAAAGAGCCTTGTAAGATCTTGGAGGATTGGCTACATTGGGGTGTGTGGCCTAATATGCAAAGGAGCTTCTGCTAGAATTCCACCCTGAGTATCCATCACCTAAGAGATTCTCCCTGGCAAATTGCAGACAGATAATCTGCAATTTTAGAAGCAAATAAAATTGCTCTGTACAGGGAGGCATTATAACACTGTCATGTAAATGAGTTAGTTTTTCTGCCTTTCCCAAAATGAGCAAGAAGATCCAGTTTGGTATAGTGGCCAGTTTGCTGTAGTGGTTAAGAGTGTGGTCTCTAATATGGGAGAACTGGGTTCGATTCCCCACTCCTTCACATGCAGCCAACTGCATGATCTTGGGTCAGTCACAGTTCTCTCAGAGCTGTTCTCTCAAGAGCGATTCTCAAAGTGCTCTCACAGCCCCACCTACCTCATAGGGTGTCTGTTGTGGGGAGAGGAAGACAGGGAAATTGTAAACTCTAAGACTCTGAGTGAAGAGCAGGATATAAATGCAATTCTTTTTCTATCTATTATCTATCTTTCTTTAACTGTGATAACTGAGAATATTGACATGACTGTATTTAAACAGTATTTTAAATTATGTCGCTGTTTTGGTGAAATATTCAATTCACCCCCGAATGTTTTGATTTTGTGTAAGATACGGTGAGAAAACAATTTTAATACCTGTTTTATACTTGTTTCCTTAATTAGCATGGAATTAGTGAAGGATGGATTATAAATCCAATGTCCTCCTCCTTCTCCTCCTCCTCTTCTCCTCCTCCTCTCCTCCTCCTCCGTTTTAAACAAAAATGGCATATACTGGAAAGAGGAACTAAATCCTGAACCCTTCCTGTGCTCCAGCCCTTCCGCTATTTTTTTTTTTTTTGTCATTTGTAACATGTCCCTTTGAAGCGGCTTTTCAGTCCAGCAAGTCTTAGCTGGCTATGCCTGCAGCTCTTCCTTTCTTTTCCCTTCTCTTCCCATTTTTTCTTACTTTCCTCTCTTGCTGATGGGCTATGTTAGGGAAGGGGGTTGGGAGGTCAGGTTACCTGGAATTTGTTTCTCGTTATATTTACTATCTTATGTAGTAAGCAATTTTTAAAATCATAGAGGGAAAAAATGGATGTCCAGAAGATCCCAAGTTACCCACTATCTCATGCATAGAAAGGTCATCTGATTCTTTGTCATCGCTCGTCCCTGCTGAGCCTCTGTTGTGAGTGTTGCTCTTTACTGTCACAGGACATCTGTTTATGCCTCTGACTCAAAACACTCTGCACGTGCCTTCCTGCCAGCGTGTGCGAGACTTTGTTCAGCTTCTTGTAAGGCAGCCAAGTAGGCTGGTTGCCTAATGCCTATTGCAGAAGAGAGGAAAACCTCACCTCTACTTCTATCCTTTTCCCCTCAATCTGCAGGCAACCTGTCCATCATCGTAGAGAGGTAGGGTGTAGCCTGGGCTGCAGTATCCTCCCAATGGGCTGAGCCTATCTGCAAGCAGATGCAAGCAACTCTTTTGTCATTGCCTTCCAGCCTCAGCTACAGAGAATAAACTAGCTCAGGTCAACACAGTACATATGACTGTACAGATTTAAAAGCTCTCCCCAGTCCTGGCATGGTAGAAAATGTAAGCACTTTGCACAGAAACATCCATCATGATGATGTTGTTCAGCAAGAAATCTGGCTAGGTGTTTGGGTTGGAGAGATTCGTTCCAGGACTGTATCTGCTGAGTTGCCATCTCCTCTTTCTGCCTTTTCCAGTTGTAGGAGAAATGAAACTCAACAGTAAGGCTCCAGAATGACTGCCTGACTGACAGGTTTTTCAGACATTTCCAAATATTGGCAACAATTCTGTTCAGATTTGGAGCATGCTTGATATTTATGACTGGGGGTTGTTCAGGTCAGATCTTGCTTAGTTCCATTTCTACATCACTGTCATTGTAGTGTACTGAGAGCTTCAAATGAATACCCTTTGTTGGAGAGGCTCCTTGCAGCTTCATTCAGATTGGCTGCCCTTGCTGAGCCAGCCAATCAGGTAATATCCACTTAAATGAAGTCAATTGTTTGAGAGGCTCCTTGCAGCTACACTCAGAGTGGCTGCCCTTGCTGAGCTAGCCAATTAAGTAGTATCCATTTGAATGAAGCCCATGCAAATGAGGATTCCAAACACCTGGGGTTGTTTATTGCTGGAGGTGTGTTTTGGGTGGAGTTTCTGGGTATATAGCTACAGCTAGCTATATGTTTTTTCAGCTGGGTTTTTGCTAGTAAGAGAGCTATACTGGAATCATTATAATGTCTAACCCACTACTTTTCAGCCATCTTATTCGATTATGACATACAATTCTAAACGGCAATACAAACTTGTCAAGGCAACAGCTAAATATGCCTTGTCCAAAATAAACATTGCTCGTAATATAAATTCATAACAGGCCCTGGATAGGTTATGAGTTGACAATACTAACTTTGATGGACCAAGGGTCTGATTCAGTATAAGGCAGCTTCATATGGTTCAAGGTCTTTATAGTCCCCCAGTAGCAAGGAGGACCATGTATTTTGTTTCCGGGCTTGGTTAAGCCACAGCATTGATGGTTAAACCACAGTATTGATGGAACTCTCTGTCTGGGGCAGTGATGCTGTGTAATCTTGGTGCTTAGGGGTGGCAACAGTGGGAGGGCTTCTAGTGTCCTAGCGCCACTGGTGAACCTCCTGATGGCACCTGGTTTTTGGCCACTGTGTGACACAGAGTGTTGGACTGGATGGGCCATTGGCCTGATCCAACATGACTTCTCTTATGTTCTTATCTGCTGCTACAGTGTAAAAGGCCCTGAGAACCATTTCTTATGCTGTGTGAATGTTGCACCTTAAAAAATATCACTGCCTTGAGTGAGCACTTGGTTTGATCCTTTTGCCAAGGCTGGCTGTGTCTGGGGGGGGGGGGGGGGGGGGGAGAGACAGAGCTACCTGCCTGAGCTATTCTCACATCAGATTTTATCACCTACTGCTGCTTCAGCTGAGCAGCTCATAGAACTGGACCGTAAATCAATAATTTCTAATACAGTTGTAGCTCATTTGCTTGCCACAGTCAATTGGATAATTTAGGTAAGCATTTGTTGCACTTGGATGTATATATATATTCTTTCAGTGTTTGCAGATTATATTTCTTTATTCTTTCAAGGCAATGTTCCGACGCTGTCTTTTTATAGCTCGTTCGTGGGTCTCAGGCTAGAACTAGACATTACAGAACACGCATGGTTGATGCTGAAAATGGCAGTCATGTGTCTTCCCTTCTGTCTCCAGGACGCAGTCTGACTGCTGATGTTGGTGGTGCTCCAGAAAGTTTTCTGCTGCATTGCGATACAGGAACAAACAAAAAATATGGGATGGATAGTTGTCTAGGAGGGTAATTCCAGACAGGTAGCCATGTTAGCCTATATCGGGGGAGTGGGGGACAGGAAAGAGCCAGTTCGGTGTAGTGGTTAAGAGTGCAGACTCTAATCTGAGAGAATCAGGTTTGATTCCCCACTCCTCCACATCCAGCTGCTGGGTCGGTCACATTTTTCTCCGAGCTTTTCTCTCAAGAGCAGTTCTTGAAAAAGATCTCACTCCCACCTATCTCACAGGATGTCTGTTGTGGAGAGAGGAAGGGAAAGGAGACTGTAAGCTGCTCTGAGACTCCGAGTGAAGGACAGGGAATAGATCCAATATCCTCCTACTACTCTTCTTCTTCTTCTCCTTCTCCTTCTTCTCTTTTTTCTCCTTCTTCTTCTCCGACTCATCCTCTTGCTCATCCTCCAAGGCAATATAAGGCATCATATGTCCAGGGCGTACTATTACTAGTCTTAAATTATTGTTCTCCTACAAGAAACTTCAAAGGTAGAATCCAAAGCAAAATGACTTATACATAATTCACAAAAAAATTTGTTCAAGACTATTAATCTCCCAGGTCTGGGACCTGGGATCCAAGACATGTGCTATGATATCAGCGCATAGCACATTTCCCCTGCCCACAGGTGGCACAAGCCAAAAAGCAGGTGGGGAAACTTGCAGCTTGTTAGGAGACACCATGGATTCTGTCTAGCATCACTAGAAATTGTGAAGGAGAGAGGAGACACAGGAACACGGATACATATGACATAACATCAAATTCTGTTCACAAGCACCAATTACTGAGTCCTCAAGTCCCATTTTTCTAAGCCTGATGGTAGCTAACCATCTTGAGGAAAGCCAACAGATTCATTTTGTCATCAGTCTTCACCCTGAGATGGACAAGAAAGACAGTATAAGTAATGTGTTCCAAAGGAGTTGAAGGTATGGAAATCAACAAAACTACTTATCAGCATTGAATTCCCAACTAAAAGGCACAGGTATAACATGTGAATTTAACAGTATAGGTCAGGGGTGTCAAACTCATTTGTTATGAGGGCCAGATCTAACACAAATGAGACCTTATTGGGCCTGGTCATGTCAGGTTGGGCCAGGCCATGCCTGTGTCGGGCCAGGCTATATGTGTAACCTATTTAAGATTACGTAACAGAGATATAAACTTTTTAAAGGACACAAATAAACACAATTAAATATTTTTTTTCAAAAAAAATCTTTAAACATGCTTAAAATGTTATCACTTCTTGGTCTTAAAGGTGGTTTCTTTGTATTTCTCCCTTGGGATTCAGGGAACTGGGCAAAGGAAGCTGTGGCTCTTTCCTTCCTTCCCTAAGGGACTGGGGGAGGCCTCAGCCCACAGAAGGAAAAGAGGCTTGGCTAAGTAGCTCTGCTGTGTCATTGAGAGAGCCTGGCAAAGCAAGCTGTACCTCCCTCCACTTCCTCCCCAAGGAAGGAGCCTCAGCCAATGGGAAAAATAGAGGTTTTGCTCTGTAGCCCCTGTGAGATTGAACAAGCCTTGTAAAGCAAGCTCCTATGCAGAAGGAAGCAAGAGAGAAGGAGAAGGAAGCAGATGATAGCCAGTTGCACGAAGGCCTGATAGGAGCCCTCTGGGGGCCTGATTAGACCCCCGGGCCACATGTTTGACACCCCCGGTATGGGTGTTTTGGTAGCTTGAAAGGGCAGCCACACTGAACTGCAAAGCTACGGAATGAACGTCTAGTGCCTAGAGATACATTGGTTTTCAGCCTTGTCCCAGAGTAGAGCATCCTTGCTTTATCTTGTTTTCCTGGTTCCATTTACACTTAGAGAGCCAGCTTGGTATAGTGGTTAAGTGTGCAGACTCTTATCTGGGAGAACCACGTTTGATTCCCCACTTGCACCTGCTGAAATGGCCTTGTGTCAGCCATAGCTATCGCAGGAGTTGTCCTTGAAAGGGCAGCTGCTGTGAGAGCCCTCTCAGCCCCACCCACCTCACAGGGTGTCTGTTGTGGGGGAGAAGATATAGGAGATTGTAAGCTGCTCTGAGTCTCTGATTCAGAAAGAAGGGCGGGGTATAAATCTGCAGTCTTCTTCTTATGCCCATTTAACAATAACTCAAGGAAGTAAATTGCTGTAGTTGCTGCTCTCTGAACTATGTACATCAAAGTGTTTTTGCTACAATACGTTCAGCCAAATAAGACACCCCACCCTGCTAAACAGAGGGCGTTTGATCTGAAATAAGTCACTCGTTGAACTTCAACACTCTTGCTCCATTACTTTGAACAAAATGCTCTGGACTGCCATACTATACAATGTGGCTCATTGCTGTACTGTGATGCCTATTATTTAACATCTCCAATTATGAATTGGAAAAAAAGGAAAATATTTGCAGAATCCAGCACTGTGTAATTCTTTTAAAAGATTAAAATTTTGGCCAGATAACCAACAGCTTGATTCAGTCTAGCATGCAGCAATACAATGCATTGTATCTATAAGGCACAGAAATGATGACTCATTTAACTTCGGAAATGATATGTTCATTCTAATTTGCAGCATCTGAAAAACTGCAGAGGAGACCCTGGCTGTGATCCATATGCCATCTACACTATTGTAGTTGGATGGAAGTATATGGAAGTATGTATAGGTGTGATTGTACATGATGAATCAATCACCCAAGTGCCGTGAGACACCTGTCTTCATGCTGGCCATCCAATGTAGGAATACCGTAATTATTCATTATTGCTATTTGAGGGATTATTACTGAAGGGGATCTCTCATTCCTCCAAAACTGTCTACTAGCTTAGATCAGCAGCGGTGGCCTTTAAAAATACCTTCTTGGCGTTTGTCTCCAATAGGGATTGGCTGGGATTGCGCCTCCTGATCACTTGCAAGGATCAGATTGGAAGGGAGCCTTGTAAGCTCTTGGAGGATTGGCTACATCAGGGGTGCCTGGCTTAATATGCAAAGGAGCTCCTGCCAGAATTCTACCCCGGACAACTTCTATTGATAGCACTGTCCCCTTTTTTAAATGCATGATGTATCCTGTTCAGGAAAATCGTACTGTATGGTGCTTCCAAATATTGTTGACCAAACATATATTGTAACTGTCAGGGCTTTTTTGTAGAAAAAGGCCAGCAGTAACTCATTTGCATATTAGGCCACCCCCCCCGACATCACCATTGTTTCATGCAAGGCTTTTTTGTAGGAAAAGCCCAACAGGAACTCATTTGCATGTTAGGCCACATCCCTGATGCCAAGCCAGTCAGAATTGTATTCTTGTGCATTCCTGCTAAAAAAAAAAGCCCTGGGTGGTGGAAAGTGCTATCAAGTCACAGCTGACTTATGGTGACCCTATGGGATTTTCAAGGCAAGGGACATTTAGAGGTAGTTTGCCATCACCTGGGTCTGCATCATGATCTTGGTGGTATTCCTTGGAGGTCTCCTATCTAAATACTAGCCAGGGCTGACCCTCCTTAACTTCTGACATCTGGAGACCAGGCAAGACTGGGCTACCCAGGTCAGGGCTACCAGTGGATATTTCCAGGCCTTAGATTCAGTGGGAGCTCACAGGAGCAGAGCTCCTGAACCTTTCTGAGAGTTCCACCTCCTCCTTCTGAGAGTTCCACCTCCTTCTCCATTGAATAGTGCAGCTGCAGAACAATCCCTGGATGAGCTCCACCACATATCTTTCTACAAAATAACCCCTGGATATTTCATTTGAAAAAAAGATAAGAACATAAGAGAGAAGCCATGTTGGATCAGGCCAATGGCTCATCCTGTCCAACATTCTGTGTCACACAGTGGCAAAAAAAAAAAAAAACCAGGTGTCATCAGGAGGTCTATCAGTGGGGCCAGGACACTAGAAGTCCTCCCACTGCTCCCCCCTGCAAAGCATCATGAATACAGAGCATCACTGTCCCAGACAGAGAGTTCCGTCAATACACTGTAACTAATAGCCACTGATGGACCTCTGCTCCATATGTTGATCCAATCCCCTCTTGAAGCTGTCTATATTTGTAGCTGCCACCACCTCCTGTGGCAGTGAATTCCATGTGTTAATCACCCTTTAGGTGAAGTACTCCCTTTTGGGTGAAGATACAAATAAGCTCAAGCTGTACACAAAGACAAGAAAGAAGAGGTGGTCCTTGAGATGTTTATTTATTTATTTATATTTTGCCTTATATCCCGCCCTTCCCACTGAAGTGGCTCAGGGCGGCTTACAACATAATCAACTTACATAATTTTAGCTTAAAAAACATTTACATAAGAAGATTAAAACAATAAATTAAGGTGATCAAGGTTTAGGTGATCAAGTATTCGAAATGGTTCCCCTACATTGTACTCTTTTCAAACTTTGAAGTAGGTAAGTCTTATTTCCATGATGCCAACAGTGAGTGAGGCTAAAAGGCAGTGATTTGTCTAGGGCTGCCTAATGAGTTCATGGCTGAGGTGGAATTCAAAATGGAGACCTTCTGACTCAGAACGCAGTTGCTTAGCCACAAAGCAACAACAGCTCTGGAAATATAGAGTAGCCTGTTGCCTCCCTGAGTGATGAATCCCACGACTGAATGCCTCATTTTCTTCAATCTCATTAGGTGCCCACTGGCAACCCAGCAGCCTTGATGTACTCCCAACACTTGTTGCAAATGATGTGTACACTTGGTTATAATTATTTTCTCCTGTTCACCTAAGGGAGAACTAAGCTCCTCTCCTTACCTGCCTATTATTCCTTCCCCTTCTAAAGTGCTATCAAAGTTAAATCACAATTAAAAGAACCTAATTTAGGGACAAAACAAAGCGGGGAAATTGTTATTCTCTTAAAGGAGGGCTACTATGGAGGAACACTAATTTAGTATACATTTATGGATACTAATTTAGTATATATTTAGTACATGTTCTCTGACTGTGCGCCTATAAGCATAACTATTATCTGATGAACAGACTTTAAGGAGGGTGTTTAGTAAGCTGTGAGTGAGCCTAAATTCTCTTTATTGCCAGTGGGAGCTACCACTGTGCTCTCTAGCATTTCCCTCCTAATTTCAGTAAAAAGTACATTATTGGAAGCACTTATCTCAGTGGTGGCTGACCGAAAACACAACAATTCCGGCAGAGTAGCACTAATTGTTTTGCAACGAAGCTTGGAGTTCTGTTTACCATATGCCTTCAGGTTTCTCTCTTGTTTTCCCTACAACGTTCACGCAATGAATCGTTTTAATTAGCACAAAAAATGTAAACGGATAAAGACATTAGATACTGGAAGATGAATAAGAAATGGTATAATGAGACTTCAAAATAGCTGGAGGAGCTGGAAATCCCATTAGGGCTTTCCATTAAGTGGACAAAGACAACAGACCTACACAAACATCCATTTTCCCCCCAGGGAACAGATCATAGCACAGTCTGCCTATGAGCTCTTGTGGTTTGTGTGCATAGGGTCCTGTACAAATGTCATCTTGAAATCATGGAAATCGAGGGCAAGGGCAAGGGGGTCAGCTGGACTCACCCACAGGAGATGGGGAGGTGGGAATGTGAGGGGCAGGATCACAACATTGCCATAATATCACTTCCGGGGTGAATCCAGAAGTTATGTTATTGCATTGGTGCAATGCTTTAGCTTTTATCATAAAGTTTATCATAGAGCTTTAATCATAGAGTTTCTGGTGAATCATAGAGTGTCATCTTGATGTAATGACATCTCTTCCAGATTTGCCCAAGAAGAGACATCATAGCATTGCTGCACCAATTTTTCTTACCATTTCCCCTTCCTGCCACTCTACTGAGCCGTTGTGATGGTCAGGAGATGCCGGAAGAAGGGGCAACTTGAGGTGACCAAGTCCTATGAAAACCAAGTCCTATGAAAAAAGGTTGAAGGAGCTGGGCGTGTTTAGCCTGGAGAGGAGGTGGCTGAGAGGTGATATGAGCACCATCAAGTACTTGAAGGGCTGTCATATAGACGATGGTGTGCAATTGTTTTCTGTGGCCCCAGAAGGTAGGACCAGAACCAATGGTTTGAAATTAAATCAAAAGAGTTTCTGGCTCAACATTAGGAAGAACTTCCTGACCATTAGAGCAATTCCTCAGTGGAACAGACTTCCTTGGGAGGTGGTGGACTCTCCTTCCTTGGAGGTTTTTAAACAGAGGCTAGATGCCATCTGACAGCAATGAGGATCCTGTGAATTTAGGGGCAGGTATTTGTGAGTTTCTTGCATTGTTCAGCGGGTTGGACTAGATGACCCTGGAGGTCCCTTCCAGCTCTATGATTCTATGAGGTGCAGCCTTGATACCAAAAATAAACATTTGCACGGGGCTCTGCTCATGACCTGAGTTTGATCCTAGCAGAAGCTGGGTTCAAGGAGCTGGCTCAAGGTTGACTCAGTCTTCCATCTTTCCGAGGTTGGTAAAATGAGTACCCAGCTTGCTGGAGGTAAAGTGTAGATGACTGCGGAAGGCAATGGCAAACCACCCCACTAAAAAGTCTGCCAAGAAAATGTCGTGATGTGATGTCACCCCAGAGTCGGAAACGACTGGTGCTTGCACAGGGGACTACCTTTATCTTTATCTAATGACCCATTCATGGAGAAGACCCCTTGCCACAGAGCAAGCAGTTCTGGCACATGCAAAGAGAACATTCTATAAATCAGGCCTGCAAAAATTATGATCCATCAAATGGGAAGCATAGCGTCAGCTATTTTTAATAGCCCAGGTAGGATCCCAATATTTTCCCCCTTTATCAGACTTCTGATGTGTCATCGCTGTGGTATTTTGGAAGAATTTTTTTTAATGTGTTATTGTATTGTTTTTAGATCAAGATGGCTAGCTATGTTAGTCTGACTATAGAAATAGAAAAGAAGAAGAGTCCAGCAGCACCTTAAAGACTAATAAAATTTGTGGTAGGGTATGTGCTGTAAAGTATCTAAAGAAGCGAGCAGTGACTTACAAAAGCTCATACCCTACCACAGATTTTGTTAGTCTTTAAAATGCTACTGAACTCTGACTCTTCTCTATTCATTGCATTAATAGCACCGAGAGCCAGTTTGGTGTAATGGTTAAGTGTGTGGACTCCTTATCAGGGAGAACTGGGTTTGATTCCCCATTCCTCCACATGCACCTGCTGATGTGACCTTGAGACAGTCACAAGTTCTCTCAGAGCTGTTCCTCTCAAGAGCAGTTCATGTCAGAGCTCTGTTAGCTTCACTTACCTCACAGTACTACCGTTTTCGCACACAGCTTACCACCGGGTCACATTCCTGTTCTCTCCGCGGCGTCTGTCAGATTTCCTATTATCTGCGCCGGAGTTACAGGAAGTGCCGCGGCTTTTGCACAGCAAACGTAAACTGGGTTTTAGCGGATTACGTTTGCTACGCAAAAGCCACGGCACTTCCTGTAACTTCGGTGCAGATAATGGGAAATCCGACGGGCGCTGCGGAGAGAACAGGAATGTGACCCCGTGGTAAGCTGTGTGCGAAAACGGTCTGTGTCTGTTGTGGAGAGCAGAAGGGAATGGAGATTGTAAGCCACTCTGAGACTCCTTTGGGTAGTGAAAGGCAGGGTATAAATATGATCTCCTCCCCCTCCTCTTCTTCTTCCCCAGGAAAATAAAAATGGCTGTAAGAAATAATTAGTTTATTAGCAATTAGTTTATTGACAATATCTGTAAAAAGAAGCACATTTCATGAAGAACTCTTTTTTTGCAGTTATAAACACTTTGTATCCCTAAGAAGCTCAATGCTTTCTATACATTTCTGGTTGGGTTTTAAGTTCAATTATCCTACCAACAACATTGGAAGAAACTGAATGTTCATCACTGCATTAAATACCGTTGCCTGGGGAAACCATTCTAATAATCCCTGAGGAGAAACACTAATCTATTTTAAGTGACTCAGGAAATGTTAATTGTTGTTTTCTTACGTATATGCTGTGTGTGTGGATGTTCTTTCCTCCCAAGTAGATACCGTTAATGCAATATCTCACTGGACTGTAACCATCTGTCTTTCTGGTGATGAGGCTACTAGTATTCGGATGTGGTGTTCCTGGCGGTCTTGCTAGGGCTCGGATTGGCATGCATCCAATTACCACATCCTCTTAAGGTTATAAAACTACTCAGGTTTAAAGGTCTCCCCTTTCATCTGCCTCACACCGGATATTATTACAGAAAGTTCTGTTCTCCTTGATTAGGAAACTGAAGCAATGGACTTTCTTTTTTTTTTTTTTAAAGTTTCTTTCAAGGCTCCGGTAGAGCAGACAAGAGGGGAAAGCTCCATAGCTGTTAATCATCTACATTGCTAGAGTTGGTCTCTATGCCTGCTCAGCATGTTCCCATCTAAACCCATATGACAGTGCAGTGATTCCTAAATCTAGATCATAAGGAACGGTGTACAAATATGGAACATAACTTATGTCTACTGAAAGGGATTTCTGGAGAGTAACACCCCTTTTATTGTATTTATTTTAAGGTTTTGGTTTTGACCTCAATTTCAAATGAGCTAAAACGAGATGGGAAGTTTCATAGCTCACGAGAGGGTGAGTAGTTTTGTCACATGATTTGCAAGGATTGTGCTATGCATACAAAAGATCCTAGACAGCAGGATCCAAAAAGAACTTTTCCTGACACCCTAGAGCAGGGCTGGCCAAACTGTGGCTTGGGAGCTACATGTGGCTCTTTCGCACATATTGTGTGGCTCTTGAAGCCCCCACTGGCCTGTTGGCCAGCTTGGAGAAGGCATTTCTGTCTTTAAATCACTTCTCCAGCTGGAGGTTTGGAGAATGCATTTAAAGTTAAAGTTGTTTTCTTTCCACCTCTCCCTTGCTTCCTCTCTCTCCCATCTTTCTTCCTTCCTTCCTTCCTTCCTTCCTTCCTTCCTTCCTTCCTTCCTTCCTTCCTTCCTTCCTTCCTTCCTTCCGGTCCTGCAGCTCTCAGACATCTGACATCCATGTGACATTTACTCTATGTGGCTCTTATATTAAGCAAGTTTGGCCACCCCTGCCCTAGAAAGCCATTGCTAATTGGGGTAAGTAATTCTGAACTGGACAAGGGTCTGATACTCTTCATACTTTGTCCATCTAGTACTCCTAAAAACTCTTCCCTAGGAATATCACATTGAATAAAATTTAACTTGCTTTTGAGTAGGGCTGCTTAAGTTTGCTCTTGTATTAAGCTATGCTGAGACTGGATTGTTGAGTATTTTATTCTACACACTTTGTACTTCAGTATAACAAAACTTGAGTCCCGGGCCACTTTTAAGACCAACAAAGGCGGATTCCCCACTACCCTTGTCCCGGTCTCACACACCTCTTCTCTGTGGGGCTTCCATCCAATTTCACACAAGCTGCCATGGGGCTGAGACACGACACGCCTCTTTCCCACAGCAAGCAAGATCCTCTGAAAACCAGATTCTGCTTGCCGTGGGAAAGAGGAAGGGTGAGTCACAGCCCTGTGACAGCTTGTGCGAAATTGGACGGAAGCTCTGCAGAGAAGAGGAGCATGAGACCGAGACAAGGCTAGTGGGGAATCAGTCTTAGTTTAACTATGGGCAGGGCTTTTTCTTGTAGAAAATTCCCAGCAAGATCTTGTTTGCATATTAGGCCATGCCCCCTGATGTCATCATAGCTCCACACACAGGGTTTTTGTAGAAAAAGCCCAGTTGGAACTCATTTGCATATTAGGCCACACCCCCTGATGTCAAGCCAGCCAGAACTGCATTCCTGCACATTCCTGTTTGGTGTAGTCAGTTTGGTGTAGTGGTAACATGCACGAACTCTTATCTGGGAGAACCAGGTTTGATTCTCAGTTCTCCACTTACAGCTGCTGGAATGACCTTGGGTTAGCCATAGCTATCGCAGGAGTTGTCCTTGAAATGGCAACTTCTGAGAGAGCTCTCTCAGCCCCACCCACCTCACAGGGTGTGAGAGGAGAAGATATAGGAGACTGTAAGCTGTTCTGAGTCTCTGATTCAGAGAGAAGGGTGGGGTATAAAACTGCAGTCTTCCTGCTCAAAAATTCCTGTACATTCCTGATCCTGATCATAAGCGTTCATGTGTGTGCAGCTTATACCCAAAATTAAACATTGTCAATATTAAAGGTGCCGCAGGACTCAAACGTCGTTGTATTGTTTCAGACCAACATGGCTGCCCACCTGAATCTATGCCGTACTTGTTACAGATAAGTCATAGAAACTTGTTACAGATAAAGTAACAACAAATACTGATATAATTAAGATGTCATCTCTCTAGTTAAAAGTACCCTAGTTATATTTTTATCATTCTTTACCTTTCCATGTTTCTGAAATCTAAGTACCAGTTTCTCATTCTTATTCAGTTCTAGTCAAGACAAATAAGTGGGGGCGGGGGGAGAACAGCTAAAAGTCTACATTTGGGTATGCCATTCTAAAGATTTAGATATTGGATATGGCCATTCTGTAAATTAATGGCCAAGGCATTATTTGTTTCACTGGGGTCGGAACAAAGACACGTTGGAGTACCTTTGGACATTTTGAAAGCATAGCTAGGGAAGTTTTGAAAGTCACCCTGACTCTATGTGGCTCGTTTTTATTAGTACAAAAGCCACAGGGTCTCCCCCCCCCCTTTGATTTTTCGCATCCACATGTAGTTTGTACAATTAGCCAAATGCTGCTGAGTCAAGTTGGACTTTCTCTTTTATAAATGTTGCACCTTCCATTTTAAGAGGGCCATTAAATACTTCAGGGGTCCAAAAGGCTACTTTGGAGTCCATGGAGGGGGGGGGGGAGGAAACATCAGGAAGTTGCCTCACACCTATACGTCCACCCCTGTAATTTCTCTCTGAAGAACTTTGGGATGCTACTGTGGTGAAGAGAAACCTTTGGAAACCCTGAAGCAAGTATAAACAAGGTGTCTGATGAGCAGGTAGTGTTATAGCTATTGAAAACATGATGAAAGACTGAAAAGGAAGACAAAAGACCTGGGGTTTCTTTTATGTTTCCTTGAAGACTCAAACTACACGTTACAGGTAGGGATGGGATAACTTGTGGCCGCCAAGACCATTTTATAGGAGAAATTAGATGTTTAAAAATTGCTGAGAGGCCCTGATCAGCATAAAGCACATAGAGGCACTGTGTGCTTTTTGTTTTCCTTCCCCAGCACGTGCCTTTTAAAGTGCCAAAACAGTTTCCCACAATTGTTTCAGCACTTTAAAAGACTTGGGAATGGAAGGAAAAAATTCTGGGGCTGAGAGTTGCCAATCCACTGTGTGCCCCATCCTGGCTGATTAAAGCTTGCCAGATGGAGCTATGGTATCCTATACAGGACATCGTAACTAGATTTCTCTCCGAAGGGCTTTTCCCAACGCCTCTGAAAGAGGCAGTGGTCTGCCCTCTCCTGAAAAAACCCACATTGGACCTGGCCAAATTGGCATATTATCGGCCAGTCTTGAACTTGCCCTTTTTTGGACAAGATTATTGAGAGGGCAGTAGCTCTACAGTTACAGATTTTTCTGGAGGATGTTTCCATCCTAGATTCCCATCGGTCCGGTTCCCGCCCAGGTCATGGGACAGAGACAGTACTGGTCACCCTAATGGATGCCCTCCAGCGGCATCCGGACTGAGGTGGTTCAGCAGTACTGATGTTGTTAGATCTATCGGCTGCATTCAATACGGTCGACCATCAGCTGCTGACCCTCCGACTTGCACACACAGAGATTCAGGGGTTGGCCTTGCAATGGCTTTCCTCTTTCCTTTATGGTCGGGGACAAAGGGTGGCAATCAGGGGACAATCATCTCAGAGACACTCGCTTAATTGTGGTGTGACTCAGGGGGCAGTGCTCTCCCCGAGGTTGTTTAACATTTATATGTGCCCCCTTGCTCAGATTGCCCGGAGGTATGGACTGGGTTGCCATCGGTATGCTGATTTTATAATTTTTATTGGTTTAACTATAAAAAGAAAAAGCATAAGTATAGATACAGAAACATTAAAGGGGGGGGGTGGATACAGAATGGGAGACCAGAAACAAAGAATAATGCAAATATATCAGTTACATTTCTACCTCCAAATGAAATACCCAATTCTTTCTACCTGCAAGTATTAAATTTTCTCCTTATATTTTACCATCTTTATCTTTCATTATACACTTTTTACTAAACTATTACTTAAAATACAGGTCTAGACTATTCTTCTTCAGCACATTTAAGTATAAGAAAGTCAGAGAAGTCTCAACACAGAACTAATTGTCTAAGCTTAACCATATTAAAAAATACAGACTAACTTATTATTTTAACAATGTTGTCATTAAAATGAGCATAAGAAACAAATATCTTTATCCTTCTAACTTGCTTATTTCAAACGGAAAGAAAAAGAAATCAGATTTAAAATATCATAAAACGTAGAGATAAAAAAGTGATAAGCAGAAAAAAAATATAGTAATTTATCTGTCTCAATATAAACAATTTCTCCAAACAAACATATTAAGAGCAGATCTACCAGATTACAGAATAATTGTGTTGTCTGCCTTCTTAAAAATTAACCCGTTAACTATTTATTTATATAAAATTCTTTTCAAAACTTTTAAATCCTTTTATATCCATATTACTAGGAGGAACAACTTAATATGCCCCAAAAATCTCACTTGGCCTTTTAAAATCGCATGTCAGTTCTAGTTGAGAGTTCCATATCCAGTTACCCACAGAGAGAGAAATAGTTTAAAAACCCTTCTTCCTAAAAGTTTTCCACATCTTGATTTTATTGCTGAGATATACCTTCTCTCTCCTTAGTGCGGTCATCCCTCTCAATAAAAATAGTAAGGATCCCACGCCACTTGTTCCTCTCAAAAAAACTTCAATCAGTCTCGATTTCCGGTCCTTCTTTTTAACTGCACCATAAGGTTCCATTTTGGTTTTCTTCTGTTCATTTCCCAGTCTATTAATCAAAATTGAAAAGTAACTCAGATACCCAGTTAGTCTGTCTCTCCAAATCTCCTCCAGCCGTGTGTTTTGATTGTTGCCATTTCAGTTGCACTCAGGCGACAAAGACAAATCTCTCTAAAATATATCTCATTTTTGTTCAGACCATATTATAGCCAGATAATAGTCTCGCTAGCACATATTCAATTATAATCCGGGTCAATTTGAGAATCTATATTCAGTCTAATTCAAATTGTTGCCAATGTTCAAAGTTGTTCTTTGTCTTTTCGAAGCCTCATTCATGGGAAAGTAAGGAGGGGGGGAATTCGCCTCCTTCCCTTCCTTTGAACTGCCCCGTTTGTTGTTATGTAAAATGACCCATTAGCCAGCGGTATTGAAAATAAACTTACTTGCCGAGTAGAATTGCCGTGCTTGAGGTAGGAAAACGATGCATCAGAAGCTTGTTAAGAGAAAAAAGAGCAAGCGGTCGGCTGTTCACTTCTTACTGCTGTGATGGCGATCATGGCGGCGGAGCTTCGGGGCATACAAGAAGGGCAGGAACAGCCGCTGCTATGCCCCTGGCTTCTTGCAAAGCCCCATGTCAAAAGGAAACCCCTTCAGGGTCTCCCAGGAGATGCCATGTCTGTGGCACCTCTCCAACCGGCTCGAGACAAGCTCCGCAGACCTCCACTGAGCTCAAGGCAACATAACCTGGAAGTCAGCCACCATCAGTATGCTGACGACACCCAGCTCTATCTACTGATGTACGGCCGGTCTGGCTGTGTCCCAGAAAATCTAGACATTGCGCTGCAAGCTGTGGCTGGATGGCTTAGGCTGAGTTGACTGAAGCTGAATCCAACGAAGACAGAGGTCCTTTGTTTGGGTTGTAGTGGTCCGGGCAGGAAAATTCCCTTACAAGCTCTTGACGGGGCACCACTTACAATGACATCCAAGGTCAGGAGCTTGGAGGTGCTGCTGAACCTGTCCTTGTCAATGGAGGCCACTGCCAAATCAGCCTTTTTCCATTTCAGGTGGGTGAGGTATTGGTTCCCTTCCTCAAGCACTGTGACCTTGCAACTGTGATCCATGCAATAGTCACCTCAAGATTGGACTACTGTAATGTCCTCTACATGGAACTGCCCCTGTCTCGAAACCGGAAACTGCAGCTAGTGCAGAATGTGGCAGCTAGGCTACTATTGGGGCTCCCCAAGTGGAGGCTGAGGGAACTGCACTGGCTGCCAATAGTATACTGGATTCGTTACAAGGTGCTGGTTATCACCTTTAAAGCCCTATATGGCTGAGGACCTACTTACCTTAGGGACTGTCTCTCCCCACACTTTCCCCAGAGGGTACTTAGATCTGGGACACAACATCTATTAGTGATCCCCGGACCAAGGGAGGCAAGATTGAAGTCAACTTGAGAGAGAGTCTTCTCGATCGCTGCCCCCTTCTGGTGGAATCAGTTGCCGGAAGAAGTTAGGGTCCTGTAGGACCTTGTCCAGTTCCGCAAGGCCTGTGAAATGACACTATTTCAGTTGGCCTTTAGTCTGGAATGACTGATATGGGACTAGGGAATGATAGTTTATATCCTGAACGCCATCTGAAATGTAATAGTGTCAGCTGATATTAGCACCAGAATGTTTTAACTACTTTAATGGTTTTAATAATGTAATGTGAACTGTTCTGTTTTTACGTGTTGTGAGCCGCCTTGAGCCTGCTCTGGTGGGGAGGGTGGGATATAAATCCAATAAACTTAATTCCCAAATGGAGGCAGGGGATCCCCCGGGTTAGAGAACCTCCCTCCACTTTAGGGTCATCAGAAAGTGGGGGGAGGATGTCTGCTGGGCACTCCCTTATTCCCCATGCAAAGCAATTCCCATAGGGAATAATGGAGAATTGATCTGCAGGTATCTAGGGCTCTTGGGGGGGGCTGTTTTTTGAGGTGGGGACACCAAATTTTTAGTATAGCATCCAGTTGCTCCCCCCAACATACCCTCCAAGTTTCAAAAGGATAGACTGAGGGGTGTGAGAAAATGACCCCTCTGTCACAAACACGGTTGCCAGGGCGCCTGGAGAAGTAAGCTTGCATCCGCCTGGCCAGTGAATGCGAGTGATACTACCCAGGAAATACATAAGACTCCCGTGTACCTATTAACAAGAACATAAGCGCTTGAGTCAGGCACAGAGTGTCTGCAGCCGCGCAATAACATTTCCCCGCCATCGTGTGGAACCCGCCATGGCGAGGAGGAGGCTACGCCGCCACGGAGCTGTCCAGGCGAACGGTGTCAAGGCGCTAAGCATGGAAACCACTGTGTTTCGCTTACACCACATGTAGCCATCTTCCTGCCTGGTTGGGCTTCATTCCTTCTATGTGGGAACCTCACGTACACACCTTGAGTCATTCCTAGCCCGCAAGCAACCCACCTAGTCTATGAATGGATTAATGGCTCCACTATTAATCCTGATTGCCCAGTAATTTACTGAACAACCGTTTTCACCCCGGAGAGTTGAGAAAGAGGAAGGATCTCTCCTGATACAGCCAAGCCCTTTTGTCTACACCGGAATACCTAGGTGCATATCTGATTCTCTATTGTCCCTTTCCCAGTTAATCCCATCTCCTCCCAATCACCCAACCATTCCCACATTGATACCAGCGGAGCCGCCCCAGGCCCTGTCGCAACCTGGAAGTTTCCAGGATGCCCAGGATGAAGGTGATGTTCATTGGTTGAAGCACACATCCAATCAGGTGTCGCCATTGACTCGCCATTGGTCCAGCCGATGTCCAGCCTTCGTGGTCATCAGCAGAACCTCCCATGACCACTCCCAGTCACCTCCCATCCCCTCAGGACTAAGGTGACTCTATATAACCTGTGGACTAGCTACCCACAGGTGTGCCTTCTACTCAGTAACCCCCATTCCCGCTGTGTAGTTACACCCCCGATTCCTGATCAGTTTCGGGACCTTTCCCCCATTCCCTCATTCGTCGCCATCGGAGCCTTCCCTTGGAGTCTGCGAGAGGTAGTATTACCCTGTATGTCCATTCCTTTATGTTCCCCTATCGATCTCTCTATATTTCTTAGACCTGTGTGAATGTGTGATTGATTTTGTATCTTGAATGAAAGAACTATTGTTTCAAATAAACCACAATTGATTTTATTAAATTAGAGTCCTTTATTGAGCATTGACTCTCTGATCGGTTGAGCCTCGTATACACAGATAACAAAGATTCCTTTTTGGGGCTAGCTGTCTCTCAATCTAATTCCCCAATCTCATTTTGAGAGCAGTTTCCCTAACAGAAATTGGTGGAGAAAGATTGGGCATTATCCTGTTTGTGTGAATGCACGCGAGTCGACACGCGTGTCTTCATACAGACAGACGTAAGGTTGCACCGTTCAGAAAGTCTTGCTAGCGAGGCTATTGCGTGAGTGATTGAGTGAATGAGTTCTGTGTGAACGGCTCTAGCGAGCATTTCTATAAATTGTGGGTTGGGCTGCTCCCCTTTCTATCATTCAGCGTTGGACTTCTCAGCCGCACCTAGGAGGCCAGACACCTCGCAAGAGGACTGAGCCCGATAGAACGCAAGGGGGAAGTCCCGTGAAGTCTGGCCGCCGTCCCGAGGCCTTCTAAACGCGTCTATCGTGGGAGGGAATGTCAGGACAGGCTAGGATTGTTTAAGATCTGGATAGAGCACCCTTCCCTTCTCCCTTTTCTTTAGAGCTTAGTGCACACACGCACACACACTACATACACACTCAGACACCTACACACACACACCCAAGTCCTTACACGAGTCTAGGCCAAGGCTAGTCTAAGGCACCCGACAGTCAAGAAGGCAGGTGGGTCGTAGGACCGCTGCAATCTGACTGCTGGGCAACTTTTATTTTATTTGCCCGAGACGCGACCGTCGGGTCGGCTCGAGGCTCCCCTTTCTGCCCGAGACGCGATCGTCGGGTCGGCTCGTGGCTTCCCTTTTGGCCGAGACGCGATCGTTGGGTCGGCTCGTTGCCTAAAACTTTGCCCGAGACGCGATCGTCGGGTCGGCTCGTGGCTTCCCTTTTGGCCGAGACGCGATCGTTGGGTCGGCTCGTTGCCTAAAACTTTGCCCGAGACGCGATCGTCGGGTCGGCTCGTGGCTTCCCTTTTGGCCGAGACGCGATCGTTGGGTCGGCTCGTTGCCTAAAACTTTGCCAGAGACGCGATCGTCGGGTCGGCTCGTGGCTTCCCTTTTGGCCGAGACGCGATCGTTGGGTCGGCTCGTTGCCTAAAACTTTGCCCGAAGACGCGACCGTTGGGTCGGCTCGAGGCTCCCCTTTCTGCCCGAGACGCGATCGTCGGGTCGGCTCGTGGCTTCCCTTTTGGCCGAGACGCGATCGTTGGGTCGGCTCGTCGCCTAAAACTTTGCCCGAAGACGCGACCGTTGGGTCGGCTCGGTGCCCCCTAACCTTAGCTAAAATACCACCAGAGATTAGCAATAGGTGAAATACAAAGAAAAACCTACCCCCACGCTAAAATGGAGATTTTCGCGAAAAAGGAAGAAATCCCCAAGTTGGAAAAATGGTTGTTAAAGAAAGGGGACAACCCTTGGCACAAGGGAATCTTTGACCAAGGCCCTGATCCCCTCCAGTCCTTTAGAGATATATTTGAAGAAAATTGTAACAACAAAACGATTAGCACTGGCAAAAGAGACCTTTTTGCCACGTGGGGTTTGTTTGGAGCCCTGCGGGATAGCTCCGCCCTGATTAAACAACTCAGGGAACAGCTTACACAGAGAGATCAGGAAGTGAAGCAGCACGAAGTGCAGGCAGAGAAGAAAGAACAAGAATTGGAGACAATTCTTAAGAAACACGCAGAGGCGCTGGAGAGGGAGTTCCAAAAGCAGACTGCTGAAAGGGAATCCATACTCCAGAACCATGCGGCGGTGCTGGAGAGGGAGTTCCAGAAGCAAATTGCAGAAAGGGAATTCCTGCTCCAGAGCCATGCGGCGGTGCTGGAGCAGGAATCCCAAAAACATACCGCAGAAAGGGAATTCCTACTCCAGAGCCATGCGGAAAAATTGGAACAAGTGCAGCAGGATCACGAAATCGAAAAGGCAGAGTTGCATAGGAGACACGCTGCAGAAATGGATAGGATAGCGCAGGAAAATAATACTCTGGACCTTGACTGGCAACAGGCAAGTCGGACCGTAGAGGAGATTAAGGCTGAGAAACTCACCCTAACTATAGCATATCAAGATACCATAACAGCTCTAAAGAAGGCCCAATCGCAAGTAAAAGCATTGAGCAAAGAGCTGGAACAAACCAAAGACCGAAATGACAAGTTGCAATATGCGCTAGAATACACCTCCGAGAAAAATAAGAAGGCAAGGGAGGCAGTTAGTCACGAAGCATGTAAAAAGGAAATAGAGGCCTTACGGAGGAAATTAGAACTAAAGAAAACCTTCATAGCTGCCGTCTCGGCACCTGGCCTATATGAGTTTTCATCCGATGAGGAAAGTGAGGACGAGGAGGAAATTCAACCCTCTGAAACTGTTCCCGCCCCAATTTGCCCGGTGGTCACCCGGCAAACTACCACTAAACAGGGGAACGGTAAAGAGACAGTGCAGATAACTAAGGAGGTTAAGGATTGGAAAATTGAAAATGTTAAAATGGCACACCAAATTCTCGGCCCATATAATAGGGAAACCTCCATCCGATGGATGATGCAAATGTACCGAGAATACCCAAATATAACCATCAGGGAGTTAAATCAGGTCCTGAGATTGGCTCTAAACGGCCCTCATGTAGAAAAGGTGAGAGAAAAGCTGCTACTCGCACACACAGACGCTATAACCACCTTGGAGTGGATAGCTGAACTATTGAGAATAACTTGGAATGAAGAGAATGTTAAATATGTATATACCCAGACCGTGCAAGGTCCAGATGAAGACCCTATGGTCTATCTAGCAAAAAAACAATTTTTAGCCTTAGCTGCCGACGTAGTATTTCCGGAGGAAGAGGGTCAGGAGCCCGACTACGATTACGCTGATTTTATAACAGATGTCATTAAAGGCCTCAACCCAGAGACGCGGCAGGCACTGGGACCCACACACGCACCTAACCCCAAATGGAGCACACTTCATGCCAATCTGGAAAATATTAGTAGATATATGGACACGGTAGCGCAAGGGAAAAAGAGTAATAAGAAAGACAGGGCTAAGGAAGCTGTTAGTACGGTTACTTATGCTAACAACGGGCCTCACTCTCAATATCAGAAGAGGGAAGTCAATCCGGGCCCCTATAACCCATCACAGCCTCCAGTCAATCCTCCAACAGGACAAAATAAGTACGCTCAGAAGCCAAACAATGGGAAACCGGCCAGGCAGAAGCACGTAGCAGGGGGAGGGAATCCTAACTATCAACCGAGAGCCCCTCCTCCACCTGCGCAGCCCTCGGCCCCTTTTCCTTCTCCCACTGTGCAGCCGCCTCCGCCCCCACAGCCCAACATAATGACGGGCCCTTATGGGGAGGCATATCAAGATTTGCAGAATCAGAGTCGAGGGTACAAGCCTCCCTATAACAGAAAGGCCGAGCGAATTCGTTTTTGGAATTCAATGCCGCCCGAAGAACAGACTCAGCGAAAAGTGCTCTGGAACTTTTTACTCCATGCAGGGTGCGACATGACCAATATGGATCTAGCACCCACTGCACTTTTGATAGAGAGGCAACAGCAAGTGATGCAGGGGTGGGGAAATCAGCAGCCGTCTGCTCCCCCGCCCCCACCAACCCAATCTCATTTTGCGGCGCCTCAAGGGTATTCACCACCCGTAGCTGCGGTAGCCCAGAATCCGCCTACTCCAATATACCCTACCGTTCCACTATACACAGCACCAGTGGCGGCAGTTAATCAGGTAGCAGTCGCCAGCGATCCCGAATATGAGGAACAGGGGTTGCGCTAGGGGTGCCCGGGGCCCACTAATCTCCCCGAAGGAGTAGTGGCTAAACTTAAGCCAGACACCTGGGGGAGACCAATGGTAAAGGCAGGCATTGGGGCTCCAGGGAACATTAAACCTGCCACTCTATTAGTGGACACAGGAGCATCGATCAGCGTGCTCCATCCAAAGCTAGTTACTCAGGGAACCCAGACAGACAGAACTCTGGAACTGGCTGGATATGCGGGAGGAAGCCACCTCTCACATATCTGGAGAAAAATTCCAATCACTGTAGGGAGACTCAAAGCCACCATGACAGCCTGTAATAATGCAGGAGAAGACGATGGAATGATTGGGGCTCCCTTCATAAAGAAAAACCATCTAACTGTGGATTTAGCCAACGGACTCCTGTGGCACATCCCGGGAGGCCCGGACTTTATCAATGCTATACACCGATGTGCTGCTCTAAAGGCGCCTTTCCCTGTGTGTTCAGTGACAGGAGACCTATGGACCCAAAAGTTTCCCGGGGTATGGATTACTGACAAGGCGGAGTGTGGGACTGTGAGAAACGCTTGTGTTCTCATAGAGGGCAAAGATCCTCCTCCCCAGCGTCAGTACAAATACCCCGCGGAAGCGGAAGCAGGAATAGGGAAAACAATTGAGGGTTTGTTGAAGTGGGACGTCATCCTCCCAATGCAGTCCATCTGCAACGCCCCCTTGTGGCCGGTCCTTAAGGCAGATGGAGTAACTTGGAGGATGACGGTGGACTTCAGAGCCCTCAATGCGGTAACTCCCCCGGTGGCCCCGGTGGTCGCCAAATACAACGAGATAGTAGCAGCCATTGCGGCGGGATCTAAATTTTACAGCGTGGTGGACTTGGCCAACGCGTTCCACTCGATCCGCTTGCACGAATCCTGTTGGTATAAATTCGCGTTCACCTTCCGCGGTCAACAGTACGTGTTCAAGCGGACGCCGCAGGGCTTCCATTCTAGCCCAAGCATTTGTCACGCGCATGTTGTACAAATGTGGGACAGGCTGCTACCCGGATCAAAGGATTGCGTGCTCAGTTATGTAGATGACGTGCTGATTCATGCAGAGACAGAGGAGAAGGTCCGGGAGGTCACCGAGGAGGTCCTTAACCTCATCCAAGAAACTGGCTTCAAGGCAAGCAGGGAGAAAGCCCAGCTAGTAAAGACCGAGGTGAAGTACCTCGGCATCACACTAGGGGCAGAAGGGAGAACACCGGATTCACAGAGAGTAGAAGTGATCTCTAAACTCCCCGCCCCCACAGACCCCCACTCACTAAGAGCTTTGTTAGGCACCTTTAACTTTTCCCGGGATTTCATAGAGATGTTCTCCGAGAAAGCCCGACCTCTTTATGAGCTCCTGAAGAAGGATGTGCAGTGGTACTGGGGACCTGAGCAGCAAAAGGCTTTTGCAGAGCTCAAAAATGACCTCGCAAAGGCTCCGGCGCTCGCCCACCCCGACGTTACCCAGCCGTTTTTCATTCAGTTGGCTATCTCGGAACACAGTCTGGGAGCTACTCTGATTCAGAGACGAGCGGGATCTCAGCGGGTGGTGGCTTACGCCTCCAGGAACCTGTCTTCCGTGGAGGAAAAATTCTCCCCCTGCGAGAAGGTCTGCCTCGCTCTGGTTTGGAGTTTAACCCATTGGGAGTTTATAATAGGAGGAGCAAGGGTGGTAGTTCAAACCACTCATTCCCCTCTTAAGTATATCCTCTCAGGGAAAGTTAAAGATGGGCAAGTTTCAAACCAAAGGATTGCCCAGTGGACACTGGCGTTAACTAATAGAGGGGTAGATTTCCAGAAGGAGCAAAAGGAACCGCCCTCGCCCTATGGCCTCGTAGTTGAAGGGGAAGAGCATGAGTGTCCGCTGCCAGTGGTACAACATATACCCTGGCCGGTTAATGGAGGAATAACCCTAGCAGAAGCCCGACAACAAGAGCTTGTTTGTTGGTTTTGTGACGGGTCTTCTTTCCATGTAAATGGCTCAGCTCGAACCGGCTACGGCGCCATTAGGGTGCAGGATTCCCTAGTCCTTAAAGGAACAGTCCGCCCTCATTCTAGCCAAGCTGCGGAAGTGGAGGCAGTGTTAGCAATCCTCCAGTTTGAGCCTCCGGACGTGCCCCTAGCCATTTTTACTGATTCCCATTGGACGGTGCAGGCGATCACAGCCTGGTTGCCCATTTGGAAGAAACAGAATTGGCTAAATAGCGAGGGGAAACCAGTAGCGCACTCTCAGAAATGGCTGCAAATAGCTGAGAGAATAGAGGCGCGAACTGACTCCACCTATGTGACTCACGTCAAGGGACATCAGAGACAATACACAGAGGAAGGGATGTGGAACAACAGAGTAGACGCTATTGCCAAAGAAGCTGCATTCGCAGACAGCAATCCTTTCCGCTCACCCCCTACCTTTCCCCTACACCCGGTCACCACTCGGAACCAGAGCAAGGGGAGAGAAATCCTGATGGATTTGGGTGAACTCCAGAAAGACGACCCAGAGATCCTGGAGCTCGCCAAAGCCCAAAAGGATGAAACGGGGAAATACACCATCATTCAGCAAGATGGTATTTACTGGGCAGTAGATAGCCAGGGGGAACAACACTGGATTGTACCCCTGCAGGTCAGAGGGGATTTAATCAAGTTTGTGCACGAGCAGGGACACCGCGGTGCAAATCTAACTTTGGAGCGGGTAAAGGAGACGGGCTGGTGGCCGGGCATGCGCCAGGAAGTCGCGCAGTGGGTTAATAATTGCCTTGCGTGTGCTATGGTTAATGCCGACACATCAGGACCCAAAGCTCCCATCCAACACCAAAGAATAGAGGGACCCTGGGCTCGAATACAAATTGATTTTATCGGCCCCCTTCCCCGCACAGCAAGAGGAAATCGATACTGCCTCACGGTGATCGATCCTTTCAGCAAATGGGTGGAGGCTTTCCCTTGTAAATATAATACTGCCGCTACAACTGCTAAAATTTTATTCAACCACCTATGGACAAGATGGGGGATCCCGAGGGTCATGGACTCGGATTTGGGGTCACACTTCATCGGGGAGGTCACAAAGGAATTGTGCAAAGCCTTGGGGGTGGAGCAGCGGTTCCACATTGCCGGGCACCCCCAAGCCTCAGGGGCAATTGAGAGGACAAACCGGACTATCAAGGAAGCCCTACGGAAAGTAGTAAAATCCACAGGCCGGGATTGGGACGAGAAGTTGCCCATTATCCTGATGGCGCTGAGGGGAACTACTGCCGTCCATGGTCACACACCGCATATGGTCATGACAGGAAGGAAAATGGTGTTGCCAGAAGCCTTCTGGCTCAAAACACAACTTCCATCTGACTGGATGCCGGTGGTGGTGAATGACGCGTGGGTGCAATCGCTAGTCACGGAGGTCCACAATATCCACCTGGAGGTAGCTAAACAACTAGGAAAAACACAACAGGCAATGGATCAGAGACTAGGCTGGGTTAAAAATCCCCGAGTGTGGGATCCAGGCCAGCTAGTGCTGTATAGGAAATTCTCACAAAATGAACACTCCTTGGAAGCCAAATGGTTAGGTCCGGTCCCGATAACACTAAGGATCAGCCCAGCAGTCTATCAAGTAGAAATTCAGAAAAAGAACGGAGAAACCTGGCGAAAGTACTTCCATTGTTCCCAACTCAAGGAATGGAAGGGGACTGCTCCCGCCAACACTAATCCGATTCAGCAACCTGAGGTGACACCGCCGCAGAAAAGAGCGGAAATCCGACAAATCTCTGTTATGCCATGCCCCGAACCGGTAGATTTCTCCCTAAGCGACACATTCCTCTCTATAGGAGTAACCTGAGCGAGCTAAAACACATGGAGATTTCTGAGACAGAGACCTGTACACAGAAATCTAGGGGGGGTGGAGGAAATACAAACACAGCTATATAATGCTAGGAACTGCAGCAAGTTTTTTTTCTCTCTTTCTTTTTTTTCTCTTTCCTACCCTCCCCTCATACCCTATAAAAACCCCTCACTGTGTGTAGAAGCAGCAACAAGGGTCTACAGCACAACTTTATTTTTGTTCTAGGTACACAATATGGATTACCAGAAAACAAAGGTGAGATTTTTATGGGAAGTAATATATGCAATGTATTTAGTGTTGATGTTAATGCAGGAGAAATGCACAGCTGATAGAGCAGTATTGCCCACTATAGTCCCATTCTCTCATTGGAGATGTAAAACAAGCCTATACCCCAAGGAAATCATGCTATGTAAAGTCATAAAGTCTAATTATGGAGAAAATGACAGCAGACTTCCCAGAAGCAGCTATGACTTTCGCAGCTGTGATGAAGAGTGGGTTAGACCACCTAATATGATTTTGTTATGTGCTGGGACTAGAATGCTAACGCAGGAACTGTACTGTTTTTTCCCATGAGGACACCATGAGACCTCTAGTGCCAATGCATTGTGTTTATGTCCCAAAAGGCCCACGGAAATTAACAACAACTCCTACAATAACTCCTAGCGCTACTCCAGCCTCTAAAGGGTTTACTGAGGACATGGGGCCATACTGTGAAATTGCAATCGTGTCGACCGCAGTATGGAGCGCAAAGGATCCCTTCAAATTTATATTATCAATTGGCTCCAGGATAGAAAAACCGCTTGCGTTCTCAATACAGACACCTAGTGGAGAGACGCATCATTACCAGCTAACCGCATGGTCAAATAGAAATTGGATCGTTACTGATTTGGAGTTGGGAACACAGGGACCTCCTGACTGGTTTATAGTAATAGACCCTCTATGCAAGCAGGAGCCCGCGATGGGAATGAAATTCACCAAATTAGGTATCTTCAACACAGAGCTTCCATCGGAGGAAGGAAACTATACCCTCACGATAGGGAATTCCACCCAGCTCCAATTCAACCCTCTCATTCCCGACGCTGAGAGCACATTAAGCACCAACTCTCACATAATTGGTTCACATGTGATTAAAAGAGATATAAAGGAGCAAGTTTTAATCCGCCCACAGATGGTATTAAAGGAAATCAGGGTCAGCCTGACGGGATTAAATACCATCGAAAAATTGCCACAATGCGCTCCCTACTTGGAACCCAGTAAAAAGGGTTGGGAAGCTTGGCTGCAGTTATGGGTGGGGAACACACCTCGCAGATTGAAACGATCTGTAGGAGACTGGGTAGCACCAGTTGCTGGAGGAGTAGCGGTTCTAGATTCTATAAATATAGAAACCCTAGCAAATAAATTTGCCTACGCTACCTCCTATATTTCCCAGCTGGGAAAACCCATTAATGACTCTTTCCACACCATCTCTGAAGTCCAGCATTCTATCAGCTCCATTCTAGTAAATTGGGAAAACCAAATTGAAAGGGATTTTGCCTTGCTGTTGAGAGGCACCCAATCCCTACAGTTAAATATTTCTTTGGCGCTGGCATGCACCCAGGCTCAAGCTATGAATTTAGCAGTAACCATGGGCATGATCAGACAAGCCACGGAGGGAAATATCCCACTAGAAATCAAGCAGTTAATTAGACCAGAAATTCCCACCCCACAACTGGAATTGGAAGCCTGGTGGACTCTGGTTAATACATCTTTTTCTGTGGACCGGCAGGAGCTAAGACTTCTCATCCTGATGCCCACAGCACAAAGGTTCTTTTATGTGCACCCCGTTGTGCCGCTAGGACTGCAAGTGGGACCAACTGACGTTTTATATTCCTCGGACTCAGACAAATGGGCCAGGAATGACAACGGAAGTTGGGAAGCTGTAGATTTACAAGCATGTGTACATAAGGACAACTTGGGATTTATTTGTGATGAGCAGACTCTACACACTCACCACCCCTGTGTGAACCCCCTGAGGGACTCTCCCCAAGAATGCAAATATGCGCTCAAGCAAGAGAATGCCTCCGCTTTTGTGTATTTGGGAAGAGGGTGTGCTTGCGTGAGGACATACTGTGAGTACCTCATCATAAATACCTTCCACATTCAACCCATGTTACCAGGTGTCAACAGATGCTTCTGCAACCTATCTTCCATTGTAGGGTGCGATGTAGAATTCACAGTCCCCATATGGACTAGGGAGGAAATCCTGTTGGCCCCTGGCCTGTTCAAATTCATTCAACCAGTTTTTCTGGGCATGGGGCTGCGGGCGATTAGATCCTTGCTGTCTCATCCCCTTTTAAAACAGACCTTGCAAGAAATCAAGAGGAGCGGAGACACAGCGTCCATGGTGGTTAAACATGATGGACAGGAAATCTCCGGGCTTTTAACGCAAATCAAGGACACGGGAAAGCATTCGTTCCTTGACGCGCTCCTTGGCTGGAGCCCTACTGGGTCAGCGATACTTAACGTAGCCCTGCACCCTATTGTGGTCATTTTGGTCTTTCAGATTATACTCTGTGTTGTAATAATTGTCTTGGGGTGCTGGCTGAGAAAGCAGCTAAAGAAGGTGGACGAGCTCCAAACCATGTGGAGATATCGTCCCCTCGTCATTGAAAAGCCCTAAAGAACCGCCTTGAATCCTCTCCCCACTCGTGCAAGGGGGGGGGAAGGCTCCCCGTTCCTTATTCCTTTTCCAAGATCTTTCTTTTACTTGTAAGGGAGGGCTGTAAAGCCCAAGGGAAAGGGAGAGGGGAGAAAGGCGACGAAACCGAACCGTGGAGTGCGGACCAGCAGTGGCAAGGTAGAGCTTGCAAGGGCTGCTATCCGAGGGTTCAGAAGTCTTCATCGGAAGACTCCCATCGGGTGCGTGCCCTGCTTTGCCACTTCAGGCTCCCATCTGAACTGGATTGCGCCAGGCGCTTCAGTTCAACAGGCCCGCTGGGACCCCCGGTTCTGCAGCCCCACATGTTTGATAACAGCGGGGACCGGTCGGGTCACAGGCTAAAGCCGCCCGATCATCCCCCTCTGGTGCCTCAATCCCACCAAGTAACTAAAAGGTCACTAGGAGTCAAATGGAGGCTCGGCCCAATATATAGTTTAAATCTACACACACCCTGTTTATAGGTTTGGAAAACCTCCCTCCTCATTAACCCCTGAATAAGGTTTTAATGGTTGAAAACTTCACTGCCCCGTCGCTCCCAAGCCGCCTTGGATTTGAGGCATTTGCATAAATCTCTCCGGCACATGCTCCAACTTTTGGGATGGGAAACGGAGGACGATGGGAAATGTAGTCCCCACAGCCAGCTTTTACATTATGCATGTCAGTATCTTTCAGCCCCTCGCTCTGTTCCTATGGGAAGTTCTATCTTTTACCAAGTAAAGGGTGGGCTCGTTGGCCCAGGGGGATGGGGTGAGAGGAAGCCCAAATTGAGCAGAACAAACTCAGGGCATTCTTGCAAGTGTTGGATCGCTTCTTGATGGTCTAGATAACAGTCCCACCAAGTGATCCATCACTACAAGGCCCGAAGTGACTCTGGGACAGAACCTGTTCTGACCCAGAGAGACTCCCAGCAGTCCAGTGTTTGAGCTCTGTGACTCTTCCGGCGCTCCGTGATCCTGAAGGAACACAGGGAACGGAGAGGGGAAGAAGTTGCAGACGCTCAAAGCATCAGGAACCTGGTGCAGCCTCTGTTCTGACCCATTGGGACGCCTGAGCGTGCAGCCCTTACCCACATAACTGTGGAAGGGACTCAGGCTGTGCATGAGCACCCGAACCGAGGAGCTTAGGAAAAGCCACCTCCCGCGGGCACCCTGTGTCCGCCAACTACCTTTTAGATTAAAGAGGCAATGCGGGTGAAGAGCGATCTTGGAACCAATACACCTGAACTATGGCCCTTCCACAAGCCACTATCCCCACAGGAGCGGACCGAACCTAGGTACATATATTTGAAAAATGTTTTACAAATATCCTATTCCCAACATGCCTTGGACTTAGTTCATCTGCATAAACGCACCATGCGCATGCACTAACCCAAAGCACAGGATTGGGGACATCTGGGACTTAGAGTTCCAACACCCTATGTGGGTAATGAACTGTTGTTATGAAGACTTGTCTATCTTTTACCAGAGAAGGTTGGGCCGCCGAAGCAGCCCGAGGGTTAAAAGAGGGCAGGCACTGTCACTTGCCCTCCGGAGCGCGGAGCTCCAGCTAAAAGTTCCGCCCACCTAGGGTCTCAGGGGGCCAGAACAGACTCTGCACCAGGTGCCATACTTGCAGGGGCACCCTGAGTTTAGGCGCACACGAGACCAGGCGGAATGCTTGAACCCGGCCCCCACCGGGAGAGCCAAGCGCACCGGAGCACTTCCAAGTCACAGTGACTCTGGTATTCCCCACAAGAAAGAAGTGCCCAATAATAGGAAAACCGCTGAAGTATGACCGCAAGCCTTTCGGGGGTGACTCTGAAAAAGGGGCGCCCCACAATGGCCCAAGGAACCCATTTCAAGGCAAAAGAGTATTTGCATATGTGCCTCCCACTTGGCTTGCGTAATGAACTGTATATCATCATTGCCTGGCGCCTCTACAAACCGCCCTGTCCGTGGATAGACAATAGTGCGAGGCGGGAGAAAGTGACGTGGCAATGAATCAGTTGCTATCTCCCGGGCGGGAGGGGTAACCTGAAATGAGTTCTTGAGTGGTTGTATTCATGTTTGTATGTTTTAAGATCTACCTTTATACCAAGAAAAGGGTGCCCGCCCTTGGGTGGGCAGGCTGTGAAAAATTAGAGCAGGCTTTTGAAGAAATTACAAGGCCGAACCAAGGAGCATGGAGTTGGAGGGTGTGGGAGCCAAGTTAGCCCTTTTTGCAGGCTATCTCATCAAGCTTTCCCAAGAAGCATCCACGGGCACAGGCCTCTCCAATGGTGCAGGTTCAGAGAAGCCTACCCAATGGAGTAACTGGCCCAACTTGACACACTCCTCCCCATGGTCTCCACTATACTATCAGATTAGTGTGGGAAATGGCAAAAATCTCCCAAGCTGTTTTGCAAGAAATCATTTACATATCCCACGCCTACTGACGGGATATGGGCATCAGGATGTGGGCACGACCTCACAGGAAGTGGTGACTACCATGCAACCTAGATCCCACCCCTGCCGGTCAAAGATTTGATTGACAGGCAGGGATCCTTGGGCCAAATACCAACTTGGACCAAGGTTTCCTTGTGAGAGTGTTCTTATTATTATTTATGTTTTCTATCTTTTACCAAGTAAAGGGGGAGTCCCCCCCTCCCAGTCAGGGAGGGACTCCAAGAGGCCCTAAAAGAGAACCACGCTTATAGCTGGTTCTCCGGAGCCCAAACGGGCTCCCGATTAAAAAAAGGGGAAAGCGGCCAGTGGATCAACTTCCCCGAACCTACAACATGGGAGAGGCCTTTCCGCGGCCGTGCTCCCCGGTTCGGGGTGTTGGCCCATAGGCCTGCACTTCCAGGCGTATGCCTTCCCCCTCCGCAAAACCGGGAAGGCATGAGGAATGAGGTACTTCAAGGTTGAGGGGAGCAAGCTAAGGTCGACTGGAGAAAACTGTAACCTCATTAGGAAAGTTGGTTCTGTAAAAATGCTGTGACAGAATCTGCTAAATGTTATTCTAAACATGTATAAACATAAGCAAAGTATGTAAAGATTTCTCCCAGAACCCCCATTGTTCATTCATTTGCATGAGTACCCTGGAGACCCCTCTAGATAGGGTCTCCCCAGGTCATGTGAACAGACCCCCGACGAGGTCCGAGCAGCGTCGGGTCTTTTCGCTTAGACCATGCTCCAATAGACTCTTGGCTTCACTATGGGCAGCCTGGAGTCAAGGGGGGGTGGGATAAGCGACGGAGGCTACTCGGCGCCGCCAGCCTCCTCCCCTCCGGAAAGAGAGACTACAGACAAGCCTAAAAAGAAGGGAAGCCTTTCCTGTCCCCAGCGCTGAAAGTTGTCGAGGGGGGGAGAAGAAGAAGCCTGAAGACCAAAGGTCAGAAAAGAGATAGATGAATTATGTACTAGCATAGTGTTAGGAGTTTTATGAGTATGAAATGTATCACGGAGATTTTGAATGATTTGCCTTGTGAATCCGTGGATAATATGAAGTGCTTATTGCCTATCTAATCAACTATTGCAGCCTAGCCGGTCTAGACTGCGTGCATGATTTTTGCTTTTAAGTAACCTTTGATTCAAATACTTTGTATTATGTGATTTTACCACGTGTTTTTATGGATTTTAATAATGCTATATGAAATACTGAATATGCACAATGTATCTCAGAAGGCCTCCCTGTAAGCACGAACGCAAAGGAAGGATCTGATGGCCCATTGGCATTTTAAAATTGTGTTTTTGAGTAGTTTTAAGATAGTGGCTCCAACCTTTTTGCAGGTAGCCGGTATTCCCTAGTAGACACCCCATGCTTCAAGGGCTTACCGCCCTCTTACCGAAGCCCCATCTTCCTTTATTATTATCAGTTGTACATACGAGACTTTGCCACTAGACGGTGACGTCAGTCTCGAGGGGGGAACTGTGAGAAAATGACCCCTCTGTCACAAACACGGTTGCCAGGGCGCCTGGAGAAGTAAGCTTGCATCCGCCTGGCCAGTGAATGCGAGTGATACTACCCAGGAAATACATAAGACTCCCGTGTACCTATTAACAAGAACATAAGCGCTTGAGTCAGGCACAGAGTGTCTGCAGCCGCGCAATAACATTTCCCCGCCATCGTGTGGAACCCGCCATGGCGAGGAGGAGGCTACGCCGCCACGGAGCTGTCCAGGCGAACGGTGTCAAGGCGCTAAGCATGGAAACCACTGTGTTTCGCTTACACCACATGTAGCCATCTTCCTGCCTGGTTGGGCTTCATTCCTTCTATGTGGGAACCTCACGTACACACCTTGAGTCATTCCTAGCCCGCAAGCAACCCACCTAGTCTATGAATGGATTAATGGCTCCACTATTAATCCTGATTGCCCAGTAATTTACTGAACAACCGTTTTCACCCCGGAGAGTTGAGAAAGAGGAAGGATCTCTCCTGATACAGCCAAGCCCTTTTGTCTACACCGGAATACCTAGGTGCATATCTGATTCTCTATTGTCCCTTTCCCAGTTAATCCCATCTCCTCCCAATCACCCAACCATTCCCACATTGATACCAGCGGAGCCGCCCCAGGCCCTGTCGCAACCTGGAAGTTTCCAGGATGCCCAGGATGAAGGTGATGTTCATTGGTTGAAGCACACATCCAATCAGGTGTCGCCATTGACTCGCCATTGGTCCAGCCGATGTCCAGCCTTCGTGGTCATCAGCAGAACCTCCCATGACCACTCCCAGTCACCTCCCATCCCCTCAGGACTAAGGTGACTCTATATAACCTGTGGACTAGCTACCCACAGGTGTGCCTTCTACTCAGTAACCCCCATTCCCGCTGTGTAGTTACACCCCCGATTCCTGATCAGTTTCGGGACCTTTCCCCCATTCCCTCATTCGTCGCCATCGGAGCCTTCCCTTGGAGTCTGCGAGAGGTAGTATTACCCTGTATGTCCATTCCTTTATGTTCCCCTATCGATCTCTCTATATTTCTTAGACCTGTGTGAATGTGTGATTGATTTTGTATCTTGAATGAAAGAACTATTGTTTCAAATAAACCACAATTGATTTTATTAAATTAGAGTCCTTTATTGAGCATTGACTCTCTGATCGGTTGAGCCTCGTATACACAGATAACAAAGATTCCTTTTTGGGGCTAGCTGTCTCTCAATCTAATTCCCCAATCTCATTTTGAGAGCAGTTTCCCTAACAGGGGTCCAATTCTATGAGCCCCAAAAGAAGGTGCCCTAACTTTCATTATTTCTAGTGGAGTGAAGGCATTTAGAAGGTGTGTGGTCCCTTTAAATGTGATGGCCGGAACTCTCTTTGGAGTTCAGTTATGCTTGTCACAACTTTGCCCCTGGCTCCACCCACAATATCTCCTGGCTCCACCCCCAAAGTCCCCAGATATTTCTTGAATTGGACTTGGCAACCCTACTGGTGCTGCTACACCACACTACTCACACCAAATGCAGATAGGGGCCTAATGGCAATTTTTAAGCACTGAAATTCTCCTATAAAATGGCATTAGTAGCTGAGTGTTGTCCCATGCCCACCTGTAACATATACTTTGACTCTGAGAAATCTGAGGCATAGTTCAACCCAGCCACTAGTTTAATATCTTTTCACATGAAGCAAGGGTCTACTGGTGTTGGCTGTCCTTAATAAAGGTGGCAGAGCACTGCTGCAGCAGTCAGGTCACCAAACTGATTAAAGAATGACGAAAACTTCATTTAGGAACTAACAAATTGGACACCAAAGAGAAGAGATAGACCTAGCTGCCTTATCTGTAATGCAAAATACCTGGAAAATTTGAGGGTGGATCTGGGAGAGGGGAGGGTTTGGGGAGGGGAGGGGCCTCAGCATGGTACAATGCCTTAGATTCCACTCTTCAAAGCAGCCATTTTCTCCAGGGGAGCTGATCTCTGCCAGCTGGAGATCAATTGTAAAAGTAGGAGATCTCCCGGCCCCACCTGGAGACTGGCAACCCTAGCTGAGAGAGCATTATACACTGTTCTAGAGGAAAAGCCTAGGAGTAGCATTCTCCAGACAAACTTTTAAAAAGAAAAATGCCTACAATTGATAATTGGCACTGAAAGATCTGATTGCCATTTTCTTACAAATTGCCAGAGGTAGCTTTTGGATGACACAGTATGGGTCAAACACATCTCACCATCTTTGTGGAGGTAGCCTGACAAATGTTAATGAATTAAAAGCTTGCTCTCTTTAAATTCAAGAGCAGGGCTGGTCTCAAGTTCTGTCGGGGCAGGTACTTTCCCAACAGAGCTGTCCTTCTAAACAAAGGATCTCCTTTGAAAGCTTGTTGAAGGCCTTGATCCTTCCTTGCAACTTTGGGGCTTTTGGTCAGAAGCTCAGGATAAGCAGAACATGGCCTTCACATCTATGTTTCCATACATGTACAAAGAATATGAGGGTTTTCTTTTTCTTTTAAAGGCCACACAATAACATCCTGCAAAGTCACAGTAGGATCTTTATTGTGTTCCCTCAGATGGTGTTTAATTCAGCATTGGCTTTGTAATATTTCTGAGTCCACTGCACAAGACTAACAAAATGAGGAATGGATTAGAAGAACTTTAACATAAAAAGCAACTGAGCTGTCTCTAACAGTGCAGTCCTAAACAGAGTTACACTCTTCTAAACCCATTGATAGCAATGGGCTAAAAAAAAAAATTGTAGATCTGATTAGGATTGTTGGTAAATCCTGTTCTAGAACCAAATGACCTGTTCCTTAACACTGTACAAATATAAGGAAGTGTCTCTAGATCATGAATTCTGGCCTGTATCCCACAGTTCCACTAAGCAAAGTTCAAAGCTTTGTCTAGCTGAATGAGCCTTCCTACAGCTTTAGGAACTCTTCCATCAAAGGAAGAGCCGCTTGAATTGGATGAAGTCTTCTCAGAGTGGAGGAACTTCTTCTAAACTAAGGAGAGCTGCCAGCCTCTAGGTGGGTAGTAAAGACAAAGGACCACAGCGTGGAGGCTACAAATTAAAAATGCACAGAGCCAGGCAGAAAAAAAAACAATTTAGTAATTGCTAGTCATTTGTGTACAATATATATATACAGCATACAAATCCCAAATATAAAGTATGGACTACAGTAGGTTGATCCAATACACCATTTAAAATCTTCCTCAGGTCCAAGGATGAATACATTGAATAAAAAAAACCCCTTATAGTCGTGTTTGTTGCTATCACTTTGGGCGTTTTTGCACTCACCTTCAGCCGGCGCGACCCCCCTCTTCACCGCGCAGGATCTGCGCGGATTTCGCACTAAATGCCGCGGAGCAGCCGGAAGAGCCGGAAACTCCCGGCGCAAAAGCTGCTCAAACGTAAACCGCCAAAAAGCAGTTTCCGTTTGCGCGGCTTTTGCGACGGGAGTTTCCGGCTCTTCTGGCTGCTCCGCGGCATTTAGTGCGAAATCCGCGCAGATCCTGCGCGGTGAAGAGGGGGGGGTCGCGCTGGCTGAAGGTGAGTGCGAAAACGCCCTTTGAAGTCGTAACAAACCAGGCTCCAATGAATTTACAATCCTAATCATTGTTACCACTTTTGGAATGGGGCCAAACCAGATACCAAGGAACTTATGGTCTTATTTGCACAAACTTGTTTTTATATGGGAATCACTGCAAACATTCACCAGTAGCCAAAGCCTACAATGATTATACAAGATCAGTTTTGGAATTCAGCCACTGCTGAGAGACAGTAGAACTGGGGGGGGGGGGGGGAGTTGGCAAGGAAGTTTGGGAAGTAGGAGAAGTTTCCCATTACAGCCAAGAAAAGAGGATAGATCTTCTAGAGAGAGCAGAAAATTCACTACCCAGTCAAAGAGGAAATTAGCTCTGTAGAGTGCAAAGAAATCCCTGGTTTGGTATGGTTAGAAACTGCTTTTACAAACCTTAAGTGTAAGTTAAAAACTCAAGATGAGTACTGGTGTTTCAAGAGAAGAGGGTTAGGGTACTGGGAAGATTGTACCAGCTTTCTGGAAACTAAGAGAGTTAGATAATGGGGGGGGGGGGGTATACTAAAGTGTTTAAGGAAAACACGAGCAAAAGTCTCTCAACATCAAGATTTAAGTCACTGTGAAAATCTTAAGAAACTATCATTAGCCTGAAACATAAGAACTAAAGTCTGTGCTTGTACTGGTTTTACCTCAGAAATGTCAACCCCTGATTTCACCTGACTTTTCCCCTCTATGTTAAATAAAACATTTTTGTATTTTTTGAATTGTCAACTGCCTTGACTGCCATTTAAATTGTTTAAGGGCTCCTGATCCTTCACTCAGGTTCCTGGGTTGAGCCAACAGCCAAAATATTGTACTGTGACAGGACGGGACTGCCAGAGTTCCTCAGAAAAGAAGAAAACACATTACTAGAGAGGCTCAGTCAGTATAGGGAAAGAAAAATGGAGGGAAAATCTTGTCTCTGAGGAAGTTAAAATGGATGCAGCTGTCTGTCATGGAATTAGAGCTGGATTGAGTCTCAGTCTTCTGCCCATTCTAACGCAGTGCTATTTCAATTTCTATATTAATTCCACCCTATAGCTGAAACTTTGGTTCTGTTTCCCAGGAGGCTTTAGGACACTTCAAATCATATAGAGTGATGTGACCTTCCCAGTTAACATAACAACTTTTAGCCTCACATGACTTTTGCATTTTACATTTTGGAACATTTATTGTTGTTGTTGTTCAGTAGCACAGTCGAGTCGGACTCTTTGCGATCCCATGGACAAAGTCATGCCAGGCCCTCCTGTCTTTCACCATCCTCTGAAGTCTGCTTATATACTATCAAATTCTAAATAGGGTATCAGAGCCTAGCTTCCTGAGACTGTCTTGGTTAACCTTGACTCTCTGAGGCTGAGATCACACACACTAAATAATGCACTTTCAATCCACTTTCTAACTGGATTTTGCCAGTTCACACAGTAAAATACATTTGGAAAGTGGATTGAACGTGCATTATTTGATATGTGTGTGATCAGAGCCCCAGTCAACTAGCTTAACCCAGCTTTCCTGGACCCTCATGACTCCAGAGAGAAAGCGAGAAAGGATTGAGCTCTGTTATGTACATCATTATATGTCAGATACTCATCACAGAGTTGATGGGCAGCTACATTGGTTCCTATGGATGGGAAAAGGTATTTTTGGGCTGCTAACAGATGGGCAGTTTGTGGGGGTTGGGAGGTGTCCCAAATCAGGCCAAGTGGAAAAGAACCACCCCGAAGCTTCCACACACTCCCCAGCGAAGCACCTGCATCCTGTCTGTGAGGCAGACGGGCGCCTCCAGATGGGAAGGCGCCTCAAAAGCTGGATCACTCTTTCACTCCCCCCCCCCAAACAAGTTAACTGCTCATATGCTCAAGCGTTCCCAACAGTTTTAAAGGGGGGGAGCCAGAAGAGGCTTGGGGCAGCTTGGCGGTTTCACAGGCCAGGGCACCTCGCTTGCACCCTGCCGCTGCCAGACAGCGAGGAGATGGCTTGGCATACAGCTTAAAAATTTGCTACCACTTCCAAAGTGGTAGCTTTTTGAGTCGCTCTCTGGAGGCTGGAGGACAGGGTGGGTATGGGATGGGGACTGGCAGCAGATGTTGCCATTTGGAAGGATTTTTGGGGTTGATTTCAGAGGTGTCTCTGAGTCAGCTCAAAGTGCTGGTCTGTAATCACCCAATGTGAATGTATTCTTGTTACTGGTTGTTCTGGCCAACTACTATATGGTATGGGTCTGGGACTTGACAGAATAACCAGGGTATATCCTTTTATAAAATTACTTTGTAAATGTTTAAGTATTAGATTTTGATTAATGATGTATGAGTCTTATATGTTTTAATGAATTTACGGGTGGGATTGAAGTTAAATAAATAAGAAAAAGAAGGGGGTTGGAACAACTGTCCCTGTTTCTTGATGCAATTGGGAAACAAGGGTCGTTTTTGCACTCACCTCCAGCCGGCGCGACCCCCCTCTTCACCGCGCAGGATCTGCGCAGATTTCGCACTAAATGCCACGGAGCAGCCTTTTGCACCGGAAACTCCCGTCGCAAAAGCCGCTCAAACATAAACCGCCAAAAAGCAGTTCCCGTTTGAGCGGCTTTTGCGACGGGAGTTTCCGGCGCAAAAGGCTGCTCCGCGGCATTTAGTGCGAAATCCACGCAGATCCTGCGCGGTGAAGAGGGGGGTCGCTCCGGCTGGAGGTGAGTGCGAAAACGACCAAGCTTATCTCCCTTCCCAGATGGAACATGATGGAAATGGGATTGTGTGCAAAGGTTCCTGCGCCCCTAATTTCCCCAACACTGTCATTGCAGGCAGTGTTCTTTCTAAGATGAGTTAGTGTGAGCTAGCTCAGTTTTTTAGCCTCTGGTTCACACATTTTTTGACTTGGCTCAGGAACAATGGCCCCAAAGCAAACTAATTTATGCAACAGCTCACAACTTTAATGCCAGTAGCTTACAAAGGAGATTTTTTGCTCACAAGACTTCACAGCTTAGAAGGAGCATTGATTGCAGGCAACAGGACTGCACTGTACTAAATGCTGCACAAAGTTATTGAGATAAATTAATAGGGACTGTAGTTTATGCTACTGAATCTAGGATTCTACTGTGTAATTATCTTATCATTTAATGTGTCATGTTAAGACTCATGCTTTGATTCTGTTCTGTTTCTAGATTTCTGATTGGTTCTGTAACCCTAATCCTATTTTATTCTTTATTGAATTCCCCATCCTGTGGATTGTATTGACTTACTCCGTGCAATCTGCCTTGAGTCCAAGTGAGATGGAAGGAAGGAAGGAAGGAAGGAAGGAAGGAAGGAAGGAAGGAAGGAAGGAAGGAAGGAAGGAAGGAAGGAAGGAAGGAAGGAAGGAAGGAAGGAAGGAAGGAAGGAAGGAAGGAAGGAAGGAAGGAAGTTGGTTTTATGAATTGTCTGTCCAGGAACTTTTGGGAAACAACTTACGTTATATGCATAGAACTTCCATGCAAGACTGCAATGAATAAAAACGATGAGTGAAACCATCAGTTACAGGTAGACTTTGTAACTTAGAGAAGGGTTTGTTGACTTGATATTTATTGCTCTTCCAGTAAGTAAGCAAAAGGAGAAGGTGGCTGGGGGGAAGAGGACTTGGAAAAAGGAACACAGGGGAACTGGAATTGGAAGTGGAAACGGGAGCATAGAGAAAACATTTTTCTTGAAAGGCTTTCCTGCCTCTCTTGTAAATTAGTTTGAGGGTTCCAGAGATATGTAAACCATTGTAGTTTGGAGTTCACTTTTTGAGGATCAATTTTTCACATGCACAAACACACAAACTGCTCTGCAAATAAATTGTTGTCCTCCATATTTTTACTCTCCTGTACCCCTGTTTTTTAAGCTGGGCACTTCCTTTGACCAATCTTTTTGATCAGATTTCAGAGGGCCAGTTATTTATTTACTCACAACCAGTGTTACCTGTAAGCTGAGTTAGTGTGAACTAACTCATAATTTTTTGACTCACACATTCTTTTCTTAGCTCAGGAAAAATGGCCCCAGAGCAAACTGATTTATGCAGCAGCTCACAATTTTAATGCCACTAGCTCACAAAGTAGAATTTTTGCTCACAAAACTCCACAGCTTAGAGGGAGTATTGCTCACAACAACAAAATGCAATAATGGGAAGAAAGAAGACATTTCAAGCATTGACAGAAGTCCAAGTATTTTTATTTTCCCAAAACACTGGCAATATTTCTTGTAATACAATGCCATCTAGAGGTAGAAATCTGTGCTGTTTGGGTTTATGTCAACTGATATTCTTTGTGGATATTTGTTATAATTATTATTTAGAATACTGGCCTGCTGGGGCAGACTAGCATTCCATGTAGTTTAGCTTTCTATTTTTATTGCTAACTAGTCAAATGAGACTGGGAAATGCTCAAATAGAACATTAAGGCAAAAAGCCCCTTCCCTGTTTTCTATCTCCAGCATCAAGTTTTTGTTTTCTGCCATCAAATCACAGCTAACTTATGACAAATTGACCCCCCTCCAGTGGTTTCAAGGCAAGAGATGCTCAGAAGCCATCAATTGAGAAATTGAAATGGGCGTATGAGAGGAACTTGGCTGGGAATTTCAGTTGGCTTATGAGGAAGCTGCGGGGGCAGCGGAACGCCGCTGGTTGCGTGAAGGCAAGCATTTTTCCTTCAGAAGCCGACAAGCAATGGAGGGACTCCTTTGGAACTTTGTTTTTGAGTTGTAGTACTCTCTTTGTGAAAATAAGAGACTTTGTGGGGTCCTTCCTGAAATAATATATTTGAGACTTTATGTTGCTAAAATGTTTTGAATATATGGAAATTTCTGTATGTTTCTACACAATATAATATAATTTGTACAAGGTATTTAATAGTGTGATTTGCACAATATTTTTTGGTATATTTGTATTTTGTATATTGTGCTGCCATTGTCCTTCACCTCTTTCCCATGGCAAGCAAGATCATCTGAAAACCAGTTTCTGCTTGCTGAGGGAAAGAGGCAGTATGAGTCACATCCCCATGGCAGCTTGTGTGGAATCGGTCAGAAGCATAGGGGGGAAAGAGCTCCAACAAGCCTTCTGAATACACTTTTTCCTAACTTAAATCAGGTTGTGCATCTTTACTGTATTAATTCCTTTGTCAGCATGCAGGTGTATTGCTTGCAGAATTCCTGGATTATCTAAATGTTCTGTGAAATACTTTGAATTAGCTTGTAATTTCACATTCCTCAACTGGAGAAGGAAAGTACCTAGAAAAAATCCCTAGGTAATGCTGCCATAATTTGGCTTATATTGACTCTTTACTTAATGCATAACTAAAATTACTCTTCAGGAATATCAATATAAGGGATGCTACATTGCTGTTAGCTTTTTAAGGGACCAGCAAGCTCCATTTGGCATCTGACAGACATTTGATCAACTATCAGTTGTTATGTTGCCTAGCACACCAAGGCTGCAACCTGATATCACTCAAGTCACTCTCTGTGACCACTGAAGCCAGCAAAGCATTCTACACAGGATGCTGGCAAAGAGCCCTTAAGATCATGGCAGTAGGAAAGATCTTTTTGTGCCTCCCCCTCCTTTTTATCATTCAGCCTTGTGCAGAGTTCTTGGGCATTCAAAAGCCTGCATAGTGTGCTGTGGTATTTTGGTAGATCTTAATAAACATGGTTATTGTTTTGGGATTTTGAAAAGCAGTGGCCATTGTTGACATGTGAAGCAGCTATCAGGTTGATGCTAAATTTTGAGACACGCTCTGATCTCATAACACCCACCATAAAATGGAGGGAGGAGGGCTTAGTCCACATCCTGCTGTGTCCAGACCATGATGGCAGCTTGTCACTTGCTCACCTTCTTCCTTGTCTCTTTTAAGATGTTTAATTTTTTTTTCAATAGGAAAAAAGGATACAGAAGGGGGAAAAAATAGGAAGGATTCCTTTTTTGTTGTTGTTGGAGGACAAGATATGAGGTGTCCTTTAAGCTGATGGTGCACCAGATACCATTCTGTTGCACTGTGGCTGAAAACTGAACAGAAACTGGAACATGTAGTTCCTTAGAAGAAGGTGCTATTGCTAACACCAGGGGTGGAATTCTAGCAGGAGCCTTGTAAGCTCTTGGAGGATTTGCTACATCAGGGTGTTTAATCTAATATGCAAAGGAGCTCCTGCTAGAATTCCACTCCTGGCTAACACCTTCTGGTGGTGAGGAGGAGATTGGATTTATACCCCACCCTTCACTCAGTCACAGACTGGCTTACACTTTATTTCCATTTCCCTCCCCACAATAGATACCCTGTGAGGTGGGTGGGGCTGAGACCTCTATCAAGAACTGCTCTTCAGAGAACAGCTCTGAGAGAACTTGTAACTTACCCAAGGTCACACCAGCAGCTGCATGTGGAAGAGTGGGGAATCAAACCCACCTGAGACCATTTTAAATCAGGGAAATTACTCAGGGGCAAGGATGTTTGCCCACCAGGATGCATCCCATGGAGGGAGATGACTTCATGAAAGTCACAGTTACTTATTATGAGGTGGGTTCATCCCTCCAGCTTGAGTGGACCTGGTGGACTCCTTTCAACCAGGAGGGATGACCCCACCTCATAATGAGGAACTGTGACATGGATGAAGTCATGTCTCTACTAAGGGAGACATCTTCATGAGCTCCTCTCAACCAGGAGGGATGACCCCACCTCATAATGAGGAACTGTGACATGGATGAAGTCATGTCTCACTAAGGGAGACATCTTCATGAGCTCCTCTCAACCAGGAGGGATGACCCCACCTCATAATGAGGAACTGTGACATGGATGAAGTCATGTCTCACTAAGGGAGACATCTTCATGAGCTCCTCTCAACCAGGAGGGATGACCCCACCTCATAATGAGGAACTGTGACATGGATGAAGTCATGTCTCTACTAAGGGAGACATCTTCATGAGCTCCTCTCAACCAGGAGGGATGATCCCACCTCATAATGAGATATTGTGACATGGATGAAGTCATCTCTCTCCATGGGATGTATCTTGGTGGGCTTCTCTTAACCTGGACGAATGACCCCCACCTCATAATGAGAAACTGTGACAAGGATGAAGACATCTCCCTCCATGAGATTCATCCTGGTGGGCTCCTCTGAACTAGAAAGAATGACCCCACCTCATAATAGGAAACTGTAACATAGATGATGTCAGGAATGGAATTCTAGAAGGAGCTCCTTTGCATATTAGGCCACGCACCCATGATGTAGCGAATCCTCCAAGAGCTTACGAAAAAGAGCCTTGTAAGCTCTTGGAGGATTGGCTACATCAGGGGTGTGTGGCCTAATATGCAAAGGAGCTCCTGCTAGAATTCCACCCCTGGATGAAATCATGTCTCTCCTAGGGATGCATCCTGGTGCACTCCCCTCAACCAGGAAAGATGAACATGCCTCATAATGAGGAACTTTGTCATGGATGAAGTCATGTCTCTCCTAAGGGACCGATTCTGGTGGGCTCTTCTCAAGCAGGATGGATGACCCCACCTCATCATGAGAAACTGTGACATGGATGGAGTCATGTCTCACCATGGGAATCATTCTGGTGGGTTCCTCTCTACCAGGAGGGATGACTCTACCTCCTAATGAGAAAGTATAGCATGGATGAAGACACATCTTGGTGGGCTCCTCTCAACACTTTTTACATGCTTTCTTTTGAAAATTCCTTCAGCATTCTAGGGGGTTGCTTTGTAACTTACACAAGAATCAGCCAGTCAACCCAATGCAAATCTAGATTCCACTGCAAACAGAAGATAATTCCACATGAGCAGGCCTGGCCCTAGACCGTCTGGCACCCTGGGGCTGCAATCACACATGCTAAATAATGACTTTCAACCCACTTGTGATGCAGTTTACAACCTCATTTTGCCAGTTCACACAGTAAAATCCAGTCAGAAATTGCACTGAAAGTGGATTGAAAGTGCATTATTTAGTGTGCATGATCGCAGCCAAGGCAAAGCTAAATTCTGGCAAACCCCCCCCCCCAGCACTGATAATCTCACTGAGTCACCCAATTCAATGCCCCCCAGAATGCCAGCACCCTAGGCAATTGCCTAGTTTGCCTAGTGGCAGGGCCAGCCTTGCACATGGGTGGCTATTTAGCTAGGGGGAAAGTGGTGTGATAGAGTTGGATCTTGTTAGATCTTGAAAGCTTAGCAGTGCCGGTAGTTAGATGGAAAGACTCTGCAGAGGAAGAAGAAGAAGAATTGCAGATTTATACCCCACCCTTCTCTCTGAATCAGAGACTCAGAGTGGCTTACAATCTCCATTATCTTCTCCCCCCACAACAGACACCCTGTGAGGAGGGTGGGGCTGAGAGGGGTTTCACAGCAGCTGCCCTTTCAAGGACAACCTCTGCCAGAGCTATGGCTAACCCAAGGCCATTCCAGCAGGTGCAAGTGGAGGAGTGGGGAATCAAACCTGGTTCTCCCAGATAAGAGTCCACACACTTAACCACTACACCAAACTGGCTCTCCACATGGCTTTACTTCCAGGAAGGCAATGACAAACCACTGCTGCTTCTCATTTACTTTGAAAGCCCCCTGCTGGGTCTGCCATCAGTCGGCTGTGATTTGATGGCACTTTACACACATGCACAACTATTTTATCATCTAACATCAAAATAGAACAGGAGTTTGGAATAAATTTTGTTGGTCTTTTGTTGGTGCCACTGTTTTATTTTGCTATGAACAGCTTCCCCTGAAGCCCTTCCAGATGTACATTCCAAGTGCCCGGTGTTTCATGTTCCTTATGCTTTCCCTTTTCATTTCAACTTTTTGACAATACGAAGAAAGAGAACAGAAATTACAGGCACTTTGTTCTTAATGTTCTCCTAAATTTTTAATAACACCTGAAAGCACCCTAAACTTAATAGCCTTATGGCTTTACTTCCATGTGTGTTTTTTTCCAACAGGGGAAAATATTTCCTCATATCATTGGAGGGTAAACTGAGTTTTCTTTGACTAGCTTGTTACTCTCTCAGATTTGGGATGAGGAATGCACATAGCTTATTGCTTTCAAAATGGAAGCACAGAGGACAAGCAAAGTGTAGGGGCGTTTTCGCACTGACCTTACTCGGGAGCGACGTCCCTCTTCACCACGCAGCGTCTGCGCGGATTTCACACTAATTGCTCTGCAGAACCCGGAAGAGCCGCAAAGTCCCGCGGCTTTTGCGTCGCAAATGTAAACTGGCCAAAAACCAGTTTACATTTGCGACGCAAAAGCCGCGGGACTTTGTGGCTCTTCCGGGTTCTGCGGAGCAATTAGTGCGAAATCCGCGCAGACGCTGCACGGTGAAGAGGGACGTCGCTCCCGAGTAAGGTCAGTGCGAAAATGCTCTAGGACTGAAAAGAAACCCAGGCCTCAGATTCAGTGGGAGCTCACAGGAACACAGCTCCTGAACTTTTCTGAGAGTTCCACCTCCTTGTCCATTTAATAGTATGTGCAAGCTGCATAACAATTCCTGGATGAGCTCCACCACCAATTTTCTAAAAAAACACCCCTTGATGAACCTCTAGCTACTCTAAGAGCAGAAAGAAAGATACAGACAGATTTGTGGGGAAGGTGAAATAGTGGACCGCTTTATCGAACCGGACAAAAGCCTTTTAGGTGTCTGTACCCATGGATGCCATATGCTATCTAACAAAGAAAATTGATTTAAATCAGAGATGGCCACTCTGTTCTCCAACTCAAGTGCCAGAACTATCCCCTTTCCTCACAAATGGTCAGGCTGTGTAATATAGTTGTGATTTCTGAGGAGAGTATGAAGACACCAGCTGAGGGAGTAGGATTACATTGTGAATGATTGCCTGAGGAAACAAATTGGCACAAGTCTTCAAATATGTACCTGAGGTAAATTGTGTGTACAAAATTATATAATAGAGACATTTCTTCTTTCAATAAGTTGATGAAGATTTCTGTTTGTTTGTTCTTGTTTTATGGTCCCTTGTTCAACCTCGAGTTAATTCACTATTAAAATCCAAAATAAGAATCCAATGTCAGTTTAGAGACAAGTTTTATCACTCTCTAAGGTGCTATTAGACCCCTGTTTTATACAAAATAAAACAAATGATTTTTTTAAAGAAGAGGAGGAGGAGGAATAGGAGGAACAGGATAAAAACAGGAGTTCAGTGGAACCAATTTTTGTTACGGATTAACGCAGCTACTAATCTGAAATGGTCAAAATCCACTTTGTTCACTTGAATTTCTGCTTCCTCTCACTTCCTGAATACTCTGTAGGGAACATGTGCATCTTCCACATGGATGTGTGTACATCTGTTTGCAAGAAACGGCCAACATGTTTAATTTAGGGGGGGAAATGAGGACCAGTACCTGGAAAAAATGTGGGATTTAAATCATATGCTGAGCTGTACTGCCACCAAATGAAACATAAGAATCACTTAATGTGTGCACAACAAAAAAAATCTGTACGCTGTGCACAGATTGTATGCATGATCATGCACACACACACACACACCCCTCCAATATGCACAACTCAATTACATTAGCCAAAGCAATGTTTCCTCTAAGTTGCAGAGTCTTGTGAGCAAAAATTCTACTTTGTGAGCTACTGGCACTAAAGTTGTGAGCTACTGCATAAATTAGTGTGCTCTGGGGTCATCCTTCCTGAGCTAAAGAAAAAAATGTGTGAGATGTAGGCAAAAAATCACGCTAACCCAGCTTAGAGGAAACACTGCAGGTCACTTAATTCAACAAAGAAAATGTGGTCCACCATCAGGTCCAACCCGTGGGGTTCTGGTGTCTAAGGCAGAACCCCAATGCGCCCTCCCATAAAAGGTTTCAGGCATGTGCAAAGCACATGCGTGCACAGCGTGATAATGGCACAGTGACGTCATCATGACGGGCACTCAGTGCTTCCTTTCCCCAGCACCCTCAGAGGACGCGGGGAAAGGAAACTCCACTTTCGGCTCTGAGGGATTGGGGGAAGCTCCTCTGATCCTTCAGAGATGAAAGGACAGTTGGCTCTTCCCTTCCTTGAATCTCTCAGAGCCGAAAGAGCGGCAGAGGTTCAGGGATAGCATGAGCAGAGGGGGTACCCACCCCTGCTGGGAGCTGGCACCCTAGGCAATTGCCTAGTTCACTGACTCTCACACACCGGGCCTGTCCACCATGAAGATCGTTCCAGAGGGAAGCCATGCTGGTCTTGATGAGAACCTCTGGATTCAAGTGCAGTATCACCTTACAGCAGAGGTGTCGAAATCATTTGTAATGAGGGCCAGATCTGACATAAGCGTCGCTTTGTTGAGCTGGGCCATGTGTGCCATAAAACATAATGCCAGGTGCCAGAGATAGAAACTGTATAAAGGGCCACAGCTGGCAAGCTCCAGGTTGGTGTATCCTCACTTCAAGGCCCCTTGGGCTGGGAGGCGGGTGCAGAGGAAAACCCACAGAGGTAGACTGGAGAGACAACAGTGTAGCACCGGCCAGATGCTTCCACAATGCTTGACTGCTGCAGATGAGGTTGTTCTGTTGTGCCGAAGCCAAAATGGAATGGCTCCACCCACTCTCTCCAGCACTCTTGCATCAGTTGCTCACAGGTCATATAAAAGCCCAGGACTGACCAGTTCCGGCCCCCAGGCCTTACGTTTGGCACCCCGGAGACCAACAAAGTATTCAGGGTATGAGCTTTTCAGAGTCAAAGTTCCCTTTATCAGATGTTCCATGCAACTTCTCTACAGCACCATTTGAAATGAAAAGCAGTCCTTGGAGGCTGCAATCAGAACTGGAGGACATCCCAGTGAGGAAAGGGTTCTTAACTCTTTCCTCCCCTGACCTTGCCCACCTTTCAAAATGCTTCCCTCCCGAGCTGCTTATCTCCCCACAGGAGATGCAGGGGTGGAATTCTAGCAGGAGCTCCTTTGCATATTAGGCCACACCCCCTGATGTAGCCAACGCTGAGGAGATGTAAACTTTACTCTTGGTTCTATAGCAAACCATGTATTTCCTTTTCTTCAGTTTCAGAGAATAACATGTTGGTCTGCAGTAGAAGAGCTAGATTCAAGCCCAGTAGCAGCTTAGAGACCAACAAGACTTTCACGGTATGAGCTTTTGAGAGTCAAAGCTGAGACTCTTAAAAGTTAATACCATGAAAATCTTGCTCATCTCTATGTGCCCCTGCACTTGAATCTAGCTATGCCTACCATGTGTTCCAGGGACTCATGGAGATTTGGGGATGGAGCCTGGCACCTGGAGACAGGGACCTCATTGGGGCACAATAGCATAGACTCTACCTCCAGTTTTGGTGTAGTGGTTAAGTGTGCAGACTCTTATCTGGAAGAACCGGGTTTGATTCCCCACTCCTCCACTTGCACCTGCTGGAATGGCCTTGGGTCAGCCATAGTTCTGGCAGAGGTTGTCCTTGAAAGGGCAGCTGCTGTGAGAGTCCTCTCAGCCCCACCCACCTCACAGGGTGACTGTTGTGGGGGAGGAATGTAAGGGAGATTGTAGGCCATTCTGAGACTCTGAGGCCGTTTTCCCACTCACCTTTTACTGGCGCCACGACCATCCTGACGCCGGCGAATCTGCCTGGATTTCGCATCAGAAGCTCCGGCGCTCCCAGAAGCGCCGGCTACTTCCGTCGCTAAGCCAGCGCAAACGGAAATCGCAAAGATGCAGGAAAACGTTTGCGCTGGCTTAGCGACGGAAAGCGCCGGCGCTTCTGGGAGCGCCGGCGCTTCTGTTGCGAAATCCAGGCAGATTCGCCGGCGTCAGGATGGTCGTGGCGCCAGTAAAAGGTGAGTGGGAAAACGGCCTGAGATTCAGACTGAAGAGTGGAGTATAATCCAAAATAGTAGTAGTAATAGTATGTTATTATTATTATTAGTAGTAGTAGTAGTAGTAGTAGTATCATTATCATTCTTATTTCATAATTTATATTTTAGTAGAATTTTTAATAAAGATCTATGGTAATACAAATAACATTAATGTACTGAGTATAAAAATGCAATCAAGCAATAAGTATGAAAAAAAAGCCAAAATAAGATTGTAATAACATAGGAATAACAAGGAGAATATTGAAATTCTTCTTCTTCTTCTGCATTTTCTCCAGGGGAATTGATCTCTTTAGTCTAATCTGTAGTTCCAGCAGATCCCCAGGCCCCACCTGGAGGCTAGCATCCCTAGTCCTCACCATATTTTAAGGGGAAGGAAAGGATAGCACCAGTCGTTTCCGACTCTGGGATGACATTGCTTTCACAACGTTTTCATGGCAGACTTTTTACGGGGTGGTTTGCCATTGCCTTCCCCAGTCATCTACACACACACCCCCGCCCCAGCAAGCTGGGTACTCATTTGACCGACCTCGGAAGAATGGAAGGCTGAGTCAACCTTGAGCTGGCTACCTGAAAACCCAGCTTCCGCCGGAGATCAAACTCAGATCGTGAGCAGAGCTTAGGACTGCAGTACTGCAGTTTTAACACCCTGTGCCATGCGGCTCTTATTTAAGGAGAAACCAATGCCTAAAAACACACACCTGGCAGCCTGACTCTACCCCAGGTGCTGGACATACTTTTTTCACATTTAGAGGTGTTCATCGTCTTTAAAATCACACATTCCCATAGGAATATGTACTGGGTACTCACCTGTTTCTACAGAATGCAAAGCAACTCTTGGGGCAATCCTTCCAAATGCAGGATAGTTAGAACCACCTTTTTTCCAGTTTGATTATGCAGGTGGATGGTTTTTGCCTCCTGCTGTTAGTATCTTTTTGTTCGCAGAGGCAGTTTTGTTATTCCTTGCCCAAGTGCAAAATATGGTGGACCAACCACAGGGGAAGCAGTGCTGTTAAGCCTCCTCAAAATATGTAAGGAGAAGCATTTTAACTGTGTACTGTCTTGTTAGAGACAAGTTGCTCCAAACAGTCGCTAGAGGGCAGCAGCAATATAAAAGCACAACCACCGTACAAATTAGAGCTGCTGGTAGATGGAAGAACAAAATGTTTTTTAGAGCGGCACCCAAGTATTCTTTTAGCTGCGAGTACAGTGATCCGGCATCTGAGACAAGCAGAGACTGTCCAGTCATGGTACCTGCAGCAAAACAAACATTATCACAACCCAATCCTCCCTCTCTCTCTCTCTCTCTCTCTCTCTCTCTCTGTAGTCCCAACAAGTTGCAGGCAATTTATGCTGACCACAGCAAGGGGTTTTCTAGGCAAATGAGAGCAGAGGTTATTTGCCCTTGCCTTCTTCTGCAGAGTCTTCCATAGCGGTCTCCCTTCCAAGTACCGCCCACACTGCTTATCTTCCAAGATCAGATGAAACCAGGTTATCCCATGCTGCCTTCCCCCGCCCCACCCGAATACCCTTGATTTTCTATACAGAAGTGGAATTCCCATGTCAGAGAAATGATATAACTCACAGAGCAACTTTAATAAGACTTGTAAACACAAGAATGCTCTCATAAGGTCAGCTGACTCACACAAAGCTTACTGCAAATCTCTCTCAGCGTGGACAGCCTCAACTGCCCACAGAGAAATATGACTACGGTGTGGCCCAGAAGTCGCCCAGGTGGAAAGTCTTATGAGAACGTGTGGTCATGAGGCAGCTTTTTGGAATGAGCATAAAGATTTCCCAGCAGTTAAGAAAGATGAAAGGTGAAATGCCTGTGGAAAGAAAGAAAGAAAGAAAGAAAGAAAGAAAGAAAGAAAGAAAGAAAGAAAGAAAGAAAGAAAGAAAGAAAGAAAGAAAGAAAGAAAGAAAGAAAGAAAGAAAGAAAGAAAGAAAGAAAGAAAGAAAGAAAGAAAGAAAGAAAGAAAGAGGGAGGGAGGGAGGGAGGGACAAACAAAAAGACTAGAAAAGGCTGACAATCCTGTGAAGTAAAATCCAGACTTTGTATCATGTTTGATGTAGGCTTGCAACTTAAAAACTGAGTGACTGGACAGAAAATGTTTACACATGGTGCTTAGGGGGGGAAAGCGACTAATGTTGATTTTAAGCAGAATTGAAAGAAACAAACCATCCAAGCCATGAGGTGTAATAGGTTTACTCTAATCCATGCTAAGTCAGATGTCATTGGGACTACTGGTTCCCATTCTGAGTAGTGCATTTTAAGAAAGATGTAGATACACTAGAGCAGAATCAGAGGAGGACAACAAAGACAGCCAGAGGTCTGGGATGCAAGTTCTATAAGGAAAGGTTGAAGAAAATGAGTATGTTGAATCTGAAGAGAAGACAGAGGGGAAGACATCATTGCAATCTTCACATACCCATACAACTTATTCTTTGCTGTTCCAAAAGCTAACACTACAATATATCAATATTCTTCATATCTAGAAAGACTTGATATTAGCACAAAAATGAAAATCTACAGATTCCCCTAGTATTACTCAATGGTACTCAATTTTTTGGGACCACTACATTTTTTTTAAAAAATAACAAATTTATTGAGAAAAATATAAGGCGTTACAAGAAATACTGCTATTTAGAGCAGTATAAAATCAGTACACAGACAAACTTGAGATTTAAGGTATACATTACATATGTACAATTCAGCCCTTCCCTCCAGGAAAGAAAAAGAAAAGAAAAGAAAGAAAGGTGTTAATTAACAGGTCAAAAATAGATCCGACTCCAGTAAGACGGATTATTAGGTAAAATTTCATGTTCCATCAAGTATGAGACTAAGGGGAACCAGACTGATATAACTCTTTGTTCATAGCAATCTATTGAGTATTCATAAGTACTGTAGGCTAGTTTGTGAAGAAGGAACAAGTCCCAAAGTTTGAGTAGCCATTGCTCAATGGATGGAGAGGTTTTGTCAACCCATTCTGAGGCTATTATAAATCTGGCAGCTGCTATTAGAATATTAATTAATTCAATATTGCTTTTACTAAGGGTATGATCTTACCAGTTGTGTAAAAGGAAGATGTCTGGTTCAAAAGGAAGATAGTAACCAGTAATGAGTTTAACATGTCTTTGAATTTGTTTCCAAAAGTCAGATAAGGACAGTTCCACCATCCATGTAAATATGTAGCAACTTCACCACACCCTTTTAAGTGAGCCAAGTTTATCCCAGGATCTATCCTGTTTAATAATGAGGGAGTTCAATACCAATGCATTATTGTTTTGATAAATTGAAATTTTATATTGGAAATCCTTCGTTGTTAGACCATATAAATTCCATATTCTGTCCCAGTGAAAAGAGTTTAGCTGCTTCTAACAGTCTTGGTTCCAGCGTACTTGGTAACAAAGGGATCTAGTTTTTGAGGATTGTAAGAGGACTCGGTACAGATTTGAAAGAAGTCGTATGGGTTGGTCTTTAGGTTTACTAAGTAAATTTTCAAAGGCGGTGAGTGGTCTATTACATAATTCTTGAATAGGAGGAGAGTGAAACAAATGTTTTAGTTGAAGATATTGGAACCAATGCAAATCAAAGTTGATTCTTTCCTCCAGACATTCTTTCTCTAGGAATCTGCCTTTGAGCATTATATCTATAAAGCAATTTCACCCCGTGTTTCTCCAGATGTATAAAGGATTTTTCTTGACCCAAGGGGAACCATGATTGGGACCACTACATTATGGATAAGATCACTGTGGGTATCTCCAAAGCAGACCAATATCAGGAATACCTTAAATTTATAACAAAATGGTCACCCATAATCGAAAAATTCGACCAAACTATACAGGGTACAAAATGTTTTAGAAATCATAAATATTTTGAATGTATGCAATTTTGTTAGAAGTGATGGGTTATCTATACTATAAAGCAGTAGACAAGTGCACCTTTAAGACCAACTAAGTTTTATTCAGAATGTAAGCTTTCATATGCTGTAAGCAGACTTCATCAGACAAAAATGGAATGGCAAGCATCAGTTCTTAATATGTGGGCAGTGAGTTGGTATGTAGAATCATGGTTGCCATTCCATTTTTGTCTGATGAAGTCTGCTTAGAGCATACGAAAGCTTCCATTCTGAATAAAACTGGACTTAAAGGTGCAACTTGTCTATTGCTTTGTTCTATTGCTTCAGACCAACACGGCTGCCCCCTTGGGTTTATCTATACTATGTTATAGTTTTTGCTCATAGTTTTTGAAGTCTCAGTTTTTTAATTGTTAATATTATTTTTATTTTTATAATGCTGTAGTTGTTGTCTATATATTTTAATCTATCTGGGTAATTGAAATATCATTTTTTTAATAGACTAGATCTAATGGCCTTACATTACACGGTAGATTTTGTTTGAGATCAGGACTTCTTTTTGTAGAAAAAGCCCAGCAGGAATTAATTTGCATATTAGGCCACACCCTGATGTCACCATTGTTTCACACAGCAGGAACTCATTTGCATATTAGGCCACACCTCCTAGCACCAAGCCAGCTGGAGCTGTGTTCCTGTCTGTTCCTGCTCAAAAACACCCTGTTTGAGATAAATGGCACAATGGTAAGACCACTGAAATTGGAAAATTTTTATTGTGTTATATTTTTTTTAATTCCCTGTATAGGGGCCTTTCTAATGTTAGTAGTCTAGGGCTCTAAGGCAGTGATGAGTGGGAGCTGATGCATATGTAATCATATCCACAAAGAAAGTTCACAAGTTATCAACTCCTGTGAAGGTCAACTGAGAGTCAGCACAATGGATACAGTATCATAGTTCAGCCAGGGAAAGCTGAAATTAAAAATCTCCCTGTTCAGTCATAAACCTTTCCAGATAACTTTGAGCCAGTCAGGGCTTTTTTTGTAGAAAAATCTCAGCAGGAACTCATTTGTATATTAGGCCACAACCCCCTGACATCACCATTGTTTTGCGAGGGGGGGGTTGTAGAAAAAGCCTAGCTTGAACTTATTTGCATATTAGGCCACACTTCCTGATACCAAGCCAGCCAGAACTACATTTCTGTGTGTTTCAGCTCAAAAAAATGCCCTAGGGCTAATCACTCTCAGCCTACCCAACAAGGGTTGTTGTGAGAATAACAGAGAGAAGGTCCAAAGTACACTGCTATGAGCTTCTTCAGGAATGTAAGTATGCTCTCTGCAAATGATGTAAGATTTTGAGGACAGGATCAGGGAGCAGGGGTAGAGTTTGGGGAGAATATAATGTCAGTTCTGGGTGATGCTTACTATGGTAAAGAGTATAGAGACAAGGGGAAATTCCTAGAGCATCACAATGGAGGCCATTTTCTCGGCTTTCTGTGTAGAATGCCAAGTCCTCTTCATCCCCTGTTGGGGGACATTTGCGTGTGCAATGCATGCGCGAGCGCCAAAATGATGTCACCCGGAAGTGACATCATCAAAATGGTGGTGCCCATGCGGGGCCGCTCTAGGTGTTTCTGGGAAAACTCTATGGTTTTCCCGGATGCTCAAGCTATTTGGGAGGTTAAAACTTTATGGTGCCTATTGTACCATAGAGTTTTACCTCCCAAATGGCTAGAGCATCCAGGAAAACTATAGAGCTTTCCCGGAAACGCCTAGAGCAGCCCTGCACTGGTGCCGCCATTTTGATGATGTTGCTTCTGGGTGATGTCATCACACCCGCGAAGCAGGGGGAGGTTCCCCCAACCAGTGCAATGTGGGCTGGCGGGTTGAGAACCTCCCAGGCAGGAGATTCCCCACCCGAACTGGGGCTTTGGCAGCCCTATTTCTGTGTCCTAACTAGTCCTCAATTTCTTGAGGGTAGGGGACCAGGGTCTAGGGGTTGCCCACCAAGAGCAGGCAAACGGGAAGCCTAAGCTTCTTGGAGGACTCATGATATAAGAATGTCAAGAATAATAAACTCAAAAGGAGTGAATTTCTATAAGTATCCTCTTCCATTAACAGGAAAACTCCAATCCTGATTTCAGAACAAGGAAAAAAAATCACTTTTGGAAAGAGTAGCCAGAAAAGAAAGGAGAAAATTGTATACAACAATGAAACTACAGAATTTATCTGTAGGAAGCTCTGCTCACCTCACCCTGCCCCACATTTCTGAGGAATCCTTTCGACTGTACTTTTTTTTCCAACCTGGAGACAAGTTTCTAACAACCAAATTTAGTGTACACATTGTGGTTGCATTGGGAAGTAGGTTTCCCTTCTATTTCCAATGCTAAAATTAATCTCTAAAATGGAAAAAAAAATAACACGTGGGACTGCCATAGTTTATAAACTGGAATGTTAGTAGAATACTGTCCACACATTTCAATAGCACCCTTGTATAGTGTCCACCATAGGAGTAGTCTGGCACAAGCTGCACTTCAGGGTGCTTATTTAGATTTTATACGCTGCTTTTACGTGGAAAGTTTTAAAAACAAAAATCCCAGGCTCATCCTCACAACAAATCTGAGATGGCTATCGCTGCTGACTTGTGGCAACCCTGAAGGATTTTTGAGGCCAGAGATGTTCCGTGGTGGCTTGCCATTGCCTGCCTCTGAATCATGACCCTGGTATTCTTTGGTGATCTCCAGGGCTTTGTGTGTAGCAGGAAGTCCTTTGCATATTAGGCTACACACTCCTGATGTGGCCAATCCTCCAAGGGTTTACAATAGGCCCTGTAATAAGAGCCCTGTAAGCTCTTGGAGGATTGACTACATCAGATAGATAGATAGATAGATAGATAGATAGATAGATAGATAGATAGATAGATAGATAGATAGATAGATAGATAGATAGATAGATAGATAGATAGATAGATAGATAGATAGATAGATAGATAGATAGATAGATAGATAGATAAATTTATTGTCATTGTTCTCCACAAAAAGAGAGCAACGAAATGAGGTGCTCTTCCACAAACATACCAACACATCAAACACACATATTCATATTCATACCATTTAAATACATCTAAAACCATTTAAACCATTTAAATACATCTAAAACAGATAAACATTCATAAAACCATTAAAACCATTTAAATACATCTAAAACAGATAATCCTTCATAACCCTGCATTTAACCTAACCACAGCACTTGGATAGAAACTGTCCTTAAATCTGTTTGTTTGTTTGTTTGTTTGTTTGTTTGTTTGTCAGGGGTGTGTGGCCTAATATGCAAAGGAGTTCCTGCTGCGAAAAAAGCCCTGGTGGTCTCCTATCTAGATATTAGCCAGGGCCGACCTTATTTAGTTCACAAGATCTGATGAAATCTGGCTAGTCTGGGCAATCCAGGACATGGTATCATTTTATATTAAGAAAAAAGAAACCCAAACTGGTTTATATGAAAGCCACCCTGGGAGTTTATGTCTGAACTGGGACTTGGATTCAGCTCCTTGTATATCTCGTGAACTGAATCACTTCACTTCTCATGTTTTCATAAGGACCTCATCAAGGAATCGCCAAGAACCACCACAGTGCCCCAGACAACAACGCTGTTCACCCTCTCTCAGATCGCTCAGACACAAACATCATAGCAGCTTTTTTGCTAAGCAATACTGCTGCTGATGTTACTGAAACGGTGGCAAAGTTGCTCCAGGCAGCTCTACTTATAGGTAGTACTATGGTAAACTAAGCAATTTTATATTGATTTAATTCATAACTTTTAAAGAATGGAACTGAAAGATGGAATGTGTTTTTTATACATGTGTATGTTTTATTTCTGCATTTTCTTTTACCCTACCCTTTTCTATACGAACAGTTTTATAATGCCAATAAAGGAAATTGCTATGTATGTAATTTCTATGTGTACTCCCTTCTCTTTCCCTCAGTAAAGGGATTGCTGAGTTTATAGCCTTGCCCAAGTCCAAGTTTCCAGGCTGACAAGCTCTCCCAGAACACACACACACCCCAGTTTATTTATTTGCTTCTGTTTTTATCCCACCATCCCTGCAAGCAGGCTCAGGGTGGGTTACAAGTCATGCAATATCAGTATAAATTTTGTTGGATAAAATCATATTACTATTAAAACCATACACAACAATCAGAAAATGATGCTCAGTTTGGACTACTGAAAGGCCAGCATTATCAGTGTGGGGTGGGGAGATGAATTTGGAAGTCTGCTGGCTCCTCCAAAAGCCCAGCAGAACAACTCTGTTTTACGTGGCCTGTGGAATTTTAGCAAATCCCACAGGGACCTGATCTCAAATGTGAAATTGTAACAGGTAATGAAGAGAGGGCGGAACTGCTCAATTCCTACTTTTCTTCAGTCTTCTCTTCTGAGGGAAACGGTGCTCAACATGTCAAAAACAGAACATATAAGGAGGGTATGAAGTTCAAACCTAGGATCAGCATAGGGGTAGTACATAAACACCTAGGCTGATAACAGATGGCTGTTTTGGGGGCGGCTTGCAGCCGCCCTGAAGAAAGCCAGCCGAAAGAAGAGCGTCCTGGTGCTTCCAGAAGGCGCCGGAAGAAGGGGTGGGCCTTGGGTGGCCGGGGAGCATGTGGAAGAATGCTCACATGTCCCACTTGCGGCTCCCTGGGCACTTGTAAGGCACTTTCCAGGCTTTCAGATGGCCGGCCACCACCTCAGAGCCGCCCCAGCAAAAAGGAACCACTTTACCAATGGTTCCTTTTTGAGGCGGTATGAGCGTCTCTCAGGATGGGGTAAGTGCGGGAAGGGGGTGTACGGCAGATGTTGCCGTGTGGCCGGTTTTTTGGGGTCAACTTCAGAGCCATCTCTGAGTTGACCCAAAGTGCTGGTCTGTAATCAGCCCTAGTTTCTTTAAATGAAACTAAGTCCTCAGGGCCTGATGAATTGCATCCAAGGGTTCTAAAAGAGCTTGCGGATGTAATTTCTGAGCCTCTGGCTATTATTTTTGAGAATTCTTGGAGAACAGGAGAGGTACTGGAAGATTGGAGATGGGCGAATGTTTTCCCCATCTTCAAGAAGGGGGAAAAAGACAATCCAGGTAACTACCGACCCATCAGCTTGATGTCTATACCTGGAAAATTTTTAGAACAAATTTTCAAACAGTCAGTCCTGGAACATTTAGAAAGAATGGATATGATTAACATAAGAGAAGCCATGTTGGATCAGGCCAATGGCCCATCCAGTCCAACACTGTGTCACACAGTGCCCCCCCCCAAAAAAGTATATATTTATATATATACACACACAAACATACTGTGGCTAATAGCCACTGATGGACCTCTGCTCCATATTTTTATCCAATCCCCTCTTGAAGCTTGCTATGCTTGTAGCCGCCACCACCTCCTGTGGCAGTGAATTCCACATGTTAATCACCCTTTGGGTGGAGAAGTATTTCCTTTTATCCATTTTAACCTGACTGCTCAGCAATTTCATCAAATGCCCACAAGTTCTTGTATTGTGAGAAAGGGAGAAAAGTACTTCTTTCTCTACTTTCTCCAACCCATGCATTATCTTATAAACGTCTATCATGTCACCCCGCAGGTGACGTTTCTCCAAGCTAAAGAGCCCCAAGCGTTTCAACCTTTCTTCATAGGGAAAGTGTTCCAACCATTCTAGTTGCCCTTTTCTGGACTTTCTCCAATGCTATAATATCCTTTTTGAGTGCGGCGACCAGAATTGTACACAGTATTCCAAATGAGACCGCACCATCGATTTATACAGGGGCATTATGATACCAGCTGATTTGTTATCAATTCCCTTCCTAATAATTCCCAGCATGGCGTTGGCCTTTTTTATTGCAATCACACACTGTCTTGACATTTTCAGTGAGTTATCTACCATGACCCCAAGATCTCTCTCTTGGTCAGTCTCTGCCAGTTCACACCCCATCAATTTGTATTTGTAGCTGGGATTCTTGGCCCCAATGTGCATTACTTTGCACTTGGCCACATTGAACCTCATCTGCCACGTTGACGCCCACTCACCCAGCTTCAACAGATCCCTTTGGAGTGCCTCACAATCCTCCCTGGTCCTCACCACCCTGAACAATTTAGTGTCATCTGCAAACTTGGCCACTTCACTGCTCACTCCCAACTCCAAATCATTTATGAACAAGTTAAAGAGCATGGGACCCAGTACTGAGCCCTGCGGCACCCCACTGCTTACCATCCTCCACTGCGAAGACTGCCCATTTATACTCACTCTCTGCTTCCTATTAATCAGCCAGTTTTTGATCCACAAGAGGGCCTGTCCTTTTACTCCATGACTCTTGAGCTTTCTAAGGAGCCTTTGATGAGGAACTTTATCAAAAGCTTTCTGGAAGTCAAGGTAAACAACATTTATTGGGTCTCCTTTGTCCACATGTTTGTTCACCCCCTCAAAGAAATATAACAGGTTAGTGAGGCAAGATCTTCCCTTACAGAACGCATGCTGAGTCTTCCTCAATAACTCGTGTTCATCAATGTGCCTACTCATTCTGTCCTTGATAATGGTTTCTACCAACTTTCCTGGTGTTGAAGTCAGACTGACTGGCCTGCAATTTCCTGGATCTCCTCTGGAACCCTTTTTAAAGATTGGGGTGACATTCGCTACCTTCCTGTCCTCAGGAACGAAGGCAGATTTCAATGAAAGATTACAGATTTTTGTCTGAAGATCCACAAGTTCAGCTTTGAGTTCTTTCAGAACTCTTGGATGTATGCCATTCAGACCTGGTGACTTATTAGTTTTTAATCCATCTATCAGTTGTAGGACCTCTTCTCTTGTCACCTCAATCTGACTCAGGTCTTTCAACACCCCTTCCAAAATTAGTGGTTCTGGAGCAGGCAAACACTTCTCATCTTCCACAGTGAAGATGGAGGCAAAAAATGCATTCAGTTTCTCAGCCATTTCCCTATCCTCCTTCAGTAATCCTTTTACCCCTTGGTCATCCAAAGGCCCCACTGCCTCCCTGGCTGGTTTCCTTCTTCTAATATTGGTAAAATGTGGTTTGGATCCTATTACTGTTAGGTGGATCTGTAACTGGTTGACAGATCACACTCAAAGAGTGCTTGTGAATGGTTCCTCATCCTCTTGGAGAAGAGTGTCAAGTGGAGTGCCTCAAGGATCTACCCTGGGACCTGTTTTATTCAACCTCTTTATAAATGATTTGGATGAAGGAATAGAGGGAATGCTTATTAAATTTGCAGATGATACAAAATTGGGAGGGGTTGCAAACACAGAAGACAGAAACAGGATACAGGATGACCTTGACAGACTGGAAAACTGGGCTGAAATCAATAAAACGAATTTTAACAGGGATAGATGTAAAGTTCTGCATTTAGGTAGGGAAAATCCAATGCATGGTTATAGGATGGGAAAGGCTTGTCTTAGCAATAGTATATGTGAAAAGGATCTAGGAATCATACTGGATAATACGCTGAACATGAGTCAAGAGTGTGATGCAGTGGCTAAAAAGACAAATGCAATTTTAGGCTGTATCAACAGAAGTATAGTGTCCAGATCACATGATGTGATGTTATCGCTTTACTCTGCTTTGATAAGACCTCACCTGGAGTATTGTGTTCAATTTTGGGCACCATATTTTAAGAAGGATATAGACAAGCTGGAATGGGTCCAGAGGAGGATGACAAAGATGGTGAGGGGTCTGGAGACCAAGTCCTATGAGGAAAGGTTGAAGGAGCTGGGGATTTTAAGCCTGGAGAGGAGGCGGCTGAGAGGTGGTATGATCACCATCTTCAAGTACTTGAAGGGTTATCATATAGAGGATGGTGTGGAATTGTTTTCTGTGGCCCCGGAAGGTAGGACCAGAACCAATGGTTTGAAATTAAATCAAAAGAGTTCCCGGCTCAACATTAGGAAGAACTTCCTGACCATTAGAGCGATTCCTCAGTGGAACAGGCTTCCTCTGGAGGTGGTGGGCTCTCCTTCCTTGGAGGTTTTTAAACAGAGGCTAGATGGCCATCTGACAGCAATGAAGATCCTGTGAATTTAGAGGGAGGTGAGTTTCCTGAATTGTGCAGGATGTTGGACTAGATGACCCTCGAGGTCCCTTCCAACTCTATGATTCTAGGATTCCGTGAACCCTGAACTGGACCTGGTACTTTATTGGAAGCCAGTGCAGTTGGCACAGCACCAGCTGAACACGAGCTTGCACAGGCATCACCATCAGCATGCATGGTGCCGTATTCTTCACTGGCTGAAGTTTCCAAGTCAAGATCAAGGGCAGCCCTGTATAGAGTGAGTTACATTTATCTTTAGACACCTCAATAGCCTCAGCCACTATAATGACAGCTGAAGTTCTTTTTTCTCCTCATAAAAATGTTAAAGTAAAACATTACCAGGCGAACACACAGATCTATCAATTTATAGATCGATCTGTCTATAGAGGCACCTGTGGTATGGTGATTACCAGGCCTCATTTTGGGCAGGAGAACACAGGAGTGGCACTTTGGAACCTCTAAATTTTATTGTGCTCTTTCTTTCCTCCCCCCTCCCTCCACCACAAATGCTTGCTTCTGGCTGCATTGTTCAAACACATGAGAATTTTGCTGATCTCTAAGATATGACAAACTTTCTAATATCTTTCACCACAAAAGAAATGGGGAAATAACCAAAACATATAAAGCAAACAGATGGAAATCTTCATCATGCCACTGTGGCCACATAGGAAAAAGTAATTTTGAAAGTGTGATGGGAGTCAGGTTTTCTTAAAAAGGTAAAAGTAGTCCCCTGTGCAAGCACCAGTCATTTTTGACTCTGGGGTGACATTGCTTTTCACAACATTTTCACAGCAGACTTTTTACAGGGTGGTTTGCCATTGCCTTCCCCAGTCATCTACACTTTCCCCCCAGCAAGCTGGGTACTCATTTTACCGACCTCAGAAGGATGGAAGGCTGAGTCAACCTGGAACTGGCTACCTGAACCAGCTTCTGCTGGGATAGAACTCAGGTTGTGAGCAGAGCTTAGGACTGCAGCTTTACCGCTCTGCGTCACAGGGCTCTAAAGTTTTCTTATGACAATACTAATTCAAGAAGCATTTTAAGGTAGATGCTGAGCTGATCTAATTTTGTACACCTTTAGTACATTAGGGGAGGGACGGTGGCTCAGTGATAGAGCATCTGCTTGGTAAGCAGAAGGTCCCCGGTTCAATCCCTGGCATCTCTAAAAAAGAGTCCGGGCAAATAGGTGTGAAAAACCTCAGCTTGAGAGCCTGGAGAACCGCTACCAGTCTAAGTAGACAATACTGACTTTGATGGACCAAGTGTCTGATTCAGTATAAGGCAGCTTCATATGACCACCTTCTAGTAATTTCAGGGATGTGTGGTACCTGCAAATGATTTATGTAGATGAGTTGTGCTAATGAGCTCTAGCACCTCTTTTTCTACAAAATGACCCCTGGTGATTACACGCAGGAGATTCTAATCTGGAGAATCGGGTTTGATTCCCCACTCCTTCAAATGCAGCCAGCTGAGTGTCTTGGGCCACTCAGTTCTCAGAGCTGTTCTTTCATGAGCAGCTCTCTCAGAGCTGTCTCAATCCCACCTACCTCACAGAGTGTGTGCTGTGGGAAGAGGAAGGCAGTGCCGGATTAAACCATGTGAAGGCCCCTAGACATTTGAAATCTTGGGAGTCCCTTGCAAATTATCTCAGAGTTGGAGCACCCACCCTGCCACCCATGGTCCCCACTGCAGCCTGCAGTCACCTTCGTAAAAGCCCCTTTGACTAAGCTGTGGGAGGGAGGCAGAGAGAGAGGTAAACTTGGCAACCACACCAGCAGCAGCCGTACCTGGCAAGTAGGGCAAAGAACAGTTCAGTTGCTGGCTGCATGTGCAGGCTGAGAGGGGTGCAAACGGGGGGAAACTGGGGGGAGAGAGAGCCAGCCCGCGGCCCCTAAAAGCGTGGGGGCTCATAGGCCAGTGACTACCTGGCCTAATTACTAATCCAGCCCTGGAGAAAGGCAAGGAGATTGCATGAGACTCTGAGTGAAGAGCAGGATATAAATGCATTTCTTCTTTTATCATCTATCATTTATCTTACTTCAACTGTGATAACTGTGAATACTGGCATGACTGTATATTAAACAGTATTTTTAATCAGGGGTGGAATTCTAGCAGGAGCTCCTTTGCATATTAAGCCACACACCCCTGATGTAGCCAATCCTCCAAGAGTTTACAAAAAAAAAAAAGAGCCTTGTAAGCTCTTGGAGGATTGGCTACATCAGGGGTGTGTGGCCTAATATGCAAAGGAGCTCCTGCTAGAATTCCACCCCTGTTTTTAATTATGTAGATGTTTGGGTGGAAGCTTAAACTTACCATAGAATGCTTTGATTTTGTGTAATTCTTTAAGGTACAGTGGGAAAACAGTTTTAATGCCTGTTTTATATTTGTTTCCTTGATTAGCATGGCTTTCTCATGTTCTGATTAAACTCATACATAGGGATGGGCGTGAACTGCATTCTTGTGTTTTGGTTCATGGTTCATGCCTGAACCACAAACCAAAACACAAAGTGATACAAACCAGAAGGCTCATTCGCAAACTGAACTAGTTCATATTGATTTTGTGAGCCATTTCACATTTACACCCCTGCTTTCTGCTTCCTGCGGCTTTTTGCTGAAGCAGAAAGCAGGGGTTTAAATGGCTCCCAGTCATCTAAAACCAAAGAGCTGAGCAAAACAGCTTTTTGCTTGTGCGTGTGTGAAGAAGGGCCCTGCTTTTTGCTGTTCATGAACTGCCATGAGCTGCATCAAAATTTGTAAAAGTTTGTGATGGTTCTTCAGTTCTCAAACATTACTTTGCGAACCATGAACTGGCGAAAATTCATGACAAACTTTAGTTCATCAGTCAGTTCATGCCCATCTCAATTTATAAAAAAACCACGAGGATTCTGAACAACAGGTCTCCGGCGTAAAACAGCAGGAAGATATCCCAGAACTCTTTGGTTCAGATCCTTTCCACTGCTGCTAGGTATTTCTACTGACAGAAGAAGGGATAGAAACTTTTTTTCTGATTCCCCCCCTTATACTGTGGCATCTCATCTTGACTCCCATGATGTTCCTATGAGTGGGTGGGGGGTCCTACATGGAGACTATTCTGAGGGTCCCTGAAGGCTGCAATGGGAGGAGGAAGGCAGAAGTATTGCCATTTATGCAGTGCAGTTCCATTCATACTTCATAGGATCCAAGCCACTATACCTGATAACAACGGCATATTGGCTTCTTGAATTTTGTGGCATCTCTACAGCAATGTGCTAAGCAGGGCTTTTTTTATAGCAGAAGCTCCTCTGCATATTAAGCCATGCACCCTTGATGTAGCCAATCCTCCAAGAGTTTGCAGGGCTCTTAGTACAGAGCCTGCTGCAAGCTCCAGGAGGATTGGCTACATCAGGGGTGTATGGCTTAATATGCAAAGTAGTTCCTGCTACAAAAAAAGCCCTGGTGATAAGTATTTGGAGGTCAGAGGCAGGGCACATGGGCAACATCTTCCTATCTGAGGAACAGAAATTGAAACATAAAGATAGTCCCTGAACACAGAATCCTCTCACTTGGCTGACCGAATCTTAAGATGGAAGAGTAAAAGAAATATCACTATTCAGGGCTTTTTTCAGCAGGATTGTACAGGGATGCAGTTCCAGCTGGCTTGGCATCAGGGGGTGTGGCCTAATATGCAAATGAGTTCCTGCTGAGCTTTTCTTACAAAAAACCATTGTGTGAAACAATGGTAATCTCAGGGGTGTGGCCTAATATACAAATGAATTCCTGCTGGGCTTTTTCTACAAAAAAAGCCCTCTGACTATTATAAAACAAGTATCTCATTTTCTGTTCTTGTCCATGTGTATAAGAGGCACTTTAAAAAAAAAAGAATAGGAAGACACGTGTGGAGGCTTAATTGTGACACATATGGCAGAAGTTCAACAATGTCAAACATAACATGAATTTATGCCTTATTTATAGTTATTAGATTTTGATGCTAAAAATGATTTTCCAAACTGCAGTGCCTGTTGCAGTGCTTTCGTTGCTTCCTAAACATACACCATCTGGAGAGTTTTTACATTTAACAAAAAAAAAAAAATTAACCCTTTCTCATTTTTCTCACACAGTGTATTTTAATTATTTTCATGTCTGAGATAAGGCCCAAGTAATAAAAAAAAATCTGGAAAATAATTGCAGTAAATAGAAGTTTCACGAGGCTGAAGTTTTTGTGTGTGTGTTTTAACATTCCTCAGTCTTGCCAAATAGAAATTAATTGGACCCAAATAAGCTGATTGATATCAGGATGGATTCTATTAAAGAAAATACCAGGACTCAGAAACAGCTTATCTTTAATTGTGTTTTCCTCAGCTAGAACACTGCATGCTTCACATTTATGCTGAAGAGAGGTTGTATAAAACTAGCATCAAGGAATTAGGTAGCTTATATTTATTATGTGTCCATTAAATTCATATCAACATCCCTTGTTTTTCATACACATTCTTTAGTCATTAAAATCTGTGTAGATCTACCTTTGGATTCGTGTATGTATGTGTATATATATTTTGTAGAAAAAGCCCAGCAGGAACTCATTTACATATTAGGCCACACCCCCTGACATCATATTAGAACACATCCCATTGTTTAGCATAGCAGAAGCTCATTTGCAGAAGCTCATTTGCATATTAGGCCACACCCTCTGATGCCAAGTCAGCTGGAACTGCGTTCCTGTGTGCTCCTGCTCAGAAAAAGCCCTGTATATATATACACACACACACACATGCATACACACACACTTCAATTAAATAATATTTTTTTAAAAAAAGAAAAGATGTAAAGACTAAACTATAACAACAGTGGTAGCACTATTGCAAATATCTGAAAATAAATACTTGCCATCTATATGAAGAAGAGTAGAAGAGTTGGTTTTTATATCCTGCTTCTCTCTTCCTTAAGGAGTCTCAGAGTAGTTTACAATCTCCTTCCCCTCCCCACAGCAGTCACCTTGTGAGGCGAGTGGGACTGAGAAACCTCTGAGAGAATTGTGACTGGCCCAAGGTCACCCAGCAGGCTTCATGTGGATGAGTAGGGAGTCAAAACTGGTTCTCCAGATTTCTTAACCGATACATCATACTGCCTCTATATGTCATGCATTCAAATTCTGATGGAGTTCTGGGGTCCTCAATCCATTGATTTACCAGAGGTGGACTTTTATCTTTCCAATGTCTTTTAGCTGTTATCAGGCCAGTATTCCATTATTAAAGATAGGGTCTGTATTGGTAAGTAGTAGTGCAATCATAAGCAGAATTTCATTCTGCATTGATATCTGTCCTTGAGATGGCTCTAGCAAAACCCTGCAAATTGGCAGTAAAGGGACCAAGAAAATCTACCCCTTCTTGAACTGCCTTTCCATAAACTGCCCACCAGGCTGGTATACTCCCTTGCTGTTTATGATTGCATACAGGGCGCTTTTTTTGCAGAAAAAGCCCAGCAGGGACTGATTCGCATATTAGACTACGCCCCCTGACACATCACCATTGTTTCACACAGACTTTTTGTAGAAAAAGCCCAGCAGGAATTTATTTGCATATCAGGCCACGCCCCCTGATACCAAGTCAGCCGGAACTGCTTTCCTGTGTGTTCCTGCTCAGAAAAGACCCTGATTGTAAATATTTTGCCAGATTGTTGGACAACCTTTTCCAATTAGTGTCAAGGGATAAATGACAAGTTATTTGTCACTTGGACTGGGAAGCTCCAGAAAGATTTTTAGTATATGTTTTCATATCTTAAATTTTCAAATCTTAAGTTTTCACATCTTAAATTCATATTTTAAATTCCCACCAAAGCTAAGCATTTTGCTATTTTTCTTTCCAAAAAAAGAGATTGTGCAATTTACTCATGGTACTAAAAATAATTTGAAAATCTTTTGCCAATTCTAATATTTGCAGGGGGAAACATGTACGAGGAAGAAGCAGTGACATTTAGTATGTAATGCATGCAATTTGTCATTGTCTCAGGACACTGAAGTTGCCCATATCGCGTAGAAAACCTTCCATCATCCATCACCTCAACTGAGACAAATGGCAGCATTGTCCCCCTGTCCGTACGGGAGATTCAGTCCCGTCCTGCACCTTGTTTCCATTTCCTGCAATGCATCACCAGAAAGGCAGGTCTTATCGATTGTCTGGGAAAGGGAGGCTGCAACACCAAGCTCCTCAGATTAGAAGAAATGAGCAATATCAGGCCCCATTGTGGGCAGGAGCTCACAGGAGTGGCGCTCCGGAACCTCTAAATTTGATTGTACTCTTTCTTTCTTTACCCCCCCCCCAAAAAAAATGCTTGCTTCTGGGGTCAATTGTTCACCCACCCACCCCGGCAAAAATATTGCTGAACTCTACGATTTAACAAACTTTCTAATATTTTCCCCCCACAAAAAAAGGGGGGGAATAACCAAAACATATAAAGCAGACAGATGAAAATCTTCATCATGCCCCTGTGGCCACATAGGAGAAAGTAATTTTAAAAGTATGATGGGAGCAAAGCTTTATTATGACAATTCAAGAAGCATTTTCAGGTAGAGGCTGAGCAGGTAGAATTTAGTACGACACCTTCCGGTGATGTCAGGGTTGTGTGACGTATGTAGATGAGTTGTACAAATGATGTGTGCTAATGAGCTCTGACACCTCTTTTTCTACAAAATGACCCCTACGTATGATTTTGATTCACAGAGGTTGAACAGGTCTGAAGTAGCAACATTGCTAGCAGCGTTTCCATGCTTGAATATGGATGCAAGAACTCCATTCAGTTCCACGATTTGATATTCAAATTTTAGTCGGTCACACAAAACATAATATAAATGCCGCATTTGAAGGTCTGTAATCCTGGCTACATCATGCTCAAAAGCCCTCTGCTTAGAACTTGGCTTGTTGGATTAAGGGGAACAGGTTTGTTCCTTAAATCAGGAATGAACATTTTCTCTGAAGGAAAGAAAAAAAGGAGTTCAATAGCTTAGATCCATCTGATTACCGTTTAAGGAGTCAAGGATCAATTCCCTGGCCCTGCTCTGTTTAGTAATTCTGGGTCTCCAGACTCCAGGGGCTGCAACAGTCTCATTTAATCAAGGCATCAATGTAGCCTTCTGCGGGTCCCTTTCCATTTACGCAAACCAGGAGTTTGCCAGCCACAGGTATCTTAAGCACATGCAGGGCTGGCCCTAGACTGTCTGGCACCCTAGGCAAAGCTAACTTCTGGCGCCCCCTCCCCTGCACTGATAACATTACCAAGTCACATGAGGAGCGCCCAATTCGGCACCCGCAGTCGGCTAGCACCCTAGGCAACCACCTAGTTTACCTAATAGCAGGGCTGGCCCTGAGCCCATACAATTCCTTGGTAATATGGTCCCCATGTTGTGTGAACTGGACATGGGGATTTTCTATGGGAAATCTGGGTTTTGGTGCATGTGAATCGAACTTTTACCTGCATGGGAAATCCAAACATTGCCCAGCTCAAAGGAGGACCATGACTGTGATCCCGATATATGTGAATGGCTCTCTCCTGTTTAATGTGATAGGAACGTAATATCTCCACAGGGCTTGTGAATTTGAAAAAAAAATATTGCTTGGTCAGAGCAAGGGTGGCCAAACTGCAGCTTGGGAGCCGCGTGTGGCTCTTTCACACACATTGTGTGGCTCTTGAAGCCCCCACCGCCCTGTCGGCCAGTTTGGAGAAGGCATTTGTCTCTTTAAATCTCTTCTCCAAGCCAAGGCCGCTGGTGACTTGAAGAATGCATTGAAAGTTAAAGTTGTTTTCTTTCCTCCTTTCTCCCCCTCATCTATTTGCATTCTTTCCACTTTTCCTTCCTTCCTTCTTGCATGTCTTGTGGCTCTCAGACACCCATCATTTGTTCTATGTGGCTCTTATGTTAAGCAAGTTTGGACACCCTGGGCCTAGAGGGCCTTCTTGTGTAATACACCGTGATCACTCTTGGAGCAACATTTTTTGTAACATCTTTCACTTTGGGATACCAAAGTATGAAATATATATGCAGTATATCAGATCTGAAGGATGCAGAAATAGCTGCTTGTTTGAATACTGCATGAGGCTCTCCTGTTTATTGACTGTATGTATTTTAAAGGCAAATACAGAATGTGTTACACACATGCATCCTAAAAAGTGGCACACTGTAAGTGGGTTTTGTTCCTAAGAATAAAATTATAATGGTATAAACATTCCTCAGTGATATCTGCCTCAGTGCTACAGAGAAGTCTGCATTCTAAGCAGTGGCGGACTGGCCAGGGTGTCAGCTTCCCCGATGGCAAGGGAGCTCTGTGGGCCTCTGATGAAGTTGTTGTTGTTGTTCAGTTGCACGGTCGAGTCTGACTCTTTGCAACCCTATGGACCAAGTCACACCAGGCCCTCCTGTCCTCCACCATTCTCCAAAGTCTGCTCAAATTCGTGTTAGTTACATCAGTAATGCTGTCCAGTCATCTAATCTTTTGCTGTCCCCTTCTTATCTTGCCTTCTGTCTTTCCCAGCATCAGGGTCTTCTCCAGGGAGTGCTCCCTTCTCATTTGGCGGCCAAAGTATTTGAGCTTCAGCTTCAGCATCTGACCTTCGAGGGAACAGTCTGGGTTGATTTCCCTTAGGACTGACTGATTTGATCTTCTTGCAATCCAAGGGACTCTCAGGATTCTTCTCCAGAACCACAGCTCGAAAGTCTTCTGCGCTTGGTCTTCCTTATGGTCCAACTCTCACAGCCATGCGTTATTAGTGGCAATACCATCGCTTTGACTATATGGAGTTTTGTTGGCTGATGAAGTGGGCCCCCTTAAACATTAGACAATATGTTTAAAATGTCAATGACCTTTTAGTAGCTTGAAAATATAATAGAAGTTCTTTATCTCCTGGCAATCAATATTTTTAGACCCAGTCTGCCACTGATTCTAAGCACCTGTGCAGTGCACTCCTTAAAGGTGTCACTTAACAACTTGAAGATTTTTGTTCAAATCTACCCTCAGCCACAAAACTGAGTGACCTTAGGTCAGTCACCCTCAGGTGTTTCTACCTTGCAGGGTTGTTAGGAGGACAAAATGGGGAGGGAACACCATATGCTGCCTTACACGCTTTTGAGGGAGAACAGAATAACGATAGATAGCAGACAGCAATTGTACTAAATGAGTTCTCCTTAAAAGTCTGTAGCTGTAAATGAGGGGTGGAAAAACTTGTTTAATGGAAGAGCCACAAGACATGAACGTCAGGTGTTTCAGGAGCCACAAGACATGAATATCAGATGTTTGAGAGCCACAAGATGGAAGGAAGGAAGGAGAATAGATGGGAGGAAGGAGAGAGAGTTGAAAAGAAAGCAACTTTAACTTTAAATGCATTCTCCAAGTCACTTCCAAGCCAGCCAATGGGGCGATGGGGACTTCAAGAGCCGCACAATATGTGTAAAAGAGCTGTACGTGAGGTGACCTGAGCCACAGTTCGGCCATCCCTGCTATAAATCATAGCTTTAAAGCCCTTTAAGTGGGATTTTTACGTGAAATGTAAAATACAAGCGTGGTGTATTTAGGATGGGGAGTGGAACAAATCAGTTTTGAAAGGACTATATCTAAGTGTGTGTGTGTGTTGGATTGGATCCAATCAGCTTTTCCACCGATAAAAAGGGAGGAATAAAAAAGTGCGGGAAAGGGAAGGCATCCTATAACCATTTCAAAAGATTGTTTGGGAGACTGTGAGACCCAAATGTACATATGGCACATGGGATGGGGGCCATAGTAAAGATAATTGGGTACAACTGAGCAAAAAAGCTGACTGGATCCACCCTGAATAGGTGCCTGGAGAAACTAATGGCAGGGTTTTTTCTGTAGCAGGAACTAAGGGTGACAAACAAATATTACTTGGCATTAGAGATGCTATATCCATTCTGGGGATGCTAACATGGACCATGCTTTTCCTTTTCCGTCTAGGAAATAAATAGATTGATCACGTGTGAATACATATTAACAATTAGCCTTAACATCTTAAGCAATGCAGGCAGAAGCTGTGCAGAACTTTTCACAGCCATTGTAGAGGTAAGTAATCCACCCCAATGTTTCAGTTTAAGGCCTTATGTGGCACACTGCTAACAAACTCACCCTTTTTTGCATGACTAGTTTGAGCTTTGGGAAACAGACTTGTCAAATATTTGGATTTGTTGTACACCATAGCTTCATTTTCAATTACAGGACTGATTATTATCAGTACTGCTTCTTGCAAGAAGATACACTGTTGGTTTTGGGTGGTGTTATTCCAGTCTTGCTAGATACCTTAATGGAAGCTACTTAGGATCTGGGTACAGTAGTCAAGCAGTGACAACAGTATTGATTTGAGATATTACGGAAAACAATGAAATGCAATAAAATTAGTGATGTGGACTAGGACATAATGGGGAAAATGGAAGAGGGTATTTTGTGTAAACCCCCCCCCCCCCCCCGCTTGAACTATAGTAAACTGGGGCATGTTGAGTATCACTAAAAGAAATTCCTATAATGAAATATTTTATTTTTAAGAATGTTAAATGTTTCTTGTACAAGGTATTTCATATTCAGAACAACAAAGTTTGAGTTCAGTGGCATCTTTCAGACCAGCAAAGTTTTATTCTGGTATAAGCTTTCATGTACATGCACACATCTTCAGATATATGCACACAAAAGCTTATACCCAAAATTAAACTTTGTAGTTCTCAAGGGTGCCACTGGACTCAGACTTCGTTCTGCTGCTTCAGACCTACACATTCTGAATATGGATTCAGGTGTGTGGCCAACGTGGCCACACACCTGAACCCATATTCAGAATGTATAGCTTGAAAAAAATCAGTACTTTCTCAATTTTGTCCTGGGGAAATGGGAAAATTTGGGAGCACTGAAAAAAAACCCCTCCTTTGAAATATTGTCTTTTTTTTTCAGTGAGGGGGAAAAACTTGTCTTAAAACCATTTTACTTTTTCCAAATGTATACCATGAAAAGTCTGAAGACTTTTTCATTTTTTTTAATGGGAAAAAATGAAGAAATGCTGAGAATCATGGAAACACGTACGTTTTTGTTTTGGTTTTTGGAGTGAGAGAAAAAAAAGATAAGGTTTTACTCAAAATGTTTATGTAAGACAGTCTATAGAATTAGATAACGATAATCCCCATGTATACTGTAGACATATACAATGTTAAAAATTGTTTAAATGTAAATGATTTTTGCAACTGTTAGTACGCTATAATGCATTATTAAATCATTAAATGTTTTCAGTGTTATAAGATTTAACTTATAACAATTTTAACAAGATTTAACTTATAACAAATTCCAAACACATTGGTATTCTTACCTACTGAGAAGGTATGCGTTTTGATCCAAATAATACTTTTGTTTTCTACAGAATATGTTTTCTTCCTTTTTTTCCAGCCTCCCAAGTGGCAAAAAGATCCATGTGCTGTGGTGGCATAGAAGTGCAGCAGTTTGCAGCTGTTTCTCAAGTATGGGGTATGCTTGCAGGTTTCCTTGTAGAAAATGAAGACATTACCTTTGCATTCCACCAATATGCTGAACTGTACAATTTATGTGCTAAGTTATAAATGAAATGTTTTATGTTGTTAAATCAGTAATATGAATTTTCCATCTCTAAAATACAGTTGAAAAATATAGCTCAAAATTCTCTGCTTCAAATCTGTAATATTTTGTCAGTTTTGAATTGTATAGAAAGAAATATCCACTTCCGATGTTTGCTTACAGTATTGGCTGGGGGGTGGGAAGGCCATGTTCCAGCTCTCTCGCCTACTCTGCCATAAAGTTTGCCAGGTGACTTTGCCCCATTCATACTTTCTCAGTCTTATCGACCTCACCAGACTGTTGGAAAGACAAAATGGAGGAGGAGAGAACCATGTAAGCCACTTTTGCATTCCCTGGGGAGAAGGATGAAATAAAAATCTACAAAACAGTGGGGAAGTTGTCAGGTTGTACAACTTTTTGGTTCCCCATGCAGGCTATAAAGCTCAGATTTTAGATATTATAGAAATCCTATGTAGACTAGAAAAAGTCTAACCACTTTTGCTTCAAGACGTTAGCAACACAATCCAGCCAATCTTAAACACTTGCAAGCTGACATTCTTCGGCTTTAGGGATGTCTTGCTCGCAGGCAAGTATGCATAAGACTTTCACTTGGAGCCCCAATTATTTCCAAGGAAGAACTTGTCTATCTCCCTCTATTAGTGTTTTCCACCAGCAGGTATAGACAATGACTTCTTCTTCTTCCTCCTCCTCCTCCTCCTTCATTTGGGATACCCCCAATAATGGTTGCTGGCCTTCCTCCCTATTTTTGGTGTTGTTTATGTGCTGTTATTGAATTATTTGATCATTTTAAATGTTGTTTTTAAATATTCAAATGTTAAATTTTTTGTCACCTTGGGGACCCTGAGGGGGTGGGAAAGTGCCATGAAATGTTTTCAAATAAATAAATATATGTGTGAGTCTAGGTAGGGTTCAGACCAAACTAGTTCTGGATCGTGTCAGATACGTTGGTTCAGTTTATCAACTCAGTTTCCAATTAATTAAGAACCAAAAAGGTGAGTTGGAGATACAAAATAAGCGGCCCACTATTAATTTCAATACGTATAAAACATCAATATACAAATCATGCACATTATACAAAATACATTTATTTATTACAAATTGGTTTAAAAACAGTTACAGGCCCAAATGTAGCCTCAATAAGAATACAATTCATACAATATTTCAAAATTAAGACCTTATGCAACCCTACAATAGACACATTTCAGCCTTCTGGCCTTCTTCAGTGGTCAAGCATCAGTCTTACACATAGGCTCTGTAAAGTACCAGGCTTGGAGACGCACGTAGGGCAACATAGTTTATTCCATGGTACCATACAAGATGGAAGAAGAGAGCACGCGGGCTGGGTCCCGCATATATACAGTTGCCGGACTATTCTTCCTGCTGGCTGGTCCAATGCAGACCAGCCGTATTTCCCGCCACTGGCTGTGATTGGCGGATAGTCGCATCCAGCGCGGAGGCACCTGGATGTTTCTCAGTTACCTCCGCGGCTGGGGTGGACTGATGTTATTTCGCTGTTGTGGCCTTTATGAACTGGTTGCGTTCTGCGAACGCCATACACTACAGGCTCAATTATTGAAATGATAATATCAGACAATATAGGACCAAAAAATGAGAATTATGGTCTGATTGATATCAGTGACTCAAGGCAAGGAAGTGCTTTATAGGCTTCATATGGCATCACCTTGTGTCCAAATCAGACACCAGATGCATGTAATCCAAATAGCATTACAATTACGTGCCTCCCTACTGTGGCCCAAAAGAATCAATTTGAAAAGCAATATGGAGCCAGCGTAACCTAATAGTATGTAGTGCCAGTTCCCAAGAGCAATAAGAATACAGTGCATTGGGTTCAATCAGCTTTTCTACCAGGAAAACATGCTGTGCTGGGATCATGGGATCTGAATGGACAATGAACCTATGGGGATGGGGGTGTAACAGGGAGCAGAGTTCAAGACTGAGCAAAAAATGCTATTCAGAGCCAATCCGTTGGGTGGCACAGAGCACGTCACCCTCTTAGCCTAACCTAGTGGTTGGCAAGATAAAATGGGATCTCCTCATGTACTTTCATCCCCTGGAGTTTGAGGCAGCCAAGGTATAAAAGTGTTGTGAGAAAAAAAATAAGCACCAAATGAATTGTTAATTGGCATTGACTTTATTTACTGTATTCAGTAATTGTTTTGGATGGTGCTGCCAATAGTAATTTTGAAAATACAGATTAAAGAATATATCTTCACACAGAAAATTCCTCCCTACAGTTCCTATCACGTGCCATTGCTCTGCTTTTAACATACATTTGTAACACTCTTTCCTCACTTGCACAGAATTTGTATGCTATGACACAGGAGTGGAATTCTTCATTTAATAGGTATTTAATTTTCTACCTATTGTTGTTATTATTATTAGGCCAGTGGGAGCTCACAGGAGCACAGCTCCTGAACTTTTCAGAGAGTTCCACCTCCTCCTTCTGAGAGTTCCACCTCCTTGTCCATTGAATAGGTGCAGCTGTGTAACAATCCCTGGATGAGCTCCACCACCTATTTTTCTACTAAATGACCCCTGATTATGATTATGATTAGCAGTAGTAGTACTTAGCTTATATTGATAGTTGCTAACAATATTGTTTTTGGTTGTAACATATTCCTCTGGTATTGTAGTGTTGTTTTATTGTTGTTTCATTTATCTCTATTCTATAATATCAGGGCCGTAGCCAGGGTTTGAAAAGTCGGGGGGCTTTTATAAAAAGTCAGGGGGCATCCTTTCCCATCCAGACATTTTCTGGGATAGGGGCAAAAGCTGGATTGCATCTTGCATGCAAGCAGGGAGGGTTTCCTTCCACCTTCCTCTCCCCAACCCTGGTGCTTTGCAGCCAGCAGCCCTCCCCCTGCCCATTCCACCTGCCTCTCACTCCTCTGCCTCCCTCCTCTCCACCTGTTGTTTTTGCTGCTGCAGTGCACTGTGCCCTGCTCAGCTCTCCCAGCTCGGGCTGCTGCTGCTGCTGACACTTTACCAGTTCAGCCATGGAAAAAAGATCAAAAGCAGGCTGCACCCCGGAGGGCCCCTTGGGAGTTGGAGGCCCTGCCTGAAAGTCAGGGGGTAGTGCCCCCACAGGGCCCCCCTGTGGCTACAGGCCTGTATAATGTTGTGCTTATCGTTATACTTCTTGGAATTATATACTAAGATTGTTGGTGTTCTGTTTATTCTTGCATATTTTAATAAAGTATTATTGGCATCGGGGGGAAAATACAGTTTAAACATACAGTTTAAACACAAGGTTTATGAAAATACAGTATGAAAATACAGTTTATGAAAATACAGTATGAAAATACAGTTTAAACACAAGGTTTATTTTGAAGAAAGTCCTCATGGAAGAGCCTAACCAAGTTTAGCATGCTTCAACATTGCAGTTAACCTCCTCATAGTTTAGCTAGCCCAAATAGCCCAACTTAGCCTGAGCTCAACAGAGCTTGGAAGTTAAGTAGGGTTGATTACAAGCAGTGTTCCCTGTAAGCTGCGTTAGCATGAGCTAGCTCACAGATTTTTAGCCTTGGCTCACACATTTTTTGTCTTGGCTCAGGAACAATGGCCCCAGAGCAAACTAATTCATTCAGTAGCTCACAACTTTAATGCCAGTAGCTCACAAAACATAATTTTTGCTCACAAGACAGCTTAGAGGGAACATTGGTAACTGGATGGGAGACCACCAAGGAAGACTGAGGTTGTTACGGAGAAGAAGGCAATGGAAGAGCCTATGGACAGGTTTGCCACGAGCAGGTAAACCTATGCTTGGGCATATCAACGGACTTCAGATAGAGGCTTATACAACTGAATATTCTTGTGTATTAAAAGATGCCCACCACCCAGAAAACTTGACATCAGGGAGAAATTTATTTTACTTTATGTATAGTCCCCTTTCTCCCCAGCGAGAACCCTAAATGGCTTACAATGTTCTCCCCTTCTCAGTTTTATCCTCACAAGGTAGGCTAGAGCTGAGGTTTCTCCAGAGGTAGGTTACAACTGAGGGGGTGTGACTGGCCCAAGACCATCCAGGAAGTTATCATAGTGTGGGGTAGGGTTGCCAAGTCCAATTCAAGAAATATCTGGGGACTTTGGGGGTGGAGCCAGGAGACTTTGGGGGTGGAGCCAGGAGACATTAGGGGTGGAGCCAAGATCAGGCTGTGACAAGCATAATTGAACTCCAAAGGGAGTTCTGGCCATCACATTTAAAGGGACGGCACACCTTTTCAATGCCTTCCTTCCATAGGAAATAATGAAGGATAGGGGCACCTTCTTTGGGTGCTCATAGAATTGGACCCCCTGGTCCAATCTTTTTGAAACTTGGGGGGTACTTTGGGGAGAGGCACTAGATGCTATGCTGAAAATTTAGTACCTCTACCCCCAAAAACAGCCCCCCAGAGCCCCAGATACCTGCGGATCAATCAAACTGGGCCATGTAAAAGGGGCTTGAACAAAGTGCAGAGAGGACTGTACCTAAAAGGCAATGGGGCACAGCACAAAGAAGAAGGGGAACTCACAAGCATGTAAGAGGGTGCAAGGACAGGAAAACACGCACAAGGGACAAAACTGAACGAAGCCGTCAAGTAGCACCTTTAAGACCAACTTATTTGGAATGTAAGCTTAAAGCACCTGAAAGCTTATATTCTCAATAACATTTTGTTGGTCTTAAAGGTGCTACTTGACTCTGCTTTGTTCTACTGCTTCAGACCAACAAGGCTGCTCTCCTGGATTTGTCTACAAGGGAGGAAATTGTAAGAGCTCTCTATAGGGGAGCAGTATTAGCAGTTTCCAACCACGACTCGAGTTGAAGCATGCTGGGGTGTCCTTTGGATCATGCTGGTAGGAAAAAGCACAGGGAGATGCCCCCGTACCCTGCGCACAAGTTCTCAATATACGCTTGGGAAAAATGAGCGAAGCAGATAATGACAGGGAATATTTAGCGGTTTCAGGGCGGGCTCTCCAAACACATTTGGCGGTGAAGTCAAAGCAGTAGGGAATAATCTAGGACACCGAGTACAGTGCGAGGGACTTTCCCTCCCCTCCTTCCCCCCGACTCACTGAGCATGAGGACAGGGCGTGGGCCCATCATCTTCGCAACAAGGCGAGCGAAGAAACCGGCGCGGAACCTTCTGGAGGAGGAAAGAGAGGGAGGGTGGGAAAAGCGCCGCTTCGCCATGCCCGGACAACCTAACACTCTCGGGGGCACTCCTCCAAGCCCACCTCCGCGTCCTCTCAAGTGCGCATGCGCTTGCAGCACCCACCTCCGTATCGGCAGAGGCTGTTCCGTCATCCACTTTAAGGGAAAGGGGGGAAATGGAGAGGTAGAAAAACGGAACTAGACAACTTTCCGTTTCCCGCACGCTGCTGGAGTATGCAAAGGGAGCTTGAAATCTGTATGGTTTCGGCCCCCTTTCATCCTGTCATTCCTCCTGGGTTCGGCTCAGAGCCGGAAGTGCTTCTCAGGAAAAAAACTCCACCACTGTGAGTGGCGACCTCTAGCAGCCAATGCTTGAACTGGCTGAGCCCATCTCGGAGAAGCAGCTATGGTGAGCGGACGCCCGCTCTGAGATGGGGCGGCTCGCCACTTGGCGCCGTTTCCCCCCCCTTCCCCCCGCTTCCGTTTTTTTGGGGACCGGGGGAAGAGGCTGGAAATTCTGGGGTCCCTCGCCAGGGCGGGAGGGTTGGGAAGCCTAGTGTGGGGGATTCAAATCCAGGTCTGTCAGATCCTAGTCTGATACTCTAACCACTAGCTCTCAAAACTTAGCCTTCTCCTGGACAGATTAGTTTCAGCTGTATATGGATATTTTGTTTTTAGTGTGTAAGGAGGAGTTGGGTCACCTCAGACATACACACTCTTGTATTCTTAAGTGTTGATCCTCCTTCGGTACATTTTATCCTGCCGATCCTCCAGGGTGCTCATTCAAGCCTCTTCCGTTTTATCCACACAACAGCCCTGTGTGGTAAATGGGACTGAAAGACAGTGACTTTGTGAATCCAGTCACCAAACAAGCTTCACAGTTGAATAGAAATTTTGGTCTACCAGAGTGTGACACTCTTAATGACAGCATCATGCTGAGCCAGATATGAAGTCCCTTTGGGCCCCCATTGGAGGAAAAGGTGGGGTAAAAATGAATAAAATAAGTGAATAAATATGCTAAAAAGTAGGCCTAGAGTCCCAGATACTAAATTTGTCCGAAAACTTCTTCCCTCATCTCCTGCGGAGCTGTGGAGCTGCAACACCCCTCTGTATACCCAGGTGGGTAGCCATGTTGGTCTGAAGCACAAAGTTTTGAGTCCAGTGGCACCTCCTTTAGGACCAACAAGGTTTAATTCTGGTATAAGTTTTCGTGTGCATGTGCACTGCTTCAGATATCTGAAGAAGGGTGCATCTCTACAGGAAGGCTTCTACCCATGGTTAAACTTTCTTTGTCTTAAAAGGTGCCACTGGACTCAAAGTTTGTTCTTATATTAAGAATTGCTGCTCGCCATTCCAATTTTGTCTGATGAAGTCTGCTTAAGAGCATACGAAAGCTTTCATTCTGAATAAAACTTAGTTGGTCTTAAAGGTGATACTTGTCTACTGCTTTGTTCTATTGCTTCAGATCCACACGGCTGCCCACTTGGATCTTAGTATACCCAGCTGCTCTCTCTCAAGATGACTGAAACACAAGGAAAGGGTCCTACAAAGTTGCAATAAGAACAGCAAAGACCTTGGCAGGCCTCATTCTGAACTTCTCCTGTAGGTGGGCAGGACGCAAGGAAATGGTAGAGGCCACATGGAGATGTATCTTAAGGGGAGGGCTCTACTCAAATGTCTCGTGTTCCTCCCACAGCAAGAGAAGGGCAGCTACAGGAGGTGGAGTCTGTATTCACTAAGTGTATTGCAAACCCCCTTGAGACAGCAACAGGACCATCTGAGGGCTGGAGTGAAGTATCTTTGTCTTCTCTCTGGGCCCCCAAAACGATAACTTGGGGTTGTTGCAGCCCCTCTTTTATTCTTGTTCAGGCTTCACTCCAAGTCTATGTTTTAAAACCATTTTGAAAGCCTCGGGAACTGCCTTGAGGGCTGATATGAAAAGCTGGGGGGGGGGTATCAGTGCTATAAATATCTGAATCAGTAAGATGGAGCCCCTTGCTGGTTGATCTGGCTTGTCTGGAGCACGTCAGCAGCTGTATTCAGTGCCTGCCCTGTGGAAAATACAGCCTCTGTTTGCGAGGAGTTGCCAGCACGGATCTAAGTACACAAGTCATCAAACTGAATATACTTTTGACTTCCCCAACGCAGCGTACTGTATATGTAATCTGAAACTTTTACAGACCAACAGTGCAAATCCCAAGCAGGTCTACTCTGAATCATACTGATGTCTACTCAACAGGGCTAACTCTCAGGAAAGTGTTCTTCATATCGGTCGCACATAGATTTGCTTTTGGATAAACCCACTGACTTCACTAGTACTTTTCTTCCTTTTCAGGTTGTGTTCTTATTTGGGAATAAAGCCAACTAAAATCAGCAGGACTACTTCTGGGTCAACATGGATCAGATTAGACTACACATATGCTAAGGAAGACCGAACTGCGCAGTCAGATACTGCCTCAGTAGCACTTATTCCCAAACAAGCGTCCATATAACTGCAGCAGTCTAGTAAAATAATAACATGCAAATTGAGAACTATTTTGAAAGCATTCCAATAGTTTAACATTCACTCATCCTCATTTCCCAATGTTATTATTGTGTTCAAATGTTTTAAGCAGTATCATTGTCAGCTAAATTCTTTTTAAAAAAATATGTTGTGCTTTCCCTTGCTTATGAATGTGATTTATACTTAGAAACAACCTTCCTTGCTCTCCTCAAAACTGGTTTAAAGCAGATAAGCAAAAGTGTTGTTACCTTGAAGCATCATGGGAAAAAGCTAAAAATTATGTCAACTTTTTCCCTTTCATGTGAAGACGATGAAAATAATTTCTCAATGTCATTCAAAATATACATGCTAAATATACCAGAGGTTTCTTTTATTTGTAGAGAATGTGTATAGCAGATGTGAAAACTGGAAATGTCTAGCAAAATTTTAATATTGCAATGACAAGGTAACATTTTCTCTTCGTTGGGACACCAGATTCTGTTGCACAAAACGTAATTCCGCTGACTTAGGATGCGCCAGAAAGTTGTCCATCAATTTTTAAGATTACACAGACATTAAACGAAACTGTATACCATAGCAACTTGGTTTCAGAATGTGAATCTTTTCTATAGATTTCTTGACAAACTGTATAAAAATTTCCATTATAGGCAATAACCAATGCAAAGTGTTACTATTTCCTTTCTCCTTTATAATGTCTTCGGCTCTTACAGATTCCTTTTTACAGACCACCCTGAGATCACATCAACAGTTGGTTACAATGTAAAGAATTTCAGTATCCTTCTCTTCTTCTTTTTGGCTTGGGGCTAAAGATTTTTTTAATATATATATATAAAATGTCTGGCTAATGATTCTTTTAGTAACCATCGTAAAGCCAAAAGCCACACCAAGCTTAGGCTGATTTCCAGAACCGGTATTTTAGTTTTGGAACTCTCTCTTAAGCGTCTATCAGTTTTTCAAGGGAAGAAAATGCATCCATGTGACAAACTCGACTAGGCTTTAGGGGTTTTTGGCGTTTGCTTTTTTAAAATCGACGCGGTTAAACATGGGGGGGGGGGGGAGAGAAGTAACCTCGACGACGTAAAACATGGAGGGGGGGGGAGGGAAGCAACCTCCTTTCTCTTATTAATGGTCCGAAACAACAGCGGCTCCCGCAGCTTCCAATTCAAAAGACAGGACAGGGGAAGTTAGCATGAGCGAGCGGATGGTCCGAGATGGAGGGTCCATTTTTTTTTTTAAATGTGTATAGATCTGTTGTGCTTTTTCGAGTTTTCCGGTACGCTCCAAATTACGAAACGTGATTTGGGGAAAGGGAAACAAAGCAGGAGTCAAGCATCACCTTGAAGACCAACAAAGTTTTATTCAGAATGTAAGCTTTCGTGTGCTCTAAGCGCACTTCATCAGACAATAATAAGGAATGGCAAGCAGCCCTAAACATAGAGAAGGTGGGCTGTCCTGGAAAGTCATGGAAATGTTTTTAGCAGATTAAAAGAATCTAGTTAGTTTGATGCAGCTGGGCATCAGGGTGTTTTTTGAGGGGGGGGAGATCACTCTGTTTGGAGAAAAGCCGAGGGGGGGATGGGTAAGGGAGATGGGGGGGGGGGGGCGAGAGAAAACAGCCTCCCTTCCCTCTCCCCCGAGCTGGCATTTGTTTGCGTGCTTCCCTCTCCAGCTCTTCTTTTGTAAAGGCTTCGCTGGGATCTCATGAAGGCTCCCGATCTAAACTGCAAGTCCGGGGAGGTGAAGCCCCCCGAAGCCTGACAATGAGACGCTTAACCGTGCGTGCAAGCAGCCCCGGCCTCTGGGTGTGGGTGTCGGAGGGGGGGGGGGCGCGGCTGGGTTTAGGCTCCTCCTCGGCCCTCCGGAGCTGACAAAAACAAGCGTGAGAGAGTGAATGAGCCGCTAACGGGAGTGAGCAAACACAACAGGAAGGGGGAGGGGGCGGGATGGCAAAGAGCCCCGGCCAGCATCTCTCCCCCCCCCTCCTTCCGCGCTTTTCCTTTTCCCTCCCCCCACCTCCTCCCCCTCCTCTCTGGCCCCAGCAAAGCGAGCCCTCCATCCCGGGATGCGCCACATCGAAGATGCAACAGCCGGCATTCACTTTTTTCCCTCCACCACCACCCCTCTCTTCCACACAGTTCCTTCTCTCGAGTCGAAAACCTCGCAATCGCTTTTTGTCGCGCTGGTTTTTGCGAGGTGGACTTTTTTTTTGGGGGGGGGGGGTGGACGGCGAAGTTAAGATCGGACGGGGGTTTACTTGGAAAACTTCTTAAGAGATCCAAGTGGGCAGCCGTGTTGGGCTGAAGCAGTAGAACAATGTAGGAGTCATGTTGCACCTTTAAGACCAACAAAGCTTTATTCATTTCATTTATTATAAACAAGTTTCATTTATTTTAGCCCTCGTCTGATGAAGTGTGCTTAGAGCACACGAAAGCTTGCATTCTGAATTAAACTCTGTTGGTCTTAAGAGGTGCGACTTGACTCCTACTTTATTCAACTTAAGAGGTTATTGGGGTCGCCCGCTAGGCGCCATCGTGCGCCTGGTTTACTCGGAAGAAGGTCCCGCTGCGGACGGCCTCGCAGCTCGATCCGATGCAGTTAGGTGAACTGAAATCCATAGGCTTACAGCGTAACCATAAGCATGCACACTAATCATTTACTCCTTAACGTGTTTAAGATTGCACTTCAGTCACCGTTTCGCGCACTTTTACTTGAGAGTTAAGTCTACGCCCCCCATCCGCGGGGCGTTGTTCCGAGCGCACGTGCTGAGGATCGGAGTGCAAGAAGCCGCTGCGTTTGCAGACTTACTACGGAGCAATTTCACTGCCGCCCGCATAGCTGATGATGGTGGCCCACCAACGAGCCTTCTTTTGTGGGGGCGACCACCCTGGGATGATCCCACGGATCTTCAGGGACAAAAGCTATTTAAAAAGGATCACGTGCAATTTTCGCTTTCGTCGGCTCCAGGAGGGAGTACCCAAACCTACACCGCTTCTTGGGATGCGAGGATTGCACCTTCAGCCCATAAGACACTATAAAGCAATTCAGCGAGAAGCCGTTCAGTCCGCACATCCTCGGGTAGCGATCGGAGGAAGGACGGGACTCCAAGGGGAGCAGGTAGTACGAGTGTTTCTGTTGCTGCACCAGCACTTGGGTGCTACAAAGAGTAAAAGGGGGGGGGGGCTTAAGGGGAAGAAATGTTCCCCAGCTCTCGGGTCAGCTGAAAACTAACTGCCATCTCTTTCCTTCTTCCCTCGTGTAGAAGCCACATTGCACAGAGCCGAATGGGGCTCTCTGTAGGCGCGGGCGGGGCCGAGCCATAGTAGCAATAGTAAAAAAGCCGTAGTAAGAGGAGGAGCGGGGGGCGTGGCTCGACGGGGAGTGGGCGGGGCGCGCCCTGATTGGGCGGGCGCAGGCTCGGAAGGACTTTGTTTTCTATGCTAATGAGGGCGGAGAAGAGAGGGCTTGTGGCTATTGACGTTGAGGCGGGAGCCGCCGCCCTTCATTCTCCGCCCCCCCCTTCAGCCCTACACATGGGGCTCTCTCCCCTCCCCCTCTTCCTCCGCCATCATCATCGCCACCGCCACCTCTTCGCGCCACTTCCCTCAAGAGGGGGAAGCGGGGAGGGGATAAAGGGGGTGGGGAAAAGCGGTGGCGGGGCGGGCGACGAGAGCGGCAGTTGGTTGGTCGCTCCCTCCCTCGCTCGAGCGACCGACGGGCTGGTGAGTTCGGAGCGCTCCCGGCACCCCCCCTCCCCCCGCGCCAGTTATTGCAGTGGCGGCGGCGGTTGAGGAGAGAGAGAAAAGGAGGGAAAGCGCGGGCGCGCGCGCGCTCAGGTGGCCCGCGAGGTGGGTTTGGCGGTTAGTCGGTCGGGGCGCATGGCAGCCGGGTGCCCCCTGCTCGCGATTACACAGGCAGGCTGGCGCGCGTCCTCGCCGCGGCTCTCTCTCTCTCCCCCCGCGCGCGCGCAACGGCAAAGCGGCGCCCTCCTCCCGCACGACGGAGCTGGCGCGCGCGCGGGGGCGGGCGGGGCCGGAATGAGGGAGATTTGAAAAAGGCTGCGCGGCGGCGGCGGCGGCTTCGAACGCCTCCTTTCGTCCCCGCCGCCCGGCCTTGGAGTCGGGGAAGGAGGCGCCTCCGAGGATGAAAGCGGGGGTGCGTACGGCAGGCTGGCTGGGGAAGCCGCTCCGGGAGAACAAAAGCGGCGGAGGCGCGTGGGAAGGAGAGGGGGCGGCCGGCCAGGCTCTCACCACGCGGGCGGGGGGGGGGGGAGAAGAGAGTTGTGAGGAAACGAAACGGGGCGAAAGTTTCTGCGAGGGACTCCGCGGGCCGCCGGGCCGGGCTCCGCGTGGGGCTTTTGTTCTGGGAGGGGCGGGGGCGGCGTTGGTGGGGCCCGGGCCGGACTGCGTGTGGTGCGCCTCCTTCCCTCCAGCCCCGCCCCGCGCTCCGCTTTCCCGCCTCGGCGGGGGGGGGGCAGAAGCGCCTCTCGAGGGGGGCCGCATCGGGGGCGGGAGGCGGCGGAGAAAGAAAGTCGCGAAGACTCCGCTTCAACTGCGAAGTCGCCGGCGGTGGTGGCGGCGGGGCCGCGGCGGCGCCATGTTGCCGAGGGGGGCGGGGCCGGGACATGGCGGCGGCTGCGCGTGCTGAGGGCCGATTGTTCCTAGCTAGGCCTCGGCCATGTGGGAGCCCGGGGGTGGGGACCGAGAAGGGTGCGCGGAGCGGTGGCGGGGAGGCCGAGGAGGGGGGAAGGCGGCGGAGGCCGTGCCGGAGAGGGGAGGGGGGCGAAGGACGAGGCCCCGGCCGGCTTCTAGGGGGGAGAAAGAACGGGGGGGGGGGGAGAGTTCGCTTCTCTAACAGCAGAGCGCTGACCTCCCGTCTTCGCCACAGCGCCCCCTGCCGCCCATCCCCGCCCCAGTGGCTTCTCGGGCGCAGCACGTGCAGCTTCAGAGGAGCCGCGGGCCCCGGCTCGGGGGCGCCATTGTTTGCTCCATCTGCTTCCCGCCACCTTGACCCTTTCGCAGCCCCGGCGCTGTAGCGGGGAATTCGTCCGAGTTTCTGGTTCCTACGGGGCGGTGAAGTTTTGGCGAAGGTGGTTGGCACGAACGGGAGGCAACGGAGTTAACTGATCGGTGTTTTGGCAGGTAGTGATGTAGGGACTGAAAGTTGATTGTAACAACCCCCCCCCCCTCCTCCGTTCTTAAGTGTTGTGTTTTTCTCTATTTGCAGCACGGGCACAATCAGACAGTGAAACTCGGAGGCCTAATACTACTGAAAAATAAAGTTCCCTTTTTTGTAATAGGGGTAAGTTTCAAGCAACTTAGTAGTTCTGGGGTGCTAGAAGAATGATTTAGCCTTCCTTGTCCTGGAAAACGGGGTTTGTTTTTACTTTACAGCATTTATTTACAAGAAAGAGGCCGCTGATCCGTAGGAGTACACACATCGAAGGCAGGGAGGAATGGTTTTATGGAAAGGTTGAGAGTTTATGGTGATTTAAGTATTCTGGCACCATGATCTAAGCAAGTGTGTTTCACCCTTAACCTGAGAGTGCAAACTTCTTTTTGAGTGCTATAAGGGAAATGTCAATTTGATTCTCAGTAGACTGAAGTAGAATCTTGATACCATTTTTTTCTTTCTTAAATAGTCATGTAGTCAATGTTAAAAAGGAAATGCCGTCATATTGGGGGAACATGGATATATCTAACACTTATTTTGTTAGTGAAGTGTATGTAACTTAGTGTATGCTTCATAATGAGAGGAAGCTTTTATATAAACACTGACTTTTTCAGTTCGATTGTTGCAGAGATTTACAGCTATAATGGCAGGTGTGTAGTTACTTGAATAAGTGGGGCAATATAATTTTATATGCTTTTCTATAGAGGACTTAAGGTGTGTTCAAATAATTATAGCTCTCAAATTCTGCGCTAGAGAACACAGTTGATTCGGGTAGGTGATCTCCGCTTCAAGTTAGGCTATAAGTATGGTAAGTTACTTGTTATGTCTCTGAATGCTTCATGTTAATGAAAGCTGTTGTTTTCTTTGACAGGTGAAAATGCAGCCTGCTTTGAAACCAATGAAGATACTGGTCATGTCAGAGTAATGTCAAAGTGCTTACAGTGCAGGTAGTGGGATATAGAACCTACTGCAGTGAAGGCACTTGTAGCATTATGCTGACAACTGCCTCAAAGGTTTGACAAACTATTGTGCAAAGACCATAGCATGATGTTTTAATGCTTTTTGTTCTAAGGTGCATCTAGTGCAGATAGTGAAGTAGACTAGCATCTACTGCCCTAAGTGCTCCTTCTGGCATAAGAAGTTGTATTTTCATCCAGTCACTTATGTTGAGTATAAAACATAGCAATGTTTTGCAGTCCTCTGTTAGTTTTGCATAGTTGCACTACAAGAAGAATGTAGTTGTGCAAATCTATGCAAAACTGATTGTGGCCTGTTATTGCCTACATAAAACCATCTTAATTCCTCTTAATTTAACTTAATTGTCTTCTCAAGGTAGCAGGCAAAACAGCTCATGTAGCACTAAAGTGCTTATAGTGCAGGTAGTGATTAATAATCTACTGCATTAGAAGCACTTAAAGTACTGCTAGCTGTAGAACTTCAGTTTCACCATATTTTTCCTGTTTGCTGCTTTTTTTGTTGTTTGAACACTGTGCTCTGGTTAGTTTTGCAGGTTTGCATCCAGCTGTATAATATTCTGCTGTGCAAATCCATGCAAAACTGACTGTGGCAGTGACAAGTCAAATGAATAAGAGCTAAATTGTACCCCTTTCTACATAGGTTGGGATCAGTTGCAATGCTGTGTGTGTGTCTGTGGTATTGCACTTGTCCCGGCCTGTTGAGGTTGGTGGGGCTAGAACATGGAACATCTTAAAAAGTTTCTTTGTCGCCTGATGGTTCTGGATCACTGCAGAAGATTTTTTCCCCCTGTGAGTTGGTCATCCCCACAATTCTGATCCAGTGGAATAACAAAAGTTTACTTGAAATTCTTGGTGTGGATGCAGAGTTTTAGTTCTATAAAGTCATTGTATGAAGGACCTAAGACACTGAATAAAATGCTAGTATTATGCATTGATAATTATATGGGTGTGTTCCTTTTTTTTGCAAATTAGTGCATTAACAATTACATGTAATATGCTTAAGCAGTAGTCAGCCTATATTTGCCCTATCCGCAAACATACTGTATGGGAAAACAGTATATGCTTGCCAGTCTTACTGTCTCAAGGGACAGTAAGGTTGGTAATGGGAGTGCTGAAATGCTAGAGTTGTCCTGTGTGGCAGATTGTTCTCTTTTATGGCAGAAACTGCTTATCTAATATAGGCCATCCCTTTGACACCAGTGCATTGTGTTGATGGTTAATTGTTGCATACTGTGGGGTACTTGGTTGAAGAAGACCTGTAAGAGCCTAATACTGGCACATTTTTATTTTTAAAAACTGGGAAATTGTTATTAAAGAGGCTTGAAAACATTTATTTTTAAGCAGTATGAAATTTAGAAATGGCGATCTGTGAAATTCTAAAATGACAGTGACTTTGATCCTGTGAACATGCTCCATGTGTGCAAGATAGTCTGCTGTAGAACATCTCTCTTACTGTGTCACTCCTCCCTAGCCTGGTAGTGGCTGACAGTGGAATTGATGAAATAGAAGCCGGTATTTGGGACCCCACTGGGGAGAAAAGGGTGATGTAAGTGAAGTAAATAATTTTTCCTCTGCACAAGTAGATCTGTGATAGAAGCTGACTCTTTCAAGATTGCTGCTCTTTGCACACTTGAGTAAATTTCACATAATGTAATTTGGAGTAGAAATGTCCCTGGATTGGTCTGCATTTTCTCAGTCATTGAAGATGTACTCTCCTGTCAGCTTGGGCATTTTATGATCACTTTTGGATGTAAATAGAGGAATAGCTTTCTAAGGACACTTTTGATTCACACCTGTTCCTGAAAATGGAGTTGGGTAATGTCTCTCTTAACCACAAGATGTAGAAAGTCATCTTTGTCTTCAGGTCATTTGTTCTTTGGAGCACTGCTGCCAAAGTTGTTCAAGCAGCTTGAAGAGAAATGAAGTAATAATGTAAGAGCTACTAACGAAGCGGTGTGGTGGTAACAGGTTAAAATTCCCATTTTAAGAACTAAACCTGGCTGGATATGCCAGATTAGTTAGTGTGTTTTAGCAAAACATGTATTTTGAAGATGAGGAAACATCCTTCAGGACAGCTGTAAGACAAAATGATAACCAGATTTAAAATAGTGGATTAAAAGCACTTTTTCTTGCTGTCAGATCTGATAGGTAGTGAGGATTGAATTGGATCACATTAAGGGTGCTGTATGCCAAATGTAAGAGTAACTTTTTTGTCTGAAAACAAAAACTAATGTAACTGACCTGTGATATTTGCTGTACATAAACAACAGTATTCACGTATAAATCTAATCTGAATTGTGTGCAGGGTTTAAGTATGCAAGCAACATGGCTCAGATTTCTATGTTCCAGTTGAACGGACATTATTCAGGTGGGTAGTCTGATGTCACCTCATGGGTCAGTAACGACTCGATGCTTGCACAGGGGACTACCTTTACCTTTAGCCATGTTGGCCTGAAACAACAGAATGAAGTTTGAGTCCAGTGGCACCTTTAAGACCAACAAAGTTTAATTGGGTATAAACTTCTATGTGCATGCACCTTATGGTGTGTATGTACATGAAAGCTTATACCCAGAATTAAATGTTGGTCTTAAAGGTGCCTCTGGAATCAAACTTTGTTCTATACATTATTGTATGCTTAAAGTACGGGAGGTTCATACTTCAAACTTTTAAAAGTAATGATCTAGATATTTTTTGTGCATTCAAAGTGTTGGTACTACTAAAATACTTAAGTTCAGATGTATGACTTTTGCAGTGTTCCTTCTATTTTTGATGCCCGTTTCACGTTATTTTGGAAATGCTATAGCTAGGAAGACTGTATAATTGTAAATTGTAGCAAAGAGTAGTAGTAGAGAGTGGAACTAGTAACCCCTTTTTTGTTCCATGTACATCTTCAGATAACATCCTGATGGTGGCAGATGGCTCAGTGGTAGGTTTTTTGTGTGTCTAATGCCTAATGCAAGTATAAAATATACTGACCAAAGGAGTTGCTCAGCCTCATGATAGGAACTAGTTCTAGCCCAGTAGAATTTTCTGGTTTGCTCTAAACATCTGACCCTCTCTTTTTGCAACTATATTACTACTTTGGAATTGCCTCTTAGTTTCAAAAGTTGCTGGTTGTGGGGATGTTATGACTTTTAATAGTAAGTAAGATTTCAATGGTATGTTTTGGGAAGTTTAGTCACTGGCTTGAAGGCATATCTGTGTTCATTTTTAAAATGGGCCCTTTCTGTTTGTCCCACATAAAAACTTAACAATAGCACAAAAGTTTCAAATATTAGTTATGACAAATTGGCTTGGATGGTTTATGTTCACTCCTTCCATGATAATTATGTGCTTTAAAAAGCTGGCTTGAGAGCCATGTCTACAGAAGAAAATCCTGTCTTAAAAGTTCAGTCACCTGTGTCCTCAATCGTGACTTCAGATTGGACTACTGTAACTCTGTGCAGGCCTACCTTTGAAACTGATCCAGAAACTCCAGCTGGTCCAAAATATGGTGGAGCAGGTCCTGACTGGAATGTCATGGACAGCACACGTTCAGCCTGTGCTACCTCAGCTGCACTGGCTTCCAGTGGAGTACCAAGTCAAGTTCAAGATTTTGGTACTGACCTTCAAGGTCTTAAGTAGTCAGGGACTCATGTATCGTTGGGGCTATTTCTTCTGGTATGTTCTCAAAGAGTGTTTTGCAGAGACCTACTGGTGATCCCCAACCCAAAAGAAGTCCAGCTGTCCTTGTCCAGAGCCAGAGCATTTTCTGTCCTGGTTCCTACCTGGTAGAACTCTGCCAAACAACATCTGTGTCTGGTGCAGACCTAATGCATTTCAGCACAGCTTGCCAGGCAGAGGTGTTCCATCAGGGTTTTGGTTAAGGATAGCAGTGGTACCACCTTACTGGCATTTCCTCCCCTCCCTCTTATCCATTTCTGTCTCTTTTCCATCTTGTTGGACCAGGGACATAATTAGAATTCTGATATGTTAAACACTGTGAGAGAAAAATTTTATTTATATATTATTTAAATTGTTCTGTTTGTGAATGTTTTTATCATTGTCCTTGAGCAGTGTGTACTCAGGTAGGGCAGTCTATAAACTTCAATTATAAATAAACTTCATAAACCTTATGGGATGCAAAAAGGAAAATTTGTAATTGGTCATTGCATTTCTTCTTATAGCAGAAATGCTGATTATTTTTTTTTTTATTTTTTACTAAGCATTGGGGCAATGAGTAGACTATCACACTTAGATGCAAGCTATAATGGTCATGATCCTGGAGCAGTTACTTCTCATGTTTCTACCTCCTAGGAAGGTAGGAATATGATCTGGAAGAAGAAAATGTTCAGGAAGGGCAGGTGAAAGTAGTATTGATAAGCTTTTCTGGATAATTGTTTAGTATCATGTATTTTGGTATGGTATTTTTAGTTTTAAAACTACAATACAGCTTATTGATGTCTATATAGATGCTGGCTTTGTGCTAGGTCTGACATAGCATGACTTAGCTTTATTTTCCTTAAGAACAGGAGTTCCAGTTGCTTTAAAAGTAAACTTAATGCTTTTCAGCTAACATACAATGTACTGTGAAGTGTGAAATGTTGAGGTTCATAATGTCAGATGTCTTTCCCATGGTTCCTTCTGTTATAATTAAATGGCTTTAATTCAATATGTGTGATGGTAATTGATTCATTAGGTGTAGACCATGAGTAGGCAAGGCAACCTCTGCCATAAAAACTTGACAGTTTAATTTGGCTCCTAGGGCCACATCTCTGCCCAAGCATTAGCATTTTACCTGGGCATAGTGGTATAGGAAAAGGCTACAGGGATGGCTTATGGCTATCGTCTCCCAGACTTCCACAGCCACCAGCAAAATCTCTGCAAATCCCTGAGATGCTGGCATTGCTTTTGAGACTTGGCTTGTTCTGAGTGTCTGGCCCAGTACAATTCTTGTCTCTCTCACCACCCCATGATTGCTGCATACTAACATCTTTGGCTAGAAAAGGTAGCCTTGCTGTGGTGTAGACTTGTGTTTTTGAAAACACAAAGACTGGTCTGCTGCTTCTGGTTCAGTATTATCCTGACTGGCACTGGCTCTCCAGTTTCAGGCACAGAACCTGGCCTGAGAGCCTCTTAAGTGGAGAAACCAGCAGTTGGATCCAAGGCTTCTACTTGTCAAGTGTGTGTATTCACCAGTGGACATGAAGGTCATTTAAAATAAGGCTGTTTTATGGACATGTAATTGAAATTTTAAAATCTGATTTGTTTTTTTCTCACCTTCAATAACAATATGCTGTCATGTCATGGTTTTTCACATTGTCCTGGTCCCAGAACAGAAATTGGATCCACTGAATCATGCCAAATACATAATGTGTCAGGATTTCTGGATACCAGATTTGGATTACCTGCCTTTTTATTGCTTCTGAAACATCAGGAGTGAATCTACAGTGTACAGTAAATCTACAATGTAGAGGTGGGGAGAGACAGGAAAATCCTCATATGGAATTATTTGTTTAAGACATTACTTGGATCTAGACCTAGTAATTAAGCTATAGCATATTTGTTAACCAGCAAATATAGCTGGTTAACAAATATGCTCCCCCCCCCCCCCCCAAAAAAAAAGATTCCTTGTGGCTTGGATCTCAGTAGGAAGGAAAATTGGGTTTTGCTGATTTCCCTCCACCCCCCCTTGCTGCTGCCTCTCCCTTTGACCCACAGTATTCCTGATGGTGGAAGACAGGATGGCCTGGTGTGACTTGGTCTATGGGGTCGCAAAGAGTTGGACTTGACTGTTCGGCTGAACACAATTCCTGAAGGTTATAGAATAACTGCAACAGGGAAGGAGAAAGTTGTCATTTATGCAGCACAATTGTGGCTGTACTACATAGAATCCAAGGCTGGTTTTCTCCTATAGTATGTTCTTCTGGTAATACAAGTTCTCTGCTGGAAATCTTCATATACCATTATTTAGTATATGTCACATGATTAAATGTTTGGAGGACTTTATTTCAAATGTGGTTTGTTATTGCCTTCCTCTGCATGATGACCCTGTTATTCCTTGGAGGTTGTCCTTCCAAATACTAGCCAAGGCGATCCTGCTCTGACGGGATCAGGCTAGACTGGGCTATTCAGGTCAGGGTAATAAAGTGTAATTCATACTAACAATCTCAACTGCAAGTTAAAAATAACACGTTCACTTGATTTTTAGGGATATTTATTAAACTAATATTTGTATTAAGTCTGTCATCTACACCCTTTAAAACAGGGTTGTCGAACTCATTTGTTATGTGGGCCAGATCTGACAAATGAGTCCTTGTTAGGCAGAGTCATGTCAGGCAGAGCTGTATGTTATACCTATTTAAGATTAGGTAGCAGAGATAAAAATTATAATGGACACAAAAGTTTTTTTTTAACCACCTTAAAATAAAACATGCTTAAAACATAAGCACTTGTTGGTCTTAAAGGTACTTTCTTTGTAGCTCCTATGGGATCTAGGGAAGTGGGCAAAGGAAGTTCTGGCTTTTTCCTTCAGGGGACTAGAAGGGAGAGGACCCTCAGCCAATAGAAAGAAGAGAGGCTTGGGTCAGTAGCTCTCCCCCCTTCCTCCCCAAGGGAGCAGCCTCAACCAGTGGAGAAAATAGAGACTGCACTGTAGCTCCTGTGCAATTGAACAAGCTGTTATGTAGAAGGAAGCAGATGACAGTCAATTGCTTGGAGGCCTGTTAGGAGCCCTCCAAGGGCCTTATTTGGCCCCTGGGTGGAATGTTTGACATCCCTGCTTTAAAATATATAAAATATAATTGACGCTACAAATTAAAACCTGCAACCCAAGAACTGGCATGCTATGCTAGCACTAGATGTTTAATATTGTACCAGTGTTGTACCCATGTGTTCATGTTAAACATGTAGACCCATTAGCTATGACAAGGATATGTAAATAGGTTTCAGTAATTGCCAATTGCAAAAACGTTTGAGCCCCCCCCCCCACATTAATACATTATAAACTTGTGTTGGGTGTCTAAATGTGAAATAAGATGACTTTGCCAACTTTGAACATGCAGTTTAAGATTATATGTACATCTGTTATCAGAAACAAAGCTTGGATCCTATGACTGCATTCCATGTGCACTTTTCTCTAGCTGCAGTGCAATTCATTTCCTCTGTCACTAGTACTCCCATTTGCAGAACAGTTGAAATGGATGTAATGACAGGAAGTGAGGTGTGCTGTAGGTGGAGCAGTGTGTATGGAATGTAATAAGTTCTAAGCCAGTGTTAAATGTGACAACATAACACGTCTATGTTCACTCTTCAGAGTTCACTCTAAAATTTGGACTTGTAGGATACCATGGCCCCCCCAAATTGGGAACCACTTCTCTAGAGACCCGCAAGAGGTAAGTATACTGCCACAGTATGTATCAACCTGCATTAGTTTTTGAGGCATGAGTAACAGACATGGCAACAAAAATTTGCTTAGCAAACACATACTGTATCTGATATAAAGCTCTTTAGTGTTAGTGTGAACACTGAAGTGTGAACATAGATGTGCTATGTTGTTACATAGTACCAATGTGGGGTTGCAGCAAAGGCAGAATATTAAAAATAGTCACACTTACCTGTAACTTGTTCATGGATGTTTTCTGTGTAGACACAGTTCCTCCTTCCTGCCTCACTGAGCTTTTACATGGATATTTTTTCTTATATATGGAGTTTGTAGTGGCCTCTCTGGAGCTGAGGCTCCTGCCTGCAGAGTATGTGATGGTTTGGGTGGGAAGAGCTGTTGCGCCAGCTCTTGGAGGGAGGAGTGCCCTCACAGTAACTTTTAGCTGGGGAAAAAAACCTTATTACACAGCCAGCCTACACAGATGCAGTCCCAATGTGTTTGTGCACAGAAGATGTTTATGAACAACAGCTACAGGTAAGTGCAACACTTTTCTGCAGTATAACTACTTCCAGAAAATATGAAAATGATCTTTGACGCTGTTGCATTTTTTTTACTACTCAGCATGAAAATGCTTGGTGTTATGTCTTCTGGCAGCTTCTTCCACTTTGTTTTTAGAATCTAGAGATCTCTAATCACTGCCTTAGTTAATTATACAGAATTTAAATTTTTCCCTGGGTCCTTGGATCAGAAAGGCGCACTGATTTTAATTCCAGGTAGCAAATCTACATTTCTCATGAAGTTTTTAAGATATCCAAGTATTTGAACTGTGTTCTGAAGTTTTTTGAAATGTGGGATCTTTGGTGTTAAGTGGTAATGAGGTAAGCTTGCTCCAGAAGGTAGTTAGTTTCTGAGCACCATGAATGACAAACTGTTGCCTAAGGGAATCTCATGCCACTAGCCTCAACATGTCTTGGGAGTTTTGCAAATGTAGTTTAAGAACTTGTATTTATTCTGAGGTGCTGGATAAACTTGGAGCCTAATGGCAGTCTCACAGCTGTATTTCTCCTATATGAACACTTATATCACAGATATGTACTTCAACAGTTGACACAGACACTGATAATATAGGTGTTTCCTGTTGCATAAGAAGTATTAATCATCTAGAGTTCTCTGTTTATTACAGAAGAAAGATGTAGTTAGTGAAGACAGTAAGTGCTAATATAGAATAACTGAAAGCAGTACCCCAAGAACAGTTCCACTATGAGGTAACATATTCATTGCCCATTGAGGAGGAGAATTTTGGCCAAAGTACAACTCATCTGTGGTAGTGCATATGCCCAAGTTACCACTTTGTCACCTAAGAGTATTGTCAGTATGGAGTCAATGTCATAACTAGACTCTTGCAAGATCAACTATGAAAAATATCAATGACTAATAGGTACATAGTCCATAAAAATGCATAACATTCATTTACATGTGGAGTATTTATAAGTGTATTTAAGAGTATAAGGTTGCTTCCTTCTCCAGTCCACTCGAAGCTATATGCCCCACAGACTTGCAGTTGTCCATGTTGGGGCTTGTGAACTCCAGAGCTCCAGTTATCCTGCAAGCTGATAGGAGTGGTAGCCCTAGAGTTGATGGAGGGTGGGATTATGAAGTGCAGAGTCACGCCCTCTTCCATACCCTACTACAGACAGCAGCTGCATGGCAGTAGTTCCTTCTCTATCTCTGGTGGCCAAACTGCGGCTTGGGAGCCACGTGTGGCTCTTTCGCACATATTGTGTGGCTCTTGAAGCCCCCACTGCTGCATTGGCTGTCTTGGAGAAGGCATTTGTCTCTAAATCCGTTCTCCCAGCCAAGCCAGCTAGCAGCTTGAAGAAGGCATTTCAAGTTAAAATTGCTTCCTTTCTACCTGTCCCCCTTCCCCAGCTTCCACTATTAAAACAATTTTATTGGTAACATATGGTAATCTATATCTTACATCTTTAAAAACTTCTTTTATCTACCCCATATATTACTTTCTACCCACCCCTCCCCTCGTTACTTTACCCCCGCCAGTGTTATTTACTTAAAAAGCAAATATTTAAAGGTACCCTTAAAACAAAAATTTGTATTCTTTTTAAAACTTAATCATTATCAAAAATTGTCCAATGTCCTTTTATTTTCCACTCTTTTTCTACATATCTTCTAAACTTTTTCCACTCTGTCTTAAAAACTTCCAAATCATAGTCTCTTAAGAATGCATTTAAAGTTAAAATTGCTTCCTTTCCACCTGCCCCCCTTCCCCATCTTCCCTCTTTCCTTCCAGCTCTCAAATATTTGACATTCATGTCTTCAGGCTCTCAAGCATCTGACGTTTATTCTATGTGTCTCTTACGTTAAGCAGGTTTGGCCACCCCTGCTTTATATTGTGTAAGATAAAGTCAGTTCTTTTCAGCCTGATGTTGCACTACTGGATTTTAGGTCTCTTAAACTTTAAAGGTTTTAATGTACATTGCCTGTCACCCTTTTTTGGCTAATTTCTGGAACACGGGAGGAACGCGGTCCTGTGTGAAATGGAAATTGAAAGATGTGCAAGGTTTTCCTATAAGCCTAAACTTATTTTTTATGTTTTAACAAAATATATCATTTATAATTAAGCATTCATAATTTTTCTATATTAAATTTGAAAGTATAAATGTTTTAAATTTCTAGAAGGAAAGGTGCAAATGGTAGCTAATGCTAGAGAGATCCTTATGTTTCCTTAGCATGTGTACCTTTTTTTTGTCTGAGAGTTAGGAAGGATAAAGGTTAAATTAGAAGACAAAATGTCGTAGTAAAGAATATAGTTGAACAGCCTCATGAAATCACAGTAGAGCTATAGACATACTTAAATAAAGCACAACTTGTAATGTATAATCAAGTACCTTCTAGCATGTTGTTTCCAAAGTACTCATTTAAGTATTAAACACGTCCTTGAAATTACACTTTATATGTCTACAGTATAGGGTGGAATTATTCATATATCTAATGTTGAACATAGTCCCAGACGTGGGTCAAAAATCTGCCCTGTGGAGCATTTTTTAAAAGATTTCTGCAGATTTCCTATACCTGTAGAAAAATTCAACAGGTTAAATAAAATGGTTTTGAAGGAGAATTAAAATTTCCCTGAATGGGAAATGTGAGGTCATAGCCAGGTCTATGACATCCATAGCAACCAAGGCATCAGAACATGGGCCTAGACAACCCTGGCAGGCCAGAAGGTTGGGTGAAAGCAGCAACAGACAGACACAGGAAGGCAGAGATGCTGGAGTGAGTGACTCAGTGTACCTGGACAGGGAAGGGGAGTGCTCCACCACTCCAAGGGTGTATAGGTATTCCTTGAATGGGATGTCTTGCTTTGACTTAACCTGGAAGCTGCTCTCTAACCCCTTGCTCTGTCCTCTCATTCACACGTCTCCAGGGAGACAGGGCTGGCCCTAGACTGGCACCCTAGGCAAAGCGAACTTCTGATGTCCCCTCCCCAAACTAGTAATGTCACTATTTGCAATACGGTGTCCCCAGAAGGCCACTGTCCTAGGCAATCGACTAGTTTGCCTAGTGGAAGGCCTGGAGACACGTGTCTGCTGGTCTCCTGTAGATCCAAAGCTCTCATACACCATCACACATGATGCTGGACAAGCTGACATTTATGATAGGAAAAATACTCTTTAGATTAGGCTTTTTTTTCTTTGTCTTACTGTAACCTGAATGTGAATTGTATCTGAAAAAAATAAGTTTACTCCTTTTTTTCTTGCAATTACTTTTTGGGAGATTTATTCACTGCACTCGTTATCATGCTTCTACGATTGGGTGAACTCTATCAACCAGATTTCCCAATAGGTGAAAACATTGAGGGAAATAGGGGGAACAAGGGGGAGGAAAGTGTTGGGAATAGTGAGGGTCATTGTGGGAGGGAATAGGATTCCCCACCCCCCCAGAATTGCAGGTACCAAATTTGTCATTATTTAGTGTTACAGACTTACATAATGCTTTCATGCTTGCTACCCATTTTTTTTACATTAAATTCTTTTCTTTAAAAGAAAATATTCAGGAAGTGTGTTTTTAGTGCTTCAAGCGATTGCCTTCAGTTTTCCAATGGGAAAAAATGGTAAAGTCAGGGGAGTGGGGGATCAACCCCCCCCCCCCAACAGCGTTTCCATTTCCACCCAGCCACTTCACTTCTCTTGAAAATGCATGAATATTTTAAATCCCTAATAATGGCAGCTCAGTATTGCATATTAAGAAGCATGCCACGAAATCTAAGAGGAGAGCAGTGTAGTTATACCAAGCAAAGAAAGTGGAAGTCTTGCTTAAATGAGGTAAACGAGCTCAAATGCTGGGGAACTGTACCTAAGTTAATTATAAAACTGGTGTGTGTAGGGGGGGGGGGGAGTTACCATATTGCCCTAAAATTGCTTTAAATGCATTAAAAGCAAGAACAAACCAGGTGTTGTGGAGCACTTGGTTAATAAGAGGGTGAAAAGATTGTTAAAGGAGGATGGGGAATTTACAGATAAACTGATGATTCCTTTGGAACCAGTGAAGTAACCGCAGAAGCACCAGAGTGAAGATTAATCTGATCCATTTGTTGGGACTGGCTGTATCCGGGCAGTAAGCTTTACTTTCAGCGTTGCAAAGACTCTGTTGCTGCATTCAGAGGAAGCAGTGAAAAAAGTTTTAAGAGAGAGAGTCCTGGCAATGGGGGAAAGCTATACACAAAAGGGAATCTTGTTTTGGTTAATGTTTGTATGAAGAAATAGGCAACAAAGGTATGCGCAAGTTCAGTAAGTTTTCCAACTATATATCTAAAAATAATTGCTATGGTTGACTGGTAAAAGAGTCCTTTGGCTTAACTTGGGCTGTGCCAGCACTAGAGAATGCACTGATGCCTTTTTCAGTATCCATTGAGTGCTTAGCCCTTGCACATACGATTGGGAGAAACAAGTAGCTGCAGTTTATAATAGTTAACTAGGTGCAACGGACCTTTTCTTAGAAAAACAAAGCCATGCCCTAACCACCAATTCCTAGAAATCAGAATCGCAGGCAAAATTTGGAGGCAGAAACGGTATCGCAGAACTACAAATCCCAGTTTACCTTGAAATTAGAGACATGTTCCATTTAAACCAATCAAGGGAGAAGTAAACAGAGCAGCACACCCCCTCTACCGGTGTTTACTGCTTTCAAGAGCTAGAAGTGGATGTCGGTGTGGAAAATGTGGTTGGTTCGGGAAGCTTGTTCCGTCGCTCAGCTCCCCTCATAAGATTTGTATGTGGATAGGTTTCCTGCCCTTATTTTCAGCAAGATTGTAGCATGCGAGAGGAGGCTGAGCGACTGTTTCCCCGACAGTGTTTACTGGCTTCCTCCTGTCCTGGTTCACCATTTCCTTTCCTCCAATGGGGAGGCTAAGTATTCCTAACGGCAGCTGTAGCCACATCGCAAGGCCCAGCAGCTGCAGCCTAATCTCTTACACTTCCTAGAAACAAGCAAAAATTAAGAAAGTAGGAAAGTCTCAAGAGCAGACAGCAACTGTGTGTGTGTGTGAGAGAGACAGGAGAGATGGTAGTTTCATGACTGCAGTTGAAGCAGAAGGAACAGAGTTGTGCCATCTGTATTCTGGCCAGGATTGTGCCTTGACCCTTGAATGACAAGAGGAAATAGAAGCAAAGACTTTTCTTCACTGGATCTACATGCTGGCAAATGTTTCACTTGCTGAATTTCCAATGGGTGTTCATAGTCTCATAAACGCTTTCTGTCTGATCCTCCTGTAGTATGGCACTTAAGTTCCCTTCTAGACTTTCCTGGGGGTATTTTGTTTTACTTTGATCCAACAACACTGTTTTACGTTGCTCAAAAAGGTATATTCCCTTATTTTCATTTGTAATAAATATTCACTTCTATTGATTCTACGACTTTGCTCAGACATTGGGATCACTTGTGGGTAGGTACAGCTCTAAAGTAAATCCATGTAATTTGATGCTTACAAGGATGAAGTAGCCAGTAGTGCCACACATTTCATAGAAAGATTCAGCATGTCATGCACTCACCTGATTTTATGGCAAGGTTTCTGTGCCTTAAAAATTTCCATCTGAAAAACATTGCATTTGGTGTGTTTAGACACCTTGCTAGTACTAGTAATAAACTTTCTCATTATTTTGATAGTAGCTAGGTATAAGGAACAAACATCCTCTGAAGCTTCAGTCGTAAGCTCACTAGGACATAGTCCCCTTGAGAACAATGGGATAATTCTGCATAAACATGTTTAGTGATAGGCTGCAAGCCAGACATTCTTCAGTGTGAAGTGGAATTCTCAGTCTAGATACTCTTGCTTTATAGTGTTAACTTACTTTTTATAGATTTGATGCCTTTCCACTGATACCACCAGTTCATTTAAAAACTGATGAAACAGAATTAACCATGCTTAACTGGAAAGATCAGGGTTTTAAGCGAGCAGATACACTGAAAAAAAAGACCGCAGTTGAGTGTAAAGTATTCTGCCCTGATTAAGTGGTTTGGGAGATTGCATGGGGAGCCAGGAGAGCAAAACAAGGCAGGTGTATTTAAGAAGCGCCCCCCTCCTTTTATCAGTGGTACTAATTTCCAAGAAAGTTAGGACTCCTTTAGGACTGCAGCTTTTGAGACCTAATTTCAGATCTAACTAATGGTAGATCGGTTGCCTGTTTGCAAATGCTAAAGTTTATATTGTTAAGCACTCCCCACTTTTCTAAACAATGAGGAGTCCAAAGGGCAACCCTCTGGCTTTAACTTCTTTTGGATGACATAGTGCTTGAAACAGATGGTGTCTCTGTAATGTTTGTTTTGTTTACACAAATCTAGCAGATCATATGGGGGAACGAATATGTACTACTGCAGGCAGTAAATCTGCTATACTTGGAAATTCCCAGGGAGATTACCTGTACCCTAAGGTGCTTCATCTTCAGGCAGCCCATAACTCAATGTATCAATTTCTTCTTAACTGAAATAGCAACATTAACTTTAGCTGTATTTGTATCCCTTCCACTAGCTGAAAGGCATCAGTTTCCAAAAACAGGCAGAGGTTTTCCAGCTATCTTGAGAAGCCATTGTTGCCAATATCCAGCCAGGGGAGGGCTGGAGATCACATAGTATAACAACTGCTTGTAAGCCAAATTACTGGGGTGCACTCTTCTGATGGTCTTTTAGCAAGAGGTAGACCAGAGGCAGAGCTTAGGGATCTTTACCAATTTACAGAGGTGCAGTTTACGAAAGAAGACTCCAGAATAAATATATTTTAAAATATTTACTTAGAAAAATATGCAAAAAAACAATCACACATTCAAGTAATCAGCACTCATAGACAAAAAGCTAGGAAATAAAGGGTGAGGAATAGAGATTTTTAGGAATTATTGCAGAGGTGATATCTACCTTTCTAGGTGTGGTCCCAAGGATCTATGAAGCAGAAGACATGAAGGTGGGAAGTAGCCCAAACAATTTGGGGGTGCAGATCTGTGGTAGGGTAAGACAAGACACACTGGACTGGCAGACCACATGACCTTATATTACCTAATTTGTCTATGCAATGGCATCAGGTGACCCATGACAGGTCAGGTGACATGACACTAGTGCAAGGGTGGCCAACAGTAGCTCTCCAGATGTTTTTTGCATACAACTTCCATTAACCCCAGCCAGCATGGCCAATGGCTGGGGCTGATGGAAGTTGTAGGCAAAAACATCTGGAGAGCTACTGTTGGCCACCGCTGCACTAGTACATGTGACCCCTGATGTCACCAAAAGGGGCAAGCTTCCAGGAGGTTGACAAGATTAGCGAGTCATGGGTTTGCCCAGGACCTTTTTTGTAGAAGCCCAGCAGGAATTCATTTCATATTAGGCCACTCCCTCTGACATCACCATTGTGTAGCATAGGGCTTTTTTGTGGAAAAAGCCCAGCAGAAGCTCATTTGCATATTAGGCTACACCCTCTGATGCCAAGCCAGCCAGAACTGTGTTCCTGCTCAAAGCCCTGGCTTTGCCTAACCTAAAAGAAACATGACGGGATAATCTGGGGCCAAATTGCTTCCTATTGTGACACCAAAGCTAAACACAATGGGGATGGTCTCCATGACTGGAATTGGTCTTTGTCCTGCATGAGGTTATATTGTGTACATAACTGCTTTTGCTGTTTGGCAGGAACAGTCTTTTGTCCAGGTGAGAGGATGAAATTAACAAGTCTATAATAACATCTTCCCCATTTGTATCTTCAAGATGTATATCCTGAGTGTGTGGGGCTCCTGCCTGGCTCTTATGGTGTCCAGAGCGGCTTGACGTTGTTTTAAGACAACATAGGAAAATGGCTTCTAGAATGCTTTTTTTTTTTTTTTTTTTTTTTAGCTGTCAAATTCTTTTATTGGATCCAATTTAACATACAGAAAAAACAAAGACAAGAAAAAGGGAGCAAAATACATGTACAGAAAAAAATAATATCGACAAACATTTGTCACCCCTTTAAACTAATCTTAAATAAAATAATCGATATGGCTTCTTGCCACTTCCAACTAAAATTTCCGAGTGGAGTGAGACTGTAGAAAGCCCAAGGACAACTACTTTTCCAGTTCGCATCAAACAAATACTTAAAAAGGACTGCTACTATAACAAAGTAAGTCTATAACAGTATACCAAATATTCCATTTATTATATCCGCCCTTTATTCCCTTTCAATTATTTTCTAACCAAGCATAAACCTTTTGCCATCTCTCTACTGCTTTTCCCCTTGTAATACCCTTCATTATATTCGCTAATATATCCATTTCTATCACCGTTAAAATTTTTTGCGATATTTCGTTTCTACCCGGTATAACTTTAGATTTCCAAAACTGGGCAAATAAAGTTCTTACAGCCGTTATAATATATATTGTGATTAATTCATCCTCCGATGGAACTACACCTTTAACTAATGACAATAACATAAATTCTGGTTTAAGAGGGAAATTTACCTTCAATATCTCTGTTAAGATTTTGTGAATCTCCTTCCAATACTTTTTCGCGACATTACAGGACCACCATAAATGGTAATATGTTCCTGTTATTTTTTCGCATTTCCAGCAAAGAGGTGAAATCGCTTTGTTGATTTTATTGAGAACGATTGGGGTAATGTGCCATCTATAGAAAAGCTTTATGAAGTTTTCACGCAAGGCAACTGGCTTTATCATTTTAAAATTATTCTTCCATATAAATTCCCATTGTTCTAATGTGATACTATAACCGAAGTTTTTGGCCCATTTTATCATGACATGCTTAACGGTCTCGTCTTCCAGCTTTATATGAAGAAAATAATTATAGAATTTCTTGATCGTTTTTCCAGTTTTAGCTGTTATTAATATGTCGAAGTCAAAATTTGGCTTAGTAAATCCTTTATTTTTGTCCAAATTAAACTTGGCCACGATTTGCATCATCGTCCACCAATCTAATGCAAGCCCACCGGCTTCTAATTCCTCCTTTTTTCTCAATCTATTTTCTTCATCTAAAATATCCGAATATCTCATGGTTTTTTCTGGAGACCATAATTTCGGATGCATCGTGGCCTCCACCGGGGATATCCACCTAGGTGTCTTGTCATAAATTTTATTCTTAATCTTCAGCCATGTCTTCAGTAAAGCTTTCCTCACCAGGTGTCTTTGAAAGTAAGTTTGGGGCTTAGGAGCATACCACAAATTAGAATGCCAACCAGCCTGTAAGTCGGCCCCCTCAATTGTCAACAAACGTATATTCTCTAACATGACCCATTCCCTCAGCCAATCTAAAACACAAGCCATATAGTAAATCTTGAAATCCGGGAGGCCGAGACCACCATTTTCTTTTATATCTGTTAAGTTTTTCCAACTAATTCGTGGTTTTTTCCCTTGCCATACAAAATTTTTAACTAAATAATTCAACCTGGTAAAAAAACTGTCCTTCACAGCAAAGTTGGCCGTTTGGAACAAAAAAAGAACTTTGGGTAAGATTATCATTTTAATTAATGCCACACGTCCCATGAACGATATTTTCAACTTTTCCCATTTTTTAAACAAAATAGCTATTTCTGATAGGAGAGGTTCAAAGTTATCTTCGTAAATTGTGCTAGCTTTTGCCGATATTATTATTCCCAAGTATTTTATTTTAGTGACCCTTTGAAATCCTGAACTCCTTTCCAACTCTGAAATATCCAAATCGGAGAGATTTTTGGCTAAGAATTTCGATTTTTTTATATTAATCTTTAAACCTGCTACTTGACCGTATTCTGCTAGGTGAATTAGAAGCTGCTCCATTGATTCCCGTGGGTTTTGCAAAACAAATAACATGTCATCCGCATAACTTAACACTTTATAATTTTCTTTTCTTATTTTTATACCTTCAATTCGGTTGTCTTGCCTAACTATTTGAATTAAAAGTTCCAAAGTAAAAATAAATAATAAAGGAGACAGGGGGCAACCTTGTCTGGTTCCTTTTCCTAGCTGAATTTTTCCTGTTAAATCCCCATTTACTATTATCTTTGCGTATTGATTGTCATAAATTGTCCGAATATTATTTACAAAATTATCTCCGAAATTGGCATGCTGTAATAACTCCAACATAAAACTCCAGTCGGCGTTATCAAAAGCTTTCTCCGCGTCAAGAAACAAAAAAGCCAACTTTTTATCGCTATTCAGTTCTGCATATTCCAAAAAATTAAATAACATTCTAGTATTTGTCCTTAAGAGTCGTCCAGGTATAAAACCTGTTTGATCCGGGTGTATAATATCTTTAATAATTGTTCTTAGTCTATTTGCTAGAATTGTGGCAAAAATTTTATAATCTATATTTAATAGTGATATAGGCCGGTAGTTTGTGATATCATCGGGTTCTTTATCTGGCTTTGGAATAAGAACCACATTACTATGGCGCCATGATTCAGGGATGAGTGCCTTATCCCAGACCTCGTCAAGTAAATCCTTGAATGGATCTATTAGAATATCTTTGAAAATTATATAATATTCTGGGGGTAAGCCATCTGGTCCCGCTGCCTTGTTACTCTTGATTTTACCCCAAGCTTGTACAGTTTCAGCCATAGTTATCGGGCCTGACAGTGACTCTCTCTGATCTGCTGTTAGCTTTATCCTATTTTTATTCCAAATATATTCCCTTTGCATTTCTTCACTTCTCTCCTCCTTAGTATATAATTTTTTATAAAATTCTTGTACGATATTTTTCATTTCCTGTAAAGACGAAGTATTCTGACCGTTATTATCTCGTAGAGTTTTGATCACTCTTTTCTCTCTCTCTTTCCTTACTCTGTAAGCTAACCACTTGCCCGGCTTATTAGCATTTTCAAAGAAATATGCTTTAGAATATGCTATCTTTGCCTCCATCTGTTGCAAATAACATAAATGTACTTTATGCTGTAAATTTCTTATCTCCACTCTAAGCTCCTGCAGTGAGGGTTTTACCTTTAATAAGGTTTCTTTATGTTTAATTAAATCTGTCCATTTTAAAACATCTTGTTTATCCTGTCGTCGTTTTTTTGCATTATAACTGATAACAAGCCCCCTAAAGTAGGCTTTACTAGATTCCCACGTATTTGTCATCGAAACTTCCTTCTGCGTATTGAGTTTAAAAAAGATCTTCATTTCTTCAACTATATATTGGATAAAGTTCTCATCCTTCAACAATTTTTTATTCATTCTCCAACCTGTACTCTTCCTAACCACATTTAAGGCCAACATAACGGGAGAATGGTCAGCTATTGTGGAGGGGAGAATATCAGTTTCAGCTACCAATTTCATTAAGCCAGTCGAAATCCAAATTGAGTCTATCCTTGACCAAGATCCGTGTCTGCTTGAGAAGAACGTATAATCTCTTTTTTTCGGATTAAGGGTGCGCCAGACATCAACTAGGGCAAATTCATCCACTAATCTTAAAAAGTTCTCGGGTAAGATGTTACTCCTGTTTTTCTTAGATTTCTTTTTACCATTTCTGGGACTTCGATCTAACTCTGCATTTTCAACTGCATTAAAATCGCCTAAAATACAGATATTCTCGTATTGGGCCCTATCCACTTTGGTATATAATTCTTTAAAAAACACACTTTGATTTACATTAGGTGCATACAAATTAACCAAAAGGAACTTATTAGAATCCTTTATTATTTCAATAGCTTGCATCCTAGCCTCATTGCCTTCGAAAATTAGATCCGCCTGCAACCCGCCTTTAACATAAGTCACCAGACCTCTCTTTTTCTTGACGTCTTCGGAAGTAACAAATGCTTTACCCAATTTTTTGTTATGTAAAAGAAACTCATCTTTTTTCCTGATATGTGTTTCTTGAACACACACAATATCCGCTTTTAATTTAAATAGTTGTAAGAAGGTTCGTTTCCTTTTTCTGGGTGAATTCAACCCATTTACATTAACAGATATAATCTTCAAGTTGTGTGCCATGCTGTTTTCTTATTAACTATCTAAAGGTTCTTTTTCTTTCTCTGGGACCTAGTCTCTCTAATTGAGTCTTCAACCTGCAAAACCTCACCCTCTTCCCCTTCCTCTGCATCCAAAAGTTGATATTCCTTTTGTGAGTCTATGAGTACTATCTGGGCCTCTTGCTGCCCCCTGTTTTTCTCTTTTTGTCCATTTACACTATACACTTTAAGGAATTCCTCTAGTTTATCGATAGAATCTATCCTGAATCTGTTATTAAGATACGTGAAAAACAATCCCTCTGGCAACAACCACCTATACATAATACCTTTTCTCTGCAAAGCTAGAGCCAAACGCCTATACTCTTTTCTTTTAGATCTAATCAGCCAAGGAATGTCCTTCATAACCTTTATCTTGACTCCTTTGATGGTTAACTGTTGGTCTCTAGCTTCCCTCCATATCTTTTCTTTGACCGTCCTGCGAACAAATCTCACGTGCACTTCTCTACTGAGACCATTCCTTCTTGCATGTGTAGTACTTACTCTGAGGACCCAGTCTATTTCTCTTTCCGCTTCGTTCTGCTCTATAGACAAAAGATCTGCAAATGTCTCAGCCATTAATACCACCAAATTCTCATTCTTTTCCTCCGGTATATTTAAAAACCTTAAAGAGTATTCAGCTTGACTCATCTCCAATTGCATAGTTTTAGTCTCTAATTTAACCTGACCTCCTTCCAGTTCTTCTACTTTACCTTCCATTGATTTGAGTTTACCTTCAATAGATTTTGTTACCCTAACTACTTCGATTATGTCCTTCCTGGTATCACCAAACTTATTATCCAGACAATCCAATTTAGCCGCCACTCCCTCCATCTGATTTGTCAAGGAGTCCTTCAGTTGATTTAGTGCTTCTAAAAAATTTACTTGAATATCTTTTAAAGCGTCCTGGGACAAGGCTGCCCCTACCGCCTTCGGTTGGCCTGGAGAAAATTTTACCTTCCCTGCCTGAGACATTTTCTTAAATCAGTGAGCACAGTTTCCCACAAGTCTGAATTGTTACCTCTGTAAAGCAAATTCCTATAGAGAGGGACTCAAATAAACATAACCTTCCCACTAACGAAGCTGTCATAAACTACCTTCCCACCCTACAATTAAACACGTCCCACCTTGCTGAATTCCCAAACCTCTCCCAGCACTCCTTTCTAGATAAGACTAGTAGACTAGTAGACTATTAATCAGAAGAAAACAATCCACAGACCCACCAGCATCACATAAACGCAGTAGTTGAAACCCCTCCCCGACTGATACCCTTTTCAGTCCTCTTTTACGTAAACTTCCTTGCTTCAGAAACTCCCGTCGACTTTTCCAATAGATCTTATTCTTCGCCTTCTAGTCGGTCCGAACCTCCACAACAGCAAACTACTTGCAGCAAACAGCAAACAGTTTTCGTCTTTGAACTGCCAGTAATCAACCTGCCGAGTTGCCACTGTCACTCCATACAATGTGAGCTTAGGAACGCCCCGGCACAAAATAAAGAATGGAGCGTCTCAGCGTCCTGTCGACCCGGCGTCCTGACGTCTTTGTAAGTTACGTGCGTCGCCACACCTTCCGCGCCGCAACGTATTAACCCTCTAGGGAAATTCTTCCTCACGTCGCCGAGTTTGACGCCCTGACGGAAAATGTGAATTGAAGCGTTTCGGCGTCCTGACGTCCTGATGGGCTACGTACGTCGCCTCCCCTTCCAGGCCGGAGCGAAATTAACCCTCTAAGTTGCGCAAGGGTAATTCTTCCTCACGTCGTCGGGTTAGAAATGAGTGGTATATCTGCCGAGCAGGACCGCTTCTAGAATGCTTGATGGCTCTCAGAAATAGGAATGCAGTTAGGATCTGCAGGCTGAGCAGTTCAGGAGAGAAATGTGATCTGGAGTACTTCTCTGTAGAGCATGCATGAATGGGCTCAAACAGGAAGCTGGCTGGAAATTGGCAAGGAACACTGATACAGATTCACACAGAGTAAATGCCCATATTGAGCTGAAATTCCTGTGATTGATTAGACTCAAGCAAGGCTTGAGAGTCCAATGTAGCAGGATACATGTGCTTATGAGGATACAAAGCCCAAAATAAGAGTCCAGGGAGTCTGGTACCAGGGCTAGAATGAACATAGTCCATTAAAGATGGAGGAGGGGGCTTGGGCTTACATGCTCTCCAGATGGCAGAGATCACTTCCCATGGAGAAAATGGCTGCTTTGCAGGGTGGACTCTGTCATTATACCCTGCTGAGGTTACTTCCATCCTTCTTTGGTCCCCACTGTGGAGAAAGGCTATACTTTTCCTAGGTGGAGGCTACAGGAAGGGGAGGAGATGGAAAGCTGAAGTCAGATCACTTCTGCTCAAGAAAATGGCCACCTTGAGGTGCATACTCTATGGTATACTATACTGTAACATAACCACCAGGCAAAAAAAGACAGATCATACCACAAGCGCACACTGATGCTAAATGCTGCAAGGCTGAATACGATAGGAAAAGGCAGCAACAATGCATTGCAGACTAAAGGAATGCTGAGCTTCAATATCTGCATGATCGTTGTGCTATGAAGCCACAGCATGTTGACACTGAATGCCCAAGTCTGGGGCACTTGCCGAGAGTCTCTTTGTAGAGCCCATTATATTTATTTCCACAATGGGCCTTGTTCCTGATGCTTCCTTTTTGGTTTGGGGGGTGCACTGTGAAGGGTCCTTCATTAGGGTTACATGGTCTAAGGAAGAAAAGGAAAAACATATCAGTTTACTGGAACTCAGAGCAGTGCTTAATTCCCTTACCAGCTTTGCAGAGATATTATGAAATCAGGCTATCCTGTTACAAATGGACAATGCAGTCCCCAAATTTTATGTAAACACTCAAAAAGACACAGGTCCCAGGTTCCTGTGTCAACAAGAAGCAACACTAATATAGCAGGTGGTCCTAAGTCTCAAGGCTTCTATCCAGGCTGTACTTATTCCGGGAATACTGAATATTCAGACTGGCAATATGAACAGAGCAGGGACCATGTCTCACAAATACTGCCTCAATCAGGCCTACCTACAACCAGTATTTGCTTTGTGGAGGGTTCCAAGCTTAGACCTGTCTGCTACCAAAGAGAATGCAAAGGTGAACAGATTCTGCTTCCAGGCAGGACAGGGAGCATGGTCCAAAGGAGATGCATTTCAGGTTCCTTGGGCAGGGCTCCTTGTCTATGCTTTTACTCCTCTTCCTTTATTGATTAGAGTCCTTGCGAAGGCCAGAAGGGAACATTGCAGAGATTATTTTGATAGTGCCCTTTTGGCTCAGGCAAGCCTGGTTTTGCAGCCTGATTGATTCAGCACAAGGTTGTTTCATCCATCTCTCCAAACAGCCTGACCTGATCAGCATCAGTTAGGTTCTGCATCACAACTCACTTTGGCTCTGTCTAATGGCATGAAAGATCAGGCCAGAAATTTGTCATTCTCAGAAGGTGTGACTGACTTCCTTCTAAATGCTAGAAAACATTTGACCAGTCTTATGGTTTCAAATGGGGACAGTTTTCATCATGGTGTGTGACTGAGGCATTCAGCTGTTTACAGCTACCCTGAAGGATATTTTTGAATATATTATGTTATTGAAGAATAATGGTCTTCCGTACTCTTCTCTAAGTGTATATCTAGCAGCAGGGGTCATTTCATAGAAAAAGAGGTGCTGGAGCTCATTAGTACAACTCATTTGCATATGCCATTCACGCCTGACATCACTGGAAGGTGTACTCAATTATATCAGCTCAGCATCTATCTTAAAATACTTCTTGCATTATAATTGTCATAATAAAACCTTACTACCATCATACTTTTTAAATTACTTTCTCCTATGTGGCCACAGTGGCATGATGATGATTTCCATCTGCCTGTTTTATATGTTTTGGTTATTTTCCCATTTTTTGTGGGGGGGGAAATATTAGAAAGTTTGTCATATCTTAGAGTTCAGCAAAATTAACATGGGGATTTGTACAATGGAGCCCAGAAGCAAGGGTTTTTTTGGGGAGGGGGGCAGGGTAAGAAAGAAAAACAATAAAATGTTCTGGAGCTCCGTTCCTATGAGGCCTGCCTAGCAGTGATATGTTTCCTGTGGGAGTGGGAAGAGGGCAGATCCGTTTTCTCCCATCCTCTTAGGAGTCTGGCCAATTTGGTCCCACCAGGGATGTTAATTCCCCAATGGTCACTCTCATTGGTATTATACTGCTTAATGAGAAAGCCATTCAAACCTTTAGCAGCATGTCCTCTAGATGAACTGTCTTGTAAAGTTAGTTTTTTGGTGGCCATCACCTCGGCTAGACGGGTTAGTGAGTAAGCAGCGCTCAGAATTGAGCAGCATTACCTTGAGTTTCTTCCAGAGCATGTTGTGCTTTGGCCAGGTGCATTCTTTCCCACCTAAAATAATTTCTAAATTTCATATGCACATAACTGTCTCCTGGTCATGCATAACGATCCAGCATATGTGGCTGGTTTTGTTTGTTTGTTTAGATTAGCTAATTATGATTCTGGAAAAACTGTCCTATTAGATGGCAGAATGGTCATCTAAATTTCATTGAAACTTCTAGAAATGACTGCAATCAATTGAAATTTTCAGTCCTGACCACTGGGTGGCATCCCAAGGCTACTTACAAGCAGCATAAAATCACCTATTCAAGCTGCCAGGTTCTTTGCTTCAGCTGTTCCAGGCTGCCATAAAACACCTTTTCCTTGGCAAACAACCCCACAACTATGCAGATGACCGTATCCATTTAGTCCAAAATGTGCATAGCCTTAACTTTAAAAAATGTGAAGCTTCTTTTAGAGTAGGACTGTTGTCCCCAGTGCTGAGGATTTAAGGAAGATTTTACTCTAATGCCATCTGTGACAGAACAGCAGTATTTTAATTTCTTCCCCAAAACTCTTTAGTTTCTCATTCATTCATCCATCCGTCTGTCCATCTGCCCATCAGTCTGTCATTCATCTATCCAGGGTTTTTCTGGTAGGGAAAACCCTTCAGAAGGAACCTATTTGCATATTAGGCCACACCCCCTGATGGCAAGTCAGCTGGAACTGGGTTCCTGTGTGTTCCTGCTCAAAAAAGCCCCCTTCTCCCCCTCCCTCCCTCTCTATCTAGATTTCTATCCTGCCCTCCCCCCAAGTGAACAAGAAATTCACAGCCTGGTGTGTGAGAAATTGGTATTTCTTGTGACTTGCCACCAGGATGCTGCTGTGATCGCTCCAAGACCAGTGCTGACAGTCCATCAGAGTCAGGCATGGGGGGGCATGTGGACTGAAAGGTACAGAATCTCCCCCACCCAGCATTTTCCATGATCTTTCTGATGTATCCATGCCACGGTATATCTTGAGAAATGTAATCTGAAATATGTCTGATATTATATCAGGCAGCTTGGGGTCTCAAAATGTACCAAGGTGTGATGACTCAAATCAATTTTTGTGTTACAAAGGTTGTGCCTGGGGTCTCCACCCTGTGGAAGAGCTCAACATGAATTATGGGTTTTCCTCAATTTGCACCTGTATGGTATCTGATTTGGATCAGGATCCTAGTGTACATGGAGAAGGGGATTTGCCCTTCCCACACCATTTTTCTGCCTTGAAATGTTCTGGAGTACATTTCTGGGCAGAGCACAGTAAGGTGGTCAGGAATGGAGAGAGACCAAAGGTATACCACCTCCATGTTAGAAACATTATCCCCTCTCTTATTCCCTTTGACTACTATGAACTTTGACTGCAAGATGAAGGAACAAGATGCATATATTAATAAATGTAATTTAGCAATTTAGCTTGGTTTTAATGTTGAATGCAATTGTGTTGGGTTTGTCATTTGATTTGCTAACATTTAGTAGTGAGTTCTGCCAGGCCTAGGGTAGAAAATCTGCAGCTCTCCTTGAAAAGCCAAAATAGGCCTGGAAAGGGCCTCTCCCCCCCCCCCCCCGGTCTTTTACTGTCAGAACCAAGCCAGGTTCAACTCAGGGTTGTAGGGTTGCTGAGTCCAACTCAGAAATACATGGAGACTTTGGGGGTGGAACCCAGAGACTTTCCCATTCCCCCCAAAAAACATAAATAAAACTACAGCAGTGCATCTGCCCTGAATTCAGTCTTCATTTCCTTGTACCCCAGCAGATGGCTGCATTTTCACTAAATGAAACTGAACAGGCAGACACACAGCAGCCAAAATAAACACAGCATGCACACACTTTTGTGATCTCATTGGTGCAATTGATACAAGGTGCATCCTCCTTGTGTCCTGGAACATTGCTGGATAAAAGAGTAAAGTGGGGGATCCTGATTTTGTAAACATCTTCTTTGTGGTCTCTGTGCTTCACACTCCTGGGATAGTGCGCCTGCACCAATCCCCGCATTGGTACCTGAAAAGCCCGGGATTTTTCCACGCTCGGCGCCAATGGGCACGCTCAGGCATCCCAGTACGCATTCTCACCGGCGCCAACGCGGGGATCCCGCCAGTTCCTTTCTGACCGCTGTGCGGAGAGGTTTACCTTTCGTGTCCCCGGTCGGTGAGATTTTTGGCCTTTGCCTTTCTCGTTGTACATAGCCCGTTTATTGTTTTCCTTAGTGTATTTAGTTAGATAAGATAGTTAGATATATATTTTTTAAAAAAGTTTTTCTGTGTGTGTGTGTGTTGGACTACCCTTCGAGGTTCTCCCCCCCCTTTGTTTTCCCCCAGTTTTTCCTCTCAGAGGACTCTGAGTGGGTTTTTTGGCGACCGGTGTCTATGGACAGTCGCTGGGGGTTTTTCAAGCGGTGCCGTACCTGCAGGAAAAAGATTGCCCCCCTCCCCCAGACGGCCATTCCTTGTGTCTTCTCTGCTTGGGTGAAGCGCACCGTGTGCCCACACTGCCTCTGCTTCTCCAAGCAAATGAGGAAGAACCGGCTGGCGCGGCTTTCGGCAGCTTTAACCAAATTGGCACTCCGCCCGCAGAAATCGGCATCGGGCCCGTCAGCATCAAAGATGGCGGACACCCCGGCCCCGGAGCTCACATCGGCCGATGTGACCCCGATTGTGACCGAGCTGCCGGTAGAGTGAGGCTCCTCCACAAAATGTTCCCATGAGGGATCGGTGGACACGCCCGCTAAGAAGCGTCGAGATGACTCGGGGACCCGAGCATCTACTTCTAAGAAGGCAAAATCGAAGAAGCGGAAGCAGCCCCGCACTCCATCGCCTTCACTAGACGCTTCGACTTCAGTGACCTCCGCACAGCCGAGGAAGATCCTGGCTTCCCCGCACCGCAGCCCAGTGACTCAGCCCTGTCTATCGACGTCGGAGCAGGAGCAGAAGATCAACCTGACCCAGCGATCTTCGTCGTCAGGGTCGTGACGTCACAGTGCTAGCGGGTTGATGTCGGAGTTGGAGGCCAGAGACAGACAGGAGCTGGAACCCCCGTTTGCACCTCGCTGTTTCCCAATACCACCGTGGAAGCAGCGCAGGTGGCAACCCCCCTACTCGTACTATCCGCCGTATCAGTGGTACCCGAGGGAGTTTCCAGAGTGGGAGCAGCAGTCGGAGGTGTCCTGCATGTCCCAGGTCTCGCATCACTCCCGAAGCCATCGGTATCGATCCCTCCGGAGAGGCGCATTGTGCCGATCGAACCTCCTTGACGACCATTGACGCCGATCTGGTCGCCGCTGAGGGAATCGACGCCGATCCTGTCGGAACACTCCGTGCATCGGGAGTCTTCCTCATTGGGCTCAGACAGCGACTCTCAGGACTTGGAGCCCTCACCAGGTTCCAGACGGCTGAGGATCTTCCGATTTCACCATCGGAGGATCTAAAGTCCTACGGAGACCTAGTGAGGAGAATAGTTGCCACCCTCAACTTGCCTGTGACCCAGCCTCAACCAGTTGTGGATGATAATGTCTTTGACATTATGCAAAGGGACACATCCACAGCAATCGCTTTGCCGGTCACCAAAGTGATTCTACAGGCGGTGAAGGAGCCCTGGAAGAGACCATCAACAACACCGGTTTCTTCCAGGAGGCTGGACCACATGTATAGGGTCCAGGAGGCGGGGGCTGAGTTCCTTTTCACCCACCCGAAGCCGAACTCAGTAGTCGTCTCCTCCTCCTCTAAGGCTCGCAAGGTCCACTCCTCCCCACCGGATAAGGAGGGGAAGAAGATCGACAGCATGGGACGGAAGGTCTATTCAGCAGGGGCCCTCAGAGTAAAGGTATCTAATTATGCAGCTTGTATGGCTAGATACCAATACTCCGTATGGGAACAGCTCTCCCCTCCCTTCTCCTCTCCTCTCCTCTCCTCTCCTCTTCCTGAGCGAGGATAAGAAGGCTGCCACCAAGAAATTACAAAAGGAAGGCCTTGCTGTAGCCAAGCAACAACTGGCTGCAGCAAAGCACATGGTGAAAGTGTCAGCTAAGGCCATCACTTCTGCTATATGTATCCATCGCCACTCGTGGCTGAGGTCGACTACCTTGCATCAGGACACCAAGACCTTTGTAGAGGACTTGCCTTTTGAAGGAGATGGCCTCTTCAGTACCACCACGGACACTGCACTGCAGAAGTTCGATAAAAGCGTCAAGACCTCCAGGAACCTGGGCATGCAGGCCACGTCTAAGGCTCCCAGGTCGAAACAGTGGCACAAACCCTGGGCCAAGAAGCCCTACCAAAAGTTTTCACCAGAGCAGCAATGGCGTCCCCGCTCTACGCAGCCTGACAGACCTTCCTATTCTGGCAACAATAGGAGCCGCTATGGTTCCCAGGCTTCGGGCAAGTCCAAGGGTGCTCGCCCTCAAAAGCAGGGCCTTTGACTTTCCTGTGGCACGCGTCATCGCCCCCACTGGTACAACAGCTATCCGCCTCCGCCCTTTCCTGCCTGCCTGGGAGTTGATCTCTACAGACAGGTGGGCTCTGTCCATCATAGAAGAGGGCTACAGAATAGAGTTTGCGCAGATTCCGAACCAATCCGTGGTGATTACCACCCCCCCTCCCCACCTCTGCTGGCAGAGGTGAACAACCTCCTTCAGAAACAAGCCATAGAGAGAGTTCCGATGGAGGCCAGGACGGGAGGTTTTTACTCTCGTTACTTCCTGGTTCCCAAACGGGACGGGGGTTTAAGACCAATTATGGATCTTCGGAATCTGAACAAGTTCATTCTGTACCACAAGTTCAGAATGTCAACGTTGCAAACAATCCTGCCCCTCATCAACCAAGGAGATTGGATGGCGACCCTGGACCTCAAGGATGCCTACTTCCATGTCAGCATCCATTCGGCGTTCAGGCGTTTTCTCAGGTTTGCAGTGGGTTTCCAGCACTTCCAGTTCAAAGCCCTTCCGTTCGGCCTGTCCACTGCACCTTGGGTGTTTACAAAGATGATGAGCGTGGTGGCCACCCATCTCCGTCTTCAGGGAGTGGTCGTGTTTCCATACATTGACGACTGGCTCCTTGTGGCGAAGTCGAGGGAAAGTTTGTCAACACACATTGCCATCATTCTGCTTTTTCTCAACACCCTGGGCTTGCAGGTCAACCTAGAGAAGTCCCATCTTACTCCGTCAAGGACAGTGCAGTTCATTGGGGCTTTGCTGGATACAAACCAGCATCGTGCTTATCTGCCCTCAGCTTGGTTCAATTGCTTCAGAGGCGAAAGTGGGGCATGGCTCAGCAGCTTCAGCGGATGCTGGAGCTGATGGTGGCGACGACAAGCATGCTATGTTTTGCGAGACTGTGAATGAGAGGCCTTCAGTTATGGTTTCTGCACCAGTTTCGCCCACTCAGAGACTCACCTCGAAAGAGGTTTACCATCCCATCCGGGGCTCTTCAATCGCTACAGTGGTGGGAGTCGGAGAGCAACATCTGGCAGGGAGCTCCCTTCCATCTCCCGACTCCTACGGTGACTGTCACCACAGATGCTTCCCTGTGAGGGTGGGGGGCCCACATGGAAGACCTATGTGTGGGGGGCCAGTGGCCACCAAGACTGACTCAGTGTCACATAAACTACCTAGAACTGCTGGCGGTTCACTTTGCCCTTCGCTCTTTCTGCCCCTTGGTGGCGGGAAAGACTGTAGCGCTGCTTACGGACAATACCACTGCCCTGTGCTACATCAATAGGCAGGGGGGGACAGTGTCTCATTGGCTCTGTGCATTGGCGATGGATCTCTGGTTGGAGTGTCTCCAGTATGATATTTTTGTGAAGGCGACACATCTTCCGGGGGTCCTCAACATGCAGGCGGACTCCCCCAGCAGGGGTGGGGCTTCCCACACGAGTGGGAACTGCAATGGCGTTTCCTAGAGCCTGTGTTCCAGCTTTGGGGGTACCCGCAGCTGGATGTCTTCGCCACGGCCGAAAACAAGAAATGCCCTTTGTTCTGTACCAGAGGGGGAGCGGATCCAGCCTCTCTGGGAGACGAGCTCCTGCTTCCTTGGGAGGGTCGGTCCCTCTACATGTTCCCACCTCTGCTGTTGCTGACAAAGGTGGTCAACAAACTAGCACGGGAGAGACCACGCTGCATCCTGGTGACTCCCTGGTGGCCTCGCCAGAACTGGTTCTCGATCCTGCTCCAGCTGTTGAGGGGGGTCTTCTACCAGTTCCCGGCAGAACCGGACCTGCTGTTGGCTCAGGGCGGGCACGTATTCCATCACACCGTGCCTCATCTGAAGTTGACAGCATGGTTCATTGACCAGTAGGGTTCTCTGACAGGGTCCAGCAAGTCCTCATGAACAGTAGGAAACCGTCCTATGACAGGAAGTGGGGGAAATTTAGTAAGTTTTTGGCTGACTCTTCAGTCTCGCCTGGCAAGGTGGGATTGTCGGCAATTTTTTATTTCCTGCTGTCCCTAGTGGATGAGGGCCTGGTTTTCTCCTCCATCAAAGTTTATTTGGCAGCGATATCTGCCTTCCATGACCCGGTGGAGGGGTACTCTGTTTTTGTGCACCCCCAGTCCAAAAGATTTTTGAAGGGGTTATTCAGGCTGTATCCACCATCAAGGTTGCCCCCACAATTGTGGGACTTGACTCTGGTGCTGGACAAACTAACCCATCGCGCATTTGAACCAATGGCCACATGCTCTTTGCAGCTCCTGTCCTGGAAGACTGCATTTTTGGTTGCCATCACATCAGCACGTCGTGTTGGGGAGCTCATGGCGATGCGTTGTGATTATCCCTATCTCGTTTTTTGAGAAGCTGGGGTTTCCCTGGCTCCAGACATTACTTTTCTTCCAAAAGTGGTCTCTCAGTTCCACCTCAATTTAGAAGTTTGGTTACCCACTTTTTACCCTAGCCCTTCCTCGGACGAGGAACGCAGGTTGCATGCTCTGGACGTTAAGCATGCTTTGTTGTTTTATTTGAAACGTTCAAAAGATTTTCTCAAGGACAAGCAGCTGTTTGTTTCCTATGCTGCTCTTAAGACAGGTTCCAGAATTTCATCTCAGAGGCTCTCAAAATGGCTCACTGAGACGATTAAACTCTGTTATTTGCTGGCGAAGAAGCCGTTGCCTGGGCCTGTCCGTGGACACTCCACAAGAACGATGGCCATGTCGGTGGCGTTCCTCAAAGGCGTGTCCCTTTCGGATGTCTGCAAGGCTGCCACCTGGTCTTCTCCGCATGTCTTCATGAAGCACTACGTGCTGGACGTGCATGCTCAGCAGAGGACTCGGTTGGGGACTGCGGTGCTGCAAGCTGTTTCTTCCAGTTGACTGTCTTCCTGCCTCCAGGTATGCCTTGCTTGCTAGTCTCCCAGGAGTGTGAAGTTAGACAGGTTGCTTACCTGTAACTGTAGATCTTTGAGTGGTCATCTGTGCATTCACACTACCCGCCCTCCTTCCCCACTGCTGGTGGTCTCCCTCCAGTAGGGGCTTCCAGTGGTCAGGAAGGAACTGGTGGGATCCCCACGCTGGCACCGGTGAGCATGCGTACTGGGACGCCTGCGCATGTCCATTGGCGCCGAGCGCGGAAAAATCCCGGGCTTTTCAGGTACCGATGCGGGGATCAGCGCAGGCCCACTATCCCAGGAGTGTGAATGCACAGATGACCACTCTAAGATCTACAGTTACAGGTAATCAACCTGTCTTTTTGACTTCTTTTGACTGTGTTCTCCTACAGGAAACATGAGTAGCTGATGGATTTGAGCTGAAAGATTTCAAAGTTTTCAATCTCCCTGCCTATAGAATCCATCCCATGAGACGATGTAAAGCTGACGAAGCTACCCTGATAAAACTTGACTTACTGGTTAAGGTTGTTCCACTAAACCCATGCCCGCCAATCGCCCAGGCTTTACTGTTATCTTTTTCATTCATTACCTTAATTATTATTAATGTTTATTTTGCCCCCCCTTAATGAGAAGTCAGAGCTTGATGCGATTTGGGTGAAGTTTTCTGATTACATTTTGTCGTTGATCAGGGAATTTCATACAGCACAATTTTTGATCTTAGGTGACTTCAATGCTCGAATTGACAATGATCCTCAGAAATGGATCTCATATTCCGATTCTGAAGCATCAGATTCCCTCCCATTCCAGTTGTGCTTGCCTCATCAATCCAATGACTCTTTAATTAATAATGCAGGTTTCAAACTAATTGAATTTTGCATAACTCATAATATCGTAACACTTAATGGTCATTCTAAATTCTCAGCTGCATCTGAGTTCACCTTTTTTTCTCATGGGGCCGTACTGTGGTTGATTATTGCTTGGCCTCACCTGAGTTTATATTATCTATCAATAATTTTGTAATCAAGCCATGCACAGAAAGTGACCATCTGCCCCTCACTATAAATTTAAGCATGGATCAGGCAGATGCCAAGCTATCGCTCTTTACAATGGCCTCTGAGTATGTCTTGAAGAAAATCAAATGGTCAGCATCTGTAGAAAGAGAATTTGTCACTTTCTTTGACTCTGATATAATTCAGAGATTAAGAGACTCAATCTTAAATGCTGACTCTGATGACACTGCTTTTGCAGGACTTTTACTATTATTTAGACAATGCAGTACCAAAGCAAAACCTGTATCTATCTAGACCCAGCTTCTCTACCTGGTTTGATACTGATTGTCTAGTTTGGAAAAAAATCACTGAGTGCACAATTTCAAAGATCCTTTAAAAATTAAGGCCTATGATGATTGTAAAAAAACCCTTTTCAGACCTCATAGCTTCTAAAAAGAAAGCTTATACCCAGAGCAAATGGGATCAATTATATCATTTGATAACATCTAATGATAACAAGGCCTTTTGGAGAATTATCTAAGGTAACTTAAAAACTAATTCCACTACTGAGCCTATTGCTGCTGAATCCTTGGTTGACCATTTTCCTAACATATTTGCTGCTCCACATGTGTCTACTCCTAATATAAATGATTCAAACATCACTGATTTTTCAGTCTGGCCCCCAGTAACCTCAAATGAAATCAGTATTCTATTGAGAGATCTAAAAGTGGGCAAAGCACCAGGTCCTGCAGCGGTCTTCAAAAATTTGCTGACGGGTGGCTTTTACCCCTTGCAAAATTATTTATGCTGATTGACTTTTATGGTACAATCCCTGACTCTTGGCTTGATTCTATAATCATTCCAATTTATAACAAAGGGGGTCCTGAACTCCCGGAAACTTTTCATCCCATCAGGCTACTATCAATAGTGGTCAAATTCTATGCAAAACATCTGGAATCACATTTATTGGACTGGGTGCACCAAAACAACATTATTGGGTCTGAACAAATTGATTTTTCCAAAGGCAACGCTACCTGCAATCATTGTTACACAGCTCCAACTTAAATAGCCACAATGAGTGGCATTACTCTGCCCTTCAGGGTGATGCCAGCTGACAAGGACTGAGTAGCCCAACCAGTAGCTGATCCCACTCTCATTTGGCCCTTCAGGCAGCACCAGACTGCTGAACGTCCTTCTCTTTTCCTTGCTATTCTCTCTCCCCCCCAAAAAAAAAACCATCAGCAAATGGGTGCTTAGGAAGTAATCAGTGCACTTCCTGCTAACAGAAGGGGGCAATTATTGCTGATTCCCTCCCTCCACTGTAGACCGGAAGGGTCTGCTGTCCCCCAGAAAAAAAATAAAATAAAGGGGCATTTGGAGCTGCAGTGGGAGGGGAAAGGGAAAAGAGTCCCATTCCACTGATAGAAACCCTTTCTATCTGCAGATATTTGCAGTGGGGTCCATGCCATTAAATAAATTCACTCCACTTTTCAGCCACGATCAATCCCCCCTGAACATGAGATGAATATACAAATGTCACTGGAGAGCTTTCTTCCCAAAATATGTAACCTTTGATCACTTTAACCATCTTATTACTAACCATCAGATAAGCAGTTTTCTGAAAAGAAATATCTGAGATACTAATAGACCAACGTGTTTCTAGACTTCAGGATTGAGAAATATGAAAATCTAAACATAACAATGTATGAATAATGTGAGACTCATAAATGGAGGACTGAAGCTGGCATGGTATGACATTGCTGCAGCCTTTTTGCTTTCACTTTCTTAGTTACATTCAAAGAGAGAACACACTAAAAGTCATGTACTTGTTTTATAAAAAGCAGCACAATACTCCTTGCTATTCTGAATTACTGATAAATTGCACATAGATACATTAAATTTCACATTATTTCATTCAACTGAAGAGGTTCATTTAATTAAACTATAAGCTTTTGGTATGTTTCTTCTTTCTAAGGTTTAGGGAGACTGGTTCCTTCCTTCTGGCAGGGATTTCTGCCACAGTAATTTCACTGCCTGATTTAAGATTAAAGCTTTAAAGTTTCAGTTATCTGAAATGTGTGAAATGTCTATCCTGCATTAGAAATGTTAGAATAATAATGCAAAACTTTTTGTGTGTGTTCATTCTTGAAATGTAAAGGCAGTTTGGTGTTGTGGTTAAGAGCAGTGGACTCTAATCTGGATTACTGGATTTGATTCTCCACGTAAAGCCAGCTGGTTGAGTTTGGGTCAGTCACAGTTCTTGAAAGAGCTGTTCTCTCAAGAGCAGTTCTCTCAGAGCTCTCTTGGCCCCACCTACCTCACAGCTGTCTGTTGTTGTGGGGGAGGATGGGAAGGAGATTGTAAACTGCTCTGAGACTCTGAATGAAGGGGTGGGGGTGTAAATCCAAACCACCTCCTTTTTCATCTTATTTTCTCTGCAAGCAAAGTATGTATATTTGTGATCTTCAAGTTGACATGGTGCTCACTAATATGTTTTCTGTTACCCCTTTGTTTCATCTCCACAACAAAGAGCCAATTGTGGCTTTTGTTCTGCTCATTAGATCAGATTGTACCTTTACAGATGCAGCTTCCAGGCAGGACATGGCAATTCCCTGGAATTATAGTTCATCTCCAGACTACAGAGATCAATTCCACCAGAGAAAATGGCTGCTTTGGAGGGTGGGCTTTCTGACATGTCCCACTGTGGTCCTGGTCCTCCCACAGGCTCCACCCCAAATCTCCAGGAATTTCCAAACATGGATTTAACAACCCTACCTCCCCATCCCCTGACATTGGGCTTGGGGGTACATGGCAACTCTAGATACCTCAGAAGACTCCAGGAGGTGTCACTTTTGTTTCTTCAGAGGACCCATTTGAAATAACTGCTTCCATTGTAAATGAATGCTTGGCTTGGAACCTCCCAACTTTTTGTGGAAACTTCCAGCATTTTTTTAATCAAATAGATAAATAGCAGCATTCATCAGAGGTTCTCAACCTGTTAAGTTTATGGATACTTCTGAAAGTCCAAAAATGGGTTGTGGCTGCCGCCACAAAATGGCTGCTACCATAAGGAGATGAGGGTAAGCCACAATGTTCTGTCTATTTCTCCCACCTTTTCCCATTTCATGCACCATAACAGGGCTTGGGGGGATTTTTAAAATAGGTAATTGCTATTGTGCTAGAGCATTATAATGTTGTAACAAACCACTGTCACACAATGTACTAGTTCCTCTAAATTCTCAGCATAGGAGACAATGTCACATGGATGCCCCAAACAAACCTGCTCCCATTTTACATGCCAAACTGAATCAACTTCCATGTGGAAGCAGTCTATTGAAAACAATAGGTTTGCAAATACTTTTAAAATTAATCCACCAAAAAGTGGCAACTTGTTGGGCTAACATGGAACAATAAGTAATTGGCCAGTCTGTTCATTTAAAAAAAAAAACTGATTATGCCTAATTGCAATTCAAGAGCCACAAAAATCTTACTGAAGTATAAAAAATTCCATGTTGTCTGCTTGTGTGGGTAAGTGCACTAGTGTTTGGTAAAGGCTTAGCAAATCCCTGGCTGTTACAATTCTGCAGTAACCTGTCTGACAGTGCTTTGAAATGATATCTGGTAATTAGAGATAATGTAATATCAGCATAGCTGAGAAAAACAAACTTCATTAAACTGCTGCAAGTTCCCCCAGGAGTATACCTACTCCACCAAGATTGAATGTCCAGATCCTCCTTGGAATGAAACAATAAGATGTGGTCATACTGAATATTCTTGAAGGAAATACTATAGCATCCATGACTTGGAGGCACTTTGTATCCCATAAACATAACTTTACCATCCATTTATGGGGTTTTAAAGAATATTTTAGAATAATCGACCAATAAAGATTTTGGAGCTTTGAGGAGCTGTCAGTAGCAGATGAGTTCTGTTCATCAATGACTATAAGAACAGTCTCCAGACCAGTTCTTTATAGGTTAGTATTGTATGGATTTGTTCTGCTATTCTTCTGGTGCAAGATACCTTCCCTGATGAAAGTTTCTCTTCCATCCACTGTTCTGTAGCTGTTCCCACCGGTTGTAAACAGCATTATTAAATTACTATGTCACACTTCAAAGAACATTATTTACAACCAGTGTGTCCTCACTACTTTCTTTTTCTCAGTGTTTAAGATGAGAAGGCCAGGGAAAGAGAGAAAGAACATATGCACGGGGGAAATATATATTGACCTGATGCAGAGTAGAACAGTGCTTCTTTACTTTAGGAGGTACTCTCAGAATTGTAGTCATAGATGGTCTTAGGTATAGGGAAACTAAGGCACCATGATGGCTGTGAAACAAGCTGCCCTGGTTGCCAGCTACTGTGCTCCAACCATTGTGACTACAGACACAGAGGGTCAGAGACTATGCCCCCCCTTTCAGTTACCATATAGCTGGGTGCCTCTCCATCCTTCACCATAATCACCTCTGGAGTAAAAATAGCTGGCAATTATCAGTATGTCAGTCACAAATCACTGCCCTGACCATCTCTCCAGCCCAGAGGGAGATCAGAAAAGGGCTGGCAGCATTGACTGGTTCCTTGCATGAAGCCAACATGGGTGCTCCTTCTGGTGACTGCACTCCCAAACCTAGACACTGTTACTGTAATAGTTGCTGCAGCCAGAATTGGCTGGAGCTCAACCACCCTCTGCCTCCATGTGACAGGTTGGAGAAGGTGTTGGAATTCTGAGTATTTCTATTGCATGTCTAGGCAATGTTTAAAGTTCAGCCATTAAAGGGTTAAATATGTTTACCAGTTTGTATTGTTTAGCTGACTCAGGAAGAGATATCTGGGCTCACTGCCAATGAGATGAGAGCTGATGGAATGTTAAGGAGAGGGTTGAAATGATGGTTGAAAAATTATGGTTGGCAGCTTTGGATCTGGAGAGAACTGACTGAGTACCAAGCTTGTTAGCAGTAGAGTAAGAATGTAGTCTATAGTGTTATTATTTCCATCCCAGTGTCCTTATCCCTTTAGAAATAAAATTTATATTTTTCAATACTAAAGATCTCTCCGTTTCTTTTGTGATCCAGTAGTCCATCAGTCTGGGAGAGTTTAAACAGTTTCCCTCACAAAATTCCGCAACAGAAGGCAGGTGTGAAAAATGAAGAGAGGGGAGAGACCAAGCAGACTAAGAAGGGGGAAGGGAAGGCTATAATGATGATGAATGCAAAAGTAATGGCTGACCATTTCAAGCTTCAGGCCCAAGCTGGGGTAACAAAGTCTCAAAAGCAAAGAACTGTATGTGAGGAACTGTCACAGGCTGGTTGGTGGGAAAGTAATGGGGCAAAGGACAACCTGAGAGGCTGCCACAAGCCAAAAGGGATTTTGGGGGAGAGATCTGATCAATATTTCTGACTTCTTCACTAGGAATGAGCAAGAACTGGGAAATTGCAGTTCAGGTTGTGGTTTATGGCATGCCCAGTTTGTTAGCTAGGAACCTTTAGGTGCCAAGTGAATCAGTTCAGTTTGTGAGATTTGTGATATGGTAAAACACCTCCCCCCCCCAACCGTGTGCTAGAGACACCAAATTCACTGAGGATCTCCAGCTGACTGTCCCCAACCTGCCCTCCATGCTTGGTGAGGATAGGATTTAGGGGGTCTGAATTACAGCCCCTCAAAGGAGGTGCCACCAGGAAAGTGCTTTCTGGAGAAATGATAGACACAGGTTTAGGAGAGTACGAAGTGGACCCTGGGCAAACTAGAGACATCAAACTCATAGAGGACTTCCCCCAATGCTCCTCTATGTGCCTTCCAAATTATGTGCAGATTGTATTTAGGGGATCCAAGTTATGATCTACCCCCCCCACCCCCAAGAAGATTCTTCCAGGAAAGTGATTTTTGGGGAAATGCCAGGCACAGGTTCAAAAGTGTACACATCAAATATACAGGGAATCTTACCCTGCCATCCCCTCCTCTACAATCTCTCCCCTGCTGCTTTGAAGTTTGGTAAACATTTTGATTGAGCAGAGACAATCTGGAAATGTATCCATTCATGAACTGTCACAAAGCACTTGAAAGTCTGTGGAAAGTTCATGCCAATTGACCTGCCATGAACTTCAGTTTGTGAAATACAAACTGGCCAAAATTCATCACAAACTTTCATTTATTCTTCACCTGCTTCTGTGAGGACTGGCTGTGGTTATCAAGAAATCAACTGAGCAGCCCTGTGAAGTTTGGCTCTGACTGCCTTACAGCTGATTATTGGCTAATTCTCTGAAGCTGCCATGACTCCAAGGTTGACAACAGCAAGGGATGGATGCTGGAATGGCTTGGCTCTGATCTCTTTGGCAGCCCTGTCTGCCCTTTGGAGACCTAGTCAGTCAATCACTCTTGGAAGCCTTGCTACAGACTACAGCTGGCCTTGAGGCCAGCATGCTCTTTTTCATCAGTGACCCAACTTGTCCTCTCACTCATAATCACTGAGACTGCTCCTATTGCAATGCATGCTAAAAACCCAGGGACCTTGCCTATCTTTGTATCTGATCTCCTTTAGAGAGAGATATGGATATAAAACATGACATTTAAATTAGGTCCTGGTATATAAAGTAGCACTGGAAGTGGTTACTAAAGCATTAATGATTACAGTTGTATTTTTGGCTGGATAGCACTTTGTTGTGTTATTTTTTTTTTCTGCCGCATTTCCGCACATGTGACACGTGGTGGAGCTGTTGCTGAGCATTTGAATACTATTCCAGCTCAGTGGAAGAGCATTATTTAGTTTGTAAACTGGTTTCCTCTGTATCTGAAAAATACTATATAATTTAATTTGTTTCCTTTTATATGTTAATGTTTTGAGGACTTGTCAGGATGTGGAGCATATTAAAATGTTAGTGATTTTAACACCAAAACATGTTCACTGCTGAATATCCCCCCCTCAAGAGTTTACTCTACCATGCAGCTCAATCAGACCAGTGATTATACCATTGTCTAACCAGTTTCATAGTTTAATTGTATGGGTTTAAAATGTGGAAGACAATGCATGCTGCCCTGAGGTTCTTGGAGAAAGGGTGGAATGAGTGGCAGCTACCAGGTCAGACTGCTGAACACAATGGTGTATATCTGGGCACTAGTATAAACATTTTAATTCATGCTCATCATGTATTCTTTGTGTGGATCACAAAGAAAGGATTACTATCATTCTTTACGTGAGCTGAAGGCAGACTGTTTCACCCCCCCCCACACACACACACACCTTTTTGATATTGATTAAATGTACTACAAAGGCTTGGATGGAAAAGTTTTGCTCCTAGATGACCAACCCATCTTGTATTAAATTGCCTGTACTCTCTTGGGGTGAGAGTTGCCAACTACAGCCTGGGAGATTCCTGTATATTTGGGATAGATCCTGAGGAAGAAAGAGTTTGGGGAGGTGAAGGAGCTCAGTGAGATGTGATTAAAGCTGCAGTTTCCTCCAAGGAACTGATCTCTGTAGTCTGGAGATCAGGTGTGCAATTCTGTGAAAATGCCAAGCCCCAGTAGAAGATGGCAACCCAACTTAGGCAACCTCTTTGTCTGATCACTAATATTGATGAACCATAGTTATCCCTAATCCTTGTCATAAATTAACACTAATGAGCAGCCAAGGCCGATGAATGGCAATATACCTAATGGCATGGTGGGAGCTGAAGAAGGTTTGGACTTGATCTGAAAGGGGTGACCTCAGTAAGGAGATCAATGGAGTTTTGGAGTTGTTTGCTCAACAGCTACCATGTGGAACTGCAAGGCTATGTTCTTGTTTTGGGAACATAGGGTAAGGCTATCTCAAATCTCATTTTAAACTCATCTCAGAGAGGAAAAATTTAATTTCCCAGACATCTGGATTTAGCTGTCACAGGGAATTGCAGTTTGTTTCAAAGACTCTCAGACTTGCAAATCTTGATCATACTTTGTTTATAAAATGAGAAGGGTGTATGCAGGCACGGCAACCAAAAAAAGGTGTTTGTGCCTTTTGTGGTAAAAATGTAGCTACAGCTTGTCACGGCATCTGAAATTGGTTCTGGCTAACTAATCAGATATACTGCTGTGTTGTTTTTTCCCCTTAATGAGATAATAAAGCCACTGGATTTCAAATTGTGAAAGGAACCAACTTTTTCTCCATAAAACTTCTCTGACTTAGCATAGTTGAAGTCTTTATATATTTATGGTCACTTGCTGTGAATAAAGATGAGAACTAGTAGATCTTCTTCATGGTCTCTGTGCAGTCCCACACATGGGTCTTGCCGCAGGCAACGGATCCATACCTCGGAGCTCCAATAGCTCGCCTATAGCGTCTTTTGGCGCGCTTTCCTCCCGCCCTGGGGAGCAGGCAGCGACTGCGCATGCCTGGAGCGGGGGGAGAGCGCCCATTCCACTCAGTTTCTTCCCTACCGCCGCCCGGACATCACCTACCTCGCTGCGTTTCCTCCTTAGCTCATTTTCTTCTTCATTCTTCTCTTCATCTGGTATTGTATTCACCTCGTCTTTTCATATTCTTCACTTCTCTTGCTATTTTTCGTCCCTAAAAATTAAAAAAAAAAAGGTCCGTTTCTGCGCTTCCTTTCCCCTTCCTTTCCCTCCCTCCCCTCCCTTGTCCGGAGCGCATGGAAGGGAAGGTTACGTTCAAAAAGTGCAGGCGCTGTGGGGCTAAGATCCCCACCACTGACGGCCACAACTATTGCCTCTTCTGCCTTGGGGAAGCCCACCGGGTCGACTCTTGCACACATTGTGCTAATTTCGGGAAGCAGGCTCGAAGAATCGTGCAGCAAGGCTCCGGAGCTTTCTGCTTGAACTGTCTTTGAGGGCGATGCCCGCATCTGCCTCGCCGCCTCCCCCACCTAGAGCGGGAGATTCGGCTACTTCGGACGTGCCTCTCTCTCAAAAGCAGACGCACAAGTCCGTAAAGAAAATATCGAAGCACGCCGGGACCGGCCATAAGTCTTCTAAAAAATCGCGTCACTCTGACTCCGAGGATTTGGCGCCGAAAGGACCGCGTCACTCTGAAGCGACTGATTCGACTCCGAGGAAGTCTTACGAGTCGCACCCGACCTCGCACCCGCCTCGGGCCTCGACTTCGGCTCCCGATACCATGGACGTCGCAACCTCGGCCGCTCAACTCCTGCTCCCTTCAGAACTCTCGGCCCCGTCAGATGTAATTACTGACATGCCGCAGCTCACTCCTCACTCTTCTACGGCCGTAGAAGTGATTCTAATCCAGTCTCGCTCACCGTCGGTCCGCAGCGTGGTTCCGTCTGACTTTTTGGAGCCCGACCCATCCGATCCTACTCAACATTACGCGAAGTCTTCACTTCGACTCGGATCCTTCCGAGATGTCGCACTTTCCCCCCTGTATAGGGAGTCAGCGACCCAAAGCTCTGCTCACCGACTTCGTTCTCGTTCTCCAGAGGACCAGTCCATGCCGCGTTGGATTCGATCACGCTCCTACTTCCAAACGATTTGACTCGCTCTACAGAGTACATGCCCCGGATGCTAAATTCTTGGCGACGCATCCAGCGCCCAACTCTATTATAGTTCACTCTGCCACTAAGGCCAAGCCCTCACGACACCCTACACCACCAGATCGTGAGGGGAGAAAACTTGATACCTTGGCACGAAAGTTATTCACTCTGGCCTCTACCAATTCTAAACTCAACAATTACTTAGCTTATTTCTCTGCGTATGTCTTCAATCTAGCGAATCAATTTACACCCCTGATCCCTTCTCTCCCTGAAACCTCTCAGAGAACGGCCTCCAACTTGGTGTCGGAATCGTCCAGAGTCTCCAAACAGCAGATAAACACCGTACGACATGCTGTTTCTTGTTCTTCGAGGGTCTTCGCTTCCTCCGTTGCCTTGCGCCGTCATGCCTGGCTGCGTTCTACTAACTTGCAGCCCGACATCAAGCAGAAGATAGAGGATCTCCCCTTCGATGGCCTAGGACTCTTCCATGCGTCCACGGACGAAGTGCTAACCTCTGTTGACGACGGCCGCAAACGTGCCAAGCGCCTGGGAGTTTCCCAACCTAACTCCCAACAGTTCAATCGATCGAAAACTTGGAGACCTTCATTTCAGAAACGACAACGGTCACCAAAACAAAGTGACTACTGGAGGCGAAAGGGTGTACAACAAAAGCCTCATTTCCAGCAGAGACCTAAGCCCCAACAAACCAAGAAGGCCTCCCTCCAGACTAAGCAGTCTCTTTGACTCTCTCCAAACCCCACCTGCTCTCCAAACCCCACCTGCTTACAGCACACGTCTCCTTCCGTTCCTTCCCACTTGGAACTCGATCACAACCGACTCCTGGGTGCTGACCATCGTGCGCCTAGGTTACGCAATCGAGTTCATTTCTCCACCTCACCACCACTACTTCATTGCTACCCCCCCGTCTTCACTCCTCCATCAGGAAATCCTGGACTTGCTCCAGAAAAATGCCATAGAACCCGTCCCTCCTCAACATCGAGGGACAGGCTTCTATTCGAGATACTTCCTGGTCCCCAAGAGGGATGGAGGCAAGCGTCCCATTCTAGATCTGCCGAAGCTCAACAGGCACATCGAATACAGGAAGTTCAGAATGATCTCCCTGCAGTCCATCTTGCCCCTTATTCCCAGAAATTCCTGGATGGCTTCTCTAGATCTTCAGGACGCTTACTTCCATGTGACCATTCGACCTCAACATCGGAAGTATCTGCGATTCGCCATGGGCCAGGACCACTTCCAATATGTGTCCCTGCCATTCGGCCTCTCCACTGCACCCCGCGTTTTCACCAAGTGCATGGCAGTGGTGGCAGCTGCCCTTCGCATTCGGGACATCCCAGTCTTCCCATATATCGACGACTGGCTTTTCATAGCTCCGACTCAACATCAACTGCAGAGCAACCTCAACGCAGCTCTCACCCTTCTGAATTCCCTGGGCCTTTGTGTGAATGCTTCAAAATCTCACCTCACACCTACCCAGGACCTCAAGTTCATAGGGGCTCTTCTACGCACTTCTCTCCATCGTGCTTTCCTCCCCGAGGATCGGGCACTAACCATCATTGCCTTAGCCAAGTCAGTTCAACAACAGCCTCGTCAGTCTGCATTCACAATCCAACGCCTGCTGGGCCTCATGGCCGCCACAACATCTGTCCTTTACTTTGCCAGGCTACGGATGCGACAACTACAGCTCTGGTTTGTACGAGCCTACCATCCCCAGGCGCAACCGCAGAGCGTTTTACTCACTGTTCCGCAGAGAGCACTTCTATCTCTCACATGGTGGACTGTACCCAACAATCTCCTCGCAGGCATGCCGTTTCTACCGACTCCTCTGATGGCCATCGTGACAACAGACGCCTCCAAGTGGGGATGGGGAGCCCACTTAGAGGACAAGACCGTCAGGGGGCTTTGGACTCCCCCCGAGAGGGCCATGCACATAAACTGCTTAGAACTGATTGCTGTGCACAGGGCCCTCCAATCGTTCCTCCCACTGATAAGGGGTCGGCACATTCAGATCTCCACGGACAATATGGCAACAGTTTACTACATAAACAAGCAGGGAGGCACCAGATCCCTCCGCCTGTGCCATATAGCTGTACTGCTCTGGGAATGGTGTGTCAAGCACAACATCTACATTCACCTCCCGGGTGTGGAGAATGTTCTGGCCGACTCCCTCAGCAGGGTTCGCATAGACGACCACGAATGGTCCATCAATCCGACCTACCTTCGTCGTATCTTCCGATGCTTCGGAACGCCCAAGGTGGACGTCTTTGCTTCCAGGGAAAATGCCAAATGTCCTCGATTTTATTCCAGGAGGGGCAACGACGCCTTCCTACACAGCTGGACAGGTCCTCTTCACTACTTCTTCCCACCAACCCCCCTTCTGTCACGGGTGTTGGTAAAGATAGCACGAGATGGCACGGACTGCATCCTCATTGCTCCATGGTGGCCTCGGCAACCGTGGTTCACGAGGCTTCTACAAATGTCCCGCCACACTTACCGCCGCCTTCCTTCTGTGGGCGACCTTTTATCCCAGGCCAGTGGTCAGGTTCTACATCACAACCCTCGGGTTCTGGCCTTGGCAGCCTGGAGAATACATCCGCCTGCCTCTCCACAGAGGTAGCCAACATCATCCTCAACGCAAGGAAGCCTTCCACTAGACTTTCGTACCAACGCAAATGGAAGCACTTCTGCTCATTCGCGACATCTAATCATCTGCAGCCAGAATCAGCACCCCTTAACCTGATCCTTGATTATCTACTTTCTCTACAGAAATCAGGACTCTGCTATTCCTCCTTAAAAGTTCACCTATCTGCAGTTTCTGCGTTCCATAACCCTGTTGATGGCAAAACGGTGTTCTCCCATCCCTTGTCTAAGTCCTTTCTTAAGGGCATGTTGCACCTCAATCCACCTGTTAAGCCCTTCGTCCCGACTTGGAGTTTATCACTAGTTCTTTCCTGCTTGATGAAAGTTCCCTTTGAACCTATGGCTACCATAGACCTTAACCTTCTTTCCTGGAAGACAGCATTGCTGGTAGCCCTTACCTCAGGCAAATGGGCAAGTGACTTATGCGCCTTCCGCCACAATCCTCCCTACACCATTTTCCACAAGGACAAAGTTGTTCTGCGACCGGACCCTGCGTTCCTTCCTAAGGTTGTCTCCCAGTTCCACTTATCGACTTCAACTTCTCTACCAACGTTTTTCTCCAACCCATCCGACCAGGGACAACGAGCCCTGCATTCTCTGGACGTTAGAAGGGCTTTATCTTTCTACCTTGATCGTACACAACCTTTCCGTAAGGACCCTAATCTGTTTGTGGCCTACGGAAATCCTCACAGAGGACACAAAATCTCTACCCAGAGACTATCTAAATGGGTAGTTAGTGCCATCAGGTTGTGTTACGAACTGGCTAAACAGCCTCTGCCCGAAGGTCTTAAAGCCCACTCTACTAGAGCGGTCTCGACGTCTTCGGCTTTCCTGCAAGGCGTCTCCCTAGAGGACATTTGTGCGGCTGCATCATGGTCCTCACCATCCACGTTCGTCTCCCATTATGCTTTAGACGTTCGTGCAAGACGTGACGCCTCCTTCGGTCAAGCGGTCCTCAGATCCATCTTCCACTGAAGTCAGGGGTGAGTGCATCCGCTTCCATCTCTATGTTGCATAATATGATGTGATTTGGTTATGTGACTAACTTTCTTCTTTTACCAGCACCCTCCTCCAGGACATTTAGCTGGCTAGTCACCCATGTGTGGGACTGCACAGAGACCACGAAGAAGATAAACAGGTTGCTTACCTGTAACTGATGATCTTCGAGTGGTCATCTGTGCAGTCACACACGCCCACCCAGCCTTCCCCGCTGCTGGCCTCTTGTAATTGTTGCTTAACCTTGTATAGTGTCAGTGCCGACGGCGGCTGGAAGAAACTGAGTGGAATGGGCGCTCTCCCCCCGCTCCAGGCATGCGCAGTCGCTGCCTGCTCCCCAGGGCGGGAGGAAAGCGCGCCAAAAGGCGCTATAGGCGAGCTATTGGAGCTCCGAGGTATGGATCCGTTGCCTGCGGCAAGACCCATGTGTGTGACTGCACAGATGACCACTCGAAGATCATCAGTTACAGGTAAGCAACCTGTTTATCTTTTTGTAGTCATGAAAGATAGCAAATGTTCATAACTTTCCAGTGAACTCCTGAAGGCCATATGTCACTTTCTTTAAAGCAGAATGAGGTAGGAAGCCGTCAAATGAGCTCCATTGGGCACATGGGAAGACAATATGAACATGAGCCCTGCTCCCCTATAGCAGAAGGAACATGTCTCCTATTTACTTGAAAGGAAGACCAGGACATTTTTCTCCCCTGTCATAAGCCTCCAGGGAAAAAGAGGAGGATCATCTTAGATCCGCGTACAAGTTATCACTATGTACAGTAATAAAAAAAAGCTTTGGTGTATAACCATTTCTAGGGAGTCAACGCAGGTCATCTTCCTTTCAAGTAGGTACAAGTTCTCTACTTTTGTTTGCAAGCACGGGCTATTGTGTCCTGCAGTTAACATTGTAACATTCTCAGGAGATGCACAAAGCAGTCCACAAGAGATGCCCTATAAGGATCCAAGAACGCATAAGACTTCAAAGAGTAGCATTTATACTAAATCACAGCGTTAGTCTAACCAGGGCTTTTTTATATAGCAGGAATGAACAGGAACACAGTTCTAACTGGCTTGGTATCAGGGGTGTGGCCTAATAGGCAAATGAGTTTCTTCTGGGGTTTTTCTACAGGAAAAGCCCCAAGTCTAACTAGCTACTGAGTGTTGTTGATTCTGATGAGCAGTAACCCTCCAAGGACTCTGGTAGAGGTCTCTGCCAGGGGCTGGTATTGATGTTTATAGATGCAATGCAAACACTAGGGTACCAAACAATATCCCCCTTCCCTATATTTGATGAAAAATTCTCCAATGTGAGAGCTTTATCCATGGATTCCGTGGTATATCAGAAAAGCCACAAGGCTCAGAAATGCATTTTGCTTTATTTCACTAGCTTTATCCTCCCAACCCCCTGAAACTCTTGTTCTTATAGTGTTTTGGACTACTATTTTCTGATGCCGTGTTCTGTGCTGCAGTTATTGGAGTTGTATGGAACAGCCTCCTTTGCTTTGCATGAATTATGCCCCCCATCTCAGACAGACTTGTAACTAATTACATTCCAAAATGTGAAGGTATCTATTCCCTGTAGAAACTCGCAACCAGTCCCAGACCATAACTTTTTATTTTCTCAAGCAAAACCAAGACCAGTCCTCGGAGAGTAATATATTAATGGCACATACCTAACATTTGACATAACTTCTTAGAGCTACGACTAACATTGGCATTTGGGGGTAATATTTCAAAGCAGTGCCTTAGGAATTTAAAATGGCTAACTCTTGTTATTAATGTGACCTCCATGTTTAATCCTTTTCACATCTGGGAGTTTAAAGTTTAGCCCTCCCCCCTTCCCCTTTTGGAGCCCAACTGGTAAAAAAACTGAACGTCTCTGGTTTGGAGGCATTTATGCAGCATGACACAGAATGCCATCTATATTTGTATGTTTACTCTTCAAGCCTGACAGACTTTTAAATGTTTAATGTGAAAAGCTTTTCTTCTGACCTTCAAAAAGGTTTTTTTCCCCTTTCGTTTTGCTGCATGTGCCATTTTCTTTCACATTTTCTGAGTGCTGGAGAAGATCATTTAGTTTTAAATAAACTGAAGAGTTTTTTTGTTTGTTTTTTAGCTTTTTCTGTTATTTCAGTGTTTTGTCAAATTTACTTAGATACACCTGTTAAGATCCTGCTGACAGCCTAGTCAGTTTCCCTGAGTTCTAAATAGAGCATTGAAGCTTTGCAAATTTCATTAGCTTTTGTGAGGGTACCAGGGGCTCCATGAATTGACAGGAGTGGATTTTGTCCTAAAGTTGAAGTCCAAAAGTGGAATATCTCCTGGTCTTAATTAAATATGTGGCAGAGTGCTGTGCAGGTTTGAAGGGTGAATGATAGGTCAGGGACAGGGCAATAGTGCCTTTGAGCTTACAAGGATCTACTTCTGTGGCTTGCAGTGTGAATATGGTTACAAGCAATTAGGGTTGTGCATTCAGTTATATCAGAAAATATATCAGGCAAGATATTTATCAGAAAATATGAGAAAAATACCTTATAGGTATTTTCTGGCTATTTCTTCAGCTGGATGTAGATTTGGGTATTTTTTCAGCTATCCAAGATCGTAAAATTATTTGGGATTTTTTTTTTTTTTTGACCACTGGATAGTCAAAGAGTGTTTAAAGGGATTTCAGTCCTTTTAAATGCCGTCCAGGTGAACACACTGCTTGGAGAAGGTGCTTAAAGGGACTGCAAGCCTTCAGAGTTCACTTGTGGCTTGGAGAAGGCATTTAAAGGGGCCATGATCCCTTTAAATACTCTTTCTCCATTAAAATAAATGGAGGATGGGGCACCTTCTTTTGGGGGGGCGTTCCAATCTTTTGAAATTTTTTTGGGGGGCGGATTTTAGGAGAGGCATCAGCAGGTATGCTGTGAATTTGGTGCCTATACCTCAAAAAACAACCTGTCCAGATCCTCAGATAACCCTGGATCAATTCTCCATTATATCCTAATGGGGATCACTGACTATAATGGTTTCCATAGGGTATAAAGGTGCTGGAAAAAAACTGGGATTTCTGAAAAAAAAAACAAATATGGTATTGAGTGTCAGCAATATCAATAAATACAAATATTTTTCAGGTTCAATATATCCAAACCCCTAAAAAACTTTTTTTTAAACATCCCTGCAAACAATTATGAAAAAATGAAATTCACATATATTTTGACAAATTGTTTGAAACCAAGCATCTGAAATACGGAGAAAGCAAAAAATGCTAGCAGTGTTAAAAAGGGGTATAGATATTGGATTTATATCCCGCTCTCCACTCCGAAGAGTCTCAGAGTGGCTCACAATCTCCTTTACCTTCCTCCCCCACAACAGACACCCTGTGAGATGGGTGGGGCTGGAGAGGGCTCTCACAGCAGCTGCCCTTTCAAGGACAACCTCTGCCAGAGCTATGGCTAAGCCAAGGCCATGCTAGCAGGTGCAAGTGGAGGAGTGGAGAATCAAACCTGGTTCTTCCAGATAAGAGTCCGCACACTTAACCACTACACCAAGCATGAAATACAAAATGGCAAAATGCCCTTTTCATTTACAGAACTGTTTATTTATTTATTTATTTTAGTATATTTCTATTCCACCCATTCCCTGTAGGGCTCAGGGCGGAGTACAACATATGATAAAACAATAAAATACAATAAACACAATCTTCTTCCTGGTCTCTGTGCTTCACACTCATGGGATATAGTGCCTGTGCCGATCCCCCGAATAGGTACCTAAAAAGCCTGGGATTTTTTCGCGCTTGGCACAAGTGAGCATGCGCAGCCATCCCAGTACGCATGGAGTCAGCACGAGGATCCCGTCAGTTCCTTTTTGACCACCGCGCTGAGAGGATCTCCTTTCGATTGCTCTGGTCGGTACTGTAATCCTTTGGATTTTCTTCTTGCTATATAGCCCATTTGTTGTTTTTCTTAGTAATAGTTAGATAGTTAAATAGTTATAGATAGTTATTGTTTAAAAAAAGACTGTCGTTGTTGGACTTTGCCCCTCGGGGCTTTATTTTTTCCCCATTCCCTCAGAAATAATTCTGTGTGGGTTCCGGTGCCTATGGAAAGACGTTGGGTTTTTTTAAAATGTTGCTGCAAGTGTTGTAGCAAGATTGCACCTCCTGACGGTCACTCCCTCTGCTTACTGTGCCTGGGCGAGGGACACCGAGTCGATTCGTGCCTGCATTGCTTAAGTTTCTCTAAGCAAACCCGCAAAAACTGGGCGGCAAGGCTATTGGCAGCACTTGTAGAATCGGCTCTTTGTCAGCCGAAAATGGCAACAGGCCCGTCGGTATCGATGGGGGGAGCCACCCTAGCCCCGACGGTTACATCAGTCGATCCATCCTCACCGGTGCAGACCGATATGCCGACTGAGCGAGGCCGACCCACAAAACGACCCTTGGAAGGGTTAGTGGCAACTGTGGCCAAGAAACGTCGGGACAATTCGGGGACCCGATCATCCCTCCCGAAGAAGTCTAAGTCAAAGGATAAGCGAAAGAATAGACTTTCCCGCACTCCTTCTCGGGATGCCTCGGCATCGACGCAAGCTGCTCCACCCCGGAAGATCCTGGCAATCTTCTTCGTGGTCTCTGTGCAGTCCCACACATGGGTCTTGCCGCAGGCAATGAATCCATACCTCGGAGTCTCCAATAGCTCGCCTAGAGCGCTTTTTTGGTGCGCTTCCCACTCGCTCTGGGGAGCAGGCATCGACTGCGCATGCCTGGAGCGAGCGGGAGGCGCCATTCCCACTCAGTTTCTTCCCTTCCGCCACCCAGACAACACCTACCTTGCTGTGTTCCTCAATCCTCAGCTCGTTTTCCCTCCATTCCGTATCTACCGGTATAGTATTTTTCTCTTTTTCTCTCTACATTTTGTCTACCTTTTTCGTCGTTAAATATTTTTTTTAAAAAAAAGACCGGTTTCTGCGCTTTTCTTTCTCTGTTTCTTTCCCTCCCTCCCCTCCCCCATCCGGAGCATATGGAAGGGAAAATCACTCTCCCTCGGTTCATAGTGTGGTGCCTTCGGACTTCCTTGAACCCGACCCCCGTGCTTCGGATCTGACTCAAATTCATCTCCGACCTTCTCTGTGGGCTGGATCTTTTCGAGACATCGGTGTTTCTCTGCTATTTAGACAATCGTCAACACAGGTCTCCACCCAGCGGATCCGATCCCGTTCCCCATGCAGACATCGTGATACCTGCTCACGCTCTCCTATCTACTACGAACATCATGACTACTATGCCAGAGGTCAATATGACTACTCGTCTTTCTCCAGGTCACCATCTCCCAGGCACCGGCCCTACCATTGCTACTCACGCTCCCCCTCGGATGAGGGTGTTCGTTGCTCCCGATACCACGAATTCAAATCTGCTTCTCTTGGTCAGGATGTATCAACACCTCGCATCAGACAAGTAGATTCACCTCGGTTCCGTGACTCCTCTCGAACTCGAGATCCGGAGTACTACTCTCGACACCGAGAATCCTTCGGTACCGGGAGTCAGAGATGCCTCGCGCTGCTGCTTCCACCATCTCCGTTGCTCCAGCTACGGTGACCACTCCACCCAGACTTTTGACTGCCTCCCAATGAGTCAAATCCTCTTACGGACATGCGTCCACTTCGGTACCTGCCAAGCCTCCGATTTCCCCTCCTACTGAGGAATCCCACTCCGACAGGGACAGCTCAGCCTCCTCTGACTCCGAGGACCCTCCTGCCTCTCCTGCTTCGGATTCCACTCAGCCAGTCTGTCTCTCTCCCTCTGATGGTTCGAAGGCTTACCTAAACCTGATTACCACCATGGCTGAAGCCTTAAAGGTCGCACTTCCCTCCGATTCACCCAAGGTGTCGGATATCGTCCACGACCTAGTCCTGGCAGATTTCCCGGCAGGTTCCCTTCTCCCTATGTTGCCTGTGCACCTGGAGGGCCTGCGTGAGGCCTGGGACAAGCCTGCTTCAATCCCACCCACTTCGAAGCGCTTCGACTCCTTCTACAGGGTACACGCCCCTGACTCCAAGTTTTTGGCCTCTCATCCGGCTCCTAACTCCATCATAGTGCACTCAGCAACCAAGGCCAAACCTTCCAGACACCCTACTCCTCCTGATCGTGAGGGCCGTAAATTAGACACCTTAGCACGGAAGATCTTCAACCTTGCCTCTACCAATTCCAAGCTGAATAATTATTTGGCCTATTTTGCAGCATACATATTCAATCTGGCCAACCAATTCACTCCTCTTATACCTTCTCTACCTGAGACTTCCCAGAAGACAGCCTCGGGACAGCCTGGTGGAATCAGCTCCCTACAGAGATCCAGGCCCTACCTGGCTTATTAGCCTTCCATAGGACCTCTAAAACAGAACTGTTCTGCCAAGCTTTTAGTTGAGGCCACGGGCGTCTATTCTTGATCTGGTTGACCTCCCCTGCCAGCACTGTCACCTGTGCTATAAAATAGAATAATATCTGCAATCTCTTTGGGATATCATGATGTGAGATGGCCAAGCTGGGCAATATGTGATTATGATAAATTTCCTGAGTGCTGTTGTGTTGTCTGTTTATAAAATGCTTTTATTCTATTTTATTGTTTTATCATATGTTGTACTCCACCCTGAGCCCTATGGGGAATGGGCGGAATAGAAATACACTAAAAATAAAATAAATAGTGTCTGAACTGTCTAGAGTCTCAAAACAGCAAATTTACACCATTCGCCATGCTGTCTCCTGCTCTTCAAGGGTATTTGCCTCCTCAGTGGCATTGCGCCGCCACGCCTGGCTGAGGTCGACCAACTTACAGCCTGACATTAAACAGAAAATTGAAGACTTACCCTTTGATGGCCTCGGCCTCTTTCACACTTCTACAGACGAAGTCCTAACCTCGGTCAATGATGGCCGCAAGAGGGCGAAGCACCTTGGAGTTTCCCAACCACCCTCTCAACAATTTAATCGGCCTAAGCCCTGGAGATCATCTTTCCAGAGACGTCCACGTTCTCCCAAACAGACCAAGTACTGGAAAAGGAAGCCCACCCAGCAAAAGCCACTGTTCCAGCAGAGGCCATGGTCTCAGCAGACCAAGAAGTCTTCTCAGCCTGCCAAGCAGTCTCTTTGACTCCCCTATGTAACTAGTGCAACAGATGCAGCCTGCCTACCAGACACGTCTTTCCCCTTTCTATCCCACCTGGAGCTCAATCACCACCGACTCCTGGGTGCTAACCATAGTCCGCCTAGGTTATGCAATCGAGTTGGTTTTGCCACCTCACCACCACTACTTCAGTATTACTCCACCCTCTCCTCATCTCCGACAGGAGATCCTGGACTTGCTCCAAAAGAATGCCATAGAACCCATTCCTCCTCAACATCGGGGGACAGGCTTCTACTCAAGATACTTCCTGGTCCCCAAGAGGGATGGGGGCAAGCGACCCATTCTAGATCTCAGGAGGCTAAACAAGCGAATAGCCTACAGGAAGTTCAGAATGATCTCCATCCAATCCATCCTTCCTCTGATTCCCCAGAACTCCTGGATGGTATCCCTGGATCTCCAGGACGCTTATTTCCATGTGACGATCAGGCCTCAGCACCGCAAATATGAACATATGAAGCTGCCTTATACTGAATCAGACCCTTGGTCCATCAAAGTCAGTATTGTCTTCTCAGACTGGCAGCGGCTCTTCAGGGTCTCAAGCTGAGGTTTTTCACACCATTTTACCTGGACCCTTTTTTGGAGATGCCGGGGATTGAACCTGGGACCTTCTGCTTACCAAGCAGATGCTCTACCACTGAGCCACCGTCCCTCCCCTAATCTTCGCTTCGCCATGGGACATCACCACTTCCAGTTTCGGTCTCTCCCGTTCGGTCTCTCCACGGCACCCAGAGTGTTTATGAAGTGCATGGCAGTAATCGCAGCTGCCCTGCGCCTCCGCAACATTCCAGTGTTTCCGTACATAGACGACTGGTTGCTCATTGCCCCTACAGCACACCAACTGGCGAAGAATCTCGAAACAACTCTCACTCTTCTTGCCTCCCTGGGCCTTTGTGTGAATGTCACCAAATCGCACCTCATTCCAACTCAGGACTTGCAGTTCATAGCTGCGCGCCTTTGCACATCTCCTCATCTTGTTTTCCTTCCAGAGGATCGTGCCCACACCATTATGTCATTGGCCCAGTTGGTTCGGCATACCCCAATGCAACCAGCAATAATCATACAACGTCTTTTGGGCCTCATGGCTGCAACAACCTCAGTTCTTCAATTTGCGAGATTGCGCATGCGACATCTCCAACTTTGGTTTGTTCATGCCTACCATCCACACCTACAACCCCAGAATACTGTTCTCACTGTACCTCAGAGTGTTCTGCTCTCCCTTGTTTGGTGGACAGTGCCAGACAATTTGCTTTGCGGGAAGCCTTTCGTTCTTCTTCCTCCATCTACCGTCGTGACCACAGACGCCTCCAAGTGGGGATGGGGAGTCCACTTAGGGGACAAGACGGTCAGCGGGCTGTGGACTGCACCCGAGTGGGCTATGCATATAAACTGCTTAGAATTCATAGCCGTGCACAGGGCCCTTCAATCGTTCCTTCCGTCAGTAATCAATCAACATGTCCAGATCACAACAGACAATATGGCCACAGTGTTCTATGTGAACAAACAGGGCGGTACCAGATCTCTTCGCCTGTACCGTATAGCCATACTTCTCTGGGAGTGGTGCATCAAGAACAACATCTACCTGACTGCCATTCACCTTCCAGGGATAGAGAATGTCCTGGCCGACTCTCTCAGCAGGATTCATATAGACAACCACGAATGGTCTCTCAATCCACTCTACTTGCACCGCATTTTTGCGTGCTTCAGGACTCCCAAGATAGATGTCTTTGCTTCCAAGGACAGCTCGAAATGTCCTCTCTTTTACACCAGGAGAGGCAACGATGCTTTCCTTCACAATTGGAGGGGTCCTCTGCATTACCTGTTTCCACCGACCCCCCTGATCACCCGATCATTAATCAAGATTGCTCGGGTGGGCACAGACTGCATACTAATAGCACTATGGTGGCCACGGCAACCATGGTTCACGAGTCTTCTCCAAATGTCCCGCCACACTTATCGCCACCTCCCCTGGCAAACGATCTCCTCACCCAGGCTCATGGTCAGGTGTGGCACGACAACACTCAGATTCTAGGCCTTACAGCTTGGAGAATTCGACCACATCCTTATCATCAAAGTAGCTGAAGTTATCCTGAATGCTAGAAAACCTTCTACCAGGCGCTCTTACCAGTGCAAATGGAAGCGCTTCTGCTCCTTTGCATCCGCCCAACATCTCCATCCAGAGTCTGTACCCCTGCCTTCGATCCTGGAATACCTGCTGTCTTTGCAAGTGTCGGGTCTCAGCTATTCCTCTCTAAAGGTTCACCTTTCAGCCATTTCTACCTTCCACGAACCTATTGATGGCCAGACTGTTTTTTCCCATAGACTACCAAATCATTCCTAAGGGGCATGTTGCACCTTCACCCTCCTATCAAACCGTTTGTACCAGTTTGGAGTTTGTCGTTAGTGCTTTCACAACTCATGAAACCCCTGTTTGAACCCTTGGCCACCGTAGACCTTAATCTTCTCTCTTGGAAGACTGCCTTGTTGGTTGCTCTTACTTCCAGCAAGCGGGCCAGTGACTTGTGTGCCTTCCGTTCTGACCCTCCTTATACAGTCTTTCACAGGAACAAGGTGGCCCTGAGACCGGACCCTTCCTTTTACCCAAGGTGGTATCACAATTTCATCTTTCAACCTCCACTTCGTTGCCCACATTTTTTTCCTGATTCTAAGGACTCTGGGCAAAGAGCTCTACATGCCCTCAATGTCAGAAGAGCTTTGTCCTTTTACCTCTCTCGTACACAATCGTTCCGTAAGGACCCTAACTTGTTTGTGGCCTACGGCAATCCTCAAAAAGGACACAAAATTTCTACCCAGAGACTTTCTAAATGGGTATCCAGTGCAATTCGGTTGTGTTACGAGGTTGCCAAGCAACCCTTGCCTGAGGGCCTTAGGGCTCATTTGACCAGAGCTATCGTGACCTCCTCGGCCTTTCTGGAGGGCGTCTCCTTAGAGGACATCTGTGCTGCTGCATCATGGTCCTCGCCGTCCATGTTCGTCTCACACTATGCCTTGGACGTTCATGCCAGACAGGACACCTTTTTCGGCCAAGTGGTCCTCAGGTCCATCTTCCACTAAAATCACCCCAGGCGAGTGCATGCATGTTGTAAGTATGATAATGTTTCTCTTGCCAGCACCCACCTTCCTTTGACTCTCAGCTTGCTAGTCACCCATGTGTGGGACTGCACAGAGACCACGAAGAAGATAAACAGGTTGCTTACCTGTAACTGATGATCTTTGAGTGGTCATCTGTGCAGTCACACACGCCCACCCAGCCTTCCTCTCTGCTGGCTTTTGTCTGCTTTGGATTTTACCTCTGTAGACTGTCAGTAGCGGCTGGAAGAAACTGAGTGGGAATGGCGCCTCCCGCTCACTCCAGGCATGCACAGTCGATGCCTGCTCCCCAGAGCGAGTGGAAAGCGCGCCAAAAAGCACTCTGTTTTATGGTCCCATAGAATACAATGGACTCCATAGCCCACTCCATTGGCACCCGGAGCAAGCACCCCCCTCTGCCCCCCTCCTAGATCCGTCCCTGTCAAAAGGCTTTGAGTCTGTATTCCTGGCAAAAAGTCTTTGTTGTTTCATAATGTTTCATTGTCTTGCTGGATTATTTTATTGTGCATGTATGTGATTACAAACATACATTGCTTTGTCTTATTTGTGTTTTATTGTTTCTATATGACCAGCAAATGCACCATAAAACTCAGATAATTTCTTCTCTCAAGTCTTATGCATTATCATTGTTATGATAAATGGTACTTCAGTGACGAAATCAGTTTAATAACCTTTATGCTTTAATTGTTCAGATTTCATGCCTGAGATATACAGTGTGTTTCAGTGTAAGGTTTGGTATTTTGAATGTTGTTCTTTGCATCATAGATATATTAATATAGTCATGCTTTACTATATTCAGTAAAGCTTTAAAAATGGCAGGATTAACAAGAAAAAGGACTACTATATGTGAGTAAATCCAATATTAATGCCATTCACTTATGTCACTGAGATTTGGCTCAGAAACTTTTTAAAAAGATCATTTTGAATACAGTAAAACATTGTTTATGTGTGGTAATTTATAAGGCATAAATGATGAAACCTCACAAAAATGGTTCAGTGTTTGAAATGTGTTTTAAAAGTGCTTACTTGGAATCTGTAGATGGCATCAGTGTGCTTTACATGAACAGAGGTAATTAGCAAGATGAGTAGCATTAAGAGTCAGTCCTGCATCTGAAGCACTTGCTTCCCAATCCTTGGTGTCAGCTTTCTGAAACTGGACAGCACATCATCACAAGAAGAGAAATATTGTATTGTGCTTGTATTTCATCCACACACCCCCTTCAAATAAACCACAACCTATTCCTTATCGGTCACATCAGCAGTTTTTATAACTATCCTCAAACAGCAGGGAAATACAGAGGAGTTGAAACCCTATTGATTACTTGTATTTGTTTACGTTGGTAAATTTTCCATGTTCTTTGATTTCCCAAAAGCTGAATAGTGACTTCCTGTTATCCATCTCAGACTACCAGTGTGTATGTAGAGGGGAAAAAGATCCAAGCAGGAAAGGGCTGTGTATTCTGCTTTGCTGTGTTTCTCCCCTTGCTCCCTCCCAGTAGTATATATTGGATGCTCAGGAGAAAATCCCTTTTTATTTGATACAGTTTTGATGCTCACACTCAGTTTAGGGAAAGTTTATGCTACTGACACTCCTCCCAACATGTGCAATCACTTTGTGTGACTAGGACAATGTGTATTGTTTTCAGCTTTGGCACATGCAGACATGTAACTTGGAAAAAAATAGATATATTCAGCCAGGCATATGGAAGCTGGAAAATATGCACAGTGTCTATTCGCACAAAATGGGATACCAGGTAGCGTGATTTTTCCTTATGTGCAATTTGAGCACGAAAATTGAAATGAATGAAAAGGGCATATAAGGAGAAAATGAGAAAGGTGTCTGATCCAGTTTACTGACACTTACTGTTCTCTCACTTCAAAAATAATTTCAAAGAAAACTGTCATGCACACTGTCTCTAAAAGATTCTCCAGAAGATGCAGTATGATCTTCTTCGTGGTCTCTGTGCAGTCCCACACATGGTTTTTCCCGCTGGGACGAACCCGACCTCGGAGAATTTAAAGCTAGCCTAGGCGTTTATTTTGGCACGCATTCCCTCCCGCTCTGGGGAGCAGGCAGCCACTGTGCATGCCTGGAGTGAGGGGAAGGCTCTCCACTCACCCAGTTTCTTTCTAACAGCTGCCTGGGATAGTCCTTCCTCACTGTGTCTCCTTTATTACCTAGCCTATTTACCTCATCCTTACCTCATCCTAGACTGATCTTCGTACTCCGTTTTCGATCTTCACTGCTTCCTCTTCTGGTATCATATAAAAAAAAAATTACCCACTTTACTATCACTTTACCTTCTTTCCCTACTCCCCCCCCTCCCCTCCCGGGATTATGGAAGGAAAGGATTCAAAAGTTACTTTTAAAACGTGTACTCGTTGTGGGACAAAAATTCCCTCTTCTGACGGCCACTCTCAGTGTTTGTTTTGTTTGGGGGAAGCCCACAGAATGGACTTTTGCATCCACTGTAGTCAGTTTGGAAAGCAGGCAAGAAAAAACCACACCGCAAGACTGAAGAGTCATCTCTTGGAATCCTCACTATGACCTGCGATGTCCCACACTTCTGGGTCCCAAAGATCACTGCCTTCCCTGACCCCTCAGGGCGACATGGCAAAACCGGCAGCTTCAGTGGCCTCGGCTCCCTGTAAGCCTACAAAAAAATTGGATGACTCCAAGAAAAAGCACTTGGAATCGTCATCTAAACGACATCAGGAACTGAGAGCTACATTGGAGCCGATCCAGCCGGATTCCAGAGCTCCCGATTTCATGCCTACAACAACTTTGATACCGAAGACTTTGAAACCAAGGTCGACAACTCCAGTCGTCCCGCCAGAATTGTCAATGCCGACTGATGTGATCGAGGACGAAGTTATAAGGATTCGGTCCCGATCACCATCTGTTCATGATTCCATGCCTGAAGACTTCTTGGCATCAGAGTCTATGGAACAGTCGCCTCGTCCCCAGACTCAGAAAAACACACTCGAGCTACGGTCATTCCAAGAGATGCCGGTGCCGAGAGAGTTCAAAGACTCTGCTGTATCCCCACTACATCGAGAATCCCCTCACCATCAGAAACTACATACCCATCGGTACCAAGAAAAATCTCCGAGCCGAGGAAGAGATCGAGACTCGCATGCTTGTTGGTACCGAGAAAGATCTCCGAGTCGAGGAAGAGATCGATATTACTACTACAGCCAGTCTAGATCTCCATCTCCATCTCCATACAGGCATTACCGCTACAGACCTTCAAGGTCACTGTCTATCGAATACTATCGGTATCGTGATCAACCTCGGAACCATGTCAAAACCTACCATCCACGATATCAAGATGCCGAACCTCGGTACCGTGAAGAGTTTTGCCAACATAGAGATAGAGAAACACACCAGTCTAGTCAGCAGAAACAGAGTCATACATCACCGGTTCCATTGACATCTGCTATATCCAAGGTTGCCCTGGTGACAAAGCCTCCTGTTACGGCACCGATACTGGACACAACTCCAGCTGATGCTCCGGAAGAATCTGAGGCTGAAAGCTCTGATTCATCCCACTCAGTTTCCTCTCCAGCATCACCCGCATCTGACATTGTTAAACCAGCAGAGCTGTCTCCATCTGAAGGAGCCAAAGCTTCTGGATCTAATCTCCAACATGGCGACCACACTCAATATTAAATTAACAATTGACCTCCCAAAGATTTCCGTGGTCCATGACCTAGTTCATGCTGACTTGCCTGCGGGATCCTCCTTACCCATGCTGCCGGTTCATTTGGAAGCTCTTAAGGAAGCCTGGGATAAACCAGCCTCCATCCCACCAACGGCCAAGCGCGTAGAGTTATTGTATAAGATTCATGCACCAGAGTCAAAGTTCCTGTTTAACCACCCAGCTCCAAACTCGATGATTGTTTATTCTTCATCAAAGTCTAAACAAACATGCCATCCTGTACCACCGGAAAAAGAAGGAAGGAAGCTGGATACATTAGGCAGGAAACTCTATTCCATTTCAACTGCCACAGCCAAAATCAACAATTACTTAGCTTACTTCGCTGCCTACTCCTTCAATATCTCTTCCCAATTGAGTAGTTTCGTACCATCCTTACCTGAAGCCTCTCAAAAACAAGCATCAAAGTTGCTACAAAAGCTTAATCGCTTAAGCAAGCAGCAAATCAACACCGTACAACACGCTGTCGGCTGCTCCTCAAGATCTATGGCTGCTTCCATTGCCCTACGCAGACATGCCTGGCTCCATTCATTTTCTCTTCAGCCAGATATAAAATTCAAAATAGAGAATCTCCCTTTTGATGGCCAAGGTCTGTTTAATGCAACTACGGATGACATACTAACCACAGTGGATGATAGCAGAAAGAGAGCCAAGAGATTAGGGGTTAACCAACAGCAACCTCAAACTGCCAGACAAAGACCGTGGAAGACACCATTTTATAAGTGTCCTCGCTCTCCCAGGCAAACTGAATATTGGAAACGTAAGGCTCTACCAACTAAGCAACCATTCCACCATCACCAACGACCACAGTCAACCAAAAAGACATCTACGACCACGAAATAATCTCTTTGACTTGCTAATAACGCCACCACCACTAATACCGCCACCACCACTGACACATCATTGCCATCCAATTGCATCAAGACTGCTTCCCTTTTACCCCATGTGGAAATCAATAACAACAGATTCATGGGTCCTAGTGATCATCCACAGGGGCTACACCATAGAGTTTGCTTTGCCCCCGAAGCACCATTGCTTTATACCTACCCCTCCCTCCCTACCTCTCCAGGAAGAAATTGCCACCCTGCTGGCCAAGGCGGCCATAGAACCAGTTCCACCTCAATACCATCGCACGGGTTTTTACTCCCGATACTTCCTGGTTCCGAAGAAAGATGGAGGGCAATGTCCAATATTGGACCTTTGCGAACTCAACACTCACATTCAATACAAAAAATTCCGCATGATCACTTTGCAGTCTATCCTCCCTCTCATTCCAAAGAACACCTGGATGGCACTCATCGACCTCCAAGGCGCATATTTCCATCTTACAATAAATTATTGTCACAGAAGATTCCTGAGGTTTGCGGTCAGGAACGATCACTACCAGTTCCGAGCTCTCCCCTTTGGCCTATCAACAGCATCAAGGGTCTTCACAAAGTGCATGGCGGTGTTGGCGGCGTCACTTCGTCAACAGAAAATCACGATATACCCGTATATAGATGACTGGCTCATAGTGAGTCAATCAAGAGAGCAACTGCAACGAGACATCTCGACCACTCTAAGCCTTTTATCCTCCCTAGGTCTACAAGTCAACCCCCAAAAGTCCAACCTTGTTCCAACACAAGTCATCCAATTTATAGGAGCATGTCTATCGACTGTAGATCACAAAGCCTACCTGCCAACAGACAGAGTCAACAATATTCAAACATTGGCCAATGCTATCATATCTCATCCAACCCAGACAGCCCTTACCTTCCAACGCATGCTGGGTTTGATGGCGGCCACAACCTCGATCCTTTCTCGTTCGATCGTTCCATCCACATCGTCAATGCCAACAAACCCTACTGATAGTTCCACATCACATTCTACCAGCTATAGAGTGGTGAACAGTACAAGATCATCTCCTTGCAGGGATGCCATTCTTGAGACAACCTCCATCAGCCATTGTCACCACAGACACCTCGAGGTGGGGTTGGGGAGCCCATTTCGACACATTAACAGTGCAAGGACAGTGGACAACCTATGAAAAATCTCTCCACATCAACTGTTTGGAACTTCTAGCTGTCCACAAAGCACTCAAATCCTTCCTGCCATCCCTTCACGGTCTACACATTCAAGTCACATCAGACAACGTCGCGACTGTGTTCTATATCAACCGACAAGGAGGGACCGCATCCACCCGTCTGTGCAAGAGAGCTCTAGCTCTTTGCTATTGGAGCATAGCGCACAAGATACACCTGACAGCTATACACCTACCTGGGATCCAGAACATCCAGGCAGATACCCTGAGTCGACAGCTGGTCAACGATCATGAGTGGACACTCAAACGGTCGTACCTCCAACCAGTCTTCAAAAAATTTGGAGTTCCTCTTGTAGATGTGTTTGCCCCCCCGGACAATGCCCAATGCACCCAATTCTATATGTGAGGCCCCCCTTTGACTCACTCTGCAGGAGATGCTTTTCTCCATCAATGGAACGGGCCACTCCACTATCTTTTTCCACCCATTCCATTGATAACAAGAACCCTCCAGAAAATGCAACTGGATCAAACCAATTGTATATTAGTCACACCATGGTGGCCCCGCCAACCTTGGTTCACCACACTTCTCCTCTCCAACAGCATATTTCATCACTTCCCTCAAGCTCGGGACCTTCTATCACAACAGAATGGCAAGGTCCTACATCACGACCCAGGACTCCTGTGACTAACTGCATGGAGAATCAGTTTTTAGAGTTTCCTGCGGAAATCAGACAAGTTCTGTTGAATGCCAGAAAACCATCTACTAGAAGGTCTTACTCTCTGAAATGGAAGCGCTTCACTGAGTATGCTACTCATCACAATTTCCAACCTATGTCATCTTCCATGCCTCAAATTCTATCATCACCCTTTCTCTCTCCGAGTCTGGTCTTACCTATTCCTCATTGAAAGTACATGTAGCTGCCATTTCGGCTTTCCACCCGCATATCGACGGACGCACAGTATTTTCTCATCCTGCTGCAAAATCGTTTCTCAAGGGCATCCTACATCTCCGGCCACCAGTCCGTCAATTACACCCCACTTGGAGTTTATCTTTGGTTCTAAGCCAATTAATGAAACCTCCCTTTGAACTGATGGCATCTATCCCACTGCATCTTTTATCGTGGAAAACAGCGTTATTAGTGGCGCTTACATCGGGCAAAAGGGCCAGTGATATCTGCGCTTTTCGTTCAGACCCTCCTTACACTGTTTTCCGCCATGACAGAGTAGTTCTGTGTCCTGATCCTATGTTTCTCCCAAAGGTTGTTTCACCCTTACATTTAGGGAAACCTACTATTTTGCTGTCCTTCTTTCAGAACCCTACTGACAAGGGCCAACGAACTTTACACAGTCTTGATGTACGTCGAGCCCTTGCTTATTATATTGACAGGACGAGCTCTTTTCATAAGGACTCGAGATTTTTCGTAGTCTACGGAACTCATAAACAAGAATCTCTACTCAGAGACTCTCTAAGTGGTTGGTAGCTGTCATTTCGTTATGTTATCAACTAGCTAAACAACCTGTCCCAGAACATCTATGAGCCCATTCCACAAGAGCTCTCTCTACGTCCTCTGCCTTCTCCAGAGGCGTGCCTATAGAAGACATCTGTGCTGCTGCAGTCTGGTCTTCTGCATCGACGTTCGCCATGCACTACGCCTTAGATGTTCGTGCACGGCGAGACTCGTCCTTTGGACAGGCTGTACTCCACTCTATCCTTGATTGAAGCCTACAGTCTCTCCACTGGTGAGTGAAATCAACTTGGGTGTTTATATGAATGTCTAACTTATATGCATGTATAACCTCTAAAGTTCTGTTTCAGAACCAGCACCCACCTCCGCGCACTTCAGCTGTGTGGGACTGCACAGAGACCATGAAGAAGATAAACAGGTTGCTTACCTGTAACTGATGATCTTCGAGTGGTCATCTGTGCAGTCACACACGCCCGCCCAACCTTCCCTGCTGCTGGCTTTTAAATGCATTTTACACTTATACTACTATTTGTACAGCGGCTAGAAGAAACTGGGTGGGTGGAGCGCCTTTCCCTCGCTCCAGGCATGTGCAGTGGATGCCTGCTCCCCAGAGTGGGAGGGAATGCATGCCAAAATAAACGCCTAGGCTAGCTTTAAATTCTCCGAGGTCGGGGTTCGTCCCAGCAGGAAAACCCATGTGTGTGACTGCACAGATGACCACTCGAAGATCATCAGTTACAGGTAAGCAACCTGTTTTTTCTAGATGCTAATTTTTTCGTAATACATTTATTATGGTTTTGCTAACTCAAGTTAAGGCTTGTTTTATTTTAATTTGGAGGCATCACATAACACACTTTCAGCGGTCTAGTATCGTTATTGAAGTGACTAATTAAGCAATTGATATTATTGAATATCACATATTAGTCAAATATTGAATACCCTTTCAAATCAGTAGTCATACATGGAGTTGATACATTGGCCAGCAAATTGCCCTGTGTTGAAAAAAAACGTTGATGCAAAGACAGTTACTAAATAATCTTCTTCGTGGTCTCTGTGCATCACACTTGTGGGATGTACTGCGCCTGCGCTGGTCCCCAGTCGGTATCTGTAAGAAAGCCCGGGAAAGATTTCCGCGGACGGCGCCACTGGGCATGCGCCGGCGCCCCACTGCGCAGGCCCAACGGCGCCACCGCGGCAATCCCACCAGTTCCTTTCTGACCGCTGCGCGAAGAGTTGTGTTTCCTCGTGTTCCCGGTCGGTGAGCTTTGGGTTTTTTCTACCCCTTTTTCCCCGAGCCTCCTGTAAATATTAGCCTGTTTATTGTTTTCTGTAGTGTAGTAGTTAGTTAGTTCCATAGTTAGTTAGTTTAAAAAAAAAAAAAAAAAAGTGCGTTTTCGTTCGGGTGCGTGTCGCGGTGGGGTTTCTTGTCCTCCGGGACTTCCCCCCCCTCGCCCCTAGTTTTTCCTCCTCTCAGAGGATTCTGAGAGGATTTTTCCCAGCGACCGCTGTCTATGGACAGTCGCTGGGGATTTTTTAAGAGGTGCCAGGCCTGCGGCAAGAAAATCGCCCCTCCCGACGGCCACTCTTTGTGTCTGCTCTGCCTCGGCGAAGGACACCGCGTGGAAGCCTGCCCGCATTGCCTCCGCTTTTCGAAGCAGACCAGAAAGAATAGAGCGGCTAGGCTCTCGGCCGCACTAACTGCCTCGGCACTTCGCCCTCCGAAGCAAACGGCGTCTTCCTCGGCATCGGTACCGAAAATGGCTGCCGCCCAAACCCCGAAGGCCCCATCGGCCGATGCAGCCCCGGTCGACGTTGTCCCGCAGAAGGAGCAGCAGTCGGCGAAACGGCCCACCGACGAGTCGGTCGAGAGGCCCCAGAAGAAACGACGGGAGGATTCGGGACATGAATCCTCTAAGAAGGCGAAGAGCAAGGAGAAGCGGAAACGGCCACGCTCCCCTCCGCCTCCCCCCGACGTGTCGGCACCGATCGGCACCGACCCAGTGAGAAGGGTTCCCCCCTCTCCTCTCCGCACCCCCGCTACTCCAGGGGCTAGCGCGAGAAGGCAGCGCAGCCCTCCGACACCAAGGGCTAGCGGCCATCGACCACGCAGCCCTTCAACTCCACGGGCTAGCGCGCATCGACGTCGTACCTCCCCGACGCCTGGACCCAGCGACCATCGGCTGCAGTCCTCGACACACGACGTGGAGATCGACCTCACCCGTCGGTCTCCATCGGTGGCGTCTCGTCAGCGGAGCTTCGACTCGGCATCGGACGTCGAGTCTCTTCCACCGGTCGACGTGACAACGCCTGCGGCACCCAAGCGCGTGAGGCCAAGGGAGCCTTCGGTCGAGCCACGCCACTACCCATCGATGCCGCATTGGGAGCACCATCGATGGCAGTCGACGTATCCCTGCTGCCCCCAATATCATTGGCATCAGCCACTCGACCACCCGGACTGGGAGCATCAATCTGAGCTATCCTCGCTCTCCAGGACATCGCATCGGTCCAAGCATCCTCAGGGATCGGCCACGACTCCTCGGGACAAACGCGTCACACCGACGGAGCCTCCGCGCCGAACACCGACACCGACCCGGTCGCCGCGAAGGGAGCCATCACCGCGCCTATCGGAGCGCTCGGGCCGAGGAGAGTCCTCCCCGTCGGGGTCGGAAAGCGACGAGGAGAGAACCTGGGAGCCCTCACCGGACCCCAACACGTCAGAGGACCTCCCAGTCTCGCCCTCTGAGGACCTACGCTCCTATGCGGAGATGGTCAAAAGAATGGCAGCGACCATCTCCCTCCCCATCTCTCAACCCAAGCCAACCGTGGACGATAGTGTTTTTGATATCGTCCAGAAGGACACTTCTCCAGCCGTCTCCCTCCCAATGACAAAGGTCATGCTCCAGGCGCTCAAGGATCCGTGGAAGAAGCCATCCTCTGCACCGGTGTCTTCAAGAAAACTGGACCACATGTACAAGGTCCAAGAGGCGGGGGCTGAATTTCTGTTCACACATCCTAGACCAAATTCAGCCATCGTCTCCTCTTCCTCGAGGTCACGTAAGGTGCACTCTACCCCCCCTGACAAGGAGGGGAAGAAACTCGACGCCATGGGGAGGAAGATCTACTCGGCGGGGTCCCTCGGCGCCAAGGTATCGAACTATACGGCCTGTATGGCCAGATACCAATACGCCATGTGGGAGCAGCTGTCCCCCCTCCTGTCCTTCCTACCGGATGACAAGAAAACCACTGCCAAGGCACTGCTGCACGAGGGCCAGAAGGTCGCAAAGCAGCAACTAACAGCAGCCAAGCACCTAGTGGACGTTTCAGCTGCGGCAATCATGTCCGCTGTCTCCATTCGCAGGCACTCCTGGCTGAGATCGACCGCCCTGCAACAAGACACCAGGGCGCTTATCGAGGACCTGCCATTTGAAGGGGACGGACTCTTTAGTTCCACCACGGACACCGCACTGCAGGAACTAGATAAGAACCTTAAGATCTCTAGGAGCCTTGGGGTGCAGCCACTTCCCAGACAACCCAGAGCCAGACAGTGGAGCAGGTCCTGGTCGAGAAAGACTCCGCATAAGCCATCTTCGGACCAACAGTGGCGACCACGCCCTCCACAGCCCGACAAGCAGGCCTACTCGGGCAACAACAGAGGGCGCTACAGTGCCCAGCCATCAGGCAAACCGAAGGGCACCCGCCCCGCCAAGCAGGGGCTTTGACTTTCCTGCACCACGCGTCGTTGCCACCACCCAGCCCACCATCCGCCTTCGCCCTTTCCTGCCTGCCTGGGAGCTGGTCTCCTCAGACAGGTGGGTCCTCTCTGTCATCCAGGAGGGCTACAAAATAGACTTTGCTCAGATTCCAACACAGTCAGTGGTGATCACCACCCCCCCATCCCCACCTCTGCTGGCGGAGGTGGACACCCTCCTACAGAAACAAGCCATAGAGAAATTACCATCGGAAACCAGGACGGGTGGTTTCTACTCCCGCTACTTCCTAGTCCCGAAGAGAGATGGGGGATTAAGGCCCATCATGGACCTCCGGAATCTGAACAAATTCATCCTGTATCGAAAGTTCAGGATGTCCACACTGCAGTCCATCCTGCCCCTCATCAACCAAGGAGACTGGATGGCCACTCTAGACCTCAAGGATGCTTACTTTCACATCAGCATCCACCCAGAGTTCAGAAAGTTTCTCAGGTTTGCAATAGGCTCACAACACTTCCAGTTCACTGCCCTACCCTTCGGGCTCTCCACGGCACCCAGGGTGTTTACAAAGATGATGAGCGTCGTGGCCGCCTACCTGCGGCTGCAGGGGGTGATAGTCTTCCCATACATAGACGACTGGCTCCTGGTAGCCAATTCAAGAGAAAGTCTGTCTACCCACATCACAGCCACACTGCACCTTCTCGATGCCCTGGGCCTGCAGGTCAATCTAGAAAAGTCAAATCTCACTCCATCAAGGACAGTGCAGTTCATAGGGGCAGTGCTGGACACAAACCTCCATCGAGCTTTCCTCCCCGCCCAAAGGGCAGAGGACATCACCAACTCAGTACAGTTACTCCAGAACCAAGGCTGGGGCACAGTAAAGCAACTTCAGCGAATGCTGGGACTGATGGCAGCAACGACAAGCGTGCTTCTTTACGCGAAACTGAGGATGAGGGACCTACAGCTATGGTTTCTTCGCCAGTTTCGCCCGAACAGAGACTCACCTCGAAAGAGGTTCACTATTCCCCTTATGACGCTCCAATCGCTCCAGTGGTGGGGATCCAGAGACAATATCTGCCAGGGAGCTCCCTTCCACCTCCCACCGCCCTCAGTGACCATCACCACCGATGCCTCCCAGTGGGGCTGGGGCGCCCACATGGAAGGCTTGTGTGTGGGGGGCCAGTGGCCTCCCAAGCTGGCTGTGCACCATATCAACTATCTGGAGCTACTAGCGGTTCACTTTGCCCTTCGTTCCTTCCGCCCAAAGTTGATAGGGAGGACAGTGGCATTACTCACAGACAACACCACCGCTCTGGCGTACATCAACAGGCAGGGCGGGACAGTGTCCCGCCGCCTCTGTGCGTTGGCGATAGAATTGTGGACGGAATGCATCCAGCACGACGTCTTCGTGAAGGCCGCACACCTCCCAGGGGTCCTCAACATTCAAGCGGACTCTCTGAGCAGGGGGGGGGCCTCCCCGCACGAGTGGGAACTTCAGTGGCGTTTCCTACAACCAGTTTTCCAGCTCTGGGGGTACCCACAGCTGGATGCCTTCGCCACGGCAGGCAACAAGAAGTGCCCTATGTTTTGCTCCAGAGGGGGTGCAGACCCTGCATCCCTGGGGGACGGCCTCCTCATCCCGTGGGAGGGCCGCTTCCTCTATCTGTTCCCTCCTCTCCCTCTGCTGACCAGGGTAATAAACAAGTTAGCGAGGGAGAGGCCACGCTGTATCCTGGTGACCCCCTGGTGGCCCCGCCAGAACTGGTTCGCCTCCCTACTGACCATGTCGGGGGGGAACTTCTACCACTTTCCAGCGGAACCAGACCTCCTGTCGTCCCAACGGGGGCGGGTGCTACACCACAACGTGCCACACCTGAAACTGACGGCGTGGCGCATAGACCCTTAGAGTTCTCGGGTAGGGTCCAGGAGGTCCTGTTGAATAGCAGGAAGCCCTCCACCAGGGCATCCTATGACAGGAAGTGGAAGAGGTTCTCGGACTTCATGGCTGGCCGGCCAGTCGCACCTAGGGAGGCTGGCCTGCCGGCAGTCTTTGATTTCTTGTTGTCCCTAGTAGACGCGGGCTTGGTGTTTTCCTCCATTAAGGTCTACTTGGCAGCCATTTCTGCTTTTCACGAACCTGTGGCTGGGTACTCCGTTTTCGCCCATCCCCAGTCCAAGAAGTTCATGAAGGGGCTATTTAGACTGCATCCACCGTCCAAACCCCCCACCCCACTGTGGGATTTGTCAATAGTCCTAGACAGATTAACCAGGCGGCCCTTCGAACCCATGGCCTCATGTTCCCTGCAGCTTCTGTCCTGGAAGACTGCCTTCCTAGTGGCCATCACCTCCGCACGCCGGGTGGGGGAACTCACGGCGATGCGTTGTGACTACCCCTACCTAGCCTTTAGAGAGTCGGGCGTCTCCCTGGCCCCTGATATCAACTTCCTTCCTAAGGTGCCCTCCCAATTCCACCTCAACCTGGAAGTGTGGCTCCCCGCCTTCTTCCCTAGCCCCTCCTCGGACGAGGAGCGTCGGCTTCACTCCCTAGACGTCCGGCGTGCCCTGCTTTTCTACCTAAGCCGATCCAAGTCCTTCCGTAAGGGACAGCAGTTATTCGTTTCCTACACCGCACCCAGAATGGGTGACAAGATTTCTTCACAGAGATTCTCGAAATGGTTGACAGAGACCATCAAGCTCTGCTACCTCCTAGCAAAGAGGCCACTGCCTGGACCTGTACGTGGCCACTCCACACGAGCGATGGCGACATCGGTGGCGTTCCTGAAGGGCGTGCCTCTGGCTGATGTCTGCAAAGCTGCTACCTGGTCGTCCCCGCATGCTTTCATGAAGCACTACGCGTTGGACGTGCATGCTCAGCAGAGGACCCGGTTGGGGACTGCGGTGCTACAATCTGTCATCTCCGGTTGACCGTCTTCCCACCTCCAGGTATGACTTGCTTGCTAATCTCCCACAAGTGTGATGCACAGAGACCACGAAGAAGATAGACAGGTTGCTTACCTGTAACTGTAGATCTTCGAGTGGTCATCTGTGCATTCACACTACCCACCCTCCTTCCCCACTGCTGACGGTCTCCCTTCCTTAGGGGCTTTCAGCGGTCAAGAAGGAACTGGTGGGATTGCCGCGGTGGCGCCGTTGGGCCTGCGCAGTGGGGCGCCGGCGCATGCCCAGTGGCGCCGTCCGCGGAAATCTTTCCCGGGCTTTCTTACAGATACCGACTGGGGACCAGCGCAGGCGCAGTACATCCCACAAGTGTGAATGCACAGATGACCACTCGAAGATCTACAGTTACAGGTAAGCAACCTGTCTATCTTCTTCGTGGTCTCTGTGCTTCACACTCATGGGATAGAGCGCCTGCGCCGATCCCCAAATCGGTATCTGAAAAGCCTGGGATTTTTCCGCGCTCAGCACCAATGGACATGGCAGGCGTCCCAGTATGCATGCTCACCGGCACCAGCATGGGGATCCTGCCAGTTCCTTTCTGACCGCTGCATGGAGAGGTTTGCCTTTTGTGTCCCCGGTCGGTGAGATATTGGTCTTTTTGCCTTTATCATTGTAAATAGCCCATTTGTTGTTTTTTCTTAGTGTAGATAGTTAGTTTAGATAGATTAAAAAAAAAGAGTTTGTGTGTGTGTTTGTCGGACAGCCCTCCGGGGCCTTTCCCCCCATTTGTTTTCTCCCCAAAGTTTTTTCCTCTCAGAGGACTCTGAGCGGATTTTTGGCAACTGGAGTCTATGGAAAGTCGCCGGGGTTTTTTCAAACGCTGCTGCTTCTGTGGGAAGAAGATTGCCCCCCCCCCCCCTCGCCGACAGCCACTCTCTGTGTCTTCTCTGCTTGGGTTAAGCGCACCGTGTGGAGTCCTGCCCACATTGCCTCCACTTCTCCAAGCTAACGAGAAAGAACCGGGCGACGCGGCTTTCGGCTGCTCTAGCCGAATCGGCACTCCGCCCTCAGAAATCGGCATCGGGCTCGTCGGCATCGACCATGGCAGACACTCCGGCCCCGACGGTCACATCGGCTGATGTGACCCCAATCGTGACCGAAATGCAGATCGAGCGAGGCTCCTCCACAAAACGATCCCATGACGGATCAGTGAAAACACCCGCCAAGAAGCATCGGGATGACTCAGGGACCCTAGCATCTGCCCCGAAGAAGGCCAAGAAGAAGCGGAAGAGGCCCCGCACTCCATTGCCCTCACGCGACGTTTCAGCACCTGCTCCGCCGAGGAAGATCCTGGCGTCCCCGTGCCACAGCCCATCAGTATCGAGAGGCAGTACTCAACAACCCTGTCTCTCGATGTCTGAGCTGAAAATCGACCTCACCCAGCGATCCTCATCATCGGGGTCGCGGCGTCATAGTGGGAGCGGTTCGATCTCAGAAGTGGAGGCTTCGGCGCCGATGGATCCATCTCCTCTGATGGAACCCAGAGGCAGATGGGAGCTAGAGCCCTCCATGGCACCACGCCGTTTCCCACCACTACCATCGTGGGAGCAGCATCAGTGGCTGCCTACCTATCCGTATCCTTACCCTCCTTACCAGTGGTATCCACTGAGAGAGTTTGTGGAATGGGATCAGCAGTCAGAGGCATCCTGCATATCGAGGCTGTCGCACGATTCCCGAAGACCATCAGCATCGATCCCTCCGGAGAGGCGCACCACCTCAGCGGCTGAGACTCACCAGCGACCAGCGACATCGATCCGCTCGCCGATTCGAGAATTGACGCCGATCCCCTCTGAGCACTCCGTACACCGGAAGTCTTCTTCATCAGACTCTGAGAGCGGTGCCGACACCCAGGAAGCTGCTTTGGAGCCTTCATCAAGGTCCCAGACAACTGAAGATCTTCCTATTTCGCCATCGGAGGATCTGAAGTCCTATGGCGACCTAGTGAAGAGGATGGCAACCTCCCTCTCCCTAACTGTGACGGAACCACAACCCGTCATGGATGATAATGTCTTTGACATTATGCAAAGGGACACATCCACAGCAATCGCTTTGCCGGTCACCAAAGTGATTCTGCAGGCAGTTAAAGAGCCCTGGAAGAAACCATCTTCGACTCTGGTGTCATCCAGAAGGCTGGACCATATGTACAGGGTCCAGGAGACGGGGGCTGAGTTCCTTTTTACCCATCCAAAACCGAACTTAGTGATCGTCTCTTCTTCATCCAAGGCACAAAAGGTCAATTCATCCCCACCTGACAAGGAGGGGAAAAAGCTGGACAATATGGGAAGAAAGGTATACTCTGCAGGGGCCCTAGGAGTAGGCTAGATACCAGTACTCCGTATGGGAACAACTCACCCCTCTCCTCTCTTCCCTTACCGAGGACAAATAGGCTGCTGCTAGGAAGCTGCAGAAAGAAGGCTTTGCCATGGCCAAGCAACAATTGGCTGCAGCAAAGCACATGGTGGACGTGTCGGCAAAGGCAATCACGTCCGCTGTGTGCATTCGTCGGCATTCCTGGCTACGATCAACAGCCCTGCAGCAGGACAGAAGAAGAAGAATTACAGATTTATATCCCGCCCTTCTCTCTGAATCAGAGACTCAGAGCGGCTTACAATTTCCTATATCTTCTCCCCCCACAACAGACACCCTGTGAGGTGGGTGAGGCTGAGAGGGCTCTCACAGCAGCTGCCCTTTCAAGGACAACCTCTGCCAGAGCTATGGCTAACCCAAGGCCATTCCATCAGATGCAAGTGGAGGAGTGGGGAATCAAACCCGGTTCTCCCAGATAAGAGTCCACGCACTTAACCACTACACCAAGCTGGACACTAGGGCTTTTGTTGAGGACTTGCCCTTTGAGGGGGATGGCCTTTTTAGCACTACCACAGACAGTGCACTGCAGGAAATAGATAAGAGCCTGAAGACCTCCAGGAACCTGGGTGTGCAGGCCACCTCCAGGGCTCCTAAGGCGAAGCAGTGCCACAAACCATGGGCCAAGAAGCCTTTCCAAAAGTTTTTGCCCGAACACAATGGTGACCTCGCTCCACCCAGCCCGACAGACCATCGTATTTAGGCAACAACAGGAACCGCTATGGTTCTCAGGCCACTGGAAAATCCAAGGGTGCTCGCCCTCAAAAGCAGGGCCTTTGACTTTCTCGTGGCATGCGTCATTGCCCCCACTGGTTCAACATCTATCCGCCTCCGCCCTTTCCTACCTGCCTGGGAGTTGATCTCTACAGACAGGTGGGCTCTGTCCATCATAGAAGAGGGCTACAAAATAGAGTTTGCTCAGATTCCAAACCAATCCGTGGTGATCACCACTCCCCCTTCCCCACCTCTGCTAGTGGAGGTGAACAACTTCCTACAGAAACAAGCCATAGAGAGAGTTCCGACGGAGGCCAGGTTGGGAGGTTTTTACTCTCGCTACTTCCTGGTCCCCAAGAGGGAAGGGGGCTTAAGACCAATTATGGATCTTCGGAATCTGAACAAATTCATTCTGTACCAGAAGTTCAGAATGTCCACACTGCAAACAATCCTGCCCCTCATCAATCAAGGGGACTGGATGGCGACCCTGGACCTCAAGGATGCCTATTTCCATGTCAGCATCCATCTGGCGTTCAGGCGTTTCCTCATGTTTGCAGTGGGTTCCCAACACTTCCAGTTCAAAGCCCTTCCGTTCGGCATGTCCACTGCACCTCGGGTGTTTACAAAGATGATGAGCGTTGTGGCTGCCCATCTCCGTCTCCAGGGAGTTGTCGTTTTTCCATATATCAATGACTGGATCCTTGTGGCGAAGTTGAGGGAAAGTTTGTCAATGCACATTGCCATCACTCTATGTCTTCTTGATACCTTGGGGTTGCAGGTCAATTTGGAGAAATCTCACCTTACTCCGTCAAGGACAGTGTAGTTCATAAGGGCTTTGCTGGATACAAACCAGCATCGTGCATACCTGCCTTCGCAGAGGGCAAAGGACATTGTCGGTCTGGTACAACTGCTTCAGAGGCGAAAGTGGGGCACAGCACAGCAGCTTCAGCGGATGCTGGGGCTGATGGCGGCGACGACAAGCGTGCTACTTTTCACGAAACTGTGAATGAGAGGCCTACAGTTGTGGTTTCTTCGCCAGTTTCGCCCACTCAGAGACTCACCTCGAAAGAGGTTCACCATCCCATCCAGGACTCTTCAGACGCTACAGTGGTAGGAGTCAGAGAACAACATCTGCCAGGGAGCCCCCTTCCATCTTCCAACTCCTACTGTGACTATCACCACAGATGCTTCCTTGTGGGGTTGGGGGGCCCACATGGAAGGCCTGTGTGTTGGGGGCCAGTGGCCGCCAAAACTGACTCATTTCCACATAAACTACCTAGAACTGCTGGCGGTTCACTTTGCCCTACGCTCTTTCCGCCCCTTTGTGGCGGAGAAGACTGTAGCGCTGCTTACGGACAATACCACTGCCCTGTGCTACATCAACAGGCAGGGAGGGACAGTGTCTCGTCGGCTCTGCGCATTGGCGATGGATCTCTGGTTGGCGTGTCTCCAATACGACATCTTCATGAAGGCAGCACACCTTCCCGGGGTCTTCAACATTCAGACAGACTCCCTCAGCAGGGGTGGGGCTTCCCCACACGAGTGGGAACTGCAGTGGTGTTTTCTGAAGCCTGTATTCCAGCTTTGGGGGTACCCGCAGCTGGATGTCTTCGCCACGGCCGAGAACAAGAAATGCCCCATGTTCTGTTCCAGAGGGGGAGCGGATCCAACCTCTCTGGGAGACAGGCTCCTGCTTCTTTGGGAGGGCAGGTTCCTCTACATGTTCCCACCTCTGTCGTTGTTGATGAAGGTGGTCAACAAAATAGCAAGGGAGAGACCATGCTGCATCCTGGTGACTCCCTGGTGGCCTCATCAGAACGGGTTCTCGATCCTGCTCCAACTGTCGAGGGGGGTCTTCTACTAGTTCCCGGCAGAACCGGACCTCCTGTCAGCTCAGGGCGGGCATGTATTCCATCACAACGTGCCCCATCTGAAGCTGACAGCGTGGTTCATCGACCAGTAGGGTTCTCTGACAGGGTCCAGCAAATCCTTATGAATAGCAGAAAACCGTCCACCTGTGCTTCCTATGACAGGAAGTGGCAGAGATTCACTAAGTTTTTAGTTGACCCTTCGGTCTCACCTAGCAGGTGGGATTGTCGGTAATTTTTGATTTTTTGTTATCCCTAGTGGATGCGGGCCTGGTTTTCTCCTCCATCAAAGATTATTTGGCGACAATATCTGCCTTCCATGATCCGGTGGAGGGGTACTCTGTTTTTGCACACCCTCAGTCTAAAATTTTTTTGAAGGGGTTGTTTCGGCTGCACCCACCATCAAGATCGCCCCCACAGTTGTGGGACTTGATTTTAGTGCTGGGCAAACTAACTCGCCGTCCCTTTGAGCTGATGGCCATGTGCACTTTGCAGCTCTTGTCATGGAAGACTGCATTTTTGGTTGCCATCACAGCAGCACGTCGTGTTGGGGAGCTCACGGCGATGCGGTGTGATTATCCTTAGCTTGTTTTTCGAGAGGCTGGGGTTTCCCTGGCCCCGGACATTAGTTTTCTTCCGAAGGTGGTCTCTCAGTTCCACCTCAATTTAGAAGTTTGCTTGCCAACTTTTTACCCTAGCCCTTCCTCGGACGAGGAACGTAGGTTGCATGCTCTGGACGTTAAGCGTGCTTTGCTGTTTTATTTAAACCGTTCAAAGGTTTTTCGTAAGGACAAGCAGCTTTTTGTTTCGTATGCTGCTCCCAAGATAGGTTCCAGGATTTTGTCTCAGAGGCTCTCAAAATGGCTCACTGAGATGATTAAACTCTGTTATTTGTTGGCAAAGAAGCCGTTAACTGGACCTGTTCGTGGACCCTCCACAAGAGCGATGGCCACGTCGGTGGCATTCCTGAGAGGCATGTCCCTTTCTGATGTCTGCAAGCCTGCCACCTGGTTTTCTCTGCATGCCTTCATAAAGCACTACATGCTGGACGTGCATGCTCAGCAGAGGACTCGGTTGGGAACTGTGGTGTTGCAAGCTGTTTCTTCCAGTTGACCGTCTTCCCGCCTCCAGGTATGTCTTGCTTGCTAGTCTCCCATGAGTGTGAAGCACAGAGACCACAAAGAAAATAGACAGGTTGCTTACCTGTAACTGTAGATCTTCGAGTGGTCATCTGTGCAATCACACTACCCGCCCTCCTTCCCCACTGCTGATGGTCTCCCTCCAGTAGGGGCTTCCAGCGGTCAGGAAGGAACTGGCGGGATCCCCGTGCTGGCGCCGGTGAGCATGCGTACTGGGGCGCCTGCGCATGCCCATTGGCGCCGAGCGCGGAAAAATCCCGGGCTTTGCAGATACCGATTCGGGGATCGGCGTAGGCGCTCTATCCCATGAGTGTGAATGCACAGATGACCACTCGAAGATCTACAGTTACATGTAAGCAACCTGTCTTTCCAAATAGTTGGCAAATATCTGAATATTCATATAAAGTGAAAAGTCAACATAAAAATTTTGCAGTCAGTAACTTTGAGGCACCTTTTGGGAAACAGATTTCTTTAAACTCCGGAGGAGGTCTACCAACAAATGCCGATAAACCTTACCCACTTTTGAGTCAAATGAGCATTGATTTCTGTATGGAGTCAAGTAGGGGTTATTTTGTAGAAAAATAGGTGGTGGAGCTCATCCAGGGATTGTTATGCAGCTGCACATACTATTCAATGGATAAGGAGGTGGAACTCTCAGAAAGGTTCAGGAGCTGTGCTCCTGTGAGCTTCCACTGAATCTGAGACCTGGAGTTAAGAATGGAGACCAGGAAGAGAGAAAATCATCTTGCAGCTTTAAGGTGAGGCACCTATTGTATTTGGATGGAGGAAGGGTTTGGGAGAAGGAATCATTAGCCAATTTTGTTGCACTGGCTTAGATAGGCAGCTAACACATTGCTCTTTGCAGCTTGCCCCCATCTCGTGTAAGAGTGGGGCCATCAGATGGAATGGCTAAGCTTCAATTTTGTCCGCACATGCTTAAAGTGAAAAGGGATAAAGATAGGCTTCAGCGGAGGGGGAGGGGGAGAATTGCCTCCCTCTAAGGTTGTCAACTCCTGCTTGGGAAATACCTGGATCCTGAGAGTGGAACCTAGGGAAGGGCTCGCATCGGGGAGGGACCTTGGTGGGGTATAATGTCATAGATGCCACTCAAAGCAGCCATTCTCTCCAGGGAAACTGATCTCTGCCATTTGGACATCAGTTGTAATTCTGGGAGATCTTCAGCTCTTACCTGGAGTTTGGCAACCCCCCTTCCTTCCCTTATCACCAGACAGATTGACAAGCAAGCAAGTGCAGCAGTGCTTATTTTAGAAATGGAAGGTTCATGGTTCAGGGATTGGGTGGCCTTTGCTCAGAGTGCTCTGCAGTTTTCAATAGGGTCATGCTGCAGTCACACTAAAGGTAAAAACTAAGATTGTTGCATTGTTAAAACATAGAAGTCAAATCTTGCCTTGTTTGTTCTTACAGATTTTCATGTCTGTACTGTGTTTCTGTGACATTGTCAAAATGCAGAAAGATTCAAAACTGTCCCCCCCTCCAAAAAAAAAAGTTTTCAAACCCAGACCATTAACTTGCTAAGGACTGTGCAAAATGGGCATCAGCGAGACATCATTTTGTTCTAGTTTTGATAACAGAGGAGCATCCAAAAAAAATGATTTTGTTTAATAATAGCAGTGAAGCAAACTGCTGGGTTTCAGAAAGCAGTTTACATAAAATGTACTTAAGATGTTTTTATGCTGCCTTATCTCCTTAGACTCAAAAATTTTCCATGTAAGTCTCTAGGAAGTTATTAATTGAAGTTTGTTAATGATTCACAAACAACTTTTAGGTGATTAGGGCTTCATTTCTACTTGTGGACTAATTAGTCAGCAGAGCAGGCCTTCCCCCCGTTCCCACTTGCGGTAGTCCAGAAAGTCCCCACAAATGCTGCTCTTGGGGGAGAGGGACCCCAGGTACAGTATAAAGGGGGATTCAGATGCAGGAGGGGATTGGTGAAAGATGCAGGAGGGAATTGGTGAAAATCACTCCTATTCATGGAAATCCTCTGAATTCAAGCCAAAGGACTTATTTACTGGAAGCAACCCCATATGTGCCCCAGAGAGGTTTGCACTCAGCAGACCAACTTCTGCTGGCTATCCCTAATCCAAAGTACATGCAATTAGCCTTGACTAGGGCCAGGGCCTTTTCTGCCCTGGCCCCGACATGGTGGAACATACTCCCACCTGAGATCTGTGCCCTGCAGGACCTATTGCAGTTCCACAGAGTCTGTAACACAGAGCTATTCCACAAGGCTTTTGGATGAGGAGGTGGGCGTCCCTTTATTCCATCTATTTGTCCTTCCTTGCTTCAGCTTTCCATCCAACATGGTCCATCTGAAAATACTCCAGTTTTTTTGAAAGCATTATATTTGTAACTACAATGCCATCTGCTCCTGATGTATAATTCCTTGCTTTTAATTGTTGCATAACAAACAGGCCTCATTTGGGGCAGGAGCTCACAGGAGCAGTGCTCTGGAACCTCGAAATTTTATTGTGCTCTTTCTTTCTTACCTCTCCCCCCACCAATATTGCTTCTGGGCTCCATTGTTCAAATCCCCTGTGAGAATTTTGCTGAAGATTTGACAAACTCTCTAATATTTTCCACACACACCCCAATGGGAAAATAACCAAAACATATAAAGCAGACAGATGGAAATCTTCATCACGCCACTGTGGCCACATAGGAGAACGTAATTTAAGAACTATGATGAGAGTAAGGTTTTATGATGACAATTATAATTCAAGAAGCATTTTAAGGTAGAAGCTTAATTTATAATTTAGTACACCTTCCAGTGATGTCAGGGAGCGTGTTGCATATGCAAATGAGTTGCGCAAATAGGTTGTGCTAATGAGCTCCGGCACCTCTTTTTCTATAAAATATGCTGGTAACAAATAATTGTTATTGTTGGAATTGCTGTTGTAATTCACCCTGAGCCTGCTTGTGGGGAAGGCAGAATATAAATTTGACGAAATAAATATAGAATAAAATAAGTCCCAAGAAATTGTTTTGTAACTGCATTTCTTTCTAAGCTTCAAGCTGAACACTGAACATTAACACAGGTCTTCATGCTTGTGTTTATAAGCCAGGAATCACAACTGGCAATCCCGGCCACTACATCAGTGAGAGAAATGAGTCTGCTGTGGTGCCCTAAAGATTCACAAATGGACCATTAACAAGATAAGCAAGCAGCAACTTAAATAAGCAGCTTTCCTGCAATTCCATCAGCTCATAGCAACTTGTAGCATCTCTGTAGGACCACATATCCTGCAAGGAAGGAAAAGGAGGCTGCCTTTGCAGAGGTTGCTATGCATTCCACACATACTGCTGAAACAAATGTAATATTGTTGGCCTGGATCCTACAGATTGAATGAATGAACTTTTTATTACGGTCATAGACCAATATAAAAATTATAACACATAATGTAAAACCCCTCCTAAAATACATAAAATACAATAAAATACAGTGCAGTTCATAGGGGCCTTGCTGGATACAAACCTGCATTGCGCATACCTCAGCAGAGAGGAAGGGACATCATCAGCCTTGTGCAACTTCTACAAAGGTGAAAGTGGGGCACAATGCAGCAGCTGCAGCGGATGCTGGGGCTGATGGCGGCGACGACAAGCGTGCTTTTTTTTGCGAAGCTGAGGATGAGAGACTTTGGTTTCTTCGCCAGTTTCAACCACTGTGAGACTCACCTCGGAAGAGGTTTGTCACTCCATCTGTGACTCTTCAGACGCTACGCTGGTGGGAGTCAGAGAACAACATCTGTCAGGGAGCTCCCTTCCATCTCCCAACACCTACTGTGAATATCACAACAGATGCTTCTTTGTGGGTTGGGGGGCCCACATGGAGGGTCTGTGTGTGGGGAGCCCTTGGCCTCCGAAATTGACTCACTGCCACATAAATTATCTAGAACTGCTGGCAGTCCATTTTGCCCTGCGCTCTTTCCGCCCCTTGGTGGCTGGGAAGATCATCGCACTACTAACGGACAATACCCCTGCTCTGTGCTACATCAACAGGCAGGGAAGGACAGTCTCTCGTCGGCTCTGTGCCTTGGCGATGGATCTCTGGTTGGAGTGTCTGAAATACGACATCTTTGTGAAGGCTGCGCATCTTCCAGGGGTCCTCAACATGCAGGCAGACTCCCTCAGCAGGGGTGTGGCTTCTCCACACGAGTGGGAACTGCAGTGGTGCTTTCTCAAGCCTGTATTCCAGCTTTGGGGGTACCCGCAGCTGGATGTCTTCACCACAGCCGAAAACAAGAAGTGTCCTCTGTTCTGCTCAAGAGGGGGAGAGGATCCAGAGTCATTGGGAGACGGTCTTCTGTTTCCTTGGAAAGGTCGGTTTCTCTACATGTTCCCACCACTGTCATTGTTGACGAAGGTGGTCAACAAGATAGCAAGAGAGAGACCATGCTGCATCCTGGTGACTCCCTGGTGGCCTCGCCAGAACTGGTTCTCGATCCTGCTCCAACTGTCGAGGGGGGTCTTCTATCAGTTTATGGCAGAACCGGACCTCCTGTCAGATCAGGGGGGTCATGTATTCTATCACAACGTGCCCCACCTGAAGCTGACAGTGTGGCTCATCGACCCTTGGGGTTTTCTAACAGAGTCCAGCAAGTCCTCTTGAACAGTAGGAAACCTTCCACCCGCGCTTCCTATGATAGGAAGTGACGGAAGTTCCTTCAGTTCTTTGTTAATCCTTCAGTTTCACTCATTTGCATATTAGGCCACACCCTGATGCCAAGCCAGCTGGAACTGTGTTTCTGTGCATTTCTGCTAAAAAAAGCCCTGATTAATACTAATAGCTACATATTAAAATGCCCCCATCAATATACTATATGATTCATGTACAGATTCTTAGCATTCAGACAAATAAGTCTTTTAGGTAAAACCTGTAAATTCTTGGTATTTCCACACGCAGCATGCTCTCTTAACCATGATTACCTCTCTTGGGAGTGTCAGGTTCAATCCTCAGCATCTCCAGTTAAAAGGACCAAGTTAAAGGATCAGAAAATGATATGAATCACCTTCATCTCAGACCTTGGAAAGCTGCTGCCATTCAGAGTAGACGATATTAATGTCAGACTCGGTATAAGAGAGCTAAGCATGTTCTGTCTTGCTAGATTTCCAAAACGTTGTCCATTTCTGTCAGTCCACAAAATGCCGTATATATGTTGCCAGCCCTGCTAAATGGATGGGTGTTGCAACTGGACCCTGAGTTTTTCTCTGCCTTTATAGCAATTCCTACTTTCTGTGATTGCTTTTCACCACCCCGATGTACCAAATCATTAAACAGCTGCCTCTGCAAAAATGGAACTGAGTATATTTCCCCTGTATTAATTGTGAACTGATATATGCTCATATTAATGACTCTGGATAGAGATAAAATTTAATTAGTTGCTATTCCAAGCAGCTATTGTCAATGCTCTCACACTGGTGCAATGACTTTTCACACGCCATGATTTTAAAGACCATAATTATATATTTGCCATGAAGCCATTGTCATTCCATTGCATCCCAAATAGCACAGCTATTTAATTATTTGCTGTGCGCTATTATCCTTTTTTTTGTTTTGGTCGCTGACTGAGATGCCCACTTGACAATATTCCCTGTGCAGTTCTGTTTAGCCCCACGGGCTTTGCTTTCTTCAGCACATCTGAAACAGATGGAAATGCTTTTTTCCATAGACGTGGTTAACCTGTGAGACTTGTGTTGTTGTGATGGTAGAGGTTAATCCCTGGTGGTGAAGATTAGTTAGGAATGCCCTGACCTGGATAACCCAGGCAAGCCTGATCTCATCATATCTCAGAAGCTAAGCAGGCTCAACTATGGTTAGTACTTGAAAGAGAGACCTCCTTGTTTAAAACAATTTTATCGGTAACATATGGTAATAAATCTATATCTTACATCTTTTAAAAAACCCTTCTTTTATCTACCCCATATATTACTTTCTACCCACCCCTCTCCCCGTTACTTGACCCCCGCCGGTGTTATTTACTTAAAATGCAAATATTTAAAGGTACCCTTAACTATTAAAACAAAAATTTATATTCTTTTAAAAACTTAATCATTATCAAAGATTGTCCAATGTCCTTTTATTTTCCACTCTTTTTCTACATATCTTCTAAACTTTTTCCATTCCGTCTTAAAAACTTCTAAATCATAATCTCTTAAATATTCTTGTTAATTTGTCCATTTCACTCCATGTCATAACTTTTATAGTCCAATCCATTTCTCTGGTATTTTTTCTTGCTTCCACAACTGCGCATACAATGTCTTAGTGGTTGAGAGCAAGTACCAGATTAAAGTTCTATCTTCTTTTGGAAATTTTTCCATTTGTAGTCCCAACAGAAAAGTCTCTGCAACTTTGTTAAACTCATATCCCAAGATCTTAGAAATTTCTTGCTGAATCATCTGCCAAAACATTTAGCTCTTTCACAAGTCCACCACATATGGTAGAAAGAACCTTCATGCTTTTTACATTTCCAACATCTGTCTGGCATCTTGTTATTAATCTTTGCCAATTTTTTAGGAGTTATATACCATCTATACATCATCTTAAAACTGTCATGGGTGCTGGGGACCCTGCAGAAGAAGCTGAGCCTGCAGAAGAAACTGTACCCCTGCCACCTGCACCTGTGCCCCTGCCGCCTACTGGAGAAGATCCAAGCCCCCTCCAGCCTCGCCCTTTCGGGTGGCTTGCATACATGACCGCCTGCGTCAGGATCTCACGGACTGGAGGAGGACGGCACGCTCACGAGCAAGACGCTCCCTGAGCCCTGAGTTTTAAAAGGATCCTGGCCCCTCTAGGAGTGAGGATGTTGAGTCCCAGCAGGATCCTGGCCGCCCTCTGAGTCAGCAATTAATCCAAATGGGCAACAGCCAGCAGAGGGCTATATAGCTGTGGGCTTTGGGAGAAGGCTTTGTGGAAGCAACTAGTCACTTACCTGATGTTCTAGCATCCACTTCGGCTTATGACTTTGGCTTTGACTTCTGGACCCCCCCAACTTCAGCTCCTAGACCTTTGACTTGCGATACCTGGACTGTGATTCGATTTTGGCGTATTGGACCCTTGTTGCTCCCCAGCTACAGACCTTGGACTGCCCCTGGACTTCGCCTGACCCAGCCCCAGCACGTGACAAAAACAGTTTTCTTTAATACTTTGACATGTTGAAAGTTTCATAGAGTACTTCCACAAATATTCCCAAGTTTCCATCTGTATTTCTTTATTTACATTAATTGCCCATTTAATCATTTGCGATTTCACTACTTCATCTTCTGTAGACCATTGTAGAAGTAATTTATATACTTTTGAAATTAATTTATCATTGTCTCCAAGCAGAACTTTTTCCAATTCTGTTTGCTCTTTCCTTATTCCTTCAGTTTTAATATCATTCTCCACCAAGCTCTTTATTTGTTGCATTTGAAACCGATCATATTTATGATTCAACTCTTCAGCAGTTTTCAGTTTTATTTTGCCATTTTGTATTTTTAATAATTGATTATATGACAACCACTTTTATTCGCCTATCTCAGCTGTTATTTTTATTACTTCAGCTGGCACTATCCATAACGGTCTTCTCTCATCTCCATATTTCTTGTATTTAATCCATGTATTTACCAAATTATTTCTTATATAATGGTGAGAGAAAAAAAGTCTATCTTCTTTTTTCCATAATACAAATACGCATGCCAGCCGAATTTATAAAGTGAGTTCACTCTATACATATAGTCATACATGTTTTTAGTCTCTTCAGGGTCTTCCTCTAAAAATTCTGCAATGATTTTTATTATATATTCTTTTAAATCACCATCTTCCTTCTCAGGAACTCCTCTCAGATGTAACTGAGTCTCCATCAATTTGCAGTCATGGATTGTCACTTTTTCTTGCATTTTCAACAAGGTGGAATCATATACTTTCATTCTGCCTTCTACCTCCTGCACTTTCTTAGATGTTTCCTCAGTTTCCTTTCTGAGATCTTCCATATCTTTTTTAATCTCTGCAATAATTTTTTTTTTTCATTTATCATATATTTTTCATTTTTTCATTTTTCATTTATCATTATGGTTTAATGGTATTTTAATTGTTTAAACTGAAATTGTTTTAATTATTGTGTTGTAAGCCGCCCTGAGACACCTAGGTGAGAAGGGCGGGGTATAAATCTTAATATAAATAAATAAATAAATAAATAAATCTCTCTCACCCCTTTCATCATTCTGGCCTCCATTGCCTCCAATTGGTCCTGCATTTTTTCCAATGAAGTAGCCCTTGTATGGGGCTGCTTGTGTTCAGACATTTAAAAAACAGCGAAAATTTGGACCTCACCAATTTTCAATTCGACTATCAGATTCAAAAGAGTAGGACTTGCCCTTTATAACAAGCCCAATTTCGCTGTCCTTGGAGCTCCCAAAGTCAAGATATTTATTTTTAAAGTTTTTAAATCTTCCAAAATGGTGGTCGCAACTTTTTACTGCTCCTTACATTTTTTTCCCCTTTTAAAAACATCCGAGGTCCACACAAATAATATGACCAATAGTATTTATCTTCTTACCCCCTTCTCAGTTAACTCCAATAATTTTTAATGTCCCGAATTCTTTAAAAACATTGTTTTATTTTGACCTCCCAGCAATGGCCGCCGATGTTTCTCAATGTTAGTAAATTCCTAGAGTAGGTTTTCTTTCTGCTACTTCCTGCTTTTGTTGCCATGAAGCCTCATCCAAACTGGTAAGGAGATCTCACAATACTTGACGTACTTCCTGTCTTGCTTGAATGTGCTGCAGGTCTGTGACGATGGTGCTCTTTTTTCAAAACCACAAGTAGACTAAACAATAAATTTTTTTCCACTTTTTAGCACTTTTTAACACTGTCTTTTATATTTATAAAGTCCAAATTTCACCTCCTCCTCCCCTCTTCTTCCAGACTTTCTAGATTTCCCTTTCCCACCTTTTAAATTTATTCCATTAAGCTATAAATAGTTCCGGAATGAAAGATAGTAATTTGTACCTTCTCTTCCAATTATCCAAGTTCCCACGGTCTTGCAAAGCTTTAGATGTTTAGCAATGTCCAAGAAGGTTAGGATCCTGTCGAGCTTATGTCAAATAAATGACTCTGAAAACTTCTGCAGATGATGAAAATGCAACTCTTCCCGGAGACCCCTCAAAGGAGCCCCCCCCCCCAGGACTCCCTTTTATCCAAGGTAAAATTCCTCAAAGTTTCCTGTGCATATCTTGGACTAATCTCTGACTGAGAAAAGTAGGCGGTAGGCATTAAATTGCCTTCCACAGAAGTTCCAGCCTGCTCCCGTTATGAAAAGCAGCTTAGCTCGACATTTTCCTCCCCTGGAAGTCCTGAATGAGAGACTTCCTTGAAATACCAAATCAGAAGTACAAGGGCAGGCTTTATTCAGCCAGCTCTCTGAATATCTTACAGGGTCCCCAGTAGGGGTCAGTTACCAGAGGTCACCATGACTTCCAGGTGCAAAGAGAGAGAGAGAGAGAGAGATTAGAAATGGTAGCCAGTTTGGATAGTTGCAAAATACAACCTTGTGCTTCCTATATGCCTACTTTGCAAAGATAGTTGCCCTGATAGCTCAGACTAGCCTGACCTCATCAGAGACTGGAAGCTAAAGTACTTGGATGAGGGACCACCAAGGCAGACTTAGAAGTTGTTTCTACAGTGAAATGGATAGGAAAGAGTTATCTAGAACCTAGAACCACTCCTCTTCTTTCCTGTTTCTGTCTGAAGAAGCTGGCTGAAATAAAGCAATTGTTACATTCAGCAACTCCCATGAGTAAATTACCCCAGTGAGATCACAAAAGTGTGGGCTTGCAAACAGTGTTTATTTTGGCTGCTTTGTGAGTGTGTGTGTATGTCCTTAAAGAAGCCATGCTTGGAAATGCTTCCAAAGCCTGACAAGGAGGCTTGTGGAGGTATGATAAATTTCACTTTCATTTAGTGGAAGTGCAGCTGCCAGGGAAGGCAAAAAAAGAGGATGAAATGAAGACTGTATTCAGGGGAACAGCACTGCTGTGTTTTTATTTATTTAGGGAATGCGGAAGTCTCCTGGCTCCACCCCCAAAGTCCTGAATCGGACCTGGCAACCATACTACTGCCACTGATTCATTCAGTTGTCTACTGTAAAATGGGCAACTGCTTTCCAAGTGTTTGGTTCCTTATAATAAGTAGAATGAAACTCCTTTGCTACAATGATATGCTCTGCCTGTGTCTTGCATTCACTGCATGAATTTCCAGATTGACTTTGGGACTAGGGCTCATCCTCTGTATTATCCATCTGCAAAATGGGTGGATGCTGTCAAAGAATGTCTTCTAATTGCTAATGTTTTGCATTTATGTAAATTACACCTCTGATGAGAGGCAGGGGTTGCAGCTGGGGTGCACTTCCATACCTATTCTGCATGCATGTTCAGCTCCTGTCATGCTTATGATGCTTTGTGCTGGTCTGATATCATGTATGGATGGTATGGTCTGATGAAAGAAAACTTGTAAAGTAAATGCAGAAACATGGCATTTACTGTGGGCTACCTCTCCCAGGCATGCTGACTTTGCCCCACACCCAACAGGCATTGCACCCCCATGCTCCTCTCCCACACACCAGTGATTTTTTTACTTTCAAGAAATCACAAATGGCAATTTGTGACCCACCATCTCCATATTTTGCAATCCCAAGCAGGAAGCAAAAATTGGTCATTCAGGAAACCAAGGCTGCTGGGCATTTCCAGGGTTTGGAAGGGGTGAGCCCAGTCAGAGAGTAAACAAGGTCTCCCTCCTATTGTCTTCTGCTTCCATGACACACCCCTCCTCATGTCCCCTTCCTGCTCAGCTGCTTATGCTCTCCCACACACTCTTCCCCTCACCCACTTGCATGCCTAGCTGTGTGTGCCATCTAGTGCCACCAGAGGAAGGTCATAAAGGCAGCAGAGGAGGAGCAAAAGCAAGTGAGCAGGTGGTTAGGATGGGGAGAAAGTGTGAAGTGGTAACACTGGGTCACCAGAAGTTCTTGTCCTTAGCACTGCCCCACCTCAGAGTCTACTGCTACCAGCTGTGCATGTCTGATCAAGTATGTTTGGCTTGGTGTGTCATAAGTTGATCTTCTTCGTGGTCTCTGTGCAGTCCCACACATGGGTCTTGCCGCAGGCAATGAATCCATTCCTCGGAGTTCCAATAGCTCGCCTATAGCGCTTTTGGCGCGCTCCCCTCCCGCCCTGGGGAGCAGGCAGCGACCGCGCATGCCTGGAGCGGGGGGGGAGCGCCCATTCCACTCAGTTTCTTCCTTTCCGCCGCCCGGACAACACCTTCCTCGCTGCGCTCTTCCTTAGCTCGTCTCTCCTCAGCTCATCTCATCTCTACTTTGACTGGTATCGTTCTCTCTTCCCCCGTTTCGTCCTAAAAAAACAAAACAAAAAAAAAAACATTTCTGCGCTTTTCTTCTCTTTTTCCTACCCGTCCCTTCCCTCCCTTCCCTCCCTTCCCCCCACCGTCCGGGTCGTATGGAAGGGAAGGTTACTTTCAAAAAGTGTAGGCACTGTGGGGCTAAAATTCCCACCACAGACGGCCACAGTCACTGCCTTTTTTGCCTCGGGGAAGGCCATCGAGTCGACGCTTGCCCGCATTGTGCGAACTTCGGCAAGCAGGCACGCAAAAACCGCGCTGCACGACTACAGGCTTTCCTCTTAGAACGGTCCCTGCGGGCTATGCCCACTTCCGACTCGCCGCCTCCCCCACCTCGAGCGGGAGATTCGGCTGCCCCGGCTGCGCCTCAGTCTCAAAAGACGCACAAGTCCGGGAAACGACCTTCGAAGCACGCCGAAGCCGGCCACAAGTCTTCGAAAAAGCTGCGTCATTCCGAATCGGAGTCGGCGCCTAAGAAGGCTCGACACTCGGATTCGGCGCCTAAGAAACCTCACCATTCCGAACCGGCGCGTCATTCCGAGTCAGCGGACGCGGCGCTCATAAAGCCCCGTAACACCATGTCCTCGACTGCTCAATCGAGTTCAGCTCAACCACTCCTGCCGTCCGAGTTGTCGACCCCGGTTGACGTCATCACGGACATGCCTCGGCTTACACCTCACACCTCCACGGCCGTGGAGGTGATTCCGATTCGATCCCGATCGCCTTCAGTACACAGCGTGGTACCTTCTGAGATCCTTGAACCCGACCGTACCACCGACCCGACACAGACTTACCTACGCCCATCTTTGCGACCTGACTCCTTCCATGATGTTGCACTCTCTCCGCTGTACCGTGAATCGGCAACGCAAGTCTCCTCCCATCGGATTCGAATTCGATCACGCTCTCCGCGTAGCCGCCACGACTCCGGTTCCTCGGTCTACTATGAACAGCAAGATTACTACTCCAGGAGGCGATATGAATACTCTCTATCCAGATCGCCCTCACCTCGACAGGGCAGGTCCCGTCACCGCTCCGGCTCCCACTCCGAGTGGGACATCCATCGTAGATATCAGGAGTCAGACTCCTACTTCCACCGTGATCCCGCTACTCCACGGATCCGTTATGGCGGTTCGCCTCGGTCTCGTTACGCTCGCACAACCCGACATGAGGATTCACCTCAGCTCCACTTCGACCGCCCTTCTCGACTTCGTGACCCTCGAAGCCATTTCGAGTACTCACCCAGACTCCTCAACCGCCTCCTATCATCTGAACAAGAGGCTGGCCCCTCGCATCAACGCCGTGAGCACCCTCGGTACCGAGACGTGGCTAAACCGCGTACTGCTTCTGCCACTGTATCCGTGGCCCCGGATTCTCGAGTTCGGTCTCCTCCCAAGACCTCGGAGCCTGCAGCCCCCATCTCGGAACCGACTGTTCATCCACCCTCCCCCTCCACGGGAGCCTCTTCCTCGGGTGGGGACTCCCCAGCCTCTTCGGATTCGGAGGACCACTCTCCATCTCTCCCCTCGGACTCTGCGCAACAGCTCAGGCTCTCTCCGTCTGATGCATCCAAAGCGTATCTCAACCTTATTACTTCTATGGCGGAGGCACTGAAGATACCTCTCCAGGCGGACTCCCCCAAAGTGTCGGACATGGTACATGACCTGGTGCAATCAGACTTCCCTCCCGGGTCCTTGCTTCCTATGCTACCGGTGCACCTGGAGGGTCTTCAGGAGACTTGGGACAAACCTGCATCGGTACCTCCCACTTCTAAGAGGCTGGACTCCCTCTATCGAGTCCATGCCCCCGACGCTAAGTTCCTCGCCTCACATCCAGCTCCGAACTCTATCATCGTTCATTCTGCCATGAAGGCCAAACCCTCCAGGCATCCCGCGCCGCCGGATCGTGAGGGAAGGAAATTAGACACCTTGGCAAGGAAAATCTTCACACTTGCCTCCACCAACTCGAAGCTTAACAATTACCTGGCTTATTTTGCTGCTTATACTTTTAATCTGGCGAACCAATTCACACCACTGATACCATCGCTTCCCGACTCCTCTCAGAGAACAGCATCAGCCCTGGTTTCCGAACTCTCCAGGGTCTCCAAACAACAAATTAATTCGATTCGACATGCGGTCTCCTGTTCATCCCGTGTCTTCGCCTCTTCAGTTGCCCTGCGTCGTCATGCTTGGCTGAGATCCACTAATCTTCAACCCGACATCAAGCAGAAGATAGAGGATCTTCCCTTTGATGGCCTCGGCCTCTTTCATGCCTCTACTGATGAGGTCTTGTCCTCTGTTGACGACGGGCGTAAACGGGCCAAGCGCCTAGGAGTCTCTCAACCTGCTTCGCAACCGTTTGGCCGCAAACAACCTTGGAAACCATCTTTCCAAAGACGCCAGCGTTCTCCTAAACAGTCTGAATACTGGAAAAGAAGACCTGCGCAACAGAAGCCTTCTTTTCAGCAAAGGCAACGCCCTCAGCAGTCCAAAAAATCATCCCCCCCTACCAAGCAGTCTCTTTGACTTCCCCATTCAGTCACCCTACCCCACGCGTCTTTCCCCATTCTACAGGACTTGGACTTCAATCACGACCGACTCCTGGGTACTCACCATCGTACGTCTGGGGTACGCAATAGAGTTCGCTTCGCTGCCTCGCCACCACTACTTCGTGGCTACCCCTCCATCCCATCACCTCCATCACGAGATTCTGGACTTGCTCCAGAAAAAAGCCATAGAACCGGTTCCCCTCCAACATCGGGGAATGGGACTCTACTCAAGGTACTTCCTGGTCCCCAAGAGGGATGGAGGCAAGCGCCCTATTCTAGATCTTCGGAAGCTGAACAAATTTATCCAGTACAGAAAATTCAGAATGATCTCGTTGCAGTCCATCTTGCCCTTGATTCCAAAGGATTCATGGATGGCTTCCCTAGATCTTCAGGACGCTTACTTCCATGTGACTATCCGACCTCAGCATCGCAGATACCTCCGGTTTGCGATCGGCCAACATCATTATCAATACATCTCCCTGCCATTCGGCCTCTCCACTGCACCCAGGGTATTTACCAAGTGCATGGCGGTGGTGGCAGCGGCTCTTCGACTGCGAAACATCACAGTCTTCCCGTACATAGACGATTGGCTCCTCATTGCACCTACTCCAAATCAGCTCGAGGCCAATCTTCACGAAGCCCTTCTCCTCCTGGAGTCTCTAGGCCTGCGGGTGAATGTCACCAAATCGCACTTCACCCCCACTCAACATCTCTGCTTCATAGGGGCCTATCTTCGCACCTCTTTACACCGTGCCTTCCTTCCAGAGGACCGTGCTATGACAATCATCACCCTTGCCAGGATGGTCCAGCTACATCCCATCCAACCGGCCCTAACTATTCAGCGTCTTTTAGGTCTGATGGCCGCTACTACAGCAGTCCTCCTCTTCGCCAGGCTACGAATGAGACCACTTCAGCTCTGGTTCGTACGTGCCTACCGGCCTCATGTGCAACCTCAGAGCACCCTGCTCACCGTCCCCAGGAGAGTCCTTCCTTCTCTCACTTGGTGGACCAGCCTCGACAACCTCCTCGAGGGCATGCCGTTCTTACCAACTACTCCAACAGCTATCGTGACAACAGACGCCTCCATGTGGGGATGGGGAGCCCACTTAGAAGGCAAGACTGTCAGAGGTCTCTGGACCCCTCAGGAGAGGACCCTGCACATAAACTGCTTAGAACTGATTGCAGTACACAGAGCTCTTCAATCCTTCCTTCCTCTCATTGCGGGTCGCCACATCCAGATTTCCACGGACAACATGGCGACAGTATTTTATGTAAACAAGCAGGGAGGCACCAGATCCCCTCGACTATGTCGCATAGCCACACTGCTCTGGGAATGGTGTATCAAACACAGCATCCACATGACCGCCATCCACCTCCCAGGTGTACAGAATGTATTGGCCGACTCCCTAAGCAGGATACGTATAGACGACCACGAATGGTCCATCAATCTGACCTACCTTCGTCGGATTTTCAGGTGCTTTGGGACCCCCAGGGTGGACGTCTTTGCCTCCAGGGACAATGCCAAATGTCACCGCTTCTACTGCAGGAAGGGCGACGATGCCTTCCTACATCTCTGGAGAGGTCCCCTCCACTACATTTTTCCGCCAACCCCCCTACTGACACGCGTGTTGACGAAGGTCGCACGGGATGGCACGGACTGCATCCTTATCGCACCGTGGTGGCCACGGCAACCATGGTTCACCAAACTTCTGCAAATGTCACAACACACTTACCGCCGCCTCCCGATCGTGGGAGACCTTCTATCGCAGGCGAACGGCCAGGTACTTCATCACAACCCTCGGGTTCTGGCCCTCACTGCTTGGAGGATACACTCACCTGCCTCTCCACAGAAGTGACCAATATTCTTCTCAACGCAAGGAAGCCTTCCACTAGACTCTCGTACCAACGCAAATGGAAGCGCTTTTGTTCCTTCGTTGCACCCTATCATTTGACTCCTGAGGTAACACCTCTAAACCTGATTCTAGATTATCTCCTATCCCTGCAGAAATCAGGCTTGTGCTACTCTTCACTTAAAGTACACCTGTCTGCCATCTCGGCATTCCATGACACTATCGACGGCAGGACAGTGTTCTCTCACCCCTTATCTAAATCCTTCCTCAAAGGAATGCTGCACCTACATCCACCGGTTAAACCATTCGTCCCAACGTGGAGTTTATCCCTTGTTCTTTCCTGTCTAATGAAGGCGCCCTTTGAACCCATGGCGACAATACAGCTCAATCTTCTTTCTTGGAAGACAGCATTGCTAATAGCCCTCACCTCGGGTAAGCGGGCAAGTGACTTATGTGCCTTCAGACATGACCCTCCCTACACCATCTTTCATAGGGACAAGGTTGTCTTAAGACCGGATCCTACGTTCCTCCCCAAAGTTGTCTCCAAGTTTCATCTGTCTACCTCCACTGCGTTACCAACGTTTTTCCCTAACCCGTCGGACCAGGGACAGCGATCCCTGCATTCTCTGGATGTCAGAAGGGCGCTAGCCTTCTATCTGCATCGCACACAACCTTTCCGTAAGGACCCTAACCTGTTTGTGGCCTACGGTAAACCACGTAAAGGACACAAAATTTCTACCCAAAGACTATCCAAATGGGTAGTTAGTGCCATCAGGTTGTGTTACGAACTGGCTAAACAGCCTCTTCCCGAAGGCCTCAAGGCCCACTCTACTAGAGCGGTCTCCACGTCTTCGGCTTTTCTACAGGGCGTCTCCTTAGAGGACATCTGTGCAGCTGCATCGTGGTCCTCTCCTTCCACGTTCGTCTCCCATTACGCTTTGGACGTTCGTGCGAGACGAGACGCCTCTTTCGGCCAAGCAGTTCTCCGATCCATCTTCCACTGAAGTATGGTGAGTGTTTTCGCTTCTGCCTCTATGTCTTGGAACATGATCTGTTTTCTTATGTGACTAACTATCTTCTTTTACCAGCACCCTCCTCCAGGTTACTCAGCTGGCTAGTCACCCATGTGTGGGACTGCACAGAGACCACGAAGAAGATAAACAGGTTGCTTACCTGTAACTGATGATCTTCGAGTGGTCATCTGTGCAGTCACACACGCCCACCCAGCCTTCCCCGCTGCTGGCTTCCTGTGATTGTTATTTAACTCTGTACTGTGTTATGTCAGCGGCGGCTGGAAGAAACTGAGTGGAATGGGCGCTCCCCCCCCGCTCCAGGCATGCGCGGTCGCTGCCTGCTCCCCAGGGCGGGAGGGGAGCGCGCCAAAAGCGCTATAGGCGAGCTATTGGAACTCCGAGGAATGGATTCATTGCCTGCGGCAAGACCCATGTGTGTGACTGCACAGATGACCACTCGAAGATCATCAGTTACAGGTAAGCAACCTGTTTTTATTGTTGTTAGTTTATTTATATTCCGCCCATTCCCTTGTTTGGGGGCTCAGAGCAGAGTACATCAAAATAGAAATAAAATCACAATAAAATATCATAATAAAACCAATTTCAACATCAAAATAGAAATAAAATCACAATAAAACCAATTTCAACATTCAGTAAAGTGCAACAGGATGATTCAGCAAGATGGTATAGCACAAAAAGAGTACCACCATACAGCACCACCATACAGTAGTGCAGTAGGGGGGAGGCCAAGCGATCGAATAGATAAGGCCTGCTGCCTCATCCAAAAACCTGGTGGAACAGCTCCATTTTATAGGCTCTATGAAAGGCCAACAAGCCAGGTAGGGCCCGGATCTCCATAGGGAGCTGATTCCACCAGGTTGGGGCCAGGACCGAAAAGGTCCTGGCCCTATTAGAGGCAAGACAGGCATCTCTTGGGCCAGAGACTATCCGAAGATCTTGGAAGGCTGAGCGAAGTGACGCCTGGGGCATATATGGAAGAAGACGGTCCCGTAGGTATGTTGGTCCCAGGCCACGCAATGCTTTAAAAGTCAGAACTAACACCTTGAAACGGATCCGGTACTCTATAGGCAGCCAGTGCAGGCCGTAGAGTGCCAGTCGTATGCTCACCCATACAGGTGATGCAGTCAGCAGGTGAGCTGCCACATTCTGCACCCACTGCAGTTTCTGGATCAGTTTCAGGGGCAAGCCAGCATAGAGCGAGTTACAGTAGTCCAGCCTGGAAGTAATCATTGCATGGGTCACTGTAGCCAGGTCTTGGGATAGATATGGTGTTAGCTGCCTGACCTGCTGTAGATGGAAAATGGCAGACCCAGCAGCCACTATGACCTGGGCCTCCATGGAGATGGAGGCGTCCAGAATCACTCTCAGACTCTTCACCTGTTGGACCAATACCAGAGCAGCAGCTCCCAGGGTTAGGAGCTGGATGCACAAACCCACACCCCCTCAACTCAGGTACAGGACCTCTGTCTTAGCTGGATTTAATTTCAGTCAACTCTGCTGTAACCATCCAGCCAGGGAAATTGTGAATGCCACTTCTGTATGCTGTTCTAAGGAACTTTTGTTAGCCATTGTTGTGTTGTATTTTGCTATAGCCTTGTTGGCATGTGTTGTATTGTGCTATTTATATATTTAGGTGTATGTTGGTGTATGTATTGTGTTTTATTTATATTTAGGTTAGTTCGAAGGAACTTTTCAGGTATGTCAGCAGCACTTTTGTGTGGCAGAATCTCAGAACACACTGGTAATATCTGGCTATCTAGTGCTTCTGGAGGAAGAAGAGGAGGAAGAATTAGAATTTAAAAGCTGCCCTTCACTCGGAATCTCAGAGTGGTTTACAATCTCCTTCCCTTCCTCTCCCCACAACAGATGCCCTATGAGATCAGTGGGGCTGAGAGAGCTCTGAGAGAACTGTGATTGACCTAAGGTCACCAGCTAGCTGCATGTAAAGAAGTGTGGAATTAACCCTGGTTCTCCATTTTAGAATCTGCTGCTCTTAACCAAATTATATCCTGTCCTTTTATCCTTTTTATCCCATATTTCCTCCAACCAGCTCAGAGCGATATATATCTCTGTATGGATCTCATCCTTTCATGTCTCAAACTATCAGTGATTAATAATTACACTGAGTTAAATTTCTTCTCTGAGCTGTTGATCAATTCAAACTAGTGGAGGAACTTTCAATTTGTGCTATTAGGTAGCTTTTTATACTCCAAACATCGGAATCACTAGGTCAGCGTTAATCTAGCCTAGTTGTTCCCTTACCTGACAGTTAAGAAAAATTACTCTGTTCTAGAGAGAGCACATGAGACAGAAAATTAATTCCTAATGGTGGTCATTTACTGATTGAATAGATATGCTGTACACCACTTCTCCACCCTACACCCACCCTCAATGAGTATTTTTGAAGCCAAGTGCAGTATCACTCATTCTTGCAAACTGCAAATACCCAGCGAGGCATTCTTAAATTCCCAGTGGTTGATATAGAACACAGGCTGTGCCATATAAATTCGTAGCAAACAATTTTGACATCAGTGCTGCAGTCGTCTGTGCAAAAACAAATATTTTAAACAACTCCCTACTGATACATCTGCAATGGGTGAATGAATTATTCTGTGCACCAATGTGAATCCATAAGGTATTACACAATTCAGTGCTCCACATTTGTAATTTGTTTCAATCGCTTCCAACTGATGGAATATTTTGTGTGCTTTGTGCTCGTAGAGTGATTTGCTAAAGAACTGGACACAACCAGCCTGTTTAATCCATCTCCAAAATGCAAATTAATTTGATATATCAAAATATAAATCAGAACCAATGCATTTGTGAAACTGTTGTATTCTGAGGCAAGCCAGTTCTCCAACTTAAACCAGTGCTGCCTACTCAATCCATGGCTACCCAGCATTTTAGGTAGGAGCTCAATCCATGGCTACCCAGTGCTTTTTAAACTGGCAGTGTCAGCAGTTGAACCTAAAGCCATTTGTCAGCAAGGTTCTTCTACTGAATAACATTCTCTCCCCAGGATCCAGTTCCTAAAAGCATTGCCTTTGTTTAGAGATGGTAACTAAACAATGGCTCTTAGTACATGAAGGCTACGGTAGACTTCCCAAGGTGTAAAAATCTGGTTCTTTTTCACAAATGCATCACCATTAGGTTTAACAATTTTGCTAGGCAGTACCACCATTTTAAAGTCTTGATACTGATAGCATATCCTTAGATGCTAAAAATCAATGGAATTTGGGGTTACACTACACGTTGTCACTACTTCCCATATACTCTGTAAAAAAACAACAACACATTTTGTTTATTTTTCAAATGCAGCTGCCAGGACAGTTTTATTTTTTCATAGAGACTGCTGTGGGGAGGAAGGAAAACTTTCCCCTCCATTTCTGCCATGTTTCCCGCTTGGAGAAGCTGCTCCACATTTGCTTTTATCTTTGAGGGGGAGGGGGGGAATATGGATACATCTAGAGCTTTTTTCTGGAAAAAGACGTGCCAGAACTCTCAAGACGGTTGAGAAACACATGGGTGTCCCTTGTGAACTTTTAAACATTTTTTGAGGATTTCGTTTCCACAAAGTGGTTTCGGAACTTTTTTCCACTGCATTCCCCAGGAAAAAAAGCCCTGGATATATCTAAATTTTTTTCAGTAGGGTAAGAGCAGCTTTGTGGGCTATGTGGCTGTTCTCAGCAGGGGAGAGGGAAAGGTTAGTTTTGTTTTGTCCCACACTGTTCTTATTCCAGTGTGGGATAAGAACAAATCTTATTTGCAAAAGGAATAAAAGTTGTTTAATGGGAACACAGGATAAAAAAAAAATCCTGCTTTAGTCTAAGCTCACTTAAAACAGTGGGCTTGGAGTAACTCTACACAGGACAGTGTTGTTAGAAATGTATTGATGTGGTACTGGGAGAATAAACTGAGCCTTTATAACTCGCAAAGCAGTTCCTGATGGGTAGCTCACTTCAGCAGGAGCACTGAAGCATAAATCCCACCAGGCTGATTTATATACACAAAAGAAAGGCAGGGAAGGGAAATGTTACAAAGATAGGCTGGTTCAAAAAAAAAGAACAGATCAAAAGAGCAATCTGTTCTCTCAGAATGGGTGTAAGATACTGCAGGATGAAATCAAACAATGAGCCAACAAGAAAAAGAAAATGAGCAAATTAGCGATTTTATAGTGGGTTTAAAGCATCACAGAGACCATAGTGATAACAGGTTTTTTTAGGGGCCGCATAGTGATGGCTGCTCCAATAAAAGACTGACTAAGGGCCTACGAGCCAAATCTATATACAACTCTAATCTCCCGTGCTAGCTTGCCATTGGTTCATTCAAACAGGCAGGGGTCTGTGATTGGTGTAGGGCGGCAGGTATTTGGATCCCACTACCCATTGTTCTCCAGCCCTCAAGCTCTGCTGTCCTGGCTCCAATGAGGCAGCAGGAATCACATAATTTAAGGCACATACATAACATCCCTCCCTCCTAAGTTCGCAAGCCCTATTGCACATAGTCCTGTAGGTACGCTGGCTTGTGGCGCTCGCGTGTTGACTGCCTGAGCTCTGGGGCCTCCGGCAGGGAGGTCGCTGCCTTGGGTGCTGCGAGCTGGGGGCCGGGTGACATTGGTGCCCCAGCCAGTGGTTCGGGGTCTTCCTGATTCTCAGTCCTGGCCGGATGTTCTGATTCCCCTTGCGGCTCGGGTGTTTGTTGAGCTGCAGTTGCTGGGGCAGTGGCTTCTTCCATCTCCGTCCTGAATTGTCAGCTGGCAGGTCATTGGGGCTTGCCGTTCTGCCCTCTGGTGCATCATGGGGCCATAACTGGTCTGTGTGCCTTCTCATTGTGAATCCCTCTTCTGAGGTGACCTCATACATTATAGCCCTCAGTACCCTGGAGACTTGGGCCGGTATCCATGCTGAGCCCTCCCCTGTGTCAAAAGCTCTGGGCACCCAGACTGTCTCTGGTACCTCCTGTAGGTTTGGAGCCCGGTCCGGGTGCATGCAGTCTAGTAATGTGTTAAGCCTCCTACCCATGAGCAGTTCCACCGGACTTCGGCCAGTCACCGTACTAGGGGTGTAGTGTTCGGCGAGTTGGCATTCCGCTAGGTGGGCTTCCCAGTTGCCCTGGATGATGTGGCGGAGTGATTCTTTGGTAGCCTGCACCATCCATTTTGCTTGGCCGTTTGTGGTGGGATGGAAAGGAGCCAACCTTATATGCTTTATTAGATTTCGGCCACAAAAGTCTTGGAACTCAGCCGAAGTGAATGCCATCCTGTTGTCCGAGACGAGGGTATCAGGCAACCCGTATGTGGCAAAAAACCTTCGAAGCGTCCCTAGTGCCGCCCTGGTGGAAGTGGATGCTACCGGGATTATCTCTAACCACTTGGAGTGGGAATCTATGATCAAGAAGAATACTTGCCCCTGGAAGGGTCCCGCAGAATCTAAATGCAGGCAGGACCAGGGGTTTCGTGTGTGTTCCCACTGTTGACCTGGGGCTCTTGAAGGAGCTGGTCAAGTCTCCTGACATGACTGGCAATGAGCTACATAGGACTCAATGGCCTCATCTATCCAAGGCCACCAGACATAACTGCGGGCCAGCGCCTTCATGTGCACTATACCGGGGTGTTTCTCATATAGCGCATTGAGGACCAGCTGCCTTAAAACCGGGGGTACCACCACCCTGTTTCCCCACAACAGACACCCCTTATGTACAGACAATTCATCCCAGCGGGATACAAACACAGAGAATTTTGACCCTACCCAGCCCATAGGCTATCCCCTCCACACCCAGCCCAGGACCCGCGAGAGGGTCTTGTCTTTCCTGGAGCAACGGGCAATGTCTGTAGTGTGTACCGGGTGGTCTGGAAGAGACTCCAACGACATGATCTGGTAAGCCAGGGCAGGATCAGGGTCCATGGAAGGCAGCGACAGCCGGTTTTACGCGTTCGCATGGCCCATCGCCTTTCCTGGTCGGTAGCACAGGCCGTACTGGTACCCCGCTGGTGACAGCCTTTGCAGTGTCTGGCAGTCTGGAGCAAACAGGCCAAGCAGGGGCTTGTGGTCTGTGTGTATAGTGAAGGGCCGGCCGTAAAAATAGTCATGAAATTTCTTTATCCCTGGTACAATAGCCAGACCCTCCTTGCACTCCGGTTTCTGCAGAATTTGAGAATAATACTTCACTGGGACCTTGTGACCATCAGGCAGCATGTGAGCTAAGACCGCCCCCCACCCCGTATGGTGATACGTCGCAGGCCAAGATGACTGGCAGCTGCTCGTTGAAGTGTGCCAGCAAGCTATTAGAAGTCAAAATGTCCTTTACTGCCTGAAACTCTGTGGCTTGCCAGCGACCCCAAACCCACGGAGCCCTTTTGTCCAGTAGGTGGTGCAGAGGCTCCGCCACTGCCGCCTTGTGGGGAAGGAAGGCATGGTGAAAATTTAGAAGTCCCCAAAATTATTGTAATTCCGTCTTGCTCCTGGGGGCCAGAGCATCACAAATCACCCTGATTTTGTCCCTTGCTGGGTGAATCCCTTGCGCATCCACCCTGTACCCAAGGTAATAAATGCTGGTAACCCCTAATTCATATTTCTCTCTCTTGACCTTCAACCCCACCCCGTCAAAACGCTGTAATACTGCTTGGAGGTGGGATGCGAATTCCTCCTCTGTGGCTGCGGTGATCAGCACATCATCGAAGAATGGCTGGACCCCGGGAATGCCTTTAAGGAGAGAGTCCGTTAAGTTCTGGAAGATCCCTGGGGCCATGCTGACACCGAACTGCAGTCGTTCAACCCTGAAAGCCCCCCCTGTGCGATTGTCTGTGCATCTACGGTGGCAGTGTCTACTGGAAGCTGTTTATATGCCTGAGCCAAATCTAGCTCCCCAAAAATTTTAGTGCCTGCTAGCGAGGCCAGCACATGACCCACCACCGGCACCAGATAAGTGTGGCCTTGCAGTGCTTTGTTGATTGTACATTTGTAATCTGCACAAATGTGCACGCTGCTGTTGGGCTTTTCTGGGGTAACTATGGGGGTTTCCCGTTTGGCATTCACCACTGGCTCCAGTACCCCTTGAGCCATGAGGTGATCCAACTCCTCCTCTATCTTGGGCTTTAACGCCAGGGGCACCCGCTGAGCCTTCAGCCTGATAGGCTGCACATTGGGGCCTAGTTGCAGGGTCACTGGTTCTCTGGTATATGTACCAAGGTTGCTGTTGAAAATAGTGGGAAATTCTTCACACACCCTCTGGAAATTAGTCAGAGAGGGCATGTAATGGATACCTGTTACCCGAATTCCTACGGCCTTGAACCAGGACCGCCCCAGTAGACTGCACAAGTCCCCCTCAACTACTATCGGGGGGAGCCTGCTGGAAAACTGGCCATATTTGACATGGACATTTCCTACTCCTAGTACTGCGACCTCCCTCTTCTGAAAGTCCCGGACTATGAAGGGGGATGGGCTCAACTGGGCTTCCCTCCCCGGGCACAGTTCCCTGAATGTCCGGGCTGATATTACCATCTGACCCGCCCCCGAATCAACCTACATCTGGCAGGGCCTGCCAGCGATGAGCACAGTCACCTTGTACGTGCCCGGGGAGGGCATGGGGATGAAGCTGGCATACATAGTCCCTCACCGCAGTGAGTGCCTGGATGTCCTCCATGAATGCGACCTCATGGCAGTGGCCATCTTTCTGTTGCGGTTTTCCGCCAGGGCGCAGCAACTTCGACCGGCAGACCCGTGTAATGTGTCCCTTTTTCCACACGTGTGGCAGATGGCATTCCAGAACTTGCAGGAATGGTGCTCATGGGCTTCCCTGCAACTGGCGCATCCTCCCGTCAAGGTAGGGTTGGTGGCATGTGGTTGTTGGCGCTTCAGGGCTTGGTGTGTCTGTAGTGCATCTTTGTCACCAGAGTCTTCTGAGTTGAACCCGCTGGCAACCTGGTTCATTGCTGTGGTACGCCACTCCTTATGTGACTTCTTGTAGGTGGTCACCTCGTCCAGGGCGTCCACCAGCATAAGGTTCCTGTGTCTCGTCAGCTTGGCCTGTAGGTTCTTGTCACAGAGGCCCACCGCAAAACAGCACAGCAACGCTTCTTCAAGGCTCACAAAAGCACAATCTCAGGCCAGGTGGCGCAGCTCAGCTAGGAAGGTCAAAGCGGTCTCGCCAGCTTTCTGTACCCTCTTGTGGTATTCTAATCACAGGGCCGTTAGCATAGACCTGGGTGAGAAATGCTCGATGAGCCTCTCTGTGATTACCTTGTTTGTGGCAGCATCATCAGTCAGCCACACAGGCGACATCAGGTTCTCAGCAAGTGCCAGCGTATCTTCTCCCCAGAGGCTGAGCAAAAGCTGTTTCTGCTTCCACTCGTTTGTGATGTCATGGTAGAGGAGGTAGAAGTTGAGCCTCTTCTCCCATCTCTCCCACCTCTCTGGTTGGATGGGATTGAACTCCGACAGTTGCCCATGGGGCCCAAGCGCCGAGGCTGTATCAGAAGCAGGGGCGCTGGAGGAACTGGAAACTTGGTTGTCACTCATCTCTGGTCCTGGTGTGGTGCTTCTTTAGCAATGGCGGTGCGATGCACGGAGCTGGGTCACAGCTGCTGCGGCGCAGTGCAGTGTCAGTTGCTCAGTCACCTACCAGGATCCCACCTTCATCACCACTATTATATAGTGAGTTTAAAGCATCGCAGAGACGAGACCATAGTGATAACACCTCTTTATTAGGGGCCGTGTGGTGATGGCTGCTCCAACAAAAGAATGACTAAGGGTCTGCAGGCCAAACCTATATACAACTCTAATCTCCTGCGCTAGCTTGCCATTGGTTCATTCAAACAGGCAGGGGTCTGTGATTGGTGTAGGGCAGCAGGTATTTGGATCCCACTACCCATTGTTCTTCAGCCCCTAAGCTCTGCTCTCCTGGCTCCAATGAGCCGGCAGGAATCACATAATTTAAGGCACATACATAACATTAGCAAACTGACGTGAGCCTAAATATCAATGATTGCCACAGTTTCTCGAGTCTGGTTTGAAACTAAATAAGTACATTTATAACTGAGACATAACTGTTTCATAACTGAAACACTGCATAATTTGGCTTTGGTTAACCTAATGTGGACCTACTAAGGGCTTTGTAATATATTATGGAGCCATATGAACAGCTTTCAAAGAGGCAAACAGAATTCTCCATTAAGCACACCCCAATTCTACTCCTTGCAAAGTCAAGATGATAGTCTAAGAGTGATTCCTCACCAGCATTTGCTCTGTCCCCACACTTCTGCTTGCATCGGCAGAAGCCATCGATTCCCCACCAGTTGTTCCGCAGCGCCTCTTGCTTCGGGACTAATTCCGATTCCCGTCGCGACAACTGGAACTTCAAAAAACTAGCATCCTGTTGCTGCGGCAGTAATAGGAAGAAGCCGCGATGTAAGAGACCGTGGAGCAACTAGTGAGGAATCCATCGCTTGAGATGGCTCAGGGAGAAGAGCACGGGCACAGCAAATGCCAATGAGGAATTTTTGGTTTTCAATGGCGGATCTCTTGTAAAGGATAGAAACTGCCCCACTTTGAGAGAAATAAACTGAGAAATTAGTTTTAGAAATTTAGATATTGGAAGCTAAGGGTGTTTTGCTGCATACTTCCCAACACCTTTTGGTGGCAAGGAAACATAAACCCTTTTCAGTCATTACTGTCCATGTACTGGAAGCCTGGCAGGCATATGTATTGAGAGCATGGACTAAATGGGATCTTCCCATTACTCACCAATGTTCACTCTAAGCCGCAGAGTCTTGTGAGCAAAAATTCTACTTTATGAGCTACTGGCATTAAAGTTGTGAACTACTGCATAAATTAGTGTGCTCTGAGGTCATCCTTCCTGAGCTAAGACAAAAATCTGAGCTGGAAGATAAAAATCTGTGAGCTAGCTCACACTAACTCAGCTTAGAGGGAACACTGCATTCATTACACATGATCATTATCTTGTCTGAAGAATGCAGCATGTGTATGTTCAGTCTCATTATGCAAATACAAGAATGTAGAAAAATAAGGGTTCTGGTACATATGTTTCCAGGGCTTTTTTTCTGGAAACAGAGGTGCTGGAACACTCAAGGGAAATGAAGGAGAAACACATGGGTGTCCCTCATGAACTTTTAATTTTTTTTGAGAACTTTGTTTCTGTGAAGGGGTTCTGGAACTCCATTCCACTGCATTCCCCCAGAAAAAAAACCCAAAACCCGATGTGTTCCTAACCTGGAATTATGCTTATCGCTTTCTATCAAAATTATTACCATACTGTAAGCACCAGGAAGATTGTGTGGAGTGTGTACTCTGTTATGCTTTACAAAATGTGACAACTGAAGAGCTATACTTTCAGGCCATCTGCCTGAAGCTGTAGGCATTTTAGAAGACTAGCTGGTTCAGACCAGATCTGGCCTATGGACAAGGGATTGTGGAAGAGTGTGGAAAAGGACTCTGCCCCTTCAGCTGAGTTCTCCCTCCTCACTATGCACCTCTAACAAGAACCAAAGCAATCAGAGCTCTTTTTGACAAGCTCAAAAGCGGTTGCTACCAGAAGCAGCAGCAGCTGAGGTGATTGACAAGAGTTACAAAGCCTTCCACTGGTAAGTAATGACTGAGAGAAAAGGAAAACCTGGCACTCTTACTGGAGAGCAGTAATGTGCAGGTGTGTGGCATTGGGCCTTGGTGTCAATGGCCTGTTTTGAGCGCTGCTGCATGTCTGCCCAGCACCAAGCTGCTAGCTCCTATAATCATACAACCACTTCAGGGTGCCCCCCAGGAGCAGGGGGCTAAGTTCACTCCTGCTTGCTTGCCCTTCAGCCACAGATGCTTTTGTATTTCCAGGCAATAGAGATAACAGTAGGGAGTGACAATTACAGAAATGATTTTCCTTGTACCATTGCAAACGTCTGGGGCCTTTTTTGAAACTAGAAAGAGATGAGGCTACCGCACAAAAAGAAAGGAGATGGCAGGCAATTGACGTTCTCTGTTACACATGTCTACAGCGACTTGAAGGTCTTATTGCATGGGAGGAGGAATTAGAGGGGGCTCTTTTACAGCTAAGCTACTAAAAAGAAATTGTTCTCAGCTACAGAAGGACTCACCAGATACAGGTCCTGACTTCATCCTCTCACTTCTTTCTTCCCCAGTGCTTCTTTCCTCCTCCTCACTTGTCCTGCTGCTGCCACTTCTTCTCTCCCCATCTCCCTTCCCACCACTGCTGCCTCTTCTTCCCTGCCGCCACCTGTAGCTGCTGCCACTTTCTCCTCTCCCTCGCTTCTGCCACCACCCTCTTCCCTTGCCTGGCTTCCCTTTTGCCCAACAGCAGCAACCTCCACCACTAGCATGGTTTATGGGGTTTACTAGGTGACCCTCACAATGGCAGCCTAGATGTCACAATGTAGTGCTGTAAGCTCTCATTTCCCCATACATGTTAGGGTTTGGGGGGGGGGGCTTATAAAATCCCCTCACTTTTTTGTTATGCAAACCTTGGAGCTCCCCCCAGAAGAGAAGACCAGAGCCTAACAGTACAAGTGGCATTTCATCAAACAGAGCTGCCCAATTGCTATCTCAATTCACAGCTGATGATGACTTATTAATAGATCTTACCTCTCCATCCACAGGAGAGAGGACATAACAGAACCAGAGAAACAGCTCCAACCCTCAAGAGACCCTTTTAAGCATAATTCTTTTGAGGAGCATTAATTGTCTTTTTTGAAGTCCTTCCCCCTCAGGAACAAGACAAAATGTTAGCTAATTTACAATCACCTACCCATACTTTAACTGATAAAAAAAAATAAGAACCCCAAATTAAAGATGCTGAACACACCCACAGAAAGGACCTGCCACCTTTTGAAAATGAATCCCTGATGACCACTCCAAAACACTATGCCTTTCACTTCCACCAATATTGAAACAGAATGGTAGCTTGAACCCATGTGGGCATCATTACCTAAAGAAGCAGTCCACGACTTCTGTCTTCCCATCTGAACCTCATGGGCTGGATCTTGATGTTTCTGTTGAAGAAGAAAATCAATTGACTCAATGTCAGTAAACAGAAGCTGAAAATCTTCATCGTGGTCTCTGTGCAGTTCCACACATGGGTTTTCCGCCTGGAAACGAACCCGACCTTGGAGAATTCAAAGTTACCCTAGGCGTTTTATTTTGACGTGCATTCCCTCTCGATCTGGGGAGCAGGCATCCACTGTGCATGCCTGGAACGAGGGGAAGGCCCTCCACCCACCCAGTTTCTTCTTAACCACCGCTCGGAATAGACCTACTTTGTTGCATCTCCTCAATTCTCCATGATGACCTCTTCTATCTTTATTCTTCGACTGGTATCGTTAATCTTCATTCTTCGTACTATTGTTCATCTTTTAAAAAAGAGAGAGAGAGAGAGACTTTATCTTCTGCTTTGCTACTACTCCACTCTTCCTCCCCCCCCCCCCGGGCATATGGAAGGGAAGGACAGCAAAACAACTTTTAAAAAGTGCATTCGGTGTAGGACCAAAATTCCCTCTACTGACAGACACTCTTTATGCTTATTTTGTTTGGGGGAGGCCCACAGAGTCGATACTTGTGTTCACTGCAGCCAATTTGGAAAACAGGCCAAAAAGAATCAAGCCGCTCGACTCAAAAGCCTCCTTTTGGAATCCTCTTTGCGGCCCGTGATGCCCCACGATTCTGGGTCTCATACTTTGCCACCTTCCCTAACTACACAAAGGGAATGGTTCAATTGGCAGCTTCCGTGGCATCGGTTCCCAGCAAGCATAAGTCCAAAAAACACTCCAAGAAATCTGATGACTTCAAGAAAAAACACCAACCGGAATAATCTTCCAAACATCGATCGGATTCAACAGCATCAAAATCCAAACCAAAGACCAACCATAAGTCTTTAGATTCAAGACCCTCTGACCATACCATGGCATCGACTTCCGCATCGACCCCGTACTCAGTGATGGCGGTGGCCACAGCTGCGGTATCATCAGCACCATCGGCGCCAAATGTTCCAGCAGAACTCTCAGCTCCCACCGATGTAATAACTGACGAAGTCATTCGCATCCAATCGTGATCCCCCTCTGTCCACGAATCACTGCCAGATGAGATCCTTGCCGCTGAATCTCTCGACCAACCACTTCGACCTCGAGGGCAGCGAACTAATTTTCTTGGACTCCATTCATTTTGAGAAGTAAAAAAAAAAAAAAAAAAAACATTTATAAACTAAAATTCCAAGAGATCATACAAGACATGCAGTTTCTTGTTTCTTAGTATGGAACTTCACAAGATAATGGCAAAATTTGGCTATCTGTCTAGAGATAGTTGGACTTGCATCCATCAAAAGTTTCTCCAAACATGCCTCGTCCGCGTCTGCCATTGGTTTAACTACAAATGGGGCAACAAACCTATCCCTCTGTACCTGGTGGAAAGGGCATCGAAAAAACATATGAGTCATCGACTCCACCTCTCCCATAGCACAAGGACAGCATCGGTCTTCATACGGGACTTTTCTATATTTCCCTTCTAGCACCTTTGAGGGCATGGCTGCGCATCGAGCCAATGTAAAGGCTCTTCTGTGGGCTGGTACCTCCAAATAAAAAAAGTACTTGGCCGTCCTCATAACATATTTGGTCTCAGTAGCTGCTAAAAAAGAGGGGGCCTGTTCTAGATCCCTTTGTCTCTCTATATCGCAGATTCTTTGTTTGATAATACTTTTTGCTTTGGCATAGCTCTGCGCCAAGAGGTTTTCAAGTGAGAATCCTATACTTTCTAAGTTGCTTCTGACCAATTGCAGCCACCTTGGCCTATAGGGGTCTTGAGTTATTAAAGGGAAGAGGCCTTTTTTGTTTTTATGGATCCTTAGCCATTGACATGCCGAAGATAACATAATTCTGGCCTCAATTCTCATTTGCCCAGTTTCTAAACGCAAAAGGGCATTTGACACACCTGGCGGAAGCTGCAAAACGTTACGAAGAAATTTAGATTGCACTTTCTCGAGAGCCTTCAGTTTTTTAGCCGAAATGCCCAGGTTAATACCATAGAGCAATTGTGTTAACACTTTGTATTGGAACAGTTTCAGTGCTGCCGGAACATAGAAGGCCCCCTTAGAGCGAAAGAATCTCAGGATAGCGTACATTGTTTTCTCAGCTTTCTCCACCCTCATATTACAATGTTCAGTATAGGCACCTGTATTCTGAATTACCATTCCCAGATAAGTAAATTTTGTTACTTGTTCTATTTTCTTCCCTTTCATAGTCCAATACCTCTTCTTGGCTTTTTTGCCAAATGCCATCACTTTTGTTTTTTCAAAGTTTATTACCAACCGTTCATTTTCGCAGTACTTAACAAAGCTGTCTAATGCTCTCCGCAACCCAATAGGTGTTCTAGATAACAGTACCACATCGTCTGCATATAGCAGTACTGGAAGATGGCGAAGAGCCAGCTTTGGGGGGTGAAATTTAGTATCAGTCATATGTTCCACCATATCACTGATATAGTAGTTAAATAGGATGGGGGCCAAAAGGCAACCCTGTCTTACACCCTTCTGAGTTTTTATTGGTTCTGTAAGTAATCCCTGCATATTGGCACCCCACACCTTTAAGGACTCAGACTATATCGAGAGTCTTCAACCCAAGATCATGATTGACATTGTTCACGATCTCCGCTGCACCGATCACCAACGTACAGAGATTTTTCAACACAAGCCTATGCTGACCCATGGTCTCCAAGCTGACGCACTGATCGCTGTTGTTATAGTCCATCATGGTCTGGATCACCTTCGCCTCCACGTCAGTACTGGCAGCACTATCGAATCTCTTGATCACCTTCCTTTGAGACCCATTGACCTCGGTACCATGAGGAAACCTACCAGCCTTGGTACCGTGAGGAAATTCACCAGCCTTGGTACCATGAAGAAAGCCTCTGTACCGTGAGGAAATCTACTACCCCCAATACCATGACGGTTTATCTCCACATCGACAGAGGCATTACAGCCAGGAATCGAAACAGCGATCACTCATGGCCTCAACTTCTGCTGCCCAGTCCGCTCTATCTAAACAGATAGAACAACTTGGCCAACCTACCCATCTGGAAAAAGCTATATCGATACCGACTAAACCTTTATACGACCGTTCAACCACACCTATGGATGCACCTGAAGATTCTGACTCTGACCACTCCGACTTCACAATCTGCAGGATCCGCACATGTATCACCTATTTCTGACATCAATAAACCGGAAGATCTTTCACCATCTGAGGGCCTATTTAGACCTGCTAACCAACATGGCTGACACTCTAAATATCAAGCTCACTACTTATTTGCCTAGAGTATCGGATGTGGTCCATGACCTAGTCCACGCTGACTTACCTGCTAGATCTTTCCTCCCAATGCTTCCTATTCACCTCGAGGGCCTCAAAGAGGTTTGGGATAAGCCTGCATCGGTTCCTCCTAAATCTAAGAGGGTCGAATCATTATACAAAACCCATGCACCTGATTCCAAATTCTTGTTCAATCATCCTGCACCCAATGCCATGATTGTCCACTCTTCATCGAAGTCCAAACAGACATGACATCCGGTTCCACCTGAGAAAGAAGGGAAAAACTCGACACCCTAGGAAGAAAGATTTATTCTTTCACTACTGCTACCTCTAAAATTCATAATTACCTAGCATACTTTTCGACCTATACTTTTAATTTAACTTCGCAGCTAACTACACTGGTTCCTTCTCTACCTGATTCTGCGCAGATGCAAGTGTCGCAACTCCTACAAGAAATTTCCCGGGACAACAGATTAACATGGTATGCCATGCTGTTGCTTGCTCGTCCAGGACCATGGCCACATCCATCGCCTTGCGTCGCCATGCCTGACTTCAATCCTCCTCACTTCAACCAGACATTAAATTGAAAATCGAGGACCTGCCCTTTGACTGTCAGAGTCTCTTCAGTGCAACAACCGATTACATCCTGACTACTGTCGATGATAGCAGAAAAAGGGCTAGGAGATTGGGAGTCAGTCAACAACAAGCAGAGAGTTTGGAAACCATCCTACTATAAATGTCCCCACTCACTGAAACAGGCTGACTACTGGAAGTGCAAAGCTCCACCAACCAAACAACCTTTCCATCAATGGCCTCGTGCACAGACCACAAAGGAAACGACTCTCGCTTCAAAGCAGTCTCCTACCACTATCTCCACCCTCGCTACAACATCCATCCAGTACTACAAGACTGCTTCCATTTTACCCCATTTGAGAACTTCAGACTCCTGGGTCCTGGTGATAATCCACAGAGGTTACACCATATCCCCTGAAGTTCCATCGTTTTGTATGTACCCCTCCATCTCTTCCACTTCAATCGGAGATCTGCGCCTTGCTTGACAAGGCAGTCATAGAACTAGTTCCACCACAGTTCCATCGCACAGGGTTCTATTCCCGATACTTCCTGGTACCAAAGAAAGATGGAGGACAACGTCCAATACTGGACCTTCGCAAACTCAATCGCCATGTACAGTACAAAAAATTCCGCATGATTACCCTACAGTCTATCCTTCCGTTGATCCAAAAAAATGCTTGGATGCCATTGATAGACCTTCAAGACGTCTACTTCCATCTCACCATCAACCATCATCACAGAAAATTCCTGAGGTTTGCCATCGGGGATCAACACTACCAGTTTTGCTCCTCCTTCGCCTTTGCTCTCTCGACTGCACCAAGAGTTTTCACAAAGTGCATGGCGGTCGTGGGGGCAACATTTCGCCAACAAAAAATTTCCATATATCCTTACATAGATGACTGGCTCATTGTGGCACAATCCAGAGAGCAACTTCAACAAGACATCTCTACCACTCTGCTTCTCCTGTCCTCATTGGGCCTTCAAGTCAACTTGACAAAGTCCAATCTGATTCCAACGCAGGACATTCAATTCATAGACGCATGCCTATCCACGATAACCCACAAGGCTTACCTTCCTGTAGACAGAGCCCACCGCATTCAGTCTCTGGCCTCTACCATCAAGTCACACCCTACCCAAACAGCTTAATTTTTCAGTGCATGCTGGGACTTATGGCTGCTATGACCTCTGTCCTGTGTTTTGCAAGACTCCACATGAGACCTCTGCAACTATGGTTTGTGTGGACTTTCTGCCCGCATCGACAACACCAAATGACTTTACTCACTGTTCCACACCACATTCTCACATCCCTTGAGTGGTGGAGAACAGAACATCATCTTCTGGCGGGAACGCCATTCATACAGACATCTCCATCAGCCATTGTCACGACCGATACTTGGAGGTGGGGTTGGGGAGCCCACTTTGGAACTCTAACAGTGCAAGGGCAGTTGACAGACTATGACAAGTCTCTACATATCAACTGTCTAGAACTCTTGGCAGTCCACAGAACACTCAAGTCGTTTCTACCGTCCCTTCACTGTCTGCAATGTCCAGGTCACCTCAGACAACATGGCCACTGTATTTTATGTCAACCGACAGGGAGGCACTACTTCCATTCGCCTTTGCAGATGGGCCTTATCCCTCTGGCATTGGAGCATTGCTCACAACATATTCCTGACAGCTGTACATCTGCCAAGAATCCAAAATGTTCAAGCAGATGCACTAAGCCGGCACCTTGTAAACGATCACAAATGAACCCTCAACTGCACCTACCTTCAGAGAGTTTTCAGGACCTTTGGGTTTCTGGCCATAGACGTCTTTGCCTCTCTGGCAAACGCACAATGCCCACGCTTTTACACTTGATGCCCTCTGTCTCCGCAATCCGCAGGAAATGCTTTTCTCCACTCGTGGTCGGGACCGCTCCACTACTTATTCCCTCCGATTCCAATGATAACCAGAACTCTTCAGAAAATCCAACTGGATTGGACCAACTGTATCCTCATCACTCCCCGGTGGCCCTGTCACCCATGGTTCACCACCCTCCTACTCCTGTCACACAATGTGTTTCATCGTTTCTCTCCTGTTCGAGACTTAATCTCCCAACAAGAAGGGAAAGTCCTGCACCATGACCCAGCTCTTCTGCGACTGACTGCCTGGAAAATCAATTTCTAGATTTCCCCCCCCCCCCCCCAAAGTCCGACGAGTCCTCCTCAACGCCAGAAAGCCGTCCGCTAGTAAATCCTACTCACAAAAGTGGAAGTGTTTCTCAACATATGCTGCTCAATACAACTTCCTCCCTGAGTCATCCTCTATAACCCAAATTCTGTCGTACACCTTGTTTCTATCAAACCCGGTCTCGGCTACTCCTCCCTGAATGTTCTCTTGGCTGCTATTTCAGCTTTTCATCCACACATTGAAGGACACACTGTCTTCTCTCATTCCATGACAAAAGCCTTCCTAAAGGGCATTCTGCATCTTCACCCTCCAATTCATCAACTTCAACCGACGTGGAGCCTCTCTCTTGTCCTGAGCCAGTTGATGAAACCCCCCTTTGAACTAATGGCATCCATCCCACTGCATCTCTTGTCATGGAAGACGGCGTTACTGGTGGCACTTAATTCCGGCAGGAGAGCCAGTGACATTTGTGCCTTCCGGACAGACCCCCCCATACACTGTTTTTCACCATGACAGTATGGTGCTATGTCCGGACCCTTCTTTCCTCCCAAAGGTGGTTTCGCCTTACCACCTAGGGAAGTTGACTACACTTCCTTCCTTCTTTTAGAACCCTAGTGATGTCAGACAAAAAACTCTACATAATCTCAACATATATAGAGTCCTCGCATTCTACATTGATAGAACATGTCCCTTCCGGAAAGACTCTAGACTTTTTGTAGCCTATGGGACACATAAGCAGGGCTACAAGATCTCAACTCAGAGATTTTCGAAGTGGGTTGTGTCTGCAATTGCCTTATGTTACCAGCTGGCTGAACAACCCTTACCTGAATGTTTGTGAGCTCATTCCACTCGAGCCATTTCCACATCATCAGCCTTCTGCAGAGGCGTACCAATGGAGGAGATCTGTTTCGCCGCGTTCTCGTCTTCTCCATCTTTTTTTCCTTTTGGGGAAGCTTGGAAGCTATTTAAAACTACAATTTAAATAGATTTAAATAGCTATTTAAAACTCTTCTTCCTTTTGGGGAAGCTTGGAGGCTATTTAAAACTACAATCCTAGAAGCTCAGATAAAATATATACCACAAGTTAGGAAAGGCACAAACAGGTATAAGAAAAGGCCTGCATGGTTAACAAACATAGTAATGAAAGTTGTAAAAGGTAAGAAGGACTCCTTTAAGTGGTGGAAAGCTAGTCCAAATGAGATTAATAAAAGGGAACACAGGATGTGGCAAATCAAATGCAAGACTGTGATCAGGCCGGCAAAAAGGGACTATGAGGAGCATATTGCAAAAAACATAAAGATCAACAATAAACATTTCTTCAAATATATTAGAAGCAGGAAACCAGACAGGGAGGCAGTGGGGCCCTTGGATGACCAAGGGGTCAAAGGATTACTGAAGGAGGATTGGGAAATGGCTGAGAAGCTGAATGCATTTTTTGCCTCCGTCTTCACTGTGGAAGATGAGAAGTGTTTGCCCGCTCCAGAACCACTTATCTTGGAAGGGGTGTTGAAAGACTTGAGTCAGATTGAGGTGACAAGAGAGGAGGTCCTACAACTGATAGATGAATTAAAAACTAATAAGTCACCAGGTCCAGATGGCATACATCCAAAAGTTCTGAAAGAACTCAAAGTTAAACTTGTGGAACTTCTGACAAAAATATATAATCTTTCATTGAACTCTGTCTCCGTTCCTGAGGACTGGAAGGTAGCAAATGTCACCCCCATCTTTAAAAAGGGTTCCAGAGGAGATCCGGGAAACTACAGGCCAGTCAGTCTGACTTCAATACCGGGAAAGTTGGTAGAAACCATTATCAAGGACAGAATGAGTAGGCACATTGATGAACACGAGTTATTGAGGAAGACTCAGCATGGGTTCTATAAGGGAAGATCTTGCCTCACTAACCTGTTATATTTCTTTGAGGGGGTGAACAAACATGTGGACAAAGGAGACCCAATAGATATTGTTTACCTTGACTTCCAGAAAGCTTTTGATAAAGTTCCTCATCAAAGGCTCCTTAGTAAGCTCGAGAGTCATGGAGTAAAAGGACAGGTCCTCTTGTGGATCAAAAACTGGCTAATTAATAGGAAGCAGAGAGTGAGTATAAATGGGCAGTCTTTGCAGTGGAGGACGGTAAGCAGTGGAGTGCTGCAGGGCTCAGTACTGGGTCCCATACTCTTAACTTGTTCATAAATGATTTGGAGTTGAGAGTAAGCAGTGAAGTGGCCAAGTTTGCAGATGACACTAAATTGTTCAGGGTGGTGAGAACTAGAGAGGATTGTGAGGCACTCCAAAGGGATCTGTTGAGGCTGGGTGAGTGGGCGTCAACGTGGCAGATGAGGTTCAATGTGGCCAAGTGCAAAGTAATGCACATTGGAGCCAAGAATCCCAGCTACAAATACAAGTTGATGGGGTGTGAACTGGCAGAGGCTGACCAAGAGAGAGATCTTGGGGTTGTGGTAGATAACTCACTGAAAATGTCAAGACAGTATGCGATTGCAATAAAAAAGGCCAACGCCATGCTGGGAATTATTAGGAAGGGAATTGATAACAAATCAGCCAGTCTCATAATGCCCCTGTATAAATCGATGGTGCGGTCTCATTTGAATAATGAGTGCAATTCTGGTCACAGCACCTCAAAAAGGATATTATAGCATTGGAAAAAGTGCAGAAAAGGGCAACTAGAATGATTAAAGGGTTTGAACACTTTCCCTATGAAGAAAGGTTAAAACACTTGGGACTCTTTAGCTTGGAGAAACGTCGACTGCGGGGTGACATGATAGAGGTTTACAAGATTATGCATGGGATGGAGAAGGTAGAGAAAGAAGTACTTTTCTCCCTTTCTCACAATACAAGAACTTATGGGCATTCGATGAAATTGCTGAGCAGTCGGGTTAGAACGGATAAAAGGAGGTACTTCTTCATCCAAAGGGTGATTAACATATAGAATTCACTGCCACAGGAGTTGATAGCAGCTTCAAGAGTGGGTTAGATAAAAATATGGAGCAGAGGTCCATCAGTGGCTATTAGCCACAGTGTATATATATATATGTGTGTATATACATTTTTTGGCCACTGTGTTGGACTGGATGGGCCATTGGCCTGATCCAACATGGCTTCTCTTATGTTCTTATCTACGTTTGCCACGCACTACGCCCTAGACGTTTGTGCACAGCATGACGTATCTTTCAGGCAGGCTGTACTTCGCTCCATTTTTGTCTGACGCCTTCAGCTCCATTCCCTGTAAGTACAATATTTCATGTCATTTATATGCATGTTTAACATGTGTTCTTTTATCCCTAAACCAGCACCCACCAACCGTGCACTCCAGCTTACCAGTCACCCATGTGTGGGACTGCACAGAGACCATGATGAAGATAAACAGGTTGCTTACCTGTAACTGATGAACTTTGAGTGGTCATCTGTGCAGTCACACACGCCCACCCAGCCTTCCCCGCTGCTGGTTTATTCTTCTAATATAAATTCTTCTCTATACAGTGGCTAGAAGAAACTGGGTGGGTGGAGCGAGCTCCTTCCGCTCGTTCCAGGCATGCACGGTGCATAACTGCTCTCCAGATCGAGAGGGAATGCTTGCCAAAATAAAACGCCTAGGCTAGCTTTGAATTCTCCGAGGTCGGGTTCGTTTCCAGGCAGAAAACTCATGTGTGACTGCACAGATGACCACTCGAAGATCATCAGTTACAAGTAAGCAACCTGTTTATCCTCTCTTGGAATATTGGGGGGGGGGGGGGGGGATGGGGAAACAGAATAGGCTCCCAAGAAGTTAGGACATTCCTGGCCAACCATGATATATAGTCCATATATATAGTCCTGCTGCAAGAAACCTGGCAGTGCAATAAAATTTACTTATCTGGCTTCACTGACTATACTTTTGAGGTGCTTAAAAAACCCAAACTAACTGCCCCTCTGCAGAAATTGCCTGCTTGATCTCTACTAGCTTACTAGTCAGCATCAGAGTTCTACCTAGTTAGCCACCTTATGTGATAGCTTTACTCCTACAACTATGAAAAGGAGTTCCTCCCAGTGACTTGTGTGGATTTTTTTTATCTGCACTCTGGGGTCATTTTAGATATAATTGATTAAACCAAGCCAAGGATCTAGGACGTCAAACTTCAGCTCTGTTAAAGTTCTGCTGCAAAATAACTCTTTAGGAACAAGAAATTGGTTTTCTTAAACTAGTTAGCTACTTTTTAAAATTCCCAGACACAGGATAACTTTCACTCTGTTTCATCTTAACTGTTCTTCCATCCACTGTATTAACAGAAAAATACTGTAGTGTGCCACTTCATGAGATTTTGTGTCTTGTGCTACTGGGGAAATTGAAATGGTTGAATATGTGCTGATGGATTGCTTCATATGTGATGATCTTTCATGCCTACCCTAAAAAAAAATTTCCAAGGAAGATTGGAGGACAAGTAGACCTTGAATCTAGAACTTAGGATGGAGTTGCTAGGTTCTGTGCTAATACTGCTAACTACAGGTTGGGAAATTCCTGGAGATTTGGGGGTGGAGCCTTGGAAGGGATCTCAGGATGTATAATTGGCATAGAGGCTACCATTCACAGCAGTCATTTTCTCCAATGGAATTGATGTCTGTCATTTGGAGATCAGTTGTAATTTTGGGAGATCTCTAGGTGGGGCCCAGTGATCCTAATCTGTACAGCTACCAAAGTACTGTGCTGATTTGGTGAAGCATATTTGCTGTTTTTATAGTTCTTTATATAAGGTTGTGTATGTGTGTGCATATAGTAACTATTCAGCTGAACTATGACTGCATTAAATAAATGATTGATATCTTGATTAAAGGGAAAATATCTGGATGTTAAGAAACTGCCTGAAAAAAATGAGTACTGCTACCAGATTCCATATCCATCTATCCATCTCCTAGGATAAAAACCTTTATTTGAACAGGGAAGTTAAACCTCTGTCAAATATTCTCATGCTTCAAGCATGGACAATGTATATTAAGCATGAAAGAATGAAGGACATGGCAGCACACTTATGTATATATTTATATATTTATTTGCCTGTTGGGTTGGGGACAAATGCAAAAAGTGGGAGAGAGTTGATAAAGGAAAAGAGGTGAATGGGTATGGAATATACAGTGATAGACAAGGCTTGAAGAGTGAGTGATGGGGAGCATTGCACTTGGATGGAGCATCAGAGGGAACAGTCACCTAGTGCTAGGAAGCAGCATGTTTATGGACAAGGGGAACCTACATATTTGTGGGGCTATGTGGGAAAAGAAGTATTAGAGATGAGTGATGTGTATTAAGGGACAGAATCTATAAGCCAACCTGTTATCACAAGGTTATGAACAGAGCAGGAAGTGCACAATACTTGGTTCGAGAGACGCTGTTCTCACTTCAGAACTGGAATGGAAAAACAGAGAAGCCAAGATAAAGAATGGGGATGGGGTCAACACAGAGTAGAAAGGAGGGAGACAGTGGTGTACAGGTAAATTTGTAGTTCTTACGAACTATCTGCTCATTGTCATTCTACTTTAGATATGATTGTTCCACCTTCTTTAAATGTCTCAATGGTTAGCCTGCACATATCTCAGAAGAAGTATTGATCCTGTGTAAAATTGCCCAGGCTAGCCAGACCTATGAAGCTAAGTACAGTCAGTGCAGGTTAGCACTTGGGAGATCCACAATGAAGGCCAGGGTTGCTATCTGTATCTTGCCTTGAAAATCCTTTACGCAGATCTGTCTAAAATAATTGTAAATTATTTTTTAAAAACAGTCTCACTACATAGATCTACAGAGAGAGAGTTAATGAAGTACTTCTTCAAAATTCAGAAGAATAAACAAGTCATTGATCTCCTACTTAATTTAGGAAAAGCCACTTTACATTTTTAAAGGTTTCAGCTTTTTTTTTTTGCCTGCTAATGATGGATGCTAATTAATTCTATTACAGTTCATTGCATTTGAAAATGATCAGCAGAGATTCCCACCCCCCCTCTCCTGTCAGGGTGATGTTCTTCCTTTGATCACCAGGTTGACATCGAGAGACTTCTTAACTGAACTGAACATCTCAAACCAGAGATTGGCTGATGAGCAAGGTTACAGTACATCAAGAAATCAAAGGCTGGCTACCAAGCCTCACAAGACTATATCCATAGTTGAGACAAGAGTTTGCAAATGGTTATTTCATTTGACGTTAATGTCTCAATTGTGCATAAATCATTCATTATAATATAAATTGAATAAAAGAGGAAAGCTCTGCAATTTTTGCTTCATGTAAATGACATTAACAGCCATTTAAAAGCTCCCGTGCACTGCCAATAATCCTGCACAGAAGCCTGATGATAAAATAGAAACAAGTGAACTACCTAGTCCAAGATACCCCTGGTGCTCATAACACAGTGCTAATTACATACTGCTCATAACATTGTGCTAATCAGTGTTGTGATAAATGCCTAGATTTGTTGACTGGTGCCACTCCCCAATGGAGAGGTTCAGATGTTATGATGACCTATCAAACTTTCAAGCTGGATCACAGAAATGTCCATCTATTTTTTTTTTTCAAATTGCAATGCATATTTTGGCTTTTTATCCAAAGCCTCTGGAATTCCCATCATTCCCCTTGGATGTGGTAAATATGAACAACATGAAGCCAGAAGTGTAGCACCATGCCACGCACCCTACCATCTGAGATATGAATATCCTGGCTGGAGTTAGGGATACCAGCCCCTAGGTGAGACCTGGGGTTCCTTTGGAATTATAGCTCATCTTCAGACTACAGAGATTTGTTCCTCTGGAGAAAATGGATGTGTTGGAGGGTGGACTGTATGGAATGGAACCCCACTGAGGTCCCTGTCCTCCCCAGGCTTCATCCCCAAATCTCCAGGACTTTTTCAACCTTGATTTGGCAACCCTAGATGGAGTTGGAGAAACGGTGGCTCAGTGCTAGAGCATCTGCTTGGTAAGCAGAAGGTCCCAGGTTCAATCCCTGGCATCTCCAAAAAAAGGGTCCAGGCAAATAGGTTGAGACCCTGGAGAGCCGCTGCCAGTCTGAGTAGACAGTACTGACTTTGATGGACCAAGGGTCTGATTCAGTATAAGGCAGCTTCATATGTTCATGTTCAGTGCTTAGGGGAGGTGATTGTCTACTATTCCATGGATTTCTACCATTGATGGTAGCAGCTTCCTCTTACTTTAGTGCAGCTTTGGTGAAGCACTACCCTGGAGTTATATGAACATGGGGATTCATTCCTATCCTGAACAGTTTACCGAGGAATTCACTCCTATCCCAAACAGTTTACCAGTTTTCCTTAGAACTGTGTCCTTTTAGTTTTCAGTAATTTTAATTGTTCCTTTTCAGTTACAGAATTGTTTAGTACAACATCCAAGGAGTCCAGCCTATTTAAGTAGCTGTCTGCATACACATGATACTTCCTTATCCTGACATAGACTACTGGTGTATTGTCTATTTCAGGGCTCCCCCAAGCAGTGCCAGCTGGTGCTATGCTGCCCAGCCCACTGATGCCTTTCTTGGTGCCTCTCAAGTGTTTTTGGAAAGTGGATGGAGCCAGATGAGACTCTTTTTTTTAACCATTACTGTGACTGTGCTATGTTGCCAGACATTGGCCTATACATTGCTGTGGACAGTTCTTCTTATGCCTGTTGGTTGATATGTTGTACTGCCCTCAGAATTTTATGCTGTATGCTTTGATGATGTTTTATATTTTAATCTATAAGTATGTTATACTTCTGCTGTAAGCCGCCCCGAGCCCATTTGTGGGAAAGGGCAGGATATAAATCTAAAAATTAAATTAATTTTTTGCCCAGCAAGGCTTTTAATTGGCTATTGGAGAGCTGATTGGCTGTACAGATCTTTGAAAAGATTACTTTGGCAGCAACTACTTGCACAGCACAAGGAGCTTCACTGCATGACTAAAGGTAAGCTTTGTGTATGTAAGAAAATATCTTGAAACAACATTTTAATTTAAAAAGGCATCCTGTTAAAGTAGAGCTTCTGCCTAACATATTGAAGAGCTTACCATTAGAATTATGCCTAATTTCACTCTTTGACATTTTGTGATAGGTTTTGCCTGCTGTGGCAGTCATTTTGTATTTGCCCCCAACATCCCATTTCAGAATTCTGAAGATTCCAGAAAGCTCAAAAAGGTTGGGGATCCCTGGCCTATGACCAGAAATGGCTCTCCAGGGTTCCAGGTAGAGCTCTTTCATGTCAGCTATTGCCTGATCTCGTTAACAAAAAGTGGCAGGAATTGAACCCAGGACCTTCTGCATGCAAAGCAGGTCCTCTGTCCCTTGTTTTCTCTTAATTCTCGGCTGATGCTTCAAAGTATTAGCTATTGTTGGTTTTTTAGACACTACAACTTACAAATCCACCCTGTGTGTGTGTTTAAATGGGATTTTGAGTTTAATACAAACATTGCTAATGATACCTTCTGGTTTATAAATCCAGAATAAATGTTATCTCAGTGGGCCAGGCAGCTGACAAGACACAGGAAATTCATCTTACTAATTGCCAACTGCATGCCATAATAACATAAATGTATTCACTCAGGAGAAGGCCAGACATTTTCAAATCTTTTTGCTTGGAGTCAAACAGAACACTCTGATAATGATTTAAAGAGGCTGCTCAAGGAATGTGTTAGCCCAGCTATCTTTTCCCCTCGGAGAGATGGGAGATTTAAGATCTGATCAGAAACGCTCTAAGATATGCAGCGATGTTATACAGAGCAATGCCATCTCAAAATAATAGGTAAATACATAATTCAAGGTATTTCTAATGCTTTCAAGTTCTGTATTAAATAATTTCTCGAGCTAATAGCCAAGCTACCTACTATACTTAATTAAGGCTGAACCTGACATCTATTCTAAAAACTTGTTTATGGTCATCTTAAATTCTGAACTATTTTAACTGTAAAACAACCAGTTTTACTTTGATTTAAGGAGAATGTTTCCGGAACAGTAGTATATATACTATACATAATCTGTAGGCATACCCTGCCTGGCCTGTTTTCATGGGACCTGTTTAAAACATCATTCAATGAGGTGGTGCATATTCTATAATCTAATACTACTTTGGTCCAATCATAATGCAGAACCATGGATTATTTAAAATGTTTTTTGTTTGAGAAACCACACTTTGGCTTGAAGATGTTAATTCAAATCCTGGTTTGCTTTGACAAATGCTGGTTTCATTGCCTCTGCTCTGGCCAGACATCTCCCCATTGTAAAGATGCTGGCGTCTAGGTGGGACCTGGGGATCCCCTAGAATCTTCAAACTACAGATCTTCAAACTCCAATCTCCAAACTACAGAGATCAGTTCCCCAAGAGAAAATGGATATTTGGAGGACTGACTCTATGGCAGTAATGTGCACCCTCTTTGGAGGGTGGACTCTATAACTTTGTCCTCTCCAGTCTACATCCTCAACCCTGCTCCCCATCCTCTCCTGATGATCAGGGTGACTTGGGAACCCTACCCCACTGGAGAATGGCCATGGCTATAGTTGCCGGGGGGGGGGGAGGGTTCCTAGGGCCTTTCTGGGATCTTCTGCAATGTGTACTTTACACAGAAGTATCAGGGGGTGATGCTCTAGTTTTGGGGCAAAATTCTATATTTTTTCCCCCTTCAAAACCATACAGTTTGCCACAAAACTAGATGTTTCAGCAATGTGATGATGTCACTTCTGGGTGATGTCATCATGTTAGGCCCTATTTGGAGGTGAGGTTTCCCCCACCAGCCAGCTGGCTAGTGGTAGATTGAAACCCTCAAAAGTGGGAGATCCCCTGCTGGGGGCTGGGAATCCTAGCCATGGTTTGGTGGTAGAGCATTTGTCTGGTGTTCAATCCTTGTTGCTTTCGGTTAAAATGAATGATGTAGTACGTGATGTGATAGATCTCTGCCTGAGACCCTGGAGAACTTCTGTCAATCTGAATAGACAATACCGACCTTGATGTGTTGGAATGAGCCACACAACACATGTGTTAAGGAGAGAATGCTCTGCCTTGCCTCTCTGAGCAAGTGTTTATTTATTCCTGTTCCACTCACACCAAAAATAATTCAGCTTACCGCATCACAACAGACAAAGCACTCACAGGAAGACATCTCCCCCATTACCATGAGGTCGTGTCTGCCTCATCTACAGAAACTAATACCAGCTCAGCAGTTGTCAGGAATAGATTTATCTGAGGAAGCAGAAGTGCAGTTTGAACACGGGTGTAAGGATCTTGTGCTCTTGTGTTATCAGAATTAATAATGCAATAATGAGGGACATATGCATAGCCAGTCCCAAGAGTGGGCTAGATAAAAATATAGAGCAGAGGTCCATCAGTTGCTATCAGCCACAGTATAAATATACATATATATGTGCATGTGTGCATGCACAGAAGAAGACATTGGAGGGGGAAAAGGAGGCGGAAGAAGAGGAGGGGCAGGGGGCATAAGTTGGACACCAGTGCCTTTTAAGGGACAATCTTTGGAGAGCTGGCTTGGGTTAGAAACGGGCATAAATTTCTCTACTGCATATCTACATTGATGCCAGACTTGCAGCAGTTCAATAGAAGCTCGGGGCTCTGTGTGAAAGGTCTTCCCTATCTTCTCCCAGTCCCGAAGTTTAAGAGAACCTCCCACCGGATACCAGGGGCATTGTTTACTGATCTCTTGTCTTAAGTTGGCCAGAAGTCACGGACCCGCTGGACTTTTGGATCAAAAACTTTAGCTCACCTAAATGTTTCTGCTCAGCCTGAGAGAACTGTCCACCCATACTTACCAAATGAAAGGGGTCATTTGAGAACGACGGGGTGCACACTTCAGGGGCATGTGCCAGGCGATACCTGAAAGCAGGAGCCCTCCCTTGTCCCGGGAGTTGAGCTGTGCCTGCTTTGGTGAGCTGTCCCTGTAGGAGCTGAGCTGCTGGGCTGTGCCAGGCGATACCTGAAAGCAGGAGCCCTCCCTTGTCCTGGGAGCTGAGCTGTGCCTGCTTCGGTGAGTTGTCCCTGCTTCGGGGTGCCACTTGTTGGAATGAGCCACACAACGTAATAATAATAATAAATTTTATTTATATCCCGCCCTCCCCGCCTAGGCAGGCTCAGGGCGGCTAACAACAAGTTCAATAAAATTATACAATATATAATAAGTTTAAAACAGCATTTAAATTGTACAATAATTTAAAACAACAATATCTAAAACCAGTTCCAGTTGTCTAAGCCATTCCATAATTTAACAGCGGCGGTGATGTTCCTGATGTTATTCTGTGTATTTATATAAAGTGGCAGAGATCACTAGATAAATCGTTTGGTCGGTTGAGCAGCCATCCTGTCAGCGGTCTACAAAGGCCTGCTTGAAAAGAATGGTCTTACAGGCCCTGCGGAATTGGTCCAAATTCCGCAGGGACCGCACCTCCTCTGGGAGCTGATTCCAGAGGCACGGGGCTGTAACAGAGAAGGCCCGTGCCCGGGTGCTCTGTAATTTTGCCTCCTTTGGCCCAGGGATAGTCAGCATGTTCTTCCCTGCTGACCTCAGTGCTCTTTGGGGCTCATATGGGGAGAGACGGTCCCTCAGGTAGGCAGGTCCTCGGCCATATAGGGCTTTAAAGGTGATAACCAGCACTTTGTAGCGGACCCGGTATGTAACTGGCAGCCAGTGCAGTTCACGCAGCCCCGGCTGTATATGCTCCCATTTCGAAGCAAGCATGTTGAGGAGAGAATGCTCCGCCTTGCCTCTTTGAGCAAGGGTTTATTTATTCCTGTTCCACTCACACCAAAAATAATTCAGTTTACCGCATCGCAACAAAGCACTCACAGGAAGACATTCCCCCGCTACCATGAGGTCGTGTCTGCCTCGTCTACAGAAACAAATACCAGCTCAGTAGTTGTCAGGAATAGATTTATCTGAGGAAGCAGAAGTGCGGTTTGAACACAGGTGTAAGGATCTTGTGCTCTTGTGTTATCAGAATTATAGGGAAGCAGGTTGGTGTGCTGATTGCATGATCCTCCCACATTGATGGACCAAGGGTCTGATTCAGTATAAGGCAGCTTCATGTGTATACTCTGTACTTGGGTAGTGGATGAGGGTGGTGATAAGAAATAAGCCAGGATTATGCCAGGATGTCTGCATCTGTATATTTCACGAAACCATCGTTAGGACCAATTGTGGTTAATATGCCAACTTCAAACCATGATTTCAGATCTCAGTCTGACATAACATAATTACCATTAGTGGAATGGCCCACATTCAGATATTACACTGACCATAGTCAGTTGAATTAAACTGTCTGAACAGAGCCAGTTTAAAAGTTGTACCTTGGAGACAGGCAACATTTCCCCTTGGTCTCTTGTCTAAATGGGTTGGATTCAATGATCCTTTCTGCCGGCGGAAACAGGTTGAGGAGCCTCCTTTGTTGTGCTGGCATTCTTAGGATTTGCATAATACAAAAGCCAAGTCCATTGGGGGTCTATATTAATGAGGAGAATTTGGCAAGGCTAAGTGAAAATGCCTGCTGGATCCAGCTCATAGTCTTTCAGCATAAGTTTTGTCTTACACCTTTTTCCAATGTTGGAACAAATGTTAATACCGAATATCTTTTCCCCTTGCTAACTGTGTACTATTTATATCTGTTTTATTTGAGCAGCTCTTAGTGGGTTTTAAATTATTTTGGGTACAATTCATTTGGCTTTCATCTTTCTGTACCTTACCTTGAGTTTGGGCTCATTCTCTGAAAGACTGAAGAAATGCTGTGATAAACAGATCCGTTCTAATTATTTTCAGCAGAAGATTCATTTTGCTACTGTGTAACCTCGGAACCCTACTACTACTACTAATTTTCTTTCTTTCTTTTAATGACACACTGCATCCATTTTATTGAGTTTTGTTTGTATGAGGAAATTCAGAAATATATATTTTTAAGCCCTGCAATTCTGAACGAAGAAAGCATATGTATATGGTACATTAATCAGTGTTAAAACTAGGGGTAGTGAGGAACAAAAATGAAACAATATGCATTATAATGTTGGTCTTGTCCTTGTGTATGCATTGTATATATAAATGCCCGGAACCAAAGAATCATGCCACTAGGTCTCTGTACCTCAGGGAACTCCATGAACTCAAAAGCAGATTGTTGGCGGCTTTTGAAATGGGAAGGGGGCCTTTTTGAGTTTGTGGTATGGCAAAGTGATCTACAGTTTGAAAGGGGGGGAAATTATCAAAACTCCCAATGGGCCTTTGAAATACCAAAGTTCGATCTTATCCAATACTATTTATTTTTGAGATAGTATTATATTATTTTGCTTACCAAGACTGAAGACTTCTCCAATATTTGGAGCATGTTTTTGACACTGAGATATACCCTGGTGTGTGTTTGTTTTTTAATTCCAACTATGAGACTTTTTTTTTAGTGTAAAACTCTAGCTTTGTAGAAATTTTTGTCATTATGTTGGACTTACAAGTTCAAAATTAGCAGCCATCAGAGGCTGGTAACTACTGCCCACTACAAATTGTTTCTGCAATTACTTTTTTTTCTCTATCATCCTCTCCCTATTTTGTCCCAACATTTGCTAAGTCATTCATTACCATATGGTATCAAATGCACATATATTTTTTTTTATTTTGTGATTTTCTTTGGAGAATGGCATTTAGAAAGACACATGCCTCTATTCCTTCAAGGAGAAGATAATCCAATGCACTTCCTTTGATACTGCATGTAAATGTGGTCATAAGAAATTCTAACTATGATAATGTTTAGAATTTATCACCCACTGCCTCCTAGAATTGCAAAACATTTCCTATTTTACTGTACTTTAAATGCTACATTAGTCATGGTTAACAATATATATATATACAGAACAATCTATACATGAATTGTTAAAGATTCTTTAAGCAGAGAAACAAATTACAGTGCTTTCGCTGACAGGATTGTCGTTAGACTTTCTTATCTGAAACAACATTGATTTCTGTGGTAGACCTGGAAAATATTTTGAAAAATCTCCATGTCCAGCTTTTGATGAATGATTTCAGAAAGTGAATGACAAAGCTGTGCAATGCAAAGCATTTCAAATAAAGGAAAAATACTCTTGAGTAGAGAAATGTTAGTTCCATATAAACAGATTGGTCATTATATTGTACTCCATCTGTTGGGATATTTATAACTAATTAAGGGTGGCCAGATACCTTACAATGGAGGTTTTTCCAAGATTCAGAGAACTATGCATCTAGTTGTGGATCCAAGGAGTCTTTAGACTTTTCTTGTTGAACAGCAGGACTGCTCAATCTCTTAATGCCATATGGCAAACTGAAAAGAGAGGCAGTTTGGCATAGTGGTTAAGAGTGGCAGATTCTAATCTATAAGAAAAAGGCTATTCTGGAGATCATGGGAGTTGCATGGACAAAAGCCCTATGGTATGGGGGGCTGTAAAATTTGGTGAGGTTGAATGAAAAAAAACTGGCTTAATCCAACCCATTGAGCGAAGATGATTATTTTTATATTTTATTAACATTATTTTGTTTGTATCATCGTTTGACATACATGAAAGTAATTATTTCAAGGCAAGCTTAGAGGAGTTCACAAACTGAGTATTAAGCAAACTTCATTTTAAAAACACTGAAATAAGGTAAATGGAAGACAGAGAGGACTGGTTGGCTACTTGATGAAACAGGATGCTGGACTAGATAGACCACTGTAGAACAAGAAGATACAAGAAACCTAATAATGTTAAGACTGTGGAAACATCTCCATTTGATAGAAACTATGATCTTAACCAGACCCTTTAGATCAGGAGTGTCAAACATGTGGCTTGGGGGTTGAATCAGGCCCCTAGAGGGCTCCTATCAAGTCCCCGAGCAACTGACTATCATCTGCTTCTTTCTCCCTATCTCTTGCTTCCTTCTGCATAACAGCTGCTTTGCAAGTCTTGCTCAATTGCACAGGAGCTACAGAGCAAAAACTCTATTTTCTCCATTGGCTGAGGCTCCTCCCTTGGAGAGGAGGGGGAGAAGGTAGAGCTTGTTTGTCAAGTCTCTCTCAATCACACAGCAGAGCTACTGAGCCAAGCTTCTTTTCCTTCTGTTGGCAGAGGCTCCCCTCCTCCTGGTCCCCTGGGGGAAGAAGGAAAGAGCCAGAGTTTCCTTTGTCCAGTTCCCTGGATTCCATGGGAGAGATACAAAGAAGGCACCATTAAGACCAATGAGTGCTAATGTTTTAAGCATGTTTTTTTTTAAAAAAACAACAACAACATTTAATTGTGTTTGTGTCTCTGCTACCTAATCTTAAATAGGTATATACATGTCCTGGTCCAATACGGCCCAGCCCAACCTGACATGGCCCAGCCCCACAAGGTCTCATTTATGTCAGATTCAGCCCTCATAACAGATGAGTTTGATGCCCCTGCTTTAGATAGTAAGAAATTCACAAAGTTCCAAAGATGTTGTGATATTTTATGTAAGAAGTAATGTTGGGTGAGGCTAGAAGGCATCTTTACAATGCTATACTCCTTTATACTTCAAATTTCAGCAAACACTGCCAGAAGCACCCCCCCCCCCCAAAAAAAAAAATCACCATGTAGTTTTACAGCTCCTGCAGGTCCGTTTTTAAAATATGTGCCTTTAAGGCTGAGCAGGAAGCAGGAAACAGGAAACAGGAAGGGCTTCGGAGAACGGCTCCTCTTTTTGCTTTGCTTTCGTTTTCAGTTCAGGTAAAGTTCTGCAGGAACAAGACCCAGTAAGTATTTGTGTGTGTGAGAGAGGGAGGGGGCAGGGGATTCCCTGGTTTGGAGGCCCTTCCCGCTTTAGAAAGCGTGTGTGGGGGGGGAATGTCTACTGGGCACTCTATTATTCCCTATGGAGAACGATTCCCATAGGGAATAATGGGAAATTGATCTGCGGGTATTGGGGGCTCTGGGGCGGCTATGTTTTGAGGTAGAGGCACCAAATTTTTAGTATAGCATTTAGTGTTTCTCCCCAAAATACCCCCCAAGTTTCAAAACGATTGGACCAGGGGGTCCAATTCTATGAGCCCCAAAAGATGGTGCCCCTATCCTTCATTATTTTCTATGGAAGAAAGGCATTTAAAAAGGTGTGCTGTCTCTTTAAATGTGATGGCCAGAACTCCCTTGGAGTTCAATTATGCTTGTCACACCCTTGTTCCTGGCTCCACCCCCAATGTCTCCTGACTCCACCTCCAAAGTCCCCAGATATTTCTTGAATTGGACTTGGCAACCCTATGTCCTTGGGATTTCTAGAAAAACTGGAGAAAACATAATAGATATACCATATTTACCCCCCCCCCCAAAAAAAAAAAACTCAGAATGCAAGATGAACCTCCAAAGAAAAAGGTTATATACTGTACATAAGCCCAGGCTACCCTGATCTCACCAGGTCTCTGAAGCTAAGCAAGGTCAACTCTGGCTAGTATTTGGATAGGAGACTTCCCAGGAATACCATGACATGGAGACAGGCAATGGCAAACCACTTCTGAATGTCTTTTACCTTGAAAACTCTATGTTCTATGAGGTTGCCATAAATCAGCTGTGGCATGACCAAAAAACCCAAACAAACACATAACTAACTTGATGGAACAACGGCCCAATATAAAATCAAAATCCTGTCTTCCTTTTAGGTAAGTAGGATGAGCGTTTAATCGGCTAAATCCATCTGTATGGATTAGTTTTCATGAATGGATCACAATGTATGAGACACCTATTATACAGGAAGATGCAGGGGTGGAGGAGAGAAAACATGCTGGTAATTAATCCCTAAAGCATTAGGAGTTCATTGAAGATTCCTGATGTTCCGGTGGAAGATGGAGTTTTTCAAGCAACGAGTCTGCAATATTCAGACCATCACCCTTTTGCTTTGCGAGGGAACAGAAGGAGAAGCATCTGGCGAAGGAGGGAACAGCAGCAGGAGTGCCCATAAAACCACTAAATTGTAGGAGATTTACTTCTGAATGCTGGCTCCATCTGATTAGCAACTAAGAAGAGTGCTTGAAAAGCAAATAAGGAATCAGAAGAGCAATGAACAGCAAAAAAACCATTACCATATGTGGAGGGTGCTCAGCAGTGACAAGTTGTTTAGACAGAATGGAGTTAATTCCCTTGGGTGCTGTATGTGTGTGGGTCCCCCCCATATCTTTTCTTAATTCATCTGAGATGGCTGCACAAGGAAAATGTTTGCAAATGAATCTTTAGCATAATTTGAACACGTGGTTATAAACAATGGGGATTTACAAAGGAGCTTCTTGTTTGCAAATATGTATGTGGGTTTTTGGGGTTTTTTTAGGCTGACGTCTAGTTGGAATTTTTTCTATGTATTTCACAAGCAAGTTTCCCACCGAACAGCTGGAATGTTTGAAATCTGCAGGTATGCAAATATTGAAAAAGGACAGAGGAAGGTGTTTGGCTTCCTGAGAAGTGGATATGACTATGTATAAAACTTACCATTGTTTGTAGAGGGACAGGTCATTTGGAGCAAGGTAGAAGCTGAGATGTTCTTCAAACACAGTGCATTAGATTTCTGTCCCTCTTAGCTTACTACCACTACCTTTTCTGCATGACAAAGTAATAATGAGAAGATGGGCATGTGTACTCAATTACTGGGGACATAATTCAGATAAAATACTTCAGAGATGTTCAGAGCACATTGACAAATTTTCATCCGTTTCCATTTCTATTTTACATACAGAGCCGCCCAAGGGAATAATGAGGTGGTGAGTCCATCTGTTTCTAATATCATTAACCTAGCCTTCTTCCTAACCCACCATTTTGAAACTGATGAAAGGGGGGGGACTACGCAGCCACTGTTCCTGCCCCCTAACAGAATTTTATACACTATTTCTATGTCAGCAAGGCAAAAAAATAAAAAATCAGGATCAGACCTAACCATAAAGCACTGCCTTCACTAAAAACATCTCTGTAAGGAATACTTGCAATGCACTTGAAATAGCCAGTAAACTATGGTAAGTTTGGTGTTAAATTTCATTGTGCATACCTTTTTACCCTTCTGTTTTTATATTGTATTGCTGTTCATTTTGCTTGTTCTTCTTTCCTGTTGACTGGTTTTCTCAATGTTTGCAGTCTCCTTCATACAGTTCTCAGAGAAAGTATATCTGGACTGAATATAATGGCAGCTGTTATTCAAGTTATGTGAAAGTAATTTTTCATGACTGGCTCCTGTGGGTTTGGGGTAGGGTTGCCAAGTCCAATTCAAGAAATATCTGGGGACTTTGGGGGTGAAGCCAAGAGACACTGGGGTGGAGCCAAAAGCAAGGTTGTGACAAGCATAATTGAACTCCAAAGGGAGTTCTGGCCATCACATTTAAAGGGACCACACAACTTTTAAATACCTTCCTTCCATTGGAAATTATAAAGGAGCACCTTCTTTTGGGGCTCATAGAACTGGACCCTCTGGTCTAATCTTTTTGAAACTTGCAGAGTGATTTGAGGAGAGGCACCGGATGCTTTGCTGAAAATTTGGTGGCTCTGCTTCAAAAACAGTTTTTCTAGAGTTCCAGACACCCATTGATCCATTCTCCATTATACTCTATGGGAATTGATCTCAGGGAATAATGGAATACCCAACAGACATTTCCCTCCCTACCCCCACCCTGCTTTCTGATGACCCCGAAGCGTGGGTAGGGCCTCCAAACCAGAGGATCCCCTGCCCCCACCTGGGAATTGACAAGCTTAGTTTTGGGTAACATGAAAAGGCACCAGCTGAAAGACAGGTATCAGTTCTTGGGAAAGACCCATGCAACCAGCCCTATCCACATACTTTGGTCATCTAAATATTACCTCAACCACACAAAAGCTGTTCACCCCAAAATGGCTACCACAGAGATTTTTTTTTTTTAAGCCAGCACATTTATGTGGTTTTATTGCATACCAGGTACAAACAACACATTATGTTTCCTTCATTCAAGGTATAAGCTTTTCTGCACATGAAAGCTTATATTTTGAATAACATTCTGATGGTCTTAAAGGTGCCACTTGATTAAAACTTTGTTCTGCTGCTGCAGACCAACATGGCTACACACCTGAATGTTTCTTCCATTATATTTTTAAAATATCTTCCCTCCTACAACGTAGCTGTCAAGGCTAATGTTCCAAGGGGAAGGATGGCATGAAAAGAAGGAAACATTTTACCTTTCATTCCCATGTCATTTTTGTGCTGGGAAAAGTCACCTCTAAGGTATTTTTACTTTCCACCTGAGGGAAATGTATTTATGTCTATACTTCCTGTGCTCCCCCTGGCTGGGGATGAAACATTAACATTGGTTTGGGGTTTGTTAAGTTTCACAAGTTTGTTAAGTTTCATAAGTGTCTCATATTTGCTGAGTTTTTTATATATCAAAAGCAGATTTTATTTATTCAATTTATATCCTGCCCTTCCCACAAAAAGGCTCAGGGCAGCTTCCATCATAAAATCCACAGTATTAAACAAATCAACAAGTATGTATGTATGTGTGTAGATGGATAGATGGATGGATGGATGGATAGATGGATGATGGATGATACAGTGAATCAGCATAGCATATGACTCAACAGACCTCAACAAGAATTAGTTTGGTTTTAGGTGGTACATGTTTATGGAGTTTTCAGAAAAGTTTCAGTTTTGTTTTCTTACTAACTCAATAGTGGTTTATCATTCAGTGAAATGTCATAAGGTTTCTTCATGAAACATAATATTACACCCAGGATTCTCACTGTATGAGTGTGTAAGAAAGAGTTACTTTGAAGTACTTTTTCTAATTGCAATATAATTTTAGTAGCATGTTTGATTATTTCAAGGTACACTACACCTATCTGACATCCCGCTGAGCTTTGTTTTGTATCTTTCTAGCTTGTTGACACAAATGTAGGTATGCACATCCCATGGTTCTCTGTATGTGTGTACACATATACACACACTCAAATTGATTCAGGTGAGTAGCTGTGTTGGTTTGAAGCAACAAAACCAACACAGGATGATGGGATGATGAGTAAGTTAAGGAAAATGGCGGCGTGTGAGGAGCGTCGGAATGAAGCTCCTACAGACTTTAATACTTTGCAACTATTACCTGGGTCATAACTTGAGCTTTCAGATGTGGACTTTCTGCTGCTCTTTGTGGAATGCTAGGACAGCGTCTTTCAGCAGCATTTGACATGGTCGACTACAATCTAATGACCTACCACCTTGCCGACATTGGAGTCCAGGGGGTGGCCTTACAGTGGTTTTCCTCCTTCCTCCATGGTCAGGGACAAAGGGTGGTTATTGGTGAGCAGACCGCCCTGTGTCACCCACTATAATGTGGTGTACCACAAGGAGCTATTCTCTCGCTGATGATGTTCAACATCTATATGCGCCCCCTTGCCCAGATTGCCAGAGGTTTTGGGCTGGGTTGTCACCAGTATGCAGATGACACCCAGCTCTATCTGTTGATGGACGGCCACTCAGACTCTGCCCCAAATCATCTAACCGGGACATTGGAAGCAGTGACTGGTTGGTTGCAATTGAGCCAGCTGAAGCTTAATCCTACCAAGACGGAGGTCCTGTATTTGAGTGGGGGGGGGGGGGGGGGCTAGGATCGGGCATTTGGCTCCCCACCCTGGATGGTGCATCTCTTGTGCCAGCTCAGAAGGTGAAGAGTCTGGGTTTGATCTGGATGCCACCCTCTCTATGGAGGCCCAGATCACAGCAGTTGCACAATCTGCCTTTTACCATCTGCGGCAGGCCAAATAACTAGCGTCCTATCTGGCTCCCCAGGATGTAGCTACAGTGACCCATGCAACAGTCAGTTCCAGGTTGGACTACTGTAACTCGCTCTATGCAGCCTTGCCCTTGAGGCTGATCCGGAAACTCCAGCTGGTGCAGAATGCGGCAGCACGTTTGATGACTGAATTGCCTGTATGGACGAGCAGTCGGCCAATGCTGCGCAGCCTGCACTGGCTGCCAATCGAGTACCGGATCCACTTCAAGGTATTAGTACTGACGTTTAAAGCCTTGTGCGGCCTGGGACCGGCATACCAAAGGGACCGTCTCTTCCCATATGAGCCCCAGAGTCCAGTACGATCGGCCACTAAACATCTTCTGACCATCCCTGGCCCAAGGGACATTTGCCTTGCCTCCATCAGGGCCAGGGCTTTTTCGGCCCTGGCCTCGACCTGGTGGAATCAGCTCCCCATAGAGGTTCGGGCTCTCTCAGATCTGTTGCCATTCCGGAGAACATGTATGACACAGCTGTTCCACCAGGCCTTTGGCTGAGGCAGGCAGGTGTCGCTATCTTGCTATACCATCTAACTGGCCTCCCAGCACTGACAACACTGATACCACCGACCAGCAATACCGATTACCATCTAGACTGAGGAGAAAATTGGGCCGATATAGTTGGCATCTTTGGACACCAGGCTGTGTATTTAAGTGTCCACACTATCCACGCTGTTACTGGCTTAACTGTTTTAATTGTTAATGTTTTTAATTGTTTAACTGTTTTACTGTAATAATGTAATTATTGGTTTAACTGTTTATATGTTGGAATCCGCCCTGAGCCCAATTTGGGAAAGGGCAGAATATATATCCACAGAAATAAATAAATAAATAAAAACAAAGTTTGTATCCAGTGTCATGTTTAAGAGCAACAAAGTTTAATTCTGAATATAAGCTTTCGTATGCATGCACACTCAAAGTTATTAACTTACAGTGGAAGTTAAAGTTGAGAGTACTTTTAACTACATGCAAATATAGTTTAATTGAATACAAACAATTTGGTCTAAAATGTCATTTTTTTCTGCCTGTGGTGTCCATTGCTTATGCATGTATGCACCTTTATTTCCAAATGCATGTTCTTTGAGTCATATTATTATTTGCAACTATATTTCACAGAGGGGTGATATTCAGCTTAGTCATGGTGAAGTCAAACACATAAAGACATTCAAGAGGCCTCCATTGTAGAGAGCTGTTTCTAGGTCATAACATTTTATTGTGTACAATCAGCAAAGGTGGTGTGACTGGCAAACCCTACATTGTTTTTTGAAATTACTGTGCTACCAGTATGTTCCAATCAATGAGAACTTTTCAGCCATGAACTTTTATTGATTTGTATTCTCCTGGGCAACATAAATGGCCTTCCTTAAGTCTTCCAATTTCACTATCATGATTTATTTTTCTGGGAGAAAAATGGCTGCAGAAAGAATGATAGATTTATTTATGGAGTTGTGCTACTTCTACAAAACTTGGGGAAAACAAAGCCTTTTTAGCATACGAGCGCTGTGCTAGTGAGGATAACACTTGTGCTTCTGGGAAGGAGAACTTTAATTCTGGTTTCAGTTGAGTGATCGCTGCAGTAACCATCAAATGCAGTGAGGACACAGCCAAGATGAAAAGATGTTTGTGTACACCTGCATCTCCATATGGTAGAGTTTAGAATCTTCTCCCAGCACCAGTTATCCTGGGGTACTTTTGAAAGCAGTTCCCATGAGTATTTGTGCAGCTGAAAATGTGCTGCTAACATGGAACTTGATAGTTTGTATAACCACCACCTCTGTATGATCTCAGCCAGCCTGCCCTGTGAGTGCTTTCACAGGGACTACTTCGTAGATGAACAGCTTATAGCAGAAAATTATGTACCTACTAGAAATAAGGCCCGTTGTGGAGAAAAAAATGCAACAGGCTCTAGAAAGAGGATCTGGGTGAGTGCTCTTCACCCTTGTTGTCTACCCACCCCTCAAGTGAAGGCATTCACTCCCTCCCCATCTCAAGGGGAGCTGATCTCTACCATCTGGAGAACAGTTGTAATACTGAGTGATCTCCAGCCCTCACTTGGAGATTGGCAACAGTAGTTCCCCAGGTCCCACCCCCCTCAAACCCCACCATCTCTGGGCCCTAACCCTTAAATCTCCAGGATTTTTCTAGCCCGGAGTTGGCAACCCTATCTCCCTCTTTGACTTCAGGTTTCCATCACCTTCCTCCTCCTTTCAGCCTCCATATAGGAAAATGACAGTCTTTCTTCACAATGGCGGGGGTGGGGTGGGACCAAAGCAGTTTACATCATTCTCCTTTCCCTCCATTTGATCTGAACAACAACCTTGTGAGGCAGGTTAGTTTGGGAGTCTGTGACTGGTCCAAAATCACCCAGTCAGCTTCCATAGCAAGAAGCTGGGTCTGGCAGATCCCGCTCGGAAGCCTTAACTCCTATGCCACATTGGCTGTCATAGGCGGGCTGCTGCTGAACAGTAGCAAGCAGCCAGGTGTAGGATAGCCAACCCCAGATGGAGCCATCCCTTTACCTGCCCCTCTGACTTCAGGTTTCCATTGCCTTCCCCCTCTCTGTGGCCTCTACATAGGAAAATAACAGTCTTTCTTCACTCTGTGTGTGTGTGTGTGGGGGGAGGGTCAAAGTAGCTTACATCATTGTTCTCTCCCCGTTGATCTGAACAACAACCCTGTGATCTGAACCCCGTTGATCTGAACAACCCCGTTGATCTGAACAACAACCTCTCCCCTTCCGAAGAGGGTTCAGGTTAAAGATAGGTTGAGGTTTAGGTAAGAAGTATCTTTCATTTCATACTGAAAGGTATAGTCTTGATGGGAAAAATTTTTTGGATGTTTTTGCATTCTCCATTTTAGCCTGTTTTTATCATTACAGTGAATGGGTCCATAAATTGTTCAGGGTGGTGAGAACCAGAGAGGATTGTGAGGCACTCCAAAGGGATCTGTTGAGGCTGGGTGAGTCGGCGTCAACGTGGCAGATGAGGTTGAATGTGGCCAAGTGCAAAGTAATGCACATTGGGGCCAAAAATCCCAGCTACAAATACAAGTTGATGGGCTGTGAACTGGCAGAGACTGACCAAGAGAGAGATCTTGGGGTCGTGGTAGATAACTGACTGAAAATGTCAAGACAGTGTGTGATTGCAATAAAAAAGGCCTACGCCATGCTGGGAATTATTAGGAAGGGAATTGAAAACAAATCAGCCAGTATCATAATGCCCCTGTATAAATCGATAGTGCGGTCTCATTTGGAATACTGTCTACAATTCTGGTCACCGCACCTCAAAAAGGATATTATAGCACTGGAAAAAGTCCAGAAAAGGGCTACTAGAATGATTAAAGGGTTGGAACACTTTCCCTATGAAGAAAGGTTAAAACGCTTGGGGCTCTTTAGCTTAGAGAAACGTCGACTGCGGGGTGACATGATAGAGATTTACAAGATTATGCATGGGATGGAGAAAGCGGAGGAAGAAGTGAATGGGCCCATAAATTTTCTCCCCTTCTCACAATACAAGAACTCATGGGCATTCGATGAAATTGCTGAGCAGTCAGGTTAAAACGGATAAAAGGAAGTACTTTTTCACCCAAAGGGTGATTAACATGTGGAATTCACTGCCACAGGAGGTGATGGTGACTACAAGCATAGCCAGCTTCAAGAGGGGGTTAGATAAAAATATGGAGCAGAGGTCCATCAGTGGCTATTAGCCACAGTGTGTATATATGTGTGTGTGTGTGTGTGTGTGTGTATATATATATATATATATATATAATTTTTTGGGCCACACACTGATCCAACATGGCTTCTCTTATGCTCTTATGTTCATAGGGTTAGGGTGAAGGTTTGAGGCATATTTATGTTCGGGTTAAAGTTAGGTTTAGGGTTGAATAACTAGTATCTTTAATATCATATTGAAAGGTATACTCTTAATGGGGAAAAAAATTGCATGCTTTTCCATTCTGCATTATAGCCTATGGGAATCATTACACTGAATTGGAATTATTACAGAGCAAGGCAGCCCACCCCTGCAGGGATTGAGTCCCTCCTGTGCTCTGATTGACCGAAGCAATCCAATGGTCTCCAAAAATCTGTCATTTTAAGGGTTAAGTAACCCTGAAAGGTTATTTAACCTTAAAATGTTTGATTTAAGGAGAACATTGGAATATCCTGCTGAGTTTAGTTTTGGTCGATCAGGAAAGGCAGCTCACCCCTACGGGGATGGGGGCCCTCCTGTGCACCGAATGACCAAAGGAATCCAACGGTCTCCAAAAATTTGTCGTTTCAAGGGTTATTATACTTAAAGGTATACTGTTGTTTTGGAAAAAATTGGATGTATTTCTGTTCTTCATTATAACCTATGAGATTCATTACAGTGAATGAGCCCATAGGGTTAAAGTTAGGGTTATGGTTCGAGTCATAGTTATGTTCGGGTTAAATATAGAGTTAGGTTTAGGTTTGTGTAAGATGTATTTTTCATACACCCTAATTTTTGAATGAGAGAGATTCACTAGTTTGATCTAATGTACTGTTTGTGCATATGAAGTAGCATGGTAGTACTGGTTCTGCTCAGGGACACGGCACTGCCTGTGGGGGAGAGGCCCCTGCAGCTGCTCTGCAGATTTGGGGGCTCTCCCTCAAATCCCCTGCTCCCCAGAATCAGTTTTCTCACTGTTATTACAGTGGGAAAACTGACTGCTTTTTCCCCAGCATTGGGAGAAATGGGCCTTTTGGGGTGCCCCTAGAATGGGAACCCCTGGTCCAATCTTTCTGAAACTTGGGGGTTATGTAGGGAAGTGGCCCTTGCAGCTGCCCCACAAATTTGGGGCTTCTACCTCAAACTCCTTGCCCCCCAGCCACACTTCATTGTACCCTATTTTGCCATTGACTTCAATAGCCCATAGGGAATAATGGAAAGATAGGGGCACCCTCTTTGTGTGCCCACAGAATTGGACCATTGGTCCAATCTTTTTGAAACTTGGGGGTTTTGTAGGAGAGAGTCTTCTGAAGCTTTCTGGAGAATTTGGAGTCTCTACCTCAAACTCTGTGCCCCCCAGTTGCACTTCATTATACCCTATTTTGCCTTTGATTTCAATGGCCCTTAGGATATAATGGGGCTGAATGGCCGCCGAATTTCAGCGGCAATTTCCGGCTGCAGTATATGACTCCAGAATTAGATCAGAGAATCTGATTTGGCTCTATACTGCTTTAATACAGCTGAATCAGCTGTTATTTGAGGGTGTATTCAGTTCGACCAAATCAAATGCACACTCCTAGTAGTCACTTTCTCAAAAAAAGAGATCAGGTTAGTCTGACATGACTTGTTCTTGAGAAACTCATGCTGGCTCTTAGTAATCAAATCCATTCTTTCTAAATGTTTCAGGACTGACTGTTTGATGATTTGTTCTAAAACTTTTCCAGGTATAGACATCAAGCTGACAGGTCAGTAGTTACCCGGATCCTCTTTTTTCCCCTTCTTGAAGATGAGGACGACATTCGCCCGCCTCCAATCTTCTGGCACCTCTCCTGTTCTCCAAGAATTCTCAAAAATAATAGCCAGAGACTCAGAAATTACATCTGCAAGCTCTTGTAGAACCCTTGGATGCAGTTCATCTGACCCTGATGACTTAGTTTCACTTAAAAGAAACTAGGTGTTTATGTACTACCCCTATGCTGATCCTAGGTGAGAACTTCATACCCTCCTTATATGTTCTGTTTTTGCCATGTTGCGCACTGTTTCCCTCAAAAGAGAAGACAGGAAAAGTAGGAATTGAGCAGTTCCGCCCTCTCTTCATTACCTGTTACAATTTCACTTTCCTGCCCTCGCAATGGGCCTACCATGTCCTTGCTCTTTTTCTTACTCTGAACATAAGAAAAGAACCCTTTTTTGTTGTTTTTAGCATCTTTGGACCGCCTAAGCTCATACTGAGTTTTAGCTTTCCTAACTTTTTCTCGGTTTTCATAATTTTTATTGATTTTAGCTATAAAAAGAGAAAGCATATGCATAGATACAGAAACAACAAGAGGGAGGGGTGGGTTCAGAATGGGAAACCAGAAACAAAGAAAGCTGCAAATATATCAGTTACATTTCTACCTCAAAACAACATACCCAATTCTTTCTACCTACAAGTATTGAATTTTTTTCTTTATATTCTACTGTCTTCATTTTCTATTATACACTTTTTACTAATCTGTTGCTTAAGATACGAGTCTAAACTATTCTTCTTCAGCACATATAGATATAAAAAGTCAGAGAGGTCACAACACAAAACTAACTGGCTAAACTTAACCATATCAAAAGTACAAGCTGACTTGTTATTTTAGTGGTCATCATTTGGATAAGCATAAAAAACAAATATCTCTTTATCCTTCTAACTTACTTATTTCAAATGGAGAGAAAGAAAGCAAATTTAAAATAACATAAAAAGTAGAGAGATAAAAAAGCGGCAAACAAAAAACAATAGTTTACCTGTCTCAATATAAACAGTTTCTCCAGTCAAACATATTAAGAGCAGATCTACCAGATTACAAAATAATTGTGTTGTCTGCCTTCTTAAAAATTGATCCAAGTTAATTGTTTATTTATGTAAAATTCCTTCTAAAGCTTTTGGATGCTATAACTTTTGTATCCATATTGCTCTGAGAGGCACAAATCTAATATACCATAACAGCCACAACTCCCACACTTATTTATTTTTATCTAAAAAAACAAACAAAGCATCTATTATCTCTATAGCTCGCTCTTTAATACATAGCTCTATTTAACTTTATTTTTTAAAAAAAGAATATAGAAAATAACAGACAAAAAGAGAAGCATCCATGTCCCAAGGATCTCACTTGACCTTTTGAAATCGCATGTCAGTTCTTGTTAAGAGTTCCATATTAGCCAATTACCTACAGAAAGAAAAACAATTTAAAATCCCTTCTTCTTGAAAGTTTTCCATGTCTTGATTTTTTTTACTGAAATGTGCCTCCTCTCTCCTTAGTGCGTTCACCCCCATCTCGGTAAAAATAATAAGGCTCCCTTGCCATCACTTCCTCTCAGAAAAGCTTTAGTCGGTCTTGATTTCCGGTCCTTCTTAATAACTGTGCAATCTGGCTCCATTTTAATTTTCTTCAGCTTCTTTCCCAACGGATCTTTATCCATTTGACTTCACCGAGATCTCTTTAACACTCTGCTCATGTAGATGTAAGGTTTTGCTGCCTTTCAGAAGAAGAGCTCCCATTTGTTTTTTATCAACTTTGTTAATGAACCAAGGTCCTGCTTTAGACAGATTATGGCATCCATTATATCTTTTTTATGAAACATTTTGCTGTGCAGTGCCATTTTTCTCCACAGAATAACTCAGTCTAGTAATCAAAGTTGAAAAGTAACTCACAAACCCAGTTAGTCTGTTCTTGCAAATCTCCCCCAGCTGTGTGTTTTGATTGTTGTCATTTCAGTCCCACTCAAGCAACAAATACAAATCTCTCTAAAATATACCTCGTTTTTGTTCAGACCAAATTATCTGGGTAATGGTCTCCTTGTCACTTATTCAATCATAAACTGGGTTGATTTAAGTATCTATATTCAGTCTAATTCAGATTGTTGCAAATGCTCAAAGCTGTTCTTTGCTTTTTTAAAGCCACACTTGTGGAAAAGTGGGGGGGGGGAATTCACCTCTTTTCCTTCCTTTGAACTGTCCCATTTGTTGTTATGTAAAACAACCCATTAGCCGATGGTATTGAAGAGCAAACTTACTTGCGAATAAGAATTTCAGTGCCTAAGGTAGAAAAGCGATGCATCAGACGTTTGTTAGGAGAAGAAAGCAAGCGGCCAGGTGTTCACCTCTTTCTGACGGCGGAGGACTGGAGCACACAAGAAGGACAGGGAACAGCTGTCGCTATTTCCCTGACTCCCTGCAAAGCCCCATGCTAACAGGAGACCCCTCCAGGGTCTCCCTAGAGATGCCGCAACTGCGGCACCTCTCCACCCGCCTGGTTCAGGGGGGTCGCTAGAGACGAACTCCACGGACCCCCACTGAGCTTAAGGCGACGAAGCCCGGAAGTCCCTCCTAACTTTTTCTCTACAAGCACTGGTGATTTGTTTATATTCATCCTTGGTTATAAGGCCCTCCTTCCAGTTGCTAAAGGAGTCTTTTTTATTTCTCAAGTCTTTAGAGAGCTGTTTATGGAGCCATTTTGGCTTCTTTAGGCTTTTTCCATTTTTTCTTCGCATGGGAATCGTCTGTGATTGCGCTTTCAGTATTTCACTTTTAAGAAACTCCCACCCTTCCTGAACCCCCTTCCTCCTAAGTATTTCTGACCATAGGATTTTACCTAGCATAGCTCTAAGTTTATTGAAGTTTGCCTTTCTGAAGTCCAACCTATGTCTGACTATGTTTAGCTTTTCCCTTCTCTGAGACTGTAAATTCCAAAATCACATGGTCACTACTGCCCAGGGTGCCCACTATTTCCACTTCTTCAATCAATTCTTCCTTGTTGGTGAGAATCCAATCAAATCCAATGGAATGGAAATCATTATAGTGATAGGCAGCCTTGCATGATCCACATGGCTTGAAAAGAGACTGTAGTGATTCTGAAAATTGGCCACAACAAATTCTTTGTCAGATATGGAGATGCCATAGATCCCTGGAGACATCTATGCAGATGCCAGAGATCTACGGGGATGCTAGATATATCCTAGTGCATATGTTTGAATGTTGCTCAGATATTATACCAAACTGGCCTCCACATGCTCCTGCAATGGTCTCGTGAGGCATGAGCTGCAAATATGAGCCAGACCATAATGCTTTTTCTTCTCATGAAATTGTGCAAAGGGTGCCTTTGATATATGGTTTACTGTGAAATCTGACAGAAAATCAAAGACAGGAGTTGTTGCTGTACTTGGGTCGAGATTAGTGGCCAAGTTTCAAACCACTGTCTATTAGGGGATTGAAGAATATGTTATATTAATTCTATTACTGTGGGCAAAACCATTCAGAAACTCAGTGGCTTTCAAACATGCTTATGGAACTCTTATATTTTATTTTTCTGTATGGCACATGAAAAAGAATAATAGAGCACTTAAATCCACTAATGAGATATTTTTATTTCCGATAGTGTAATAGTCGCCATGGAAAAGAAATAGATAAATCATGGACTTTGTTGCTAGAAAGAGAAAGGGAAACCATGAGATACATTTTTAAACTATTGGAAATCAGTTATGGATTTCAAGGTGGACTGAAATCTAGTTAAAAATCCAAACAGTCAATTGATTGAGTGGTCTGACTTCCATTCTTCAGCTCCTTGGTCTCCCTCTATTTAGCTCCCAAGTAAAGTCCATGCAGATGTTAACTTTTTTTAAAAAAAAGTCTGCCTCATTCACTAGACTTATTTAACATCTCGAACAATGTGTCCAACTGAGTTCTGTAATCATTCTTCCAGCAGGTCCAACAGGGGAATAAAGGGCAAATCAAGAGGTGAAGTTTTGATCATCTAGTGTCAGACTGACTTGAAAAGGGGCAGGGACATCCCTTGGGGATCTCATATCTCTCAGGAAGTTGCCTAGCTAGGTCTGGAAATAACTAGTGGGAATGTGTATTGCACTGAAACCACAGTTGAAAATGTACTTGGAGAATGTTCAGGGGGAAAATGCCTATGAAGTGTCACACATCACAGCCCTAAATCATATTAGGCAGCATGGCTCCCAAGATCAAACCATTTCCGATATTCCCCTAGAGAAATCTGAACAGTGACAGATGCTTCTTCATTGCAGAACTAATACACAGTATACACAATACTTCCTCATTGCAGAACTAATACACAGTATACATTCACAGAGATAAAAGTAACCCTAGTTTTCCTATTGCAAGGTTGATCGAAAACATAACACCAGTTTTACAATCCAAGGCTGATCTATGCATCACAAACACAGATGGCTTGAAAAAGAAATTAGATTCAGGGAGGAGAGGTCTATCAGTGGCTACTAGCCATGATCACTAAAGGGAATCTCCACATTTAGCACACAATAACACACTTGGCTATGGAAGTCCAGCAGACAAAATGTACACGAATGGGTTACTATAGACATAATCCATGCAGCTTTCTCACTGTCACCATTCCAGAGGACCAAGACAAGGAATGTACATCTTTTTTATAAGTTAAGATTCTTTTCTTTAAAAAAGTTGGATAATTTGGGTGGATGGAGGAGGGCCAAGGCCATCAGGAAGCAGCAGAAGAACCTGTATGTGTAAGACATTACTGCTTGACTTAGAACCATTTCAAGTGTTCCATGAAAAGCAACTGTTTGAGGGGGCTGCTCACAGTCTTGTGACTTGAACAGAGGAAGTTTCACATATCACTGTTACATGATTGATCCTCAGAGAGGACGTTGCTATTGCTGCCTTGTCCCTTGGCCGGCACTGCCAGGTGTCATATTATGGTGAGGTTAGCATACTGTATGTCTTTGAGAACAGGGTCACAGAATTGATCCCACTGGCTTTAGGTTACCATGGCTTCTTGACAGAGAGAGAGAGAGAGAGGGAGGGAGGAAACCCACTTAAAGTGGCCAATGGGTTACTGCTGAATGTGACATCTGAATGCACCATAGAGTCTGATCCATTTGGGATATATGAGATGGGCATCTTGTTCCGGAAAAAAATTGACAGGGCTACCCATTGAAAATCTATGCATTCTGCCACATTAATATTCAGATACATTGTAAGAAGTCTTAGTTAATATGCTGCGCTTAGAGTTATAGATAATGGAATAATGGTCGGTATAGATAACATTATGGAAATGAGATCACATAATGAAGTATTAAAATAAGAAACATGCTCATTGCTTGTTAGTTCATCAATTTCATGTTACGTTAAATGGTTATTAACAAAAGGCATGTGTCCTTGAATATGTTAGCATTCATAAATGAACACTAATATGGCACTGACAATTCCTGATTGCTCTTCCTTGTGTGGGTGCCATTTATTATCTAGTGTGCCCTGGAGTAGTTTCATTGACTTCAATGGCATTGCACCATATAGATATACCAAATACAAACCTATGCATTTTCATAACAACAATGCAAAAGATGTAAATCCAATCTGTTCACTCAAAACCTTGACACTTTAAGTACACTATACCTCTATAAATGTTTTAGTGAATTATCTTTGAAGTTGAATGTCTTCATTAGATGTTAGTGTTTAGTTTAGAGCATTTCAAGGCATCCAATTTACTCATTATAGAACGTTGCGGTAAAAACGAAAAGAGGGGAGAGACTGTCGTCATTTAACTTATGTAGTTTTTCACATGTGCCTTCAGAGAACCGTAACAATTTGCTCTTTCATTTTGAAAGACATATCCTTGCTTGATGCACAGCATATAAAAATTCTACTGTACAATAGGGCAATCCTGGCTTACTGATCTATTTGCCAACTCTGGATTTGTATATTCCTGGAGATTTGGGGTGGAATGTCATGGATTCCTCTTCTCCCAAGCCCAGGCAGAGCAGGAACGCATGTTTAGGGATGAGACAAAACCAATTACGAAAGTCCTAAAGGGAGTCTAAGCCCTCTCTCCAGATTAAACATTAGGCTGCCATCAGATCCTTTGATTTTCCCAACAACTCCAGAGTAAGAACAGTCAAAACTTTGGGCCTTTCAGGGAATTATTGATTTGCAGTCTGAGTTTCTAAACAAAATATTAACTGTGGATGGAGCAGTCCAAGGCTTCTGAATTTAGCTTCTGAGGCTTTGGAGGAAAACAAACAAACACCATGTTAATAAAATAAATTTTATTTAACATTCAAAAATATCTTTAAAAGACATGAGAGTGATGGGACAAAAGAAATGAAACTAAATTTATCTAGAACCCCTAGCACTTGCCAAGCAGATCGCATCCTTTGGAACCTGATGGTAAATTAAGTTCAACATCCTCAGAGACAGAGTAATGCCTTCAGCCATCGGGAACAGCAATTAGCTATTTGGCCACTGACATGCTGCCTTGCCAGGGGTTCAACAGCTGCAAAACCCATGCAAAACAGGGGTCATCTAATAGAAATTGATTCTATTTGTCTCTGGGCTCTAGAGCCAGTCGCAATCCATGGGGTGATGTAATCTCTTCCCTTTGTTACTAGGAAACCAAGGTTGCATGCAGCCAACTTGTAGCCTTGTTTCCCAGGGTCTGAGGTGTTTTGTTCGGTTACATGGAATTTTCCAATTATGAAGCCTTGTAAAGAATGGTACCAAGCTTCTTCCAGGTGCAGATAGTTTACTTTGAAGGTCACTTACCAATTATCTCTTGAGAAAATGCATAGCCAAGTGGCCTAGTCAAAATCTTTTAGCTAGGCCTGCTTGACCAAAGTGTTGTAAGGAACCAAAAATCCACTATAGAGGAGGGAAGGAGTTCAGTAGGTATTTGATCAGTTATAATTCTGAGAGGTCCCCAGGCCTCTTCTCTAGGTTGGAAAACCTACCATAAATGACTGCTAAACAGAACAGCCTGTAACCTAACAATACCTAAAACATTCATGAAATTGTCAGCCGTTCAGTAATGTACATTTCAAAACATAGCCTGAAAACATAAATACACTCCCTTGAAATTAAGATTCAAGATCAATGGGACCAACTGTGAGTAGAAATCACTGGGCTAAATGATATCCAGAGGAAGACTTCCTGCATCAGATTATAAGGAAGGTGATGTTACTTGAGCCGATAGATGCACAAAACCCTACAAGTTTGGCTCATATCTTGTTTGCTGGTCAAGAACACAGGGACCAGATTTTTCAACAGCTGGTTCAAAAAGTTTGTCAGTGATCAAAAGTGATTTGTTTGTCAGTGATCAACAGGTTGCTGCACTGTATTCCTTCTTAGACAGTGTAATTGGCTTTTAGCATATGTGTCTTCTCGCAGTGTGAAAGCTTGCTGAACAAAGACTTCAGATCTCTTTGCTGTGTTTCAGCCTTCACCAAACAGAGATTGGGGAGAGGGATTAGAAGCTCATTTCAAGAGCAATCACCCAACATAGGGTTCCCAGCCTCCTGCAGGGGGTAGGGGTTCCCTGGTTTGGGTGGCCCCAACCCACCAGCATGGATCTGGCTGGTGGGGGGATCCCTGTCCCCAATGAGCCCCATCATCACCCAACATGCCCAGCATGATGATGTCACCCAGAAGTGATGTCATCGCACTGGGCACATCGCATGGGGGATGCTCTAGCATTTGGGTAAGAATTCTATGGTGGAAAAATAGTAGGACCTGGCAATCCTACCCCAACATGATGCAAATAGATGGCAGTAAGTTTGAACTTCCTTCTTTCTGACCTCTCTTGCACAATGCTGATGCTCTTCTCCCTGCACATGCCAGGAGAGACAACATGCTGTCTGCTTCTGGCACCATGAGGCATGTAGTGTATCAGTAAATGACATGCGACCAGGCGCAGGGGCAACTGGGCTGTCCCAGGAGCCCCAGCGCAGGGCGCGAGTTCCCCCGCCAATCAACAGCTGTGGCGGGAAGTTCAACTGGTCAGGATTGGCCTGACCAGCCAGTAGGCTGTACCGGGAGTTGTATATAAGCGGGACCCGGCCCGCGTGTTCCCTCTCTTGCAACGTGCTCCTAATAAACAATGTTGCCCTACTCTCGTCTCCGCTTCGAGTACGTTACACTGGCGACGAGGATGGGATCCTAGCCTTATCGGCTACGACGGAGATCTTGGGCAACGAACGACCGGCCACGGCCGCCGCCACCACCATGGCCAACCAGGGCGGAATCACCGGCCACCTCGAGCCCTTCGACCCTGCAAATCCAGAGGGCTGGGAGTCCTACTCGGAACGGGTCGAGTTCTACCTCCGGGCCAACAAGGTTACCGACGCCGGAGCAAAGAGGGATGTTCTCCTGAGCGTATGCGGGCCTGCCACGTTCGAGATCGCTAAGGGTCTCTCGGCGCCCGCCCGCCTGGCGGAGAAATCCTACGAGGAGATCATCAGACTCCTCACGGGCCACTTCTTGCCGCAGCCCTCCCGGGTAGCTCGCAGATTCCTGTTCCACAGGAGGGACCAGGCGGCAGGAGAATCGGCCGCCGACTATCTGGCGGCCCTCCGCAAGATCGCCGGGAACTGCAACTTCCCCCAGCTGGAAGACACCCTGGCCGACAGATTCACGTGGGGCCTCCGCGACGAGAGGCTCCAACAGAAGCTCTTCGCCAAAGAAGAGCTCACCCTCCAGAGCGCCTTCAGCGAAGCGGTGGCGTTCGAGAGGACCTCCAGGACTTTTCCCAAGACCCGGTCAGACGCCGTTCACCACGAGGAGCTGGACCACGACCGCATGGAGGAGAGAGAAGCCTACCAGCTGCGTCGCCCCGCCGGCCCACCCAACAGAGCGGCCCAACGCCCCCGAGCGGCCGAGCGACCACCAGTGTCGGAGAGGGTTCCGGCCACCAAGTGCGCCAGCTGCGGCGACTCCCACGATCGGAGAGACTGCCAGTACCGGACCTGGGACTGCCGGAGTTGCGGGAAGACCGGCCACATCGCCAGGGCTTGCCGGGCCAAGCTCAACCGTCGGAGGCCGACCACGCACCACGAGTCAGCGGAGTCCCACTCAGCAGACTCCATGTCCCTACAGGTACTGAACTTGCCCCACGCCACCCCCGATAAAATTAAAGTGGCAGTCCTCATCGAAGGGAACCCCTGCCAAATGGAGGTGGACTCAGGTTCCTCCATTTCCCTCATAGCGGAGGAGACCCTGAGGGAACTGTGCCCCCGGCAGCGGCTGCAACTACGGCCGGCGAACTTCATACTCCGGGACCTTCAGAAGAACCCGGTGCAAATTGCGGGGTGGGCGCGGGTGCAAGTTGAGAGGGGGTCCTTCCACGGGCCGCTGGACATCCTGGTGGTAAAGCGCCAACTTGCCACCCTGCTGGGGCTGGATTGGTTCAAACCCTTGGGGATACGCGTGGAGGGGGTGGGGCAAACCTTAACGCCCAGCGGGTTCGGGGAGATTTGCAAAGAGTTCCCCGAGGTATTCGATGGGTCCCTGGGAAGCTACAAGGGGCCGGCCATCTCCCTGCCCCTAGACCCCACGGTCAGGCCGATCCGGCTCAAGGCAAGGAGGGTCCCGTTCGCTTTAAAGCCAAAAATAGAGGCCGAACTAGACCGCCTCACAGCCCAGGGTGTCCTGGAGCCTGTGGACTATGCCACCTGGGAGACCCCCATCGTAACCCCCATCAAGCCAAACGGGGAGGTGCGGATCTGTGCAGACTATAAATGCACGATAAACAAGGCACTGCAGGATAACCCCTACCCAGTGCCGGTGGTAAACCACGTTCTGGCGGCCCTAGCGGGGTCCAAGATCTTCGGGAAGCTGGACCTGGCACAGGCCTACCAACAGCTCCCGGTAGATGCTAAGACGGCGGAAGCCCAAACGATAGTAACGCACAGGGGGGCCTTCCGGGTGAGGAGGCTACAGTTCGGGGTAAGCGTCGCTCCGGGGATCTTCCAGAGTATAATGGACGCTCTCCTTAAAGGGATCCCCGGAGTCCAGCCGTTCTTCGACGACGTTTTAGTCGCCGCCCCGGACCCCGAAGAATTCGGCAACCGCCTAAGAGAGGTGCTCCGCCGGTTCCAGGCTGCGGGGCTAAAAGTCAAGAGGGAGAAGTGCCTGCTGGGGGTTCCGCGGGTGGAGTTCCTGGGGTTCGCCGTGGACGCAGCGGGAAGAAAAGACACGGGCCATCGTGCAAGCTCCGGCCCCCACCTGCAAAGCGGAGCTCCAAAGCTTCTTGGGGGTCCTTAACTTTTACCACTCATTCCTCCCCCACAAGGCAGCCCTAGCAGAGCCCCTTCACCGCCTCCTGGATAAAAAAACCCCTTGGGTTTGGGGCAAACGCCAAGCCGCAGCGTTTCAGGCGGTCAAGGACGTTCTGGTGTCCAATGCGGTGCTCCACCATTTTGACGAGGGCCTCCCCATCATCTTGGCTTGCGATGCATCGCCGTATGGGGTGGGAGCAGTCCTGGGGCACCAACTCCCGGACGGGAGGGAGGTGCCGGTAGCATACTACTCCCGCACACTGACACCAGCAGAGCGCAATTACGCACAGATAGATAAGGAGGCTCTGGCGATCGTGGCGGGGGTCCGCAAGTTCCATGAGTATCTGTACGGGCGGAGGTTCACCACAGCCATGGACCACAAGCCCCTCTTAGGTCTGCTGGCCCCAGATCGACAAACCCCCCAAATCCTGTCACAGCGTGTGTTGAGGTGGAATCAATTCCTCAACTCCTACACTTACACACTGATACACCGGGCCGGCAAGGCTATGGGCCACGCTGACGCGCTCAGCCGTTTGCCGCTGCCGGAAATGGGTCCAGACCCCGCCCCCGCACACCAGGTAATGCTGATGGAAAGCCTCCCAGAGCCACCCCTACACGCAGCGGAGGTCGCCAAGGCCACCCAGAAACACAAGACACTGGCACGGGTGCTCGACTGGGTGGTAAGGGGGTGGCCAGAGGGAAACATGGGGGAAGAATTCAAACCCTATAAAGTCAGGAGGGAGGAACTGGCAGCCCACAAGGGGTGCTTACTATGGGGAAGTAGGGTAGTGATTCCGCCCCCGCTGCAAAAGCGTGTTCTAGAATCCCTCCATGAGACCCACCCCGGCATAGTGCGAATGAAGGCCCTGGCTAGAAGCTACGTCTGGTGGCCGGGAATGGACGGGGAGATTGAGAGTTGGGTCCGCAGGTGCCGGACGTGCCAGGAGTCGCGGCCCGAGCCTCCCAGCGCCCCAGCCACTAGGTGGGAGTCCACCAGGAAACCATGGTCGAGACTCCACATCGACTTCGCGGGGCCATTCCAGGGGCAGATCTTTATGATAATCGTGGACGCCTACACCAAATGGCTGGAGGTCATCCCCGTAGGGTCCACCTCGTCCGCCGCCGCAATCAAGGCGCTACGCAGGGTCCTATGTACACACGGTATCCCGGACACCATAGTCTCCGATAACGGGACTGCGTTCACCTCAGCCGACTTCCAGGCATTCCTCCAGCGATACCTGATTAGGCACATAAGGTCGGCCCCCTTCCACCCAGCCACCAACGGTCAGGCTGAGCGGATGGTCCGCACCACCAAGGAAGCCCTGGGCCGAATAGTACAGGGAGACTGGGACCACCAGTTAGCGGCATTCCTATTCGACAATAGGATCACCCCCAACCCGGTCACAGGGGTCAGCCCGGCCGAGCTCCTCATGGGGCGAAAGCTCATAACCCGGCTGGACAGATTACACCCCGACCGGGCGTCAGACACCCGCGAGAGCCCCGAGGTCCGGGACGCAGTCCGGGGGTTCTTCGCGGGCGACCCAGTCTACGCCCGGAACTACGCAAGGGGCCCCACTTGGGTGGCGGGCCGAGTACTACGAGTCACGGGGTCCCGCCACTATGACATATCAACTGAGGAGGGCCAGGTACTAAGGCGGCACATAGACCAATTGCGGCGCCGCACGCTACCAGAGGAGCTGGCGGACACCGACGAGGCAAGATCCGGAGGGGAGCCCAGCGGGGACCAGCCAGAGAACGCGGCCCCAACACCCCCAACGCTGGTCCAGGTAGCCCCGGAACCGCCAGAGCCAGAGGGACCCGCAGAAGCAGTCCGGTCGCCACCGTCCGCACCAGCCGCACCAACCGCGGTGGCCACGCCTCCCCCACAGGACCTCCCTAGGCGATCCACCAGGGAGCGCCGACCCCCCGCCTATCTTCAAGACTATGTTCCTTAACCAGGGGGGGAGGGGTGTAGTGTATCAGTAAATGACATGCGACCAGGCGCAGGGGCAACTGGGCTGTCCCAGGAGCCCCAGCGCAGGGCGCGAGTTCCCCCGCCAATCAACAGCTGTGGCGGGAAGTTCAACTGGTCAGGATTGGCCTGACCAGCCAGTAGGCTGTACCGGGAGTTGTATATAAGCGGGACCCGGCCCGCGTGTTCCCTCTCTTGCAACGTGCTCCTAATAAACAATGTTGCCCTACTCTCGTCTCCGCTTCGAGTACGTTACAAGGCAGATGGCCTTATTGCCATCTGCTTCCATCCTCAGCTAGTAAGTTAGTAATCTATCCTGTCTCTTTCCTATCCAATGTATACTTCTCTAATAAAGAGTGGAATATTTTCTTCTTTTAAACGTGCATTGTGGCTCTGTGTAGCTCTGTAAGCTGAGCAACCTGGCTAAGTGATGCTCCTGCATTTGTAGCTTTATTTAAGCACTCTGCTAATTAGTAGGAACTGGCCTAACTGTACCAGTTAACCTCAAGAGTAACTTAGGAGGGACCAGGCATTCAGGTTCAATCCTATCCATCCTGACCCAACTCCATGTGTTCCTGGGGCAGCCTTAGTGAGCCTCAGATAGGAATGGACAGAGTTAAATCTCAACCTGATGTGCCTCTTTCCCAACAGGAACTTCCTCACTTGCTAGCTTTTTCTTCTTGACTCTGAATTGCCCTCCACCTTAAATCAAAGGGACCACATGGCTCACAAGAAACCACCCCCACACAAAATCTGTTTGGCTACGTGATGTTTTTCCTGCCCTGCCTGTCTTGTCATCACCATGGCAATGTCACTGGGATAGGTCGACAAGATTGTTTTACCAATGTTTTGACAAGATTGTTTTACCTTTCATTTTCCCTATCTGGCTTTGACTAGCTGTTCTGCATTTCAGGATGGGTCGCTAACCAACTTGATTTGCAGAACCAAGCATAAAATGTCCTCAAGGAAAAGTTAAATAACAATTACTTCTGAGGGGTGATTGCTGAGATGCCTCTTTTGGGGGAGTGGAATCCTTCCAATATAAGAGACAGTATTAAAATGAGCTGAAAAAAAAAAAAAAAAAAGATGAGACCAGTACCTTCTGGATATGTTCCCTTGTGACTATGTACTAAGCATTTACAAAGAACTTCATACAAGAGGCTTAACTTAGAAAAGGCAATAGATTCTCCCTTCTTTTAGTTCCCACAGGCTAGTGTCTGAACCTTTCTTTTATTACTAAAGGCTTTGGCTTGCTTCAATCTATTGCAAACCTTCATAAATATTTCAATAAATACTATTCTGTGAATCTGATTAGGAAGAAAGTGGCGCTGGTTTCCTTTTCATGAGCCACATTGTTTATGACCATGGATTTGAAGTAAATCTTATAGGACAGGTTCATAGTCTCTCTTTGACTTCATTCTGTCTCCTGGCCTCTGCTATTTTAATCGAAAATGAGTTTTAATATTGCCAAGATTGTTCCTTTCCCCTCTTGTTTTCCTCCACCCATTGTATCTCTTGGGACTTCTTTCTTTGTTGTTGTTGTGTGTTTTTTTGGGGGGGGGGGAGAAAATCAAGATGGCAGTAGGTAAGATCTACTTGTCAACAATACTGGTTCTTCTATTTTGAGAGTTGGGGATTGTATTATATGCAACATTTTCATCTCATTCAAATCAAATGAATGCATTTCAGTCACCTTCAGTAAACCTACAAATAATTGATCCTATGGGATGTACCAGGATTAGCGCTACAGGGTAGGCATTCATAACCCAGCTGGGATACAGAAAGGGCCTTCTCTATAACCATCACTAAATACAGTATTTCAACATTGCTAGTAAATAATCCTTTTGAGCTCAGATTTTGTTCATTTTATTTATTACTTTTGTATCTTTCATTTTCTCAAAGAGGCTTAGGATAGTGTATGGTTCACGGGGATTTTCCCCATTTTATCCTGAATGTTTGCTGTTTAATAAATAGCAACAGCTTCTACGGTGTATTCAGTTTTTGCTAAGTTCCAGCCACCTGAGATATGTATCCTACCATTTTCTCTTACATCAGAAATAGTAAAACATGGGATCTGTTTTTGTCCAATAAGTAATAAAATCTACGAATTATCCACATCTAATAAAAATAAAATCTACTAATAAAAAGTATGGTAGAGACAGCATTTCTTTTCTCTTCCTTTCCACATTTCTATTCTGCTACAAAGTCAAATTGTTTTCATAACTTGTTCCCATGACAGCAAGCCATGCTGTGACTTTTTTTTGGTTTTGTTTTGTCTTTGTTTTGGTGCAGTGACTGTAGCCATGATATGCATGTGTCAACGTCGCAGCTTGCATAATAAAACTGGTGTTTTCCAAGCCTGACCTGAATAGCCCAGGCAAGCCCAATCTCATCAGATCTTGGAAGCTAAGCAGGATTGACCCTGGCAAGTATTTGGATGGGAGATTGCCAAGGCAGCAAGCCACCTCTCTGAATGTGTCCTTGACTCCCAGCCTCGCTAGGGGTCACCAGAAGTCAGCCATGACATTCAGGTATGCACATGCACCCCCCTCCCCCACAGAGACACATACATTTTTTAAAAAACCTGATCTTATTCAGTTGAACAAAGCAGGAGTCAAGTTGCACCTTTAAGACCAACAAAGTTTTATTCTTTGTTAGTCTTAAAGGTGCGGCTTGACTCCTGCTTTGTTCAACTGCTTCAGACCAACACAGCTGCCCTCTTGGACTGATCTTATTCAGAGCTGTCAGTGGGTTGCTTCAGATGCTTCACAGAAAGAAACTTTTATAAAGAAATACTCAAGGCAATCTGCAGTAGGGAGGGAGGGTTGACATATATGAAATGGTCTAAAATCAGTTTTCTTTCTGCATAAATTCAGCTGCTACACTCTCTTCCCCCACCCATAACTCAGAAGACAGATCATGAATTCTGCAGTTCCTGTGTTCTCTAGTGTTTTTCAGATATGGAGCTGCATTGCTAGAATCAATAGGTGGGTATGTGTTGTATGTGTGCATAGATATTCTGCCCAGTTCAGGTATTCAGGCAGTCCAAGTTATGTAGCATCAACTTATACTTCCATTGTCTACATATATCATCCATCATTCTCAATCATACCATCAATTCCTTCCTTGTATATAGAAATTTCCACTTACCAGACAGACACTTTCATGGATTTGCAAATACAGACTCAAAGATCTGGCTGGCGATTGAATTTCCAGAGGAAATTTAAACAGCACTGGATAAAACTAAGAACAGAATCAATGAGGGGGGTGGTGGTTCCAAGAGAAGACAGTGATCATCTTAACATATAACATTTGCTCACAGCAGTTCCTTGCTTCTTGCATTTTTCTCCTCCCACTCATTTGATTTACCCTTTCCCTATCTCCCCTTCTTTTGACTTCTTGCCCTCTGTTTGGAATACAGATTCCCTCTTCCTGTAACTGGCTTTGATGCAATCAGTGCCACATCTAGGTCACAAGATCTACAGAAAACCAATTCAACTCATACAGATCGCTATTTACACAAGAACTCCAATCATCACCCTCGACAAAAAAGAGGCATAATCAAAACATTAATAGACGATGCAAAGTGGATATGTGAACCACATTTTAGCAACGATGAACTAAATAATCTAAACCACGCACTTCAAGCAAATGGTTACTCTAAGAATGGAATCAAAAGAGCAATTAAACCAAGGATTAAACAAACAATTGAAGAAAAAACAGTCTCCCACAAAAAAAGTGTTTTTGCCATATATCAAAGGAATCACTGATCAGATGGGAAAACTTATGAAGAAACATAACCTACAAACAGTGTTCAGACCCACCAGAAAAATACATCAGATGCTACAATCTGCAAAAGACAGAAGAGACCTCCTTGCTTCTGCAGGAGTATACCGCATTCTCTGCAGTTGTGGACAAGTTTATATCGGGACCACACCACGTAGCATCCAGACAAGAATAAAAGAACATGAAAGACACTGCAGACTTGGCCAACCTAAATAATCAGCGGTGGCTGAACATAGCCTAACTCAAACAAGACATAGTATCTTATTCCAAGTCACTGTAATGCTGGACAACACATCCAATTATCATGTTAGATTACACAGAGAAGCCATTGGAATCCAGAAACATAAACACAATTTCAACAGGAAGGAAGGAAGTTTAAAAATGAATAGGGCATGGCTTCCAGTCCTGAAAAACACAAAATGCCCTACAGCTTGCAACAGCACTACAGGTAAGATAAGAATTTCAATAGCCAATCCATATACAAAAGAACCCCCTCAGGTAAGCTTCTCCATTAGCATCTCACAGCCCAGTAAGCTCCCACAAGATAATGACTCAGCCCTACCCCACCTGCCTGTGTAGATATAAATTACATGCCTTCCAACTTCTTCTCAATTTGACCCAGAGAGAACTCCAGTTTTCTGGGTTACACCTCTGAGGATTCCAGTGACAGTTGCTGGTGAAAAATCAGGTCTCACAATGCCAAGACCACGGCCACACAGCATGGAAAATCTACAATAGCCAATGGACTCCACCCATGAAAACCTTCGACAACATATAACATAGTGCCACATCTCTTAACATTGCTTCCTTTTTGAACATCGGCCACAATCCTCCCTGGGGGGGCATAAAGTAGACTGGCCACAGCATGCTAAAGCATGCTGGGGCCCTCATCTCAGCAAGCTGCTTTCCCTGGTTTATTTAACATGTTTATCTGTTGCCATTCCACAACTCTGTCATATATTAATAAGAAACAAACAAAAGTGAAAAGAAAACAACAACAAAAGAAACACATGGTCATCACAACAAAATAATAATAATAATAAAATCTTATTTATACCCCGCCCTCCCCACCAAGGCAGGCTCAGGGCGGCTTACAGGTATGGCAAAGCCATTGAACAATAAAACAGTTACACAATTCAATAAAATTACAATTTATGGTTAAATTTTTACATAATCTAAAACAATCTAAAAACAGTCTAAAATAATCTTTACTCGCTGTTATCTCAGTTATTAGTATTTGTGATGGCGTGATGTTTATTTCAAGCTCCATCTTGAAAGGCTAGCCAGAAGAGGGCGGTTTTGCACGCCCTACGGAATTGACTAAGGACCCCTAGGGCCCGCACCTCTTCCGGCAGCTGGTTCCACCATTGGGGTGCTTTTATAGAGAAGGCCTGTTCTCTAGTTATTTTTAGTTTGGCCTCCTTGTAGCTGAGACATCCAACAAAAAAGCCCCCCCTCTCGGGATGAAGATACCACCTCTATGCTGAAGATACCACTCTACGAGGCAAAGATCAAATAAATTTTAGAAACCTCCAGCACCAGTTTTGGAGACTGTACATAGGACAAATGGGGCAATCTGGTTTTAATTTAGTTTTAATATGTTTTGACTATTTATTAATGTATTGTTGTGAAGCCAAGCAGCCTAATTATCTATTGTAATCTTCCCTGAGCCCGCTTGAAGGGAAGACAAAATATAAATCTGAAAAATAAATAAATAAAATCAACCAATCAAGCATAAAGCCAGAAGCAGAAAGTCATTCTAAGAAAATAGAATTGTTTTTTTTTACATGGTACTCACTAGCAAGCATTCTCTCCGGACCACCACACCAAAAGCTCATGTCTCAAGCAGCCACATGCCTAATTTTGTAACACAGAGGGTCATCTTGAGCACGAATGCAGAGAACACTGACATTAACATGATCACCAGGCAAGCTTACCTTGATAGAACTTCCTTGCTCACATGCAAAGTGAGCTCCATATTAGATCACCTAATTTTGTTGCTGTTGAAATCTTTCTCAAACACTATGCTGAATGAATCTGAACTTGTTTGGTGGCTTTTTGTACTACAGGGCCCAACTATGCATTGATAGTAAAAAAAGAAGGTGCCACTTGTTATGTGAGGAGACATAATTCAAGTAGATCCAAATAGGCAGCCGTGTTGGTCCGAAGTAGTAGAACAAAATAGGAGTCGATTGCACCTTTAAGACCAACTTAGTTTTATTCAGAATGTAAGCTTTCATGTGCATGCACACTTCTTCAGACGAGGAATGAGGTACAGTAAGCAGAGTACAGTAAGCATAGCTGGTGGGGTTTGGAATGCCAAGTGGTACAAAGTTAAAAACCAATAGCAGAATAGTGAAATTAACAAATTCAGAAAACCTTTGATCTTGGTTGAATTGGCATGGGAAACCATAACACAGTAACATGTCAGAATGTGAGAATGCCTGTTAATTATTCTATTGCTAATAAACCTGGGTCAAAAAAGAAGGCATTTCTTTCCCAGAAGTTTTTCCTGTCCAACTAATCTACCTTTTAACATGTAACATCATTCTAGTTTGCCATTAGGAAAAAATACATTAAAATATAGTAGAAGATGGGTTTAATATATGTAATGAGATAAACAGCCAATATTCCTAGTTTGAGTATGTCAATACAAAAGCATTATTCTGATACACTATCCTAAAAGAGAAGTACATCTACTATATTTTAATACATCTTTTACTATATTTTAATGTATTTTTTCCTAATGGCAAACTAGAATGATATATATATTTATGTTATATGTTAAAAGGTAAATTTTGTTCTAATAATCCAAGTAGTAAGTTACAACTCAAAAATCACATTTTTTTTCTTTTAAAAAGGAAAAAAAAAAAGCTGAAGGCATTAGTTGTGTCTAGCTTAGTGAAGAGGCTATAGCCTTGAGAAGAAGATATAACCACAGTCCTCAGAAACCTAAAGAAGAGGGCAAAGTTTTATTCACATGGAAGAAGGCAAAAAAAATAAATAGCAGATTTCAGCTAGAAATTAAGAGAAACTGTGGTTCAGCACTGGAAACAATTACTTCGGTCCTTCCAGTATAGGACAGTCAGCCCATATTTCAGAAATGTATTGAATAGAAGGTTAGACAAGATGGCCTTTCATCCCTATGACTACTACCCAAATTGCAGATATGTTCCGTCAAGGGGAAGGCAACTCCATCCCCCAATACTTCCTTCTTTTTTGGATTAAATTTATCAGCTGATATCTAGCTCATTACCAATTAGAACACCTGTGAGCATACAATAATACAACTTATACTTCACCACTACTGTGCTATCATTTTGTTTAGTCTTTTTGATGAAGACTCCATACACATCTACCACAACTTCCTTGCAGGAAAGCAACTTGCCCACCTAAAATGATCCTTAGTGAAAATTAATGGGGTTTCACCTATATATGAGCAAAAGATTATTCATACAATTAAGTGCTATATCAACAGTGCAATGCAAACAAAGAACTCAATGAAAATGAATATTCAAATATTGAACTGCAAACAGGTTAATTATCAATTTAAAGCACTTGTGTAGAATACAAATATATTTGCTTGCAACTTTTCTTCAGCATTGATGAAAATGGATGGTATTTTGGGACCAAGTATGCCTATTAAACTGATGTGATGCATTACCATGCTGGCACAGAAATAATGAACACAGATGGTGGGTCTATTACTTCTCTAGGAAGAAATTTGTCTTTTTCCTCCCTTCCTAAGTCTCAAATCTGCATGCTACTTTCTCAAGTCAAGCTACCTCATGGGAATCTTTAATTTTTTTTCATTACTTGTACATTAGTAGGGGGAAAACGCAACACATTTTTCAACTCAACAGGTTTCATATTTTGTCTGAAACAAAGTCAATTGAGAGGTAATTTTACATACCATGCCAAGATCTCAGTAGGCCCACTTATTGTCAATAAATCACTTAAAAACGACAGTGAAATTTAGACGTTAGCATAATCATTGTACGAATAGAACCTGGAGAGTGAAAAAATCACACATAATTAAAGCTATATGATATTTCAGCTGTGAACTTTGGTAGCTGTGGTATAATATCTATTATGTGATTCTGGATTCTTGTTGCTGCTGGGATGTTCTGAGTATTACCATTTCCATTTATGGTCCAAATGAGCCTACCATCAGTTGGTTACTCATGTACCATTTGAATCACACCCAGAATGGCTCAGATCCCAGTCCCCAGAGATGCCCCTAAAAATCTGGAGAAGTTCAGAATAGGAATCCCAGCAGTCAAGACCCCTGTGCTTGATTGTCTGTCTCACTAGCTATTGGTAGTCAATTCAAGACTGGCAGATGGAGCTGTGCTTGGCCACAGTTGTCCTTCATCCATTCACTCAATATGCTGACACACACATGATACAAAAGAGGTGTTTGCCTTGATTGTCTTGATCTTGCTGAGATGTGGGAAGCTGTGTGGTTCCTCTCTCAAGTGTTCCTGCCTTGACCATCAAAGACGGTGCGTGTGTCTAAAGTGCAGTTGAGTCTCAGTTGACTTATGGAGACCCCAGCAAGTGAGAAGCAGAGGTCATTGCCATTTTGTGTACAGTCTTCCTTGGTGGGCTCCCTTCCAAATACCGAGACTGACCCTGCTTAGCTTTCAAGATCTGACAAGATTGGGCAATATCATGCAGCCTCCCCTCCCACCAAAGGATCCTTATTTTCCGTTTATAAAATGTTGAAGCGTATAGAAACTGTACCAAGAATCCTCACCTTGAAAAGTATTTATATCAATACAGAAATCCTATAAAGTGTCATTACAGTTACTGACTCACCTGATCAATGGCTTTGCCTATGTGATTAAGGAAAAAAAAATAAAATCTGACAGAATTAAAATACTTATCTACCTTAATTACTTGTAATATTAAATCAGAACAAGATAATGCTGAATGTTTAAAGACTAAAGAGAGAAAAAAGCCTATCAGTACATATAATTAACAAACTTATCATCCCGACAAACAATTTACAAATGAAAAGCAGCTTCCAGGAACAAACTAGTAAATACATCAAAACCAAGGAAGAGCTTAACTACACCTCTCTAAGAGCATCCAGGGCTCAGAGTCAAATGGGCACCTTCAAGCCACCACTGTATGGACATCATGTAACTGATTGCATTGTTGAGCAAGCATTCTTGTGACCTCATAGAGAAGAAAGGCGGAGAGGAAAGGTGACTGGCTGAGTCCAAACTGATTGAAAGGAACTCTGTCCAGCATATGGTACAATCATTTTTAAAGAACTAAACATTTAGGAACTGAAAACAGGGTCACACTTGTGTAGGTATAGCACTCTGTTCATACCAGAGACCACAGTCTGACAACCTCACATCACCTTTGCTCATTGATGAAGGTCTTTCAACTTGATGGATTCCTTTTCCTGTCCTCTGGCTTTTGAAGCAAGCAAGCCAAGAGCTGTCTTCTTTTAAAGCTTCTTGTAATTTCATGATGGACTTGATTGAGTTTCCCACAGAACAGAACTCAAACACATTTAGCATTGTTCATTATCTTGATAGGTGGCTATGAGAGGGAAATTCTCTTGAGTGCAAGTGTGAAAATTTTTTAAAAGGGCACTTCTAGCATCTTCTAAAGAGGCAAAGTAGGGAAAGGGTTTTCCATGGACAAGTAAAATAGGGGCTTTCCAGACTGAACTGAAACTCTCAAAAATATATTTCTCCGTGCATAAATGCTCAGTACACTTCTCATTGTTACAGCCTTCTAAGAGCTTTGACTCCTTTGGATGTAGAAAAGTGTAACTCTCATTAGGACTGCATGGACTGTGGCTGAAGTTTGATAGTCTCTGTCCTGTTGCCCAAAGAATCAAAATAGTATAGGTAGTTGGCAGTTGGCTGTCCCATTAATTGCGTAAATATTTGCATTGTGTCTGGTTGTAGGTCTGATGTTAGCACATGCTTTTGCCTAAGAAGATAGTTTCAAAATTTAAAAAAAACAACAAACAGTCTTCAGCATAAAGCTTATTCAAGAATCAGAACAGTGGACTGTTGTGGGGATCCTTTGCTAGTCATGGTATAGCTGAGATGATCATTGTGAAATTGTTATAGTCATCAGGGCTTCTTTTGAGCAGGAACACACAGGAACGCAATTCTGGCCGGCTTGGCATCAGGAAGTGTGGCCTAATATGTAAATGAATTCCTGCTGGGCTTTTCCTACAAAAAAGCCCTATGCAAAACAATTGTGATGTCAGGGGGTGTGGCCTAATATGCAAACGAGTTCCCGCTGGGCTTTTCTACAAAGAAAGCCCTGACAGTGATGTTTTCAAACCATTGCCTCATGTGAAGGATGCACCTGAGTTTTGGCGATAATTATTTTGTTGATACTTATGAAGACTGAACTCACGTCCTACTGGTTCGCTTGCTTGTGGGATGCAGTTGTTTTGAAGTGAACACCTTGTCTGATTGCTAAATTGCATCAGTCAATTACAACTTGCAGGAAACAATGACATACCTATGTTTCTAGGCATGTATCCACTGGAATACCTAGGAAGTAAACATCTTGCTAAATTGTTGAGTTGACTCTGACTCTGCCTTTGTGTCTGCCACGGCCACTGCATTAAGTTCTGCAAAGGCCATGTACATTTTGGGGCACTCTCACCTTATGAGGGTGAACTTCTCTAGTGGCAGCAGAGAGCTTAGCTAAGCAAGTGAAAGGGTTGCTGTCAATTTGAATATTAGAATGAATGCTTGAAAGTTCTCGTTACAAAATTGTCAGACAGTCTTCCAAGGAGGATATTGTTAGGAATACCATGCAGCCATAAGAAGCCTTCCTCATAATAGATTTATTAATGATAGTAAACATCATGGGTGATAGCAAAATAACCATTCCACAGAAGTCAAAAGATCAACACTCACAGTTCTGCTCAAAACCATGTCCTAGAGATTTCACCAATATCATCTGAACTCTGATCACGTTCAGGTTACATTACCATAATAAACTCTATGTGGAGCTGTCTTTGAAGCCTGTCCAGAAGTTCCAAATGGTACAGAATATGTTAGCAAGATAATTTACTGACAGGAGATGCAGAGATCATGTGCAGCCAGCAGGTCTGATGAACAAGAACTTTCATTTGTACCTAGAGAAACATTGGCAGATAGGGTCATCGTGGATGCCTGGAGCCAACCCTGTCACTAGGCAAACTAGGTGATTGCCTAGGGTGCTGGCCTTTTGGGGGTGCTGAATTGGATGCCCCATGTGACTTGGTGATGTTATCAGTGTGTGGGGGGAGGCATCAGAAGTTAGCCTTGCCTAGGGTGCCAGACTGTCTAGGGCTAGCCCTGCCTGGGGACATGTAATGACCAATGTCCCCTCTAAGCTGCAGAGTCTTGTGAGCAAAAATTCCACTTTGTGAGCTACTGGCATTAAAGTTGTGAGCTACTGCATAAATTAGTGTGCTCTGGGGTCATCCTTCCTGAGCTAAGACAAAAATGTGTGAGCTTGAGGCTAAAAATCTGTGAGCTAGCTCATGCTAACTCAGCTTAGAGGGAACACTGGTAATGACCCACTCTGAAGTTGTCACCTTTTGAAAGGATTGCCAAGGGTGGAGGGAAGAGTACATGTGGCCACTGTTTGCATCCCTCCAGGTTCTACTGATGATCATCACAGCTGCCATTGCCAAAGCTTTTGTTTAAGAGAGGGAAAACACTTTGCCTTGGGTTTGTACAAGGAGGATCCCACATTTCTCTCTCTTTTGCTCAATGATACATTGTGAGGAACAGCCACAGCATGACAAATTCACAATCCTCTTAAAACTAATTTTCACAGAGGTGGGAAGAAAGCAGGGTTTTATTGAAGGGTAAAAAGAAAACAGTAGAGAGGATGAATTAATGTATATAAATAGCCTTGTTAATGATTATTATTTAGCTTATTTATAGCCTGCTTTTCTTACGGAAGCAGATTACAGAGTATGGAAAGAGGAAAAAAATGTAATCATACAGTATAGGACATCAGATGAACAATGCAAGAGGACTAGAAGTGCAACATTGAATGATAGTGAGTGATGATGTGAACATAAAGTATAAGATATACTGTGGACAGTAAAATTAACAGTGTAAAAGAAGTAGGAATACAAAACTGAAGGCAAATACCAATATACTAACAGTAGGAAGCTAAGCAGAGTTGACCTTGGTTAATGCTTATGTGGGACACCACCAAGGGCATCCAAGGTTGCTATGCAGTAACAGCAAGCCACTTCTGTTCATCTCTTGCCTTGAAAACCCAGTGGGGTCACCATGAATTGGCTGTAACTTGACAATACTTTCTGCTACAAAGGTGCACATCCCCTGATCTTCAAAGTATCTCTATAGGATGGCATTAGTCACTGTATCAGACTGCTGATAGATCCTGTAAGAGCAACAGCAAGGCACGCCCTTTGTCTCTATCCAATTGGAGATAGTCGGCTAAAGTTACCAACACTGTCTCCATTTCATAGCCTGATCTGACGGAAAGACAGATGGATTAACCAGGAAGGTATGGAGTGCTACTGCTCTCTAGATGATCTTGCCAAAAAAGGGAATGATGAAGACTAGGTGATAAATGGGACCGCCTCTCCCCATACGTCCTTTGGAGGGCCTTAAGATCGGCTGATCAATGTTGACTGGTAGTCCCATGAGTGGACAAGTTTTACCAGCACTTCCCTCTTGCTGAGCGCCAGTGCCACTTTCACCTGCATTTTGATTAGGCAACAATCAGACCACACCCCTTTGACCAGATCTTCCTCTAAAGATTCTGTACAAAAGATTCAATCTAAGGCATGCCCTTCAGAACCTGGGTTACCAGAGAGGCTATGAAACTTTCTGTTGGCCCAATTATGGTCCCATCAGTAGGTACATTAAAATCACCCAGATAAATTGTCTCAATTTCACATTACCCAAGTTCTCCCTGAAACCTAACAATCTCCTCCTTTTTTAAGGCATTTGGGGCTTGGATCAAATCGATTTTTATTTGTTCCAAAGATAAATTCAGATTTTTGAATGAAAACGTTCCAACTCCCCCAAAGTCTTGAGGTATTTTCTAACACAGACCTGGCAGCTGTAAATTATCCCCATCCAAGTCAGATTCTTGAAGAATTTGGGAACTTAATTCCTCAGCATTACCATCCGACCATGGGGCATGGTTCCCCTAACCTGGGTCATTATAAATATCATGTCTAGTTTGTTTGCTAGTAACCCAGCTCAAGATGTTAACAGTTATAAAAATGATGTCCAGAATAACATAACATCCCTAACATATGTAGTTACCATCCATTAAGATGTCTGTCACCGTCTACCTTCTCTCTTGAGCACAGGAAACCATATCAACTTATGGTTCCTCTGCTGAAGCTTCCTGCAATTGAAATAAATGAAGAGTTCTTTTTCAGCTGTCACCAGGTTTTCCCAGGCAATAGAATCTTTAGTTATTGGCTCACCTGCTCATGACAGGCCAGGATACTCAAAGGATTGCCTTCTCTGTATCAACCTGCCTGATCAGCATTGGAGGCCCTGCTCTTTCCCCCTCATCTTCTGAGGCAAGTTAAGGTGGTAGCCAGACCCAGGTTATTCTTTGTGGCGGCGTCTTGGCTGAATTCCTATTGCAGTTCTGTTTGCTCATGTATTTTGTTTATGTTATCCAGGTTTTGTCTGGATGGTCCTCACAGAATTTTTTATGGCAGAGGTGGGTGTAAGTGTTGAAAGATCATTAGTTATTATATTGTTGTCATATCATGTATCTTTGCAGTGGCGTGTGTGTGTAAGAACATGGGCCTATGCTAGGGTTGCCAGCTCTGGCTTGAGAAATCCCTGGAAATTTCAGGGCACTACCTGAGGGGGTGGGGTTTGGGGAGGAAGGAACACAGCAGGGATGTGATGCTTTTCCCTCCAGGGAACTGATCTCTGTAGGCTGGAATTCTCATTCCAGAACTCAGGACCCAAGCTGGAGGCTGGAAACTCTAGCTATAGCTAAGCTTCTAGAGTTTTGGCCCCCCCTGGTGGATTTCCTGATGGCACTTTGGTTTTGGCCACTGTTCGACAAGGGTGTTGGATTAGATGGGCTGTTGGTTTGATCCAACATGGCTTATCTTATGTTCTTATTTATTTTTATTTTATTTTATTGGATTTATATCCTGCCCTCCCCACAAGCGGGCTCAGGGTGGCTAACAACCATTATGGCCGTAAGACATAGAATCATAAAACAACCAATAACAAATACTATATAATATCATAAAATACAATATATACATCATTTGAAAATACAGCAATGAGTGAAACATCATCACCGGTACCATCCAATGATCTCATAAAGTACACCATTGAATATTGATGCAGCAATGATGGCAAAGACAATCAGTTCTGTGGCGACTTGGCAGCAATCTCCCAATCATAAGTCTACCATTTTAAAGCAGACTTAAGTAGTTAGATGGGTTCGTTGACATCAGAGCCGAAAAGGAATGTTGTGGCACACTAAAAGTCTAACCTCTCAAGTACCAGATCTGGTTCAACGTGTTGGTCCTTACCTTTAAGGCCCTTTACGGCCAGGGGCCTGCATATCTTCGGGACCGTCTCTCCCCATATGGGCTCTGAGATCTGCTGCTCAACATCTTCTCATAGTCCCTGGTCCTAAGGACACCCAGCTGGCTTCAATGAGGGCCAGGGCCTTTTCAGTCTGGGCCCCTACCTGGTGGAACGAGCTCCCACTGGAGAGCCGGGCCCTGCAGGACTTATCAAGGTTTCGCAGGGCCTGTAAGCTGGAGCTCTTCCGTCAGGCTTTTAATTAATCCAGTGGGCATCCTTTAAAGTCATCACTTCCCCCAGCATTTCACCATTATGATGTTATGCTGTTAGCCATCACCCATATGCTATTTACCACCTATGTCTGTAAGATTGTTTATCGTGCTGCTCCTGTTTTGTGATGTCTATTTTTATGATATTATTTTAACCCTGTTGTTTTATTGTTGTAAGCAGCCCTGAGCCCACTTGCAGGATAAGGCGGGATATAAATCTAAAAATTAAATTAAACTAGGCAGCAAAGAAATCACAAAGTTCCCTTTTTGTTATCATTTTCAGGATAAATACGGCTCCATTTCTGCCGCAATGTAATCTAACCATATCACAATCTTGTCTTTTGAAATGTATGATATTCTTGTCATTTGATGATGTTCACATAGGTGACACTTCAACGCAAACATCATTGCCAGCCATCTACGTTGACTAAACTCCTCATTTACATGCAAGGCAGCCTCCTCCCCTTGCCAGATTAGCTCAATGTTTGACCTTACTATTGAGATTGCTACAAGGTCATGATTGGATTGTGGCTGGATTTATACCCTTTATGATGCAATTTGTGACCACTTCAGTGAACTGTTGGTGATTCCAGAATATGTACATTTCTAGCTGATGACAGTTGCCTTTGAGCAGAAGTTGTAGCAAGAAGATTTAAAAAACAGGATTCATTTAATACCTTGGAAATGATTATTTATAAATTGCATTCTTTCCCCAAGTTGCATTCTCCCTGGTCCTGTAACAGTTTTTAATTGTGTGCTGAAACTGTGGCATGCCGACTGCAGGAGTTATTTCCATAACACAGGATCATTGACCAGACACACTTTTCTGCAAAGAGCACATGTTGATAACCAACTCAGGGAAATTTTTAGCCAAAGCATTTCAACAATTCCAGATGACAAACTAGAACAGGATCTTCCGAGAATGACAAAAATGCATTTTGCATAACACCCTTCGGAAAGGAGGGACTGGCTTAATAGCAGAGCACGATGAATAAACGTGCTAGATATTGTGGTATCCCTGCAGCAGAGCTGTTGTTCATGCTGAATGAATATAATGAAGCACCGTAGAAGCTTAAGTCTGGTAACAGGATTGCTGAAGTAGAGGAGTGTTTATTACCAATCTGTTGCAAATCAGTCTTGCTCCTAAAGTTCAGGATGAACAGAGAGCTATTTGTCTATCCCAAGAGCTCAACAATCTTACATTATTGTACTATGGAGGGAGGGATTCCCTAGTTTTTACCCCTATTATGAATGCTTGTTGCTCCCTCTGTATCATACAAGCAGGGGCCCAGATTAGGTCCACAGTGTTGTTTTTATTTGAAATTGTTCAAGATTTTATCTTCCTTGGCTCTATCATCAACCCAAAAAAATCAGAAAGAGATTGAAACTGAGAAGGGCCAGAAAGGATTCTTAAGTGTAGGGAGATATTGCTGGTGATGACCAAAATCAAGTTTTCATGCCATGGTATTCCCCATTACTATGTATGAGTGTGAAAGCTGAATGATGACAAAAGTTGACAGGAAATAGGCTTACCAGTTCCCAGGTCCTGGCAGGGGTTCCCCTGGTTTTGTAGGCTCCTTCCCACCAGCTCCCAGCTGGTCAGCAAGGGGAAGCTGCACTCCAACAGCCACAGTGTGCCTTTCCACCTTGGAATGCTTAGAAGATGCTTGGGAGCTTAGAAGAAGCTTGGAAACTTGGATGGTGTGTGTGCTTTTAAATCTCAGTAGGAGCAAGGCTGAATGGAGGTGGGGGCGAGCGAGCAGAGCAATGTGGCTGTTTCCAGCAAGTCAGTGAAACTGCGAAAAAGGAAGAGAACCCAGCCCCTCCATTTGATTTACATTCCTTTCAGAAGTCATTTGCATAGTAAAGAGTCAACCAGAACCTTTTGTTTCCTGTGATAGTCTGAAGAAGTCAAAATACAGCAGCTGGTTACATATAGCAACTCCTGTGAGTAAATTGCCTCAGTGAGATCATAAAAGTGTGTGCCTGCAAACTGCATTTATTTTGGCTGCTTTGTAATGTGTGTGGGTGTTTCATTTTCATTTAGTGGAAGTTCAGCAAGCTGCTGAGGATTAGGATATGAAGACTGTATTCAGGGGAACTGCACTGCTGTATTTTTATTTGCTTTAGGGAATGGAAAAGTCTCCTGAATCCCACCCCCAAAGTCTCCTACCTTCACCCCAAAATCTCTTGGCTTCACCCCCAAGGTCCCCAGGTATTTTCTGAGTTGGACCTGGCAACCCTAACAGGAAGAAAGTTTATTCATTTGAAGTGTGGTGTTGGAGGAGAGTTTTTCAGATTCTGTGGACCACCAAAAAGACAAATAATTTGGATCTCAATCAAACCAAGCCTGAACTCTCCCTAGAAACTGTTTTTAAAAATGGTAAAATGATAATCCTTCCTTTGTTAGTCAATCTACAGCCTTTATAAAGCACTGCACAAATCAATACTTTCTGGGCCATTTTCTAAATCCTCCTCCACTCTGATCACATAGCTGTGCTACAGTTAACACGATTGCATTTTCAGTCCATTTACAGAGATAGTGCCACTACACACAGTATCCATTATGGTGCAGATGCTCCTTGCACAAGCCTATTTTGCACCTAAATTGCTTACAGCTATTTTTGGCTGTGGGGAAAAAAAGCCACCTTTTTTTTGGAGGCTTGTTAGCAGAACAAGAATAGTTCTCCAACTTTTAACTCTAGCAGTGTATTAAATAAAGGATGTTGCGCTAAAGTATGTGCAGAGAAAAACAGTGCTGAGTGGTGAAATATAAGTAGTGCTAACTCTTCCTTGCTGTGTGCTAAACAAGACACATTGATGGAAATTTTCAGGTGTGGATGGGACTACAAGCACGTATTGTGCACCCTTGTATGCATTATATGCTTGCAGCAGTCTTTCATAAAACGCATAGTAGAGATCATAACCTTATGGGAGACCAAAGCAGCTCCAGGTCCACCTCCCCCAACATAGTCTTTTCTGTGCCCTCAGAGATGACTCCCGGGACTGTTACCTGCTTGCAGTTTTTATAAGCTGCTTATATTTCGGGGCAGTAGCTCGGATCCCACCTGCATTTTCTGCTTGCAGAATGCACTGAGAAGGGAAATTGCTGCCAATTCTCCCCTCCTACTGAAGCTCACCATGCCCTCCAATGCCAAATTGTACTGTGTCTCCCTACTATCATACATACCCTTATTAAGCTGCTCAACAATTCCTTGAAAATAGAACAAAATATGAGTCCAGGAGCACCTTTAAGACCAACGAAGTTTAATGCTGGGTATGAGCTTTCACGTGTATATACACTTCTTTAGATACACAAAAGCTTATACCCAGCATTAAACTACTACTACTACTGCTTCTTATCAGCATTATGTATATAATAATTGTATATGATGTATATGATAATTGCTAGTTTATAAACCACATGGATTTCCTATAGAAAAGACAATAAATACAATAGTATTGGAAAATCAGCCAAAGGCTAGCAGCTTTGAATAAATCTGTGATGTAAACCTGTTCCTATTGAAACTGATGTAAGCAGGGAAGCTTACTATTTGAAGTAACCATACATAGAGTCAGTTGTATTAGAAGTGGTGGGAAAAAATGAGAAAGTCTATGGCTCTTCTGATAATGTCCCCCCCCCCCCAACACCCTCCTCCCTGTTTAGCTCTGCCCTGAAGCAGGCTCAAGCTGGTGGAAATGGCAGTAGGGTAACAAACTCACTGCTGCATCATAAAAGCTCATTGTCTGTTTCCCACCCAAGGTCAGCAACCTCCATTTAAATGAATGGAGCATAACCCTCTAGAGAGCAATATGCACTTTCCCCTGTAACTGATGCGATCTGGGTTGCTCTGACCTGCATTCACTCTGAGAGTATGAAAGCTTCCTTGGTCTTGATTAAAGGTGAGCATTTGTAGTTTCATCATTGGGGAAATGATGTGGATTTATGTTTCTTATCCAGAGTTCACATTAACAGAGATGCTACCATTTCAGATTATTATAGCACAGCACCCTCATTACTAGTATCTCCTAAATTCTCAGGTCAGATTGACATACAGCCAAAATGACTAGGTTGAATAATTAATGTTTTGTGTTTGCACTAGACCTCATTTGACCTCATAGTTTACCTGTGATTAGTAACATACAATTGTGATGAATCTTGGAGTCCTGGAAATGTCAGATATCTCAGTAAAACAGGGCTCAGAATAATCTTGGCTGATATGTGTTGTGGACAAAAACATACATACATATAAATATGTAAGTATATTTAAAACATGCACGAAATGGATTCCATTTGTCCCTGTATCACGTACCATAAAAACTGCAAAATTCTGACCACTCTTCCTATGTTAAAGGCAACCTAATACTGAGGCAGCACCCATCTTTTTCCAGGCACAATTGAAACTGCTGGTTCTTATCTTTAAGGGCCTAAATGGCTTGTGGCCATTTCCTCCTATACTAGAGTTGTCAGGCATAGCCTTCAGAAAATGTGGGAGTAGGCTTCCCAAACCTCCCGCTCTGGCGGGAGACTTCTGGGTTCGCAGCCTCATCTCCCGCTCTTCAAAACTCTGGAAGCGGGGGTGGGGGGTGGAGGGGGGGAGAACATACCTTTAGGCTTCATGTTGTAGAGCTCCTGAGCCGTTTGCAAAATGTCTGCCCCTTTAAGGCTGGGCAGGAAGCAGGAAGGGCTTCTGAGAACGGCCACTCCCTTTCTTTTGCTTTTGTTTTCACAGGAAGTAGAGTTGTCCGGAGGAAGATCTGGTAAGTGTGTGTGTGTGAGAGGGAGGGGGCAGGGGATTCCCTAGTTTGGAGGCCCTCCCCCCCTTTAGAAAGCGTCGGGGGGGAGGGAAATGTCTACTAGGCACTCTATTATTCCCTATGGAGAACGATTCCCATAGGGAATAATAGGAAATTGATCTGTGGGTATTGGGGGCTCTGGGGGGGGCTATTTTTTGAGGTAGAGGCACCAAATTTTTAGTATAGCATCTAGTGCCTCTCCCCAAAATACCCCCCAAGTTTCAAAACAATTGGACCAGAGGGTCCAATTCTATGAGCCCCCAAATATGGTGCCCCTATCCTTAATTATTTCCTGTGGAAGAAAGGCATTTTAAAAGGTGTGCTGTCTCTATAAATGTGATGGCCAGAACTCCCTTGGAGTTCAATTATGCTTGTCACATCCTTGTACTTGGCTCCACCCCCAATGTCTCCTGGCTCCACCCCCAAAGTCCCCAGATTTTTCTTTAATTGGACTTGGCAACCCTATGTGGGAGGCAGGGACTAGTGATGGGCACAAAGTGAGGAAATGCTGTTCATTTTGGTTTGTGGCTTGCCTAGTTTGTGAACCATGAACTGTCAAACTATAAGGTGCTAAATGAACTGGTTCTGTTGGTGAGGTTTGTGGCCCAGCATAATGCCCCCCCCCCCCCCAGGTATGCTAGAGACACCAAACTCTTAGGAAATCTCTGGCTGACTCTCCTCTATCTGCCCTCCACGTTTGGTGAGGAATGGATTTATGGGGTTCAAGTTACCGTTCCCCAAAGAAGGTGCCTCCAGGAAAGTGCCTTCTGGGAAAATGACAGGTGCAGGTTCAGGAGTGTATAGAACAGATCCTTGCAAGCTAGAGATATCAAATTCACAGCGGGCCTCCCCCCAATGCTGTTCTACAAGTTATGTGCAGATTGGACTTATTAGGTCCAAGTTTTGGCCCCCAAAGCAGATGCCCCCAGGAAAGTGCTTTTAGGGGAAATGTTGGGCATAGGTTTGCAAGTGTATAGAATGGATCCCCTGCAAGCTACACACACCAAACGTACAGGTAACATGTTGCTTTGAGATTCTGTTGCATTGAAATAAACAAACATTTTTATTGAGCAGAGATAGTCTGTCTGGAAATGCATCCATTTATGAACCACATAATTTGTGGTTGTTGATTTGTGCTGGTTGATTTGCTATTAACTTCAGATCATGAACCACGAATTGGCCAACATTTGTAAAGAAATTTAGTTTGTGAGCTGGTTTGTGCCCGTCCCTAGTAGGTACTTCCTTTTGAGGGGGTGACTGGCATCCCTGGTGCAATAGGGTTGCCAAGTCCAATTCAAGAAATATCTGGGACATTGGGGGTGGAGCCAGGAACAAGGGTGTGACAAGTATAATTGAACTCCAAGGGAGTTCTGGCCATCACATTTAAAGGACAGCACACCTTTTTAAATGCCTTTCTTCCATAGGAAATAATGAAGGATAGTGGCACCATCTTTTGGGGCTCATAGAATAGGACCCCCTGGTCCAATTGTTTTGAAACTTGGGGGGTATTTTGGGGAGAGGCACTAGATGCTATACTAAAAAATTGGTGCCTCTACCTCAAAAAATACCCCCCCCAGAGCCCCCAATACCCATGTATCAATTCCCCATTATTCCCTATGGGAATCGTTTTCCATAGGGAATAATAGAGTGCCCAGTTAGGGTTGCCAATCCCCAGGTGGGGGCAGGGGATCCCCCGGTTTGGAGGCCCTCCCCCCCCCACTTCAGGGTTATCAGAAAGCGGGGGGAGGGGAGGGAAATGTCTGCTGGGAACTCTGTAATTCCCTATGGAGATTTATTCCCATAGAAAATAATGGAGAATTGATCTGCTGGTATCTGGGGCTCTGGGGGGGGCTGTTTTTTGAGATAGAGGCACCAAATTTTCAGTACAGCATCTAGTGCCTCTCCCCAAAATATCCCCAGGGAGTCCAATTCTATGAGCCCCAAAAGAAGGTGCCCCTATCCTTCATTATTTCTTATGGAAGGAAAGCATAGAAAAGGTATGCCATCCCTTTAAATGTGATGGCCAGAACTCCCTTTGGAGTTCAATTATGTTTGTCACAGCCTTGATCTTGGCTCCACCCCAATGTCTCCTGGCTCCACCCCCAAAGTCCCCAGATATTTCTTAAATTGGACTTGGCAACCCTATGCCCAGTAGACATTTCCCTCCACCCCCACGCTTTCTAAAGCAGGGGGAGGGCCTCCAGACCAGGGAATCCCCTGCCCCCTCCCTCTCTCTCACACACAAATACTTACTAGGTCTTATTCCTGCAGAACTTTACTTGCTCTGAAAACTAAAGCAAAACAAAGGGAGGGGCCGTTCTCTGACAAAACTGTTACTGACCCTTTCCCATGAAGCCCTTCTTGTTTCCTGCTCAGCCTTAAAGGAACACATTTTAAAAACGGACCTGTTTACTGGTTTCTAAACCTGCAGGAGCTCTAAAACTACATGGTGACTGTGAGGACGGGGCTTCCCCCGCCGGCCAGCAGGTTGTGTGGGGGGGGAAGCCTGTATAAATGGGGGATCCCCTGCTGGGACCTGGGGATTGGGAAACCTATGGTGCAATGATATAACTTCTAGTACTATCCGGAAGTGATGTCATTGCACTAGGAGTGACACTCAAATGTTTGCCCAAAACTCTATGGTTGAACACTATGATTACAGATTTTAATCACAAAATTTGTGGCTTCTAGTTCCCTCTAATAACACTGCCAGCTATATTTCAGGCTGTGACAAGGAAGTTCCTATTAGAATTGCCAACTTCCTGGTGAGGTCTGGAGATCCCCTAGAATTACAGCTAATCTCCAGACAACAAAGATCTGTTCCTGTGGAGAAAACACCTACTTTGGAGGACAGAATCTATGGTATAAACCTCACTTATGACATTTTCCTCTATAAACTCCTCCCTAAACCCACCCCAGGTACCACCCTCTAAACTCCAAGAATTTTCCCAGCCAGATTTGCCAACCCTACTTTCTATGCCTTCAGAGCTCATGATGGTTCAGACTGCAGTTCACCACATTTGCAATGGGCGGGCTGCAAATCAGAAGGAAAGCAGAATTCTCCAATTCTAGTATATTTGTTTAGTTAATTCATTTATTCCTTGTCTTTCTCCCCAATGGGAACCTAAAACGGCTTACCCCATTCTCCTCTCCATTTTATTTAATATATCCCACAAAGATAATAATGCTAACCTGTTGTGTTTGAAAATAGACATTATGAGGCACCTGCCTGAATTGGTGAGGACAGGTAATAGAAGCAATGCTAATGCTATTCATTGACCAGATACAAAGAAGGACATATGCAAGAGAACACCATTGAACATATTAAATTTGTTTTCAGCCCAGAGAGATATGGGGAAGAAAAGGATCCACTGATGGTTTCTGCCTTTGATGACAACTCAGCTATAGATCCACTTTTAGTTTCTTTGCTTCTTTCCATAGCTTGATTCAGTCTCTTATATTGTTTAATCTCCAGTTTCAACCTGTTCATTAAGTATGATAAATCTGAAACTGTTTGAAGGCATAAACCCTGATCTCATGGTCTCATATTGATACAATTGTCTCTGAAAACTGTCTTGAAATAGTGGCCTTAAGGTCCACATGTTTGTCAACAAAACAATGTTAATATTATAGTGAATAATGTAGCTTGCCAGTGACACATCATAAACTGCAAATGGTGAATTTTATAAGGTGCTTCTGCTCACTTTGGTCCCTCCTCTACCACCTTTTACCCACTCACTTTTCCCCAGGAACAAAGAGGAGGAGTTGGATTTATACCTCACCTGTCAAGCATGATAGAATTCCACTGGTAATTGATTGCTTTAGAGTCCCCCATAAAGCTGGCCTGTGAAATATCATGGAGGACCAAGGTCTATTAACTCTGTTATTCTTCTCCCCTCCCCCTTCTTGCTTTATTGCTTGCGAAGCAGAAGTAGAGAGAAACTAAACTAACTTGAAAAAGAGTAATCAGCACCTTCCCATACATTCCTGTTAGGGAGTGTGGCACATCTGGGGTAAGCAAGGATGGAGTCCTGATAACGCTATGAGAATGTAGACATTTATGATAGTTTATGTGTGAGAGCGCATCCCTCACCCCCACCTTTTGGAATCCTTTTGAAGTATGCCTTAAAAGTATTGTATCAATGTATCTTTAGCATCACTCTCAAGAAACTGTTACACAGAAAGTATTGGTCTATCAATAAACGTAGTTTTGCATCAAACCTGACTCATCATTGAAACCGCATGCTTGACATCACCTTTCACTTGGAGTCTCGGGGTGGCTTAACATCTCCTTCCCTCTTCTCTCCCCGCAACAGATACCCTGTGAGGTAGGTGAGGCTGAGAGTGTTCAGAGAGAGCTGTGACTGACCCAAGGTGGCCCCGCTAGCTGCATGTGAAGGAGTGGGGGATCAAACCCAGTTCTCCAGATTAGAGGCTGCCACTCTTAGCCACTACACCAAACTGATTGTCTAGGAGCACCATTTACAGAGATTCAGAGGAGGAAATGGACTCCTTCATTCCATTCTTTCAATGACAACAAAACTTGAAAGCTATGATAGAGAGATAAGGTAAAGATAAAGGTAGTCCCCTGTGCAAGCACCAGTTGTTTCCGACTCTGGGGTGATGTCACATCATGACGTTTTCATGGCAGACTTTTTACGAGGTGGTTTGCCATTGCCTTCCACAGTCATTTACACTTTCCCCCCAGCAAGCTGGGTACTCATTTCACCAGCCTCGGAAGGATGGAAGGCTGAGTCAACCTTGGAGCCAGCTACCTGAAACCAGCTTCTGCCAGTATCAAACTCAGGTCATGAGCAGAGGGCTTGGACTGCAGTCCTGCAGCTTTACCACTCTGCACCATGGGGCTCCTTATATAGAGAGAGAGATACTGAAGATATTTTGAGGATATTTTGGTTAGGAAATATCACATGTCAATTAGACCCAAAGCTGCAGGCAGAGGTGAAGCCCCCCCCTCCGCTTCTCTGCATCTTTCAATCAAGTAAAGCAAACACCTATTCGATGTATGAGTATGTGACGTTTGTGTCTTTTTGTTTGCAAAGTGCCATGAAATTGCAGCCGACATGGCAGCTCCATAGGGGTTTCAAAACAAGAGATTAAGAAAGGGGGTTGCCATTGCCTGCCTCTGTGTAGCCACCCTGATTTCCTTGGTGTTCTCCCATCCAAGAACTCACCAGGGCTGACCCTACATAGCTTCTGAGATCTGATGAGATTGGGCTAGCCTGAGCCATCTGTCAGGGCCCTATTCAATACATTTTGTTAAAAAACAACACCACCACCCAACAATAAAAGGAAAAAATGAATAAAATACAACAATCACAAACAGGAAATCGTATCCCGGACAATAAACAACAGATAAACTGACCTAAGATACTGTTGCTAAATAATCTGTGCAAAAATTTCCTGTAGTAGATCAAAGTACAAATGATGGTTAGAATTTCTGGCTTTTTTTTTTTTTAAGCTCACAGCCCCCTTCCATGAATTCAGTAGCTCAACCAACAGTTCCACAAATACTGGTTTTAGAATTGGAGCTTCAAAGGGGCTGTTTATATCATGGAAGAAGCATGAGAAGAGAGGGTTAAATATTCATTCCCAAAGCAGCTAGCAGGGTTTATTAATTAGATTAACAAAAAAACCAACTAATCTTGGAGCTGACAGAAAAGCTGGTGTATAAATATTTTAATACATCATTACTGTATAGTTTTACCAAATACCCACATGACATTTCTCAGGATCACCTGTGGAACTGGATGTTAGAATGTTAACAGAATAGTTTAGACTATTTCCCCCCCTCCTGATGATCCTTTATGCAGCCAAAATTAGAAATAAAATTCCTACATGAGAGCCAGTTTGGTGTAGAACATGGACTCTAATCTGGGAGAACCAGGTTTGATTCCCCACTTCTCCTCCTACTGGGTGACCTTGGGTCAGTAACAAGTTCTCTCAGAGCTCTTCTGCTCAAAAGCAGTTCTCTCAGAGCTCTCTCGGCCACACCTACCTCACAGAGTATCTGTTGTAGAGAGAGGAAGGGAAAGGTGATTGTAAGCCACTCTAAGACTCTGAGTGGAGGGTGGGGTATAAATCCAATCGCCTCTCTTCTTTAGTGGGCAAATATTGACTTTTATTACAGCAATGGATGGAGGGATGGTCTAGACTTTAGCTTTTCAAACTGCAAACATCATGGTGTGCAGGGCTTTTTTTGAGCAGGAACACACAGAAATGCAGTTCTGGCTGGCTTGGTGTCAGGGGTGTGTGGCCTAATATGCAAATTAGTCCCGCTGAGCTTTTTCTACAAAAAAAGCCCTATGTAAAACAATGGTGATATCAGGGAGTGTGGTCTAATATGCAAATGAGTTTCTGCTGCGCTTGTGATACAAACAAAGCCCTGATGGTGAATGAAAAAATGGAGAATGTTAGAGGTTTCTCAGATCACACAATTCAAACTCAACTCACTTTAAAGAGGACCATTACTTTTTACTGTAATAAAACATTGAAGTAATATCCCCTATAAACTGAAATAAAATTAGCAGATTTTATCCTCAGCATGATCTTGCCATCAAAAGCCATTTCCTGACTAATTTTGAATTTCTGTGTCCAACATGCTTCTCCTACACACCATAATTAATTGTGTGGAACAGCAAATGAATGTCACAAGAACAGTAAAAGTCTCCCAGATCTTCACTACTGTTTCTATTCCTCTAAGGGCTTACTGCCTGCTATCATGCATGCCTTTTGGTGCTCAAGGCTGCCGTTTTAAACTTGCTTCCCAGGAGGTAAGGCCCACTGAAGTCAGCGGGATTTACTGCCCAGTAAACGTGCCTAGGGTTGTACTGCTCATCACCTTTGCAGAGTGGACTTAACCTTTTTATGAGCGGTGGGATTGATCTAAGCCCAGCTGCGGCGGACAAGGTGTGAAGGAAGAAGTCTGAAGCGCCAGTCGAAGTTCATTATAGAATTAAATTGATTTTAGATGTGTTTGATCACTATCTTCTGGTGGCTTTTCTTTTTCCTGAGCTAGTGCTGTGAGAGAACCAAGGTTGAAATGGAAGGCGTCAACAGCAAGACGTGTCGCCAAAGTGGTGCAACAACTCCTCCTAACCCCTTTTCCATATAGCACACCCCCCCCGGTCATTTTTAAAACTTTTTTTTTGGGGGGGGGGGTTCCTAGTGGCCTCACAAAGTACTGATTAGAATTCTACTCCAGTCAGAGAAAGAGCTGTATTCATAGGGTGTTTTCGCACTCACCTTCAGCCGGCGCGACCCCCCTCTTCACCGCGCAGGATCTGCGCAGATTTCGCACTAAACGCTGCGGAACAGCTGGAAGAGCCGGAAACTCCCGGCGCAAAAGCCGCTCAAACGGAAACCACCAAAAAGCAGTTTCCGTTTGCGCGGCTTTTGCGCCGGGAGTTTCCGGCTCTTCCGGCTGCTCCGCAGCATTTAGTGCGAAATCCGCGCAGATCCTGCGCGGTGAAGAGGGGGGTCGCGCCGGCTGAAGGTGAGTGCGAAAACGCCCATAGAGATACCCACTGGGTTATAAGTGTCCCTGGCCAAACACAATAACAGAATTCTGAGGCAGAAAGTTAACACATAAGTACTCCTAAGCATATACAGAATGTTTTCCCTTTTCCACTGAGTAACTGTATCCTCTTTCCCCTAGGGTTGCCAACCTCCAGAGGGAGCCTGGAAATCTAGGATTACACGGGATCACCAGTCTACACAGTTACCCTGGAGAAGATGCTTGATTTGGAGAATGGTCTCTCTAAGGTACAGAAGGTTTGGTTGTCTCTGGGTTGGGACTTTGAAATGGGGCAGCTGGAAGTGGATTCTCTTGTCAGCAAGGCTTTTTTTGTAGCAAGAATTCATTTGCATATTAGGCCACATACCCCTAATTCTCCAAGAGCTTACAGGGCTCTTAGTACAGGGCCTACTGTAAGCTCCAGAAGGATTGGCTACATCAGGGGTGTGCGGCCTAATATGCAAAGAAGTCTCTGCTACAAAAAAGCCCTGCATGCCAGACTTTAAAAAGAAAGGGAAAATCTCTAATGCATGTTTTATACAATTAAGTTCTTCCACTTCAAGAACTTATTCTTGACAAAAAAACCCTTTTCTTTTTTTAGTTGTTGACTTCTTTAATGGATGTACTCTATTTTTTTATTTCCATGTCTCATGGGGATGCTTTTGCAAAACTTAACTTGACTTAGGTCAGGGGTGTCAATCATGCAGTTTGGGGGCCAAAACAGGCCCTGGAGGGCTCCTATCAGGCCCCTGAGCAACTGGCTGCCATCTGCTTCCTTCTTCCTCTCTCTTGCTTCCTTTGTATAACAGCTTGCTTTGCGAGGCTTGCTCAATTGCACAAGAGCTACAGAGCAAAACCTCTGTTTTCTTCATTGTCTGAGGCTCCTCCTTAGGGGAGGAAGGGGAAAGGAACAGCTTGTTTTGCCAGGCTCTTTTAATCACACGGCAGAGTTACTGAGCCAAGCCTTTCTTTTCTTCTGTTGGCTGAGGCCCCTCCCCTCCTGGTCTCCTGAGGAATGAAGGAAAGAGCCAGAGTTTCCTTTGCCCAGTTTCCTGGATCCCATAGGGGAAATTCAAAGAAAGTATCTTTAAGACCAGTGAGTGCTAACGTTTTAAGCATGTTTTAAGTTTTTAAAAAATATATTTGTGTTTGTCTGTGTTCTTTATAAAATTTATATATTTGCTACCTAATCTTAAATAGGTACACACATGGCCTGGCCCAACATGGCTTGGCCCAACCTGACATGGCCCAGCTCAACAAAGTCTCATTTATGTCAGATCCAGCCTTCGTAACAAATAAGTTCAACACCCCTTTCCTAGGTGGTATACAGCAGGGCTAGGCTAGCAGAAAGGCAGTGATTGGAGAAATGCTGAAGGTACCACTCTCAAGTACCCTTTGAAGATTTCTTGTCCCATGGAAGGGAATGGAAAAGGCCTGAATGAATGAATGAATGAATTTAATTTAAGGTTGATGCTGTCCTAACGGTTGAAGACAGATTACAACAATTAGGGCATCATCAATATCTATTTTGTAAAGCTTACCATCCAAAAATAGTTGATACTAGATTTAGTACAATGGAGTCACCTATAAGGAGTACACAGTTCACTCTGTAATAAATTTGCTAAACAGATGCTAAAAACATTAAAATTGGTCATTTTCCCCACCGCCACCAATGGCTAGGGAGACCCTGGCAACATTAATAATCTAACAGGCAAAATACATATCCAGACACCACATTCTCTTCTCCTAGATCTTGTCATAATGATTTAGCAATGACCTGTTAATATTTTTTGTGTCTTTTCTCATTGTGTGAAAAGATGGTAACTCCAAAAGGCTAAATGTTCACATATGAAATGGTGTCCGGGGAGTGGTGGGGGGTGGGGGGAGGATGTAGTCTAATGCACAAAGTAAAGGAAATGAAATACATCTCTTGTGTTGACCTCTTTCAGTTGCAGTAATCTTAGGTGTTAGCAGCAGTAACAGCAGGTAGAGAATGTCCAGGTTAAAATGTGGTGTTTAAGTTGATGGTGATCCTCAGGAGGGCAAGAAAATGTGTTTATTGTGCTTTCTTTGGAAGTTCATCTTCTGCTTTCTGACTATAACTTTATGGTCTAACTTTTTGACTTTGCAAGTTACAGTTATCTTCAACTTTACCCCTTGATAACTTTACCCACAGGAGATAATTTTACCACCTGAAGTTTTATTCACATGCATATTCAAAATATTGTGACAGATACATGAGAGAGAGAGAGAAAGAGAGAGAGATTGGATCTTGTCCTTCATTTGGAGTCTCAGAGTGACTTACAATCTCTTTTCCCTTCCCCTTATTAGGGAAACTGCTCTCAAAATGAGATTGGGGAATTAGATTGAGAGACAGTTGGCCCTAAAAAGGAATCTTTGTTATCTGTGTATACCAGGCTCAACCGATCAGAGAGTCAATGCTCAATAAAGGACTCTAATTTAATAAAATCAATTGTGGTTTATTTGAAACAATAGTTCTTTCATTCAAGGTACAAAATCAATCACACATTCACACAGGTCTAAGAAATATAGAGAGATCGATAGGGGAACATAAAGGATGGACATACAGGGCAATACTACCTCTCGCAGACTCCAAGGGAAGGCTCCGATGGCGACGAATGAGGAAATGGGGGAAAGGTCCCGAAACTGATCAGGAATCGGGGGTGTAACTACACAGCGGGAATGGGGGTTACTGAGTAGAAGGCACACCTGTGGGTAGCTAGTCCACAGGTTATATAGAGTCACCTTAGTCCTGAGGGGATGGGAGGTGACTGGGAGTGGTAATGGGAGGTTCTGCTGATGACCAAGAAGGCTGGACATCGGCTGGACCAATGGCGAGTCCATGGCGACACCTGATTGGGTGTATGCTTCAACCAATGAACATCACCTTCATCCTGGGCATCCTGGAAACTTCCAAGTTGCGGCAGGGCCTGGGGCGGCTCCAATGATATCAGTATGTAGATAGTTGGGTGATTGGGATGAGATGGGATTAACTGGGAATGTGACAATAGAGAATCAGATATGAGCCTAGGTATTCCGGTGTAGACAAAAGGGCTTGAATGTATCAGGAGAGATCCTTCCTCTTTCTCATCATCTCCTGGGCGAAGCCTGTTGTTCAGGATATTACTTGGCAATCAGGATTGATTGTGGAACCATTAATCCATTTATAAACTAGATAGGTTGCTTGCGGGCTAGGAATGACTCAAGGTGTGTACGTGAGGTTCCCACTTAGAAGGAATGAAATCCCACCAGGCAGGAAGATGGCTACATGTGGTGTAAGCGAAACACAGTGGTTTCCATGCTTAGCGCTTCAACACCGTTCGCCTGGACAGCTCCGTTGCGGCGTAGCCTCCTCCTCGCCATGGCGGATTCCACGCGGTAGCGGGGAAATGTTTGTGTGCGGCTGCAGACACTCTGTGCCCGTCTCAAGCACTTGTATACTTAGTAATAGGTACACAGGAGTCTTACACAGTCCCTGGATAGCTTTGCTCGCATTCACTGGCCAGGCGGATGCAAGCTCACTTCTCCAGGCGCCCTGGCAACCGTGTTTGTGACAGAGGGGTCATTTTCTCACACCCTCCCCACAGCAAACACCCTATGAATTGGGTTACCAGGTCCAACTCAGAAAATATCAGCAAAATAAATAAAAATGCAGCAGTGCCGTTTCCCTGAATACAGTCTTCATTTCCTTGCCCCCCAGCAGCTTCACTTGCATGAAATGAAAGTGAACATGTGCACACACTTTCTCACAAAGCAGCCAAAATAAATATAGTTAGCACGCATACAATTTTGTGATCTCACTGGAGCAATTTACTCATGGAAATTCCTGAATGTGACCATGTGCTGTATTTCAACCAACTTCTTCAGACTAATGGGAAAATGAAAGCAGAGCAGTCTAGGCGGAGGAATTTTCCTCCAAAGAAACAGAGGGACTCTGTTCGCTTCTCTTCCTTTCTCACATGGTTCACACACTCACTGGGAAGATCCACATGGCTTTGCCTGCCCATTCAGCTTTCTTCTTGTTCAGATTTAAAGGCACACAAACAGTCCAAAACACAGGCAATTTGCAGGCTTCTTTTAAGCCTACACAGATTTAAAGGCACATGGTTGCTGTTGGGGTTGGGCTTCACCCTGCCAGCCAGCTGGGACCTGGGGCTGCCAAGCTTGTTCCTCTGGCACCTGGGGCTGACAAGATTACATATGAGGTAGATCGGGCTGAGAGAGCTGTCCCAGAACTGCTCATGGCCTGAACAGCTCTGAAAAGGTTATGACTGACCCAAGGTCACTTCAGCAGGTGCATGGGGAGGAGTGGGGAATGAAATTTGGTTCTCCCATTGAGGGAGCTAGAGAATGCTTGCAAAAATATATTACTTTTAAGAAAAAATTCAGGAAACAAACAGTTCTAGTTACCTAATAGTTCAATTTATTACCATCAAAGATTAGTTAAAATCTGAAATAAATAAGATGTGCCAGCAGCTCAAGATGTCGTGCTTTTATTCTTGCCTGATGCTCTCTCTCTTTCTGTATACTAATATATAATTGCATCAGATGGGGCATGGTCAGCATCTTGGGAGCTGGGGGTGGGGCCAGAGCAAGTCTGGCTGCATTCATCCCTTGCAGATCTTCTTCATGGTCTCTGTGCTTCACACTCATGGGATAGAGCGCCTGCACCAATCTCCGAATTGGTACCTAAAAAGCCTGGGATTTTTTCATGCTCAGCACCAGCAGGCATGCGCAGGCGTCCCAGTACACATGCTCACCAGCGCCAGCGTGAGGATCCCGCCAGTTCCTTTCTGACCACTGTGCTGAGAGGATCTCCTTTCGTGTCCCCAGTTGGTAAAGTAATCTTTGGATTATTTCTTCTAGTTGTATATAGCCCGTTTGTTGTTTTCTTAGTGTAGTTAGTTAGTTAGTTGTTAAGATAGTTAGTGTTGTTTAAAAAAAATGTTGGATTGCCCTTCGGGGCTCTGTTTTTCCCCTCAGAGTTATTCCTGTGTGGGTTTTTTTCCTGGCGTCTATGGAAAGGTGTTGGTTTTTTTAAAGAGGTGCCATTCCTGTGGAAAAAAGATTGCCCCTCCTGATGGTCACTCCCTCTGTTTCCTGTGTTTGGGCGAGGGACACCGCGTGGATTCTTGTCTGCACTGCCTGAGTTTCTCAAAACAGACGTGCAAGAATCGTGCGGCGAGACTTTCGGCCGCATTGGTGGAATCGGCACTTCATCCTTCAAAGATGGCATCAGGCCCGTTGGTACCAATGGGAGAAGCCGCGGCCCCGACGGTCACATCGGTCGATACATCGCCAATTTGGACTGAGGAGCCAGTCGAGCGAGGACGTTCCACAAAATGACCCTCTGAAGGGTCAGTGGACACCCCAGCTAAGAAGTGTCGGGATGACTCGGGGACCCGATCATCCTTACTGAAGAAGGTGAAATCCAAGGAAAAGTGGAAGAAGAGATCGTCCCGCACTCCTTCCCCTTCTCTGGACACTTCGGCATCGATGCAGGCTGCTCCACCTAAGAAGATCTTGGCGTCTCTGCGTTGGAGCCCTTTGGTGTCGAGAGGCAGTGCTTCACAGCAGTTGCATCTGTCGGCATCGGAGCACGAGATTGACTTGACTCAACGTTCCCACTCTTCGGGGTCGCATCGTCTGAGTGAGAGCAGCTCTGTCTCAGAGGTAGAAGTGTCGGTACCAATGGAGCCATCAGCACCGCTGGATCAGCCGAGGGGACAGAGAGAACTGGAACCAACCACCATAGCTCGTTGCTTCCCACCACTTCCACCGTGGGATCAGCGCCAGTGGCCTTCTTCCTACGCTTACCCATACCCGCCGTACCAATGGTACCCCCCTCGTGAATTTGCTGACTGAGACCAACAGTCCGAGGCATCTCATATGTCGAGGATTTCGCAACACTCTAGGCGTCATCCATCGGCATCGGTGTCCATTCCGCCTGGAAGACGCGGCGTGGTGGTGGAGGAAGTCCAGGCTCGGTCGTCGGTGTCGATCCAGTCACCCGTGAGAGCGTCAACACTGGTACTTTCAGAACACTCCTTGAGGAGGGAGTCTTCATCATCAGACTCCAAGGTTGGTACCGACGATCCGGACAGGGCTTTTGAGCCTTCACCAGTGTCACATATTGCTGAGGATCTTCCCATATCACCATCGGAGGATCTGAAGTCGTATGGGGACCTGGTGAAGAGGATGGCACTCTCCCTCCCGGTGGCACAACCGCAACCAGTCGTAGACGATACCGTATTCGACATCTTGCAGCAGAACACGTCGACAGCGGTTGCCTTGCCTGTTACAAAGGTCATCTTACAGGTGGTGAAGGAGCCCTGGGTGAAACCGGCTTCTACACCTGTGTCATCAGGGAGATTGGACCACATGGACCGCATCCAAGAGGCTGGTGCCGAATTCCTGTTCACCCACCTGAAGCCAAACTCAGTGGTTGTATCCTCCTCATTGAAGGCATGCAAGACTCACTCCTCCCCACCAGACAAGGAGGGAAAGAAGGTGGATAACGTTGGTAGGAAGTTTTACTCTGCTGGAACGTTGGGGGTAAAGGTATCTAACTATGCTGCGTGCATGAACATATGAAGCTGCCTTATACTGAATCAGACCCTTGGTCCATCAAAGTCAGTATTGTCTACTCAGACTGGCAGCAGCTCTCCAGGGTCTCAAGCTGAGGTTTTTCATGCCTATTTGCCTGGACCCTTTTTTGGAGATGCCAGGGATTGAACCTGGGACCTTCTGCTTACCAAGCAGATGCTCAACCACTGAACCACCATCCCTCCCCATCAATCATGGCTAGATACCAATACTCTGTGTGGGAACAACTCACCCCCTGTCCTGTCTTCCATGAATGAGGAGGTCTGCTGCTAAGAAGCTGCAGAAGGAAGGCTTTGCTGTAGCCAAGCAACAACTGGCTGCAGCAAAGCATATGGTGGACATGTCAGCAAAAACAGTCACGTCTGCTGTCTGCCTCCGCCGCCACTCTTGGCTCAGATCGATGGCCCTTCAGCAAGACACCAGGGCTTTCATTGAAGATCTGCCCTTTGAGGGCGAAGGCCTCTTCAGCTCGACCACGGACAATGCTCTTCAGGAAATGGATAAGAGCATAAAGACCTCCAGGAACCTGGGTGTCCCGGCTTCGTCTAGGGCTGCTAAACCAAAACAGTGGCATAAACCCTGGTCCAAGAAGCCATATCAAAAATTCTCCCCAGAACAACAGTGAAGACCTCGCTCTGCCCAACCTGAGAGTAGGTCCCCATATAGGAGGAACAACAGAAACCGCTACGCTTCAGCTCAGACCACTGGCAAGTTGGTGCTCGCCCACAAAAACAGGGCCTTTGACTTTCTGGTAGCATGTATCATCGCCCCCACTTCTTCTACTATCCACCTTCACCCATTCCTTTCGGCCTGGGAGTCCATCTCTACAGACAGGTGGGCTCTTTCCATCACCGTGGAAGGCTACAAAGTAGACTTTGCTCAGATTCCGAACCAATCTGTGGTAATTACCACACCCCCTTTCCCACCTCTGCTGGCGGAGGTGAGCAACCTCCTACAGAAACAAGCCATAGAACAGGTCCTGGTGGAGGCCAGAAAGGGAGGCTTCTATTCTCGTTATTTCATGGTTCTCAAACGGGATGGGGGTCTGAGACCAATCATGGACCTTCGGAATCTCAAGTTTATTCTGTACCAGAAGTTCAGAATGTCCACTCTGCAAACAATTCTTCCCCTCATCAACCAAGGGGACTGGATGGCAATGCTGGACCTCAAGGATGCCTACTTCCATGTCAGCATCCATCTTGCTTTCAGGCATTTCCTTTGGTTTGTAGTAGGTTTCCAACACTTCCAGTTCAAAGCCCTTCCGTTCGGTCTCTCCACTGCACCTCGGGTGTTCACTAAGATGATGAGTGTAGTGGCTGCTCACCTCCGGCTTCAGGGGATAGTCATCTTTCCATACATCGACGATTGGCTTTTTGTGGCGGAGTCGAAAGAAAGTTTATCCAGCCATATTACCACCACTCTTCATCTTCTTCACACCTTAGGTCTGCAGGTCAACTTGGAAAAGTCACATCTTACTCCATCACGGACAGTTCAGTTCATAGGGGCTTTGCTGGATACGAACCTTCACTGCGCCTTTCTGCCTCAGCAGAGAGCGATGGACATCATCAACCTTGTCAAGCTTTTACAGAGTCAGAAGTGGGGCACGGCGCAGCAGCTGCAGTGGATGCTGGGGCTGATGGCGGCAACTACAAGCACGCTGCTATTTGCGAAGCTGAGGATGAGAGGCCTGCAACTGTGGTTTCTTCGACAGTTTTGACCCTTAAGAGACTCACCTTGGAAGAGGTTTGTAATTCCACCTGTGACACTCCGAACACTGCAGTGGTGGAAATCAAAGGACAACATTTGTCAGGGAGCTCCCTTCCACCTATCTGTGATAACAGTGACGATCACAACAGATGCGTCTTTGTGGGGATGGGGGGCTCACATGGACTCTCTGTGTGTAGGGGGCCCTTGGCCTTCGCAATTGACTCACTGTCATAAAAATTACCTGGAACTGCTGGCAGTTCACTTTGCTCTTTGGTCCGCCCCATGGCGGCGGGGAAGGTTGTTGCCCTGCTAACAGAGAATACTACTGCCCTGTGTTATATCAACAGGCAGGGCGGGACAGTTTCTCCCGGCTCTGTGCACTGGCACTTGAATTGTGGTCAGAGTGCCTGGAGCATGACATCTTTGTGAAGGCTGCACACCTCCCAGGGGTGCTCAATCTGCAAGCGGACTCATTGAGCAGGGGTGCAGCTTCCCCACACGAGTGGGAGATACAGTGGCGCTTCCTTCAACCTGTGTTTCAGCTCTGGGGGTACCCTCAGGTGGATGTGTTTGCCACAGCCAGAAACCAGAAGTGTCCTCTGTTTTGTTCCAGAGGGGGCACGGATCCAGAGTCATTGGGAGACGGTCTGTTGTTCCCGTGGGAAGGTCGGTTCCTATATCTGTTCCCACCTCTGCCAGTGCTGACAAGAGTTGTCAACAAAATCGCAGGAGAGAGGCCATGCTGCATCCTGGTAACACTGTGGTGGCCTCGGCAAAACTGGTTCCCGATCTTGCTTCAACTGGTGAGGGGGGTCTTCTACCAGTTTCCAGCAGAACCGGACCTTCTGTCGGGTCAGGAGAGTCATGTATTCCATCACAACGTGCCTCACCTGAAGCTAACATCGTGGTTCATTGACCCTGTGAGTTCTCCAGCAGAGTCCAACACGTCTTCCTAAACAGCAGGAAGTTGTCCACCTGTGCTTCCTATGATAGGAAGTGGCGGAAGTTTCTTCAGTTTTTAGTTGATCCTGCAGTCTCACCCCACCAATGGGTGGGACTATTGGTGATTTATGAATTTTTGTTATCTCTGGTGGATGCTGGCCTTGCCTTTTCATCAGTTAAAGTTTATTTGGCAGCAATATCAGCGTTCCATAAGCCAGTAGAGGGGCATTCAGTATTTGTATATCCTCATTCTAAGAGATTTTTGAAGGGTTTGCTTAGGCTTTATCCTCCATCGAGATCACCCCCACAGTTGTGGGACTTGACTTTAGTGTTGGACAGGTTGACTCGGCATCCCTTCGAGCCAATGGGCACATGTTCATTACAGCTTCTATCTTGGAAGACTGCTTTTTTGGTAGCCATCACATCAGCACGCCGTGCAGGGGAGCTATGCGTTGTGACTACCCATATCTAGTTTTTCAGGAGTCTGGAGTGTCGTTAGCTCCTGATATTTCTTTTCTCCCCAAGGTGGTTTCTCAGTTTCACCTTAACTTAGAAGTTTGACTGCCCATGTTTTATCCCACACCTTCCTCCGATGAGGAACGTAGGTGGCATGCTCTAGATGTTAAGTGTGCCTTATTGTTTTATTTGAGTCGCTCCAAGAGTTTTCGTAAGGACCAGCATCTTTTTGTTTCTTATGCTGCTCCTAAATTGGGTTCCAGAATCTCGTCTCAGCGGCTTTCAAAGTGGCTCACTGAGACTATTAAACTGTGTTATTTGTTGGCAAAGAAGCCGTTGCCTGGGCCCATTCGTGGACACTCTACAAGAGTGATGGCAACGTCGGTGGCGTTCCTGAAAGGCGTTTCCCTGACGGACGTTTGCAAGGCTGCCACCTGGTCCTCTTTGCATGCTTTCATGAAGCACTATGCTCTGGATGTGCATGCTAAGCGGAGGATTCGTCTGGGAGCTGCGGTGCTGCAAGCTGTCTCTTCTGGTTGGCCGTCTTCCCGCCTCCAGGTATGTCTTGCTTGCTAATCTCCCATGAGTGTGAAGCACAGAGACCACGAAGAAGATAGACAGGTTGCTTATCTGTAACTGTAGATCTTCGAGTGGTCATCTGTGCATTCACACTACCCGCCCTCCTTCCCCACTGCTGACAGTCTCTCTCCAGTAGGGGCTTCCAGCGATCAGGAAGGAACTGGCGGGATCCTCACACTGGCGCCAGTGAGCATGTGTACTGGGACTCCTGCGCATGCTCGCTGGTGTCGAGCGCGAAAAAATCCCGGGCTTTTTAGGTACCGATTCGGGGATCGGCGCAGGCGCACTATCCCCATGAGTGTGAATGCACAGATGACCACTTGAAGATCTACAGTTACAGGTAAGTAACCTGTCTTTGTTTAATCTGTCTGATGTTTAATCTATGTGGCTCTTACAGTAAGCAAATTTGGCCACTCCTGCACAACACCAAACTGGCAAGCCATCAAAATCCTTCCTTTTGTTACAGGAATAGGAGGGGTGGTGGTGGTGAGTCCTTCCCCACATCTGAGTTTTACTATTTTTACTATTTGAGGGATTGTAGTATCTGAACTGGCCCTTAGTTATAACTCTGGTTTAGAAAAATGCAGGTTGCAGAGCTTCCAAAATGTGTTAAGGAAACCAGTTTCGTTTTTTTTCTTTTTTATATCAACTGGAAGATAAAGGCTGAATAATTTTGAGCTGCACTCGGAGAAGTCAAGAAGACCACAATGAGCTGGGTTAAAATCAATGATAACTATTTTTAAAGTCAGTGAAATGATATCTGTCCTTCACCAAATGATTTTAATGAAGATGCCACTGGTAATTTAATTGTGGTGAGTATTGCATTACCAGAATCAATAGAGACCCTGCTTTATTAGTGGAATCTATAAACCATAAAGGCTCCGTGTTTCCCCCTGAGATGAATGCCCCACAGAATGGAGAAAACAATCTTCCAGAATTCTTCCTATGATTCTTCATTTACTCCAGCCATTCAACCGACTCCTGTCATCAATATGTGACACTGTTGCAATTTTATCAAGATATTTCTTCTCAGCATTTGTAATAAAGGTTCTTAAGCCCAAGAAAATGAGCATTGTTAAAAACCAAAATTGAATGCTATTTGCATTTTGAAACTGGGAAAGTGCATAGCACTTTTATTCAGCTAGCTTTCAGTTCATTTTAACGTTTTGGATCCCCCCCCCCCTTCTTCTTTATTATTGTAGTTATAAACTCTTCGGATTCCTAATCAAATTTGTCCTACTTCCATAAGGAGATTTTGCTCTGATTTGCAATCTGAAGTGGTTCTCATTACCATTGTGTGAATCCCACCAGCTTTTTAAATCCATTCTTGTCCTCAGGCCTCATTTTGAGCAGGAGCTCACAGGAGAAGAAGATGATGAAGAAGAAGATGATATTGGATTTATATCCCGCCCTCCACTCCGAAGAGTCTCAGAGCGGCTCACAATCTCCTTTACCTTCCTCCTCCACAACAGACACCCTGTGAGGTGGGTGGGGCTGGAGAGGGCTCTCACAGCAGCTGCCCTTTCAAGGACAACCTCTGCCAGAGCTATGGCTGACCCAAGGCCATGCTAGCAGGTGCAAGTGGAGGAGTGGGGAATCAAACCCGGTTCTCCCTGATAAGAGTCCTCACACTTAACCACTACACCAAACTGGCTCTCCGGAACATCTACATGGTATCGTGCTCTTTCTTTCTAACTCCCTCCCCCCAATACTTGCTTCTGGGCTCCATTGTTCAAGCCCCCTGTGAGAATTTTGAACTCTAATATTTGAAAAACTGTCTAATGTACCCCCCCCCCAAAAAAAAACAACAACCCGGGAAAATAAGTTAAAGCAAACAGATGGAAATCATCATCATACCACATAGGAGGAAGTAATTTTAAAAGTATGGTGGGTGAAAGGTTTTATTGTGATCATTATAATCCAAGAAGCATTTTAAGGTAGATGCAGAGCTAATATAATTTAGTACACCTTCTGGTGATGTCAGGAGTGGGTGGCATATGCAAATAAGTTATGCTAGTGAGCTCCGACACTTCTTTTTCTACAAAATGGCCCCTACTTGTTCTTACTACACCTTCACACCTGGCTTTTGTCCATGGGAGTTCATATGATCCTCAGCATAGCTTCTGGGGGTAAGATGTCAAAGGGGAACCCTCCTTCCTTTTTCATGAGGGGAAAAGCTGGATGGATCCACTCAGTCAGTGCGGTTCCTGAAGGATCAAGAAGCATTAAGGTAGATGTGGAGCTGATATAATTTAGTATTAAATTATATCTAATATGCAAAGGAGTTCCTGCAACAAAAAAGCCCTGGTCTTCATAGGGTATAATGGAGAACTGATCTGTGGGTATCTAAGGCTCTGGGGTGCTGTTTTTTGAGGTAAAGGCACCAAATTTTCAGCATATCATCTGGTGCCTCTCCTAAAAACACTCCCATGATTCAAAAAGATTGAAGTAGGGGGTCCAATTCTATGAGCCACCCAAATAGGTGCCCCATCTGCCATTATATCCAGTGAAGGGAAGGCATTGAAAAGGACAGAGTGCAGTCCCTTTAAATGTGATAGAGTTCAGATTTCAATCGTGCTTGTCACAACCTTCCTCCTGGCTCCACCCCAAAGTCCTCAGATATTTCCTGAGTCAGACCTGGCAACCCTAACAACAACCCATATTTGGATTACACCTCCTACCTTTGTAAGCTGGTTTTCTGGGCTCAGCCTTTCTTCCCTAGCCTCACAGTTGGTTTACTTTTGCTGGAATCTCTGAACCTCCCTCCCCCACTCCCGCACACACACATCTGAGCTTCACACCTTGCAACTCATAGCTCGTGTTGGACCAAGTTTCTTAGATGAACACCACACTGTGCAGTGTTTTAGTGTGATTTGTGACTGATTTAATTCCATCATGAAACCTGACTGCTGAGCAGCCCAGTGATCCAACAGGGTGTTCAAGCACCCTACACAGATGCAGGGATGCTTAAAGCCCACTGAAATAAACAGGGCTTTTTTTTTTAATCCGTGGGGAGGGAGACAGTGGAAGCGAGTTCCGGAAACTCTTTGTGGAAACAAAATGCTCAAAAAATGTTTAAAAGTTCATGAGGGGCACCTGTGTGCTTCTCCTTTATTTCTCTCTTGAGAGTTCCAGCAAATCTTCTTCTAGAAAAAACCCCCTCAAAATAAATATTCAGTTCTTTTAACTCTGCATTGGGTGGTGACCATTACTTTCCCATTTAACCACAACAAATTTGCTGTATGAATCAGTAGCGTCTGTAGCTGAAATATGTTTGTTTGGAATATATAGCATAGAGTGGTGAAGCTCCAACCTTCCTCCAAGAAGTCTTCTCCAGTCTAAGTATCCTTGTTCTAGCTTAAGTAGCTCTTCTATAGGAGGAAGATGGAAAGTAGTTTCTTAGGCTGGAAGAACCCTTCATACTTTTCTCAGCAGAAGTAGTAGAATAGGGGTAGGATAGGCTGCACCCCAGAGTCATGTTATAACAGAATTTTAACTAAATAAAACCCGTCTGTATGTTTAAGAGTTAAGGCTGCTGTCTAAGTTACTGTTTCCAAACTCCCCAAATGAGAACAAGATCAGCAACAAATTTCATATAACAGTGGCTGTAAAATAAATTGAATTTTGACAAACACAGTGCCTCTTTAAAAAAAAATGGATCTTGTAATACAATGAAATGATTGGACTTGAAACACTCCGGCATCAGACTTTTTCAAAAACAGTGTCATAAAAATGCTTCAGTAAAGCAGTTATCATTGCACCAAGCATTAGCAAGAAGGACTAAACCATTGCTTGCATAAGGCGTTTTAATTCAAGTAGGTATATCAAAAATAATACATGAAAAACTTTATTAAAAGCCAATCACAAGAGCAGTCGATTACAGGGAAAAGCCATTTATAGTTGGATGGGCAGGGAAGGAAGGTATGGAACCCCTTTTAAAGGACTGTCAAATAAAACATTATATATATATTTAAAAAACAAAAACAAAGCACAAATGAAATAGTGTTTCCATACCAACACAATACTTTTCATCATATGCATATACTTTAGACATTTTTTGTTTTTCTGGCTTCTGAACTTCAGTTCACCCACTTGGAAGTTTTCACAAACCATTTTAACGATTGTTCATAAGCTATTCTTCTCTACCTGGTGAGAGCTAGTGTGGTGAAGTGCTTAGAGCAGTGGTCTCTGATTTGGAGAAGCAAGTTTGATTCCTCATTCCTCCCCATGAAGCCTGCTGGGTGACCTTGGGTCAGTTATAGTTCTCTCAGAACTCTCTCAGCCCCACCACCCTCACAAAATGCCTGTTGTGGGAAGAGGAAGGGAAGGCATTTCTAAGCTGCTTTGAGACTCCTTCAGGTAGAGAAAAGTGGAGTATTGACACCACCACCATCACTACTACTACTTCTTCATCATCATCACCATCATCATCACCATCATCATCACCATCTTCTTCTTCTTCATTTGGGCGGTGATGAAAGGAATACAGTAGTTATCCTCATGAAACAGGAAGCCAGTGCATCGTTCAGGGCAAAAGTTAGTCAGCCTGCAATCATATTTAGAGTGAACCTCAGTACTATGGCGGGAGACTAGTTTGCCATGTACTTGGAAACAATAGAAAGTCTGCAGCCCTACAACCTTGAGCTATGATTATGCAAGATTTCCTGAGCTAAGCAAAATTTGGAATGTCCATTACTTATTTTTATTGCTGACAACCACAATAACACATATAGCATTTTTCATCTTGATCGTGTTTTTAGCAACATTCACCTCTATGAGGCACAGAGGTAGCTAGGGAATGTCTAGAGGAGAAACCGGTCCAGATAAATTAAGCGGTAGGGACAAATTGGAGCATCAGATTTGATCTTTTGCAGAGATCATTGAAAACAGGATGAGGATCTCACCCTTGACCTACAAGATAGCCTTAAGACTCGTTTTGCCTTCTTCTTAGGTGAGAAGTATCAGCTGTTACTTGTGCCAAAGAGCTTCACAAACCCTGTTATGTGGCATTGCAACCATGTTATACTAATCTCCTGAGTGAATTCTCCACTGCTAAGGCTCTTTCTATCTGACTTCCCTATAGATAATCTGAGAAGAATGCATGGGGTGTGTTCACACAACACTAAATAATGTGTTTTGCAACTGGATTTTACTGTGTAAGAATAGCAAAAATCCAGTCATAAAACACATTATTTAGTGCAATGTGAACACACCCCATAAATATGTGATTTGATGGCTCTCCAGCTCACATATGCTTGGTACTTAAACCCCAGTTAGAACTGTAAGGATATCTAACCCAGTAACATACTGTGGAGTCCCATTATTATTTCTAGCAGTTTTTAGCAATCTGACCATTGTGTAAAGAACCCCAGAGGCATGCACATAGTTAAAACACATGCAATTGATAGTCACTGCCTGTGAAAGAATAAATGAGAATATTAATGCCATCTAAGGATGCTACAGATTTTCTGACAAGCATGTTTGACAGTTGGGTTTACCCTGTTGGAAGGCAACAATGGAAGCCTATCATTTGCTTTGTTCGATTTGCTTATCTGGTTTGCATATGATTTTCCCAAAAAACACCTGGGCCAAACAGACCGCCAGTCTTCAGTGTCACCAAGGATTATGTAGATGAATGCTGACGGATAGAATCTTTAAAAGCACATTTATTTATGACTGATTTGACACCCTGTGGCTGAATCCAAACAAGCTCCCATTTCCCCTCTATTTTTCCCTTGTCACACTGATGTAGGATTTTTTGAGGGATTTTTTAAAAAAGGTTATTGCTATTCTGCTATCACACAATAATATTCTCATCACCTATTCCTACAGTTTCTGAATTTCAAACTTTCATTAAAAAAGATTATAGCCCTTTTTAAAATTCAAGTTGAGAAACTTAGATGTAGGTCATTCAGATGTTAAATTTCAATAGAACAATAGCAACTTAAAAAAAAAAAGCCTAAAAAAACTTTCCAGTGGTGGGGAGTAGTAGATAGGGGGCCCCTATCATCATCAAGCCGCATTCCAAAGTGACAGCTGCCCCTCCCATACACGTGCGCGCACACAAAAATGAATGCAGTATGTTTCCTTATGGGGGAGTGATGCAACAGTCCCCCTCCCCCCCGATGGGAGGCTAGGGATCTGCCCACCCCAAGGAATGTTGGATGTTACATAAGTAGGGTTGGCAGTTCCAGGTTGGAGAGTTGCTGAAGGGTGAGCTCAGCAGGGATGTGATGTCATAGGACATACCCATCAAAGCTGCTGTAGCCTCAAGGAGGGGCCTTGGCTCAGTGATATAGCATCTGCTTGGCATGCAGAAGGTCCCAGGTTCAATCCCTGGCATCTCCAGTTAAAAGGATCAGGCAGTAGGTGATATAAAAGGTCTCTGCTTGAAACCCTGGAGGTCCTCTGCCAGTTTGAGCAGGTGATTGCCTAGGGCACTGGCCTTCTGGTTCTCCCCCTTATACACTGATAATGTCACTGAGTCACATGGGGGGGGGTACCAAATTCAGTGCTCCCAGAAGGCCAGCGCCCTAGTCAATCACCTAGTTTACTTAGCGGCAGGGACAGTCCTGAGTCTGAGTAGACAACAGTGACCTTGATGGACCAAGGGTCTGATTCAGTAGAAGGCAGCTTCACATGGGTACCATTTAGCCCTGACCTGGGTAGTCCAGGCAAGCCTGATTTTGTCAGATCTTACAAGCTAGGCAGGGCTGACCATGGCAAGTACATGGATGGGAGACCTTGGAACATCAGGAATGGGAGGCAGAGGTAGGCTGTATCAAACCACTTCTCTGAACATCCTCCGTGACCCACTAGAGGTATTCAGAAGCCACCATGACATTCAGGCATGGGCACACAAACCCCTCACAAATACAAACATAACCCACCCACCCCAAAGCTGCTGTAGTCTCCAGGAGAATTGATCCCTGTGTTCTGGAGCTCAGGTGTAATTCTGGGAGACCTACAGGCCCAACTTGGAGGCTGGCAATCCTGCACCTAGACTAACAGAAAATGGCAATTAAACTAGCATCTATAAGCTGGATTGTGATTTCACAAACTAGCCATAAATTAATTATACCGTGGAGTTGGATCCAGGCAAGACATTTCCATTGGCATAAGAATTTCTATCCATGGAGCAGAGTATTCCTGTCTCCTCCTTCCTGCAGCCCCAAATGCTCCCCAAATCCTGTTTCTGGCTGTCTGCTCTTTCCAAGAACAGGCACTGGGGGGCATTTCAGACTGTTATGGGAGGGGAAAGGAGGGGAAATCATATTACTTGAGTGGGAAATCCTTGTGTCTATGGAAATGTCTTCTCTGGCTCCAAAACATGGTTTTCTGTGATGTCAGAACAGAGTCGTCTATTTGTTAACCCGCACCTTAAATCCACAGGTGCTGAGCCGTCTCAACTTTGTCCTCACTACTCAACTTGCATCCTTTGAAAAATCTCCGCAACCTGCTTAGGAAAATGTTTTTCCACAACCAAACGTATCAATTCTTGCTTGCCTAACAGGGTGTCTCCACATTTACGTTTAAACGAAATTGCAAAAACAAATGGTTTCACTTCTGGAGGCTCTTGCTATGTGACAGAGGTCTTCACTTTTTCAGCCCTTCACTTCCAGTCGTTTAATCATTTCTTCCTCTGCAAACGCTCCATCACATCTTTAACAACTGAACAATGACACAACAATGGAAATCCATATCGCAAAAGTGGTCCTAAATCAGTCCTAACTGATTAATTCCCCTTTTATTCACAAAGCCAATCAATCTAAAAGCTATTACTTTCATACTTGCAAGTGTTGCCTTCAAAATCAATAAAAACTGAGTTCATTTTTTAAGATGCAATATATTACCAAAATAAAAATTCCCATTTACTGGAGCTGGAAATTTATCAAAAAGCTTTGTAGTCGACAAAATCTCGTTTGTTGACCCTGCTCGTACTCCACTGTTTTGCAATCTTCAGCTTCTTTCTATTTTTTCTCTCTCTTTCATTTATTTCAGAAACAAGATCATTATTAGTTCTGGGCATTCTTTTCTGTATCTGTCAAGAAGCAGCTTATTTTATGATCAATGGCTTCCCAGGAGGTCTTTCTGCCCCATAACCTAGCCTGTGTGTTTCATTTTCACAAACTGTTTTTATAAGAAGCATGATGCTTAATGCACTCGGCATCCTACCTCCTCTAGGAAACACGACTTTACTTCACCATAGACTTCAGTATACTTCTGATTTGCGTCAAATAAGAGCTGACTTATGGTGAACCCGTGAGGTTTTCAAGGCAAGAGATGTTCAAAGGTGGTTGGCCATCACCCACCTCTGCATAGCAACCCTGGACTTTCTTGGATGTCTCCTTTTGTCTTTGCAGGAATCATCCATTTGGAAATACCAGTCTCCACTGGAGGAGGATGGTTGGCTTGGAATCTCCCAACATTTTGAGGAACTTCTCAGAACTCTGTAAGTGGACTCAGGGCCAGGGCCATAGCCAGGATATCAGGTGGGGCTTGCAGCAGCATTTTTTGTTTCTGGGAGCTGGGGGACCACTTGCTTTGGCTCTAAACATTTTCTCTGCTTCTCAAGTGAAGCTATAGCTCCCCCCCCCTCACTTGTCTAACTCAGTAAATCTTCCAGGGGGATTCGGCTGCAAGTAGGCTTCTCCCCCCCCCCCATGCCAATCTGAAGCCCCTACAGTAGCAATGCTGCACTAGTTCAGAGCAGTGGTGAGTGGTAGTGAGCAAAGCGGGCAGATTGGAGGCTCTCCAATAGAGGGGCCATACAGATGGCAGGGGAGGCTGAATGCAGTGGCCTGGCCCCACTGCAGCTACGGGTCTGTCCAGGCCTTTGTTGTGGCTCCCACTGTCCATTTTCAAAACTTTGAAAGTGCCTACTCGTCTAACAAGATTTGGGATCCCAGTCTTAGATCACTGATAAATCTGAAGAAATGGATGGGGCAAAAAGCACTCAGTTTTACTTTGTATAATTACGACAGAAAACCAGTCCCTGCTCTGAGATTTTAAAGGGTTTCTTAGAATGCCTGTGGTCATTCAAAGTGTAGGGTGTGTTTCTGGACAAGTGTACCATCCTGAAGGTTAGTGACTTCAGTTGGTTCATACACTCCTCAAAAGATAAGCAAGATAGGCTAATTACATTGGTAAGGTCTGCAGTGAAAACCTAAGTACCACTTCTTTGATAGCTTAATAGGTACCACAAAATATATGATTCTTCTCCTTATTTGGCAGGATAATGAAGACTGACCCAGTGGTTTCATGCAGTCTGTGGTAAGCTACCAGTTGTGCTTTAGTTAAATATGACACTTGTGGGCAGAAAGTTGTTCAGAAAAGAATGACTTCTTTCCAGTGACAAAAGTGTCACCTTTTTACAGTGCTGGCTCAAGACTTAGGCTGCTCTCACCACTGCTTCTGCTTCCTTTCCTCCAATTCCTTCCACTTGGGAGCCTGGAGCCACTAACACTTGTTATTCTTTTTCTCACTAGCCTTCTTTAACAAGATCATGGCAAGACATGAATGCCCTGTAGGGGCCTCCTGAATTCTCATGCAATCCCTTCCTCTCTTTGTTTCAGAGTTTGGCCATCTGTTTGGGTGCCCAGTGATAGTTAAGATCTCATGAGAAGAAGTGACCTCAGGAGAGTAGGGGAGACTCTGCAGAGCATGTGCGGCTTGCTACACCGATTTAAAAGAGGGCTGTGAGAGAAAGGCCAAGGAGAAGGTGACGGCCGAGGTGGGACGTGATGGAGTCACTGTGAGTCAGTTGTGACTCAATGGCACAATTTACTTTTACAAGGTTAAATCTGCCACTTTGCAATCCGTAATGCAGTATACTGGACCATTTTTACTCGCTTCCTAAATAATTCCGTTAACCTCCTATTGCCAGATGATGATCTGTAAAATGGAGACATCATAACCTGGGGAGGGAGAGTCCTTTTTAGGGGTGCCAGCCTCCAGGTTCAGGACCTAGGGATCCCCCAGAATTACAGTTCATTTCCAAACCACAGAGATCAGTCCCCTGGGAGTCCCCTGGGACAGATTGGTCCCCTGGAGGGTGGGGTCTGTGGCACTGTAACCCACTGAGGTTCCTGTCCTCCCCAGGCTCCGCACCCAAATCTCCAGGAGTTTCTCTATCTGGATCTGGCAACCCTACCCCACCATCCTCTACTAGTGGCCAGGGGGGGGACCAGGCAATCCAAACTTGTGGGGATTTACCTTGGGAAGATTTGCTGTATTACATACAAATCTACATAGTATGTTTTAAAAGTTGGGTAAGTGCTAGAGCACATACTTTGCATGTTCTAGGCTCAGGATTGAGTTTTGTGCATCTCTCGTTATAGGATCTCAGGTAGTAGGTTTTGTGCAGGTCCTCCGCCTGAATAAGCCATCACTGATCAGAAGAAATAGCATTGAGCTTGACAGTGTAATCTATTGTGTTCATGTATTTTTTTTTCTGATGGAACTTTAGTTCTTTTTTATGTCACCAGGAACACAGGAGCTGTGCCTCAGTGGAAGAGCACATACTTTGCCTACAGAAAAGCCTAGGTTCAGTCCTGGGTCTGTCCAGTGAGAGGATCTCAGGTAGGTGTGAATCATCTCCATCTCAAATATTACAGCGTCCTCCACCACCAGGACAGAAAACACTGAGTTTGATAGGCCAACAGTCTGACTCAGTACATTCACGCAGGGCTTCTTTTTGTAGCAGGAACTCCTTTGCATATTAGGCAACACCCCCTAGATGTAGCCAATCCTCCTGAAGCTTACAGTAGACCCTGTACGAAGAGCCCTGTAAGCTCTTGGAGGATTGGCTACATCAGGGGTATGTGGCCTTATATGCAAATAGTCCCTGCTACAAAAAATGCCCTGCATTCATGTATTTTCTCAGGAGCTTCTATAGTTCTGTCCTTGTGAGCAGGATAGCAGTCATTTCAAGACCAAGACATTCACAAAGTTGGGAACATGCAGCTTGCCTATGCTGCAATAGTTAGACTAATTTTCCTTCTTTAAAACAGATGGTGTTTGTGTGTTTACTTATGGAATGTGCCTCTTCCTTAGTTAAGAGAGGCTGTTTGTGCCTCATGGTTCTTCTGCTGCTGTCTCCATAGGGTTTCAACATAATTAGGGAACTGAAACTTGACAACTGGAAATATTTACTTGTAACTACATATTTCTTCAAGTGAGTGAGTGGAAGCAAAAAAAAAAATCATCATATATTTGGTTTGAACATAAGGGATTTTAGCCAAAGCAAATGAATCGCTGGATTTTAATTCACTGAGGTTCAAACTCATTTAGGCCTGTCATATCTTACAAAAGGAAATTATCAAGCATAAAGGAGCAGTCAGGCATGATATTAAACAGCTGAACTTGTCAAAATAATCACCATGTAGTTATGAGGTTCCATTCAACACACCATATTGTTACACATTTGCCATTGTGCTTGATTTCTTAGCTGCCTTAGCATCGTTGATTTGTTGTTGTTTTTTGTGATACACTCATTAGGAAATACAATCCTAGTTTAGATCTGTCGAATTAATAAGTGGTATGATGTAAATTTTTTGATAATATTTGTTTACGAGACATATTAAGATCCAGCGCTCAGCTATCCTAGCTCCCCAGGCGGTCTCTATAGATAGCATCAAACAAGAACCAAAGACCAAGCAAACAAACAAATAAAAAGATAGCACACAGAGCAGCATTCCAAGACTGAAAACATCTAGAAGTATCACTGAAACCATTAAAAGGATCAAAGGAACAACAACAATAATATACATCAAGACAACTTTGAACACTGGATGGAAGGGATTGGCAGGAAACCTTGAAGTCTGGTACAGAATGCTTTCAAAGTTTGGAACCAGGTGTACAGCTGTGGGAACATAGTTCCAAAGCCTAGTTACCTTCGAAGAAGAAGAAAAAGAAGACTGCAAACTTATACCCCGCCCTTCTCTCTGAATCAGAGACTCAGAGCGGCTTACAATCGCCCATATCTTCTCCCCCCACAACAGACACCCTGTGAGGTGGGTGGGGTTGAGAGGGCTCTCACAGCAGCTGCCCTTTCAAGAACAACTCCTGCGATAGCTGTGGCTGACACAAGGTCATTCCAGCAGGTGCAAGTGGGGGAGTGGGAAATCAAACCCAGTTCTCCCAGATAAGAGTTCACACACTTAACCACTACACCAAACTGGCTGGTGACCAGGAAGAGGCCTGGTCTCTCATGGTCCAATTCACTTTACCTCAGAAAGAGGAGGAACAGTTAACTGGGAAACCTTTATAAATGACTTCAACTGAAAGCAATAATATTATTGCTACTGTTTAATCCAGGGGTGTCAAATATGCAGCTCCTATCAGGCCCCCAAGCAACTGGCTGTCATCTGCTGTTTTCTCCCTCTCTTTTGCTTCCTTCTACATCACAGCCTGCTTTCCATGGCTCGCTGAATCACACAGGAGCTACAGAGCAAAGCCTCTATTTTCTCCATTGGCTAAGGCTCCTCTCTTGGGAGGAGGGGGGGAGGAATAGCTTGCTTTGCCAGGCTCTCTCAATTGCACAGCCTCTCTTCCTTCTGTCGGCTGAAGCTCCTCCCCCTCCTGGTCACCTGGAGAAGGAAGGAAAAAGTCAAAGCTTTTTTGCTCAGTTCCCTGAATCACACAGGAGAGATACAAAGAAATCACCTATGAGACCAGAGAGTGCTAATGTTATAAGCAGGGGTAGAATTGTAGCAGGAGCTCCTTTGCATATTAGGCCACACACCTCTGATGTAGCCAATCCTCCAAGAGCTTACAAAAAAAAAAGTACCTTTTTAAGCTCTTGGAGGATAGGCTACATCAGGGGTGTGTGACTTAATATGCAAAGGAGCTCCTGCTAGAATTCCATCCCTGGTTATAAGTATGTTTTATTTTAAGCTTTAAAAAAACCTTTATGTTTGTCTGTGTCCTTTATAAAGTTGATATCTCTGCTATCTGGCATTACATTTTATGACACATATGACCTAGCCAAACAAGTTCTCATGTCAGATCTTTCCCTCATAATAAATGAGTCCGAAACCCTTGCTTTTAAGTGTTGTGCTGCTCTGTGTGTCTCCTAATACTGCAGAGTAGAAAGAAGGACTTAAGGCTTCCCTCTCATGCTGTTTTCTTCAGTGGAAACAGCTGCAGGGGGGACTGTTTGCTTCTTCTCTGTGCTCTGAAGCTAGGCCCCAACCCCCTCATAGTATTTAGAGCCAGGGATGGAATTCTAGCAAGAACTCCTTTGCATATTAGATCTCATACCCCTGATGTAGCCAATCCTCCAAGAGTTTACAAGGCTCTTTTTTGTAAGCTCTTGGAGGACTGGCTACATCAGGGGTGTGCGGCCTAATATGCAAAGGAGCTCCTGCAAGAATTCCACCCCTGTTCAGAGCCCTACAGAGAAATACAGTGAGGCCAATCCTATGTGTAACAAGAAGTTGGGTCAGGCACCCATGTCCTGACTTCTCTCCCACAATCATGTTTTTTAACTCTGAAGTTGCTATTTGATTAATTTACTGGTGCCTTCAGCAACTCCACACATGAAAATTAGGCAGGTGAAGTTTTACCTGGCATGGAGTTAAATGACAGGAAATGCTCCATCTGCTAAACTGCAGTGTGCTTAAAGGTGCAGGAGTGTAATAACTAAGAAACTGAGTAATCCAAAACAGTGTAATCCAAAACAGAGTTAAATTTATCTATACCCACTGGCTTCCACAGATTCAAAAAACATGCCCTGGTTGAATGTAGGTTCTTTGAGGATATAAGGGATCATTATATTAAGCCTTTAACTAAACGACTGTCCCCCTACTAGGGTTGCCAAGTCCAGTTCAAGAAATATCTGGGGACTTTGGGGGTGGAGCCAGGAACAAGGGTGTGACAAGCATAATTGAACTCCAAGGGAGTTCTGGCCATCACATTTAAAGGGACAGCACACCTTTTTAAATGTCTTCCTTCCATAGGAAATAATGAAGGATAGGGGCACCTTCTTTTGGGGCTCGTAGAATTGGAACCCCTGGTCCAATCGTTTTGAAACTTGGGGGGTACTTTTGGGAGAGGCACTAAATATTATACTGAAAATATGGTGCCTCTATCTCAAAAAACAGCTCCTCCAGAGCCCCCGAAACCTCCAGATCAATTCCCCATTATACCCTATGAGAATCGATCTCCACATAGGGAATAATGAAGTGCTCAGCAGACGTTCCTCCCCCACCCCCCGTTTCTGGCGACTCTGAAGCGAGGGATTGGCCTCTCTACTCACAAGTTATAGCCATCTTCCAAGTAACACAGACACCCCATCCCAAGAGGAAGCCTTTCCAATCGGAGACTGGAGCCTCCGGAGGGGGATAGTCACATGGTGTCTTTGGGGGCGGGGCTTCCCCCCGCCGGCCAGCTGACTAGGGCAGGAAGCAGCCTGGGAAAGCAGAAGAACCCCTTCTGGGACCTGGGGATTGGCAAGTCTATCCCCTACACTCTGAAAGCCCTGGCTCTTTTGCGTAGTTATAAGGACCCCAAGTTTACGTTACCACAGGGGTGACCAAACTTGCTTTATGTAAGCACCACATAGAATAAACATCAGATGTTTGAGAGCTGCAACACATGAACAAATATTACATAAATGTTTTTTATTAAAACTCTTAATACTTTCTTTGCACAGAAAGATAAAATACATATGTTTGCACTTTACAACATGACCATGCTAGAAGGAGACTTTAAAAAAAAAAAAAGCTGGGAATAACAGTCCCCATAAAACCAGCATAGGGAAAGGCTAAGGAATTATTTTTTGGCACCAGTGGGAAAAGGAAACACACAAGTACCATATAAATCACTGACCACCATTTGTATCATTATGCATCTCTCTTTGCCTTGACCCCAAGGTTAGTAAAGCCAACTATAAGGGCTATGAAATTAAGGGGGAACCCTGAACTGTCCTCTTTAATTCTGTCCCTCCTTTCAGTGGCTCCCTTGGGTCTTGCAATCTCTTCTCCTATTCCAGGTCTCCAGACAACCTCTGTGGCGGAGGAGAAGAGCTTGCAAGCCTGCCTATTTTTCCCTCCTTCTCTGCTTCATATATAGAAGAAATACCTATGGGCCAGTGCTCAGAGGCTGCCTGAGGTCCCGATGCTAAGCATGCTTACTTGAGAGTAAGCCTGCATTAAGTTCCTCCTTGACTTCCAGGAGTCACACAATATGTCGCAGTTTGGCCACCTCTACTCTAGCAACTGTAAAATTTGTCTCAGTCTTTTTAGCTCTTAGATTTACAAAAAAATCATAAGAAGCAAGTATCTTCTCCTGCTCAAGATCTGTGAATCAATGAACCTTAAAGGGTATAAAAGGAAGAAAAAGAAAGATTCAGAAAAGTATAATTGTGTTTGAGCTTAGTTTTAGTTGTATCATTTCAGAATAAATGATGCTAACTGTCCTCTCATATGTCTGTTAGAACTCTATATTAGCTAATATAATTTGCTGCACAATGTTTTGTGGGTTTTTTTTTATATAGTTATGGATCCCAAAGCTGACAATAGGCTTTATAATAGACAGGTAACTGGAAGAGTATGTTTCCTTCTCTTACTGTCACCAGCTTCCTACCGTATATGTGACCCAAATGAGCTATTAAAAACTCGGAGCTAGTCTAAAGGATAAAAATTATAAACTTTTCCCTTTGAAAAGCAAGACAGAGAATTACCATAAAAGAACAAGCTGAACAATAAATTGCTTCATGAAGAGCGAAGGGTTCCATTTTAGCTCCAGCGTGTGTATTTCCATGTCAATATTGTTGACGGCGTATTATGCCTCACCTAGGCAGAAAAGAGAAGAACGGCTCTTGCAATATTAATCCACAGACATTTGTACATAGAAACCCACTGATCTCTGAATATTAATCAGAATTAGACTAAAGTAATGGTTATAAAACAGCCATTTAGGCAACTCTAGCCATGGAATCTAGACAAGGACATTATTTGTGAACTATAAATTATTTACACGGAACTGTCGCTAGCAGCTGGGATTTTTCTTTCTTTTTTTTGGTGGGTTTTTTTTTAATCCTTGCTTCCAACTCAATCACCAAAATAACATCTAAATTCACATTTCCCCTGCAGCTTGACAGGAAAGTACAGCCATGTTAGGCAGATGTTTGCTACAGATAAGGTGCATTAATGCATGGACCATTAGCTGAACTGTTGTGTAAGTCATCAAAGACTCAAGTGCTTTAACAAATTGCTATCCATACAGTTGCGGGGAGAGCTTCCCAAAAGGGTCTATGAAATGATGCAGTAGTTCTTATTGACAGTCTTAGAAATCAAGACAACGGCTGAGTCTGGTGGTGTATGAACAGAATGCCAAAGGAGAAAATGCTGAGAGACAGAGAGAGAGATTAAAACAATCAGGGCCAGCTCATCCAGTAGGCAAAATAGGCAGTTGCCTAGGGAGCCGGGAAGGGGGGGAAGGGGGGCACCAAATTGGGCTCCCCACCTCCCGGTGCTCAAGACAACCACCTAGTTTGCCTCCCCCACCACTGCTGCTGCCGCCGCCACCAACCCACTCCCTTCCCTTCCGCCATGCTTCCCCCCTCCCCTGCTGCTGCTGCTGCCACCACCACTCGCCTCTTCCTCCCCAGTAACTCGCCCACCCTCCTCTTCCTCCGCCCACCTAGCCCTTCTCCTCCTCGGTAGCCCGCCCGCCCTCCCCCCTCCCCTACCATCTTCTTCCTCCACCCGGCCCTTCCCCTCCTCCTTAGCTCACCCACCCTGCCTCCTCCCTGTGAGCTTCCCAGAGGTCATCTCCCCCCACCCCCAGCATACTCACAGGAGTGATGCCATCCTCCTGCTTCCCCACTTCAGTGGATATCGTAGTACAATGTTCTCTTAATGAGCAGTAGAAAGAGGCTTTGAAGCAGGGGGTGCCCATGCGGAGGGGTTGGCGGTCGGTCTGCCTGGGGCGCCATGCATCCCAGGACCGGACCTGAAAACAATCTGAATGATATTGGACACAAATTATACGGGACGTAGTGATGACCACAGGAATAAAGCTTTAATAGGGGATAAGATAGATGCATGGAGGATAAGTCTGTCAATGGCTGCTAACCACGGTGGCTGAGGGAAACCTCCACATTCAAAGGTACTAAGCCTCTGAATGCCAAAGCCAGGAGGCAACATCAGGGGAAGGCCTTAGCCTCTGTTTCCAGTTGTTGGCTGCCCGTTGTGTGAGACAGAATGCTGGGCTACATGGATCACTGGCCTGATCCAGCAGGGCTCTTCTTATGTTCTTAAAACTATAACACAGAAACAAAACCCTGTCCTTTTCTTTCATGTTCCACCTGCACCATCACATGTATAAATAAATGCTGTTTTGTTTTTCCCCACAAGGTGGCATTTAAGACAAGATAGAGTGTGGAGAGTAGGGACCCTGTGGCGCAGTGAGGTAAGCTGCAGTACTGCAGTCCAAGCTCTGCTCACGACCTGAGTTTGATCCCAGCAAAAGTTTTCCATGGAGTGAGACTTAAACTTTCCATGGAATGAGAACAGGACAGAAGCCACAGAGAATGTTTAGGTATCGGAAGCCACTGATCTTACCCTGATCTTGGGGAAGGGCCATCACTCAGTGGCAGAGCATCTGCTTGGCATGCAAACGGTCCCAGGTTCGATCCCCACCATCTCCAGTGAAAAACAAACAGTAGGGAATGGGAAAGACCTCTGCTGAGTCCCTGGAGAGCCTCTGCCAGTCTTAGACAACACTGACCTCCCCCCTACCCCGCCGCCGCAATAGTAGTTATTTAGTCATAGACCACTTCATAGGAATCCAGATAATAACAAGTAAGGAAAGGAAAGGTCACCTGTGCAAGCACCAATCGTTTCCAACTCTGGGGTGACATTGCTTTCACAAAGTTTTCACGGCAGACTTTTTACGGGGTGGTTTGCAATTGCCTTACCCAGTCATCTACACTTTCCCCTCAGCAAGCTGGGTACTCATTTTACTAACCTCAGAAGGATGGAAGGCTGAGTCAACCTCAAGCCGGCTACCTGAAAACCCAGCTTCCACTGGGGATCGAACTCAGGTTGTGAGCAGAGGGCTCCGACTGCAGTACTGCAGCTTTACCACTCTGCACCACCAGCCTCTTAACAAGTAAGAGGGAATACTATAAAATAATACTACAAGTAAGAGGCAATAGTTATAAAAGAAAAAGCCAACTAAAATTATACATAGCCATTTAAGATCCTGAACATCTAAATTTAGTATAGCATACAAGTAGAACAATACTGACCTTGATGGACCTAGGGTCTGATTCACTATAAGGCAGCTTCACATATGCTCTTGTGTGTACTTATTTGCCAAGCATCACATTTCAGGTGGCCTTGCTCAAATGAAGGAAGGTGCTCTAGCTGATCTTCTGGGAGGCCATTGAAAGCAATGGAACTTACTTCTGAGAAGGCAGGCGCAAGATCATGCTGCAAGGGCCTGAGGGGGAGGGAAATAAAAAGGCAGCTTGAAGAAATGAAATTTACAAACTGCTCATGAAAGAGATGATTGCAGCTCTCTCTCCAAAAATACAGTGGTTGAAGCAAATGCTAGAAAATTAATAAGAAATACTGGGTGTGAATGAGAGCGGTGTCAAATGCTGTAATGTGCACTCTGCGAGAGTCAGCTTCAGAAGAATATTCAGAAACGGAAACAGTTGCAAAATAACAAAAACCCTAGGCTTGTAACTGATCATATAACATTGATCTATAAACAGCCATGGCAAGCCGCGTCTCTGTAATTTTGCAGCTGGCTGCAAGGAGCAGGAAGGCCCGCAGAGGCCACCTCTCACCCACCCTCTGCCCAGCCAGGGGGACCTAAGTCTGGGGCCTTAAGGCAGAAGTCAGGGGCAGGGCCCCCATAGGCCCCCCATAGCTACAGGTCTGTCCCAGACATTTGATTTTCTGTGCACCATTCTGCAGAATTACGGCAAGTCACACTCCACAGGGAATATTATATAGGTCATCTGAGTAGTGATTATATAATACTTATTTTCAGGGCTTTTTTTGTAGTAGGAACTCCTTTGCATATTTCTGTACTGAGAACCCTGTAAGCAACAGCTGGGGCGTATGGCCTAATATGCAAAGGAGTTCCTGCTACAAAAAAAAGCCCTGTATATGTAGGTCATTTAAACAACGTCCCCACTGTTCAGGCACAAGGGGCGTGCAAATAAGGTGTGAGCTATGTTTCAAGTGTAGGTCTCAAGCATTGCCCGCTGTGAAGAATGAATTTGGCAATTGTGCAAGAGTGAAAAATGACTGCCAGCCAGGGCCGCCCCTGGCACTAGGCAAACTAGGCAATTGCCTAGGGCGCCGACCTTTTGGGGGCACCAAATTGGGTGCCCTCCCTTGTGACTCGGTGACATTATCTGTGCAGGGAGGCACCAGAAGTGAGCCTTGCCTAGGGTGCCAGATAGTCTAGGGCTAGCCCTGCTGCCAGCTGCAGCAAAAAGTAAATAAATCTTATCAAAGAAGGTACAGCTCAGCCATGACCCCTCTGCACAAAGTCACATAGCTGCTCGGCACAGTGTTTACGTCAGACACTGGGCAGCAACATCAAGGCAATCCGTCTAGGATGTCCACCTTGTGTGCAAGCTAGCATTTTGATCAAGGGAGGTTCAACTATCCATGGTGTTGATATTAAAGTGTTCAGCATCTCTGTGTCGAGATCCCTTGCCATTTTACTGTTTTGCCATCTTGCTGTTCTGTTATAAAACATCTGCTACGCTTACTGGGAAAACAAAAGTATTTAGGCCCTCTCACACTGTCTGACCATCAAGGTCATTGCTATCTGTTAGTGTTTTGCTAACGATTATTGTAGTGTGAGAATGTCTGCTTTGTAGCAATTTAGTGTTTTGAACTTATCTCGGGCCAGAAAGTTAGGCGCGCATGTAATGGCTAACTGCTTCTATATATATATCCAAGCACCTGCGAACCGTACTATCCTGTCTTACAATAAATACTAATCCTGATGAAATGGAGAGTTATTATTGAAGATAGTCACAGACCCGACACTCTGGGACCAAATGACTGCTTAGTTCATCTCTCTGATGTCATTTGGTCCCCTTTCAGTTTTGGTTCCTTGAACATATGAACATATGAAGCTGCCTTATACTGAATCAGACCTTTGGTCCATCAAAGTCAGTATTGTCTTCTCAGACTGGCAGCGGCTCTCCAGGGTCTCAAGCTGAGGTTTTTCACACCTATTTGCCTGGACCCTTTTTTGGAGATGCCAGGGATTGAACCTGGGACCTTCTGCTTCCCATGCAGATGCTCTACCACTGAGCCACCGTCCCTCCACCGTCCCTCCTTACTGACACACACTTGTTTTTCCTACTCAAAATACCGCTTTCAGGTATTCCACTTGGAATTTTTCTTTCACATTTAGGGAAAAAAAGCAAGGCCTTTCCCACTAGAAAATAATTGGTCAGCAGGGGAGGGAATGACCTTCAAGAAGTCGTCCATCTCAGCTTCCTCTCTTTTCAGTCTTTCAATGCTACAGCAAGGGGATAATTTTAAAAGTATGGGTGAGCTGAAACATTTCCAAAAAGTGTGTTATTAACTGCCTTTAAATCAGCAAATTAAGGTTGACAACAATATATATATATATATATATATATATATATATATATATATATATATATATATATATATATATATATATATATATATATACATATATACATATATATATATATATATATATATATATATATATATATATTTTTTTTTTTTTCAAAAAAAAGTACATTTTCCCCTATAGGTATTGGTTAATGTGAAAACCTAAAACAGAGCAACTGGGATGGAAAATTCAAGTGGTTAATGGTGTTATTAAAGACCATCTGTTTCTGCAACAAGCATGAAGGATTCGATCTGATCTGATCCAAAAACCACCCTGAAGATGACAGGGAAGTATCCCAATGGAATTTGTCTGCTTGGCTATAAAGAGCAGGGTATCTATGAGAATTAAAATATCCATAGCAATTTCAGATATATGCAGCAACAACTAAGAAAATCTTGAGGCAAAAATGTAATCATGGCACGTGAATGTCCTCTACTTTTGCCTGTTATGAAGAATTGCAGATTTATACCCCGCCCTTCTCTCTGTATCAGAGTCTCACAACAGATTACAATCCCCAATATCTTCTCCCCCCATAACAGACACCCTGTGAGGTGGGTGGGGTTGAGAGGGCTCTCCCAGTAGCTGTCCTTTCAAGGACAACCTCTACAAGAGCTATGGCTGACCCAAAGCCATTCCAGCAGATGCAAGTGGAGGAGTGGGGAATCAAACCCGGTTCTCCCAGATAAGAGTCCACACACTTAACCATTACACCAAACTGGCTTATATCTGACTTTTTTGGGAATATTTTCTTCAATGTTGATTCTGTAATAAATTTGTGTGTTTGTGTATGCATCTACCACTCAATAATCCATGGTGCTAAAAAAATTCTATAAATCCACCTTGGTGAATAATAAAAAATAAACCATAGGATTATTTTTTTCAGTTCATTATATCTTTAACAACACAACTTTATGTGCCACTGAACTGACATAGGAGGCCATTTAAACATTTATATTCTGCCGTACAATAAATTAATTAAAATTAAATTAAGCACCATTCTGACATCTCTCCCTCCCTCTCTCTCTAGATAGATCCAGGCGGGCAGCCATGTTGGTCTGAAGCAAGAGAACAAAGTAGGAGTCCAGGAGCACCTTAAGACCAACAAAGATTTATTCAGAATGTAAGCTTTCGTTCGCAGGCAGACTTCTTCAGACAATAGAATGGGGTACAGTGAGCAGAACTACATATAGCTGGTGGGCAGTGCTTAAGGATGCAAAGTGATATGAAGTTGGAATCCAATGGCAAAATAGTGAAATGAACAAACTGAAAGAACATTTGGTCTGGATAGCATTTGTGTGGGAAACCAATAAACGGTAATAAAAGCTGCTTGTTAATTGCTTTATTGCTACAAGTCTGCGTTAAACAAAGGACATGTTTTTCTTATTGATGTTCCTGTCCTCCTAATTTACTTTTTTAACATGTAACATACGTGGCCAAATCCCTAACAGATGCTTCCATGCAATGCACCCATATATCGTGCAGGGGGCACTTTGGTGCGTTCACATGGTTGTTGTGTGCCACCCCCTTAGCGCAGTTTGGGTTTCTTTTTCTCCCTATATTTTAGTGACCATGCACTCCTGCACTCATGTTCACATGTGCTCATGTGCCCATGAGCCCATGTGAAGAAGAAGACTGCAGATTTATACCCCGTCCTTACAATCTTCTATATATTCTCCCCCCACAACAGGCTGAGAGGGCTCTCACAGCAGCTGCCCTTTCAAGGACAACTCCTGCGAGAGCTATGGCTAACCCAAGGCCATTCCAGCAGGTGCAGGTGGAGAAGTGGGAAATCAAACCTGGTTGGGGAATAAAACCCAGATAAGAATTTGCACACTTAACCACTAGACCAAACTGGCACATGCACTCTGGACAGGTATTTTTAAAAAATGAATGCCTAGAGCAGATTGGCAGGTTCCCAACACCTATGTGCCTTCCTTGCATGCTCCCATGGTCAGATGTCGGGAAAGACAGTGCAGCAGGAGAATTTGATCCATCTCAAGAGATGTCAGAGGATGGGGTGAGTGCAGGAGCAGGATGGGCAGTAGCTGTGCCTGTCTGGACCTCACTTTCTTAATCTGCCTGGGGGCCCTCCCTATGTCCACTCCAATTGGCTGTCTGAATTCAGCCACCGAGCGGCTTGTAAATTTTGTCCTCCAGATAAAATTTAGTCTGTTCCTGGATTTCTGGGCTGAAGTCAAAGGAAAAAGCATGAGGAAGAAAAAAAATTAAAGAGAGGGAGCAATGGTAGGTGAAGGCAGATTATATGTTGGATATATCTGATAACCATTGGGAGTGGGTGTGATGTTGCAAATTGAGAATAAAGAGGGTTCTCAGCCATGAAAAGACTGGCGATTACTATTGTAGCATCAGCAGGGTAAGCCACTGTTTGTGCTTCTAGAGCTAATGATAGAAATTATGAGGCTATTAGAGCAGAGCCTTTCAAGCCAGCCAAGATAACTCCCACTAACAAGACTTGTTGGAGTTCTTCTGTTTTAAACACAGATAAAGGTAGATGATGATTTTCTTAAATTGGAGTTGAAAATTCTGTTCCAGGGTTTTATATCTACTTCCTGAAAAAGGATGCTTGTGGTTTGGTTCATATTATGATAGGGGTCCGAATTGGATTTTACATTGTTTTAAAAACTTGTGTCAGATTATTTAATGTTGGGTTGGATCCAACAAGTTTCCCATTGCTGAAAATGGGAGGGGGCTTCTTTGGCCACTTAAAAATCATGAGATGTGCATGGACAAAAGCCATATATGCTAGGGGCTGCAGTCAGGAGAATGGGGTGAGACTGAGACCGATTTCCCACTCGCCTCACGCCGCTCTGATGCTCCTCTTCTCCGCGGGGCTTCCCTCCGATTTCACACTATCTCCCCCAGGGCTGCAGCTAGCACTGGCTTTTTTGCACAGCCAGCACAAACCTCTAAAAACCAGTTTCTGTTTGCTGCATAAAAAAGCCAATGCTAGTTGCAGCTCCGGGGCATATAGTGTAAAATGGGATGGAAGCCCCGCTGAGAAGAGGAGTGTCAGAGCAGCATAAGGTGAGTGGGAAATCGGTCTAAGTGAAAAACTTTGTCTGGATCCAACCAAGTGGATGTTAGGATAATTGCTTCTATTAGCTTTAATGGGGAAGGTATTTCTGAATACAACTCTCCTCTTGGCACACAACTGGAATTGTACCTTTTGAAATAAAGTGAGTTCAGCCAGCTCTGAATCAACTAAAAACACTTTATTGCAAGAAGAAACAATCACAAAAGAACACATGCAAAACTGCAACTATATATATTACCTGACCATGGTTAATCATGCCCCCTAGCAGGCACCAGTTACTTCTATTGGCTCACTCTAGAATCCTTCATTTGCATCTCTTTGTTACGTCATTACATGCCTAGCATCCTGACTGGTCAGTTCTTCCAGGATTCATGATCCTGGTTTGTAAGGAGTTCCTGTCTCAAGCTCAGGCAACAAGAACCCAGTGAGATGCAATACTTAACACCTTTCACCCAAAGCAGCTTCCCCTTTGAATTTCTGAAGGATAAGCTAAAGCATCCAATTATTTTTCCCCCTTTGCATAGCAGGCAATCATCATCATCATCATCATTATTTTGGATAGCAGACACAGGGAAGTGTGACTTTTTCTCAGTTCTTGGGATGTACAAGTGATAGGAGGGGGAGCTAAACCTTGCAGCCTCTTGCTGTGTCCCATTTCCTCTCAAGAAGAAGAAGAAGATATTGGATTTATATCCTGCCCTTCACTCCGAAGAGTCTCAGAGTGGCTCACAATCTCCTTTACCTTCCTCCCCCACAACAGACACCCTGTGAGGTGGGTGGGGCTGGAGAGGGCTCTCACAGCAGCTGCTCTTTCAAGGACAACCTCTGCCAGAGCTATGGCTGACCCAAGGCCATGCTAGCAGGTGCAAGTGGAGGAGTGGGGAATCAAACCCGGTTCTCCCAGATAAGAGTCCGCACACTTAACCACTACACCAAACTGGCTCTCAATCTGACTGAGGACAGATTCATGTGTTATAAAGTCCTTGTAGCTGCCAGACATGTTCCCATCAGATGTATGTTGAAAGACTCAAGGAACATGTGGGCCCAATGCTGATCAGTACAAATCTATAGGGAGACTGGCTGTCAATTGCATCTCTGCTGAGCCACTGCTTCTCCTTATTATTTATTCCTCCTGCAGGTTGGGAACCTAAAACAAGACAGCAAGGTGCCAGAAGAATTCAGAGATTAGAAGATTTCTGAATATGAGAACTATTTCTGCTTGGATTTACAAAATAGAATGGTTCAGGTCAGGTGCTGATCTATACATTTATGACTCCACGTCTCTCTCTTATGGGTAATGGATAATGGTTATCAGATGACAAGGGAAAGGAACTGTAAAGATACTTTAAGGCGCTATTTCCAGTTCTCCCTGTTTCTGGAAGAAGCAGATGTAACAGTGAGTAATAACTGATGTAAGCAGGGCTTTTTTTCTAGGAAAAAAAAGAGGTTCTAGAACTCTCAAGAGGAAAATGAACAAGAAACACATTTGCCTCGCACAAACTTTTAAACATTTTTTCAGAATTTCATTTTTGCAAAGAGGTTCCAGAACTATGTTCTGCTGTGTTCCCCCTGAAAAAAAAGCCCTGGATGTAAATTTCATGTTTGATTGTTTATCTGCTACTTCCCCTTTCAGACTGACTCTGTGGCATTCTGGGTAATGAAGATGGTGGAGATGGCAGTTAGCCAACTTGAGTATGGAAGTTATTATTTTTCATATACAGGGCTTTCTTTGGAGCAGGAACTCCTTTGCATATTAGGCCACACACCCCTGATGTAGCCAATCCTCCTGGAGCTTACAATAGGCCCCTGTACTAAGAGCCCTGTAAGGACTTGGAGCATTGGTTGCATCAGGGGTGTGTGGCCTAATATGCAAAGGATCTTCTTCGTGGTCTCTGTGCAGTCCCACACATGGGTCTTGCCGCAGGCAACGGATCCATACCTGGGAGCTCCAATAGCTCGTTTATAACGTCTTTTGGCGCGCTTTCCTCCCGCCCTGGGGAGCAGGCAGCGACTGCGCATGCCTGGAGCGGGGGGAGAGCGCCCATTCCACTCAGTTTCTTCCCTTCCGCCGCCCGGACAACACCTACCTCGTTGCGTTCCTCCTCTGGCTCGTCTCTTGGTATCGTACTATCTCTCCTATTTTCTTCTCTACTTACTCTTCCTTCGTCCCATTAATATAATACAAAAAAAAAAAAAAGGTAGAACCCGATTCTGCGCTTTCGCCTTTTTTCTTTCTACCCCCCCCTCCCAACCCCGTCTCTCCCTTCCCTCCTTCCCCTGTCCGGAACGGATGGAAGGGAAAATCACCTTTAAAAGGTGCAGGCAGTGTGCTTCTAAAATTCCGTCCTCTGACGGTCACTCACTCTGCCTCTTTTGCTTGGGGGAATCCCACAGAACCGATAACTGCCACCACTGCGCTTGCTTCGGTAAGCAGGCGCGCAAGAACAGAGCAGCTCGTCTTCGTAGTTTCCTCATTGAATCCTCTCTCCGCGCAATGTCTACCTCAGATCCGCCGCCTCCCCCATTGAGAGCGGGAGATTCGGCAGCTTCGGCCCTTCCTATCGTACCTAGGAAGCATAAGTCCGACAAAAAGGCTTCTAAGCACTCTGAGGGGCACAAGGCGCCTAAACAGACTCGTCAGGGCGAATCGAGCCTGTCGAAGCCACACCACTCGGGTCCGAAAACCTCCAGCCCGACCACTTCGGCGCCTAAGAAGCACCACGACCCGTCGGCTTCTACCTCCGTGCATCCCAGTGCTTCCGCCTTTGCTACGGCTGCGCAATCAGCTTCGGCGGCTGCGCAATCGGTTGCGTCGACTGCGCAAGCGGCTTCCGCGCAGTTGAATCCGATTCTACCTATCGAACTCTCGGCTCCTTCCGATGTCATCTCGGAAATGCCCCGCCTCACTCAACCCTCTATTGAAGTGATCCCGATTGGCTCTAGATCGCCCTCGGTGCACAGCCTTCCTCCTAGTGATATCCTCGACTCCGAGGCTCCACCTCTCAGACCAGAATCCTTCCTCGACATCACAACGCCAGTGCTGAAGGACGTTACAACTCCATTGCTCAAGGATACTACAACCCCAGTGCTTAAGGACATTACGACTCCATTGCTTAAGGACACTGCAACACCACTGCTCAAGGAATCTTCTACCCAAGTTTCCTCTCATCGGCTCCGATCTCGATCTCCGTGGCCCCGCTCTCGCTCGCAGTCTCCGCTTCGTCCGAGGTCTCCGATCCGAGATCGTCCCAACTCTCCGCATCGAGATGACTACCAGGACTTTCGCCGCGATCGCTCCCGGTCCCGGTACGGTGACTACCATCGTGACTATCGACGAGACCGCTCTCCATCCTGGTCTCCGTCACCTCGGCTTCACTCACGTTACCATCGGTACCTGCGTTCGCCATCGCGCCACAGCTACAGGCATCTCTCCGACTTCGATCCCGAGTCTTTCCCCAGAGATGTCTATATGCCTCGACTCAGGGATTATTATTCTCCCGGACCCCGCGACTACTATCGTTCACGCGACCAGCTATCTCCTTATTACCGCCATCTGATCACTCCGACTCCGAGGAGGCCCCAGCCTCGCCCTCATCGGACCAACCTCCTAGGCTTTCACCATCCGACAGTTCTAAGGCTTACCTTAATCTGATCACAACCATGGCTTCCGCACTAAACATCCCTATGTCCTCTGACTCACCTAAAATTTCGGATGTGGTACACGACCTGGTTCGCGCAGACTTCCCTGATAGCTCTACGCTTCCTATGCTCCCTGTACACCTTGAAGGTCTCCAGGAAGCCTGGGAGAAGCCGGCCTCGATCCCTACACTTTCCCGCCGCCTGGATTCTCTTTATAGGGTGCACGTAGCTGACTGCAAATTCCTCGCATCCCACCCGGCACCCAACTCTATTGTTGTTCATTCCGCCACCAAGAACAAACAATCTCGCCACCCCGTTCCTCCGGACCGGGAGGGCCGAAAATTGGACACTCTGGCTAAGAAAATCTATAGCTTCTCTTAAACCAACTCCAAGTTGAACAATTACTTAGCCTATTTTGCGGCTTACTCCTTCAACTTGGCAAACCAGATTACCCCTCACATCACATCCATGCCTGACTCATCTCAAAAGGCTGTGTCGTCTCTCGTCTCTGAGCTCTCCCGTGTCACAAAACAACAAATCAACTCTATCCGCCATGCGGTTTCCTGTTCCTCCCGAATCTTTGCAACCTCGGTGGCTTTACGTTGCCACGCCTGGCTGCGCTCGACGAACTTACAGCCGGACATCAAGCAGCGTATAGAAGACCTTCCTTTCGATGGTCTGGGACTGTTCCATGCGTCCACGGACAAGGTCCTTGCATCGGTCGATGACGGCCGCAAAAGAGCGAAACGTCTTGGGGTCACACAACCAACCTCACTGCCCTCTAATAGGCAAAGACCGTGGAAGCCATCCTTTCAGCGCCGTCAACGGTCTCCTAAATCTCAAGATTTCTGGAAAAGGAAACCTCTCCCAAAGCAGCCTTTTCATCAGAGGCCACGGGCTCAACCTTCTAAGAAACAATCCCAGACAGGCAAGCAGTCTCTTTGACTCTCCCATCAGGCATACCAGACTATCCCCTTTTTACCCAAGTTGGAGTTCCATCACCACCGACTCTTGGGTCCTTACCATCGTGCGTCTAGGTTACGCAATAGAGTTCGTTTCACCACCACACCACCACCACTTCATAGCCACACATCCATTTGCACTCCTGCAGCAGGAAATTCTGGACTTGCTCCAGAAGAATGCCATAGAACCCGTTCCTCCTCAACATCGAGGGACGGGATTCTACTCAAGATACTTCCTGGTCCCCAAACGCGATGGAGGAAAGCGCCCTATCCTAGATCTTCGGAAGCTGAACAACTTCATCGAATGCAGGAAGTTCAGAATGATCTCCCTACACGCCATCCTGCCTCTTATTCCCAGGAATTCCTGGATGGCTTCCCTAGATCTTCAGGACGCTTACTTCCATGTGACAATCCGACCTCATCATCGGAAGTATCTGCGATTCGCTATGGGGCGAGACCACTTCCAGTACGTATCCCTGCCCTTCGGCCTCTCCACCGCGCCAAGGGTATTCACCAAGTGTATGGCGGTGGTGGCAGCGGCTCTCAGGCTTCGAGACATCACAGTCTTCCCGTATATCGACGACTGGCTTCTCATAGCACCGACTCAGCGTCGTTTGCAGACCAATATCAGCACAACGCTCTCTCTTCTCGATTCCCTGGGGCTTCGTGTGAACACATCCAAATCCCATCTCGAGCCTACTCAGGACATCAAGTTTATAGGGGCTCTCCTACGCACTTCTCTCCACCGTGCTTTCCTTCCAGAGGATCGAGCAATTACTATCATCACCTTAGCCAAGTCAATTCAACGACAGCCTTGCCAGTCTGCATTCACAATACAACGCTTGCTGGGCCTCATGGCCGCCACGACTTCCGTCATCCACTTTGCCAAGCTACGGATGCGACAACTACAGCTTTGGTTTGTAAGAGCCTACCATCCTCAGTTGCAACCGCAGAGTGTCTTACTCACGGTTCCCCAGAGAGCACTTTCATCCCTTACGTGGTGGACGGTACCCAGCAATCTCCTCGCGGGCATGCCGTTTCTACCGGCGCCTCCAGTGGCTGTTGTGACAACGGACGCCTCAAAGTGGGGGTGGGGAGCCCACTTAGAGGACAAGACCTTCAGAGGCCTTTGGACTCCCTCCGAGAGGGCCATGCACATAAACTGCTTAGAACTGATTGCCGTGCACAGGGCCCTCTTATCTTTTCTCCCGCTGATCAACGGGACCCATGTCCAGATTTCAATGGACAACATGGCAACTGTCTACTATATCAACAAGCAGGGGGGAACCAGGTCTCTCCGGCTTTGCCGTATAGCCGTCTTGCTCTGGGAATGGTGTCTGGAGCACAACATTTACTTGACCGCTGTTCACCTCCCAGGTGTCGACAATGTTCTGGCCGACTCTCTGAGCAGGTTTCGTCTGGACGACCACGAGTGGTCCCTCAATCCGACCTACCTCCGACGCATTTTCAGATGCTTCGGAACACCCAAGGTGGATGCCTTTGCTTCAAGGGACAATGCCAAATGCCCACGCTATTTTTCCAGAAGGGGGAACGACGCCTTCCTACACAGATGGACGGGCCCTCTTCACTACATCTTCCCACCAACCCCTCTACTGACTCGGGTACTGATGAAGATCACACGAGACGGCACGGACTGCATCCTGGTAGCCCCCTGGTGGCCACGGCAACCATGGTTCACGAGACTTCTCCAGTTATCTCATCACACTTACCGTCGCCTCCCTCTCGTGAGCGACCTCCTGTCCCAAGCCAACGGTCAGATATTGCACCACAATCCTCAGGTACTGGCCTTAACGGCCTGGAGAATTCGACCTCCCACCTCTCCGCAGAGGTAGCCCACGTTATTCTAAACACCAGGAAGCCCTCCACAAGGCTTTCGTACCAAAGGAAATGGAAATGCTTCTGTTCATTCGCGACTGCTAACCATCTACTTCCAGAATCAGTACCTCTCAATATGATCCTGGAGTATTTACTTTCTCTACAGAAATCAGGACTCTGTTACTCATCCCTGAAAGTTCATCTGTCTGCCATCTCTGCGTTCCACAATACGGTAGACGGCAAAACAGTTTTTTCTCATTCCTTGTCCAAGTCCTTTCTCAAGGTCATGTTGCACCTCAATCCACCCGTTAAACCCCTTGTCCCAACTTGGAGTTTATCCCTAGTTCTTTCCTCGCTTATGAAAGCACCATTTGAACCTATGGCTACCATAGACCTCAGCCTTCTTTCCTGGAAGACAGCATTGCTGATTGCCCTTACCTCTGGAAAACGGGCAAGTGACTTATGCGCCTTCCGCCACGATCCTCCCTACACCATTTTCCACAAGGAAAAGGTTGTCCTAAGACCGGACCCTGCGTTCCTTCCTAAAGTGGTCTCCCAGTTCCACTTATCGACTGCAACCTCTCTGCCGACCTTTTTCCCCAACCCAACCGACCATGGACAACGGGCCTTGCATTCTTTGGATGCAAGAAGGGCTTTATCTTTCTACCTTGATCGTACACGGCCCTTCCGTAAGGACCCTAATCTATTTGTGGCATACGGAAACCCTTGCAGGGGACACAAAATCTCTACCCAGAGACTATCTAAATGGGTAGTTAGTGCCATTAGGCTGTGCTACGAACTGGCTAAGCAGCCCCTGCCCGAAGGCCTTAAGGCTCACTCTACTAGAGCGGTCTCGACGTCTTCGGCCTTCTTGCACGGCGTCTCCCTAGAGGACATCTGTGCTGCTGCATCGTGGTCCTCTCCTTCCACGTTCGTCTCCCATTATGCGTTGGACGTTCGTGCAAGACGTGACGCCTCCTTCGGCCAAGCGGTCCTCAGATCCATCTTTCACTGAAATGGGGGTGAGTGCATCCGCTTATGTTCCTATATCATACAATCTTTGCTTTGGGCCACGTGACTAACTTTTTCTTTTCCAGCACCCTCCTCCAGGACACTTAGCTGGCTAGTCACCCATGTGTGGGACTGCACAGAGACCACGAAGAAGATAAACAGGTTGCTTACCTGTAACTGATGATCTTCGAGTGGTCATCTGTGCAGTCACACACGCCCACCCAGCCTTCCCCGCTGCTGGCTTTTGGTACTTCTTGCTTTAACCTTTCTAGTCTCTCTGCCAGTGGCGGCTGGAAGAAACTGAGTGGAATGGGCGCTCTCCCCCCGCTCCAGGCATGCGCAGTCGCTGCCTGCTCCCCAGGGCAGGAGGAAAGCGCGCCAAAAGACGTTATAAACGAGCTATTGGAGCTCCGAGGTATGGATCCGTTGCCTGCAGCAAGACCCATGTGTGTGACTGCACAGATGACCACTCGAAGATCATCAGTTACAGGTAAGCAACCTGTTTATTTCCTGCATATATATATATATATATATATATATTTATTTGGAGGACTGTTGTGGTACTCAGAGATACTTCTCTTTGCTTGATCTCTATTAAGCACTTGTTAAAAAATGTTTTCCCCCTGTAATCTGCTAGCCATCACACACACAGTGGCTCTGTGAGGAAGGAAGGTGCAAAATATATTCAGAGCCATCTGCAAAGGGTGTCTTGTCTTAAAATGGGAGTATTATTTTTTGGGACCATGACTCATGATTTCTGAGGGAGATGATTTTACAATCCCATTGATATCAGCATAATGCAAATAACTGTTCAACTGAAATCACAGATCCGAAAAGCACTTAACTTTTTGCTGGATTGTGTGCATCAACTCCAGAATGTTTGCAAAGCACCAGTGAGTCAAGCATTACCTTTTTTTATTTGGGGAAAGTATGGATCATATTTCCATCTAATACACATCCTTGTTTAATTTAGAGTTTCTTCTGTTGATGTTTGCAGCATGTATTTAGGTCATGCCAAAAGTCGATAAACTCAACTATATTTAATTGTTGTGGCTTAAAAGAGAGGGGCGGGCTGAGGACCCCCTCCCCAGTTATCTTAATTAGATATGCACACAGTAGCACCTACATTGAGTACTAGGCTGAAATATCGTGATGCTTATTTTAATTGGCCAATTAATTAAAAGCTAGAGAGTTAAAAAGAGTTAAATCTTTCACTTGTACATTCCTTTATGTTTGGATCAATTGCTGCCACAGTGTACATGTTCTCACGACAAAAAAATAAATGAAACTTAATATCTTGCCTTGTGCACTCTCTGGTATGGCATTTCGTCCAAAGGAGAGAGAAAAAAATAACTGTTTTACTGAAGACTAATCTTATTTCATCAAAGAGGTCAATGTTCTGGTTAGGCACAGGAGCTCTGATGTGCACATTAGCTTGAGGTTCCAAGAAAGGCTGTCACAGTCATTTCAACTGAGGCATCAAGTCAGTGCACACATTCGTGCATAGAAATCTGCATTCTTCATTGAATGGAACAGCCAGTGCAAGCTTTGTCTGTGCATAACAACAAAGAGTTCTGCATCTGAGCTGCGGCCAACAATTCTACCCTTGTTTTTACATGGAAGCACTGATAGACTCCTACATTGGCAGTGATAGAATCTCATATTCTACCAATATGGCTGAGTCCAGACCAGCACTTTAAGTCAACAAAGGGATGGCCCCTGTGCAGCTTAAAAAACACAAGTCACACATGCATATCTGCCTAGCAGCCCTCTCCTGTACTTACCTTGTCCCTTGTTGTCCATGGAGTGACTTACTTTGTTGTTCAGTTGCACATTCGAGTCTGACTCTTTGCGACCCCATGGACAAAGCCAGGCTCTCCTGTCTTCCACCATCCTCCGAAGTCTGCTCAAATTCATGTTAGTTACATCAGTAACGCTGTCCAGTCATCTCATCTTTTGCTGTCCCCTTCTTCTTTTGCTTTCTGTCTTTCCCAGCATCAGGATCTTCTCCAGTGAGGGCCCCCTTCTCATTTGGTGACCAAAGTATTTGAGCTTCAGCTTCATTATCTGACCTTCCAGGGAACAGTCTGGGTTGATTTCCCTTAGGACTGACTGACTGGATCTTCTTGCAGTCCAAGGGACTCTCAAGAGTCTTCTCCAGCACGAAAGCATCTACTCTTTTTCACTTGGCCTTCCTTATGGTCCAATTCTCACAGCCATACATTACTACTGGGACTTACTAAGTGGTAGCAAATTGCAAGGAGTTTCTGAGGTGCCTTTCCTGGCCATCTGGATGGCCGGGAAGCACCCAGGGAGTTGCAGTAAGACACATGAGCGCTGTGGACACTCCTCCAAGGTGACTGCGGCCTGTCCCTTTTCTGGCAATGGGCCGCATGCTGTCAGGACACCCCAAGGTGCTTCTGTTTCTGCTGGCTCACTTCTGGGTTGGCATGCTGTTGCCCTGAGCCAGCGATCTGGGCTCAGCCTATGAGATGCAAATCACAGTTATGACTCAAAGAAGATGATATTGGATTTATATCCCACCCTCCACTCCAAATTTCAGAGTCTCAGAGTGGTTCACAATCTCCTTTATCTTCCTCCCCCACACCAGACACCCTGTGAGGTGGGTGGGGCTGGAGAGGGCTCTCACAATAGCTGCCCTTTCAAGGACAACCTCTGCCAGAGCTATGGCTGACCCAAGGCCATCCCAGCAGCTGCAAGTGGAGGAGTGGGGAATCAAACCCGGTTCTCCCAGATAAGAGTCTGCACACTTAACCACTACACCAGACTGGCAAACTGACCCAAAAGGAGGGAAGAACTGAAGAAAAAAGGAAACTTTTCAAAATAAAATCTTCAAGATAGTGAAGTGGACACTGAAGGGTTGCCGACTGCAAAAAGTCACCATCTTCTTCCTTGGTCCCCAACTCCGCTCGTTCAGCTTCACAACTTCTGGGATGTAAATGAGAGTTCCCTTTGAGAACTCCTTCGAGGGCTTCTTGGAGGCCCTTTGCTTCTCTTCAGAAGCCACCTTCAAGCTCTAGTTTTAGATGAAATTCCCAGGGGACAGAGTTCAAAAGTTTGGGGTAACCAGGGCTTTTTTTTTTAGCAGGAACACACAGGAACGCAGTTCCAGCTGGCTTGGCATCAGGGGGTGTGACCTAATATGAAAATGAATTCTTGCTGGGATTTTTCCGTGTGAAACGATGGCGACATCAGGGGGTGTGACCTAATATACAAATGAGATCCTGCTGGGCTTTTTCTACAAAAAAAGCCCTGGGGGTAACCATCAGTGTTCCCTCTAAGCTGAGTTGGTGCGAGCTTGCTCACAGCTTTTTAGCCTCCAGCTCTTAGCTCAGGAAAGACGGCCCCAGGGCAAACTAATTTATGCAGCAGCTCACAACTTTAGTGCCAGTAGCTCACAACGTAGAATTTTTGCTCACAGCTTAGAGGAAGCATTGGTAATAATAAATTTATTCATTCCCACACTCACTGGCCCACCTCCTCCACTCCAGACCCACCATGGCTGCCCTCACCCTCTCTCTCTCTCTCTCTCTCTCTCACACACACACACACACACACACACACACACACACACACACCAAGTCCCTTCAATGCTACAAACAGGGCCTGCAGTGAGTCTGGGTCCTGACTTTGAGGAATGATCTTTTAAATGTTTTACCCTCATCCAGGGCTTTTTCTTTTGGTAAAAAAACCCATTTGGAACTCATTTGCATATTAGGCCATACCCCCTGGTGCCAAGCCAGCCAAACTGTGTTTCTGTGTGTTCCTGTTCAAACACCCCCCTCCCCATCTATTTGAACACTGCTGGCTCTTTCAGCATATTTTTATTGTTTCATTGACTCTTGTAAAGCGCTTTGAGCAACTTCTCATGGCGGGTGTAGGAAATAAATATTTCAAATAGCCATTTAAATGGGACGCAGTGATGCATTAGGAGCAAAATGTGATAGCTTTCCATATTTCCCAAATGTAGCGATGTAGCCTTCATCATACCAGATGTTGCATACTAAGTGAAGTGCCCTTGGCAAGCATATAGTCAGTCTAACAAAATCTAGATTATTGGAATTCTATCTTGCATCTACAAGTTAATTCCATTTTAAATTGGTCTCATCATAGCAATAAAAAGTTATTATTTTAATGAACCAAATACCTCCATTAGCAATATATCTTTTATTACAAGGTATTAAATGGATTTAAAGTATAATTAACTCAAAATTAATTTGATGCTTAAGATAACTCAAACTCAAACGTCTTTTTATCACTTGGTTTGTTGCCGTTGGTTTCAGCTTTAGAAAATGGAATGCTTTCAGAAATCTTGCAGATACTGGGATGACTCTGACCCACAGTTCTCTAGATCATTTCTCTAAAGCCAATAATATTACAGTAAGATTAATTATGACTCATAAAATAGAACAAAATAGAAGTCACATTAAGATAATATCTAAAAGACAACAGGATATTTATCAAGAACTTTTCCAGGACTGCTAAACATATCTGGTATAAATATGCCAGGATACTCTAATTAAATTGACTCTTATCCCTAATGTTAGCTGCCACTTAAAATGATCAGATGTCACACCTTACACATGAACACATGAAGCGGCCTTCTATTGAATTAGACCATTGGTCCACCAAGGTCAGTATTATCTGATCAGACTGGCAGCAGCTTTCCAGAATCTCAGACATAGGTCTTTCACATCACCGGCTACCTGGTGCTTTTTCTGCAGATTTTATTATTTTACTTGATTTATATTCTGCACTCCTCTACTAATGTGGGGCTCAGTGCGGGTTCCAACATGTAATAAATAAAACATATCTAAGATTAAAATGTGTTAATTAAGAACAATTCCAGCAATACAATTCCTAAGATGGCCCATACAATTTCTATAATGCTGCCCCAGGGATGGAGAGGGGGAGGAAGAGATGATCTGTATGGATTGGAGTTCTCCTGACCTCATCCAGGATTGAACCTTGGACCTTGTGCATGCCAAGCAGATGCTCTGCTACTGAGCTATATAGCCCGTCTCCTGGTCCAAATTGTGAGGACATAGCTACAAGGGAACATCACAATATTTTGTAGGTGTTAGAGAAGTCCTCCATTCCAAAGCGGTGACAGTTAGATGTGAGAGCTCTAAGCCAACATTCTCTTGTGCGTGATTCATTGGTCCTTCTGTCATTCTCATCATTCATGCAGACAAACCTCCTGGAATTAGTGACAAAACACAACAATCCTTCCCTCATCTCAGTATGTGCACTCACCTTTTTTTTGTATTTTTTTGTGTGTGCCTGGAAGTCATGACACCTTCTGGTGACTGACCTCTACTGGGGGCCTGGAGGATATTCATAGAGGTGGTCGAATAAAGCCTGCCCTGTCCTCCCAAATGTTGGTGTTTCAAGGAAATCTTCCATCCAAGTACTTGCCAGAGTCGGCCCTGCTTAGAAGAAGAGGAGATTGGATCAGATGGCCATTTAAACAGAGGTTAGATGGCCATCTGACAGCAATGAAGATCCTGTGAATTTAGGGGGAGATATTTGTGCAGGGGGTTGGACTAGATAACCCTGGAGGTCCCTTCCAGGGTTTTATAGACCCTGCCCTTCACTTGGAATCTCAGAGTGGCTTACAATCTCTTCTTCTTTCTCCTCCATACAATAGACACTCTGTAAAGTAGGTGAGGCTGGGAAAGCTCTTTCAAGAACTGTTTTCTTAGAGAACTTGTGACCAACCCAAGGTCACACCAGCAGCAGCTGCATGTGGAGGAGTGGGGAAGCAAACCCAGTCCTCCCAGATTAGAGTCCATGCACTTAACCACTACACCCAACTGGCTCTCCTAAATTTGACAAGACTAGGCTATGCAGGTCAGTCCATTCACTTTTTGAGGACTTTACTTGTGAGTGCAATAAAAAACCCCAAGTATTTATGAGTGTTCACAAAGAAGTTACAATAAAAGTGTAAATCCTAAGTCTCTTCAATACCTCCATCCCTGTGAAATCTTCTTTCCACCTATCTTACCTGGTGGTCAGGATAAGGGTAGTAGATGCAGCAATGAGGTCTCTCTTGAGGTCTTTCTTCTTTTTGTGCTCCCTCAGTCTCCCTTCCTGTCTTTCCTGCTCTGAAGATGTTTCATCCCATTTAGACAGTGTGGATAGCTATGTCATTAAGCCAGGCCTACAAGTGTCACAAGGGTAGGAAAGGGAGAAAAGAGAGAGAAGCCCCTCCTCTCCCCAAACCCCACCTTCTCCTGGACCTACACCCAAAGTTTCCAGGTATTTTATACCACAGACATGGCAATCCTATTGGGAATCCTAATTCAGAGATCTTCTATGTAAGATTTTGCCACTGTGGGTTGAGGTGAATCTGCTATCAAATCTCTCTATTTTTAGAACAAGGGACAAAGCTACCATTTTGTTCACTAGTCAACACATTTCTGAATTATTTTTAAATGCCTACTGTTCTGCTAGGGTTGCCAGCCCCCCTCTGGGGGTGGGGGAATCCCTACTTTTAGGGGGCATTTCCCACGTCCAACTGGGCTGAAAGGTGACATGATGACATCACCTGGAAGTGATGTCATCATGTCACTGACATCGCACAGCAATGGTCAATTTTTTGGGGTGAAATTCTGTTATAATCAGCTACAAACCATAGAGTTTTACTCAAAAATGAAAGCGTCACACACACACACACACACACACACACCCCGAAATCAGTGATGTGATGACGTCGAACCATTTTCAACTCTTTGTAGTATTTAGTTAAAATATTTTTGTGCTGCTTTTTCACTCAGTTCAGGACCTCCAAAGTGGCAAACAGTAAAACGCAAACAGCAAGGCACAAAAGACATTAAAATATTCCAGATGTTCTGTTAAATAGTGGGTTCGATATATGAGGACACTTGTTGCAGTTGATCACAGCTCTTTATTAGTGATTACAGCAGGGTAATAGGCAACTAAGACTGCTGAACTGGGCCAACGGGGCCAATTATATACACTCAAGCATTCCCGTGCTAGAATGTCATTGGGTCATTTGAACCAGCAGGGGGCTGGCGATTGGTCTGGGGAAGCAGGGATTTGGATCCTGCTTCCCATTGTTTCCATGTCCCCAAACTCAGTCCTAAAAGCTCCGATGAGCCAGGCAGGAACTAACCTGTAACATACAACACAGAGTCCACATACACAACACATTCAAAAGGATTTTAAAATTTACAAAGAGGCAACTAGGGAATGAGAAGAAGCAAAGAAGCAGGACTGTATCCCTACATTTGTACAAGCCAGTGGCAAATCCACTATACAGGTAATAGATAGGGTTGCAGGCAGGGGATGGGAGGGGGAGGTAAAGTTGCCAGATCCAGGTTGAGAAACCCCTGGAGATTTGGGGATGGAGCCTGGGGAAGACAGGAACCTTGAGAGGTTACAATGCCATAGAACAGGAGTGTCAAACAAGTGGCCCGGGGGCCGGATCAGGCCCCCAGAGGGCTCCTATCAGGCCTCCAAGCAACTGGCTGTTATCTGCTTCCTTCTCCCTGTCTCTTGTTTCCTTCTGTATAACAGCTCTATTTTCTCCATTGGCTAAGGCTACTTCTTTGGGGAGGAAGAGAGGAAGGCAGAGTGTGTTTTTCCAGGCTCTCTCAATTGTTCAGCAGAGCTACTGAGCCAAGCTTTTCTCCCTTCTATTTGCTGAGGCTCCACCCCCTCCTGGTCCCCTGAGGGAGGAAGGAAAGAGCCAAAGTTTCCTTGACCCAGTTCCCCAGATCCCATGGGAGAAATACAAAGAGAGCACCTTTAAGACCAATGAGTGCTAATGTTTTAAGCATCTTTTAAGTTTTTTTAAAAAAAATTAATTGTGTTTGTGTCCTTTATAAAGTTTACATCTCTGCTACCTAATCTTTAATAGGTACACACATGGCCTGGCTCGACATGGTCTGGCCTGACATGGCCCGGCCCGACTCAACATGGCTCGGCCCAACAAGGTCTCATTTATGACAGATCTGGCCCTCATAACAAATAAGTTTGACACCCCTGCCATAGACTCCACCCTCCAAAGCACTAATTTTTTCCTTGGGAACTGATCTCTGTAATCCAGAGATAAGCTGTAATTCTGGGGGATCCCCAGGTCCCACTTGGAGGCTGGCATCCCTAACGTAGGAGCAAAACAATTCTAAAACAAGGCATCCATATTCAACTTTCCCAGGGTAGCCTGGTTGTGAGTGCTTGCACTTTCAAGGTGAATTAGAAAATATTGTCCTCATTGAAAATGAAAAATGAGCAATTAGTGCATAAATTGCATGCGCACCATAGGCAGGGGATAAAATATTGCTTTCCTCACAAACATAAATATTGTGACCCTTAATTAGGCTGATTATTCTCTTTTATAAATAGGGGGAAAGGGTGACAGTTTCATAATCTATTGGGCCACCATGTGGTTTTGTTTTCCCTGTTCCTTACAATCACTCTGTTCCATGTGTATTCATAAAAGTCCCTCCTAAAGACAAATGCATCCCAGCCCCCTGGATTTGCATTTCTATTGCATAAATATTTGCCATGCCTTTGCCATCATGTTAGATATGGAATAAATGCATTTGCTTGTTGTGGTCTCTCTGATCAAGATCCTTACAAATAGTGTGCATATGGACATCAGCTTGTAAATACCCAGATTCCATTTAGCGCAGAACTGTTTCTGAAAACAATAGCACTAGATCCACTGCAACATAGGCCAGTCACCAGTGATCACTTACAGGGCTTTTTTTTGCAGCAGGAACTCCTTTGCATATTACAGCACACACCCCTGATGTAGCCAATCCTCCCAGAGCTTACAGGGCTCTTAGTACAGGGCCTACTGTAAGCTCCAGAAGGATTGGCTACATCAGGGGTGTGTGACCTAATATGCAAAGGAGTTCCCACTACACAAAAGCCCTGCTTACACACAATCTTGCACAAGTGGAAATCCAAGTTGGGCTCCAGTGGGTTGGATCCAACAAGCTTTACCCTGGTAATGAGGAAGAGGCATATAGCAAACCTGGATGAGAGGTGTAGTAAGTGTAATTTGGTGAGATTGAACAACAAAAAAATCTGTCTGGGTTAAGCCTTCAACACAAGCTTCCAGTGTAAAGTTTTCAGTATGTTTTAACATGTGGGAAGGCTCTAGCCCATGCAAAAAATCTTCTGGATCTAACAATTGACAATGACTACCCTTCATAGTGGTATATATGTTGGTACGGTATATTGTAGATAAATTTGAGAATTCTGTTGGAACTTTTCATTGAAAACATATCAAGGAGAAGCATTGTTGAACAATTCCCAGTTCATGAAGTACTGAGACAGGCAAACAAGGCAAAGAGAGACCCTATCATTCTTATGGGGCAGCAGATCCACGCACACTCCTCTCACTATTAGACACTGGGTGTTTTCACACTACCCTAAATAATGTGTTTGGAACTGGATTTTTACAGTGTAAGATTAGCAAAAAATCCACTTGCAAAGCACATTATTTAGAGCAGTGTGAATGCAGCCACTGTGGACACTGAGGATAATCAGGTACCTGGAGACCAAGCCCTATGATGAAAGGCTGAGGGACTTGAGAATGTTCAGCCTTGAGAATGCCTTGAGGGACTTGAGAATGTTCAAGAGGAGGTTGAAAGGGGGACATGATTGCTCTCTTTAAATATTTGAAGGGCTTTCACTTAGAGGAGGGTAGGGAGCTGTTCCTGTTGGCAATAGAGGAGAGGACTTGCAAGAATGGGTTTAAATTAAGATCTGGAAGGTTCTGGCTGAATATTAGGGAAAACGTTTTTACATTACGAGTTGTTCAACAGTGGAATCAGTTACATGGAGAAGGTGATGAGCTCTGCATCAATGGCAGTCTTGAAGCAGCAGCTAGACAAACACTTGTCAAAGATGCTGTAGTCCAGGCTGATCCTACACTAAGAAGGGGGCTGGACTAGATGGCCTGTATGGCCCCTTCCAACTCTGTGATTCTAGGTTTCTACTCCTTATGGCTTGGATCTTGCCTAAAATTTCAACGAATTGAAGGATTTCCATCAGCAGAGTGCAGCTTTTCCCTTCCCCTCTCCTGCTGCGATCCCAAATGCTCCCCCAGTGCTGTTTCTGGGTGATGCCCCCCCCCTCGAAATAGCTAGGGGGAAGTTAAGAACATAAGAGAAGCCATGTTGGATCAGGTCAATGGCCCATCCAGTCCAACACTCTGTGTCACACAGTGGCCAAATACACACACACACACACACTGTGGCTAATAGCCACTGATGGACCTCTGCTCTACATTTTTATCTAACCCCCTCTTGAAGCTTGTAGCTGCCACCACCTCCTGTGGCAGTGAATTCCACATGTTAATCACCCTTTGGGTGAAGAGGTTCGCTACATGAGCAGTGGAATCAGCAATGATCACACCCACACCGTTTCATCCACAGAACTTTTAAGCTGAATTCAAGCATCTGGAAGTTCAGTAATGGCTTACCCTACACTTTTCAATGTACAGACAGACACACATATACATACGTTCCTTGCCTACTATAAGTTTTCCTACCATAAGTTATCAACTGTTCAAAAGAAAGAGGATGAATGTGAATGTTGTCCCCTTTCTTCAGAATGAGCTAACTCCTGCATAGAAAATGATTCCGGCATTCTGCAGATCGAAACGGGACTTCACAGATGTGTACGGATGGACATGGAGATATCCCTGGTTGGGAGTTGTTATGTATGCACAAAAGTGCCCCTGTTTTCAGTTCATTTCTTTTTAATTGGGAGTTGTTATGATGCAGCTGTTGTATTGATATAATGCACAGCAGGTTTGCACAGAACCCCTCTGAGCCAGTGTCCATGCAGCCAATCACCTCTCCTCTCTGCCTTGCTTCTTTATGAGGTCACAAGGACATTGGGTCAATAATTCCTGGCAGTTAGATGATGTCTTCAGAGTTACTGCTGAAAAGTGCCCCATTTCTGACTGAGCTCTTGGTGCAATTAGAAAACCCAGTAGGTAAGGGACCATTGTTTTCTCCAGTATTTACAAATGTATTTAGCCTTTTCCATTTTTTTTAAATCTGAAAGTTCTATAGATAAATTAGTTGACAATTCTATTTACAGATGGGATTTTCTTTGTATGTCACTTACATATTTAAGTGTAATTGTGTAATTAGCTTTTTGATTAACTAATAAGGTAGATACAGCAGATATTTTGATAATATTATAGTTGACTTTTCGTAATTACATCAGGAAGATCTCTTATCAGGGTGAAGACTTAATAATATCTTCTGCTATATTTTTATGTATCCATTGTATATTAATGCTTGTGGGAGGAATTAGCATATTTTATCAAAAGAACAGTCCTGAAAAAAAACTGGGTGGGGCTATTTTCATATATGCTGTGATCACACACACTATACAATGCACTTTCAACACATTGTCAATACACTTTCCAACTGGATTTTACTGTGTGAACTGCCAAAATCCAGTTAGCAAGTGCATTGAAAGTGAATTGAAAGCGCATTATTGACTGTGTGTGATCACAGCCACATACAGCCCTTGTTGCAGTCAATTTGCATGCACATGTAAAACCTGCATAGGCTAGAATGCTCATTTTTAGCACAAATGACTCTCGTCTGAACCATGAGGCTGACCCAGATGACCCTCTCTCCACCACCACTTCAGTCTGCCTTCATTCAGAAAACCTACTAGCACAACCACCCAGCTGGGTACATCATTACAAAGAGCACACAGTCTATCTCCCCAAGCTTCCACTCTTTGCTGGCACCAGTCTCCCCTTCTGAATACACAGCATGAACCAGGAGCCAGAGCAGATCATATTATCCGGGGATCTTTAAATACAGTGTGGCAAACCTGTAGGCCAGTGAGGGCCTTCCAAACCCCAGCCAGAAAGTTCTCCTTCCAACATGCCCATCTAACCCTGTTCAATTTGAAGACTCCCATCACTATCCCTTATATCTGCCTATTTCATGAACACACAGAGACACAAAGCTGCCTTATACTAAGCAGGCCATTGGTCTATCAAGAAGAAGAAGAAGAAGATTTTGGATTTATATCCCGCCCTATACTCTGAATCTCAGAGTGGTCAGAATCTCCTCTACCTTCCCCGTCCCCACAACAAACACCCTGTTAGGTAGGTGGGGCTGAGAGTGCTTTCAAGGACAGCCTCTATGAAAGCTATGGCTGACCCAAGGCCATCTCAGCAGGTACAAGCGGAGGCGTGGGAGAAGACTATGGACGTACAACGCCTCATCAAACAGAAATCAAAAAGTGACAGCTGCCCCTCCCCCACAATTTCCTCATTAAACAGCTGCCCCTCCCCCACACCAGCCCCCACCTCCTGATCAGTAAATGAATGCCTGACGTAGTGGGATTGTACTTTTTTGCTGCCCCTTCTAATACATTAATTGTAACCATCCCAGCATTTTCTTACACATTAAATCCTAACATTTACCTAGCCACCTAACAGCATTTTAGATGCCTATTCTAATACATTAATTGTAAACATATAGCATTTTCTTACACATTAAATCCTAACATTTTTCTATCATCTTCAGTGCCTGTTCTCAGAGTGAGACAAAAGTATTTGACCTTAAAAGGTCAAGTGCTGAAATGTATATCTCGCAGACGTGGGAGGATATTCACCCTGTGAGAGAGAGCAAGAATCTTAGCAAATTATTTAATGCTGACACAGTTTAGACCTGGACAAAATAAACAGATGAAATTAGGTTCTCACGCAATAAATTTCCTGTTCTTATGGTCTGTGATTTAAAATAGCTTTTCCATCAAATTTATGTATGGGCTAATTGTGAGAATAGTGTTTGACCCCCAAAAATGGTCCTAAGAGGTCAAGGGGTTTTATGGCTGTGAAGTGCAGAAAAATGTAGACTTAAGAAAAATGCAAAAGCAGGACAGAGATATACAATTTAGGTTATTTTAAATATAAACAAAGATAGGATTTTCTGACATGTATAGAAACACACAGGTTACAGAATGCCCCATTGGTTTTTTTGTGGATATACTCTGACTGTGTCCAATATGTAGATAAAATAAAATTTTAAATAAAAACAAGCAACAGTAAGCAGTGTTTTAAATGATTTTAGTTCTACATGCCCTGTTAAATGTGCATTCACCCCATGTTCCCCAAGTATTGTTGACAACACAAATATTTACTGCCAACTTTGGTGATTTTTGATATGGTTCCACCAAGATCAGGATCTGAGCCTTTAATTGTATTCAAGTAGGCATTCATTTGCTTTTGATGGAACTCTTAACATCAGAAGATCTGGGGCTTAGTTCTGAGCCATGCAGCTCACTTAATATCTTGGCACACAATACAACTTTTTTCCATCGTCAGCATCCTCCACCTGTTAGCACTCCAAGGAGCTGTCTGGGGGGTTACTTGAGCAATGAACAGGGCCCCGGCAGTAGGAGGTTGCCTAGGATTCTATAAGAAAAAGAAGAGCTTATCGTTGCTGCTTTAGGGAGAAGAGGGGGTTGTGGGTCACGGGCAGCCTAGGAACTGATCTCCTTGATGAACCAAGGGTGCAGAGAGAGGAGCGAATTCCACATTTTAATCACTCTCTGTGTAAAATAGTATTTCCTTTTGTCCACCCTGAATATGCTATCAGCCTCGTTGTATTGAGTTCTAGTATTTTGAAAGGGGGAAAAAGTTCTGTTTGTCAACTCTCTCCACCCCTTGCATAATTTTATAAACCTCTATCTTGACCCCACACCCTCCCCCTCCCCTAACATAGCCATCGCTTTTCTAAACTGAAAAGTCACTCATCAGCCTTTCCTCATAGAGAAGGTGCTCCCCCCCCCAACCCCCCCCAATCAACTTTGCTGCCCTTCTCTGTACTTTTTCTAGCTCTGCAATGTCCTTTTGGAGATACGGTGACCAGAATTGTACACACTATTCCAAACAAGGCTGCGATATGGATCTATATGGGGGCATTACAATATAGGCTGTTTTATTCTCAATCCCGCTCCCAAGAATACCTACCACAGACTTTGCCTTTTTCACCGCTGCAGCACACAGGGTTGACACTTTCACCAAACTATCCACAACACACTTGGGATTTTCCCCCCTCTCAGTCACAGCAAGTTCTATCCCTATTAGCTTATACGTGAAGTGGGGATTTTTTTTGACCCACTATGCCATCACCTTACACTTACCAGCACCTCACCCCTAGTTCCTAATCATTTATGAATAAATGAAATAGTCTTGCCCCCGTACCAATCCTTATCGGACCCCGTAGCATACTTCCCTACATTGTGAGAATTGTCCACAGATCCCCACTCTTTACTAACAGTCATTGAACCAGTTTTTTAATCAGAAAGAGAACCCATCCTCTTATCCCATGACTGCTAAGTTTACTCAGGAATCTCTGGCGAGTCTTTCTCAATGAACTCTAAAAGGTTGGTGAGGCAGGACTTCCCTTTGCAGAAGCCATGTAGGTGAAGAGTAGGTGGAATTCACTGCCACAGGAGGTGGTGGCGGCCACAAGTATGGCCACCTTCAAGAGGGGTTTAGATAGAAATATGGAGCACGGGTCCATCGGTGGCTATTAGCCACAGTGTATGTGTGTATATAAATTTTTTTGCCACTGTGTGACACAGAGTGTTGGACTTGATGGGCCGTTGGCCTGATCCAACATGGCTTCTCTTATGTTCTTATGTTCTTAAGATTAAAAAAACCAAAACAAAAAAACCTGGCACGATTGTGATCTGAGGGTGGAAAAATGTTTTTGTTTCAAACAGTCTTATTAGTAACATATGGCAATAAATTTCAATTTCTTACATCATTAATAATTACTTTTTATCTATCCCATATATTACTTTCTACCCACTCCTCCCCCGTTACTTGACACCCGCCGGTGTTATATACTTAAAATCTTAATATTAAAGGTACCCTTAATTAATAAGAACCAAAATTAATATCCTCCTCCCTCTTGTACTTAGTCATTATCAAAAATTGTCCAATGTCCTTTTATTTTCCACTCTTTTTCTACGTATCTTCTGAACTTTTTCCACTTCATCTTAATTACTTCTAAATCATAGTCTCTTAAGGTTCATGTTAACTTGCCCATTTCACCCCAGTGTCATAACTTTTAAAATCCAATCCCATTTTTCTGGTATTTTTTCTTGCTTCCACAACCGCGCATACAACGTCCTAACTTTTTCCACTCCATTTTAATTACTTCTAAATCATAGTCTCTTAAGGTTCATGTTAACTTGCCCATTTCACCATGTGTCATAACTTTTACAATCCTACCCCATTTCTCTGGTATTTTTTCTTGCTTCCACAACTACGCATATTATGTCCTAGCAGCTGAAAGCAAGTACCAAATTATAGTTCTATCTTCTTTTGGATTTTTTTTTCCATTTGTAATCCCAACAGGAAAGTCTCTGCAACTTTCTTAAATTCGTATCCCAAGATCTTAGAAATTTCTTGTTGAATCATCCGCCGATGCTTTTTTTGCTCTTTCACAAGTCCACCACATACGGTAGAAAGAACCTTCATGTTTTTTACATTTCCAACACCGGTCTGGCATCTTATTATTCATCTTTGCCAATGTCACCCAGTGAGTTGCATTTGAACCCGAGTCTCCTGGTTTCTTGTTTAACACTTAACCCGCTAGAGCCAGCGGAGTATTTTACTTACTTTACTGTAGCCCCCCCTTTTTTGTTTTTGTTTTTTTGCTGAGACTGAAATGTAAGAACAATGTTCTCAACTAGGATAGGCATTAGAGGACCACACTAGGATCCGGAACCATCAAGTTCAAATCCTGACTCTGCCACGCAAGATTGCTGGTGACTTTGAGCCTATCACGCTCTCTTGCCTTAGCCTACCTCACAAGGTCGCTGTTGCGAAGATAAAATGGAAAAGGAGAAAAACAATTGATAAGCTGCTTGGTATCATGATTAGGGAGGGAAACAGGATGTAAAAACTAAGCACTACACCACAATGGTTTCAATGAAATGTGGAGGCTGGACAGTTGTAAGAGACCGCAGAGGCTACTGTTACACGGCTAACCCTACTGACGTCCAAGCTCTGACAAAATTGGGCTAGTCGGTTATATTCAGGCTTCCCATGAAACATTTACATGCGGATAATTAGAGAAATAAGAGCCCCAGTGGTGCAGAGTGGTAAAGCCGCAGCACAGCGGTTCTAACCTCTGCTAACGACCTGAGTTTCACGGTTAAAACAATTTTATTTGGTAACAAATTATATGTCCTGCATCATTAATAACTTCTTTTAACTATCCCACATATTACTTTCTAGCCATCCCTCCCCCATTACTTGACCCCCGCCGGTGTTATTTACTTAAAATACTAATGTTTAAAGGTACCCTTAACTAATAAAAAATGAAAATTAACATTCTTCTTTTTTTTCTAAGACTTCATCATTATCAAAAATTGTTCAATGTCCTTTTATTTTCCACTCCATCTTAAAAACTTCTAAATCATAACCTCTTAAAATTCTTGTTAACTCGTTCATTTCACACAATGTCATAACTTTTACAATCCAACCCCATTTCTCTGGTATTTTTTCATGCTTCCACAACTACGCATATAATGTCCTAGCGGCTGAAAGCATGCACCAAATTATAGTTCTATTTTCTTTTGGAAATTTTTCCATTTGTAATCCCAACAGAAAAGTCTCTGCGACTTTCTTAAATTCATATCCCAAGATCCTAGAAATTTCTTGTTGAATCATCCGCCAATACTTTTTCGCTCTTTCACAAGTCCACCGCATACGGTAGAAAGAACCTTCATGTTTTTTACATTTCCAACATCTGTCCGGCATCTTATTATTCATCTTTTGCCAATTTCTTAGGAGTCATATACCACCTGTACATCATCTTAAAACAATTTTCTTTAATACTCTGACACGTTGAGAGTTTCATAAAGTTCTTCCACAAATATCCCCAAGTTTCCATATATATTTCTTTATTTACATTAATTGCACACTTAATCATTTGAGATGTCACTACTTCATTTTAAAAGTAACATATAGATTTTTGAAATTAATTTTTCATTGTCTCCAAGCAGAACTTTTCCCATTTCTGTTTGTTCTCATCTTATTCCTTCAGTTTTAACATCGCTTTCCACCAAACTTTTTATTTGTTGCGTTTGAAACAATCATATTTATTATTCAACTCTTCGGCAGTTTTCAATTCTATTTTACAGCTTTGTATTTTTAGTTTATACGACACCCTTTTTCCCTCTCCCATCTCCGCCGTTATCCTTATTACTTCCGCAGGCACTGAGGATAGAGAAATGTTACGACCGTTCCTTTGTCATAGATTGCTATTTGATCATGTTTTGCGCGCTTCGGTTTTAATACAAAGGCACGCAAATCGGGGCCCTCGGCGGTAGTTTCTAAAGCATCCGCGCAATTCGATGTTTTGATTACGCGTGTCTTAGACGGTCGTTGTATATAATCGAATAAAATATAATACGCGATCGCGATGTATAACGTTAGACAACCTTGTTACTCTGACTTTTGAAAACCCCGAGATAGGCCCCCTTCTGCGAATTCGGCTCAGCGGCCCGCCACCAATAGGGGAGTCGCCGTTGTTCAAACGCGCCAGCGGGTGCGGGGGGGGGGGGGGGTCGGCGCAGGATTCTCTTTAAATACGGGAAACCCGAGCGCCGTTCTGACGGCTCCGTACCACCATGGAGAAATTTTCTAACATGGAGGGACCCCTAGGCATCAAGCCTCACAAACATTCAAGAAAAGGCAACGGTGATGAGATAGAAGCAGAGAACACCGCCCCGGAGAAGACCCCTCTAGAATCTGTACCCGAAAACATGGAAGAGGAGAGTTTGGAGAACCAGGAAGCAGAAACAGATGCACAGGTAAGTTGTGAGAAAAGAGGAAAGCTGGGAGGATTGCAATGGCGGGTCATGTAGCGTTATGCCCTTTCTTTTTTTTTAAATTAGGCGGCGGAGGGATCAGAGACCAAAGTCGCTGATTTAGAGGATTTGATCATGTGTGGGATGCTAACCCTGGTGTTGCTCAAATCTTTAAGAAAGCGTGGTTCTAATCTCAAGAACTCAACACAGGTGGAGAATAATGAATCCCCTTTGAGGGAGAGTTCCACAAAGAAGGCTTGGGAAAAGTCAGAGCTCACTGAGAATGGCGTCTCTATCAAGGAGTCAGAACGTGGAGGGAAGGCACAAGAAAATATGGAGATTGTGGAGGAAACGGTCTATTTGAAAGCGCTCTTTCCGAATGTAAGGCCTAAAAAACCCCCAAGGTGTGTGGAATTGGGGGTGGGGGGCACGCTCATGAGACCGGATACTAATTTTTTTTTTTTTTGTTCTTCAAACTTTTAGGTAGAGAATGTGGCAGCGGTCAACTCAGGGAGGCCGGACACCTGTCACTGCCCATACTGCGGGGGTCTAGCACACTTTCAAGATTCAGATGAGGAAGATTCCCTAGCAGATGCCGAGCACGATACAGCCGGTGATTCCGGAGCGGACATGGAGGATACCTCTGGAGATTCTGAAGCAGACACGAAGGATGAAGCTGTGGAAAAGGCGAGGGAACCCCCGGTTGATGAAGCGCAAACACCGGAGTCTCCAAAGGAGGTTGATTCCCTCATGGAGGAAGAAGAAGAGGTTGCAAAGAAGGAAAAACATACAGATTAGAATCGAGAATGTCCCAACCACATGTAGATGAGAAAACACACACGTCTGTTTGTATATAAGACCCGTATCCTGAAGCGGATAGTAAGAACTGTATTTTTTCAGTAGGGTGGGGGAAATAGCACGCTTGTTTTTGTTTTCTCACGTTGATAAAGCGGATGTATCGTTGCTACACTTTCTGTACATACACACGTGTCTAATCCTTGTGAATCGCAACATGACAAAGATGTACGCCGTGTATTTCTTACCCTGCCCCCCCCCCCCTTGCAGGATTTCCCGGCAATCCCCCCTTCCCTCCTATTCGACACCAAAGTGGAAGACGCCTCATTCGCGGGGAACTGTAGACACGTGGGTCGGGATGCAGATTGTTGTTAATTAAAAAAAGCTACGCTTTGTATATTCTCGCTTTAATAAAATGCTTTTCTATTAGATATGACGGTATGAAACACGTGGTGTGCTCGACTGAAATAAGCTTAGAATTCCCATCGTAAAAATCCAAACACACATCGTTACGCCGGTTGCACCGCAAGGTCATCTAACGTATTTTAGCATAACGCCTCAGTTCTCTAGAATGGAACTAACAAAACATACAAACTTAGGACCTGAACAATCTTTGTTTCCATTTGTTTGGTTTTTTGACGTTGCCAAGGTGGGTTGTGCTTCATTTAAACATTCAGGCCTAGACACCGATTTAAGCAACGTTATTAAAATTGTAAAAATATAGAGCGGACTCATCACGGGTACTTGTTCATAGTTTCATAGCGCTTGTTCATAGTTTCGAGTTCACGATGTACTTTTATCTCACGGCCATGAGGAAAGCTAATCCTGCTAGGACAAATCCGGCGGTTGCTATGATAGTGTTGCTTTTGGTATCGCACCGGCTGATTGAATCAGAACCGTGTTTGTTGAAGTAGCGGTAGAACCCTTCCCAGCCACCATGCGCCTCCAGCCACTCGCGCTTCTCCACAGACAGATAGATGACCAATGCCTCTGTCAGGCCGCCGATCTCCTCGTGGGCCCCCCGCTCAGCCAGAGCTGTTGCCAAGGTGCCGGTGAACACAAACAGCGCCACTACTCGACCCCAGTTAAGCCCGCCATCAGATGCCATCTGCACCGCCACACGTCTCAAATGGACGTCTGCCCTACCAGGCTCCGGCAAGATTGCCGTGGAGCAAATGGAGTGAAAGAATGTCTTCTCACGGCTCTCCAGCTTGTCAGCCACTCTCCGCAGGGTCTTGGCCGTGTGGCTGTGAGACAGCACCGAACCACTCAGGTTGCGTCGCAAGTAGCCATCCACCAGTCGCCTTGTCTCGGCTGTCAGATCGCTCAGCATAGCGACTCTTCGATGACTGCCGATGAATACGTCGGCCCGCTCCAACCGTGCCCCAGTACCGCCGGTTCTATACAGATACGGTTTTACAACCTACTTTCCCCCAATCGGTAGGTTTCTTACAAACCGAGAAGCCGACAAATTAAGCATCTGTAATAGATACGGTCATAGAAATGTAGAGGAAGTACCGTCCGAAAGAACACGGGTAAAAGAATGATGGGATTACCTACGTGTATAGACAAGGAACATACCCCCCCCCCTTTCCCTAACATGATCCGGCGGCGGACTATAACGCTGTTGCTCGTGTGTTACTTTGTAATATGTTTATTGCACCCCAACCTGATTCCGGCCTCCCCCCATTCTCACCTTTTCCCATTATGCTCACCCTCGGCACTTTTGATTCGTAGCCATCTTTATACAATATTACACCCGCTTTCCTATATAAAATCAGATAGACTCCCTCCGTTTCTTACCCCACCTGCCCCAGCTAATTTTAATCCGCCCAAGCAAACGCCGAAGAAACCTATCCTCCCACAATTGCGATCCGCAGCCTTTACACCGTCACTCCTACCCTGTTCAATAGGTCATATTTACAGGGGAGTGTTTCACTGTAAAGTGAAAATAAAGGAAAAAAGCTTATATGTAATAACAGGGTGTGTCCGATTATTCAGTGTATTTTTATACTTTGTTTCTTTGTTGCCCAAAGTGTTTTACAAAAAGCCATTAGCCAAAAATTGGCATGATTATACATTATTAAAACAAACCAGGAGAAGGACTTTCTGTGTTGGTGGTATCGGATGAGAGAAGAGACGGCCCCCTCCTTCAGCCGGGGCATAAGAACGGAACCGCTACAGAAAAAGACTTGCTCCGGCTTTTAAAGAACTTTTAAAGAGCTGTTCAGGATTATGTGGGGAAGAGCGTGCACGGTGTTGTTTTTTAAAGTAAGGAACCCGTGAAAACACGCTGTCGGTATTAGGACTTGTGTTTAAATAGCTCTCGGTCTATTTTAAGTTTTCTCGGTGCAGAGCCGTTATTTTCATCGTTATTGGTAAAACCATACGTCTATCGGCGTATCGGCGTCAATCTCCCTCTTACTGCTCAAAAGCGACCTCCCTAAATACAGCGTGATCTTTTTTAATATCGAATATTTTTTAGTATCAAAATTTGCACAAACTCAACGGCTTCTAAATACATTTTTATTTTTATACATGTGAATGTATAAAATGTACATTTATTACAGAAAGTTTTTAAAATTTATTTACAAAAGGGGGAAAAGAAAGGTATTCACAGATGTGCCATTCTGAAATGTATTATGCAGAAATTTCTCAACAAGTGTCACATAGGGTCGGTGGCATTTCTGAAACAACGTTCTCAATTGTTCACAGGGGGTCGGGGATGTTTGTACGCCTTCCACCAGGTTGGCCAACATTATGACATGATTCTTGTTAATACCACAACAATCAAGAAAACACGCAATAACCATGATCACATACAACACGGGGCCCATATTCAGATTGCGACAAACATATCTTAAGTTCTCATCGTAAAAAGCAGAGGACCACGTCAAACATACATGAGAATTCTGTCCGGGTCTATCTAAAATGCATCCGTCACACATAGAATAAGAGAGATCGTTGGAGCAATAATTGAGAACAGAATAAGCGGTGGCAGTTATCAGTTTGTACATCGCAGAACGTGACTTTTGCTTGTCCACAGGTGGAACGTCTTCATCGGACACTCCCACGTATTTTTGCAGGACGGTATGAATCGACGTCTGAACACCGGACAAGTCCACGAGACAAATTTTCTAAAAATCACAAACACACAAAATGAGAAAAGGAGCCTAAACAGAAACAACACAACCTTTTACACATCTTTCCCATGTTGTTCTACCCACCTTAAATGTATCTTGTTGTGACGGATTCACGGAGTCACAACTCTCACCATCCTGGAAACATCTACTCCGCTTCGGTGTACAGATTTCTGCCCCATCTTTCATTTTCTCGGGGGAAGCAAAAAGGCGTTTAGCAAGAACCGGCTGTACATTCTCCTTGTCAGAATCGGTGCTAGGTTTTTGAATCCTCGCTGTAGTTTTCCTCCTCACGGGTGCTCCGGGGGCCACGGGATTAAAAACAGACAGAGGTGTATTCGCCATGGTGGTACGGAGCCGTCAGAACGGCGCTCGGGTTTCCCGTATTTAAAGAGAATCCTGCGCCGACCCCCCCCCCCGCACCCGCTGGCGCGTTTGAACAACGGCGACTCCCCTATTGGTGGCGGGCCGCTGAGCCGAATTCGCAGAAGGGGGCCTATCTCGGGGTTTTCAAAAGTCAGAGTAACAAGGTTGTCTAACGTTATACATCGCGATCGCGTATTATATTTTATTCGATTATATACAACGACCGTCTAAGACACGCGTAATCAAAACATCGAATTGCGCGGATGCTTTAGAAACTACCGCCGAGGGCCCCGATTTGCGTGCCTTTGTATTAAAACCGAAGCGCGCAAAACATGATCAAATAGCAATCTATGACAAAGGAACGGTCGTAACATTTCTCTATCCTCAGTGCCTGCGGAAGTAATAAGGATAACGGCGGAGATGGGAGAGGGAAAAAGGGTGTCGTATAAACTAAAAATACAAAGCTGTAAAATAGAATTGAAAACTGCCGAAGAGTTGAATAATAAATATGATTGTTTCAAACGCAACAAATAAAAAGTTTGGTGGAAAGCGATGTTAAAACTGAAGGAATAAGATGAGAACAAACAGAAATGGGAAAAGTTCTGCTTGGAGACAATGAAAAATTAATTTCAAAAATCTATATGTTACTTTTAAAATGAAGTAGTGACATCTCAAATGATTAAGTGTGCAATTAATGTAAATAAAGAAATATATATGGAAACTTGGGGATATTTGTGGAAGAACTTTATGAAACTCTCAACGTGTCAGAGTATTAAAGAAAATTGTTTTAAGATGATGTACAGGTGGTATATGACTCCTAAGAAATTGGCAAAAGATGAATAATAAGATGCCGGACAGATGTTGGAAATGTAAAAAACATGAAGGTTCTTTCTACCGTATGCGGTGGACTTGTGAAAGAGCGAAAAAGTATTGGCGGATGATTCAACAAGAAATTTCTAGGATCTTGGGATATGAATTTAAGAAAGTCGCAGAGACTTTTCTGTTGGGATTACAAATGGAAAAATTTCCAAAAGAAAATAGAACTATAATTTGGTGCATGCTTTCAGCCGCTAGGACATTATATGCGTAGTTGTGGAAGCATGAAAAAATACCAGAGAAATGGGGTTGGATTGTAAAAGTTATGACATTGTGTGAAATGAACGAGTTAACAAGAATTTTAAGAGGTTATGATTTAGAAGTTTTTAAGATGGAGTGGAAAATAAAAGGACATTGAACAATTTTTGATAATGATGAAGTCTTAGAAAAAAAAGAAGAATGTTAATTTTCATTTTTTATTAGTTAAGGGTACCTTTAAACATTAGTATTTTAAGTAAATAACACCGGCGGGGGTCAAGTAATGGGGGAGGGATGGCTAGAAAGTAATATGTGGGATAGTTAAAAGAAGTTATTAATGATGCAGGACATATAATTTGTTACCAAATAAAATTGTTTTAACCGTGAAACTCAGGTCGTTAGCAGAGGTTAGAACCGCTGTGCTGCGGCTTTACCACTCTGCACCACTGGGGCTCTTATTTCTCTAATTATCCGCATGTAAATGTTTCATGGGAAGCCTGAATATAACCGACTAGCCCAATTTTGTCAGAGCTTGGACGTCAGTAGGGTTAGCCGTGTAACAGTAGCCTCTGCGGTCTCTTACAACTGTCCAGCCTCCACATTTCATTGAAACCATTGTGGTGTAGTGCTTAGTTTTTACATCCTGTTTCCCTCCCTAATCATGATACCAAGCAGCTTATCAATTGTTTTTCTCCTTTTCCATTTTATCTTCGCAACAGCGACCTTGTGAGGTAGGCTAAGGCAAGAGAGCGTGATAGGCTCAAAGTCACCAGCAATCTTGCGTGGCAGAGTCAGGATTTGAACTTGATGGTTCCGGATCCTAGTGTGGTCCTCTAATGCCTATCCTAGTTGAGAACATTGTTCTTACATTTCAGTCTCAGCAAAAAAACAAAAACAAAAAAGGGGGGGCTACAGTAAAGTAAGTAAAATACTCCGCTGGCTCTAGCGGGTTAAGTGTTAAACAAGAAACCAGGAGACTCGGGTTCAAATGCAACTCACTGGGTGACATTGGCAAAGATGAATAATAAGATGCCAGACCGGTGTTGGAAATGTAAAAAACATGAAGGTTCTTTCTACCGTATGTGGTGGACTTGTGAAAGAGCAAAAAAAGCATCGGCGGATGATTCAACAAGAAATTTCTAAGATCTTGGGATACGAATTTAAGAAAGTTGCAGAGACTTTCCTGTTGGGATTACAAATGGAAAAAAAAATCCAAAAGAAGATAGAACTATAATTTGGTACTTGCTTTCAGCTGCTAGGACATAATATGCGTAGTTGTGGAAGCAAGAAAAAATACCAGAGAAATGGGGTAGGATTGTAAAAGTTATGACACATGGTGAAATGGGCAAGTTAACATGAACCTTAAGAGACTATGATTTAGAAGTAATTAAAATGGAGTGGAAAAAGTTAGGACGTTGTATGCGCGGTTGTGGAAGCAAGAAAAAATACCAGAAAAATGGGATTGGATTTTAAAAGTTATGACACTGGGGTGAAATGGGCAAGTTAACATGAACCTTAAGAGACTATGATTTAGAAGTAATTAAGATGAAGTGGAAAAAGTTCAGAAGATACGTAGAAAAAGAGTGGAAAATAAAAGGACATTGGACAATTTTTGATAATGACTAAGTACAAGAGGGAGGAGGATATTAATTTTGGTTCTTATTAATTAAGGGTACCTTTAATATTAAGATTTTAAGTATATAACACCGGCGGGTGTCAAGTAACGGGGGAGGAGTGGGTAGAAAGTAATATATGGGATAGATAAAAAGTAATTATTAATGATGTAAGAAATTGAAATTTATTGCCATATGTTACTAATAAGACTGTTTGAAACAAAAACATTTTTCCACCCTCAGATCACAATCGTGCCAGGTTTTTTTGTTTTGGTTTTTTTAATCTTAAGAACATAAGAACATAAGAGAAGCCATGTTGGATCAGGCCAACGGCCCATCAAGTCCAACACTCTGTGTCACACAGTGGCAAAAAAATTTATATACACACATACACTGTGGCTAATAGCCACCGATGGACCCGTGCTCCATATTTCTATCTAAACCCCTCTTGAAGGTGGCCATACTTGTGGCCGCCACCACCTCCTGTGGCAGTGAATTCCACCTACTCTTCACCTACATGGCTTCTGCAAAGGGAAGTCCTGCCTCACCAACCTTTTAGAGTTCATTGAGAAAGACTCGCCAGAGATTCCTGAGTAAACTTAGCAGTCATGGGATAAGAGGATGGGTTCTCTTTCTGATTAAAAAACTGGTTCAATGACTGTTAGTAAAGAGTGGGGATCTGTGGACAATTCTCACAATGTAGGGAAGTATGCTACGGGGTCCGATAAGGATTGGTACGGGGGCAAGACTATTTCATTTATTCATAAATGATTAGGAACTAGGGGTGAGGTGCTGGTAAGTGTAAGGTGATGGCATAGTGGGTCAAAAAAAATCCCCACTTCACGTATAAGCTAATAGGGATAGAACTTGCTGTGACTGAGAGGGGGGAAAATCCCAAGTGTGTTGTGGATAGTTTGGTGAAAGTGTCAACCCTGTGTGCTGCAGCGGTGAAAAAGGCAAAGTCTGTGGTAGGTATTCTTGGGAGCGGGATTGAGAATAAAACAGCCTATATTGTAATGCCCCCATATAGATCCATATCGCAGCCTTGTTTGGAATAGTGTGTACAATTCTGGTCACCGTATCTCCAAAAGGACATTGCAGAGCTAGAAAAAGTACAGAGAAGGGCAGCAAAGTTGATTGGGGGGGGTTGGGGGGGGGAGCACCTTCTCTATGAGGAAAGGCTGATGAGTGACTTTTCAGTTTAGAAAAGCGATGGCTATGTTAGGGGAGGGGGAGGGTGTGGGGTCAAGATAGAGGTTTATAAAATTATGCAAGGGGTGGAGAGAGTTGACAAACAGAACTTTTTCCCCCTTTCAAAATACTAGAACTCAATACAACGAGGCTGATAGCATATTCAGGGTGGACAAAAGGAAATACTATTTTACACAGAGAGTGATTAAAATGTGGAATTCGCTCCTCTCTCTGCACCCTTGGTTCATCAAGGAGATCAGTTCCTAGGCTGCCCGTGACCCACAACCCCCTCTTCTCCCTAAAGCAGCAACGATAAGCTCTTCTTTTTCTTATAGAATCCTAGGCAACCTCCTACTGCCGGGGCCCTGTTCATTGCTCAAGTAACCCCCCAGACAGCTCCTTGGAGTGCTAACAGGTGGAGGATGCTGACGATGGAAAAAAGTTGTATTGTGTGCCAAGATATTAAGTGAGCTGCATGGCTCAGAACTAAGCCCCAGATCTTCTGATGTTAAGAGTTCCATCAAAAGCAAATGAATGCCTACTTGAATACAATTAAAGGCTCAGATCCTGATCTTGGTGGAACCATATCAAAAATCACCAAAGTTGGCAGTAAATATTTGTGTTGTCAACAATACTTGGGGAACATGGGGTGAATGCACATTTAACAGGGCATGTAGAACTAAAATCATTTAAAACACTGCTTACTGTTGCTTGTTTTTATTTAAAATTTTATTTTATCTACATATTGGACACAGTCAGAGTATATCCACAAAAAAACCAATGGGGCATTCTGTAACCTGTGTGTTTCTATACATGTCAGAAAATCCTATCTTTGTTTATATTTAAAATAACCTAAATTGTATATCTCTGTCCTGCTTTTGCATTTTTCTTAAGTCTACATTTTTCTGCACTTCACAGCCATAAAACCCCTTGACCTCTTAGGACCATTTTTGGGGGTCAAACACTATTCTCACAATTAGCCCATACATAAATTTGATGGAAAAGCTATTTTAAATCACAGACCATAAGAACAGGAAATTTATTGCGTGAGAACCTAATTTCATCTGTTTATTTTGTCCAGGTCTAAACTGTGTCAGCATTAAATAATTTGCTAAGATTCTTGCTCTCTCTCACAGGGTGAATATCCTCCCACGTCTGCGAGATATACATTTCAGCACTTGACCTTTTAAGGTCAAATACTTTTGTCTCACTCTGAGAACAGGCACTGAAGATGATAGAAAAATGTTAGGATTTAATGTGTAAGAAAATGCTATATGTTTACAATTAATGTATTAGAATAGGCATCTAAAATGCTGTTAGGTGGCTAGGTAAATGTTAGGATTTAATGTGTAAGAAAATGCTGGGATGGTTACAATTAATGTATTAGAAGGGGCAGCAAAAAAGTACAATCCCACTACGTCAGGCATTCATTTACTGATCAGGAGGTGGGGGCTGGTGTGGGGGAGGGGCAGCTGTTTAATGAGGAAATTGTGGGGGAGGGGCAGCTGTCACTTTTTGATTTCTGTTTGATGAGGCGTTGTACGTCCATAGTCTTCTCGTGGGGAATCAAACTTGGTTCTCCCAGATAAGAGTCCGCGCACTTAACCACTACACCAAACAAGGCCAATACAGTGTACTCTGATTGGCAATGGCTCTCCAGGGTCCCAAGCAGAGGTCTTTCATGTTACATACTCCTTGATGCTTTTAATCTGGGACTGAACTCTATTTAAGAAACCAGAACAAATAGGGTAATGTCATAGGACTTGACTGTAGATCAGTGATACTCTGTGGCTTGCAAAGAGTCACATTCACATTTCCATCAACCCAAACATCCACATTTTCTTCCATCACTGGCATCAGGCCTGCATCCCAGGGAGGCTTATAGTTTATGCATTCAGGCACTGACTGTTTGAAGGTGGGAACCACCCGTTAACCACAGTACTCACTGATCAAGGGCCTTCTCCATTTTTTTTAAATGTGGAGAAGGTGCCACATTGTGCTCAGAACAGTGCTCAGAAGAGACATAACTGGCATGTTGAAGAGCCATTTGTGGCTCTTGAGCCACTGAGTATCACTGCTGTAGATTAGAGATTATGGGATGTGCTCATGTGCTTAGATTGTAGCCACATCCCTGGCAGGAATTTGGCAGCCATAATGTGTAGTGATACCTCTGGTCTAAGGTATACTTTGTACATCCAATGCACTGTTGCACTGTAGCATCCAGGAAGAGAACTTGGATGGTCTCATCCAGGCTGAAGCACTGGTTAATGTTATTGTGGGATTTCCCAAGGGCTCTCTTTCCATAGGTCCAGATGAAGAAGGTGTCATTGATATATCTTAGCTAGAGATGAACTGCATGGGGATAGGACAAAGAAAAGTGTTGTACATTCTTCACTATATTGGCATACTGCAGAGTCAGGCAAATGCCCTTGGCAGTGCTATTGACCTGAGGGCAGAAGTGACTCCCCAAAATCAGAAGTAGTTGTGAGAGCAGAACTCAGGGTTAGGCAGAGCTGTAGCAACCAATGCTCCCTCTAAGCTGTGCAGTCTGTGAGCAAGAATTCTACTTTGTGAGCTACTGGCATTAAGGTCATGAACTACTGCATAAATTAGTTTGCTCTGGGGCCATCCTTCATGAGCTGAGACAAAAATGTGTGAGCCGGAGACTAAAAAAACCACTATGAGCTAGCTCACACTAACTCAGATTAGAGGGATTACTGGTAGCAACATATTTTAAATCCTGTATCCTTGAGTTGACCTTCCCTCCATAAAGTACTCTAAGCTAGAAGGGATAGAGAGAGGAGCATAATGGTTTAAGAGATAGCTACATTAACACGCCTTTGGGATGTTTGATGTAATAATTGACAAACACACAGGATCTGAGATGAACTGAAGTACCGGTCCATGGTCATAATGGATAATGTTCTTTTCTTTGGTTCCAGAAAACATTTTTTGAAACTTCTCTTGAGCAGACGTTAAAAATGTTCCCCTCCTGCAGGAAATAGTCTTATGAGCTTATATACAGTGTCACCCCAGTAATTCAGTTATGTTTCCTTATGGGTGAAATTTGCATTCTAGCAGCTATCCTGGGCCTTGTTGAATTCTCAAGCAATGCTATATATATATATATATATTTCCAGGAGGGGGAGGAGGCAAATGTTTGCTATTCATTTTAAGCCCAAATTGTGTGGGTATGCATTATTCTGCCAATGCGTGATCTGATATTGAGTTTCCCTTTTCCGAATAAGATTTAACCTTCCACCCTCCACATGCATCACGCAAACATTGCAATGAATGAAAAGTTAATGCCTTTATATATTTGATGTCTGTGGGTGTAAAAAGTATAACTGCACACATTAGCATTTAATTTTCTTCAAATGCCTGCCAGTTTAAGATCCCGTGGGATTGTATTTAATTTGTAAGCGAAAGTTGGAAGGCATTCAGCTTCTGCATAGCCGTACCGCACAGCCAGTCTTCAATTAAAAAGTCTCCCCTATGGTATACTTTACCTGCAAAAATACTAATAGAAAAGGGATCTGAGGCTGAATTAGACATGTGTGCCTGTGTAGCTCATGTACCTTCAGAAGAGTAGCCAAATTGTCATTTGTCACTGTGGCCAACAGGAGAAATCCATCTCCCATCCTTAGCGTTTCCTGACTGAATGCATTGGGCAGAATTAGCCCAAAACAGATGTATCTCTTTTTATTATCAATTTTCAGAAGTTTTTTTTTTAAACAAAACAAAACAAAACCCTGTAGGTTCTGTTTCACTGGTGATACCTTAGTGGGGGAAGTGAGCCCAAACTATGCAGAACTTCTGTTGAACAGGGTTTTTTTTTCTAAGCCAGGTAGTACAACACTTGAAAATGCCAGAGATGAAGTAAATGAAAGATATATGCCTCAGTCAGATGAATATGGAGATGGAGTTGGGGTATGTGTGGGAAATGGAAATTCAATCCTGGAAACGTTTGTAACCTGGAATCATTAGAATGATGAAGCATGAGAAATGTGTCTTGTTGAGTGATTAAAATGTGGAATTCACTGCCAGATGTAGTTATGGTCACAGGCATAGACAGTTTTAAAAGGGGATTAGATAGATTCATGGCGGATTAAAAGGGATTTAAAAAGAAATTACATAAATTCATGAAGGACAGGTCTATCAGTGGCTACTAGCCACAGTGAGTAAAGGGAACCTCATGTTCAGAGTCAGTCAACCTCTGAATCCCTGTGCCAGGAAACAACGTTAGGGGAAGGCCTCAGCCTCTCTGCCCCGTTGTTGACCTTCCAGAGGAATTTGTTGGCCACTGTGTGAGACAGGAGGCTGTATTAGATGGACCACTGGCCTGATCCAGCAGGGCTCTTATTATGTTCTTACAATATTACTCTTAGACTGGCTGCCCTACTGATTTCTTTTAGTGGACAATTCCACTAGCGCTGTGAGACTCAGGAGACTGTCTCCAAAATCCCTGAAGTGTACCATCTTCTGTAGGAGACTAATGTGCTCCCAGAACATTTCCCAAATCTCAGATGTGCAATGTGTTCTGAAGATGCTCCTCACATATCTGCTTCTTTTATGTCATACTAACTTGCTTCTGACCATTTAGGTGTACTCTAATTGGCTGGTTTGGGACAGTCTGTTTCCTCATTAGGATTAGCAGACCATGGAGGTGAAAAAAGTAAATAGTGCGAATGATCACACCTTGCTGAACAATAGTAACTGTTGTTTTGAGGTAAACCTCAGATTTTTCCTCTTTGTGGATTTATATGCGTTGACCTGGCTAGCCTGATCTCATCAGGTCTTGAAAGCTCTGATCTGGCGGTGACTGAATATCTTATCAAAATCAGAATGGCTACATAAAAAAACCCATTTTGGCCTTGAAAGGAAAAAGGCCGAGTTCCTTATGTGTTTAAATCTACCTATTGCATGTGCCATTCTGCATTCATGGTTGATACATTGGAATCTGAAGTAGACAGCTAGCAATACAAGTCACTGAGAGTTATCACATCCCTGAAATCTGACAGAATTTTCAACACACCAAATATTTTCCTCTTTGAGATAACAGAGGAAATGTTGTGACTATTGTCTTCCAGGAAAATAGCACAAGGCTCACGGTTAACAAAAGGCTGTATGCTAAATATATGAAAAAATTCAATTTTTTTTATGAAACAAATATGATTTTATCAAACATTCCAAAGAGAACAAGTCCCACCCCTATACAAGGTAAGTGCAATGCTGACTTTCAAGGTACAATGGCCCCTCCAAGGGAACTGCAACTCCTCGTACCGTACTGATGTTAAGCTGAAAAATGTCCAAAATGTCCAAATTCTTCATTGGCAATTGATGCCAGCCTTGTCACATGACTCGAAATGCTTGAATGGTTTGGAAAATGAGTCCTAAGACCATGCATGCCTAAGGAAGCCTGTGGAAATGGAGTAACATGGCTAGCATTCCATCGCTTTAACAACATATGTGTGCAAGGACTAACAAAGAATGGGGATGGTTCACATAACTATTTAGAAAAACACAAAAGGGAGAGGTTTTTGCTGTGATAAGCTAAAATATTTATTTATTTCAATTTCTATCCCATCCTCCCATAAGGCTCAGGGTGGGTTACAACAATATAAAACAGTTAAATTTGAAATCCACATGAGACCACTTTAACACCCTGCCACAACAGCCAACCCAATCCCTAGACTGGGGAAATGGGACAGGGGAGGCCAAATGAAGACAGCCATCACCTCCTCAACTAAAGGCTCAACTAAAAAAAGCAAGAAGGAACAAGTGAGAGTAGAGGGAGATGGTGGCACAGTAAAAGGAGGAAAAATATTAACTCTGCTGCATGTTTTAGGTTTAGTTTCAGTAGCAGATAGGATCTTAGCTTCATGTGAAAGATGGGTTCCATATTGGCCCAAATTTTAGAGACTCCACATGATTTTAAGGTTCTTTTCCTGCTTTATAACTCTGATTTGGAAATAGCTGAAATAGCAAAATTTCTTTATAGATCTATGGTAATAAGTAGCAAACTTTATAGAGCTATGGTTATAAGCAGTACTATGCCCCGTGGTGCAGAGTGTTAAAGCTGCAGTACTGCAGTCATAAGCTCTGCTCACGACCTGAGTTCGATCCCAGCGGAAGCTGGTTTCAGGTAGCCAGCTCAGGTTGACTCAGCCTTCCATTCTTCCGCGGTCGGTAAAATGAGTACCCAGCTTTCTCTGGGGGGAAAGTGTAAATGACTGGGGAAGGCAATGGCCCCGTAAAAAGTCTGCCATGAAAACGTTGTGAAAGCAATGTCACCCCGGAGTCGGAAACAACTGGTGCTTGCACAGGGGACCTTTCCTTTTTCCTACCTTGTTTACATCTTGTAATCCTAATCTTATTCTGTATGCTCTCTGTACTCTTCTAATCTGTAACTTGCCTGACCCTCTACTTTATATTTTTTACATATGCCAATAAAGGCTTGTTTTGTTTTGAAAGATGGGTTATGAGGAAGTATTTGAAAGAGGCAGAGAAGTGGAATCACGCATATATACTGAGAGGGAGTCCCTGTTCAAAGCGGAGGAAGGAAAAAAGGCACTGTCTGAAGGATGTAGGAGGCCTTTGGTCAGCTAAGCATGCTGAATGTACATGAGAAAAGGTCCTGATTACTAGTATTACATCAGGATATGAGAGCAGAGAACTAGAGGAGAAGACCATGGATGATTATGCAGATAAGAAAGGAGTCTGTGCTAGACCCAATGGAAGAAAGCTAATGTAGGGATTTTAAGTATGAACATCATATGATCTGAACAAAGAGAGATTAATGATTTTCACAGTAGAGCTCTGGACAGAGGTGAGAGAATGACATGGCAGGCTGGAGAGCATCAAACTGCAGTAGTTAAGGTGAGAAATTATGAGAAGGTGAACCAGAGTGTTTGCAAGGGAATGGAGAGGAAGGGCATATTTTTGTCATACTGTACAGAGTGAAACAACAGGATTTGATGAAGGACTGAATATGAGGTGCAAAGAAGAGACAGGGATCAAAGATATAAGAAAGCTTCATGCCTGGTCAACAGGATGGATGGTGATGTTATCAAGGGGTATGGAGACTATATGTGGAAAATCAGGTTTATTTGAGCAAATGTAAAAGTTTATGGCTTGGACATACTAAGCATGAAACTAAGGTTTATTTGAGCAAATGTAAAAGTTTATGGCTTGGACATACTAAGCATGAAACTGCAGTGGAGCAGACCAGTTGAATATATTTCATAGGCAACTGGAGATGTGGCATTGGATGTAAACTGACCATTAGGCACTAGAGAAGTAGAGCTGGATGGTTTCAGGGAATAGGTGACACTGCAAGCCATGGGATTTGATGAGGCCATCAAGGGCCCATGCTTAGTGAGAGAACAGCATCCTGAATGAGATGGTGAGGGCCAGCAAATGGCAGTAGGAACACATCCTAAGGTGAAACTGGGACCATGAGAGCCACTCCCAGGCAGATCATCCCATGTCTTCCTCCTGATTCCTCTTGACGCAGGCCACACTTCATAGGGATCTACAGGATAGACCTTGGAGTGGCTCAAACAATTCTACTTTCTTCAAGCCTGAGCCTTTGCAATTAGGATCTAGGTTGTTATGGGACATAACAAAAAATAGCTCAGTGTTCTCCACAACTGCACCAACAAAATCCTGAAGAAAACAGAAGAAAAGGCATGCAACAAAATCCTGAAGAAAACAGAAGAAAAGGTACAGTATAAAACAGACTGGATGTTCCCAAATGGGTTGCTACATTCAGCAATTTAAAGCAGCCATCTTGCATTGGCCACTGAATGGAGAATGTCCTGTGTCCAAGGAAATAGATGTTAGTAATGAAACACTCATCTCCCTTCCCCTTTGTTGCTGTGGCGATCACCCATAATAGCTGTCAAAATTTTAAAAGAACGCAGTATTAATTGAAGAATCATTGTAATGCTGGCTTTTGTCCAAATTTCAACATATTGTCCCACCTGCCCTTTGACAAATGGATGAGCTCAGTGACAAATGCATGCTGTTATCATCTTAGCGAAAAATGGACTTTTTATGGCTCATTAATTCAGTTAAAAATTCATTATAACTCAGATTCATTTCTAGAGGACAGGGGCCACCTGTTAAGCAATCTCCATTACTGGAGATCAGCAATCCATCTCACACAACCAAGAATTTGAACAAGTTCCTAACTGCACAGAATTGTGTTTCCATTTTCATATGTACAGCAAAGTACAAAAAAAGTGAATAGGCAGTAGCAGTGGTAAGACAGCTTCCAGTTCTTGATCCTTCACAGATGCCGTGACATCAGGAGATGTCTACTATTTCTAATCAGGCTATGAGATCAGAATATATCAGGCTATGAGATCAGCCTGTCCTCTCAAATCCAGCCAGATTTAAGGATTTTCTCCATATTCTTGAGAGCAAGAAAATTATGGACACTGGATTGGGTCCAAACGGGCTTTTTGCCAACTGGTGAAAATGGTGTACTTTGACCACTCTGGTGATCATGGGACCTCCTATGGATCGAGCCATGTGAGATGGGGGGCAAGCTGCGGTAAGGAGAATTTGGGAAGAGGAAGAAGAAGAAAAAGATGATGATAATGCAGGATTTATATCCCACCCTCCACTCCAAATCTTAGAGTGGCTCACAATCTCCTTTACCTTCCTCTCCCACAACAGACACCCTGTGAGGTGAGTGGGGCTGAGAGAGCTCTCACAGAAGCTGCCCTTTCAAGGACAAACTCTGTGAGAGCTATGGCTGACCCAAGGCCATTCCAGCAGCTGCAAGTGGAGAAGTGGGGAATCAAGCCCGGTTTTCCAGATAAGAATCTACACACTTAACCACTGCACCACTGCACCAAGGTGGCTGGATCCAGTGTATAATCTTTAGCTCATTTATTTCTGAAAAAGCCTATTCAAGTCAGATGGATTTACCTCTGAGTAATTAGGTAATGGTACAGCCTACTTGTGATGTGCAGCAGATACTTGAATATGGCTATACCTGATGTAAATGAATCCAACTGTGCTGGTGACAATGCCAGTTTTTATGTTAATCAGAAGAACTGGAATATGTAAATAGCAGAAAAATAATTGGATGTGTGAGACATCTGCTTACCATATCGTTTGGTTAATAAAAATATAATGACTGGTGCTTTTAATATGAAAGTGATAGGTAATATTCACTAATGAGGTCTGCTGTTACCTAATGGAATGTAATAGCATTCAAATGATTCCACAGCATTTTATTTTAATTTCTCTTCCATCTACAAAAGGAATTCAATTTTCTAACAAGTGCCAACATTTAGGTGCAATTACTCTATGGATCAATGCAAGATTTTTTCATTGGGGAGCTCTGGCTAGGAACTGAGTCAAGGGAATGAAAATGAATCCAAGCTAATATTGATATGAGAAAGTGTTCAGCTAATTCCCAGTTTATTGCTTTGCCCCTCAATGGTGCAGATTTTTAACTATCATAAACATTACACACTCTCCCTTAAATTCTACTCCAGGCCCGATAAGTAGATACATGTTGCTAGTGAATTCCTAACAGAACACACACACATAAAGTCAATTTTGAAAATTTGCAATATTTTCACATTTACAAAAATGCAGTTCCTAAAATTTCCCTCATTAGGTGGCTTAATTTCCCCTCTTAGGTGGTTTGTCTTATGAGACATTTTCACAATGAACAGTGTGATCCTAAGCAGAGTATGTAGAATCACAGAGTTGAAAGGTGCCATGCAGGCTATCTAGTCCAACCCCCTACTCAATGCAGGACCAGTCTAGATCATCCCTGACAAGTGTTTGTCCAGCTGCTGCTTGAAGACGGCCAGTGAGGGAGAGCTCATCACCTCCTTTGGCAGTCAATTCCACTACTGAAGTACTCGTATTGTAAATCTCCAGCCCCAGTAATAGAAGCACAGTTATAAACTTTTAAAAGGGCTTTCTTAGTTGTGGCACCTAAACTTGGAATTCTCAATCTAGGGAGATCCGTCTGTCCCCCTCTATTATTGTTTTCCACCAACAGGTGAAGCCTTATTTGTTTTGTTTAGCATACCTTCAATAATGGTTACCAGTCTTTCTTCCTGGTGCTATTTGTTTGTGTGTATGTTTTTAAAATTATTTTACAATGTTCTGTATTTTAATTGTACAAATGTTTTAATTTTTTTTTTAAAAAAAGTTCGCCACCTTGGGGACTCTGATCAGATGGAAAGGCAACACAAAATGTTTTAAATAAACAAATAAATACCAAAATAACTAGGATGCTGCCAATAATGCTCATTGTAATTTCATTTTGATTTCATGTGTTGTTTTATGTCAGCAGTTTTGGTTCATTTTTGCTGTCATTAATAACTCCTATCCTCATTTATACCTTTGATGCTGTTTGTACGATTTATTCATCATTTAAGTGTACACAGCATTTTATCCCCGCCCCCCTTTTTCCCCCTGTGAAGTCATAGCTGATTTATGGAGACCCTATAGGGTTTTCAAAGCAAGAGATTATCAGGGCTGGAGGGTGTTGGTGGCTCTGCAGCAGCTGTTGGCTGTGAATCCTGACAAGCTTGCAGCTCATCTTGCTGCTTTTCAGCTTGCTGCTTATGGGGGTCCTGTTCTCCAGAGGAGTTCTCACTATATCTGAGAACTCATGGCTGACTCTTGACAAAACCTATATACTTTGATCTGAGGAGATTTACTTTTATGTTCCATTGACTATGAAATCTGATTCACTAGGACCCAACTCTTGACTCCCCAAACTTCATTGGGCTCTTCCCCTTGGCCTGGTAAGAACTCACTGGGCTCAAATTTGCCCAGCCAAAATCCACTTTCACTCCAAGTACTGACTGAGCATTTTTTAAAAATCACAGGTTGGCTTCTCTGAATCTAGCAAAGAGGCAGAATGAAATGCAAATGTAAATCTGAATGTTCAGACCCCTGGGCAAATGACAGTAAAAGGAAAATGACACGTCTGTTCCTTAGAAACGAAATGGCATGTCGAGATTGTTTCCTCCAACGTCGTAACCATTTGCCACTCTGATGAAGATCGTAGCTAAAATATCATTAGCAAATGTTTCACAGACTGCGACACTGTGATCCACATATTTTCCAACTAAAGGGCTTGTCATTCTGATCCTTAGATTTGCTGTGTTTGCGGATGAGTTGCAGCACTAGCTATGCCAGTAGACCATTACAAAACATACCGATGCATTAATATCACAGCTGCATGACAGCAACGCAAGGTGTTAAACATGGCCATTTTGGCTTATTAGTATGACAAATAACTCTTTTGTGTGTGTGTGTATATATATATATATATATATATATATATATATATTCTGTGCAGTTTCACAAGCCGCAGACCACTCGGCAAGAAGTTGATCAGATAAGAGGACCAATTTGGCTACTTTGAGAATCTCATTATCTGGCACCAGTGCTTTATGTCATATTTCTGAGATAATGCTAGTGGGAGATCATAGGAGTTACAGGAAAATTCCCATAGTTTACAAGGTACAAGTTTCAGAAAACTATTTTGCCCCCTTAAAAAAGAACATTTCAGAAACCCATTACGGTGTAATCTCAATAAGATGCTCCAGAGTGTGTTTTATGTACCCATTTATGGACATTTTGGTAGGCTGAAGACTGTTAGGCTTTGGCCTTGTGCTTCATAGGGCAACCAAGGAGTGTAAAAATGGCTCTGTTAAAAAAAATGCCCTGTTATGTTTTATTGTGCAAAAAGTTCCAGGGCTATATAGTTTTTTGTAATCTATTTGAAACAATGCTGTTCATTTTCAAGCACTCCCATTTTTTATTAGTCCAGGCTTTATAGAAGAATGGTTCACAGCATCCAATTTGGTACAACTCTATCCAACCTGTTTTTTTCTTTCTTTTTATTATACGCATCTTTTTAGTATCTTTTTAGTGTGTAGGACCAATATTATTTTTTTTAAAAAAAGACGTCTGCTGTAACTTCAGGGATAGAGTCAGTTTACGAGAACATTCCAGCAAAGTTTAAGACCCATGGAAGGTTTTGGCTCCATTGAGGATGGTGTTTCTGGAGGGCCTGATGATGGAATGAGGATAACATGCTGAATGATATCTCGTCTCTGTATTTATTGTGCGCATTGACTCATAGTGTGTTTGCAAATGCTAGAATGGCTGATGGATCCAGTTTTGGATCCAGCCAGATTTTTTGATAGCGAAAACAGGCGGAGGAGTTTCCTTGGACCACCCCAAAAGGTTATGCTGGGGACCATGGAACCTTGCACTGACTAAAGCCTTATGGGATGGGGGGGGGGGCTGTAGTGGGGAAGGGAACTGGGAACTGTTGAGGGGGAAAGCTGGCTACATCAGATTGTCTATAGGGTAAAAGATTATATGTGTTATCAATATGCCAACTGGACTAGTTCATTTACAGTGCAATCCTACACCGAGTTACCCACTAATACATCAGTTGAGGTCAATGGTTTTTGAAGGGTATAATTCTCCTTAAGACCTTGCTGTTAGCAGCTCTGTTCGGTTATAACATGAGCCTAAGTCATATTTTTACTTCGATTACTTTGTGACACCAGGAGGCTACTAGCAAAGCATTGCTCAGGTCCTGGTGTATCTGAACAAATGCGGGTTTCATTATCTTTGATTTATAGCCAGGGAGGGCAAAGAATGAGAAACTGCAATTAATGAGAAACTGCAATTAAAGCTAATATGAACATATGAAGCTGCCTTCTACTGAATCAGACCCTTGGTCCATCAAAGTCAGTATTGTCTTCTCAGACTGGCAGCGGCTCTCCAGGGTCTCAAGCTGAGGTTTTTCACACCTATTTGCCTGGACCCTTTTTTGGAGATGCCAGGGATTGAACCTGGGACCTTCTGCTTCCCAAGCAGATGCTCTACCACTGAGCCACAGTCCCTCCCCTAAATCAATGAACTTAATACCATGATCTCAGATCCCATTTTGATGGACTCTAAAATCATACATAGTGAAATGACCTATGTTCAGACAATCACAGTCACCATAGTAAGTTCAATTAAAGTTTGGTTTCCCATAATGTCTAAGCTAAGCCACTGCGTAGGAGGTGCTTTTGAAGGCCTCCTATATGAGCAGTGCCTATATCTGGGACATCCACAAGTTCTGTGATATATGCTTGAATTATTATTATTATTATTATTATTATTATTATTATTATTATTATTATTATTATTGTTGTTGTTGTTGTTGTTGTTGTTGTTGTTGTTATATTTATTTTGTAAATATTGAGTTTGGGGAGGAGAGAAATTGAGTGCAGTATAGCATTGCAGGTCCATCTGTCTGCTTTATTTTTTTTTGGGGGGGGGCGGAATAAGAAAGAAAGAGCATAATAAAATTTAGAGGTTCCATAGCTCCACTTCTTTGAGCTCCTGCCCAAAATGAGACTCAGGTCGTTTTCGCACTCACCTTAATCAGCAGCGACGACCCTCTTCACTGCGCAGGATCTGCGCGGATTTCGCACTAATTGCCACGGAGCACCCAGAAGAGCCGGAAAGTCCCGGCGCTTTTGCGGCGCAAACGGAAACCGCCAAAAACCAGTTTCCGTTTGCGCTGAAAAAGCGCCGGGACTTTCCGGCTCTTCTGGGTGCTCCGCGGCAATTAGTGCGAAATCCGCGCAGATCCTGCGCGGTGAAGAGGGTCGTCGCTGCTGATTAAGGTGAGTGCGAAAACAACCTCAATTTCTTCTTACATCCTCCAGAATAACACAAGGACTGAAGGAGATACTAGATATGTGCATTTTCTTATTTTTCTCCCCAGTTGAGAGAATGCTGAATGGGACCTCAGCACACTTATCCATTGTTTAAACATAGATCTGCTGAGTCTGGCCTTAATTGCAGATCTGTAGGCTCTTAATTGAAGTATCTACACTTTCTCTGTTTTTATAATGTAGTCATCAATATCACTTTTCTTCTGGTGTCAAGTGTATTGAAAGAAAGCGGTACTTTTCTTCAAACTATGGACAACCCATGTCCCTTTAAAGAAAAAGCTAAAGAGAAACAAAGGAGAACGGAGTATTGAAACGGAACGGAGCTCTTGCAAAATGCATACTTGGGAAAGGAACAGCAGCAGCAGCGGAGAGAGATCTGTTGCTTTAGATATCAGAGAATAAAAGTGTGGGAGGATTCAGGGGAGAACTGCAGGACATTTAGCACAGAGCCCTTGTACTACAGTGTTTTTGTGTGAAGTACCTTCAAGTCACGGCTGACCTATGGAGACCCCAGCAAGGGGCTTTCAAGGCGAGTGATTTAGCAGAGGTGGTTTCCCTTTGCCTTCCTCTGCAGAGACTTCTTTGGCAGTCTGTCTTCCAAGTACTGACCCTGCTTAGCTTCTGAGATCTGATGAGATCAGGCTATATCCTGCTGCCTTCCCTCCCTGTTTCAGTCTAACTACCAGTTTAAGAGGAGTCTGCAACACCAAGGCTGCAGTTAGACATCCAATTTAACTGTGGTTAAAAGAAAACATGCAATGAACCCAACTTGTGCTGGGATTAGGGCTTTATTTAAAGCAGGAACATACAGGAACGCAGTTCTGGCAGGCTGGGTGTCAGGGAGTGTGGCTTAATATGCAAATTAATTCTTGCTGGACTTTTTCTAAAAAAAAAAAAACCCTGTGCAAAACAATGGTGACATCCAGGATGTGGCTTAATATGCAAATGAGTTCCTGCTGGGCTTTTTCTACACCTATGTCTAAATCTCTACCCTTCTTGTATGAATCATAATGGAGGAATGAATGACATTCTAAGACTAATGGTGGTTGTCTATGAGAGACTAACTCAGATGCACACCTTAACTGGAGTTAGTTTTCCATCAACTGGCTGGCTGCCTTCTACCATGATCTGATCAGACAGCTCTTCGTAGGGGACAAGCAGCTGAACATACATTTTGTACCCAGCTTACTGAGTCATTCCGTGTGGAACATCTGCACCAGGTGCTACCAGAGGAATGCAAGCTTTGTCTACAGATGACATGTTATTGGACCCAATATAAAAGTTACCTTGATTAAGTAATGTTTTCATTGATTAGGTAATGTTTTCAGGGCTTTTTTGGTAGCAGGGTCTCCTTTGCGTATTAGGCCACATACCCTGATGTAGTCAATCCTCCTAGAGTTTACAGTAGGCCTTGTACTGAAAGCCTTGTAAGAAAGGAGTTCCTGCTAAAAAAAAAAGAAAGAAAAAAAGCCTTGGTTTTCATTGATCCCTTTCTTTGTGCTATCAGAGGAGTTCCTGACTTTAACCAGTTCCGCTGGGCCTGTAAGACCGTCCTCTTCCAGCTGGCTTTTTAATGTGGAAGTATTATATTATCACTATGCAACCTATGTGGTATTTGTAGCACCAAATTAATCTGTGTTTTAAATTGTTTTAATGCTTAACTAATGTAATAATTTAAATCGGGGTATTTTGTTTGTTTATTATCTACCACTGTAATGCTGTATTTATGTTATATTATGTTGTGTGAGCCGCTTTGAGCCTGCTTCGGCGGGGAGGGCGGGGTATAAATTAAAAAATTATTATTATTATTATTATTATTATTATTATTATTATTATTATTATTATTATTATTATTATTATTATTATTATTATTATTATTATTAAATTGTCATTTTGTGTTTGTGTGCCTTGCACTGATATTGTATGATTTTGGTACAGGCATCTTCTGGAATTTTCTAGTTCTTTCTAACTATCTTAGCTTTGTCCACTGCTGGTGACTGATTTCTGGCCAGATCAGCTTTTCACCACCAGACACCATCTTTGTTTCTGTCTTTCACTTTTCCTGTACTAGATTTACTTTTCTTGTCTTTATTGATCATACTTCAATAAAAGCTTCCGAGAAATGGCAACATTCTTCCATTTGGAAGAAACTCCGCTAATTTCAGTACCACTTGTTTCTATATAAATGCCTTGAGATTGCACCCTGAGAACTAGAACGACACTGTCACCATCCTGAAGAATAATAGCGGATAACTTTAATTTCCAAGAATGCACTTAATTTTTTTATACTGTTGTCAGCTCTGTATCCTTTATGAAAACCCACCAATCTGAACCCTTGATCAATGTACTTTTTGTTGGACTGGACCTCATCACACTTCAAATGAATGTCTGAATGCTCTCTCACATAAGAACTTCCTTCACATATCAAACTAGAACATCACGGACAAGATCCTAACCTAAGCATCCCTGTCATCAGGACTTTTTTTTTTTGTAGCAGGAAGTCCTTTGCATAATAGGCCTCACCTCCTGATGTAGCCAATCCTCCTGGAGCTTACAGTAGCCCCTGTACTATAAGCCCTTGCAGGATTGGCTATATTGGTGGGGTGTGGCCTAATATGCAAAGGAGTTCCTGCTACAAAAAAAGCCTTGCCTGTCATACTCACATGTATAAGGACTTTCTTCAATGGGAGACCATTTAGACATTCAGTTCAGCAAGTGCAATCCAAAGTGGTACAATCCAACAGGCTGCACATTTAATTTCTAAGAGAAATGACAAGTAGCTAATAAATACATTTCACCCCTGAACAGAATCCACTGGTTTTCCCTGAAGCATATGTTTACCCCTTGTACGCATTTGTTAAGGTTTTAATTGAAATCAGAGCTTCAGTTCCAGTTCTTTTGCTGGGGGAATTTTCTGGTGAATTGTTTTGCTAAACAGGTTCTTTTCAAAGCAGATGTTTTGCAATAATGTTGTCGCCGTCACTTGTAAGCGAAAACAACAACAAATGTTTTGAGATCTGTGGTTTACATACCAATGAGTTTGCAAAACTGATACCCAGTTTACAAGGAAGGGCATTTTGGGGGTGTTGTCTGTTGTAGAATGTGGTCTATACAGGGTGTATGACATACCCCTCCTCCCAAAAAAGAGTACTGCGCTCATCATACACCAATACATTGGTGATTCCGGGTCACAGAATATCCAACAGGCTTCAACTAAATCTGGAGCCTCCTCAGTTGTTCCTCCCAGCTTGTAGGGATGCCCTCTCAACTGATCCAGGCCCTGTGGGCCCTAAAAAAAGTTCAGCAGGGCCAGCAAAATGGAATTGTTCCACCAAACTTATGGCTGAGATCTATGAAAAATTCCATCTAAATTCGGCTTTTCCTTTTCTCCTACCTTCTCCTCCCCCCCGCGCCCCATTTGGTAATCATCCAGACAGGCGTTTTTGGGAGCAGGAACTACTTTGCATATTAGACCACACCCCTCTTATGTAACCAATCCTCCAAGAGTTTACAGGGCTCTTATTACAGGGTCTACTGTAAGCTCTTGGAGGATTGGCTACATCGGGGGGGTGTGGCTGAATATGCAAAGGTGTTCCTTGGACAAAAATAGCCCTGCATCCAGAGAGGTATGACAGTCTTACGCCATCAATTTAACTTAATACTGTATCCTTTTAATGCTATAACTCTTCAATCTCAAAATGTTTAATCTATTCCCTGATTGTATTATTGATTATAATATGATGTTACTCGCTCTGAGCCCCATGCTAGATAAATAAATAAATATGATTCCAACCTACATTAGTATGATCACTAATGGATTCTATAAATGTCCTGACGGGTGTATTAGATGCTGATCCTAACATCTTATCAAATGTTGGAAAGAGTTGCAAGAGGTTAGTTTTGACATGGTTCCTTCCTCTTCCTTTACAGAACCAATTAGCCAAAAGATGCCCGACTTAACAATAAAGACCTGCCGCCATTTGGATTAACCTGTCAGGAATCAGTAACTTTCGTCAGTGGGCCAGTCAAAGGAAGAAATGTAAGTGACGGATGAACTTGCTTCTTTACATCTTTCCTCTTCAGTTGCTAACATCATCCCACTCGAAACTGGTGGAAAGCTCTTGTGCTTCTCTAGGATGTGCATGTATCAGTGCAGTTATAAGCAGAGTCTTGCCCTTCTAAGCCCATTGATGGTGCTTTCCATCCATTCCAAGTCCACTGCTTTCAGCATACGTGCATCAGATGAAACAGGAATAAAGTATACGGAGGCTGTCTGGAGCCAAAGGGCTTCTTTTACCATCGCAAAGGGACAATTAAACAAAGTGGCAGTCAAGAACATGCCAGAACTGTCTTAGGGGGTTCCAGTTGCCCAGCAGTAATATTCACATACAATAACTATAGGTGTGCAAATAGATTGTGTAGATCACAATGGTTCTCCAACCCTACTGCCAAGGGATGGTCCATCAATGGCTGTTTGAAATGGGTTTCTGGGAGCATAAGTATCAGTACTGGATTAAACCCTGTGCAGGCCCCTAGGCAGTCAAAATCTTGGGGGCGGGGGGCTCACAAATTATCTCAGAGTTGGAGCATCTGCCTCACCACCTGCAGCCCCTGCTGCAGCCTGCAGGCACCTTCTCAAAAGCCCCTTTAACAAAGCTGTGGTGGAGAAGTAGAGAGAGGCAAACTTGAAGATGACACCAGCAGCCACACTAGGCAAGTTGGGCAAAGAGCACCTCAGTTGCTGGCTGTGTGTGCAGACTGGGAGGGCTGCAAATGGGAAATATGGGGGGAGCCAGCCTGGAGCCCCTAAAGGCGTGGGGGCCCATAGGCCAGTGCCTACTTTGCCTAAATGTTAATCCAGCCCTGATAAGTATTATTCCTGACATGGAATAAATCAGTGATCTGCAATGACTTCTGGGTTATGATCTCCCATCAAGTTGCTTTCCCCCTACAAGCATTTTAAAGGGACTTACTGCTTCCACACATCCATGGGAAGTAAGGGTGCCATTCCTCTACTGTTGTGTATATGAATTGATATTGTTGCATTGCAATAGGGTTCCTGCCTGGCTCATTGGAGCCTTTAGGCCTGAGCTTGGGGACTCAGGAACAGTGGGCAGTAGGATCCAAATCCCTGCTGTCCTGCTCCAATCACGGGCCCCCTACTGGTTTGAATGATCCAATGGCGTGCTTGCATGGGAACCTTGATGTATATATAGTTGGCCCCACTGGCCCCGTTGGCCCAGTTCTCCAGTCTTTGAGTTCAGTTATTGCCATGCTGTACTTAATAAAGGAGCTATGATCACTACCACCTCGCCTCTTCCTTGCATTGAACCCACTATATTATATCCATCATTATGGCATACACACTAAGAAGAGCAGCAAAGAAAGGTCACAGCAGTGGAGAGGATTCCATTTTTACCATAGGCAGGTTCAGAGAGACCTGACTCTGCTATATATGCTTGCCGATCACAGAGGCGCCTGGTAGGTAGAGTAGGTTTTGGTTCTGGAAGGATGAAGACCATGCTGGTAGATGATTTCAGAAATGGAGGCTCAACCTTAACCATGGAATGGAAACTCCCTAACATCTTCCTTTGAGCTTCTCCTCAGCTCCAGCATCCCTGCAGTCCCTGTAAAATAAAAAAGGAAGAGTGTTCAGGCAAGCTCCTATTTACCTAGAGGGATCTTGGCTGTACCTAGAATCTGCTTTTCCAATTATCTCTTTCTTTTGTCTTGTTCTGTCCTTAACACTGCATGGTCTAATTGCTAGTTCTCTGTATGGTTGCCAGTGGCTTTCCATTATTCCATTAATCCAGCAATGCTGCCCATATCCCAGTTTCCTCAAGGACAGATCAATATGTGGGGTAGCAGAAATTAGTGTGCCTTGACCACACTACCCAGATGGTCTATTGTCTCCAGTCAGGTCAGATTTTTTCAAGCTACAGAAAAGTAATTGGTAATTTTACATGGATACATCCCATCAAATCTTTTAAAGACTTAAAGTATTGAATAAAGTCCTTAGCTTGGATCCCATAATTGACCTCTGCAAACAGAAGGTATTTCCCATCAGCAGAATGGGACCTCCTAGCCTCCTCAAAAAGTTGCTCCTGAAAAAAAATACTTCAGTTCCTTTTAGGTGGAATTAGTGTTCAGTTACAGGAGAGAGAAGCTGAAGAAAATGCTCCCCCATCTGAGGAGGAGGAGGAGGAGAAGGAGGATTTATACCCTGCCCTTCACTACCCAAAGGAGTCTCAGAGTGGCTTACAATCTCCTTCCTTTCCTTTCCCTACAACAGACACCCTGTGAGATAGGTGGGGCTGGGAATGCTCTGAGAGAACTGTGACTGGCTCAAGGTCTTCCAGCTACATTCGTGTGGAGGAGTGGGGAATCAAACCCAGATCTCCAGATTAGAGTCCTCTGCTCTTAACCACTAGACCACACTGGCTCTCATTGGCAGAAATTTACTGCAGTAACTAAGTCATTAAAATACTGGACTGTTTCAGAAAGATACATATGGCAGAAATCCAACAGCAGATATAAATTTAACCAGTTTTCATTTGATTGTTGGGTGGATCCTACCCTCACCTGCTACTCCATTGAACAAAGTTTATTTATTTTTGGAGGTTTGTTTGTTTATTGAAATATTTATACCTTTCTTCCTTCCTTCCTTCCTTTCTTTCTTCCTTCCTTTCTTTCTTTCTTTCTTTCTTTCTTTCTTTCTTTCTTTCTTTCTTTCTTTCTTTCTTTCTTTCTTTCTTTCTTTCTTTCTTTCTTTCTTTCTTCCTTCCTTCCTTCCTTCCTTCCTTCCTTCCTTCCTTCCTTCCTTCCTTCCTTCCTTCCTTCCTTTCTTTCTTTCTTTCTTTCTTTCTTTCTTTCTTTCTTTCTTTCTTTCTTTCTTTCTTTCTTTCTTTCTTTCTTTCTTCCTTCCTTCCTTCAATTTCTAGCCTGCCCTCCCCACAAGTGGGCCATAAGTTTGAAGCTTTCTTCCAATCTAATGAGGATTCTTCCAACTTGGATGAGGAGCTATTTAATTTGTAGGGATGCTTCTTAGGCTAGATGAAGGCTACTTGGGAGATTCTTGGACCTCACTGGCAAAACAGGCTATTAAAAATTACTCCAACAATCATCCAGTCATTGGCTTTACAATGAAATCCTAGGTGTTCCATTCCATAGTAGGTTCCCTATATAGTACTTGCACGGAAACTCTAGTTATACCATGTTTTGAGTGTTCCTCAGGTCATTTGAGTAATGTCGGTATTTATAATACATTGACTTTTTCAGTCAAATGCATTTGGGGACAGTGTAATATTTCTAGATTTTCTACCCCTTTGAAATTAACTAATTTTTGATTGACAACCAAATCTGCTATGTTCAACCAACAAAATTGGGGAAGAGGGGAGGATAATCTTTCAAGAGTCAAAACTTTGATAAGTTCTGATGTTATCTGATGAAGGGAGTTTTGACTCTCAAAAACTTATACCCTAAAAATCTGATTGTTCTCTAAGATGCTACTGAACTCAAATCTTTCTGCCCAAAGCCTTTTTTTTTTGTAGAAAAAGCTCAGCAGGAACTTATTTTCATATTAGGCCATGCCTCCTGATGTCACCATTATTTCTACGAAAAAGACCAGCAGGAATTCATTTGCATATTAGGACACACCCCTTTATATCACCATTGTTTCACACAGGGCTTTTTGTAGGAAAGCCCAGCAGGAACTCATTTGCATATTAGGTCATACCCCTGATGCCAGGCCCGCTGGAACTGTGTTCCTGTGCGTTCCTGCTAAAAAAACCCCACTGTTTCTGTCTATCTGTCTGTCCATATGTTGGTATAGAAAAGCATTCAGTCATTTGAACATGACTTGCAGGCTAAAGCAGTATATTTTTCCAGACTCAGGTGTGCACCACCATAGTCAGGACTATGATGTCCTCCTTTAAAGGATTTTGATCATAGTAGGAAACATCTGTCACTTCAAATACTTTCCCTCCCTTGATAACTTGTAGACATTAAGAAACTGGAAAATTGCTTCTAGCTACAGCTACAAAACGCTGAATTCATTCAAATAACCCTTCATAAACATGAAATTATACTTTCACATATCATAAGACTTCCGTCTTTCATGCTTTCAGCTTCAATATCCACAGTTTCCCATTTGTTGTTCACTTCATTTATTTGAAATCTTACCCTTTCCCTATCCTGTAGGCAGCGCAATCTGTAACTGTTATGCCAATTTAATGCCCCCCCCCTAAAAGAAAACCGCAACATCCACTCTGCTTTGATTTTTAATCACATCTGTTCATTTGTGTAGCTCAACCTTTTCTGCCTCGATTTCACAGTGGGGATTCTAATGGAGAAAAAGGGGGAGGGGGGACAACAGGATTTCATCTGTAATGTCAGAACCTGTGAGCATTAATGCGCCCAGTCTTTCAACTTAGTTGAAAAAGGAAAGGAACATGAAAACACCACAGCTGTGTATGCCAACTGATGGAGGAGACTGTGCACATCTTCATGGAACAGGATCTGGGAGGTGAACACTGGAGTTGCATTGAATCATCCTTTCCACTGGTGAAAAGGGGAGGAAGGGAGGGATCCCCTTGGGCTAACCCAAAAGGCAGTGCTGGGGATCATGGAACCTGCATGGACAAAAGTCCTTTTGATGACATGGATGTAATGGAGGAGAACTAATTGTAGAGGGGGGAGAGTGGGTGGATTCCGCCTCCTCAATAGAAGGGTAATAAGGCATATAGGCAATAGTGTGAAATAGTCTCTTTGCACCAGCAACTTTATGATTTGCGCCACTAATCATGGCTATCCTCACTCACTATATTATATCATTTGTTCTAGGAGATTATATCTTTGTAACCTGCTCTGAGCCTACTTTGACAGGATGGATGGGATAGAAATCCCATCAAATGAATGAATGAATGAACGAATGAACAAATTGAATATGCATGTCAACAGATTTCACAAATCAAACTGGTAGCTGAGGGGCATATGTTACTGTGATATCCCTATCCCTGTGCTCATTCCCACACTCTGCAGCCAAAACCCCTGTCATGGGTGCTGGGGGCCCTGCAGAAGAAGCCGAGCCTGCAGAAGAAACTGTGCCCCTGCCACCTGCACCAGTGCCCCTGCCTCCTGCTGGAGAAGATCCAAGCCCCCCTGCCTCGCCCTCTCGGGTGGCTCGTGTGCGTGACCGCCTTCGTCAGGACCTCAGGGATCGGAGGAGGGCGGCACGCTCATGAGCAAGACGCTCCCTGAGCCCTGAGTTTTGAAAGGATTCTGGCCCTTCTAGGAGTGAGGGTGCTTGAGTCTCAGCAGGATCCTGGCTGCCCTCTGAGTCAGCAATTAGCCCAAATGGGGCAACAGACAGCAGAGGGGCTATATAGCTTGTGGGCTTTGAGGGAAGGCTTTGTGGAAGCAACTAGTCACTTACCTGATGTTCTACAATCCACTTCGGCTTCTGACTTCGGCTTCTGGACCCCCTGACTCTGGCATTGACTTCTGGACCCCCTGACTTCGGCTTCTGAACCTCTGACCTACGATACCTGGACTGTGATTCGGTTTGGCGCTTTGGACCCTCCTTGCTACCCAGCTACAGACCTTGGACTGCCCCTGGACCTCGCCTGGCCTGGCCCCAGCCCGTGACAACCCCTATCCTGAACTACAAATCCAGCTCTCACTAGCATTCAGTCAAGTGGGGGGTGGAATCAGTGGGGTTCCTTCCTTCTATCAGGTGGTTCCTTCTATGGGACTTCATATCCTATGGGGTTCCCCCCCTCTGTTTTGGTTTAGAGCTATGTTGCAATTAGAAGCTGTTGTATCTTACAATTCGGTCCCTCAATTTACAACACAGCGTGAGTGCACGTGCGCAGAGGTGACCAGTAGGAAACCGCAGGTTGCCAGACGTAAGGACGAAAATGCACTCCGCCTATGAAGATCTGTGGTGGGAAGTTTAACTGGCAGGATTGGACCTGGCCACGTAAGGGGGTTGTTCTGGGATATGTATCTAATCGGGGATCCGGCCCCACCATGTTCTCTTTGTGATGTACTCGCCAATAAAGAATGTTGCCTTCTAAACGTCTTGGAACTCAGTACATTACAGAAGCACACAAACAAATTCAACAGTCACCTTTAATAAGAATTAGGAATTAAGAAGATCAGTGTTTGGATAGTTCAGAAAGATCATTCCCTTCCAGAAACTTCTTGGGAAGGAAGATCTCGCATGAGCTGTTCTGCAGAACAATTAACTGTCAGAACTGAATCTCTGCTTTAAGCCAGAAAGTTCCATCAGTGTCTATTAGCCACAGCATATTGATGGAGAGCTCTGTCTGTGGCAGTGATACTCTGTATTCTTGGTGCTTGGGGGAGGGGGGGGGCAGTGGGAAGGCTTCTAGTGTTCTGGCCTCACTGGTGGACCTGCTGATGGCACCTGGTTTTTTGGCCACTGTGTGACAGAGTGTTGGACTGGATAGGCCATTTGCCTGATCCAACATGGCTTCTCTTATGTTCTTATTTACAAATATTACTCCTGCCATGAGCTCAGGAGCCTTTGATAATCCCTTGTCTCAGTAAGCCTTGGGCTCCCTCCCTGGATCTGTGGTATTAAAAGAACAGCTTGGCCAGTCTCAGGGTTATTGAGATAATCCTTGAACACTTGAAGAGCTATATAATTTTGATCTGCAGCTAGGTTGCATAATTTTGTCCCTTCTAATTGCACTTAGTTGCATTAAAAATTATGGTGAGGTTGCTTAATTTATACATGGATGGTGTAAGCATATTTCAAACTTTTGGAAACAAATCCAATTTCAGATCAAACTTACTCCCTCTAAAACTTGATGTATATCTTTTACACAATTAGAAAGACCATGTGCTTAACAAAGGTACTGTTGAATTAATTAATATTTTGATTGTAGCAGCTAGAATGACGATAGTTGCAAACTGGGTAAACTCTTCTCCACCTTTATTAGATCAGTGGTTTCATAGGCTGTGGGAATTGTTTTGCTCTGAATAAAATTGCATGCAATTCTTTTGATTTTTTCGATAGAGCAATATGAACATCGTGTGGTAGCTGTCTGGTTTCCTCTGGTAAAGTGTTTAACTGAATATGACATTGTACCTAACAATTCATTCTACAAAAGACTGATCTATTTTTGATCTGTATTTAATTTTTGTTTTGTCCTTGTTTACTTTGATTTTCAAATGTCAGATTTGAGGTATGCAAATTGTTGACACTTTGTAATTATTTTATGTAAAGGATAAATAAACTTTATTATTGTGAATGGCTATATAATGGCAAACATTACTGTTACTAAAGTAGCTGGTTGGAGAAGGCGTTAAAGCAATTATAGAGCAGGCTTCCACCTAGCTGAACTAAAAGCATGCTATAAATCTAGTCTGCAAAAAGCCATGCAGTTTCCAACAAAGATATACAATCACTTGAATTAGTTGAATTCACTAGGTAATAAAAGAGGAAAATGTTAGATTTAAGACAAATCACTTCTCCACCACTCATGCAGAATTCTTTTGTTTCAAACAGAAACTCTCCAATTACGTATATGGAGAAAGCTATAGAAATCTTCCCTACAATTCTGAATGCACCTATTTATGCATGGTAATTAGCAATAATGTGTTTGTTCCAAACCTTGGGCTAATTGTGATGAAACTCCAACACATTTGCAGTGCTTGCTGTTAGAAGCGGACATTAAAAAGACGGAGCCACTAATTGCTGTAAATTTCTTGAATAGTTTTGACTTTGTCTAAATTGTCTGTCTCCACCTTATCTGGTAGATCTTCAGATGTCCCTGGTGTGAGAAGGGGTCAAGCTCCAGTTTCATCGGGGCAGAACTTTTTCAAAGAAATGGAGAAACGATCTTGTTTGTGTAAACCAAAAGAAAAAGAAAAGAAAAAGGCAATACACCTCCGGGCTGCTCAATCATCACTGTCAATGCTACATGGACTTATTGCATTCGCAAGATTAGTATTAATCAGAATACACTGCAGGATGCGCAGTAAATCAATTTCAAAAAATGTCAAGCCAAATCCTCTCCGCCACCTTAATAAACAGCTTCCCTTTTACATAATGCCGGAAACTGAATAAATAGATGTGGATCAGTGGAAGGGAGAGCTTTTCTGGCAGGGTGTGTGGAGCTTCTTTGGAATCTTTGATATAAAGGCTCTGTGAAAACAGAATTATCTCCATACTGACATTCCTAAGGGCTTTAAAAAAACAAAACAAAGATGTAAAAATCAAAACTCACAGAGCACTGGTATTGTCAAAATGCCTCTGGCCATCTTTAGCCTGAAAAATTAGGATGACAAACGAATGTCAGTTTTGTGCATGGTTTCCAAATATTTGCTAAAGCAACACGGCATTTTTGCTAAAGCAACACGGCACCTCAGTTACTGTCCACCTTTCTTGTTGAGAATCAGTGTGGATTACAGATTTAGGAAACATAGTAGTAAAAATAAATAAAGGTTTCCCATTTTTGAAACATGCAAAAATTGGGAATCAGTTGATGTATATATGATCAGAAAGGTAAAGAAAGTACACTGTATCTCTAAAGTTAACATTTTTTCAATAACAGAATAACATTAAGCAGGATTTTTTTTGTAAAAACAATTTTTTATTATTCTACAACATATTATATCACTATTTCATTTACTTCTCTCAAATAAAAGTCAATATGTTGCATCACATTTCTACCTCCCCCTCCTCCCTTTCAAGACTTTCCCAGTGTTACTTACAATATAAAAGCAATAAAGGTAATTTAACATTTAAAAAAAAAACTGTTTAAAAAGAAAAAAGGAACTTATATTTCTTTATGGTTATTACCTCATTAGATTAATGATCCAATATATTACTAAATTAAGTCATATTATCTATCTTATTATAATCTTTTAAGAAAGAACAAAATATTTTCTCATACTCTCATTTTAACTATCATTCTTATCTCAGTAAATTAAAAATAGCTGATAAACAAGTTATCCATTATCAAATATCACCAAGTGTCCTTTCACTCTCCAATGTTCTTCCACATAGTTCTGAAACTTTCGCCATTCATTATTAAATTTTTCCATATCAAGTTCCTTTAGTGTTCTTGTTAATTTGTCCATTTCACTCCAGTGCATAGTTTTCATAACCCAGTCCCATTTTTCTGGAATTTTATTTTGCTTCCACAACTATGCATACAATGTCCATGCAGCTGAAAGCATGTACTAAAGTAATGTTCTGTCTTGCTTAGGAAAATTTTCTATTTGTAACCCCAACAAAAAGATTTCTGGTGCCTTCTTCACTTTGTATCCCAAAATCTTTGACATTTCTTGCTAGATCATTTGCCAATATTGTACAGCCTTTCCACAAGTCCACTACATATGGTAGAAGGACCCTTCATGTTTTTTACATTTCCAACATCGATCAGACATCTGATTATTTGTTTTCAACAGTTTTTTTAGTGTCATATACCATCTATACAACATTTTGTAACAATTTTCTTTTATGTTATTACATGTCGATATTTTCATAGAGTTCTTCCACAAATATTCCCATTGTTGCGTCTGAATTTCCTTGCTTATATTAATTGCCCACTTTATCATTTGAGATTTTACCACCTTCCTGTAGACCATTTCAGTAACAGTTTATATACTCTTGAGATCAATTTTATGTCCTCACCAAACAGCATTTTCTCCATTTCTGTTTGTTCTTGTCTTATTCCTTCATTCCTAATATTCTGCTTCAGCAGACTTTTGATTTGTAACCATTGAAACCAATTAAATTTATAATCCCATTCTTCCACTGATTTTAATTCTGCTTTGCCGCCTTGTATTTTTAACAATTGTTTATATGGTAACCATTTTTCTTCCTCAATATCCAAATATAACTTTATTACTTCCGTTGGCACAATGCACAGCGGTTTCCTCTCATCTCCATATTTTTGGTATTTCAACCAAGTTTTAAGCAAACTACTTCTTACATAATGACGTGAGAAAAAACCATCCATTTTACTTTTCCCACAGCACAAATATGCATGCCAACCAAAAACCTTTCCATGGCCTTCTAATGTTAATAATTTTCTGTTTAGTAACACTATCCAATTCTTAATCCATACCAAACAAACTGCATCATGATATAGTCTTAAATCCGGTACTTGGAAGCCTCCCCTTTCTTTAGCGTCTGTCAGGATCTTCATCTTAATTCTTGGTTTCTTGCCAGCCCATATAAATTCTGAAAGTTTCCTCTGCCATTTATGAAATTGTTTATCTTCTTTCACTATTGGTATAGTTTGAAACAAGAATTCTTGGTAATACATTCATTTTTATTGCCGATATTCTACCCAGGATAGACAAATTCAACTTATTCCATTTTTGTAAGTCCACCTCAATTTTCCACCAAAGCTTTTCATAGTTGTTTTTAAATAAGTCAATATTTGTTGTAATTTCTACTCCTAAATACTTTACTTTAGAGGCCACTTCACAGTTTGTTAAATTTTGTAATTCCATCTGCTTAGATTTTGACATATTTTTACACAATTTTTTTTCTCTTTATTTACATAAAAGCCTGCCAGATCACCATATTCTTTTATTTTTTGGAGAAGCAATGGTGTAACTTGAGTTGGGTTTTCAATTATAAACATTACATCATCTGCAAACGCTCTGTATTTGTAAGAAAAGCCTTTTAATTTCAAACCCTCTTTCTCCTTATCTTCTTGAACTTGCATAAGCAGTATTTCCAGTGCCATTATAAATATCAAAGGGGATAGAGGGCACCCTTGTCTTGTTCCTTTACAAATTGCTATTTTCTCTGTCAAATATGCATTTATACAAAGTCTTGCTTGTTGGTCAGTATATATTGCCTTTACCATTCTAACAAAGTCTTCACCCAATCCCAATTTCTCCATTACTGCAAACATAAAGTCCCAATGAACATTGTCAAAAGCTTTCTCTGCATCAGCGAAAAGCAAAGCTACTTCTTTTTCAGGATGTTTTTCATAATATTCTGTGTTTTTGCATTTTAAACAATTTTATTGATAACATATGGTAATAATTTCCATTAATAACTTCTTTTCATCTATCCCATAAGCTTCTTTCTAATAACCCTTCCCCCCATTACATGACCCCCGCCAGTGTTATTTACTCAAAATACTAACATTAAAAGGTACCATTAATTACTAAGAACTAAAATTAATATTCTTCTTTCTTCTAAAGTTTAATCATTATCAAAAATTGTCCAAAGTCCTTTTACTTTCCACTCGTCTTCTACATAACTTCTAAATTTTTCCACTCCCTTTTAAAATCTTCTAAATCATAGTCTCTTAAAGTTCTTGTTAATTTGTCCATCTCACTCCATGTCATAACTTTTACAATCCAATCCCATTTTTCTGGTATTTTTTCTTGCTTCCATAACTGCGCATATAGTGTCCTAGCAGCTGAAAGCAAGTACCAAATTATAGTTCTATCTTCTTTTGGAAATTTTTCCATTTGTAATCCCAACAGAAAAGTCTCTGCAACTTTCTTGAATTCATATCCCAAGATCCTAGAAATTTCTTGTTGGATCATCTGTCAATACTTTTTCGCTCTTTCACAAGTCTACCACATATGGTAGAAAGAACCTTCATGTTTTTTGCATTTCCAACATCTGTCTGTCATCTTGTTATTCATCTTTGCCAATTTTTTAGGAGTCATATACCATCTATACATCATTTTAAAACAGTTCTCTTTAATACTCTGTCATGTTGAAAGTTTCATAGAGTTCTTCCATAAATATTCCCATTTATCCATCTGTATTTCTTTATTTACATTTATTGCCCATTTAATCATTTGAGATTTCACTACTTTATCTTCTGTAGACCATTTTAAAAGTAACTTATAAGTTTTGGAAATTAATTTTTCATTATCTCCAATCAGAACTTTTTCCATTTCTGTTTGCTCTCATCTTATTCCTTCAGTTTTAATATCACTTTCCAACAAACTCTTTATTTGTTGCATTTGAAACCAATCATATTTGTTATTCAAGTCCACAGCAGTTTTCAATTCTATTTTGCCACTTTGTATTTTTAATAGTTGATTGTATGACAGCCATTTTTCCTCACCTGTCTCAGCTGTTATTTTTATCACTTCTGCTGGCACTATCCATAATGGTTTTCTTTCATCACCATATTTCTTATACTTCATCCAGGTATTCAACAAATTATTTCTTATATAATGGTGAGAGAAAAAACTTCATCTTTTTCTTCCCACAATACATATAAGTGTGCCAACCAAATTTATTTCCATGACCTTCCAACATTAAAAGTTTTTTTATTCAACAGCGTCACCCAATCTTTTATCCACACTAAACAAACTGCTTCATGATATAATCTTAAATCTGGTAATTGGAATCCTCCTCTTTCTTTAGCATCTATTAAAACTTTCATTTTAATCCTTGGTTTCTTCCCAGCCCATACAAATTCTGAAATCTTCCTTTGCCATTTGTTAAATTGTTCACTGTCTTTCACAATTGGAATAGTTTGAAACAATTGCAGCTATTCTTCCAAGCAATGACAAGTTAAGCTTATTCCATTTTATAATATCTTCATCCATTTTACGCCATAGCTTTTCATAGTTATTTTTGAACAGGTCAATATTCTTCATTGTTATTTCCACACCCAAATATTTTACTTTAGAGGTAACTTCACATCCTGTTAGTCTCTGCAACTCCTTTTGTTTATTTACTTGCATATTTTTACATAAAAATTTTGATTTTTCTTTATTAACATAAAATCCTGCCAGTTCTCCATATTCTTGTATTTTAGCTAACAACAAAGGTATTACTTGTGTAGGATTTTTATTTATAAACATTATATCATCTGCAAATGCTCTATATTTGTAAATAAATCCTTTAACTCTCAACCCTTCTATTTCTTTATCATCTTGTATTTGCATCAATAAAATTTCAAGAGTCATTATAAACAACAAAGGTGAAAGCGGACAACCTTGTCTTGTACCTTTGCTGATTATCATTTCATCTGTAAGATCTGCATTTATACATAACCTTGCACATTGTTCAGTATATATTGCCTTTATCATTCTTATAAAGTTTCCCCCCAACTCTATTTTCTCCATTACTGCAAACATAAAGTCCCAGTTCAAATTGTCAAAAGCTTTCTCTGTATCCGCAAAGAATAATGCAACTTCCTTCTCTGGATGTCTTTCATAATATTCTACAATATTTACAACAGTTCTAATATTGTCTCTTATTTGCCTTTTAGGGAGAAATCTCGCTTGGTCTTCCTTTATGAAATTTATCAAATATTGTTTAAGTCGTTCTGCCAAAATTTTGTATATATCGTATAGTCATTATTTAGTAATGAAATTGGTCTATAGTTTACATTCGTGACATCTCTATCTTCCTTAGGAATCAAAGAAATTACAGCTTCCTTCCATGTATTTGGTATTTTCCCTTTTATTCTTATCATATTCATCAATTTTTGAAGTTTTGGTACTAATTCTTCTTTAAAAATTTAAAATTTTTTTTGCCATATATCCATTTGGCCCAGGTACTTTTCTGATTTTCATTGCATTAATCGCTGCTTCAATTTCTATTTTTTCAATTGGATCATTCAAAATATTTTTGATATATTCCGTTAAGGGTGCTATTTTAATCTTTTGCAAATACGCTTCCATCCTTTCCTTCTTTACTTTAACACCTTTAAATAATTTAGAATAGTACTTGAAAAATTCTCTTTTTATTCCTTCTTGATCTACCATCTCTCTTCCATCAACCACAATTTTATTAATAATTTTACTTCCTCTCTTTTTCTTCAGTTGCCAGGCCAAATACTTTCCAGGTTTATTCGCTCCCTCAAAGGACTTCTGTTGTAATTTTTTCAAATTCCATTCCAATTCCTTATTTAACAAATGTCTCATTTGTGCTTGTAGTATTGTAATCTCCCTTATAATTTTCTTTTCCTCTGGCCTTTACCTCAGTTCCCTTTCTTTTTTCTTTATTTCATTTTGAATGTCCAACATATGTTTTTCTTTTGCCCTTTTGCCCTTATTGCTTAATGTAATCAATATTCCTCTCATTACGACTTTATAAGCATCCCACACTATCTGAAATTTTATATCATCTTTATCATTTATTTGGAAGAAAACTTTAGTTTCATTTTCTAGAGATGTCACTAATTCTTTCTTTTGTAGTAAATCTTCATTTAATCTCCATCTTCTCACTTTTTTAGACAATTTTGTAATCCATAATATTGGGTTATGATCTGCACCTATCTTCGGTAAGATCTCTATTTTCTTAGTTATAAGGCCTAAATCCTTTGTACCCCATAACATGTTAATTCTGGAAAAAGTATTATGTCTTGCTGAAAAAAAATGTATAATCTTGTACTTCAGGATTAAATTTTCTCCATATGTCTTCCAAGTTTTCTTGTTTAACCAGTGCAAAGAAGGATTTTGGCAATTTTCCTTCGTTATTGTTATTTTTTCCCCCAGATTTATCCAATGTATTCTGAATTGTTCCATTAAAGTCTCCCATAATCATGACCTGGTTGTATGTCACTTCATCAAGTTGTTTTATAATGTCTTTAAAAAAAACATCTTTTGCACCATTTGGTACATACAGTCCCAATAATAAGATTTTTTTTCACATTTATTATTACTTCCACTGCCACAAATCTTCCATCTTTATCTTTAAATATTATTTTTGGGTCCAATTTTTGTTTAATATAAAAAATCACACCCCTTTTCTTCTGTTCAGCCAATGAAAAAAAATTCCAGTCCCAATTGTTTATTCCATAAAAATTTATAATCCTTTTGTTTAATATGAACTTCTTGTAAGCAAATTATATTACAGTTTTGTTTTTTAATCCAATGAAATATTGCCTTTCTTTTCATGGTGAATTTAGTCCATTTACATTCCAAGATAATAATTTATAATCCATCATGGTGCAAATTCTTTATTCTCTTCATAAAATTTACGCAGCTCCTGTGTATTTGTAATTGTAATTCTTCTTCCTTGTAGCTCAAAGCTCAAACCTTCAGGTATTATCCATCTATACCTCATTCCATTGTCACGCAGTTTTTCTGTTAATTTCTTATATGTTCTCCTGTCATTTATCACTTATCTTGGCAATTCTTTCATTATTCTTACTCTGCTTCCTCACAATATCAATGACTTTTCAAAATTTTTATTCAAGATTTTCCCCACCATTTCTTTTGTCATATATCTTATAACCACATCTCTTGGTAAGTTATTTTTCTTGGCATATGATAAATTCACTCTATACATTTAATCATATTCCCTTCAGGATCTTCCTCCAAGAAATCAGCAATTATTTTTATCACATGTTCTTTTAAGTCTGTCCCTTCTTCTTCAGGTACTCCTCTCAGACGTATTTGTGTCTCCATCAATTTACAGTCATGTATTGTTATTTTTTCTTGCATTTTTAATAAGGTGGAATCCTGGAGTTTAACTTTCCCTTCTACCTCCTGCACTTTTTTTGACACCACCACTGTTTCATTTCTAAGCTCTTCCATTTCTTTTTTAAAGTCTTCAATATCTTTTTTAAGTTCTTTTTTGCAAACATTTATCATCTTTTCCACCCCTTTCATCATCCTAGCTTCCATTGCTTCCAACTGATCTTGCATCTTCTCCAATGAGGCAGCCCTTGCACAGGTTACCTTTGACTCTGACATTAAAAAAAAAACAGCAAAAAAAATGATATCACCAAATTAAATTTCAACTATCAGGTTTGATAAATTAGAGCTTGCCCTTTCAAATTAGCCTAATTTTGCCGTCCTCCAACCTTCCCAGGCTCAGATATTATTTTTTAAAAAATTTAGCTTCCTAGTAATGGCCGCCAATGTTTTTCTATGGTAATACAATCCTAAAGTAGGTCCACTTCTTCAATAGTTACTTCCTGCTTTGCTTGCCCCAAGTCACGTTCTCACTGGTAACAAAATCTCAAGATACTTGACGTATTTCCTGTGTTCTGTAGAAACTGCAGATCTCTGATGATGCTGCCTTCACTCCACAACCGCAGGTAGACAAAACAATAAATTCCTTTCCAATTTTTAATACTGTCCTTAATTTAACAAAGTCCAAAATTCACCCCTTCTCCTCTTCTTCTTCCAAGCTTTCAAACTTTCTCTTTCCCACTTTCTAATATTATTTTGTTTGCTTTAAAATAGTCCCGGAATGGTAGATAACTATCAGTACCTTTTTCTAAGGTTATCCAGATCAACACTGGTCTCATACAACATCAGAGGTTTAGCATTCTCAAAGAAGATTAGGATCTTGTCAAGCTTATGTCAAATAAATGACTCTGTAAGCTTCTGCAGATGATGAATATGCAACTCTTCTCCGGGGATCCCTCAAAGCCTCAAAGGAGCCCCCCCCGGGACTTCCTTTTAGCCAAGGTAAATCACCTCAAAGTTTCCTGTGCATATCTTGGACTAATCTCTCACTGAGAAAAGTAGGCAGAAGGCAAAAATTTGCCCTTTACTACCCCGAACAGAAGCTCCAGTCTGCCTCCCTTAGAGAGGCAGGTCAGCTCAGCATTCTCCAAATCCCGGAAGTCCGTTTTTCATAATATTCTATTATATCTATTACAATTCTGATATTTTCTCTTAATTGCCTTCTGGGGAGAAACCCTGCTTGTTCCTCTTTAACAAAACTATTCAAATGCTGCTTCAGGCGTTCCGTTAAAATTCTAGCATATATTTTGTAGTCATTATTTAGCAATGAAATTGGTCTATAGTTTTTTACATTAGTCACATCTCTGTCTTCTTTTGGTATCAATGAGATTACTGCTTCCTTCCAAGTATTAGGTATCTTCCCATCTATTCTTATAATGTTCATCAATTTCTGAAGTTTTGGAAATAGAGTTTCTTTAAGAACTTTATAATATCTTGCTGTAAAATCGTCAGGACCCAGAGCCTTCCCTGGCTTCATTGAGTTAATTGCCGCTTCAATTTCTTCCTTACCAATTGGGTCATTTAAGATCTTTTTCATATTGTCCGTTAGGGGCTTAACATTAATTTCCTGTAAATAGGCATCTATTTTCTCTTCCCCCACACACACATGACTTTTATACAAATTTGCATAATACTTATAAAACTCTCTTTTGATTCCTTCCTGGTCAACAATTTCTTTGTTGCCCAAACTAATTTTATTAACAATTTTCTTTTCCCTTTTTCTTTTCATTTGCCAGGCCAAGTATTTTCCAGCTTTATTTGCACTCTCAAAAGACTTTTGTTGAAAAGCAGGATTTTTTTTGAGCAGGAACACACAGGAATGCAATTCCAGCTGGCTTGGTGTCGGGGTGTGGCCTAATATGCAAATGTGGCTCTACTGAGCTTTATTTCTACAAAAATTCCTGTGTGAAACAATGGTGACGTCAGGGGTGTGGCCTAATATGCAAATGAGTTCCTGCTGGGCTTTTTCTACCAAAAAAGCCCTGATAATAGGGGGAAACGTCAATGCCAGAATAGGTTCAAATGACAACAAACCACTTTCTTCCAATTTTTGGAAAGATAACAACATAGAAGAAGGATGCTACTCCAAGGACAAGGGCATTAATAGATCTGGGGATAAGTTGACAAATATAATGTCCAAGCTATCCATAGTGATTAGTAATCTCCTTCAGGAGATTATACTTTCATCAATTATACTGTAATCAATCGAATGTTGATTGGAGATTCTTGCTTTGCTAAAATACTAGAGTTCTAGGTTGATGACTATAGAACAGGGGTGGCCAACGGTAGCTATTCAGATGTTTTTTGCCTATAACTCCCGTCAGCCTCAGCCATTGGCCATGCTGACTGGGGCTGGTGGGAGTTGTAGGCAAAAAACATCTGGAGAGCTACCATTGGCCACCCCTGCTATAGAATAAGTAATCATCTTCCTATCCATGTCAAAGTATCAACCAAGATTACTCCGCAAATTGAGTACAGATTGAACTAGATATAAGATATTCCACCTAGGAGAAGATGGTTCAAAAGATTGTCCATTATAGCTACAAAAATACTTCACACCACCAAAACACAAAATCTGAAAGAAAAAATTCAGTGGAATGAGATTGCCCCTCAGTTTTGGAAACCTTGGCACTACTCATCAAATTATTTGATCTACTAAACAACAGAAATGAAAAGAGTAAGTATTCTGTGTCTTTTGGTGCTCTGGTCAAGAAGATCTTTGCACTCATCTTCCTGGATCAGGCTAAAGGTTCTAGTGTTGACCAGCTCACATTAGGCTAAATCAGGGCACCTGTTGGGGTTTCTGACAATGCCCACTGATGGCACCACCCCATGCTCCCTTGCACCATGCCACCATGCGTTATGATCATGCAAAGAGTTGGTTTGATAAAGACTGTAGGAAGATGTAAAACCATGTTAAAAGGAACCATAAACTCTTCAGGCACAATAATACAAACATCTGAAGACTGTGATTGCTGCAAGCCAGAAGGAAATATAAAGCCACATTGAAAGGTGAAAAAAATGCGAGCCCCTGAAATTCTTATGGGACAAAATAATTACAACTGCCAGGGGAAAACCAAATATTTCCCTCTGGCACTTAATTATTCCAATATTGAAACAACAACAAACAAAACACTATAACCCTCATATCATTAAGCACTTGGGAAATAATAATCTTTATTAAAAAAACATAATCTCAAACTGGATCCAAATTCTGAAATTAGCCTAAAGCAAACCCTTGAATGGAAACCTGCCACTTGCCAAGAGATTGTTGAACTGATCAAAGTTTTGAAACCAGGAAAGTCACCAGGCTTTGATGCATTCCCTGCTGAATGGCTGAAGATAACTCCTGAATGGTGGGCTCAAGTGCTTGCACCCTTATTCAGATAATACCTGAAAAATGTCTCTGATTTCACCTATATAAAACTACTGACTCATTAGCGTACCGGCTGTAATTGGCAAATTATGCATCTGTTTGACCATTTCCCACCCTTCAAAACTACCAGATCTCTATCATCTGGAGATCAGTTCCAGGAGAACTTCAAGCCACACCTTGAAGTTAGTAAGCTTAAAAAGGGGCTTGGAAGAAACTTCCAGAGATGTTGATAGAAATAGAAAAAAGAGCAGAATCACACAAATCCTTAACTTCAAGTGTTCAGTTGAAAACAACTATGGGCTGGAGTTTTGCATGGTTGCAGACAGTTCTCCTTCCTTCCTCTGCTGGAACACTTTGCATTGGAAAAGAGAGTGAAAAAAAGTTCCATTTTATAGCGGAAGTCATTATAATACAACTATTATCTCCTTGGTGTCACTCAACCAATTAGAATTTCCCAGGGCTGAACTATCAAATCCCAGCACCAATCAGCACATTTTCTGGCCAGTAGTCTGAGGTGGTCTGTTAGCTGCACGTCTGCAGGCAGCAGCAATCCTGAGCTCCCACTCTTTGACGGAGGAAGAGGATCTAAAAATATCGAATTCAACACTCCTTTAAGCACTGAAAGTCAAACTACGTCAAACTACGCAATATATGGAAATACATTTACCATTTTTTTAAAAAAAATAACTTGTTTTAATAAGGAAAAACTTTTTGGAATGAGGTAATTGGGAGCAATGGAATGTCAAAGGGCCCTTATCCTTTTATTTTAGCCTGCCTCCACTCCAAATGGCTCATGGAAATTTCCCTGGAATGGCCAGGGAGATATGAATGCTCCTTGGTTTGTTCCTGTTTTTTCCCCACTTTTAATGTCCAATTTGTGCCCATTCAGTCTCATATATGGGAGCAGCTCCATCTAGGCAATGAGGACCATCAAAGGCCATTTGCTGACAGATGAATGCATATTTGACATTACTGATCCCTTGAAACTCTGCCTCATCGTCTGAGCAGATGGCCTGTTGCTGGGGTTCTTTGCCAGCTCTGAGTTGCTTGATACATATAAATGAGGCCACATAAATGGCCAAACTGTCCTGGATTAAACTCTCTTAATGTATATATATGAATGGCCCAGATTTAGACCAATTTCACCAGATCTCAGAAGCTAAGTGGGGTCAGCCCTGGTTAGTATTAAGACGGATGACTATCAATGAAATCCAGGATCACTGCATATAGGCAGGTAATGGCAAACCACCTCTGAACATCTCTTGCCTTGAAAACCCTGTGGGGCCACCATAAGTTAGCTGTAGCTTGATGGTGCTTTCCACCACCACTAATGTCCTGTTAAAGAGCAACTAGGGAGTTCAGCTGTGTATTAATAATGCACATGAGTGTCATCTAGTCACAACTAACTGATGGCAACCTCAGCAAGGGGCTTTCAAGCCAAGCAAGAAGCAAAGATGGGTTGCCAGCGCATTCCTTTGCCAGTGCTTTCCTCTGCCATCTTGCTTGGTCTTCCATCCAAGTAGAAGAAGAAGAAGACTGCAGATTTATACCCTACCCTTCTCTCTGAATCAGAGACTCAGAGCGGCTTACAATCTCCTATATCTTCTCCCCCCACAACAGATACTCTGTGAGGTGGGTGGGGCTGAGAGGTCTCTCACAGCAGCTGCCCTTTCAAGGACAACTTCTGCGATATCTATGGCTAATCCAAGGCCATTCCAGCAGCTGTAAGTGGAGAGGTGGGGAATCAGACCCGGTTCACCCAGATAAGAGTCTGCTCACTTAACCACTACACCAAACTGGCTAAGTCCTGATGCTGCTTAGCTTCTGAGATCTGATGAGACTAGGCTATACCACATTACCCCTTCCATAAATCTTAGTTTAACCTACTGGATGAGTACTGCTTTTTAAATCTGAGGTGTGGGGTAAGTGACCTGCTTGTGGTACGTAGCTGTTTTAGGTTAGTTTCAGAGGGTGACTGTGCTGGTCTGCAGTAGAACAGCTGAATTGGAGTCCAGTAGCACTTTAGAAACCAACCAGATCTTCAGGGTGTAGGTCTTTCAGGAGTCCATGTGTCAGTATCTGATAAAAGGAGGATTGACTCTTGAAAGTTTACATGCTGAAAATCTTATCAGTCTCTAATAAGGTTGCTGACCTCCAGTTAGTGGATGTTGTTGCAAACCAAGCGTTGGTGCCTTGAGCCAGCTTTGCCTCTTTTTAGTGGAGTAAAAAACTAGTGCCTACTGGAAGAAGCTAATGCGAAACAGGGGCACTGGTACAAACCAGTTGCCTTATGGATTGCTGGCTGCACTTATTTATGAATGGAACTGATTGAGCATCTATAATTTTCATTGGAACTTTCCCAAAGAAGTCGGAGCATTGATTTGCTGAAAGAGGAGGGGCTGGTGTTCTGACTGGTTTGTTCCTCGGACTGTATAAGGGACTACATTTATTTTTCTGTGGAACTTAAATATATTATACATTTGTATTTGTCATAGTGAACAGATTTTTTTTTATTTATTGGAGGCTGGATTTCACAGTAACTTTCGCTTTGTTTTCCTCTGCCTTTCTTTGCCGTGATTCTCTTTTTTTGGTTACACAACCTCCAGTTGGTGGCGGGAGATCTTCCACTATTAACAACTGATCTCCAGGATACAGAGTTCAGTTGACCTGGAGAAGATGACATCTTTGGAAGATGGATTCTATGGCATTGAAGTCTCTCCCCTCCTCAGGCTCCACCCCCAAAATCTCCAGGTAATTCCTAACTTGAGGCTGGCAACCCTAATGTCTAGGGTGCTACTGGACTCTAGCTGGTTCAGGCTAGAAATTCAGGAAATGTCAGACCCAAAGAATAATATTATCTCGTTAAGTAGATATCTCAAATTTAGTTACTAAATGCAGCTGATATAAGAACATCATAGATCAAGATGGTAAGTCATGTTAGTTTGTCTATAGCAATAGAAAAGAGTAAGAGTCCAGTAGCACCTTATAAACTAACAAAATTTGTGGTAGGGTATGAGATTTCATAAATCCCTGCTCAGTTTCATGACTCACAAAAGCTCATACCCTGTATCTGAAAAAGTGAGCAGTGACTCACAAAAGTTCACTCTTACCACAGTTTTTTTTTTAGTCGTTAAGAACATTATAAAAAATCTACCTTGGTAACTGCTCAATATTTTCTCAAGGAGAGCCAGTTTGGTGTAGTGGTTAAGTGTGCGGACTCTCATCTGGGAGAACCGGGTTTGATTCCCCACTCCTCCACTTGCACCTGCTAGCATGGCCTTGGGTCAGCCATAGCTCTGGCAGAGGTTGTCCTTGAAAGGGCAGCTGCTGTGAGAGCCCTCTCCAGCCCCACCCACCTCCCAGGGTGTCTGTTGTGGGGGAGGAAGGTAAAGGGGATTGTGAGCCGCTCTGAGACTCTTTGGAGTGGAGGGCGGTATATAAATCCAATATCTTCTTCTTCTAACAAATATTGAAATTGTTTACTTATGATAGGATGAGGAAACATTTCATACATTTTGCTTTGAAAGGCTTCTTTGGGAAAGCTGCCCTCTCCCAAGTCATACACAAGGAAAGTGTACGAGAGCCTTCATTCTGAATGGCTTTAAGCAAATGTTAGAAAGGTTACCATTCATAGACTTTCCAATATCTTCTGGCTAGTTGACCTTTTCAAAGAGTAAGCCTTTACCTTCAGCTGAATTATAACAGTTAGTAGCAAGCCAAGGATGGTAAAATGCTATTCACACGAAGAAAGAATTATTAAAACTACTTGGAACTATTTCATAAAATAAAATATTGTTTTCAAAAAAATCAGAAACCTTCTTTTGAATGTCCTTTCTGAGGTATTTCCCCTTTCATTTGTATATTTTGTTTGAGAAAATACTGAGAAACACACTCTTTTCTCTTGTGAACCCAAGATTTTTCTTCAGTTGACTGAAGTAGGTAGCTAGGTGTGAAACCTGTTTTACATTTCCACAAGAAACCATGATATCTTTAAAAAGAAAGAAAGTGCATGAACTGCCTTCCATGAGGGCCGGATCCCGATCCAGCCTACAATGTGGTACTCTTACTCCCCTCCCTGTGTCTTTTCAAGTGCCAAAACAGTTGGAGGGTGGGGTGGCCATTTGAGCACTTGATAAGATGTGAGGGGGAGGGGGGACAAGAGGGCCTCAGCCCACTGCACTGCAGGCCCAAATGGGATTGGGCCATCACAGCATTTTAAAATGACTTTAAAATGGCAGCATCGTCATGGCAACCGTGAGGGCGCCATCAAGTCTAGTTTGGCCTACAGAGAGGACGAATTTCTGCTCTAGGAGCTGATCTTTACAGTAATGTAGGGATAAAGTGGCTCTCATAAGCGCAGGATATTTGATTGGATTATCTTCAGTGACTCCTCCGGCTTCCCTTTCCTCTCCCACAGTTAGCATGTAAGGAGCAGAGAGAGACAGATTAGACCACACACCCTAATATAAATGTAATGCAGGCGCTCGCTATAAAAGTCATCGGAATTCTTCCTGGCACCCTTCTGTGGCTGTGATTTAAAAAAAAAAAAATCAGCCTAAAGGGTAAATGTCGAGCATGTGTGATAATGCTAAGACTGATTACTTTGCTCCAAGGAGCAAGCCATAAGTGAGGGAAACATCTCTTGAACTCCCTTTTGCAATAGCGGTGGCAGCTGTTTAGTCTTCTGCTGGATTTGTACTAAATTCACAGTTTAATCTTATCCTTTCCTTAATGTTCAGGCAAAATGACAGGGCAGTTTCTTTAATTCAGAAGGCTGAGGTTTTTTTTTTATTTAAAAAACAATAACATAAGGCTCTCACCCCTATTGATTGACTGATGTGCCCTTCTAAGTGGCGTTACAATCACCTTAGTCTCCAGGTACTAAAGCAACCTAAATGAATTAAAATTCATCAGAGTTCTTCTTCGTCGCACCAGGCACTTTCCCTTTTCCATTGAACTCGCAGGCATGAGCTACTATTCTGTGTCTTTGAAGTTTCCGGCAGTAAAATAAATAACCTGCTTACAGTTATGGGTGCAGGAGAAAGTTATGGGATTGCTTAATGAATTGTTTTAGCATGCTTAAGATGTTAGACATACTAGCTGGTGATCAGGATAGGATTATTCCATTATTAAACCCACTGTTGAACTATGTATTCTAAAACCTGGAGAGCCCTCGGGGAACAATGTACAATCAGAGGGTACTTTGTGTGGCCAGTTAATCCTTTAATTGTAAGTATTATTTGCCACCTTAAAAGAAGATGTATGTAGCCTAGCAATGGAGGGCTGATTAATAGCTGCATCACGAAGCTGGTTAAAAAGAGAATAAGATTCAAAATATTTCAGAAAATATTTCCAAGTACAAAATAACACATGCATCATATCGTTTGCCCAAGAACCCCAGAATGATGATAAGAGGCAAAATGTATGGGCAAAACTGGGCTTATTAAAACTAAAGTTGCCATGTCTCTCATCCCCACTTTGGCAGCCATTTGCATTGCCGCTGCTCCATAGGAGGGTGGTGGGGAAATCAGTGTTGAGGGAAAACTATGATGTCACTTCCAAGGCAAAGTCAGAACCACAATGCTTTAGGATTCACCTGAAACTCATATGGTAAAATCATTAGTGTTTGGGTTGAATCCTAGGGTGACATGCTATCATCATTTCTGGATTCATCTCAGAAGTGACGTCATGGTATTTCTGCAATCATGCTCCTTATGCCCCACCCCACATTATCTGCCTCTGGGTGCCAGCCACCAGCTGGCAACCCTAATTAAAACATGTATTGCAAAATATTTATTTATTAGTCTTTTTTCCCATTTTGAATAAATGTTTATTATTGATAAAAACAGTACATACATATGGCAGACATTAAATTATTAGTCTTAATTAATTGCCTCATCCCAGCTCACATTGGACTCTGGGTGATGCACATCGGAATACAAAGTACATACATTTGAAACAATTAAAACATTCAAGTTAAACATCTTATAAACTTCTTGATGGTGTCTTAATAATTTCTTCTGTTCCATCACATTGAGGGGGGGGGAGCTCAGAGGGGCAAAAAATGAGGTGAGGTGTCAACTCATAAGAACATAAGAGAAGCCATGTTGGATCAGGCCAATGGCCCATCCAGTCCAACACTCTGTATCACACAGTGGCCAATACACACACACACACACACACACACAATGGCTAATAGCCACTGATGGACCTCTGCTCCATATTTTTATCCAATTTCCCCTTAAAGCTGGCTATGCTTGTAGCTGCCGCCATCTCCTGTGGCAGTGAATTCCACAAGTTAATCACCCTTTGGGTGAATAAGTACTTCCTTTTATCCATTCTAACCTGACTGTTCAGCAATTCCATTGAATGCCCACAAGTTCTTGTATTGTGAGAAAGGGAGAAAAGTACTTCTTTCTCTACTTTCTCCATCCCATGCATAATCTTGTAAACCTCTATCATGTCACCCCGCAGTCGATGTTTCTCCAAGCTAAAGAGCCCCAAGCGTTTTAACCTTTCTTCATAGGGAAAGTGTTCCAAACCTTTAATTATTCTAGTTGCCCTTTTCTGGACTTTTTCCAATGCTATAATATCCTTTTTAAAGTGCGGTGACCAGAATTGCACACAGTATTCCAAATGAGACCTCACCAGTTCACAACCCATCAACTGTCCATTACTTGAAAGCTTGGCTGGATTGTCTCTGTCTTGCAGGCCCTGTGAAATTGCAGAAGATTTCACAGGGCTCTGATGTCAGCTGTCAGAAAGTTCCACCAGGTCGAGACCAGGACCAAGAAAGCCCTGGCCCTCATCGATTTCAGCCAGACCTCTTTAGGTTTGGGATCACCAGCAAATTAGTACCAGAAGAGCACAATGCTCTTCTGCGGATATAGCGAAGGAGGCATTCCCACAGATACATTGGTCCCAGACCGCTCAAGGCCTTGAAATTCATAACCAGAACCTGGAAACTGACTTGGTGCTCAACTCCATCCAGCTTCTAAGACTCCAACCTGGGAGGATCAGCTAAAAGCAGCTCAGTAAGAGTTGATTGAGGGAGGGCAACCTCAACTGGGTTTCAAGTTCAGGGCAGCTAATGCTGTTGTGCCCTATTTTTCATCACCTGCAGAAAATTGTGCAGAGAGGAATTGAGCCCCACCAACTCCAGTCCCAGGCTACAGAGGAACTCGGGTTCAGCTGAATGCTGGTCAGCACCCAGGGAGCCTCTTCCCCACGCCCACTGCCTTACAGCTGATAAATGGCTGGCTTGGGTGAACTCTCTCCATCAATAGATGCCTCAGGGTGTTTGCCAAATTTTATTGTCTATCATATATCAGGGCTGTGTTGCCTAATATGCAAAGGAGTTCCTGATACAAAAAAGCCCTGCTTATCCCCTCCCTAAGAGATTAACAATATAAAACAGACGAAAGCACGGATTCAAGACAATTTGATGGACCTAAAAGGTACTAATATTTTGCACTTGGAAAACCGGTGTGTGTGAAATTGTTTGAAGTTTATCTAAGTTCTTTTACTAAGTAGGTTCCCTAGAAATCATTGGGATCAACATGCAAGAAAATATATTTCAGACTGGGGCATATATTCATTCCACAAACAGTGTTGATTTCCTTCAGACCCTTCCACTGCAGGGAAACCAGAGAAAAGGGCCATTGTTAGCTGAACAGATCTGTGGGACCCAAAGAATTGAAGTCATGGAATGAGAATAAATGGGACCAGTATTAACTGACCTGATCTGGATGGCCCTAACTAGCCCTCTCACAAACTAAGCATGGTTGGCCATGGTCAGTACTTGGTTGGAAGACCACAAAAAAAGTCCAGATTTGCTATGCAGAGGTAGACAATTGCAAACCACCTTGGCTCATCCTTTTCCTTGAAAACCCTACAGGGTCATCATGAGTTAGCAGCACTTTCCACTACCAATATCTTGTGGAAAAGCACATTGAATCATCTACCCCTCTCAAAAAAAATGAAGATGACCTCCTAGTTCTAGAAACCATTCATCTGTTGCGTGACTGAGAATGCATCTGTAAATCCAAATACAATTCAAAAAGTGAAATGAGGAATCTTGTAATATGCTGTTTCTTGAATGGACATACTTATCTTGTAGTTCTCAGAGGAGGCATTGCATCTATTCTCTGCTCTGCTTAGGTGGTATTTTGTTGATGCTCCTGATCATTCATTCTCTCCCCTGCTTTAATTGCCCAGTAGGCTTCTAAGGTCCCTAGAACATGGCAGCACCAGCTGGGTGTTGATTAGGAACATTTGATCCTTGTCATCCGGTTCCCTAAACAGGTTAGAGTGATTGGGTTGTACCTGGGAGACGGGCAAGCAAGATGTTTTGCTGACAGGAGCCAAGACATTGGGATGGGGTGGGGAATCAGAGTGATTCAGAAGATTGATCTGTGTAACCTTAATATTTCAGGGAGTGTAACAGACTGCAACACCTCGAGGAAGGCAAGCAGCCAGGTATTTGACAAGTTTATTGTACTGTTCAGACCAGAACTTCTGGAATAAATTCAAAATGCTTGAGAGGGTCTTACACTTTATGGTCATGACTGAGTGCCCTTCACCTGTTTTAGGATGCCCTTCAGAGGTCTGGGTGAAGGCGGTAAAATGAAATTGGGTTGTTTTCACTGGAGGAATTTGGTGCGGCTCATAAACCATTGTTTCCCTTGATAACACAAATCGAGTGCCCTGAACTAAAGCACAAATAAAGAGCTACCTAACTGAAAAGGAAGCTCATTTGTGCAACTAGTTCCTAGCCAATGTGACAGGATTCTTATCCTATTTATTTGTACACTTCACTTATATTTACTGCTGCTTTGGAAATAATTGTTGTACACACCTTGGATGTGCACGCTTCCTCTTCCTGGAATTACATTGCTTGGGAACTTTACGGTATATCTTTTCTGAAATGCTTAATTTCCACAAGTGTATCTCTGGGTGAGAGGGAGCAATAGCTGGTGTAAGCTGCTGTGAGATTGAGAGCCTGGCAAAGCAAGCTCTCCCTCTCCCCCCTTCCTCCCCAAGGGAGAAGCCTCAGCCAATGGAGAAAATAGAGGTTTTGCTCTGTAGCTCCTGTGTGATTAAGCCTGGCAAAACAAGCTGGGATGCAGAAGGAAGCAAGAGAGAGGGAGAAGGAAACAGACAACAGCCAGTTGCTCAGGGGCCTGATAGAAGCCCTCCAGGGGCCTGATTCAGCCCATGGGCCACATGTTTGACACCCCTGATCTCATCCTTTTAAATGGAAATGCTGGGGACTGAATCTGGGACCCTCTATGTCCCATGAAGCAGGTCATTTAATAGAATGTAAAGTAATTGTATTTGGTCATTATGAAGGAACCTCACAATCTCTTCCTAAAAGGTCATCTTTCACCTTGCTGATTATGTGACATATTAGGAACAAATAGGATTTTCCCCCATAATCCCCTAGTACAATTACTTTAGAGTGGTAAATGTCATGTTGGAAATTGATAAAGAAAATGATTTAAAAGAATAAGTATCTGATGGGTGAGGACATGGCAGCGAAGGGCAAGGTACAACTTTGGTCTATGGGAAAACCTTGTCTGACTCTAATGAGGCAGATGCCAAAATTAAGCAGTGAAGAAGAAATAATAGAACATGACACAGAGCAGTGATTCTGCCAGTTCTATTGACATGATTATGTGATACGAGCAGTGGATCACATGAAAAACAGCTGGAGTCAGCACAGATTGAAAAGCCTGCAACCTGAGCAACTAGTTACCTTGCATGTGAAATATGCACATATTTTAACATACTCAATCTCACTCTTTTGTCTTCTTATGACTAACCCCCCCCCCCTTCAGTAATGACCTCTTCAATAGGTAGGTAGCACTTATTTGTCTTGTTCTGAATATTTGGGATTCAAAAAGCATTTCAGTTTTGAAAGCTTATTGGCTTTGTTTGGTTCAGTAGAAGGCTTTTTCTTAGCCTCTGTCTTTCATGGATGCTTAGATGTGTTCTGCTACTTCTACTAGAGCTTTCCACTGCTCTGTTTGTCTGTCTGCTTCATTCAATGCTTGCCAAGATGATCTCACTTTCCCCCAAATACTGCAGAGCTTTCACCTTGGCCTCCTATAATTGCCTGCCTTCACCACTTCCAGAAGGGAGATAGCTACACATTCCCTACTCCCAACATTTGTGTCATGAACCAACCAAGCCCAGCAGAGCAAAGAGACACTGAAGACTCCTCTGAGGAAGAGGCAGCCAGTGAGCTGACCCCAACCCACAACCAGCAACAGAGGAGCTGTAGGAGGAGGCATCTCTGATCCTTAGCCAGAAACCAGTGCACTACCCCCTTAATCCCCAGTCCTGAGTTGGCAACGGACAGACAGCTGCTGGTTAGTTCACTCCTGCCTGTCACCAGAGCCTCAGGAATGAAGATATTGAAGAAGATATTGGATTTATATCCCGCCCTCCACTCCGAAGAGTCTCAGAGCGGCTCACAATCTCCTTTACCTTCCTCCCCCACAACAGACACCCTGTGAGGTGGGTGGGGCTGGAGAGGGCTCTCACAGCAGCTGCCCTTTCAAGGACAACCTCTGCCAAAGCTATGGCTGACCCAAGGCCATTCCAGCAGGTGCAAGTGGAGGAGTGGGGAATCAAACCCGGTTCTCCCAGATAAGAGTCCGCACACTTAACCACTACACCAAACTGCCTCTCCTGCCGTAGGGGGTTGATGAAGAGAAACCTGTAAGACAGAAAGCATAGTGCTCACCTAGCAGCAGAGCACTGACCAGCACCAACAGTGAGGATTAACAGGGCATTTTTTTTGTAGCAGGAACTCCTTTGCATATTAGGCCACACACCCCTGAGGTAGCCAATCCTCCAAGAGCTTATAAAAGGCCCTGTACTAAGAGCCCTGTAAGCTCCAGGAGGATTGGCTACCTCAGGGGTGTAATATGCAAAGGAATTCCCGCTACAAAAAAGCCCTGACTGAGTGCTTGCAGGAGCAGAACTGAGGCAGCTGATATGTGCATGACACAATACAAGCTGCTGAGCAGCATGGTGCTTAAGAGCTGCAGTGGTTGTAACTTGTCCATTGGCTACTGACCTTTCTGCTTCTGCTCTGGATGGTCCTCTTCATCTCTGACCCTGGCTTGTACCTTGGTATCCTTGTTCTTGGATTGTACTTTGGACTTGAAGTTGTGGGTGTTACCTACCCTGTGCCTGAACCTTGGAAGTATATTTTGATGCCTGGCCTTGGAATTGTTTTACAAACTCTGATGCTTAGAAACTCCATCTGTGTGCCTGCTGGAAAGATGTTGGCCAACAGGACAGTCTGTGTTCACGCCAACTGAATGGGACTGAAACAGTGGAACATATGATATTATACTGCCTATTTTACAAGGGCATTCATTCCACATATCTCACCCCTGTTGAAGTCTTGGAGACTGGTCTAATGTGACAACCGCAAAAGTGGCCAAATTCTGTGCTGAGGCTTTGACCATAAGCAAGCATGTATTTCAAACCTTTTAGTAACTTTTTAGTTACACCTATAAAGCTACGAATTTCAATCCTGATATTAATTTTATATTTCTATGGAAAACTAGACTGGTAAATAGGTGTTGGCTGATGCTTTGGTCACATTGTTGTTGATGATGATGACGACCTCAACTTTTAAAAAAGAGAGAGAGTGTGTCAAAAATAGTCTCTCTCTCGGCTTGGCTTCGCGAACGAAGATTTAAGAAGGGTGCAATAGTCCACATTTGCTGCAGGCTCGGCGGTGGCTGACAAGTACTTGCAAAGAAACTGCAAAAAAATAGTACTTGCAAAGAAACTGGTGTTGAATGAAAGTAATGGAGAGGGACTTGGTCATCTGAATCCACGCCTCCTCAGATATCTGAAGTCTTCTACATTTAAAACCCCAAATACCATTTTGGAATTGTTGGCAATTTACAGGAAAAAAATGGAAAAAATGCTTCTTTTACAAATAGCATTGTAATTTGAATAGACTTTTTACTGAACAATGGCTTGTTGTCACTGTGTCTCTCCAGTGACCCATGAGGGTTCTCTGGACCAGGGATGGCCAGATGTTTGACAGCTGCAAGACACAAACAAATATTATACATATGTCTTTATTAAAGCTCCTAATACTTTATTTGCACAGAAAGATAAAATACATATGTCACACACAATCATGCTACAGGGAGGCTTAAAAAACAACAACAAAATCTGGGAATAACCCTCCCCATAAAACCAGAATAGGAAAAGATTAGGGGAGTATTTTTTGGCACCAATGGGAGAAGGAAACACACATATACCATATAAATAACTGACCACCTTTTGCATCGTTATGCATCTCTCTTTGCCTTGACACCGAGCTTGCCTTGACAGCAAGTAAATACAGCTTCTACATGAACTATGAAACTAAAGGGGAACCCTGCACTTCTGTCCCTCTTTCCGGTAGCTTCCTTGGCTCTTGAACTCTCTTTTCCTGCTCTATGTCTCTGGGTGACCTCTGTAATGAAGGAGAAGAACTTGCAAACCTGCCTATTTCCCCCTCCTTCCCTGCTTCACACAAAGTGGCAATACTCACCTACCTATGGTCAGTGCTCAAAGGCTGACTGAGGTCCTGAAGCTAAGCATTGAAGTCCTCCTCAACCTCTGGGAGCCACACAAAGTGTGTGAAAGAGCTGCATGTGGCTCTGGAACCGCAGTTTGGCCACCCCTGCTCTAGACATTTTCATCCTTTGAGTCTTGGGCTCTCCAGCTCATGCTGGTTTTATTAGGTATAAATCTGTTCTGCTTGAAAGTGATTCTGCTTAATTTCCCTGCCTTTCTGACATATAAATATTCTTGCCTTGGATTCCTCGGCTATTAGTATGCATTTATTATTATGGCATTTAAAACACTTCCCAACAATCTTTAATGAGGCAGCCAAACAAACTGCTGTGTAATCTGCTAATGTCGGCATTTACAATGTAATTAAGATTAAGTGTTTTGAAAATGAATATCTTATAGTTTTATGCCTAATAACTGCTGATTACTGCAAAACACTTAAAGCGGTAATAACTAAACGGAATAATTAAAATCATGAAATGAGCCCTGAGTCTCTACGGCACACAGATGAAATGATACCTTCTTTAAATATTGTGCATCGCTCTGGTGCTGCTAGGTCTCACAACAGATACTGATGTTTTGATGTCCATTGACAGAGAGCTAGTTGGTTCTAAATGTGGAACATCAGTAAGATACATAAGGAAGTCTCTTTCACAGGGTTTCCTCCTGAGTCCCAATTTCTCTGGTATGGGGTGCTTTCCCTGTTCCCGAATCACTCTTTACCATCAGTCTCCACTGCGGATCTTTCTTCTTTTTAAAATCCTAATATTATAATCCATAAATGACACTGTTATAACATTTGTGACTGCTTTAAAGGAAAAAAGAGAAAAGAGACAAATTACAGGACAAATACTGCAAAATTAATGCAAAGCGATAGCATGAGTTTCTGTATAACACGATCTGCAATATCCAACAAATGGAGACAAATACCATCAAAATCTCTCTCGGCTCTTCTGATTGATTACATCATTCATAAGCAATGCATAATTCTTCTTTAGCAATTCATCAGTTCTGGGACTGAAAGCCTATTCCCCCTAAGACACAGACACCTAAGGACAAATTCTGACAAGTGCCTATGAGAGCTGTGGGGGCAGGGGATCCCCCAGTTTGGAGGCCCTCTTCCTGCTTCAGAATCATCAGAAAGCAGGGGGCAGGGGGAATGTCTGCTGGCCACTCCATGATTCCCTATGGAGACCCATTACCAGTATAATGAAGAATTGATCTGTGGGAATCTCGGGTTCTGGGGGGCTCTGTGTTTTTAGGTAGAGGCATCAAATTTTTAGCATAGCATCCAGTTCCTCTCCCCAAAGTACCTCCCAAATTTCAAAAAGATTGGACCAGGGGGTCCAAAAAGATTGGACCAGGGGCTTTTGATAAAGTTCCTCATCAAAGGCTCCTTAGAAAGCTCAAGAGTCATGAAGTAAAAGGTCAGGTCCTCTTGTGGATCAAAAACTGGCTAATTAATAGGAAGCAGAGAGTGAGTATTAATGGGCAGTCTTCACAATGGAGGACAGTAATCAGTGGGGTGCCGCAGGGCTCAGTACTGGGTCCCATGCTCTTTAACTTGTTCATAAATTATTTGGAGTTGGGAGTGAGCAGTGAAGTGGCTAAGTTTGCAGATGACACTAAATTGTTCAGGGTGGTGAGAACCAGAGAGGATTGTGAGGCACTTCAAAGGGATCTGTTGAGACTGGGTGAGTGGGCGTCAACGTGGCAGATGAGGTTTAATGTGGCCAAGTGCTAAGTAATGCACATTGGGGCCAAGAATACCAGCTACAAATACAAGTTGATGGGGTGTGAACTGGCAGAGACTGACCAAGAGAGAGATCTTGCGGCCATGGTAGATAACTCACTGAAAATGTTAAGACAATGTGCGATTGCAATAAAATACAGCATACTGGGAATTATTAGGAAGGGAATTGAAAACAAATCAGCCAGTATTTATGCCCCTGTATAAATCGATGGTGCGGTCTCATTTGGAATACTGTGTACAATTCTGGTCACCGCAACTCAAAAAGGATATTATAGCATTGGAAAAAGTCCAGAAAAGGGCAACTAGAATGATTAAAGGGTTGGAACACTTTCCCTATGAAGAAAGGTTAAACCGCTTGGGGCTCTTTAGCTTGGAGAAACGTCGACCACAGGGTGACATGATAGAGGTTTACAAGATTATGCATGGGATGGAGAAAGTAGAGAAAGAAGTACTTTTCTCCCTTTCTCACAATACAAGAACTCATGGGCATTCAATGAAATTGCTGAGCAGTCATGTTAAAACGGATAAAAGGAAGTACTTCTTCACCCAAAAGGTGATTAACATGTGGAATTCACTGCCACAGGAGGTGGTGGTGGCAACAAGTATAGCCAACAAGTATATGTGTGTGTGTGTGTGTGTGTGTGTGTGTATATATATATATATATAAATTGGCCACTGTGTGACACAGAGTGTTGGACTGGATGGGCCACTGGCCTGATCCAACATGGCTTCTCTTATGTTCTTATGTTCTATGAGCCCCCCCAAAAGGTGCCTCTATCCTTCATTATTTCCAGCAGAGGGAAGGCATTTAAAAGGTGTGCAGTCCCTTTAAATATAATGGCTGGAATGCCCTTTGGAGTTGAATTATGCTTGTCACAATCTTGCTGCTGGCTCCACCCCAAAGTCCCCAGATATTTCTTTAATTGGACATGGCAACCCTAGTTTTACCATTTAGTTTGAAGAAGAAAGAAAACTCAGCTTGAGCCACCAGAAGGCAAGTGCAGATCCTAACCGTGTCCTTAAGAGCACCCCTTCACTTTCTCCAACATAAATAGCTGCCATTCAATCCTATGGAGAAAAATAAAGTGCCTCACTGGGGGATTGTGTTGCAGGGAAAGCTTTAATTTCATTTACTGTCTTAACTGTTTTCAGTGATCCCAGTAGACAGAGCTGTGCTCGAATGTTTCAGCTTCCAATCTTAATGCAGAATTGCTTAGACTGTCCATGAACATGAAATCCCCCTATAGCTAAAAGGAAAGAAAGAAAGTTTCTCATATATTCTGGAAGGAATAAAGAAATCCTCTCTTCCAAATACCAGGAAACAATGGTGAATCGATTAGTATTATTGCTGGTGAATTGAACACTCTTAACATCCTACCTTGACATAGAAGCAGGGGTTACAAAGTAAGTTTTGAGCAGGCTTGGAATTCAGTACTTATTGGTGTTTTGATCTTGTCTCTATAAAATAGGCAATGTAAAATGTTATATGGGCCTTAGAACACCTCCCAGAACCTTCTGTAATGCTTGGAAGTATTGTGCCAGGGACTGTTCAGCAGTATGTGGATTCACTTAAGCAGGGGTGGAATTCAGCAGGAACTCCTTTGCATATTAGGCCACACTTTGCATATTAGGCCTTGTAAGATCTTGGAGGATTGGCTACATCAGGGGTGTTTGGCCTAATATGCAAAGGAGTTTCTGCTAGAATTCCACCCCTGCCCTTAAGAAAGATAGGTGAAAATGGTGGGTTGGATCCAACCAGGTTTTTCCACACACACACTCACTGAATTCTCCTCCTTACTGGCTCAGTGGTGGAGCATCTGCTTGGAATGCAGAAAGTCCAGGTTCAATCCCTAATATTTCCTACTAAAGGGATCAGGTAGTAGGTGATGTGAAAGACCTTTACCTTGAAGAGCTGCTTCTCTGATTAGACAACACTGACCTTGATTGTCTGATTACTCTGCTCTGGTAAGACCTCCCTTGGAATATTGTGTTCAGTTTTGGGCACCACATTTTAAGAAACTAGAACAGATCCAGAGGAGGTCAACAAAGATGGTGAGGGGTCTGGAGACCAAGTCCTATGAAGAAAGATTGAAGAAGCTGAGTATGTTTAGCCTGAAAAGGAGGTGGCTGAGAGGTGACATGATCACCATCTTCAAGTACTTGAAGGGCTGTCATATAGAGGATGGTAAGGAATTGTTTTCTGTGGCCCCAGAAAGTTGAAATTAAATCAGAAGAGTTTCTGGCTCAACATCAGGAAGAACTTCCTGACAGAGCAGTTCCTCAGTGGAACAGGCTTCCTCAGGAGGTGGTGGGTTCTCCTTCCTTGGAGGTTTTTAAACAGAGGCTGGATGGCCACTTGACAGCAATGCTGATCCTGTGAATTTAACAGGAGGTATTTGTGAGTTTCCTGCATTGCGCCGGGGGTTGGACTAGATAACCCTGGGGTTCCCTTCCAACTCTATGATTCTATGATTCAGAAGTAGGCAGCTTTGTGTACTCATATGTACAGTTCTTGTTCCACATGCTTTCTTTTGATGCAAGCTCCACAACCTCTAGCTTAAACGTTTTGGGTGATAGAAGGCAACTTCTCCTCTTTTCACCATTGGAAAAGCTTATTGGATCCAACCCAGTTGCTTTAAAGCATTGCAACAGAATACAATAGCTGTGAACAGAAATCTTGAGGAAACAAAGGCTAATAGTGCCTTCCTGAGCAAAATTACACCATTCTAAGTATACTTCAGTAGACTTGGGAGGATGTAACGGTTTGTTTTGAGCGTAAACTTTCATGGACTGGAGCCTACTTCTCCCAGTGCAATGAATGGGCCCTTTGCCCTCATTGCATTGTATTTCATGGCCCCTTGATTCTGCTGTTTGTTTGTTTTCATAGCCTGGCATAAAATGACTGCATAGTGATGGATCACTCATTGTATCTGAAAAAGTGGATTCCATGAAAATTTATGCTGGGACAAAATTCTGTTTCTTTTTAGGGCGATAGAAGAGCCTTGTTTATTTTGGCTGCAACAACTAACCCTACTACCTCACACTCCCGACACAATTGTGGGTTTTTGTTACAAAGTCACAGCAGTATTTAAAGTCTTACATGCTGTAGTATGGAATAAAGCCCACTGAATGCAATGAAACTTGTTGTTCAGTCGCACAGTCAAGTCTGACTCTTTGCGACCCCCATGAACAAAATCACGCCAAGCCCTCCTGTCTTCCACCATCCTCCGAAGTCTGCTCAAATTCGTGTTTGTTACATCAGTAACGCTGTCCAGCCATCTCCTCTTTTGCCGTCCCCTTCTTCTTTTGCCTTCTCTCTTTCCCAGCATCAGGATCTTCTCCAGTGAGTGCTCCCTTCTCATTTGGTGGCCAAAGAAAATGAAACTTACTTTGGGGCTAAACATGCTTAGGAATGTATGGAATGTTTCTTGCCTTATTTAAGGCATCTGGTTTTGAATGAAAGTACTTGAAGTCAGGGCTTTTTTCTAAACAAGAACACACAGGAATGCAGTTCTGGCTGGCTTGGCATCAGGGGCGTGGCCTAATATGCAAATGAGTTCCTGCCAGGTGTTTTCTACAAAAAAGCCCTGTGTGAAGCAATGGTGATACCAGGGGTGTGTGGCCTAATATGCAAATGAGTCCTTGCTGGTCTTTTCCTCCAAAAAAGCCCTGCTTGAGGTCATCTGAGATGTTGAGTTAAAAATGGGTGTGAGGAAATATTGTTAATAAATTGTAATTATTAATATTATTATTAATTAGTAGCCTGTTAGACTCTTTTTGTTTTAGAAGTAGACAATTATCCCTGAAATGTGCTTATCTATTGAAAATACACACAGGAAACGTCACCACAGTTAATAGTTACATTTGAATATCCAATTTGCATATTGTGCCTCCCTAATTGCAGTTCAATTAGACTAAAGGATCTTCAGGAATGTTCTTTTTTAAAATCCTGAATTATTAATTTGGAGTCTAAATTAGCCACATGGTATTCCTTCCTTATGGCAGGCTAATGAACTTTACCCGATTGCATGCAGTTTGAATACCTTTTGGAATGTGGGAAGCAAAACAGCAGGGAGGTAAAACAGAAAAAGAACTAAGGAACTTCTCAGACTACAGTGTCACTTTGCACAAAAAGAAAATTATATACCATAAACATTCTGAACAGTACAGAATTAATACCATTAAGAAATAGCAGGGCTTCTAGAATTGCCAACTTTATAGTGGTGCCTGGAGATCTCCCAGAATTACAACATTTTCAGGCTACGGGTAGGGTTGCCAGTCTTCAGGTGGGGCCTGGAGATCTCCTGTTTTCACAACTAATCTCCAGCTGGCAGAAAGCAGCTCCCCTGGAGAAAATGGCTGCCTTGGAGGGTGGAGTCTATGGCATTGTCCCATGCTGAGACCCCCTCTCCTCCCCAAACTCCACCTTCTCCCAGATCCACCCCCAAAGGCTCCAGGTATTTTCTAACCCAGACCTGGCAACCCTAGCTACAGAGATCAGTCCCCCCGGAGAAAATGGCTGCTTTGGAGAGTGGGGCCTTTGGTATTGTACTCTGATGAGGTCCCTCCTCTCCCCAAACCCTGTCTTCACCAGTCCATACCACCAAATCTCCTGGAATTTTCCAAACAGAGCCCCATTTGATGCATCAGTGTATAGCCAGAGGTACTATCACCTTAGACCCCCGTGGCACAAAGTGGTAAAGCTGCAGTACTGCAGTCTGAGCTCTCTGCTCATGACCTGAGTTCGATTCCAGTGGAAGCTGGGTTCAGGTAGCCGGCTCAAGGTTGAATCAACCTTCCATCCTTCCGAGGTCGGTAAAATGAGTACCCAGCTTGCTGGGTTGATAGTGTAGATGACTGGGGAAGGCAATGGCAAACCACCCCGTAAAAAGTCTGCCATGAAAATATCATGATACAACATCACCCCAGAGTCGGAAACAACTGGTGCTTGCACAGGGAACTACCTTTACTATCACCTCACAGAACAATTAGGATTTGTGCTGTGAGAGTCTCTCTCTATAAATCTAAGCAAATTGAAGCTGAAAAATAACAGCTTTTGTAGCCTGATTATATCTTGTACCAATGAGTTAATTGAGGGGAAATTGAGCAGGGTTTTTTTTTTTTTTTTATCATTCATTGGTATGAAGACACAGGAATATTCAGAATTATGCTACTGATAATTGTGATCAGTGTAAGCATTTATGATTAATTATTCCAAGCATATAATGTATATGAGCAAAGGAAATTTTCGCAAATTGGAAATCCTGAGAATATTTTTTGTTGATTTCTCCATTTTTTTTACTATTCCCCAGCAGCTGCTACCATTTCAAAAGGCATCAATCAACAATGCCTTCTCTTTATTGGCTGCTCATGAGTTCTGAAATAGGTCATGTTCTTTATGAAGGCAAAGATATTGTGTCACTTTACTGTAGAATTCCAGCACAGTGCTGATAACTGTTGTGTTAAGAAATAAGGAAATGATAGTTGCCATGCACCTAATTCCAAATTTGGTTCTAGAGTGCATCAAAAATGTGTACAAGGGGGCCATGTACAGAAATTAGGACTGTTTCTACAATCCCCCCAGCTTTGCAGAAAAATTCCAAAACTTAAACAGAAAAAGTGTGTGTGTGTGTGGGGGGGGTAACTTGCCCAATAAAGAATTGATGGGTTGGATCCAACAAAGTTTTCTGCCATTGGGGGGGGGGGAAGTGGTCAGTTTTGACTACCTCATAAAGCACGAGTGGTCCTAACTGCAGGCTTGTTTAAGATTGAGGTGACCCAGAAAGGAGTGGACAGAAGGGGGCAGTGATTTTGGGGCCCTGGGGATTCTGGGTCCCCTTTCTGTACTTTTGCTGAGGGCCCCAGAATTAATAATAATCTGCCAGGATCATAGGACTCACATGAACAAAAGCTGTTTGGGATGGGGGCTGTAAGAAGGAGAAATGGGTACACAAAAAAAGTTGGCTGAATCCAACTAGATGTCTATGCAGCAGGATGGGGATGTTGGAGTGGAAAGATTCCAGACCCAACTGGCTGTCAAGCATAGGAGTTTCAAAAGATCCAAACAATGTTTAGAAACAAAGTATTGGTGTATTGATAATCCAATTTGCATATCCAAGGACTATATTGAGAGTGATACGCTGTATTGTATAGCCGCTGGCTTTAAGCAGTACATCAAAGGAATACTAAAAATTGCTAGGAATTCTCACATAGGCGTGTGAAGTGCTACATTCACAGGTTCAGTTATTTTTTGTGGTTAATAACATCCTGGGTCCCAGGCTGAGGCCTGGGAATCTGTCCCCAGAGGCGTTATCTTCAAAGCTAGCATTCCTGCATTTGTTACAAGAGGTGCAAACTAGAAAACAGTTTACATGGCTTTGATATGCACCAGCAAAGAGCAAAGATAAACAATACAGTTCTATACTAACAAGAATACATATGCTTGACACTGGCAGTGACTAGGAGCCAGTCTTTCAGCAGAAAGTATATCAGCTGCCTTTTCTCCTAAGCAGAATTGTACACATTTATTTGGATCACGTAATGAACATATGAACATATGAACATATGAAGCTGCCTTATACTGAATCAGACCCTTGGTCCATCAAAGTCAGTATTGTCTTCTCAGACTGGCAGCGGCTCTCCAGGGTCTCAAGCTGAGGTTTTTCACACCTATTTGCCTGGACCCTTTTTTGGAGATGCCAGGGATTGTGAACCTGGGACCTTCTGCTTCCCAAGCAGATGCTCTACCACTGAGCCACCGTCCCTCCCCTTTAAAACTTTATAAAGGACACAAACACATTTTTTAACGTAAAATAAAACATGCCTAAAACATTAGCACGCCTTGGTCTTAAAGGTACTCTCTTTGTATCTCTCCCATGAGATCCAGGGAACTGGGCAAAGGAAGCTCTGGCCCTTTCCTTCCTTCCCCAGGGGGCTAGGAGGGTGAGGATCCCCAGCCAAAAGGAAGAGAGGCTTAGCTCACTAGCTCTGCTGTACAATTGAGAGAGGATGGCAAAGCAAGCTGTTATGCAGAAGGAAGCAAGAGAGCGAGAGAAGGAAGCAGGTGACAGACAGTTGCTCAGGGGTCTGATAGGAGCCCTTTGAGGGCCTGATCCAGCCCTAATGCTTGCCCGTTGCAATAAGTGGACTGATTGTTGGCAGTTTAGGTTGCTCATTGCTGCTTAAAGAGGCTTACCAGGTTACTTTTTGCATATACACAGCACACAGCAAACACCCACCCCTTGTCAATGCCTTAAAAAAAAAAAAAGTATTCCCCTGTGCAAGTACCAGTCGTTTCTGATTCTGGGGTGACATTGCTTTCACAACATTTTCATGGCAGACTTTTCACAGGGTGGTTTGCCATTGCCTTCCCCAGTCATCTACCCTTTCTCCCCAGCAAGCTGGGTACTCATTTCACCAACCTCGGAAGGATGGAAGGCTGAGTCAACCTTGAGCTGGCTACCTGAACCCCGCTCCCGCCAGGATCGAACTCAGGTCGTGAGCTGAGTTTAGGACTGCAGTACTGCAGCATTACCACTCCGCACCACGGGGCTCTTTGTCAATGCCTTATTGCACCACTAATTGATAAAATGGAGAATGCACAGACCCAGTTGCTCATACATAAACAACATCCACCTAAAAATAAGTTAACTTCCCTGTGCCTGCCTTATCAAACTTAGTGGCTTGCTGATATGTCTGGATATGCCCAGGCACATTTTCACAACACCCCGTGGAAGTTTCCTATGGAAAAACAGTCAATTTCAAAGTGCTGGCATTGATATTTAAAGCCCGATACGCCTTGGGACCAGCTTATGTGAAGGTTCACCTGCTCCCTTACAAACCTACCCAGCCACTGTCTTCTGACACCTTGCTTCAGATGCCTGAGGTAAGGCAAGGGGCAGCCTGACGAGAAAGCCTTCTTGGTCATGGCACCAAAACTTTGCTACTCTCTCCCTTCTTGGTCATGGCACCAAAACTTTGCTATTCTCCTGTCTCTTTATCCTGTCCACTTCTGTTGTTATCTTCTGGCAGAGGAGGAAGACATTTTTGGTTTGCCTGGCATTCTCTCAGGGGTCCCCCCCTTCTTGCCAATGTTTTTTTTAAAATAGTTTTGCATGTGTATTTTAGCTTGGTTTTAATTGTTTTCAGAAGCTTTTTTATTATCAGTGTTTTTAAATTGTCAGTCACCTTGGTGGCCCTAATGAGGACAGAGGATATGAATTTTGTAAATTAAAAAAATTGAATGGGGAGTTTAGTGAAATGAGACAGCATTGAGTAATAAACAGCAGGGGCGAGGGGTTGTAGAAGGTACTTCATTGCAAATTAGGCAACACACTCCTGGTGTAGGCAATCCTCCAAGAGCTGACAAGGCCTACTATAAGATCTTGTAGGATTGCCTACATCAGGGGTGTGTGGCCTAATATGCAAAGGAACTCCGTCTACAAAAAAAAAACAAACCCTGATAAAGAATACAGACTTAGAATATAGAATCACAGAGTTGGAAGGGACCTCCAGGGTCATCTAGTCCAGACCCCTGCACAATGCAGGAAACTCAATAAAAACACCTCCCCCTAAATTCACAGGATCTTCATTGCTGTCAGTTGGCCATCTAGCCTCTGTTTAAAAACCTCCAAGGAAGGAGAGCCCACCACCTCCTGAGGAAGCCTGTTCCACTGAGGAACCACTCCAACAGTCAGGAAGTTCTTCCTAATGTTGAGCCGGAAACTCTTTTGATTTAATTGCAACTCATTGGTTCTGGGGCCACATAAAACAATTCCATACCCTCCTCTATATGACAGCCCTTCAAGTACTTGAAGATGGTGATCGTATCACCTCTCAGCCTCCTCCTCTCCAGGCTAAACATCCCCAGCTCCTTCAACCTTTCCTCACAGGACTTGGTCTCCAGACCCCTCACCATCTTCGTCATCCTCCTCATATGCCCGATGCACCAATGTAAACCAATGGGATCTGACCATGCTTCCCTGTGACTTGATTGCGTCTGGTGTGCCTCTGTGTGGAATTCTTGTCATGCCCCTTACAAAAACATGATTTCCTGAATATTTTGTTAGCAGAAGATGTAATGGGAAATTGAAAAGTTAAGGAGTTGAAACCAAAATACAAGTTATCAATTGTGGCAGTTATATTATAGAGTTAAGGTGATGTCGTTCAAATACAATTTTGCTGAGAGAGATTCCACTAAAATAGATACAATGCAATGATGATATTGGAGTAAAATTGAATGCAATATGAATTCTGTTTCAGTCCCCAAGAGAAACATAACTGGATTTATTACGTATTATCCCCTCAGTAGCTAGAACTCTGAACATATGTAATTGGATTATGATGAATTGAAAAGCACTGCACCATATGAAAAGTTTTAAGGTTTCGCTTTGTTTTCTCGATTTTTAAAAAATATTCTCAATGCAGTATTTATAGTAAAATGTCACATTTCCAGTAAAAGAGATATATGGATGGATTTAATGAGCATTTCCAGAAATTTTCTAAAATGAAATTGCAATAGATGCATGGAAATTAGATAAAATGAACACAGCTCATCAGAAATTCATTTGAGAAAGAATTTGGCTCATAAAAGCTTTGAAGAGCTGACTCGAGTGCTTCGGAGTTTAGTTATTCTCATAAGGGTCTGTAAGTGATTCAAAGCCTATCACTGTAGAAGTTGAAGGGGGCATAAAATTTGCCATAAAATCTTTATTAATTGCAAAACAAATGAATAAAACAGTCCTTCCCTTTGTACATCCCGTCTCAGTATTTGTAGCTTTACCTTCTCGCAAAAGTCACTTCTCTTACACTTCCTCCACCTCAATCACCTTTCATTCAAAACATTTTGGAGTTATCATTCAGAAGACATTGCCTGATACATAGATGCAGGAGCCATTTTGTAGAAAAAGAGGTGCCGGAGCTCATTTGCACAACTCATTTGCCTAACTCATCTGCATATGCCACATACCTCTGACATCACTGGAAGGTGTACTCAATTATATCAGGTCAGCATAGGGCTACCAAGTCTCCAGTCTTGGCAGGAGTTCCCCCACCCGGGAGGTTCCCAACCCACCGGCCCACACTGGGCCAGCAGGAGGAACCTCCCCCCGGCAACATGATGATGTCACCCATAAGTGATGTCATCGCAATGGCAACATCACATGGCGGCCACTCTAGGCATTTCCGGGAAAGCTCTATGGTTTCCCTGGATGCTCTGGCCATTTGAGAGAGAAAACTCTATGGAGAACGCAAAGGACTTGGCAACCCTACTCAGCATCTATCTTAAAATGTTTCTTGAATTATAATTCTCATAATAAAACCTGACTCCCATCACACTTTTTAACTCACTTTCTCCTGTGTGGCCACAGTGGCATGATGAAGATTTCCATCTGTCTGCTTTATATGTTTTGGTTATTTTCCCATTTTTTTTTGTGGGGAGAAATATTAGAAAGTTTGTCAACTCTTAGAGTTCAGCAAAATTCTCACCGGGGGTGGGGGGGTGGGGTTGAACAATGGAGCCCAGAAGCAAGTATTTGTGGGGTGGGGAGAAAGAAATAGCACAATAAAATGTAGACATTTCGGAACCCTGCTCTGGTGAGCTCCTGCCCAAAATGAGGCCTGCATAGATGCATCTCAGTGTGGTGTATGTCCTTCCCCAGCAGTAGGCCAACAATATCTGTATTTCTGTGTAACGTTAAACTGCTACAGGCTGTAGGAAAATCTTCATTTCCAGCTTGCCTTCCACAATTCAGAGGACCTAGAACAACTCTGCTATATCTAGGCATAGGGGTCTGCACTCTTGCCACTTCTGCAGAAAATGTACAAATGGTTTCTTCATTCACTTCCTTCTCAATCTTAATTTGTTCTATCCTGAACAGCGGTATGGCAGGGGGGGAACAGATAGGAATCATGTTGAGATAGGAATGAATGTTCATTCATTCATCCATCGCCTCCCTTGCAGAGATTGGAGGTGGATTACAAAAATGAAGAATGCAATAAAGCAATGAAAACAATAAGAGCTCACAAGAAATACAATAAGAAACTGCGTAGAAAATGTCCATGAACATTAATCATGTCCAAAATTCCCTTCATAAAAATGCATTCCTGAACCATTCCAGTATACACATTCTGTGGAATGATAAAAAAACAGTCTGAGCTTTCTTGAACTACTCAGGCAGGTAATTCCACCCAGTAGGATCACAACAGAGGACAGGTAAAGGACAGCTGTTGAACTTACCTATTTTCAGAGCATAACTGTCAAAAGACCTTGCTCAGATTAATGAAGCTGGAGAGATGGTCCTGCAGCTATTTGGGTCTCAGAAAGACTACAGGTGATAACTAGCACCTGTTCTCTGCCATGACACCCGTGTCATGGGAAATAGGGATACCTGTTTCTTTCTGCTTATTCAGTTGTTAAAGATATAAGAGAGTCTTTCTGAATAAGAGTCAGCAAACCTTATAGATAGAAGACTACGGTGTCCAGCTTTTCAATCAACCTCTACAGCCAGTCTAGAAACAGGAGCATGATGTACAAACATCCTGCTGTAAATGGCGTCACTTGCTCATTTTACGAGATCAAACCAGGCCTCATTTTGGGCAGGAGCTCACAGGAGAGGATCTCTGGAACCTCTAAATTTTATGGTGCTCTTTCTTTCTCACCCCTACTTCCTGCCAAATACTTGCTTCAGGGCTCCATTGTTCAAACCCTCTGTGAGAATTTTGCTGAACTCTAAGATTTGACAAACTTTCTAGTATTTCCCCCCACAAAAAAAGGGGAAATAACCAAAACATATTAAGCAGACAGATGGAAATCTTCATCATGCCACTATGGCCACAAAGGAAAAAGTAATTTTAAAAAGTATGATGGGAGTAAGGTTTATTATGATCATTATAACTGAAGAAGCACTTTAAGGTAGATGCTGAGCTATATAATATATTACACCTTCCAGTGATGTCAGGGGTGTGTGGCATATGCAAATGAATTGTGCTAATGAGCTCCGGCACCTCTTTTTTTAATGAAATGACTCCTGCATCAAACGGAAGCTGCATGACTAGGAGTAGGTTTTCTGACCCGTTAGCCACTCTAAGGAAGGAAGGATGAAGGAGATGGATTTGTGGATCAGCTTCATGGATATCCTCACACTACCCCATTTGTGCCCTGACTACTCCAGATCAGTCAATCAATCAAAGATTTAGTGTGTATAGCCATTGGCAATTATAAGACAGAACACAAACAGCAAAGTTCCCAAATAACACCTTAAAATTTCCCCAGAAAGGCCAACCTCAAGAAGGATACATGAGCATCATTGTCAGATAACAGACATATAATCGTTTCAGTTTCCTAATGTGCTTTTAAGGTGGTTAGTATTCCAGCCAGAAATGTAATTCTGGGGGTGTTGTAGAGTGGACAGGATAGAATAGAATGGGGAAGGTTCTCTATCATAGGCAAACCGCAAATGCAAAAACATTGCTCTGTTGGGATGTGAGAATATCAACTGGTTAACAGAGTTGTTTGCATAGTCTGAAAGTGAAGAGCTGTGAAGGATGTTCTGATGTTAAATCTGGAGATATTACCCATTTGTGCCCTGACTACTCCAGAATCAGTTCCAATGTCAGTTTCTGGGTTATTTGACAGGGGAGTGTCTCTCTGTCGCCAAGAAGAGATCAGCCCAGTTCCTGAAGTCAAATTGCCTCAAACGAAGTCAAATGTATGAGTCAGTGTTGTGATCAATGGTGTTCCAACCAACTGACTCATACATTCTGACTTCGTTCTGAGGCAATTTGACTTCAGGAACTGAGGCTGATCTCTTCTTGGCGACAAGCACGAGACCCTCCCCTGTCACATAACCCAGAAACTGACATTGGAACCTGATTCTGGAGTAGTCAGTGGCCCAATGGGTCCCCTATCTCCAGTCTTGTTAGTGCAGCCACGTACCATGCTGTTCTCAATAAAGAGCTTGTTATCACTTCTACTTTGCCTCTTCAATGCCTAAGAACCCACTATATTACAGCCTCTAATCAACCTGAACTTCTGGTTGTATTCAATGAAGGAGTTCCATTCAGGAGGAGTTGCTAGAAAAAAACATCTCCAAGGGGTTTTGAGCCAATGTCTATTTGAAACACGGACAAAAATATAGGAAAGTAAGAAGGAAAAGGGGAAAGGGATAGAGATTCAACATAGCTCAGCCAAATATTTATTTATCTAGCAAAATACTTACAGCGCTGCCAAGATAGGACAGTCATCCATAGATGGCATACAGGAATGGACACACAAACTCCTTCCGGTTGGCCCTCAGGAGATTGGAAAAACCCTGGCCGATTTCCCACTAGCCATATGCCGCTTCCACTCTTCTCTTCTCTGCGGGGCTGCTGCTGGATTTTGCACAAACTGCCCCGGACTAGAGAGTTGCTCCGCCTCTCTTCAAGTTCCCTTCGCAGCAGGCAGGATCCTCTGAAAACCGGTTTCTGCCTGCCATGGAGGGAACTTGAAAAGGAGCGGGACCACTTGCCGGCTTGGGGCAGTTTGTTCGAAATCCAGCAGCAGCCCCACAGAGAAAGGGAGCAATGAGACAGGAACAAGGTGAGTGGGGAATCGGTCCCTGTCTCCCTCCCAAGTCTCTGCCTGGTGGTGCTGCTCCTTCCCCTCACTATCAGAGGTGCAAAAACAAAAACACCCAAACAGGTCCCACCTGCTGCCACCAATGACTCTGAGAATATCTCCTCCAAGTGAAGTGGTATAACTAGCATGGTGTATCTGCATTGCCATTTAGAGCTTGCTGCTGTGCCTCTCCCTACACTGCTACAAGCAACCATGGGGATCATCTACTGCAGCTGGGGAGGGATGGTGGCTCAGTGGTAGAGCATCTGCTTGGGAAGCAGAAGGTCCCAGGTTCAATCCCTGGCATCTCCAACTAAAAAGGGTCCAGGCAAATAGGCATGAAAAACCTCAGCTTGAGACCCTGGAGAGCCACTGCCAGTCTGAGAAGACAATACTGACTTTGATGGACCAAGGGTCTGATTCAGTATAAGGCAGCTTCATATGTTCGGATATGTTCTGATATGTTCATTTTCACATATCCACAAGGTGTTTGGGGGAGGGACGGTGGCTCCATGGTAGAGCATCTGCTTGGTAAGCAGAAGGTCCCAGGTTCAATCCCTGGCATCTCCAGCTCAAAAGAGTCCAGGCAAATAGGTGTGAAAAACTTCAGCTTGAGACCCTGGAGAGCCGCTGCCAGTCTGAGTAGACAATACTGACTTTGATGGACCGAGGGTCTGATTCAGTAGAAGGCAGCTTCATATGTTCATATGTTCAAATCTGAATTATAATATAATGGGTTCAACACAAAGAAGAGGCCCTGGTCTTTTCCTCAGCTCCCCTTCTTTTTTCTTTATTTCATTTTGAATGTCCAATAATTGTTTTTCTTTTTTCCTTTTGTCTTTATTATTCAGAGTAATCAACAACCCTCTCATTACTGCTTTATAAGCATCCCAGACAATCTGAAAGTCAATATCTTCTTTATCATTCACTTGGAAAAATTCCTTAGTTTCCTTTTCTAGAAATGTCACTGTTTCTTTGCTCTGTAGCAAATCTTCATTCAATTTTTTTTTAATAGTTAAGGGTACCTTTAATATTTGCTTTCTTTAAGTAAATAACACTGGCAGGGGTCAAGTAACGGGGGGAGGGGTGGGGGAAAAGTAAGATATGGGGTAAAAAGGTTTCTTTTTTATTTTAAGCTTTTATAAGTTGTAGATATAGTTCTGCTACCATATGTTACTAATAAAAATTGTTTATACTAAAAACACAAAGAAGAGGCGAGGTGGTAATGATCATAGCTCTTTATTTCGGTACAGCATGGCAAAAGGGCTGCAATCTGAGACTGAAGAACTGGAACAACAGGGCCAACTATATACACATCAAGGTTCCCGCGCATTGGACCATTCAAACCAGCAGGGGGCCCATGATTGGTGCAGGGCAGTTGGGATTTGGATCCTACTGCCCATTGTTCCTGAGTCCCCAAGCTCAGTCCTAAAGGCTCCAGTGAGCCAGGCAGGGACACCATTACTAATACACAGCTTGGTTCATATACACAACATAAACAAAACTGTGTTGGTCTTAAAGGTGCTATTGGACTCCTACTTTGTTCTACTGCTTCAGACCAACATGGCTGCCCACCTGGATCTATTTGCAAATCTGAGTTGTTGTGCTCCAAGGACAGCGAGTTTATCCCCTGTTCCTCCCCATTGCTGTATTTCAGATCAGAAAACCAAACAGGTGTGGTGTTTTTCCAGAGGAACTTCATGGATCCTCCCAGAAGGCAGCTTGAAAACTGCTACTTTAGAGGATTGCAGTCTTCAGAACCTAGTTTGGAGCAGAGAATGAATTTCTAGTGGTGTCCCACTGCGTTCTTCGTTTACAGAGGGTTGATACTGTCACCATAGTTACCACTTAGTGGTGGTCTCTTAGGTATGTGGTTCGCTTCTTTGCTTTACTGCCTTAAAGCACTATAACTCTTGAACGTAGCTTGCAGAAATAAATTGCTTGTGTTCCCCAATTGAATATAAAAGGCTCTAAGTCTTTCCCTGCGTGTCGCTGTTCCATTTATAAAACTATAAATGCAAAGTTTAATTACAATGTCAAATAGATGGGAATAAATAATGAAATAAATTCACGGCCTCCACGATATACAATGGTGAGGTATTTATTGTGGCACTGAGTAGCCTACACTTAGGAGTGGAGGCCTTGCATTGACTGACGTTCACTCATTCTTTGTCTGCATATTGAAGATGTGAGAAGAAAAACTGACGGCATTATTGCCCAAGTTGTTTTGTAGCGGGCCAGATGTACTTCCAATGCATGCACTGTCTACCCATTTGGATTACACTCAAATCAATATTAGAATTCTTTTATTTCAGTCACGGTGTGCTCCAGAGATGGTTGAGTGGGCCAGGCAATGTCTTTCAGGTCACTGTAACTTCATTTGATGAAATTTGATGTTGCTAAGATTACAACACTGCCACGGGAGACGGCAGCCCAGCACATCTGCCTCTTCTTCTGAACATTGCTATGCAAAATCTACGGGATATTATCACATTGTAGATTTCCCTGCTAGGTAGGGTTGCTGTGCAGTGCCTAGCAACTGGCAGGAGGGTTGGGGGTGTGTGTGCAGGTTTGCAGGAGAATATTTTTTTAAAAAATGCTGCCTCATATAATTACTGGAAGTTTTTACTGAAAATGAAAAACCCATAAAGTTTTCAGCCATTCCTAAGACTACCCTGAAAGTGACAAAGGGTAGCTCTAGGAATTGCTGGGAACTCTATGGTAAAATCGTAGAGTTTCAACAGTTCCTACAGTTGCCCTTTGTCACTTTGATCTGGTTTGGTAAAAAGCACAAATTGTTCCTATTGAGAGCTGTGAGTATGAGGAAACTTACAGCACAACACTACTGCATGCTTTAGTCTGCTAGAAAGGACGGAGGGATGGCAAGCAGAGCTGCCATTTGAGCTGACAGCCATGCCACTTGTGAAATGATCATCCTTAGAGGAGACTTTAAAAAAAATTAATCTTGGCACTGAAATGTCTACTCAGGAGTAAGTCTCTGCAACCACCCGGCCTGGCTGTCCAAGGTTCGGGGTGTGTGTGTGTGTGCTGCAGTCGTGTAAAGTGAAGCCAGTGTCTGCACATGCAAACACGCTCCTGCCCTGACACACATTTTTTGCTGACCAAAAGTACCTGCAGGGTGACCAGGCAGCCTCCCAGGAAGCACTCCATGGAGTCTGCTCAGGTTTTAACTTCCCCCCCACCCCTTCACTCTGCTGCTCTCAATGGGCCAGCCTGGGATGCTATGGGGGAGCCTGGGGCCGAGCACACCTTCCTACTACTGCTGCCAGTAGGGTTGCCAAGTCCGACTAAAGAAATATCTGGGGACTTTGTGAGTGGAGCCAGGAGACATTGGGGGTGGAACCAGAAGCAAGGGTGTGACAAGCACCACTGAACTCCAAAGGGAGTTCTGTCCACGTTTAAAGGGACCACTCTCCTTTTGAATGCCTTCCCTCCATTTGGAATAATGAATGATAGGGGCACCTTCTTCTGGGGCTCATAGAATTGCACCCCCCAGTCTGATCTTTTTGAAACTTAGGGGGGGGGGTGTTTTTGTTTTGAGAAGAAGTACCATAGTCTATGCTGAAAATTTGGTGTCTCCTCCTCAAAAAAAACAGCCCCTGCAGAGCCCTAGATACCCACAGATCATTTTTCCATTATACCCTATAGGAATTGGTCTCCATAAGGAATAATGGAATGCCTTGCAGACATTTCTTCCCTCCCCCTGCTTTACCACAGGAGGTAGTAACGGCTGCCAGCACAGACAGCTGCAAGAGGGGATTGGATAAACATATGGTCCATCAGTGGCTATTAGCCACAGCATATTATTGGATCTCACTGTCTGGGGCAGTGATGCTCTGTATTCTTGGTGCTTGGGAGGCCAACAGTGGAATGGCTTCTAGTATCCTGGCCCCAATGATGGACCTCTTAATGGTGCCTGGTTTTTTGGCCACTGTGTGACACAGCGTGTTGGACTGGATGGGCCATTGGCCTGATCCAACATGGCTTCTCTTATGTTCTTATGTTCTTTCTGATGACCCTGAAGTGGGGGGAGGGCCTCCAAACTGGGGGATCCCCTGCCACCACCTGTGGATTTAGTTGACAGGCCCAGCCACCCAGGGCTCTGCAGTAGCAGCCGCAGCTCCAAAGCAGGAAACAAGACTGAGGGGTCTGCGAGCCATGCCGTTGGTGGGCAGGCAAAACTGAGAGATCAGGGGGCTGGCAGGGCGGATGGGGGAGGGTAGCTGGGAGGGCTGCAAGTCTGGGGAAGTGGCAGGAAGCAAGAGGATGTGGCGGCAGCAGCCATAAGTGGTGGGAGCAGCCGATTTCTGCAGGAGTGAAGGTGGAGGGGTTCGACCCCACCAGTGCCCCATTTCATATACAGGCCTGATACAGGGTTTCTCTTTTTAATGCTATGGCTGGCTGAAGCTCTCCTGCTAGGCTGCTGCTTGACCACCATTTTAGGAATCTGTAGAGAGAAGTGCAGCTGTGCAGAAATCCAGCTGCTTTGGAGTTCTGTAAAACTGAATCCCTTTGTTCAATCTGCTTGAAATTTAGAGCCAGTTTGGTGTAATGGTTAAGTGCGCTGATTGTTATCTGGAAGAACCGAGTTTGATTCCCCACTCATCCCACATGCATCTGCTAGGTGACCCTGGGTCAGTCACAGTTCTCTCAGAGCAGTTCTCTCAAGCACAGTTCTCTCAAGAGCTCTCTCAGCCCCACCTCACTCACAGGGTGCCTGTTGTGGGGAGAGGAAGGGAAGGGGATTGTAGGTGGCTCTGAGACTCTGAGATTGAGAGTGAAGGGCAGGGTATAAATCTAATTTCTCCTTCTCCTCCATTTTATGCTTACAGTTTGATTGTTCTTTGATTGTTTTATGCTTTTATTGATGGATTATACTGTTCTATTGTGCCTGTGATCCGCCCTGAGCCCATTATGGGGAAGGGTGTACTATAGATCTGCTAAACAAAATGAAATAAAAATAGTTACACTATGATCCGTTAAGATATGCTGAAAGAGAATAGCTGGGCCAAGGTCACCCAGTGACCTGCGTAGCTAGTAATCAAGTGCTTCTCAGTATATGTCAATGGACTGCTTTGAGTTTGGTTGGTCGCCAAGTTTTATCAGCCTGTCACATACTATAAAATGGGAAATATGCTGGCTCTATATGAGGAACAGTCTGAGGAATTATCTTTGCTTTACTTTGGGGAAGTGTAGACCGGATTTGTAAACAAGGCTTCACCTGGTTACCTATGGTATGAGCAACAGCCTCCAGGGGAATGGGGTTGAAATTGTATTTCAAAAACTGCCTGGTTTGATTAGAATATCCTCGTGTTCATTTCCCCCCCTATCTTACAAGAAACAATATTTGGAGCAGCATCTCTTTCCTTATACTGAATTTGCCTGTTCAAATTAACACATTTTATGATGTTCTCTCCCCCCCACCCCCCCCCCCCCCCCTTCTGCATCAGGTGGATATCAGTGGCATATGGATGGTTTAAAACAGTGGTTCCCAACCTTTTTGGCATGAGGGATTGGTTTCATAAAAGATCATTTTTCTACGGGCCAGGGGGGAGTGGTGCTGGGGTTTTGTCAACCCCCTGCCTGCACCCCCATCTCTGCCCCCCATGTGGGTCTTTAAATGGAGGGGGGGGGAGAGACCGGGGCTAATTCTGCCACCTCCTTGTGAGGTGACCAAATGCCAGCAGATAGGAAATTGGCAGTGGCGTTCCCTTTGGAGAATAAAACTTAGAGGAAGCCTGGGATGCAGTGAATATCCCCACTTGATTCCCCACTTTGGGAAATTGTGGCACCATCACACTACTGTACCTATGCATGAGAAAGACGGTCCCTGAAGAAGGATTATCAAGATTCAAAATGAGATTGGACCAGTTCTTTTTTCATTGTTGAACTTTATCTTATGGATATTATCACGGAAAGTAGCATAGTTGTGTGCGCAGGATGATTGCTTCACTGTACTATTACACTGTAACTTGCATTTGAAATGTTGACGTCAGTTTAATAACATTCAGATACTGTTTTGTACATGGAGAGTATTTTCGTTATTTCCTGGTTTTGTACCTTGGTGGTCCCGCTACTTGTTGACCTCCTTGTGAGGTGGCAGAAGCAGCTGATCTGCTTCCCTTTCTCTGGCAAGCCAGGCTTGGAGGAGAGCACATGCCAATGCACCTTCCCACTACTGTCAACTTCCTGAGTCTGTGACTTTGGAAGCCGAGAGCATCATGCCTGTGTAGCCCAATTGCTAACAGGCCTCAGACCAGTACTAGTCCATGGCTCAGGGGTTGGGGACCCCAGTTTAAATAACAAACAAAAATGAAAGCATTGTCAATAGCAGATTTTTTAAAAGGACATATCCAAACCAATTACAACAGTCATATACAGAATTAAAAAGAAATAAAAATGGTCATATAGACTTGTCCCTGGTGGCGGGGAATCAGTTACGAATAGGAAAAATTCTCTGTTCTTGTTGTTTGGCCACTGATTCATTGAGAACAGATCTTTGGATGCTGACAAACAAATTAAAATGTTTGTGAGCTAGTAACTCTTGTAATGTTACTTGGAAAGCTGGTTTATTAGAAAGGACTAAATATTGTGGTCATTAGTTCATGACTTTTTAAAAGTATAATCATGGACTGTAAGCCAGAAGAAGACCTAGGAACTGATAAGGAGAGGTGCCACTTTGACATCACTTCCTGTTCGTCAGTTCATCAAGGAGTTCTTCAGCTGTTTGCAGTTTGCTGGTGTGTATTCACAGGGACAGGCTACTCTTAGGCACCAGCAGCTGACTCCCAGCCAATGAAGAATCAGCTGGGAGTGGGCTTCTGATCTCCTGCTGGGGAAATTTTGTCTGTACTCAATAAAAATTCCAACAGTGGGGATCCTGAACCTACCCTCAACTGACCAATGGGTGGTGGAGTTCTTCTATTGCCCCATCTTCCAAACTTTGCTTCCTCCAGAATTGTGAAAATGCAGCAAATTTAGGAGGAGTGATCAGAAGCCCAGATGATTTCTTTTCTCCCTACCCCAAGCTGTCAACTTGTCCTGAAGAAAAAAGAAACCAGCTCTTTTTTCTCCCCCCTTTGCGATGCAGAGATTAGAAGCATTGCATCTGTCCCCATGGCTTCTTGTGTCCTGGCTCCACTGATGGACCTCTGATGGCATGCGGTTTTTGTTTTTTGCCACTGTGTGACACAGAGTGTTGGACTGGATGGGCCATTGGCTTGATGCAACATGGCTTCTCTTATGTTCTTATCATGCTTAGAAGGGGTGGAGAAAAGAAATGTGCTCTCTCTTCTGCAATGCAGATTTCAAAAGCATTGCATCTGTCCCAACCTGACTTGGAGGGTGGGAACAGGAACTCGTTCTTTCTTTCCCTTCACGAATTCAGAGATGAAAAGTATTGTCTCTGCCCTGCTCAGCAATGGACAGGAGACAAGAGCTTCCCTTTTGCAAATTCTCTGTGTAGCTAATTTGTTGAGGGGACAAAGTACATGAGATGCTAACTCACAGCTAATCTCCCCATCAGCTGGGAATCAGCTTTTGACCAAGCAGCTGCTCAAGTTGCTCCATGCAAAGGAAGATATCCCTGATGAGCCCACAGTCTGATCAGGAATGTCAAACAAGGTAAGTGTCAAGTCCCCCTTTAGTGTCTTCTGTGTTTCTTTGATGTAGACTGTGGAATGTGTGAGTAGAATGCTTAGTCTGTTGCTGAAATGGAAGTCTACCTGCTTGCCTCCTAGGCGCTGGGAACCCAAGGCTGTTCCTCCCTTCCTAGGATGTTTTGTAGAAAGCTTTGTAGGGAATGTGTGTATGTGACCTATAGCCACTAAATATGAACATGCCCTAAATTCAGGCGCAGTTCTAACGACCATTGGAAAAGTATATAATCTGAATCTGTGCTATTGTGCATCACTTTCAACAATGATTGACTGCGTCAGTGTCTATGTATCCTGCCTTACAATAAATGCTTATCCAAACATGTGGAGAGTCATCTTTATTGAAGGAAAAGTGGGATCTTGACAGTAAGTTGGCACACCGAACAGATTCACTGAGAAGTTCCAGTATCTATGTGGCTAAGAGATTCTCAGTACAATCCAAAAAGCACTTTCCTGGGTGTGAGACATTCAATAAACTTGAGGAGACTTCAGAGTAGACTTGCTTAGGATTGGTCTCTTTGTTTCCTACTTTTACAATCTTTTATAATGAGAGAAGATTTCATTTGTCGAACGTATGGTTTTAATACACTTGGTTAGCTTCGAAACTACCATGGCAGAAAATTCATTAGACGTTCAGCAAAAGGAGGAAGCCACAGAATGCTGACCTTTTAAAAAATCCTTGCTTTTGATTGGTTCAATATTATGCTCCATTGCCAGGAAATCAGTGAAGCAGTAAACGAGGCAAGAAACCATAGCATTCAGTCAGTAAAACTTTTCAGAATATCCAAAAGGTCAAAGCAGTTCAGCTATACATTTTCGTAGATAAAATGTCCATCCTACAGAACTCAAGCGCTGTAAAATGTATGTTCAATGGTTAGTTTGTAGACACAAGTGATATTCAAAAGTAACAAATATGTACTTTAAAGGAACCTGTTTACAATGGTCAATATATTCTACTCATGAAAGTTGTTCTTCATGGACAGAGGGTTCCCCCCCCCACACACACACACACACTTGCTATTCCTCTGTTCAATACAAAAAAAATTAGATACGGTCTTGGAATAGGACCCTCTGCAGTTCCTTCTTCAGAAAAGAAGAAGAAGACAACAACAACGACGACTGCAGATTTATATCCCACCCTTCTCTCTGAAACAAAGACTCAGAGTGGCTTACAACCTCCTATATCTTCTCCTCCCACAACAGACACCGTGCAAGGCGTTGGGGCTGAGAGGGCTCTCACAGCAACTGCCCTTTCAAGGACGGCTATGGTTAACCTAAGGCAATTTCAGCAGCTGTAAGTGGAAGAGTGGGGAATCAAACCCGGTTCTCCCAGATAAGAGTCTGCATACTTAACCACTACACCAAACTAGGTGAACATGCCTGTTCAGCACACAATACAACACTTTTCAAGTGAGCGCATGAATGAACATGCAAACAGAAGCCTAACCTTACAGACAGAATTTTCCTCTCACTGAATAAAATGCTTTTCAGTGAGTCAATTCATTCATTTTAGAAATCAAGCCTCCCCAAACTGGCCCAAAGTAAGTTTGTGCCATCCAAGAAAGGAATTAAGGCAAATTGTCTGTAGATAACCCGATTTTGTGGCTTTTGTTCAGTTGGAGATTTCCCACTGGGGCAGAGGGTCTGCTTAGACCACCCAGATGTCCATGCTTGGGATCATGGGACCTGCATGGACTAAAGCCATGTGGAATAGAGGCTATGATAAGGAGTGAGAACTGGCTGAGACTGAATGAAAAAGGAGGCTATATCCAACACAATTGCTTACACAAGGGCCAGCTAATTTACCATTAAAAGGACAAGTTGGAAGTCCACAATGGATTCAGAAATTCGCTACTTCATTCCTTAAATTCTCCACCAGAATTTTCAAGCGGTCAGATGTTTCAGGAGGTTGATTTTCCTTCCCTGTATCTTGCTTTAACTGACACTCATCTGCTCTCAGAATTTCTGTTCCTACTGGAATATTTTCAGTTTTCATCAAGCTCTCTTTTAGTTGGAAGTGAGTTTTTCTTTTAAAATTAATTTACAAAGTCATCCTTTTCTGTTTACCTTCAGAATCCCTTGAGGAGGCAAAGACTTTGCTTGTCTGTGTGCAGATAAGTTTTTTTTTTGCATTTATGTCCTGTATGTAGGGTTGCCAGGTCTGTTTTGGAAAATACCTGGAGACTTTAGAGGTGAATCCAGGAGAGGGTGGGGTTTGAGGAGTGGAGGGGCCTCAGAATAGTACAATGCCATAGAATCCACCCTTCGAAGCAGCCATTTTCTCCAGGCGAGCTGATCTCTGCCAGCTGGAGATGAGCTACGAAAGTGGGAGATTTCCATACCCCACGTGGAAGCTGGCAATCCTACCTGTATCGGAGCCAGCCAGTTGACTATTAAAGTGATCGGCACCCAAAGTGAACCTAAAAAATTAACTATTTGAAGCTGAAGATGAGAGGTCAGGTGGAATACTTTATTTTTCATTGTATATGATATGCATTATACATACATATACATATGTATACATACACATTTATATAATGCCATATAAATATGTATTAAAAACATAGCATGCATACAAAATATGAACAAATCTACAAAACCAAGAGCAAAATGTAGAGAACCAAACCTGTCAACAAAAGTATGTCAATGTAAAAAGGAAAAACATGAGGAAAGTTTGCTTTAAAGGTTTTTTTAAATCATATAACAAGAAGCATTCATCGCTTTGCAGTGGGATGTAGGGCCACACAAAGATGAGACATGAAAAAAATAGGACACAGCACAGATTTTCCCCATGCAAATAACTACACACTAGCCCATATTATAGGAAGCAATTAGGACTACGTAAACCATAGTGTACACAGGATGGTCAGAAAGGAGTATTCTCTTCCCTGATGCCATCCTTACACTTTGAAGATCATAGTGCCATGCTACATCAACATGAGCAGCCCCATGGTTCAGAGTGGTAAAGCTGCAGTACTGCAGTCCTAAGCTCTGCTCATAACCTCAGTTTGATCCCGGCAGAAGCTGGGTTCAGGTAGCTGGCTCAAGGTTGACTCAGCCGTCCATCCTTCCGAGGTTGGTAAAATGAGTACCCAGCTTGCTGGTGGGTAGGGGTGTGCAAAAGAAAAAAAATCGGAAAAATTCAGATTTGGGGGTATTCGGGGCTACAAAATACAGGAGGCCATATATCTCCTAATAGCAGATTCGGGAGCCAAATCTGATTCGGAAGATATACGGCTATTCCCAAATATACAGCCCCATTATTCCCTATGGCCCAATGAAATCAATAGCAAAATAGGGTATAATGAAGTGCAGCTGGGGGGCAGGGGGGTTGAGGTAGAGGCTCCAGATTTTCAGGGAAGCTTCAGAAGACTCTCTCCTACAGAACCCCCAAGTTTCAAAAATATTGGACCAGGGGTTCCCATTCTAGCGGCACCCAAAAAGGCCCATTTCTCCCAATGCTGGGGGGGAAGCAATCAGTCAGTTTTCCCACTATAATAACAGTGGGGAAACTGATTCTGGGGAGCAGAGGGTTTGAGGGAGAACCCCCAGATCTGCAGAGCAGCTGCAGGTGCCTCTCCCCCACAGGCAGTGCCATGACCCCAAGCAGAATCAGTGCCACCATGCTACTGCCATTTTCACAAACAGTACATTAGATCAAACTAGATAATCTCTCTCATTCAAAAATTGGGGTGCATTGAATGCACTACTGCCATGCAGCAGAGATGGGGTATGAACTTTCTGCATGTCAAGTATCTACCCACTGAACCACAGCCTCACAGAAGAAATACCTGTGTGGAATCCCTCAACACTCCACTTGTTGTTTGTCACTGAAACTGGGGCACTTGGGTTTCAAAAGAAGCTGATGAAAAAACAAGGCTGCTCAAGGGGAACCTTGACTGAAATGCCAAGTGGCATGCAAATATCACCTCTGCTCTTCTTTTAATAGCAAGGATCTTGGGAACCTGTTATTGCACTGTGCTTATTCTAGTTCTTTGTTCTGCCATGGCACACTTCTGAAGAAAGAAGCATTCCTATCTATGATAACAAAGCTGAGAGACCAGTCACTGCAAAAATACTTGAGACCCAAGAACCCCCAGGACATCACAGAGATATTGGATTCTTATCTCAGTGGACATAGCTTTCTCAGCTCTTAATTTTCCCCAGAATTCAGACTGTTGGTTTTAAAAGAACATCTGGTCTCTATTTATAGTGTCCCTGTTTACGGTGAATGCCTGCTTGGGGTGGGTTAGGGTTTTCTTTTGGGGTGGGTTGGGAGATTGGTCAAGTCCTTAGAAGTTAAAATTTTGTGTAGGGTTTAAAAGCTTGTAGAAATATTTCACTACTTTTATTCAAAATATTACTGTATTATTGCTGTTATTATTTTGTTGCTGGATGGGGGGGGGGCAGGTTGTTTTGTTCACTGTTGTGCCATACTATCATAGAATTTTGGCAGCAATTCGCGGCTGCAATATACAGTTCCGGAATCAGATCAGAGAATCTGATTCAGCTCTATACTGCTTTAAGAGAGCTGAATCAGCTGTTTTTCGGGGGTGTATTCGTTTCAGCTGAACCTAATGCACACCCCTACTGGGGGAAAAGTGTAGATGACTGAGGAAGGCAATGGCAAACCACCCTGTTAAAAAAGTATGCCATGAAAGCGTCATGATGCGACGTCACCCCAGAGTTGGAAACGACTGGTGCTTGCACCTTTACATTTTTTACATCAACATGACTATGAGTTGAACATGAGAGACTGCTGGTTTCATTGCAAAAATGAGGTATTTTGTTAAAGTAGTGAAACTATTTGATGCATCAGATAGTTGTAATTTTGAAATTTGTCCCTGCTTTATCCTAGGCTGGCTGATGCCACCCATGAGCACTTCCTAAACACTTCCTTGTTGTACGCTGACAGAGGTGTAAACAAGGACGGACAAATCTGTGAAGATTGATGCTGACAGTGATTGTGGAGAATATGGGAGAGGGTAAGTGATTGAAGGTGCCTGTTTCTAAGCCTGTGATTCTCCCTCCGTTATAGTCATAATGCAAACATAATGAAAACTGTGAATAAATGTTAGGATGAAATCGGAAACTTTGCCAGACAGCTGACCTCACATTAATGCAGCAAGAGATGGGGGGGAAATCCACTAAAATTATGCATAAATATCAATAAAACCATATATAAAATTTTATTTTCAATAAAAATTTATATAAAAACAACTTGTAGACATTCTGACAGGCATTTGTACAGTAGCCATGGGAGAAACAATTGCATTCAGCTCAAATATGATGGGCAATTTATGCACAACTCATACTTTATAGCCTTTTTTATTCCATTATGGCTGAAGTTTTATATTTTAAATGGGAAGGTCATGGTACTGGAAGCCTATACCTCTAAGATTAGAGGCCTGAACTCAAACAATCTCTTTGTATTTCAGTTTCATTGGAATAGACATACAGGGACCCAGAAAAGCAAAGATTTCTGAAATAAAAAAGACAGAACAATGATGGCTTGTTGAGCGACAAGGACCTTTTGCGCATTGTGTTGCTCCCAGATACATTTGTTTATCTATACAATTGAGTACCTGTTCAATTTCATACTCAAGAACCCATGTCTTAGCAAAACCTACATCCAGATTGCACATAGGAATATTTGAACTGGGAATGGACATGTGCATTGTTGTTTGACTAAGTCAGTGTGGATATACGTGCTATCCTAGATCCTGAGCAACGTTTCCCAGGAACAGGATAACAAGGGACATCTGCTGCAGCTCCAGGAGCTGAGAAAGTCATACTGTGTGGGCTGAAATCATTGAGTCCACAAAACTGCTGTACTGGATCCAAGCAACAGTATGTAAAATGCATATTTTTCGGTTCTGGCCCCTGCCTGGTGGAATCAGCTTCCTGTGGAGATCTGGGCTCAACTTGAGCTACTGCCATTGCATAAGGCCTGTAAGACGGAACTGCTCCTACCAGGCTTTTGGTTGAGGCAGTGGGTGTCCTATTCCACCAACAACTCCCTTGTTGTGACATCAGGCTTTACGTTTATAGCCTTGTTGAGGTGCTGAATCTGATTTTAACACCATCACTTCTTCTTGGGCCAAAAACTGTACTCTGTGAAATGTGCCCTTTCTGCCAGCGATGCACCTTATTTAGTTTTATCATTCTACTGTTTGGTTTTATTGTATTGTTTTAAATTTGATTTGTTGGTTTTTGTTGTTTAACTTATGTTGTGATCCACCCTGAGCCCATTATGGGAAAGGGTAGAATATAAGTTCACTAAATAAATAAATAATAAGTATGCATGGAAGACACACACAGGATATTCTCATGAAGGAAAGATGATGTCTAAGATGCTGTTCCAAAATGACATTTATACCTTACTAGGTAGGCTTATATGAGGGTGCAGAATGGTACAATATAGACCAGTCTCATTAGATCTCAGAAGCTAAACAGGATTAGTACTTGGATGGGAAGCCAATGGCAAACCACCTTTTCTTAATCGCTTGCATTGAAAACCCTACAGCATCACCATCAGTTAACTGCAACTTGACACCACCGTACACACACACACACACATATATACAGAGGCTTTGCTTTGTGCTGCACATTTTAGAAAGATGTACAACCTCTTAAAATTATCTTTCTGCTTAAAAAGATAAGCAGGCTTCCTCCAAGGAGAACAGTATTTGTTGGAAGGAGTTGCTCACCCAAGCCCATGTTACATAGTGCTGTGTATGTGTAAAGTACTGGGGTCAGCGCAGTAAGAGACCAGAGTCGGAGAGTGATTTCAGCAAGCTTTACTACAGGAACACCAACACAGACTGAGCTCTATTCAAACCTCCCGCTCCTTTATACAATTCTTGCCCCCTTCTGATTGGACCTTAACTATGTACATGGATTGGCTATTTACAGAGGCCTAAGGGCCTATCAGGGTACAGTATGAGCCTAGATGTTGATTGGCTACTTATGTTTCAATCCTTCCCCTGATTGGGCACGCTTAGGCCTTCTCTGGAACCCTGGTGTGGAGTACAAGCTTGGCTTGTTCAGCTTCCCTCCAAAAGTAACAGTTCCCTCCAAAAGTAACAGTTCTCCATTTGAACCTAGGACACAACAGTATGCATCTCAAGATTCATAGACATTTTGGTGTGTTCATACCATAAGTTTAACTGAAATATTTCAGCTCTGAAAAACATTCAGAGCTGTTATTCTAAACATCCAGTTTTTGCTAGATAGTTGAGATTCAGTTTGATGAACCCTTCTGGTTACACCTGTGGTAAAGTGTTACTGTGAAATACTGGGTTCGATGCATGAGGAGACTCTTGCATAGTGATTAAAGCTCTTTATTAGTGATTCAGCATGTCTTCTAAGTGATTACAAAACTAAGCACCAGAACATGTGGCAATGTGTACAGTTGGGGCCGGAGAAACCCAGCCCTCAAGAAGCAGAAACTTTTCTGTGATTGTGCCCTTTTTGATCCTTCATTAGAATAGGCATCCTCACTGGCAGATTCTAGGATCCTCTAATACCACCTCCCGATTGGCCAGTTTGAATTATGCATCCAATCAGGATGCAGATCTTTGAATCCTCTCAGTTTATTTTGTTGCACCTCAAGCTCAGGACACTATGCCCAACATATCCAGGCATGCCTTCACATACATAACAGCTACAAAGAGTTATACAATTGAGAATTACTTAATATTTGGATGAGAGGCCTTCTTCCTCCTGGTGGTATCTGAGAGGAAGAATCAGTGTTGTGATTGTTGAAATGGCTGCTAGGGTTTTTGCAGTTAGGGCCTAAGATTGCCAGGATGGGAGGTAGAGTTTCAGATATAGGTTGGGAGACTCCTGGAGATTTGGGTATGGAGCCTGGGGAGGACAGACATTTCAGTGAGTCCATCCTCCAAAGCATTCATTTTCTCCAGGGGTACTGATCTATGTAGTCTGGAGATGAGGCAAGGCTCTTTTTCCAGCAGGAGCTCCTCTGCATATTAGGTCACACCCCCTGATGTAGCCAATCCTCCAAGAGCTTAGAGGGCTCTTAGTACAGGGCCTACTGTAAGCTCCAGGAGGATTGGCTACATCAGGGGGGCATGGCCTAATATGCAGAGGAGCTCCTGCTAGAAAAAGAGCCCTGAGATGAGGTATAATTCCTGGGAAATCCCCAGGTTCCACCTTGAGGCTGGCATCCCTATTAGGGCTTCTAGGCTGAAGTTAAATTTCTCCAAAGCAGCTGAGATTAGTTCTTTCTGGAACCTGGAGGATTTTCCTGAATTCCCATTATAACAGTACCTAGTCTGATCAGTTATACCATCCTAGTATTTGATCAAGAAGGATATTTCTAATTCTGAGTCATACTTCACAATAACAAGAAGCAGGTTTGCCTTCTGTGATCTTCTAATTTTAACATTTACTGCAAAGCAAATGTATCATCATCTGTCCTCTGAGGAATATTACCTTAGTGTAGTTTTACACTTTTACATCACAACGCTGAGATCACTGTCATGAATATCAGTAAATGTAGGAAATGTAGATGATGAACAATCCATGTGTCTCTTCTAAAAAATCAACACTGCAAACATAAGAACTGCTTTTCTGAATCACACCAAAAGTCCAACAGTTTTTCTCCTGGTTCCCTATACTGGAACCTGCAAGGGCAAAACAGATGTGTATATGGGCTTGCCAATCCCCAGGTCCCAGCAGGATCTCCCAGTTTGGAAGGCTCTTTCCTGTCCCCAGTCAACTGGCAGGTGGGGGGAAGCCCACCCCAACAGCCCCCATGTGCCTTCAAACCTCAGAAGGCTTAAGATGACGCTGCAACAGTTTGCTCTTTGAAAGGTGTGTATGCCTTTAAATCTTCAGCTAGGATGAATGGGGGTGGGGTGAGCCTGCAAAACAAAGTCTCCTGGCCCCATCCCCAAAGTCCCCAGATATTTTGTGAGTTAGATTTGGCAACCCTAGGTGTATCAGAGGCTGTAGTAAGTTGGAAAATTAGTTAAAGAATGAAAGAAAAGCCCCAGGGTGACAAAATACTTAAGTACTTAACAAAACTTTAAAGTATTTATCATCTGTAATTAAGAACGATTATGAAGTTACAAAGCCCACTATAACAAGGAAAATTTACAAACAACAAAGTAATACAAAATGCAGCATGACACAGTGCAGTAACCCAATGCAGGTTGCTCTTAGAAATAGATGTCAAGCTAGTCCAAAAGTGTGGCTCAGCCAACTGTATTCTTCTCTGGCCACTTCAGACTTGACCAACTTGAGAAAGCAGAGCTGTACCAGTAATCGATAATGTCCAGTTTTGAGTAGCCTTAGTCTTAGGCTCACATAAACCTCAGAGCAACGTCCCCCTGTCTGAAATAAATTCCAAAAGGGGAAAAAAACATATTCTAGCTGTTGGGATGTCTATCGCCTTCCTTGGGATTGAATCCTTTGGATTGAAATATGCACCAATGCAGCGTAAATGCACAGTCTTGTCCATAGTTACCTAGGGGTGAGTCCCATTACACTAAATGGAGCTTAAATTGAACTAAACTTGTTTAGGATTGTGCTGTAAGGATTCTGTCTGAAGCTGAGCCAGTAATTCAACGCACAAGTGTTAATTTTAACTTTGTTTTGTATTGCTTTGGCAAACCATGCTAGGAATTAAAAAGGGATTTTAATGTTTGCTCTAGGAATATTATGCATATGCTAGCAAATTAGAGATGGTTTCTATTACATGGTTGTCAGCGTCTGGAGTTTCCAGAGGTGAGTCCATCAAGGCTGAGTCCTCCAGGGTTCTCCTGTTTTCTGATGAGCTTTATGGCAATCCTAAAACAGCAGAAAGAAAGAGGGGGGGATGTCCTCACCCAGTTCCCACTACCCATAGTCTCCAGGATGCTCTCCGGTTGATCCTGCCTCATGCCACACTGACTTGGCATCTTCTGCAGACATAGGAAACCCCAGTGTTGTCATCCCTATTGGCAGTAAGTACAGGGAGGTGGAACTGCCCCCAGACCTCTTCTTTTTACGTCTGACTCACATTTTCACTGTTTTCCAGTGGGGGTCCCTGATCAATTGGATCAGCAGCATGTATCCAACGATGTAGTTCCACTAATGGATTGTCATTCCCACTAGCAAAAAAGGGGTTAGGAACTTCCACTGTCTCCTCCCTCTAGATAGAAACTCCCAAATTTGGCTCCCAATGCTATCCCTGGGAGTCTGCTGACTTAATTTGGCAGCAGGTCTCCAGGGTCTTTCTCATCACATCCTACTAGATCCTTTCAAATGGAGATGCCAGGGATTGAACCTGGGACCTACTGCATGGCAAGCAGATGCTCCACCACTGAGCCATGGCCTCTTATGAATCAAAAGCATAACCAAAATCTGTCAGACCTCACATAAGGTGGGTCTGGCCTTAACCTTCTAGAGGAGCTGTAAAGCTCGTCAAGTTTCTCAGAGTATGTCGGGGTGTCACATTCATCATTTTGAGGCAGGGCTTTTTTTGTAGAAAAAGCCCAGCAGGAACTTACTTGCATATCAGGCCACACCCCCTGACGCCAAGCCAGCCAGAACTGCATTCCTGTGTGTTCCTGCTCAAAAAAAGCCCTGCTTATATCAGCTTTGTGGATCTGTGCGTATTTGAATTCACATCGAAAAGTTCTAGTCTTAACGTTCCTCTTGGAGCTTCTTTGACAAGCTATGAAATGGTAACACATTATGGAGTTTGAAATGATCCCCTCCCTCGCCCCCACCAATGCAGCATAATCCCTCTACAGCGTTATCTATTAACCACAAACAAGTTTTGGTTACTGGTTCATAATAGACACAACAATCTCCCACTGAATTTTAAAAAAAAAAATGTATAAATATCAATGGACTGCCTAATTAGCTGTTTAGCATTGCATTGCTTCTGTTTAGCACTGCATTGCTTCTTAGTCCTTAATATTTGACAAGCAGTCAGAAAGCCACAGGGGGCACTATGCTGATATGATGCAGGGTGAAGGAATGGAAAGATGGGTCATGTTCCTGTTTCTCTATAATCCCGGAGCTGAATTCCCAGCCTTCATATATATTGATGCATGGTCGATGCTAATGATAAAGTGGTTGTAAAAGACGTGAATGGCACAAAGACTGAGTGGAAGCACCACATCATTTGAATATTTTAATATGAAGCAGGCCGGTAATGTCAACACTCTCAATGCACATGCTGGTTGCAGATTATATGTACCAGGAGGGAACTCCATTTATCCTAGCAATCCCAAATACATATTTTCTTGTCAATGACATAAGAAATTACAGTTTAATATGCCACATATTCATTCTTACAGCTCCCCCCAAAAGTGGATGGAAGGAAGGAAGGAAGGAAGGAAGGAAGGAAGGAAGGAAGGAAGGAAGGAAGGAAGGGAGGAAGGAAGGGAGGGAGGGAGGAAGAGAGGGAGGAAGAGAGGGAGAAAGAAAGAAAGAAAGAAAGAAAGAAAGAAAGAAAGAAAGAAAGAAAGAAAGAAAGAAAGAAAGAAAGAAAGAAAGAAAGAAAGAAAGAAAGAAAAAGAAACCCGTTTCTGTCAGATAAGAAAGATGAAAACAATAGTTCTAAAAAGAGAACTTTAGTTGTGGGAAGATGGTTTAAGATGAAAACTGACCACATCTGCAGAGTTCATTGTATTACAATGAGGACCTATGAAAGAATTGTGAGTTATAGACAGGTCCCTTTCTGAGCAGATACCTTTCAGTATCATCGAACTGCATAGCTCCAGGGTTTTTTTTGAGCAAGAACACACAGGAATGCAGTTCCAGCTGGCTTGGCATCAGGGTGTGTGGCCTAATACGCAAATCAGTTCCCGCTTTTTTTTTCCTGAAAAAAGCCCTGTGTGAAACAATGGTGATTGACATCCAGGGGTGTGGCCTAATATGCAAATGAGTCCCTGATGGGGGTTTTTCTACAAAAAAAAAGCCCTGCATAGCTCTATAAGAAATTATCATGGATATGTGACAACCTGGTGAGTTTGGACTTTATTGTGGTTGATGCTTGGAGACCTTTGGGGTGGGTAGTACTCAGCTTGTGAGGAACATGGTGACTTTTGAGATTGACAGTAGTATGCTCTTGTAACATCAGAAGTCTTCTTCTGACTTAAATGGATACCCTATCGGAGGAAGTGTCATCTAAGTTGTGGGATGCATCCTTTAAGCTGGAGGAAGACTTCCAACTTTGTTTAGCTTAGTGGTTCATTAGAGGGTTTTTTTTCCCAGCCTGACAGGAAGGATGCCAATTGATATATTAATTGTGCTTAGCAAACTAACCAAACACGATCCCCCCCAATAGCACCAGGATTATCCTGTAAACTGGTATTTTAAGAATATCCCAGAACCTGGTTGGCATGCTAATCTATGGTATGTGCAAAAAGGGCAGAAATATTTTAAAAATCATTTGATCCGCAAAACCATTTACGAGGTTTGTTTAAAAATTAGAAGATTGATTTATGTTAAGACACCAAGATGGATATCTCCTGAAGAGGCGTCAATTCTGCCTCAACTGGTTAACTTTAAAAAGATAATTAGATATCAGGATATTTTGGATGATAAAGATAACTTAAGAGGAAAAGAAGATCTAGACTCTAGAGGGATAAGTATGGATTGGTGGACCAGAAATCAAGTAATAACCAAATATAACTCAGACAAGGCGAAAGGATTTACAAAAGTAAACTTCGATTTTGACAAATTGCTATTAAGGGAAGAGGAGAAAATAATTAAGAAAGTTTATAATTATATGTTGCAAATTAAATTAGAAGACGAAGTGGTTAAAAACTCTATGGTGAAATGGGCGCAGAATTTACAACGTAATATTAGTTTAGAACAATGGTCCAATTTCTGGAAAAAGAATTACAAAGTGATAAAGCCAATTAATTACAGGGAAAATTTTTTAAAACTATTTCACAGATGGTATCTTACCCCGGTACAGATAGCTAAATTTAACTGTGCAATGTCACCTGTATGTTGGAAGTGCAAAGTAGATATTGGTTCATTTTATCATATGTGGTGGAACTGTAAAGTGGCCAAAACTTTCTGGAAAAAGATACACTGTATGATAAAGGAAATATTAGCTAGAGATTTTGTCTTTGAACCAGAACTGATGCTATTATCATTTATTAAGAATACAGTTCCACAAGCAGAAGAATACATGGTGATTTATATTATAACTGCGGCAAGGATAGTGTACGCTAAGTACTGGCGTCAGGAGAGGGGTCCGAACCTGAGTGAAGTTATCGAAAAAGTCTTGGATGCCGCCGAAATGGATGTACTTTCAAATATGTTAAGAGGAGAATCTAAAGATGACGCTGTTAGAAACTGGGGCAAGTTTTATGAATGGTACGAGAAAAAAAAATATTTTTATCACTGATAAAACCGAAAAAACTTAAAAATAATTATTATCTAAAAATTATCTAAAAATGATTTGTTGTATTTATAATTTGTTCTGAATTCTATAAAGCAGATAAAAAGTCGTGTAATTGTAATGTAACGATTTAAAGTTAAACACTGTTTGTATTTAAGTTAAGATAGATGCCGCGGACATTCTCCTCAAGGAAGTTTATTCAACTCTACTTATGTAAATAATGTGTATATATTATGTGACAGTAAGTTGATGAAGTGGGTGTATTAATGCCATTGACATTGATACAAAGAAAATAAAAACTATTATGGCAAAAAAAAAAAAAGAATATCCCAGAACCAGAGACGAAGTCATTTTCTACCAAGTAGGGGGCAATGCTGCTTAAGCGTAAGAGCAGGGGTCCCCAACCCCTGGGCTGTGGACCCAAAACCATCCCTGCCCCATGGTCCATGGAAAAATTGTCTTCTACAAAACCGGTCCCTGGAGCCAAAAAAGTTGGGGACTGCTGCCTCAGAGCATGTCTTTGAAGGCAGCTGGTTTGAAGTGCTAGAAAATTGTGAAGGATGCCCTCAGGGATCTTTTGAAGGGTTCCAAGAGATGCAAATTGCCTGGGATCTGGAAACACTCAAGTGTTAACGCCTCCTACATGCACCGTCAGGTCATGGCCTTCTGATAACACCTTACCTCTTTGAGCTATGTATTTTTTTGGTCAGCTTTGAAAGTAACAACTTTTTATTGCTTAGGCTAGGATGTTGGGCATTGTGTTGGGGGAGAGATTGCAGGGCTATTTTAGAAGTGCTTGTGTGTTGGCAGTTATTCCTGGCAATTTCCCAGAAGGGAGCAGACGTGCTTGTGACAATTCAGCGATAAAGCTTCATCTATAATGACTGGCCCTGCCGCTAGGCAAACTAGGCAATTGCCTAGGTCTCCGGTCTTCTAGGGGCACAGAATTGGGTGCTGTAGATAGAAGGTGCTTCTGGCCACCATGTCAGCCTACTTTTCAAAGAGCAAGGCAGGGTCCATAAGCACCTCAAGCTCTTAACCTGCTCTGAAAAAAAGTTAGTCATGGACTAGCAAATTCAGTACCTCTGGAACTTCACCCTTCACAACCAGTTTTACCTCTACCTTGTCTGGATTCAGCTTCAGTTTGCTCTTCCTTAGCCACCTGACCACAGCTGAAAGCACCAGTTCAGAACCAAGATAGTGACCTTAGAAAGCTTGGATAATGAAATGTAGAGCCGGATGCTATCTCAACCCTGAAGCTCCAGACTATCTCATTCAGTGGCCTCATAGTGATGGATGGATGGATGGATGGATGATAGATAGATAGATAGATAGATAGATAGATAGATAGATAGATAGATAGATAGATAGATAGATAGATAGATAGATAGGCTAGGTTAAAGGGACACCTTCTCCCTTTTTCACTAGTGGGAATGCTGGCTGGATCTCGCCCATCACATTTTACCTTATGCTTCATGTATTCCATGCCCCCTTTAACCACCCCCCCCCCTCATCACCTTGCATATTTATGTATGGCATGTATCACAAAAGCTTGCATTAGAATGAAAATGTCTTTACGGCAAGCAAGACACCTGTTCATTTTGGATGCAGCCGACTCGCGCAGCTGCCCTCCTCTGCATTCCACATAAAATTTGAAATGATCCGACAAATTTCTGGCAGCTGTTCTCTAATATTTATTTAATGATTACCATGCACTTGGCATTGGAAATAGATCAGAGGTATGGTATCTTTAATTGTTGGTTAACGAAGCTAGGTTTTCGAATCAGGCGCCGACTACAACAGACGAAAGGTTTGTTTATGTTTTGCAAGAAAACAATACGTTAATGGAGGGTGAGTGGTGAAAATTAGAATGGTTTGTACCACGTTCTACACAATGGCTTGCCACATCCGGCTCTTGCCTTGATGTATCATTTCAGCAGAATATGCCTCAGCTCAGAGAGTGGGCTTATTAAAGATCTGCTAATCGAAGGCCTTTTAAAAGAGAGGGGTGGTTTCAGCGTGCATTTCAACGATGAATTAATCTTCTTGGCAGGATGATTTTCCTTCGCGTAATGGAATGAAATGTACTGAAGAAAGTTTACAAGACCGAAGATTAACAGAATTTGCTTTAAATTGTTTGTGTACTAATAGCCTAGTGGCACGGAGGCAGCCTCTATTTATTGTGGAGCTAATTATCTGACCTGACAGTAATGCGGCGAGGGTGTCTTTACCCGAGCAGTTTAGAATCGCAAAACACTGACGGCTGACTGAGTGCAAAGTTTCCAAAGGAAAATGTCAGTACTTTTCAGGGAATGCAGTGTTTGCTCAGGCTTAATATATGCTTCTATATCAAATAGATCTGGGGCATGCTGCAGAAAGAGGGTTGCCACTCCCCAGGTGAGGCATGGAGTTTTCCCAGAGTTCCAGCTGATCTTTGCTTATATTTGCTTTTGAAGTGTGAGAGATATAAGCAAAGTATTGGTAAGTTGATATGCCTGTCAATATGGGTTTTTTTTAATTAGTAGAATAAGAGTTGTTACCTTTAATAAATGTATTATATGATTATTTTATAGGAAAATGTGGCTTGGGTAAAGCAGTTGCGAAACAGGAGAATTTAGACCGGTTATGCCTGTAAGCTGATACTGAAAGTGTGTTGGAGTATTTTGTGCCTACATTGTGCAAATCAGGACTTATCCTGAAAAGTAAAATTTGAAATATCATACCAATATTTTGAGTGGCTTTTTTGAAGAGACTGATAAGAGGTGTATTTTACACGGAGTGGTTGCTTATTTTCTGCAGCAGGAAAGAGGCAGACCAAGTTGCAGTCATGGGGTAGCTGGTGCGAAATCGGACAGAAACGTCAGGGGGAAAAGAACTCCAATGCCAGAACAAGCCTAGTAGGGAATCTGTTACAGTGTCCCCCTCACCACATTTATGCAAGAGAACAGACCCCAAATCTTTTACAGTTAAGGGTCTACAGTCACTTACTTGTTTCAATATCTTTACATACAGGGGTGAAATTCCAGCAGGAGCTCCTTTGTATATTAGTTCACACACCCCTGATGCAGCCAATCCTCCAAGAGCTTACAAGGCTCTTTTTTGTAAACTCTTGGAGGATTGGCTACATCAGGGGTGTGTGGCTTAATATGGAAATGAGCTCCTGCTAGAATTCTACCCCTGTTTACATGTCTTTGAGATAACCAGGAAAGCCTGGTTCCTATGGTTTGTGCTGTAGAACTTGCTCCTGTGATGTCACTTGGGCTCCTTCAATATATTTGTCCATTGTTCTAGTTTGAAACAGCAAATAATCTTCTGGCATGTTAAAAATCATTGGTTGGCTATAAATTGTGGACTTCATACTGCACTGCCGGTGATAACTTTTGTCACAGAAATATAGCAGGCGATTGGACTTTAAAATGTCAAACTATGATGAAGGACAAAAAGATAATGCGTGATGTGGAATAGCTGAGTCTCTGATTGCAAGTTGTAAAATGAGGATGTCTTGGTTCACTTTCTATATGCTATCACAAGCAGCTTTATGAAATGAACTAGGATCACCATGAATCCCATAAATATATGAACTAAAGTTCAAAATCAGGGCTTTTTTTGTAGCAGTAACTTATTTACATATTAGGTCACACCCCACTGATGTAGCCAATCTTGCTGGAGCTTACAGTAGGCCCTGCACTAAAAGCCCTGTAAGCTCTTGTGTGCTTACAAGGGGTGTGTGGCCTAAAATGCAAAGGAGCTCCTGCTACAAAAAAAGTCCTGGTCAAAATACACACTAATTGACATGTCATAGTAGAGGTGCCCGACCTGACGTAGTCACATTTATGACTGGTGAACTCACCTACAAAGTGTTCAATTGCTCCATTTGGTTCAGGAGCACTGCAAGGGGGGGGGGGGGGCAAAGGGCATTAGGGTTCCCTCCCATGCCATTTGCAAGCAAAAATAGCCATGGAAGGCTGCTTGCCCCTTCTATAAGCTTCACAAGTCCCGGGATAAACACATGGAGCCGGAGGAAAAGGCAAGAAGACCTTCCCCCAGAAACTGTTTCAGCTAACAAAAATAGCACAAGAGAGAAGCCTGAAGTCCCTCCCCCCCTTTCAGGGCTTCCACAGCCAAGTAGATTAAAGGAATACTTTGAAGTCACCCTGATTATGTTATGAGTCAGGTTAGGTGCCTGTGAAACGACTCCCTGAGCCAGTGAGTTGTCCCGCCCCTTTTCAAGTTCCCTCCGTGGCAGACAGAAACCAGTTTTCAGAGGATCCTGCCTGCTGTGAAAAGAACTTGAAGAGAGGTGGAGCAACTCACTGGTCTGGGGCAGTTTGTGTAAATCCAGCAGCAGCCCCGCAGAGAAGAGGAGAGTGAGAGCGGTGTAAGGTTAGTGGGAAATCGGTCAGAGAGTTCCATCTATCCCCTGTGCCTATACCCTACTTCATGGGGTTGTTGTGAGGATAAAATAGAGGAGAGGAGAATGATGTAAGCCATTTGGGGTCCACTGGGGTGAAAGGCAGTGTATAAATGAATGAATTTCAAACACATATGCATAGAGAAAGGGTGGGGTATAAATCTACGAAGAAGAAAAAAAAGAATAATATATACTGTGTCTCCACAGATGGTTCAGTTTAGCAAATTCCTTTCTGAAATTTCACATTGTGTGGGAAATCTTGTAATCCATTTTTGTCTCTGATGATGCAGCCCTCTACTCAGGGGATACAGTCTTGAATGCAGATTCTGGCACATATGTTTAAAGGCAATAGAAGACCGTTGTCATTATTTTGAAAATAATAATCCTTTTTGTAAGACTGAAAGGACTTTACAACCTAATAAAACCTAAAGCCTATAATATTTTTATTTGTAGCTTATTTTCTGTAGGTGCAGTGATCCTGTGAAGTATTAAAATATTTAGAAAAATGGTCATGGTACATTACTCTTTAATGATACATGCTTCTCTGCATGTGCTCTCATACTTCAAAAAATTGAGCACAACGCTTAAATAAAACAAACACTGAATATGTTAAAAGCATTGCAGGTACATGCCTTCAAATGTGTTCCACTGATTATGTATTATAATACGGTATGGATATAGGTGATCTCCTTTCCAAAGCACCTTACCAGATACATCAAATTAATTCAAATTAAGCTTTAATAAGCTGTTCCTCACAGGGAGACACTTTATGGAACCCTCCATGTTTACGGTTGTTAAATGTGGTTATGCCATGATACTTGTTTTCAGAAAACTCGGATGGAAACTTGGAGGAGGGGAATATGTGTAAAGAGTGATCATCAAGAAAAATCAAGATGGGTAGCCGTGTTAGTCTGCCCAGAGCTTTTTTTTTGTAGAAGGAACTGCTTTGCATTTTAGGCCACACATCCCTGACGTATCCAATCCTCTTGAAGCTTACAGTAGGCCCTTTGCTAAGAGTCCTGTAAGTTCTTGGAGGACTGGCTACACCAGGGGTGTGTGGCCTAAGATGCAAAGGAGTCCCTCTGCTACAAAAAAAAAAAAGCCCTTAGTTTGTCTGTGTAGCAGTAGAAAAGAATAAGAGTCCAGTAACACCTTGAAGACTAACAAACTGTGTTGCCGTGTTGGAGCTGCCACAAATGTTGTTTGTCATCAAGCAAAGTGTGAGGGACATGGAGGGTTGCATTCTGTGAAGTGTGAATGAAAGATGTGTTCTCCATTCTGCCCTGCTGCCCCTTCTAAAAGCTGCTTGAGAGGATTGGAGACCCCTGAAGATAGAGAGGAATTTGAAGAAGATGAAGATGAAGAAGATATTGGATTTATATCCCGCCCTCCACTCGGAAGAGTCTCAGAGCAGCTCACAATCTCCTTTACCTTTCTCCCCCACAACAGACACCCTGTGAGGTGGCTGGGGCTGGAGAGGGCTCTCACAGCAGCTGCCCTTTCAAGGACAACCTCTGCCAGAGCTATGGCTAACCCAAGGCCATGCCAGCAGGTGCAAGTGGAGGAGTGGGGAATCAAACCCGGTTCTCCCAGATAACCGTCCAGGCACTTAACCACTACACCAAACTGGCTCTCTTTGGCAGGTAAGACACCTCTCCTCTCTCGTCTGACCTCTTTGGATGGGACAAGAGGTCATCTAGGAGTATGGGGGAGATTTTTGCTGAGGAATTTCTTTCCCCCAAAGGTCAGCCAAGAGAGCCCTGAGGCGCAGAGTGGTAAAGCTGCAGTACTGCAGTCCGAGTTCTCTGCTCACGACCTGAGTTCAATCCCAGCGGAAGCTGAGTTCAGGTAGCCGGCTCAAGGTTGACTCAGCCCTCCATCCTTCCGAGGTCGGTAAAATGAGTACCGAGCTTGAATCGATGTCACCCCCCCGAGTCAGAAACAACTGGTGCTTGCACAGGGGACTACCTTTTTTGAAGGTCAACAAACTCTCAGGAGCAGCAGGGGGAGAGCCGTAGTCAGAGGAAGGAATTAGTTAAAAATTGCCCCCCTCTTTGAAAAATTTAAATGCACAGGGTTTTTTTGTTTTGTTTTGTTTTAAAAAAATATCTGGCTAACTTTAAGACTATGGAAAAATAAGAAATGAATGCAGATCGTCTGATAGGTGGTGAATTCCATAATGTATATAAATCCATTGTTTCCTCTTTTTTCTTTAAAAAAATCAGAATAATTACTAAAAACATTGCACCTGGTAATAGCCAGCTTTCTGATATGTCGTCTTCTAACAGAGCTGTCTTTGCATTCTTTAAATAACCAGATAATGTGACCTCCAGGAGGTCTGTTCTGCGTAAGAGGGAATTTCAATTAATTTTTGCATTTGAATTTCTCCTCGCCAGTAATTATTCCATAACCTTGAGTAATCTATTTCCTGATTGTGCTATTCAGATCATTGTGCTGCTTATCTCCTCAGCAGAGGACAAAAGAGCTGTTTCACGGAATAGTCCTTCTAAGTCCATATCTCCAGCCATCTCACGAAGCAGTGCGAGCTGCTTCATGTGCCTTTACAATTCAGAGATCCATCATTCTGTGAAGCGGGATCCAGGTGCCTGGTTGGCAAACAATAAGCTAAGATAGGGCTATAAACACAGGTTTGCCTGGACTGCAAAAGAAGAGGAAGAAGAAGAAGAAGAAGATGATAACGATGATGATGATATTGAATCTATATCCCACCCTATACTCTGAATCTCAGAGTCTCAGAGCGGCTCACAATTCTTTACCTCCCCCCACACACAACAGACACCCTATGAAGTAGGTGGGGCTGAGAAGGATCTCACAGCAGCTGCCCTTTCAAGGATAACCCCTGTGAGAGCTTTGGCTGACCTAAGGCCATTCCAGCAGCTGCAAGTGGAGGAGTGGGGAATCAAACCTGGTTCTCCCAGATCAGAAGCTTAGCCCTTTAACTTTCTGGGACATTTCACCATGGGCAGATTTGGATGATGGCTAGAAATGAGCCAAACCAAATCTCTGAAGCTTTGGGAGCACCCAGAAGCATCTTTGCTTGGGCTTGGCTAGTAGTGATGGCGATCATAAGTTGGTCCATCACCTCCTCTCACACTGCCATCTGATGGATCTGTGAACTCTTTGGTGGGACCCAGTTGGTGGCAACAGAAGAAGAGGCAATGGGCAAGCTAGCTAGTATCCTTTGTCCTTATAACTGGTGGCTGAGTCTGAGCTATGAATACCTTGCATACTTTAATTTATTTTACTTTATTTGATTTATATCACGCCCTCCTCACCAAAGCAGCCTCAGGGCAGCTCACAACATAAAACCACAACAGACAATTAACATCCACAACAAAGTTATAAAATTTAACATTCAATATTTAAAACAATCAAAACAATGTGGTGCTAGCATCCTTGATGTTATATAATTACAGTGGCAACAGCATTTCTTAAATTTTCCCTGTGGTACAAGGCTCAGGGTCAATTAAAGCCCAACTGGAAGAAAGTGGTCTTATAGGATTTGCAGAACTGGGGGAGGTCCCACAAGGCCCTCACTTCCCTGGCAGTTGGTTCCACCAGTAGGGGGCTGCTATCGAGAAGGCTCTCTCTCTTGTGGTCTTTAGTTTAGCCTCCCTCGGCCCGGGGATTGCTAATAGGTTTTGGAATCCAGATCTAAGTACCCTCCGGGGAATATGTGGGGAGAGACAGTCCCTAAGGTAGGCAGGTCCTAGACCATATAGGACTTTAAAGGTCATAACCAGCACCTTGCAGCGAATCCGGAATACTATTGGCAGCCAGTGCAGTTCTCGCAGTCCCGGCTGTATGTGCTCCCACCTGGGAAGCCCCAATAGCAGCCTGGCTGCCACGTTCTGCACTAGCTGCAGTTTCTGGATTCAAAACAGGGACAGCCCCAAGTAGAGGGCATTACAGTAGTCCAATCTCGAGATGACCATTGCATGGATCACAGTTGCCAGGTCGCTGTGCTCAAGGAAGGGGACCAACCGCCTCACCTGCCTAAGATGGAAAAATGCGTATTTAGCAGTGGCTACTATCTGGGCCTCCATTGTCAAGGCAGGCTCCAGCAGCACCCCTAAGCTTCTGACCTTGTGTGCCATTGCCAGTGGCACACCATCAAATGCTGGTAAGGGGATTTCCTTGCCCAGACTGCTGCGACTCAGGCAAAGGACTTCTGTCTTCACTGGATTCAGCTTCGATCGACTCAGCCTAAGCCATCCTGCCACAGCTTGCAGCACCAGGTCCAGCTTTTCTGGGACAGAGCCAAGCTGGCCATTGATCAGCAGATAGAGCTGGGTGTCATCAGCGTACTGATGGCAGCCCAGCCCATACCTCTAGGCAATCTGAGCAAGGCGGTGCATGTAGATGTTGAACAACATTGAGGAGAGCACCGCCCCCTGAGGCACCCCACAATTAAGTGCGTGCCTTCAGGACGACTCTCCCCCAATCATCACCCTTCATCCCCGACCATCTAGGAAAGAGGAAAGCCATTGCAAGGCCAGCCCCCGAATCCCTGCATCGGCGAGGCAGCAGGTCAGCAACCAATGGTCGACCGTATCAAATGCAGCCAATAGGTCTAACAACATCAGTACCACCGAGCCACCTCGTTCCAGATGCCATTGGAGGTCATCCACCAGGGTGACCAGTACTGTCTCTGTCCCATGACCTGGGTGGAAGCCGGACTGGTGGGGGTCTAGGACAGAAGCATCCTCCAGAAAACTCTGTAGCTGTAGCGCTACTGCCCTCTCAATAATTTTTCCCAAAAAGGGTAAATTCGAGACCAGCTGGTAGTGTGTCAATTCGGCTGGGTCCAGTGTAGGTTTTTTCAAGAGAGGGTGAACCACAGCTTCTTAAAAGGCTTTGGGAAAAGCCCTTCAGAACGGGATCTATTTACGATATCCCATATAGGATATCTAAGCTCCCTCTGGCAAGCTTTAATTAGCCAGGAGGGTCAAGGGTCCAAATCATAGGTTGTTGGGCACACAGTGGAGAAGATTCTATCAACTTCCTTCAGGCTGAGTGTTTCAAAGCGATCCAAACCTAGTCCGAAAGACAGGCACGGGGCCCCGAGTTCACATACTGTTTCAAATGTGGTGAGGAGGTTGTGCCGGAGCGACGAGATCTTATCTGCAAAGAAGTTCACGAAAGCCTCACAGCCAATATCCAATTCCCTACAATTTGGCCTGCCTTGTGGGAGTGTTGTAAGGGTTCGAATTGTGCTAAACAATTGTGCCAGGCACCAAGTTGCAGGCGCAATCTTGGCCGCAAAGTAAGCTTTCTTTGTGGCTTTGACTGCCATCTCATAGGACCTCATAAACTCTCTATAAGATGTTCTAGTCACTTCGTCACAAGTATGCCACCACTGCCTCTCTAGCCATCTGAGCCCTCGTTTCATCTACTGAATTTCTGGGGTAAACCACAGCGCAAGCTTAAAACAAGGGCGCGCAGAGGACACCGAGGTGCGATCTCATCGATGGCCCTGGAGATCTGGCCATGCCAAGACTCCACCAGGTCATCCAGAGAGTTGTCAGGGGGCCAGGGATTCTGTAGAGCCTTTTAGAACCATAGAGCATGAACCACTTGGCTCAGCTTGCCCTTAGGCCATTTTGATAGTCCTGTTTGTCTCTGACTACCTACTTCGATAACCAGAGGCAAAAGACTCACAGTCATATTAACTGGGTTGTTCCAGTCAGGGGAAAATAATTTTAAAAGTATGATGGGAGTAAGGTTTTATTATGACAGTTATAATTCCAGAAGCATTTTAAGATAGATGCTGAGCGGATATAATTGAGTACACCTTCCAGCAATGTCAGTGGTGTGTGGCATATACAAATGAGTTATGCAAATGAGTTACGCTAATGAGCTCTGGTGCCTCCTTTTCTATGTAATGACCCCTGCATATATGCATTTGAGTGAAGAACAGGCAGTATAAGGGGATATGCTGCACTGAATTAGAGCCCTTTGTTTCAGTGGGAAGATGCAATATCACAATAAAGAGCAAGAAGATTCATGGTGGCTCATTTGGAAAAAGTTAAGGGGATGAAAGGTAAGTTGCCAGCTGTGAGCTGGGAAATTCTTGGAAATTTGGGGTGGAGTCTGAGGAAGGCAGGTTTTAGGGAGGAAAAAGAACTCAGCAAGATGTAATGCCATAAAGTCCACCCTCCAAAGCAGCCATTTTCTCTGAGAGAACTGATCTTGGTCATCTGGAGATCAGTAGTAGTAGCAGGAGATCTCCAGATGCCACCTGGAGACTGGAAACTTCTGAAGGGTGGATGAGCAGATGTTATAGAGGGGAAGACAGTTTGGCTCCCATCCCCAGTCAAAGGACCAAATGTTAATAAGAGTTTAGAAAGTTTCTCTTCTCTCTTTCATCAACAGCTCTTCAGCTAGAGGAGTATATTAGCTTGGCCCCAGTGCGTCAATCATACACCCCCCCCCCCTTTTATGATCTCCGTTTCCCACCCGTCCTTAAGTACATCACATGTTGACTGATTTGGATTTCGAGTTTGCGGGGTTTGATTTTATGCGTGACTTAATAAATATTAAATTGTATTATTATTAACATCTGTTCATTAAACATTTAAAAGCTTTATAGAGTTGGAAGGCTGTTTGTGAGAATGATTAGTTTCAGAAGAATTCTAGGACTATTGGCCCACCCCAAGATTTCTGGGCAAACTAGATTTGATGATTAAAAAAAAAAAGGATGCCAGGATCAGTTCACCTTCCAAATGACCTGAATGATTACTTGGGGTGCCATAGGGGCTCAAGATGATGCTAGCTGGACACAGAATGACAGGCAGTAATAGGTCTGGGCCCGACAGTATCTCCCAGAACAGTGCCACTGATACCTTTCTCCAAGGTGGGTTCCAGAAGTAGAAGAAGATGATATTGGATTTATATCCTGCCCTATACCCTGAATCTCAGAGCAGCTTACAATCTCCTTTACCTTCAACAGACACCCTGTGAGGTGGGTGGGGCTGACAACTCCTACAAGGACAACTCCTACAAAAGCTATGGCTGACCCAAGGTCATTCCAGCAGCTGCAAGTGGAGGAGTGGGAAATCAAACCCTGTTCTCCCAGATAAGAGTCCGCACACTTAACCACTACACCAGACTGGATCTAACTGGAAGAACCTGTGGAGCTCATATGATCTGGACAGCAGCGGTATTTGAGGAGACAGAAAATTACCTTGGGTGGCTGTTATCTGGCCTTGACACAAGGTTGCTGCTGAAAATGGCAACCGCACATCTAGCTTCTCAATTTTCTTCCATAGCATATAGTACACAGGGCCAGCCCTAGACTGTCTGGTACCCTAGGCAATGCTAACTTCTGGTGCTCCTCCTGCACTGATAATATCACCAAGTCACATGGAGGGGCACCCAATTCAGAGTCCCCAGAAGGCCTAAGCAATTGCCTAGTTTGCCTAGTGGGAAGGCCAGCCCTGATAGTACAACTTACCAGGGGTCATTTTTAGAAAAATAGGTGGTGGAGCACATCCAGGGATTGTTATGCAGCTGCACCTACTATTCAATGGACAGGGAGGTGGAACTCTCAGAAGGAGGAGGAGGAACTCCCAGAAAGGTTCAGGAGCTGTGCTCCTGTGAGCTCCCACTGAATCTGAGGCCTGCAATTTACACCTTTTTGTGTTACAATGACCTGTGTTTCCCCATCTCCACTACACATACTGATAGTGAAAGCAGGAAAACACAGAAATCTGGTGGCTTAAAACATATCTTACTCTACAGGGGGGAGGGAAAAACTAGACACACGGCTGCCAGTTTTGCCAGCAGCTATGTGTTCACCATTACATCTGGTTTGGTCATTGGTGATGTGAAATCAGATTCAGAGAAGATAGCAGATCAGAAAGGAACCTGAAATATTGAAGCAGAGCAGTGATGGATAGTCTTGAAGAAAGCTCACATTTTGGTTAAGGCTTCTGGCAGTCTCCTTCCAGCAGCGATTCTAAAACATTATAATTCCAAAGACTTATGTGCACCATATGGGAAGTGCTATATCAGACTAAGATACTCCAACATTAGCTACTACCATAAAAAATTCTGAAACATCCGATACAGATCTGGAAAAAAACTTGTTTGTGGAGAAATGGTTTTACTTTTTTGACTATGTACAATCTGAACAAAATACACTGTGTAAATTACAGGACAAGTACTTAACTTTTGCTTTATATTAGATCTATACTCTGCTTGGTATGTTTCATAATATGATGGCTTGTGGGTAGATTCTATGTTTGTTAGTGTTATAGTTGATGTTTGTTAATTTGTATCTTTGTTAATATTTAATTAAAAAAAATTAAACTTAAAAAAAAAAACAAAAAAAAAACACATAGCCTGTTTGCCTGCCTGAATATGTCGGCCCACCCAGCATACTCCCACAGTCAAACTTTTGAGTGTGAAATTTTAGCTACAGCTCTGGAACTGACATCATGTTAGGAACTTATATTTTAATAAACATCCTTATAGTAGCGAAGAGAACATGTGGTGGACACGAGGTGACATACTTCCAGCTTTATTTTATTGTTAAGAAATAATACAAATATATGAGATACACAGACACATATATACATACATACGTATGTATGTATATTAGCCGCCCTGAGCCTGCTCGGCGGGGAGGGCGGGATATAAATCTGATAAATAAATAAAATATGTAAAGGTAGTCCCCTGTGCAAGTACCAGACAGTTTTGACTCTGGAGTGACAATGTTTTCATGGCAGACTTTTTTACAGGGTGGTTTGCCCTTGCCTTCCCCCGTCATCTACACTTTCCCCCCAGCAAGCTGGGTACTCATTTTACCGACCTCGGAAGGATAGAAGGCTGAGTCAACCTCAAGCCAACTATATGAAAACCCAGCTTCCGCTGGGATCAAACTCAGGTCATGAGCAGAGGGCTCCGACTGCAGTTCTGTAGCTTTATCACTCTGTGCCTCGAGGCTCATATATATATATATATATGGTCTAGTCTACATAAAAATACATTTACATTCTTAACATTAGGTTATTGTAAGCATTTTTGGACTTTATTTTATTTATTTATTTATTTATTTATTTATTTATAGTCTTTAAAGCTTTGCAGCCTAACTTTGATCAATATATGCAAAAAATACATTCAATTTTTCTTGAAATTCAGATTCTGGTCTATTATGCAAGTAGGATGTTAACTTTGCCATGATCATATAATCAGAGTACCTTCAAGGGCAGCCTCAAGCAGAATGCAATACAGTAATCTAGTCCACAAGATGTCTGCATTTTTAAATGTTGTACGGAACGGGAATATTGACACTTTGGGCTTTTACTTTCATTGAAGCATTCTGACCTGCCAATCTTCAAAGAGCAATGAGGTCTAAAGAGCAGGGAGGTGATGAATTGCCCATACTGATTTGAATTAACCAGCCAATCCCTTTATCTAACCAGCCAATACTCTTATCACTTTGCAGTGGAGTTAAGTTTAGATTGTAAATGCATTCCTGTAGAATATTAAAACCCAGTGATTCAGTTAATGGAAAATATTCATAGAAAAAGAGTATGTAAAATCTTTGAGCTGTAATGCAATTTCACATTAAAATGAAAATACTGGGAACAGACAGAATCACTTTGCGTGCAAGCCTTCAACCTGGCTATTAGCCATGACTGTTGCTTTTCTCCCAATTCTTCCAGCCAATCTTGCATTCAGATTCTTTCCTTCCGACCTAGTCAAAAGATGCCGGCCTAGATACATACAGGATTTGATTAACGGAAGTGAATTTGAATGTCAGCTCTCCCATTTTGCAAAATCTCAGCACCCTGCAGGGATAGGGCCAGAAGGTGTGATCCTGCCCCCCCCCCTTCATAGCAGAAATATCAGCGCATTTGAGGATCTGAAAGGAGCTTCACTGTGCAAATATGGACTAATTTATGAGATATGGAATTCAATAATACAGATTTCTCCAAGAGATGGTTTAGCAGGTCCAGAGACTAACCATTTTTATATAGCCATAATTCATTCAATCAGTTTTTGACCATCAATCTATTTAAATACATTTATGGTGAACATGTTCAGCAGACGAATGTACTGTTCTTGTTAGCTGAAGTCACTCATGAACCAAGGCTCTGATCTCCTCACTCAGCACTACCTAATGGAAACAGCTGTCCAACAGTGTTGCAGCTGCACAGTAGGTAAAATTCTTTCCTGGGGTCACCAATGGTTGGGTCATGAATGGGGAGGGGCTACAACCAATACTCCCTCTAAGCAGTGGAGTCTTGTGAGCAAAGATTCTACTTTGTGAGCTACTGTCATTAAAGTTGTGAGTTACTGCATATATTAGTGTGCTCTGGGGCCATTTTTCCTTGGCTAAGACAAAAATGTGTGATCCAGAGGCTAAAAAAGCTGTGAGCTAGCTCACACTAACTCATCTTAGAGGGGATACTGGCTACAACTCCCATAGAGCTTTGTGGAAACATCCATGAGATAGAAATCACTTTGCTAACATGGGCTTAAGTGAATATAAAACTGTAAGATTTTTGAAATATGGTATTTCTTTATAAACACTGGATAACTTATTGGTTTGCTCAATCTTTCTTTAAACGATTGGCTGCCAAAAAGCATGCAGCACCATTAGATCCGTGGTGGGGAAGAACTAGGATTCCTATTGGGATGTGTAAGAATGCGCTTGTGAGAAACACTGCCAACTGCTCTGTTTGAATATGTGGGGAAAAAACCCAGCAAACAGGCTCAAACTGCTCACAAGCTCCCAAACCAATTGATGAAAATTGCCCCCCAAAGATGGAATGAAGAGTCAGTCACAATGAATTGGATGAACTAAGGGCCACTTTATTAAATTTTATTCAAAATTGGCAAGGGCTAAACAGCGCAAGCAGCCCGGTCAGGGCCAGGGGTCTCAACAGACACCTCACCTGCCATTTAACAGGCGAGCGCCCAAGCCCCTGGCCAGAGCTGAACATCACAGCTCCAACCAGGCCAGCTCAGCAAGCAGGCAACACCTGGAAAGTCCCCCCCCACGAGCCAGGCAACTCAATGAAAGGACCCTTCCAGGTAAGCCCCAAAGGTTGGTCTGCATTCTCCCACCCCAGGCCGGCAAACCCAAAGGTTGATCCTGACAGACCCCTAACCCCACAAAGGGGGGATGCTTTGTGGCCCTCCCCTAGCCGCATAAGTTCATTAACCACCAAACCTGCCACCCCAAGCCCTTGCCGAAGGTCTCTCAAGAAGAGACAATTACCCTCATCCGAAAGATGAACGCCATCACCCCTATATAGGTGGGCATGATGAATATGAATGTCCGAATGAGGCAAATAATGGCCCAAACCATCATCCAAGGATCTTCGAATTATTTTATTTGCCTTGCAATGGGCCCTATCCATGCCCAAAGGATCCAAAACACCCCGCCAAACAAGGTGAGGGATCATGGCCGACCAAATAATAATAGTTGAAGGCCGTCTCTCCTTGATAGCCCTAAGGTCCTTCCCTGCCTGCAGGGTCAAAGCTGTGCCCTTCATCAGCCCCAGATCATTCCCATTCAGATGTATAACTAAGACCCGGGGCGGAGGATCCACATTCCCCTGGAATAACAGTGGCATCAGGTCAGGCCAATGAAGACCCCGGTACCCCCGCCACTCTATTGTAAACCATTGGCTGAGTCCCAGCTGAGAGCTGACGGAAGTTCTCCGAGCCTGATGTGCAGCCCAAAACCCATAACTGTGTTCACAGATGAGAACTTGGCTCCTCTGGTCAGGAACAATAGCACCTACAAGAAAAAAAAACAATCAACTATCAACTATAAACACAATGCTCCATGTTAAAATGCATGAAGTTAGGGATAGAGCAAGGGGCAAACATATGATTTATAGGCCGCTGAGCAACATCAGCCCAGCTGCTGAATAGTATGCGCAGGGTACCCTAAGGCGGCAGCCGTAGAGGCTGCTCCAATTCTAAAGGAGTGGGTACCAAACCGCACCCCAGACAACCCAAGCTTAGCTAAAGCCCGGGAAGTCACAGCCCAAAACTGATGCTTTGTCAGTGGGCTGCCGTTAAGGTGACAAAACAAAAACCCATCCGTGATACCCCATACTGCCACATAAGCAGCCAAAGCAGAAACAGGACACAACTCTTGCTCAGAGCATGTGCCCAGCTCTTCACCTGTCCCCCTTGCAGCACTGGTCAGTCTTAGAGAGTTGAACGGTAATGACCTCCTTACTCTCCACTAACATCAGGTCCTGTAGCAACAAAGCATTACCAGAAACATCATTTCTGGAGCCTGCCACTAGCTCACTGACTCTAAGTGCCCCCAAAAAGGCAACCAAGGAAGAGGCATGAAACATTGTGGCTTCAAAATAGGATGCACACACTGTGCCCCAAACCCCCTTCAAACTCCGAAGAATCAAAGGAGAAATGGGCTTCCTATCATCAGGATTAGATCCAGCCTCTCTAGCCCAGCCCTCCAGCATCTTACACAAACAAAAGTCTGCAGTTTGTTCCTTATACCCCAATACCTTACTAGCAAAAGCCAGAGCAGACAGGCGTCCCCTAATCGATCGCATGGCCAATCCCTTACCTTTTAAAGAAATACAGTAGTGGAGCAACTGCTCCACTGGCAGGGACCAAACAATGCGATATCCTACCTCTGACCTAAAGTCCTCAAACTGCTGCACAGCGCGTTCGTAAGACTTCCTGGTGCTGGGCGCAATGGCTAGGCCTATCGCTCTGCAGGCCTTGACTCTCAATCAGCCATAGCTCCTGGGGCATTGGTGCCAGCTCGTGATCGGAATCTGGGGCCAGCTGACGAAACCTCTCCATCTGTTTACGAGAGAGAGCATCAACCACCCCATTATTCACCCCAGGAACATGCTTGGCTAAAAACAGTATGTTAGGCCACAGACAATGCAGAGTGAAGGCCCTCACCAATTTCATAACCCATTGAGATTTTGATGAAAGGGAATTAATGACATGGACTGCCATGTTATCACACCAAAAGTGAATTGTGCGGTTGGCCATATGATTCCCCCACAGCCAAACCACAACAAGAATGGGAAAGAACTCAAGAAATGTAAGATCTCGGTTCATACCAGCCTGAACGCATGACTCTGGCCTAGAGTCTGCGCACCAACCCCAAAACCTAAAGACCCAGCAGCATCAGACATAACCTGTAGCTCCACTTCAAGCTTCATGTCTTCCCTCCAAAATGAAATCTCATTAAAGGACTCCAAAAACTCCTGCCATACCAATAGGTCTGCCCTCATGCTGCTGGTAACCCGAGTTCTATGCTGTGGAAGATGTAGACCAGCCATTACATCACAAAGTCCACACAAGAAAGCACGTCCAGGCTGCACAACTTTGCACGCAAAGTTGAGATGCCCTACCACCTGTTGAAGCTCAAGTAAAGTAACCTTTCGCTTAAGAAGGAAAGAATCAACCCACTCTCTCAAATCTGCGACTTTTTCAGTAGGTATTCTGGACATTGTGCCAGAGTGTCCAGCTCAATCCCAAAAAAGTAAGTATTTGCGCTGGACCCTCTGTTTTTTCCTGTGCCAGCTCCATAAAGCCAGACATTAACTTTGCACAATACCCAGTCCCTTCAGCACCCACAAAGAGGTAGTCATCTAAATAACGAACCACTTCCTGTAAACCCACTTTCTCATGAACAGCCCATTCAAGGAACATGCTAAAGCGTTCAAAAGCTGAACATGAGGCAGAGCAACCCATAGGTAGAGCTCTGTCCATATAGAATTGCCCCTCAAAGGAAAAATGCAGAAGCTCGAAGTCAGCCACATGGACAAGGAGAAGGTGAAAGGCAGACTTCATATTGCATTTAGCCATCTCTGCCCCCCTACCTCAGCGTCGCTCAACGCAAACGGCCTGATCAAAGCTGGTATACCTAACAAAGCATAAATGTTCAGGAATGCCATCATTTACTGATGCACCCCTAGGATAGGAGAGATGGTGACTCAGACAAAATTCATCCAGCGCCTTTTTTGGCACCACTCCCAGGGGAGAAACCCGAAGGTTAGACACTGGAGGATTCAGAAATGGGCCCAAAATCCTACCCTCAGCCAACTCTTTGGCAATCTTATTCCTAACTACATGCTGCATACCTCTAACAGAACCAAGGTCCCCAGACCAAAATGTGACCCAAGGACCCTGAAAAGGAATTCTAAAAACCAAACATGAAACCTTTTAACAGATAAGCCCTATCAACCCATTTGGGGTATCTGGCGAGCCACCGCTCAGGAGGTCCCACCTTTATCAGACTGGGCCCCTTTACCGGCTTGGGAATTACCTCCATCTCCACCTTGCTTCTTTTGACCCTTACGTGGTTGGGCTCTGGGGCAGTTGCTATGGAGTGAAAGCCCCCGCACATGGGGCATTTGTGCTTGTACTGGCAAGCCTTCCTATTGCACACTCCTTGAGAACCAAACTCCCAGCAGAGCAAACGGGGTTGAACTGCCTGCCCCGCAGAACTGCTGGAAGAGGATGAAGAAGACACAGATGACCTAGCAACTAAATGACTGCTATCAGAACTGTCACCCAAATTTGGTCGCACAGGGGACATGACTTGGAGCCACAGCTGCTGATGGATACGATCCCATTGAAGGGAGGGGTATAAAGCAGCCCTCATCCTGAATTCTTCGTCATATTGAATCCAAGTGGGCCCATTAAACATGGTATACCCCTTATAAATAATATCCATATACTGGATAAGTGAAGCCACCCTTCAAGGCTGGGTGCATGCTATCACACCAGCATATATGAAAAACCCCGGCAGCCAATTGGCCCAAGTCCGGTCCACTTTGCACTTCTTCATTTTTTCCTTTCCTTTGTCATCTAAATCCTCCTTATCTTTCTTCTCCAACTCACAGAACAGGAGGGGGAAGGTATCTACATATTCCCCTTTTAGAATTTTATCTCTCGTCGCTGGCAATAAATGGTCCCCTAAAGGTAATGCTACTTCCCCAAAAGGTATGGCAGTGAAAGGAACTGCCCCATAAGTGGTGCTCAAGGGGGGAGGAAAGCCCCCATCATGGGACCTGACATGCCCTGTTGTCCAGTTGTTAGCCATGGCCCATAAGGGCCAAACTGCCCAGATGGCCAGGACCAGCCTTGCTGTGCACCCATGCCAGGGGAGGGGGAAACACTTGATGCCCCTGTAGCAGCACTCGATGTAGCCGGCGCAGCCAGGCCCCAAAGTCCCCATGGCCAAGCCTGCCTAGTGTGCAACTGTGTATTGGTATCAGCCTTACCCATAGCTCCAGTTGGTACTAGCACAGATCCCCCTCCGATGTCCATAAGCGATGGCCCTGCAGCCCCTTCTGAGCCACTGGAACCCATGATTCCTCCACTGATGCTACCAGCCGACTTGCCCTCAAGGATAGACAGCCTGGTTAAATGAAGCTTGAAATGAAGTTTTAGAATTTTTCTGCAAACCAGAACCCAAATCCTGTGAGGAAGGCATCCTAGAAGCCTGCTCAAGTGCCTTAAGCCTTTGCAAAATTGCAACATTGACCACATCATCCCCCTCCTCATCCAAAGAGGATAAAGGGGAAGGTGGCCTTTTAGGCGGAATTTTAGCAGCTTTAGGCAAAGGGATTTTTCCCTTAGACCTGCCCGTTCCTTTTTCCCAGTCATTTTAAACACCCAAGATTATACTAAAATGGCCACTGATCCCCAGCACCCAAAATGGCCGACTCCTCCTACAGAAATAAAGCCCACAGGGAAGCTCAATGCAATTGGAATTAAAATGCCCCCCTCTCTGTAGCACCTAAAATAGCCGCCTTCTTTCCCAAAAACAACAACCCAAAAGGGAACTTAAAATGGATGCTGCCTCCCTGCTACCCACAGCTGAAAAAGTCCCATTCAGAAAGGGCCTTTCACATCACCCACTACCTGATCCTAAATCAGCTCCCTAAGAAAGGAACAAATTTGCATCCACCCCACCACAAAATTGCCCAGTAAAAGAGGCGAGGTAAAGGGGGGGGGGTGTAAAACCAGCCGTATAATGATGCTGCCGCAACAGTGTGGAGAGTAGACTACCACATGACCACCAGAGTCCTACCAGCAGCACTAAACACCCAGAAAAACGCCTCAATCACTACCAAGCCTGCTGCCTTATCAGCGACCCAATCTTTGATGAGACGCCTGAAGGCCTGGAGGCAAGGGAAACTGAAAAGAAGGAAGAGCAAACGCTCTCCCAGCATTATCAGGCACCCGCTCTCCCCCGAACGTGCTAAACGTTGCTATAAAAGAGCGGAGGGAAACTGACATGACCAGAGCCAGCAGCCAGAAAGACGCTCCTCTCCCATCCGATCAGCCCCTGACCCCTGCCCAAACGCAACTGACATGATCAAAGCAGGAGCAAGCCAAAAGCACTCCTGCTCAGCCCGATCCTGCGATGGCAACTGGGACAGGCAGGGAGAGCACACTGCTATCTCAGTCAGCTCTGCCCCCAAGCCCGAGCCCAGCAGGCTGTCAATCTTCCCCTCCTCCAACAAAAGGGCGGCAAACGTGTCCCTCCGACCTTACAGCATAGATGCAGGCCGGTTGGGACAAAATCAGTTCACTGCTAGCAACCAGCAAGCTATACATGAGCTGAATCGCTGAGCGTTTGAGCACTAAAATAGGCACTGTCGTTTGTGAGCAGGAAGTTGCAACAAAAGCATAAGGGAGATGTATGAGAGAGGGGAGCTATCTTTTTTGCCCATTACAAAGCAAATTTGACTCTTCCAATCCATCGGACACTGCCCTCTCCTAGCTGAGACACCCGGTTTTTCTGTGTTCTCATTTTTCTTCACTTGTGTGTTTTTGTTGCTTCATAGTGGGGGGGGGGGGAGGTTCTGTCCTGCATGTATTTTGCCCCCTCTACTGGTCAATTCAATATTGCATTACCTTATGTCTGGCATATCCCCCTGCAAATTTAAACTGCAGGCTTGTATGCTGAATAGAAAGTGTTGTAATATCTAATTATCCACTAGAAGAACCAAAACATGTGCAGAATAGAAAATAGCCACAAAGAAACAGAACTTACAAATGAGGAAAATTAGTATGTGGAAAAGCCCAATAGAGAGCCAGTTTGGTGTAGTGGTTAAGTATGTTGACTCTTATCTGGGAGAACCGGGTTTGATTCCCCACTCCTCCAGTTGCAGCTGCTGGAATGGTCTTGGGTCAGCCATAGCTCTCACAGAGGTTGTCCTTGAAAGGGCAGCTTCTGTCAGAGCTCTCTCAGCCCCATCTACCTCACAGGGTATCTGTTGTGGGGGAAGAAGGTAAAGGAAATTGTAAGCCGCTCTGAGTCTCTGATTCAGAGAGAAGGGCGGGGTATAAATCTACAGTCGTCGTCTTTAATATCAAATGGCCCTGATTTAAAGGAACAATAGTATAGCAATTTTTTAACATCTTTAAGGTAGAAGGGGGGGGGGGAAGTGATTGTTTCATAACATGCAAGGTTAACAGTTATCCTAAGCAATATCTAAACATATCCATCACATTTTCATAGCACTTTTCATATTTCTAAGACCTCACACTGTCCACAAATCGTGCATATTTTAGGGTGTATAAGCCATTGTATCAGTCTTGGAAGCTTCATAATGAGGTGAATGAAAATCTAGGAAGCCTCAATGTAACCGATATCTTGTAGGAAAATATTGGCAAGATGGATATAAAGACACATGCTGTAATTATATAACTTTGTCTTTCATATAATCAACTATTTATCCTTTCCTTTGTTTGTGCATTTCTGTAGGTGTGTGTGTGTGTGCTGTAATGACTGGAGACTGAACCTTCTGTATGCAAAACACAAACTTTACTATTAAACGGTGTCCCTTCCTCAAATATTATATGTGATCTACAATATGAGAAAGAATTTGTAATGGACTTGGAGGAAACAAAATGTTATTGGAGATTAAATAAAACAGCATTTTCATGCTTGAATCCTTTCATCCTTGTTTCAGGCTATCTATTTGAAGTCTGGCTGCTGTTAATGCCTAAGAGATGAGATACATTTATATGGCAAATGAGTATTCTGTCCAACGTCAATCTTACATTCATATGACAAACTTGCTGAAGCAAGAACTGCTTTAAGCTTTATGTGTCAACACTCATATAGTTTCTGGAAACATATAAAGCATAAAGCACCAAAATTAAATTTGAATTTTTAAAAGGGAAAAAAAGGGATAAAGAGGTGAGAGGGGGCAGACTGTACAATTATTGGCTTACGATGTTGATGTTGTACCAAAACTGAATTTTACTCCATAGGCTTTGCTTTGAAACATTTAATACGTGCAAGCACTGTGTACTGAAATAGTGGGGTTTTTTTTTTTCAAAGTTAAAAGATGATGCCAGATGGTCTTTTCACATCCAGTAGATTGATCAGAAGCTCTTATGGAGAAAAATATCCAGACCATTAGCAACTAAAGGAGGTGGCCCATTAAAGCGAAAAACCGTTGCTGAAAACCTGCTTATGGAACAGCCCAAACTACACAGCGGTATCGATCAAATGTGAAACCCACTGGATGGCTTGAGATTTAAAAGATATTTATTGCTAGTTAAATGTTGGCGGATCATAGGGCACGCCGTATTAATTTTTTAGTAGTTGCATAAGCTGTCAATATGTCAATGCTATTTCATTTGTGGCAGTTGGTCACATAAGCCCTTCCCAAAGGGAGGGGGGTAGGAACCGGATTAATTTACCCGTATCCTTGCATATTCTTGAAACAGACTTGCTGAGACTTCAGCCTGCTCTTTCTTCTGCAGTGTATGTATTTCCTCCCACCATCACTCCCCCTTTTATATGTATTTTGCTTTGAAAATACGCAGCAACTGACTGCAAACATCCAAAAGATGGAAGCGAACTTTAAAGATGGAACACATCAAAACAGCCTTTCAGGTCAGTGGACATGATTCTGCCACAGTGAAACACTTTAAGTCTTCCTGGCAGGGCTTTTTTTGTAGCAGGAACTGCTTTGCATATTAGGCCACACACCCCTGATGTAGCCAATCCTCCTGGGGCTTACAGTAGGCCCTGTACTAAGAGCCCTGTGAGCTCTCGGAGAATTGGCTACTTTAGGTGTGTGTGGCCTAATATGCAAAGGAGTTCCTGCTACAATAAAAACCCTGCTTGTTGGCATAACTGGGAGGTAGTAAGACACAGGCTTAACTTCCCCAATGAAATCATGTTTGCTTAAATTTGGCTGGAGACCGATACTCCTAACTGTGGAGTCTTGTGGGCAAACATTCTACTTTGTGAGCTACTGGTGTTAAATCTGTGAACTACTGCATAAATTAGTTTGCTCTGGGACCATTTTTCCTGACCTGTGTGAGGCTAAAAAACTGTGAGCTAGCTCACACTAACTCAGCTTAGAGGGAACATGCTGAAAAGTCTCCAGGGGTGCGGTCACACGTACCATTAAAAGCGGGTGTGTAGCGCTCAAAACTGAACCGCTGAATATTGATTTGATGCAGGGCAGTTCAGACGAGCATCCAAGAATGTGATTCATTCTGTTGTTGCGCGATCAGACATCCAATACTATCATGCTCTTTTCTTGGAGCATGCATAATCAGGTGCTGATTTCTGGGGGGGGGGGGGGGGTGGTCCATTGAACATGTGCCAAACTGTTTGGAGCTGGGAAATCAAACGTTGCTTCAGAGGCAGGGGGGAAGGGGGAAAGTTTCCGGAATTAACGTTGCAGATTTAAACCAAGGAACTGCCAGGGATTACTTTCCTAGAAATTGGCAGTGACAATGATATCTGGAAATCCTCCACATTGAAAAAAAATATTTTTTTTTCCTGTTCTGAATAGTGGGATAACGTTTCCCCCCGCCCCTCTGATCCTGTGTTGATTGGAGAAGCAGAAGCGTCACCTCAGATTCCCGGATGATCTGGCAATGCGCATGTCTGCTGGGGCTTTTTTTTTTTTTTTTTAAAGGTGGGAGGCAGTATTGCATGTGAGCTGTCCAAACAACAAAAAGCTGATTTTGTGCCGCTGTTTTGAAAAAGGGCTGGACTTTCTGTGCTGTCAAATTAATGCGCCATTCAGGCGTAGCAAGCCTGGATGACCCTGGATGACGCTCGATTGCTAGATGTGGATGTCTGAATGAACACATTTAATCCTTCAGCTAGACAGAGCTCTGTCGCCACTAATGGTACGTCTGACTGCACCCCAGTAGATCCTTGGCTTTGGTGACTATGCAGGAAGAGCAATATCTGACAGCATTTCTCCACATGATCTTTTGAAGCAGGTTTGGTTTCTGTTGGTGGGGGAGCTCATGAGAAGAAGGAGGAGGAGAGGCAGCATGCCACTTAGAGTTTGATAGATCAAAAAGACTACCTTGAATTGGCGCAGCCCAGCAAGAAGGGAGATGTAGCCACTTTTTCTGAAAATAATTTGTTGTACCCTTTGACTTGCCTCAGCAAGGAATTTGTAGAGAGAGATCTTCCCTATTTTTCCTGTGATCCCTCCTTACAAATCTAGTACTGGAGGTTGGAGAACTTCATGGACAAAAAAGTCATGCAGCACAAATGGCTGCAAAAAAGGAGGAGGCGGATGGAGGAATCATTGTCATCTCCCATCCACTAGTGGAGAGTTTCCCATGTCAACCTTCCTCTGCTTCTGCACAGGCCCGTAGCTACAGTGGGGCCTGGGAGGAGCCAGTCCCATTTCTTTAACCCCCTCCTTCAAAATATATGGCCCCTCCACTGGTTGCCCTCTTTGCTCACCACCATTCTAAACAAGTAGCAGCATTGCTGCAGGTCTTTTTGCTTTTTTCTCTCGCCTTCCCTAACACACATTGCAGATAGGGCTGCCAAGCCTCAGGTCCGAGCGGGGGTTCTCCTGCCCGGGAGATTCACAATCCATCGGCCCACACTGGGCCAGCGGAGGAAACCTCCCCCAATGTCGCTGGCACAATGATGTCACCTGGAAGTGACATCATAAAATAGTGGCACCCATGCGGGGCCACTTTAGGCATTTCCGGGGAAACTCTACGGTTTTCTTGGATGCTCTAGCTATTTGGGAGGTAAAAACTCTATGGTGCATAGGTACCATAGAGTTTTTACCTCCCGGATGGTTAGATTGTCTGGGAAAACAATAGAGTTTTCCTGAAAATGCATAGAATGTCCCTGCATGGGCACCGCCATTTTGATGATGTCACTTCTGGGTGACATCATCGTATCATGTGCGCTCCACACGTGAGAGAGAGTCCCCCGCTGCGGGAAGCTGAGGACTTGGCAACCCTACTTGCAGAGGAAAGGGGAGGGGGATAAAGTCAAGAGGGGTTAAAAGGGGTAAATACACTGAGATGAGGAGGCATGTGAGGAGGAAACTGAAAGGAAAGGTACATACGGTCAAAACCCTTGGGGAAGCTTGGATGCTATTTAAAACTATAATCCTAGAAGCTCAGATAAAATACATACCACAAGTTAGGAAAGGCACAAACAGGCATAAGAAAACGCCTGCGTGGTTAACAAACAAAGTAATGGAAGCTGTAAAAGGTAAGAAGGACTCCTTTAAGCGGTGGAAAACCAGTCCAAGTGAGATTAGTAAAAGGGAACACAGGCTGTGGCAAATCAAATGCAAGACTGTGATCAGGCAGGCAAAAAGGGACTATGAGGAGCATATTGCAAAAAACATAAAGACCAACAATAAAACTTTCTTCAAATATATTAGAAGTAGGAAACCAGCCTGGGAGGCAGTGGGGCCCTTGGATGACCATGGGGTAAAAGGATTACTGAAGGAGGATAGGGAAATGGCTGAGAAGCTAAATGAATTTTTTGCCTCTATCTTCACTGTGGAAGATGAGAACTTTTTGCCCGCCCCAGAACCACTAATTTTGGAAGGGGTATTGAAAGACCTGAGTCAGATTGAGGTGACAAAAGAGGAGGTCCTACAACTGATAGACAAATTAAAAACTAATAAGTCACCGGGTCCGGATGGCATACATCCGAGAGTTCTGAAAAAAACTCAAAGTTGAACTTGTGGATCTTCTAACAAAAATCTGTAATCTTTCATTAAAATCTGCCTCCGTTCCTGAGGACTGGAAGGTAGCAAATGTCACCCCCATCTTTAAAAAAGGTTCCAGAGGAGACCCGGGAAATTACAGGCCAGTCAGTCTGACTTCAATACCGGGAAAGTTGGTAGAAACCATTATCAAGGACAGAATGAGTAGGCACATTGATGAACACGGGTTATTGAGGAAGACTCAGCATGGGTTCTGCAAGGGAAGATCTTGCCTCACTAACCTGTTACATTTCTTTGAGGGGGTGAACAAACATGTGGACAAAGGAGACCCAATAGATGTTGTTTACCTTGACTTCCAGAAAGCTTTTGATAAAGTTCCTCATCAAAGGCTCCTTAGAAAGCTTGAGAGTCATGGAGTAAAAGGACAGGTCCTCTTGTGGATCAAAAACTGGCTGAGTAATAGGAAGCAGAGAGTGAGTATAAATGGGCAGTCTTCGCAGTGGAGGACGGTAAGCAGTGGGGTGCCGCATGGCTCGGTACTGGGTCCCATGCTCTTTAACTTGTTCATAAATGATTTAGAGTTGGGAGTGAGCAGTGAAGTGGCCAAGTTTGCGGATGACACTAAATTGTTCAGGGTGGTGAGAACCAGAGAGGATTGTGAGGAACTCCAAAGGGATCTGTTGAGGCTGGGTGAGAGGGCGTCAACGTGGCAGATGCGGTTCAATGTGGCCAAGTGCAAAGTAATGCACAGTGGGGCCAAGAATCCCAGCTAAAAATACAAGTTGATGGGGTGTGAACTGGCAGAGACTGACCAAGAGAGAGATCTTGGGGTCATGGTAGATAACTCACTGAAAATGTCAAGACAGTGTGCGATTGCAATAAAAAAGGCCAATGCCATGCTGGGAATTATTAGGAAGGGAATTGAAAACAAATCAGCCAGTATCATAATGCCCCTGTATAAATCGATGGTGCGGTCTCATTTGGAGTACTGTGTGCAGTTCTGGTCGCTGCACCTCAAAAAGGATATTATAGCACTGGAGAAAGTCCAGAGAAGGGCAACTAGAATGATTAAAGGGCTGGAGCACTTTCCCTATGAAGAAAGGTTGAAACGCTTGGGACTCTTTAGCTTGGAGAAATGTCGACTGCGGGGTGACATGATAGAGGTTTACAAGATAATGCATGGGATGGAGAAAGTAGAGAAAGAAGTACTTTTCTCCCTTTCTCACAATACAAGAACTCGTGGGCATTCGATGAAATTGCTGAGCAGACAGGTTAAAACGGATAAAAGGAAGTACTTCTTCACCCAAAGGGTGATTAACATGTGGAATTCACTGCCACAGGAGGTGGTGGCGGACACAAGTATAGCCACCTTCAAGAAGGGTTTAGATAAAAATATGGAGCACAGGTCCATCAGTGGCTATTAGCCACAGTGTATGTGTGTATATAAAATTTTTTGCCACTGTGTGACACAGAGTGTTGGACTTGATGGGCCGTTGGCCTGATCCAACATGGCTTCTCTTATGTTCTTAAGAGGTCTCTGGCTCTCAGAGAGAGGGGCACATAAGAAGGGTGGGGGGAGCAGAGCTGCTGTGACTGCCGAGGTGAAGGGGGGTTAGCTTGTGAAACTCAAGGCAGCCTACAGTGCTGAGAGCCCTGGGCTGTCAAACCGGGTGGTTTTACCCCACCCCCCACCCCCCAACAACAAATCCTGTTGTGGGCCCTGCCAAACATGAAATCCTAGCTACGGTCCTGCTTGTGCATGAAACAGTTGGTGATTGAACTTGATTAGCATTGTGCCACTGGGCATTTTGTTTACAACAGTTCCCCAAACCTGAGTTTTTGGGGATCACAAAGTGGCTACTTAAGGAAAAGTAACATCCAAGTGGGCAGCCGTCTTGGTCTGAAGCAGTAGAACAAAGTAGGAGTCAAGTGCACCTTTAAGACCAACAAAGTTTTATTCAGAATGCAAGATTCCGTGTGCTCCAAACACACTTCATCAGATGAAGAATCAGGTACAGTGGGCAGAGCGACATATAGCTGGTAGGCAGTGGTTTAGAATGCAAAATGGTACAAATTTAAGATCCAATGACAGAATAGTAAAATTAACAAATTCAGCAAAACTTTGATCTGGGTGGCATGAGTATTAGAAATCAGTTCAGTTCATACCTTTATTGGCATAAGAGCAATAATGATTCACAATCAAAAGTAGGTACAAAGGTCTGAAATATAGTAAGAACAATACATAAACAATCAATTAAAATAGCAGCCAATAATACTAATTAAAAGTAGACACCCAGCAATTAAAATATAGTATGCCTAGATTTAATTTTATAGGCTTCTATAAGAAGTTCGCAACACATATAGTAATATTGGGATTAACATCTTCTGTTGATGTGAAGGCATTTAAATGCACCAAAGTAAAAGTCCAACAATGGAATGGGGAGTCTAAATTAAAAATAAATGGGGTATCTTCCCATGTCTTTGGGGTATACCTAGATTGGCTGCAGAGCAAACAGGGGAATGTGAGGGGAACACTTTGGTATTCGTGATCCATAAACCTTAGTTGGATTGTTTTTAAGATATATAATTCGTCACATAAGAAAAGAGTGTCCACCTCAATACCAAGTTTTTGTAGTTTGTGGGTAAATGTAGAGAGTCAAATAATGCTAAGCCTGTCTTTCATCAGGTAGTATAATAAACTTCCTGAATCTGTTCTGAAATGAATTTTTAACCAGAATTTAAAAGCCATAATCCAGCCTCTGGTTTCTAGAAGGTGTAAACCTAGCTCCGCAAAAATGGATGAGAAGGGTACACATTTGGGAGCACCTAAAATCTGATGGCAGAATGATGCACATCCTCGTTTAAAACAATTCATTATACTGTAATATATTGTAATAACACATTCTCATTTGTTATTAAAAATTAATACATATACATTACATTTTCTCCATCCCTCCCCCCTTTTGGTGACCCCCGGCAGTGTATTTTATTTAAGTTGTTAAAAAAGGTAATAAACTCTATTAAAGAATCTTACTTCACAAAAAAAGAACATCCAAGATAAAGAAAGAAAAAGGAAAGAAAAAACCATAGGTTATAATTATAATCCATCTTCATAGTAGTCCTTCAGTCATTAACCAAGAAAGAAAAAAAAACAAAAATGATATATTCCAATAGTCTCACTTTTTTACTATAATCCATTTAAAGTTTCTTTAGAGATTAACCATTGTCAAAAATCGTCAAATATCCTTTAAAATTCCATTGGTTTTCAACATATTTTTGGAACTTTCCCCACTCATTTTTAAACTTCTCTAAATCTTGTTCTTTTAGGATTCTTGTAAACTTATCCATTTCACTCCAATGCATCACTTTTAAAATCCACTCCCACCTTTCTGATACTTTGTCTTGTTTCCACATCTGCGCATATAATGTCCATGCAGCTGAAAGCATATACCAAATTATCGTTTTGTCCTGTTTTGAAAATGTTTCCATTTGTAATCCCAACAAAAAAATGTCTGGTGCCTTCTTGATATTATATCCCAAAATTTTTGAAATTTTCATATGCCACCTATAAAACATTTTAAAAATTTTCTTGAATGTTATAACATGTAGATATTTTCATAGAGTTCTTCCATAAGTATTCCCATGACTCCATCTGTATTTCTTTATTTATATTTATCATCCATTTTATCATTTGAGATTTAACTACTTCATCTTCCATAGACCATTTCAATAATAGTTTATATGTCCTTGAAATCAACTTTTCATTTTCGCCAAACAGCATTCTCTCCAGTTCTGTTTGTTCTTGTCTTATTCCATCATTCTTGATGTCCTGTTCAAGCAAACTCTTTATTTGTTGCAATTGAAACCAATTATATTTATATTGAATTTGTTCAGCCGATTTAATTCCACCTTTCCTCCTTGAATTTTTAAAAGCTGTTTATATGATAGCCACTTCTCTTCTTTAATATCTGAATACAATTTTATTACTTCTGTTGGCACAATCCAAAGCGGTTTCCTCTCATCTCCATATCTTTTATATTTTGACCAAATGTTTAACAAATTACTTTTTATATAATGATGAGGAAAAAAGCCATCCATCTTATTTTTCCCATAATACATATAAGCATGCCATCCAAAAACATTTCCATGACCTTCTAATACTAGTAATTTTCTATTTAGTAATGTCATCCATTCCTTAATCCACACCAGGCATACTGCATCATGATACAACTTTAAATTAGGCAATTGAAATCTACCCCTTTCTTTCGCATCAGTCAAGATTTTCATTTTGATTCTTGTTTTTTTCCCAGCCCATACAAATTCCAAAAGTTTCCTTTGCCATTTATTGCATTGTTTATTATTTTTCACTATTGGAATTGTTTGAAACAGGAACATAATTCTCGGTAAGACATTCATCTTAATTGCAGAAATTCTGCCCAGCACAGACAAATTCAACTTATTCCATTTTATCAAGTCTCCATCGATCTTACGCCAGAGTTTCTCATAATTATTTTTGTACAAATCATATTTTTTTGTTGTTATTTCCACACCTAAATATTTTACTTTGGAGGTAACTTCGCATTCTGTTAACCTCTGTAGTTCTTCCTGTTTGCTCTTTGACATATTTTTGCACAAAATTTTCGATTTTTCTTTATTTATATAGAAGCCTGCCAATTCTCCATATTCTTGTATCTTACGAAGCAACAATGGTGTTACATGAGTGGGATTTTCATTTATAAACATTACATCATCTGCAAATGCTTTGTACTTATAAGAAAAACCTCTCGATTTCAGTCCCTCTGTCTCTTTATCTTCTTGAATTTGCATTAGCAAAACCTCTAAAGTCATTATAAATATCAGTAGAGATAGAGGGCAACCTTGTCTTGTTCCTTTATTATCATTTTTTCTGTTAGATTTGCATTAATACAGAGCCTTGCTTGTTGTTTAGAATATATCGCCTTTACCATTCTTATAAAATCTTCTCCCAATCTCAGTTTCTCCATTACTACAAACATAAAGTCCCAATGCACATTATCAAATGCTTTCTCTGTGTCTACAAAGAATAATGATACTTCTTTTTCAGGATGTTTCTCATAATATTCAATAATAACTGTTCTGATATTATCTCTAATTTGTCTCCTGGGAAGAAATCCTGCTTGCTCTTCTTTAATAAAACTGTTCAAATGCTGTTTAAGGCATTCTGCCAGAATTCTTGCATATATTTTATAGTCATTATTAAGTAATGAAATTGGTCTATAATTTTTTACATTTGTAGCATCTCTGTCTTCTTTTGGTATCAACAAAATTACTGCTTCTTTCCATGTGTTAGGAATTTTCCCATCTGTTCTTATAATATTCATCAATTTCTGAAGTTTTGGTAGTAGCACCTCCACAAAAACTTTATAAAATTTTGCTGTAAAGCCATCTGGACTGGGTGCTTTCCCTGACTTCATTGAATTAATCGCCTTCTCTATTTCTCCTCTTTCAATTGGTTTATTCAGCACCTTCTCCATATTTTCTGTTAAGGGATTTACCTTAATTTTCTGTAGCTACACATCAATTTTTTTTCTATCCACACTTTGACTTTTAAATAGCTTGGCATAGTATTTATAAAATTCCCTTTTAATTCCTTCATGATCAACAATGTCCTTACCTCCCAACACGATTTTACTAATTACTTTATTCTCCCTTCTTTTTTTCATTTGCCAAACCAGATATTTTCCAGGTTTATTAGCTCCTTCAAAAGATTTCTGTTGGAGTCTTTTTAAATTCCATTCCACTTCTTTATTCAGCAAATGTCTCAATTGGCTTTGCAATATTGTAATCTCTCTTATAATTTTCTTTTTCCCAGGTCGCTTTTTAAGCTCCTTCTCTTTTTTTCCAATTTCTTTTTGAATGTCCATCATTTGCTTATTTTTGGCTCTTTTATCTTTATTATTCAATGTAATTAAAATGCCCCTCATTACCGCTTTATAGGCATCCCACATGATTTGGAATTGAGTGTCCTCATTTTCATTTATTTGGAAGAAGCATTTAGTTTCCTTTTCCAGAGACACCACTATCTCCTGTTTCTGTAGCAAATCCTCATTTATCCGCCATCTTGAAGTCTTTTTTGCTGATTTTGCAGACCTCATTATTGGATTGTGGTCTGCCCCTATTTTAGGAAGTATCTCTATTTTCTTCGTTAATAGTCCAAGATCTTTTGTAGTGCATATCATATCAATTCTCGAAAAAGAATTATGCCTTGCTGAAAAATAAGTGTAGTCCCATTCTTTGGGTTTAGTTCCCTCCAAATGTCTTCTAGACTCTCTTGTTTTACCAGCTCAAAAAATGACTTTAGTAATTTTCCTTCATTGTTTTTTTTTTCCATATTTGTCCAAAATATTTTTAACTGTCCCGTTAAAATCTCCCATTATTATCTCCCGTTTGGGGCATATAGTCCCAACAACAAAGTTATTTTGTAGTTTAGCGTCACTTCCACCGCAATATATCTGCCATTATCATCTTTAAAAAATAATTTTGGGTCTAATTGTTGCTTGATATAAAAAACAACCCCCTTTTTTTCTCCTTGGCCAATGAACAAAATTCCATCCCAAGTTGTTTGTTCCACAAAAATTTATAATCCGTTAGTTTGATATGTACTTCTTGCAGGCAAATTATGTTATATTTTTGTTTCCCAATCCAGTGAAAAGTTGCCCTTCTTTTTTGCGGTGAATTTAGTCCATTTATATTCCAAGGTATTAATTTGTAATCTATAATGGTTTTTATTCTTGATCTGGTCCCCCAAATTCCTTATGATCCCCCCAAAACTTTGTCATTTTCTGGGTATTTGTAATGGTAAATCTCCATCCTTTGTACTCAAAAATCAAAATCCTGGTTTTTTCAAAGAGCTGGCACCTATGTAAATGGTGCATTGGTTCAGAAGAAATTGAACATTAAAGCTTACAAGTATTTGGGAATTACCTTTAACTACAATCTTAGATGGCCAATGCATTGTAATAAAACTGTAAGTCTAGTAAGATGTTCTCTGGCTCAAACTAAAAAGTTCTAATTTTTAGGAGGTAACCAGCTCATTCCAGCAACTCTGAAAATTTACAATGCTAAAATCCTCCCTCAGTTGCTATATGGAATACCTTTGTGGATTGGAGCCTTTAGTCCCTGCGTGGAGAATGGGCAATCATCGAGGGCTTCCGTGTTTTGGTCATGGTGGATTGAGCTGCTTCTCAGCAGAGGAGCAGACCAGAGCCTCTGTTCTGGGCAGAGAACATGATTGCAACACCTACTGCCTACTTCTTCCAGGCAGGGAGAAGGTCAAGATATGCATATTAAGTTCTGAGGGCATTTACTTTGTCTGACGAGGTACTCCAGTGGGGTTCCTTTTTGGCTTTGAAGAGTCCCCGGAGAAGAACTGCATTCAATCATCTACAGAAGATTTCTGAGGTCATTATGTTGACTTAAATTCACCAAGATTCAAAGCTTCTTTTGGACTGATTAACATCTATCTTCGAAAAGAGCAGTGTGCAGAAGGATATTGGCATTGAAGGTAAAAGATCTATATCTATCACTCCGGGACTAATATAAGACTAATTTATAATAAAAACAAAGGTCTGGATCCAATTATATCATCTTAAACTAAGGAAGATAAAGGAGGGGGTAATATTGAGATTGGTGAAATTGGAGGAATAAGATTAAAAGAGGAAAAACAATTATTGTTTTGAATACCGTTGGTTGAGAGCAGACAACCCCCTCCAAAGAGAACTGCTGACTTGGTGAAGACGACACAGGAAATGGCATCATAGAAATAATGTGAGACTTCTTAACCATTAAAAATGAGACTTTGTGGCAAGAAAGGAAGGAAGAAGCCATTAAAAAAAGGGAGAACAGCAAACCTCCCAGCCCTCTCTAGGACTTTAAATCATAGAGAAGTATTGGCAGCAATTAAAAGGTCAAAATTTTAAAAATTAAGTAAAAGAAAATGGGACTTTTAAAAATAGTGGAGCCGGCAGATATTTGAAGGAATAATTTTTAAAAAAAATTAATATCTGGACTTAGGAGCATAAGGGAACGGTGATTTGGGGCTCATATAAAAGGGCATGGTCCAATCTATAAGACTGTGTATTTGAAAATTGAATTTGAGAGGTCAGCTTTGGAGCCTATTTAAGCAATGGGCCAATAGTGATGTCTGTGCAAAAATCAGCAACAAAGCAGATTCGAACGAGGGTTGGGTCACTTGAAGAAGCAAAAATGGCCAAATGGCAGGAGGCAATGGATGCTATGGAAGCAAGATTAGTAAAGATAATAAAGGAGTCAAGAATAAAAAGAAATAAAGAAATAAAAAAGACATTGAGCCCAGTGCAGAAGAGGTTAAAAAAGAAATTAAAAAAGAAATTGAAGATCTTAGAAAAGATTCTCAAGCAGCGATAAAGAAAGTTCAAGAGGTGGAAGAAAAGGTGAAAGACCAAGGTACAAGAATAGACATAGTGGATTCCATTATTCAAAAAATGCAGGAGAAAGCATTACTACTTGATTGTAAACTAATGGAAAATCAGATACGGTTAAGAGGAGTACCTGAATCTATTGAGACTGATTTAAGGACATATATAATAAAAATTATTGCTGAATTTTTAGATGAAGACCCAAATGAAACTAATCATCTCTATGACTGTATCTACAGGATAAATTCAGAATATGCCAGAAGAAACAAACTACTAAGAGATGTGGTAGTAAGATTTGTAATTAATTATGAAAAATCAAAATTCAATCTACAGTATTGATGAAAGGCTTTCAAGTATTTTTGGAGGCCAATTCTGGTACGTGAAAGAATAACAGTGTCGCCAGTGTACAGCAGCAAAGGCTCTGCTAACTGTTCTAAGAAGGGAGGGTGGCCATTCACAATGGACATATGTTGGTTCAAATCATTCAGAAACAGATTAAAGAGATAAGGGGCAAGAACAAAGCCCTGCTTTACTGCCTTAGTAATTAGGAAACTGGAAGAGAGTTGACCATCAGGGGATACTTTAATAACACTTGAGGTAGCATCATGTAGTTTCTTGATTAAGAAAAGTAGGCGTGGTTCCATCCCCAGAGTTATAAGTTTTTCCCATAACAGATCTCTGGTGACTGAGTCGAAAGCGCCCTTTAAATCGATAAAGGCTGTATACAATTTCCCTCTTTTAGGCTTCATATATTTATCTGCCAAGAAGGCAAGGGTGGAGCAATGATCAATTGTAGATTTCCCTTTGAGGAAACCAATTTGTTTCAGGCCAATGATCTTTTCTTTAGTTAACCGATTTAATAGGTGATGTTCAAGATGTTTAGAATACAGTTTACATGAGATGGAGAGTAGGCTGATTGGGCGATAGTTTCCAGGGGAAGCCAAATTACCTATTTTATATATTGGGCATATTAATGATCTTAACCAGGACTCAGGGATGTTTCCATTCTGATCAATAAGAGTAAATAGGTTTGCCAGTGGAATGGCCCATCAGTCCACATATTTCTTAAAGAGTTCTGCTGGAATCCCATCTAAACCAGGGGCCTTGCCAGTCTTCAATTCAGAGATTAGATCAATTATTTACAGGAGGCCATTCTGGATTGGTTGAAAATGTAAATTCTTCTCTGCACTCTATTGAAATATCTTGGTCATTAAATATTTCAAAATAATAATCAACCCATTTTGGGGGAGTGGGTGTAATCACAGCCAGGGCTGAATTATTTTTCAAGTAATCAGAGACTGTTTGCCAGAATAGTTTACAGTCTTTGGTTTTAATTGTATTCAGCAAATGGTCCCATTTTTTGTTTATAAAACTGGTCTTTTCCCCAGTGATAAGGCTATGATATATCTTCTTGTGTGAAGAGTAAATTTTTAGGTTGCAGGAATTATTGTCTTGCCTAAAAGTTCTAAATGAGTCCCTGATAAATTTTTTCATAATCCTGCATTCTGAGTCAAACCATTGATTACAGATGGGATTAGGAAATTGGTTTGGCTACAGAATTACAGGAAGCAATTATCTGAGTATAGGCTAAATTGGCCTCCTCCATAGTACAGGTTTTGGCAATAATTGTTCTAAACTCCAACATTCTGTCTGATTGAAATAAGCAGAGTAACTCTTTGTCAGTTTGAGTAGTCCATTTGATTATTTTAACAGAGCCCTGGGAAACACTATTAGGGGATATAGATACTGGCATATGAGTTATAAGAGAGTTGCCATGAAGTATCAGTGGGAGAGGTTGATGGTCACTCTCAGTGCGGATTCCGATGGAAAAAGAGCTAACTAGTGGGCATAGATCTGAGGAACAAAGGCAATAATCGATAACACTGTTACCTCTTGTTCAGGAGTAGGTAAATTCATTTGCATTTGGGAAACTGGGTGACCCATTCAGGATATTAAGATCATAAGTAATACAAAATTCCATAAGTTGTAAACCCACCTTATTATATAATGTATCTTTAGAAATTCGTATGTTGGCAAGGAATAGAGGTAATTGGTCAAATCCTTCAAAGCCTAAAGGGGAAATAAGATTTTGGTTACTTGGTCCTATCCATGCATTCATATCACCTATTATAAGGAGTGGGGTACATGGGAAACGTTTAAGCAAAGAAATAATAAAATCAGATAGTTTGTTCCAATTGCTCAAAAGCATTAAATCGTCCTCAGGTGGAGGAACATAAACATTTACCAGAATCAGCATAGAATTAGTTAAGTGAATTAACAGAGCCTTTGCTTGGGGAGGGGAAGAGTCAAGTAAAGTTTCATCGGAACATATATTTGCTTTAACCATAATTGTTAATCCAGTTTTAAATCTGCCCCTGGAAGCATTTCTATGAGCAGCAAGGTTGAATGGAAGAAATCCAGGGATATTGATTTCTAATTCTGACCAAGTTTCTTGAAGTAGAATACAATCATAATGGGTAAGGAAATCGATAAAGACAGGGTCACATGATTTATTTAGCCAGCCAGCAATATTCCAAGATAAGAGGTGAAGATCTCTAGTTGAAGACTTTTCGGACAGTCAGTCCAGCTCTGTAATTTGGTTGTGTAGTTTTTGAGAGTCTTGATATATACATCCATTGGTAGAAAGCTGGATGGTGTAGAATTAGAGGTCAAATTGTCATAGTTAAAGTTGGTCTGAAGTGAATGGTTGGAGATTATAGAAGTACAGGCTTCTTCTTGCTGATCTGAATTTGTTGGTAAGGTGTCCTGTGAAATTTCTATTTGATTATTGGGAATCCCTTGGATTCTCTTTTGGAATTCAGTCTGTTTTAATATGAGATTTTTCCTCAATAGATCAGTCTCTTTAGGATATCCTGTTCTTCTGCTTGAAGTGATTAGAAGTGATCTCTGATATTATGTTCTAAAGGGGGGGAGGACCTCCATACCAGGGAATCCCCCTCCCTGCCCCCTCCCTCTCTCACACACACAAATACTTACTTGGTCTTCTTCCAGCAGAACTTTGTTGGCTGTGAAAACGAAAGCAAGGCTGCACAGGAAAAGAAAGGGAGGAGCCGTTCTCCATGGAAACTGTTACTGACCCTTTCCCATGAAGCCCTTTGTATTTCCTGTTTCCTGTGCAGCCTTAAAGGGACACATTTTAAAAACGGATCAGAAGCTCTACAATAACATGATATTATTAACATGATCTTTTCAATTAAACAAGAGAGTAAGACCCACATGATAGGACTGTTTTATGAGGTTTGAGGAGGTCAGATAAGTTCCTATTCTTCTGGCCAGGGGTGGAATTCTAGCAGGAGCTCCTTTGCATATTAGGCCACACACCTCTGATGTAGCCAATCCTCTGAGAGTTTACAAGGCTTTTTTTTTTGTAAGCTCTTGGAAGATTGGCTACATCAGAGGTGTGCGGCCTAATATGCAAAGGAGCTCCTGCTAGAATTCCACCCCTGCTTCTGGCATTCTGCAACTACATGGGGTGGAATTGTTCAGGAGGGCATTTTTGTAAAAGTGATAGGGCTACATTATAATGGAATGATTCAGGAGATGTTTCAATGAAAGATCTTTCGACTTTACCCCTGAGCCATAGATTGTGTTATCATGTTCTCAGCATATTATATTTCTCTTATGTACCATTTACTGTTGATTTTCCATGTCATGTTTTCTAAATAAGGAATAAAATAAAGGATCAGTAATACTACCTGGGTTGAAGTTAGAATCCAGTGGTGCCTTTAATACCAACCAAGTTTTATTCAAGGTATATGAGCTTTTATGTGTAAGCACGCTTCTTCAGATAAAATGCAATGGAAGATAACCATTCAAATGGATATAGACAGGGTTGAAAACCAAATTATTATATAACAGGGCGGCCAAACTTGCTTCATGTAAGAGACACATGGAATAAACATCAGATGTTTGAGAACTGCAAGACATGAATGTCAGATGTTTGAAAGCCACAAGAGTGGGAGGGAGGAAGGCAGGCAAATAGATGGGGAAGGTGGAGGTGGGAAGAAAGCAACTTTAACTTTAAATGCCTTCTCCAAGCTGCCAGCTGGCTTGGCTTGGGCGAGTCATTTAAAGAGAGAAATGCCTTCTCCAAGCCAAGTGACAGCGCAGTGGAGGCTTCAAGAGCTGCACAATATATGTGAAAGAGTCACATGTGGCTCCTGAGCCACAGTTTGGCCACCTCTGGTATACAACATGAACTAGATATTTGAGACAAAACAGGAATATACCTGGTTTGGTCATAGGGTGGCCAGACCGTCCCGGTCACCCGGGAAAGTCCCGGTTCTGGCCCCCAATTCCCGCCTCCCGGGCTGGCTATACCGGGACCATTAGAAGTCCCGGTTTAGCCAGCGGGGAGCCGGCGAGGAGCCAGCGGGGAGCCGGCGGGGCCGCGGGCGGGGAAGGCGGCGAGGGAGGAAGCCAGCGTCTCTGCCCGTGCGCACGGCGGTGTGGCGGGCTCTGCGCATGCGCGGGGCTCGCCACAACGCTGTGCGCACGTGCAGGGACGCTGGCTCCCTCACTCGCCGCCTTCCCCGCCCGCAGCGCGGGGCCCGGCGGTGGTGGCAGAGGCCGGGGAGGCGGCGGAGAGGCCGGCGCTGGTCGCTGGAGGCCCTCCAGAGACCAGCGGAGGTGGCGGAGAGGCCGGCGCTGGTCGCTGGAGGCCCTCCAGTGATCAGCGCCGGCCTCTCTGCCGCCTGCCTGGCCTCCGCAGCCGCCACCAGCAGCACCAGCCGCCGCTGCACCTCCTAGCCAGCCCGCACACCCAGAGGGGAGGGAGCTGCCCTCGAAGACGGTAAACAGGCAGGCCTGGAAGAAGGTGAACAGGCAGGCAGGGAGGGAGGGGGCCGAAAGCGGGGAGGGCGGGAGCGGGCAGCCTTCCTTCCTTCCTTCCTTCCTTCCTTCCTTCCTTCCTTCCTTCCTTCCTTCCTTCCTTCCTTCCCTCCCTCCCTCCCTCCTCCCTTCCTTCCCTCCCTCCCTCCTCCCTTCCTTCCCTCCCTTCTTCCTTCCTTTCTTCCTTCCCTCCCTCCTTCCTTCCTCCCTCCCTCCTCCCTTCCTTCCCTCCCTTCTTCCTTCCTTTCTTCCTTCCCTCCTTCCTCCCTCCTTCCTTCCTCCCTCCCTCCCTCCTTCCTTCCTTTCTTCCTTCCTTCCTCCCTCCTTCCTTCCTTCCCTCCCTCCCTCCCTCCTTCCTTCTTTCCCTCCTTCCCTCCCTCCCTCCTCCCTTCCTTCCCTCCCTCCTTCCTTCCTTCCTTCTTTCCCTCCTTCCCTCCCTCCCTCCTCCCTTCCTTCCCTCCCTCCTTCCTTTCTTCCTTCCTTCCCTCCCTCCCTCCCTCTCTCCTTCCTTCCTTCCTTCCCTCCCTCCCTCCTCCCCTCCTCCCTTCCTTCCCTCCCTCCCTCCTTCCTTCCTCCCTCCTTCCTTCCTTCCTTCCTTCCTTTCTTCCTTCCTTCCTTCCCTCCCTCCTCCCTTCCTCCCTCCCTCCTTCCTTCCTTTCTTCCTTCCTTCCTTCCCTCCCTCCCTCCTTCCTTCCTTCCTTCCTTCCCTCCCTCCCTCCCTCCTCCCTTCCTTCCCTCCCTCCTTCCTTTCTTCCTTTCTTCCTTCGTTCCCTCCCTCCCTCCTCCCTCCCTCCTCCCTCCCTCCTCCCTCCTTCCTTCCTTCCTTCCTTCCTTCCTTCCTTCCTTCCATCCTTCCTTCCTTCTTTCCCTCCTTCCCTCCCTCCCTCCTTCCTTTCTTCCTTCCTTCCCTCCTTCCCTCCAACCCTCCTCCCTCCCTTCCCTCTCCCTCCCTCCTTCCTTCCTTCCTTCCTTCCTTCCTTCCTTCCCTCCTTCCCTCCCTCCTTCCTTCCTTCCTTCCCTCCTCCCTCCTTCCTTCCTTCCTTCCTTCCTTCCTTCCTTCCTTCCTTCCTTCCTTCCTTCCTTCCCTCCCTCCCTCCTCCCTTCCTTCCCTCCCTCCCTCCTTCCTTCCTCCTTCCCTCCTTCCTTCCTTTCTTCCTTCGTTCCCTCCTTCCCTCCCACCCTCCTTCCTCCCTCCCTCCCTTCTTCCTCCTTCCTTCCTTCCTTCCTTGGCTCTCAAATATCCGATGTTCATGTCTTGCGGCTCTCAAACATCTGACCTTTATTCTGTGTTGCTCTTTTGTTAAGCAACTCTGGCCACCCCTGGAGTAGACAATACTGACTTTGGTGGACCCAAGCACTGATTCAGTGTAAGGGAGCTTTGTGTTTGTGTCTTCTGGTGCAATTTTGTTTTCAGATCCTGTATTTACTTCATCAGTATATGGGATAAGGCACTTTCTCAACTGTGCTGCATAATGCAGCCTATTTATTTTGTCCTGTTTGCTCTGTTGGCTCTATCTGCGCCACCTTCATCACTTTCGGGGTGTGGATCCCCCAGTGGGGTGGTCTCCCGACTCCCTCCGCCGGCTGTTTCTGATAGCCCTGCGCCCCCTCTTTCATTTGATATGTGTCCCGTGCGGGTGCCACCCTCCCGCCAGGAGATGCCGCAAAATGAGCCCCCTTGAGGCTTATGGCGGCAGGGCTCGGGGGAAGCGAGCTAGACTGCTGTTATTTTGAGGGGTTATAGAGTGTTTCAAGCCCGTCCCTGTGGCATTGGTCCCATCATTGTGGGGCCCAGGGGGCCGTCGCAGCGGCCCGCTGAAGCAGCCTGTCAGTCACTTCCGGGTTCCTGTCCTGCATCTCGACCTGTGTTATTAGTGACAGGCTGCTTCGGCGTGCCGCTGCGCTGGCCCCCTGGTCCCACAACGATGGGACTGATGCCACAGGGACGGGCTCGAAACACTCTATAACCCCTCAAAAGAACAGCAGTCTAGCTCGCTTCCCCCGAGCCCTGCCGCCATAAGCCTCAAGGGGGTTCATTTTGCGGCATCTCCCGGCGGGAGGGTGGCACCCGCACGGGACACATATCAAATGAAAGAGGGGGTGCAGGGCTATCAGAAGCAGCCGGCGGAGGAAGTCGCGAGACCACCCCACTGGGGGATCCACACCCCGAAAGTGATGAAGGTGGTGCAGATAGAGCCAACAGAGCAAACAGGACAAAATAAATAGGCTTGCATTATGCAGCACAGTCTCGCTGGAATCTCACTGGAATCTGACTGGCTTCTCAGCGTGGAACCCGTTCTCTCTAGTCTTCTCACTTTGAAAAAAGTAAAAAAAGAGTTTTATTTAACTTTATTTCCCCCTTTCCCTCTCTATAAATAATCTTGGTGTTTCTGGCGGTGATATTTGGGGGATTTTTGGGGACGTCACAGGAAGTGCTGTGAAGTCACTTCCTGTTTCCGGCAGTGGCATTTGGGGGAAATGATGTCATTTGGGGGAAATGATGTCATTTGGGGGAAATGATGTCACAGGAAGTGATATCACTTCCTGCTTCTGGCAGGTGGCGCGGGGGAAATGATGTCACAGGAAGTGATGTCACTTCTTGTTTCTGGCAGGTGGCGGGGGAAATGATGTCACAGGAAGTGATATCACTCCCTGTTTCCGGCGGTGGCATGACATCACCAGAAGTGACGTCACCGGAAGTGACGTCACTTCCTGTTCCGGCAGTGCGCACGCGGGACGCGCGCACACACACATTTCTTCCCCCCTCAAGGTGTCCCTGGCTGGCCTGCAGATATTATGGCCACCCTATTTGGTCATTTACATGCTGGCCCCTGCCCCACAGAGAAAAGTGATTTCTCTGAAGCCAAGGACAATATCTGAAGAGAAATCTGGAGGGGACAACTATTGGTAATGCCAGTTGTCTGTTTTAGGTTGAGATTGGCATGGGTACATGTTGTATTTCCTATTGGAGCAAGTATTTAAAAAGTTTCACAGTGGATCCTGCAATCCCATATCTTCTTTAATGATCTGACAGGCTTGAAATGAGAAAGACTGCATGACTAATTTTCTGTTTTCACAATAGTGTGCTTATATGTAAAGGCTTTCTTATAAATAAGCTTCATAAAAAAAAGAAACTCACAGGAAGAGAAATGGTGTGCTATAAAATATTCAGGAAAGCATCAAATAGCTCTAAAGCAGCTTAGCAAATCCATTTCATCTCTCTGCTTTTTCCAGAAGGCAGCCAATACTACCTTGCCATTCAACCTTTTCCTCTTAAAGAGCTGCAATAAATTAATTTTAAAAAGGAGAAGACTAGGGCCACAAAATATGATCAGAAATTATCAGCATCCTAATGAAGTGTCTCACTAGCTGGGAAAAGAGTTATAGAAGTATGAAAGTTGAGAGAATGTTAGCTTAGCATGGAGTCTTCTAGTTCCTCACATGTTGAGTTTTTCCCAGTTGAAATATATATTAACTCTATTAAAAAAAAAAAAAAAAAGGAGGAGGTCATGGCATAGGTCTCTGCTCTTTTTCCCCAATTTGCTGAACCTAAATATAACAGTAGTTTTTATAGCCCTTACTGTCTGAGAAAATTCACTATTGATTCGAGGGTTTCTCAGAATGATACAGAAATTTCTACCTGTAAAGAACTGTGATGGAAAAGTTTATCATTAGCTGGATTTTTTTTAAAGTTTGCTTAACTTCACCAGTCCTAGCTTGCTAAAAATAACACTCATAATCAGCTTGTTTGCTGATATGGAACAGCCATTAAGTTCCCATATAGCCTTGCGAACCAGATAGAGGAAAGACAACATAAGAACATGAGAAGCCATGTTGGATCAGACCAATGGACCATCCAGTCCAACACTCTGTGTCATACAGTGTCCAAAAAAAACCAGGTGCCATCAGGAGGTCCATCAGTGGGGCCAGGACACTAGAAGCCTCCCATTGTTGCCCCCCCCAGCATCAAGCACCAAGAATACAGAGCATCACTGCCCCAGACAGAGTTCTAACAATACGCATGCATCTTACGGTGCTCCTAAGCATCTTCTCCCACAAGACATAGCCAAATAGTTTCCCTGGTTTACAGGGGAATTGATGGCAATCGGGACTTTTTTTTTAGCAGGAACTCCTTTGCATATTAGGCCACACCCCTCTGATGTAGCCAATCCTCCTGGAGTTTACAGTAGGTGTCAGTGTTCAGTTGCTTTAAGACAACTAAAAACTGCTGAATCATTTTGTTATGTAACTAAGCTATACAGGAGTCACGAGAATGTCAGGTGCAGCTAATGAAACAATCACTGTTATGATTGGTGGGCTGTACTATATTAGTGAAAAGCCTTGCCCTGTGTGGGTGTGGTTGATGGTTGATGATAGAAGGAGCAGAAGGACGTTGTGAGTGAAGGAGTAACATCTTGCTTGTATACTGAAACTCTGGAGGATTGCATGGCTACTGATTTGATGTATGGACTGGATTTTTGACTTCTCTACTTGGACATAGAATTGGTACTGTATATTGGACAGACTGACTTTAATGTGTATGACCCATTGGCTTGCCTGAGACTGCTTCTTACGTGTTAACCCAATACAACTGTTTACTCGGCTGTCTTGGAGTTTTGTTTTCTTTACTATAGTGTTCTGGAGTTGCACTCTACTACCTACTCCTACAGGGGCACCTTCCTACGCGTATAAAAACTCTGTCAGTAGGTCCTGTGCTAAGAGCCCTCTAAGCTCATGGAGAATTGGCTACATCAGAGGTGTGTGGCCTAATATGCAAAGGAGTTCCTGCTACAAAAAAAGCCCTGATGGCAATGAAATGGGAGGGATGCTGGCTTGAATGTCGCTAGTCAAAAACTCGAAGCGGGGCTGACTGAACAAAGCGTATTGCCCATATTAGAGCCTTTCCCATGGAAGTGATGGTGGCAAAAAGGAAATAATTTTCTGGCACCATGGCATCTGCATGTAATCGTCCAGTGCAGTTTTTCTGTGTGACTCTTACATCATAGCCCAAGGATATAGAATGCTATAGTACAGCCTGATCCTGTCAGATCTTGGAAGTTAAGGAGGGTCGGTTCTTGGATGGGAGACCATCAAGGAGGACTTTTCAGAGAAAGGCAATGGCAAACCATTTCAGTTAACTTCCCACCATTAGAAAGGATTCTTTTACACATTAATCTCCTATTTTGACATATTTATTGCTTCACTGTTGTTCCCCCTTAATTCAATCCAAACAACCGTTGACCCAATAAACTTAACTTGTTATTCCTGTTTTGTCTCCACATATCTTAAAACATCTTCATAATGTTAGATGCTAATTTGCTGTTCATTGCATAAAATCGAATGGTTGCCTTCCATTTCTATGTATCTGAGGAAGTGTGTGTGCACATGAAGGCTCATACTTTGAATAACACTTTGTTGGCCTTAAAGGTGCCACTGGACTCGAACTTTGTTCTGTCACTTCAGACCAACATGGCTACCCACCTGGATCATCTCTGTTTGGTCATTTGTCTGGAAAACCCTGTGGGGTTGCCATAAATCACCTATGAGTCGACTTCACTTTACGCACACGCATCATAGCCGCAGGGAACTGGTTCCAAGATTTCTATTCCTTAGCTCCATCATCAATTGAAAGGGAGATTGCACCCAAGAAGTCAGAAGGAGATTGAAACTGGCAGTGCAGCCATGAATGAGAAGGAGATATTGGATTTCTATCCTATCCTTCACTCTGAATCTCAGAGTCTCAGAGTGGCTCTCCATCTGCTTTACTTTCCTCACCCACAACAGACACCCTGTGAGATAGGTGGGCTGAGAGAGCTCTCACAGAAGCTGCCCTTTCAAGGACAACTCCTGCGAGAGCTAAGGCTGACCCAAGGCCATTCCAGCAGGTGCAAGTGGAGGCGTGGGGAATCAAACCCGGTTCTCCCAGATAAGAGTCCTCCCACTTAACCACTACACCAAACTGGCTCTCTAGAAAAGACCCTTAAGTCTAAGGATGTGTCAGTGGTGAGGTGATCAAAGTCTAGTTAATTCATGCCATAGTGAAAGCTGGATGATGAAGAAAGCTGATAGAAAGAAAGTAGATTGCTTTGAAAGGTGGTGTTGGAGGAGGGTTTTACAGATACCATGGACCCTCTCTCTCTCGGCTTGGCTTCGCGAGCGAAGATTTAAGAAGGGTGGAATAGTCCACGTTTGCTGCAGGCTCGCTGGGCCCTAGACCAAATCAAGCCTGAACTCTCCCTAGAAGCTAAAATGGCCAAACTGAGGCTTTGGTCACATTATGAGAAGACAAGAGGTACTAGAAAAAAGCAATGATGATAGGAAAAGTTGAAGGTAGCAGGAAAAGAGAAAAACCCAACAAGAAATCGACTGACTCAATAAAGACTCAATAAAAGAACTACCAAGACCTTAGAATGGCTGCTAACAATATGACATTCTGAAGAATGTTAATTCATAGTTTTGCCATCAGTTGGAAGCAACTTAATGGCACTTAACATGCACGCACACATAAATTAATAAACACTGCACTGATGCAAAAAGTGGATAGGTGGAAGGAAATGCTGTGCGTTGAGTGTTGCAAGGTGCTTTGGACTTATGGTGGCCCTGTCAATTATTGACCTCCAAATCTTCCTACCATTAGGGTTTGTATAATTTATTTATTTATTTTATTTGGCGACTTCTATCCCGCCCTTCCTACAAGTGGCTCAGGGCGGCTTACAACGACAATAAAACAATAAAACAGTAAAATCAGAGCAAGTTATTACATCTAAAATCAGACAATTAAAACCTAAAAACCTTAAAATTAAACATTAAAACTATACAGTATAATCACACTGTGTGATGAAAGGGCAATTGGTTTGTGGATGTGCCCATTGTTTGCACATCCACAAACCAATTGCCCTTTCATCACACACCCTCCAGCCTAGAAATAGCAGCTCTCCAGCAGCCCTGGCTCCACTCAATGCACAGCAGCCAAGAAGGTCTGAGCGCCTGCTCCGGCTGCAACGCCACTGAGGATGTTCTCCGCAGCTGAGAACGAAACGTCTGGAAGGAAAACTTTCTCCAGTAGAACACGGCACTTGATTCCAAAAGATTATACAAACCCTAATGATGTTACCAGCTGTGAAAACCTGAAATCTTTGACTTCTTACCATTAACAATCTTGCTCAGGTCTTGGAAGTTGGGGGCCATAGCTTCTTTGATTGTGTCCATCTATTTCGTGTTGGGTCTTCCTTTTTCTCCTGGTGCCTTCAAATTTCCATAGCATTATTGCCTTTTCCAGTGAGTCTGGTCTTCCCATAAAGTACAATAGTCTCCATTTGGTTGTTTTTGCTTCTAGGGAAATGCTAGAAGAAGGCAGAAGGGGGGAAATATTCCACTGCCATGGTTGCAAACTGTTTAACTTATGACTCAAGTTGGAAGCAGCACAGAGAGACAAGGAGATCCAGGGCCTGACTCAAGAACGACTGAGGCTGTTAAACATGGTGCATTTGCCTGCTGAAAATATGTACTATGAAGTTCCCAGTGTCCAAAAGTTCAGACTGAGGAGATGGAAATATTCAAAGGGGAGCAGGAAAGGGGTTGATGACCCTTACCACTACCTACTGCTTCACCATTCAGGGCCAGCCAAATTATAGATTGGAATTTCATGTATAAAGTTCCCATATATGTGTTGGATCAGAACCAAAGTACAGAAGGAAGGAAGGGGGTTAAGCCTGCTTCCCCATGACATTTTCCCAGTCTGAAATGGCTTTGTGGGGATGCTGTTTCTCTCACTGAGGCAAAGACGCAGATTCTACATTGGAGTTGCAAGGGCTTTTTTTGTAGCATGAACTCCTTTGCATATTAGGCCACACACCCCTCATGTAGCCGATCCTCCAAGAGCTTACAGGGCCTACTGTGAGCTCCAGGAGGATTGGCTACATCAGGGGTGTGTGGCCTAATATGCAAAGGAGTTCATGCTACAAAAAAAGTCCTGGGAGTGGCTTATCATTGAAAAGCACAGTCTCCTCTAGAAGTCAGCAACTCTATAACACGGGTTATACAAAAGATATGTTCCAGCACTGCACTGTGGTGTATCCATCTTCAGAAAAAATAAACAGTGTGTCACCTTTCATCATGACAGCCTATTTTTCCTGTGCGTCATTGCTTTGATCTCTTATACTTTTTTTGTAACTAAAAGCATGTTAGCATCTGATTCTCTGCTCTTGCCTTTGTTTTGTGCTGTTTACAGTGCCTTGTCAGCCTCTCGGCTGCTCATGTCTTGATGCGAGCATTTCTTTCCTGAGCAAAAGCTGCTCTTCCCTCCATGTGACAGAAGATGTCGCTGTAGCCCTCGCTGACAAAGCGCGCCTCCCTGATCGAGTGGGGCTGGGAAACCACCAATTGACTCCTTCGGAGCTGTTATTGCAGATCCAGCTAAGGGTTGGCTGAGGTTTTATGGTGCTTCAAAAAAAAAAAAGGAAAGGAATTTCATTTTTACTGATTTCATTAATCATTGTTAAGCATAAAAGAACTTAGCTACTAATCATATAACACAACGGGTGCTTTTGCATGGCGGCTGTTTGCAAGTGGATTTTGCTATTCCAACACAGTAAAAATCCAGTCGCAAAGCGTGTTATTTAGCATGCGTGAACACACCCAATTTGTTTTTAGGAATGCCATGAACATCCATGATTCAGATGTGATTAATCCATACCCAATTTTGTAGACACATATGCAGGAGCTATTTATTTAGTGTCTATTGCATGCCTTTAGGGAACATGCATGTGCCTAGAATAAGTCATATTAACCCTTTTCAGACATTACAGTCATGCATACTGGGAGCCCACCGACTGCGTGTTTCAACAGCGCATGCTTCCTGCAGTCCTCAGAATTCCCATGGTTGCCATGTTGTGTGAACAAAGGCAAAGCTTTGGTACACATAAACGTACCACTGAATTCTCCAGGATTTCTATAAACATATACCAAGGTGTATAATAAACAGTGTGTTTCCCCTGTTCACACTATATGGTGACCATACCTACTGGAAGGATCACAGATAATAACATGCATAAATATGCACACTTGGCCTCCCAATATATGTGATTGTGTCATCAGAAAAAATGCTAGTATAGGTAAAGAAGATAGATTCTGATTGTTTGTTTGATTGATTGATTAGGTTATTTATAGTCCACTTTTCTCATTGAGATGATGCCTCCTCAGGACCAGCCCTGTCACTAAGCAAACTAGGTGACTGCCTAGGGTGCCAGTCTTCTGGGGGCACCAGACATTATCATTGCAGGGCAGGGTGCCAGAAGTTAGCCTTGCCTAGGGTGCCAGTCTAAGGCTGGCCCTGTGCCTCCTTATAGCAATAGATACTTCTTGCCAGAGTTTCTGCATTTGACTTGTTTTCTTTTAATGTTTAGGTCTTTTTTTCCCCCCAAAACCAAAAACAGTACAGATCTTCATGTAGATTCATAAGCTTGCCCTGTTATCAGTGGAGATCCAAAGGCAGCATGCAGGAGGATGGGAGTATATATGGGCATAAAAGGAATTTCGAGCAATACTGTTTTTAAAATGCTTTAATCAGAAATAATATCAGCAATATATATATAAAACCCCCATGTTCTCACAATGGCATAGATAGGAAAAGCTTTCCATTCAGTCTCTGAAGCCCAGTTATCTTTGCTAAGCGTTACATGCAAAGCTTTCTAATGTTATTTTCTGCTGTTATTTCTCCTCTTCTTTACATACTCATGTACTTAGAAACAGGCACGCAACTATCTAAACTACACTTATCCTTTCTAAAAAGAGGTTGCAAAAGCTTACTAGCATTAGACACCAAAGGTTCCATTTAGCTAGAGCAGGGAGGAACATTAAATACCTCTCCCCCACTGTGTTTCACTTCCCATAAAGGATATGTCCTTCAAGTAAACCTAGACCTTTAAGGAGCTGACTCATTTCTGCACACTAATGCTGCAATCCTATATAAGTCCTGCAGTCTAGGTCCCTTCTTACACATCTAGGGAAATGCTAATCAACACTTTGGAGTCAGGAAACAATATTCTCCAGGCCAGGTTGGCCAGGGCTCCTGAAGGATTTTTTATTATTATTATTATTATTATTATTATTATTATTATTATTATTATTATTATTATTATTATTATTATTATTATTATTATTATTATTATGCCATTTCTGGTCATGGAACGGGGTCACTGGGTGTATGTGGGGAGGTGTTTATGAATTTCCTGCACTGTGCAGGGGAGTTGGACTAGATGATCCTGGAGGTCCCTTCCAACTCTTCTAGAATGCAGATTTTTTGAGTTTATGAGGGATTACTATATTAATCCATTATTTAACCAACCAATTCCCCATACTCTGGAAACCCTGGCTTCTTACTAAGCCACCCTGAGTCTGCCTCGGTGGGGAGTTTGGGATATAAATCAAATAAATAAATAAATAAAATCACTCAAGCAGTTGTGAAATTTGTCTCAGTCCTTTTAGCCCTTGCATAGGAAGGAAGGGAGGGAAGGAGGGAGGGAGGGAGGGAAGGAGGGAGGGAGGGAAGAAGGAAGGGAGGGAGGGAGGGAGGAAGGAAGGAAGGAAGGAAGGAAGGAGAAGGAAAGGAAGGAAGAAGAAGGAAGGAAGGAAGGAAGGAAGGAAGGAAGGAAGGAAGGAAGGAAGGAGTGCCTTCTGCTGCTCAAGATTTATGAATCAATGAGCTTCTATGGGTACAAAAAGGAAAGGATTCAATTAATTGATTTCTAGGGTCTCAGTCTGGAGTAACTCTGCATGATAGAGAATGGTGGGGATGCAATCCTATGTAGTCACATCCTTCACAAGCCTGTTGATGTTGGCCAGTTTTGAAGGCTGTGACTCTGCTTGCTTGATTCTGGATGGCCCAGGCTAGCCTGGTCTCATTAGGTCTTGGAATATAAGCAGGATCGGCCCTGGTTAGTATTTGGATGGGAGAACACCAAGGAAGTCCAAGGTCACAACATAGGGGCAGGCAATGGCAAGTCACCTCTGAATGTCTCTTGCTTTGAAAACTCTACAGGCGCTGGCCATTAGTCATCTGCAAACTTGACGCCATTTTCCCACCACTACCAGCAGCAGCAGCAGCTCTGCTGAGGATTGCACTGCTATCAGGGCCAGTTCCATGTTGTGGGGGTGGGGCACAGAGTTTCAAGAGCCCCTCCGTGTCCTCTACTAGCTCCCTGTCGCACTTCCCTCCCTCCTATATGCCACCCATCTGCCTGTGCAACTTGCCACCACTTGCCCTTACAGCTACCCTCACTGCCCAGAGCACTTGCAAGTGGGGGGGGGGGGTACACAGGCAGGTGGCAGGGGAAGTGCATGGGCAGGGAGTGGGTGGCAATGGGTTCCACCAGAAGCCCTGGGCCCCGGCAAATCAAACCCCATTCTCCAGGTCAGAGTCTGCCGCTCTTCACCACTACACCCACACTAGGAGTAATTGCTACTAACTAGGACTATTCCTAACCTTCCAACCCCAAAAGAGGACATTTTAATCAGCTTTTCAAAAAGAGCCCCAAAGAGGACAGACACAAAAAAGAGGACTTCTAAACACAGGACAGAAAAAAAAGAGGACATCTAAGAGGGCAGACAGAAGAAAAGGGGATATCTTCTAAAAAGAGGACATCTGGTAACTCTTAAAAAAAAACCAGAAAACAACCACAATACATGTTCTACAAATCAGGGCTTTTTTTGTAGCAGGAACTCCTTTGCATAATAGGACATACACCCCTGAGGTAGCCAATCCTCCAAGAGCTTACAGGGTTCTTAATACAGGGTTTGCTGTAAGCTCCAGGAGGATTGGCTACCTCAGAGGTGTGTGTCCTAATATGCAAAGGAGTTCCTGCTACAAAAAAAAAAATCCTGCTTCAAATTCCTTCTGTTTTTGAAATCTAAGCTTAAACATAGTTGACAACAGGCCCTCAATTCTGATAACTTTGCTTTGTCATTCCCCAAATCTTTCTGCTCTCAACTCTACTAAACAGGAAAATGGCACTCCTGTGAGATTCCTTAGGAAACAGGGCAGTTGGGAAACACCTCTCACAGAAAATGGGGCCTCAGTTCTTGTATCAAGGTGGCTTTATTTCAGTCCAGTTCATTCATTCCCTTCCTGGCTCCTCCATCTTTCTCTCACACCCTGTGTGTGTGTGTGTTTGTGTGTGTGCGCTTTTAAGCTCTTCAGATAGTTTACTCTCTTGGCGGCAACACTACTTACTAATGACAGAGGAGAAGAGTGGGGAAGGTGACTGAACAGACTTATTGACAGCCAAAAAGGCCTAAATTGATTATCCACAAAGAAATACAATAAGAGGAAGATGCTTCACTAAAAGCATATCCTTCGAACAAGCTCTCTATTAATTAATTGTCCACCCCAGGAGATAATGTGGTGCCTAAACAAGAAAGCAAAGCATGGAAAACCTGAAAGGGAAAGTGTGCTGCAAAAGGCGGAGGCGAAGGAGGGGGGGTTGGTTGGCATTGAATAACTCGATCAAAGCATTTGTGTCGCCAGGAGGGCTGCAGAGACAGAATGCGATGGTTCAGAGTGCTCCCATTTAGTCCTCATCTCAGGGAGGACAGAGCAGAATTTCCTCTAGAAGCTTCTGTATTAGTCAAGGGCTTCAAGTGCTAAGAAGGCATGTTTGCTCAGAGATTGGATTTGTACCACCCTTTACTCTGGCTATTCGGGGAGACCCACACACACATTCCTTCTGGAACAAAATGTGCATGTTTACTCCAAGCTGGGCCACCAAAATGAATGGAATATATGTTTACTTCTCTTAATACTGTGCATCTTCATATTTCTAGTTTCTATCATGCATTCCTACCCACCCCACCCACCCCATTTCAGTCAGGGAGGCCACACAAGAACTATTACGTCTTCCAAAGCATCAATAATTTCTAAAGTTTTATTTCCTCATCATCTAAAAAAAAAAATCTGTTTCTAAATAATAGGGGGAAAGTAACATTCATTTCAATGTGAAGGTTAGCTGTTTCTTCATGCCACAGATTTTTTTTAAAAAAAAGAAGAAGAAGAAGCTACAGCAAGATAACTATATGGGTGTCATTTTTTTCAGAGATTTAATTACGTTGATTCACTTTGCCTTATAACCCGCATTGATTGGTTGAATTTGACAATGACAATGATGATTTACCTTCAGCACAAAAAGCACATTGTAGTTCTTACATATGAACATATGAAGCTGCCTTATACTGAATCAGCCCCTTGGTCCATCAAAGTCAGACTGGCAGCAGCTCTCCAGGGTCTCCAGCTGAGGTTTTTCATGCCTATTTGTCTGGACCCTTTTTTAGTGGAGATGCCAGGGATTGAACCTGAGACCATCTGCTTACTAAGCTGCAGATGGGTTGGGGGTGGAGCCTGGGAAGGTTGTGTGTGGCCTTGGTTGTGTGTGAAAGTTGGAATCTTGCCATGCTCTGGATCAGTGAATTGCGGAGGGACAGTGGCTCAGTGGTAGAGCATCTGCTTGGTAAGCAGAAGGTCCCAGGTTCAATCCCTGGCATCTCCAAAAAAGGGTCCAGGCAAATAGGTGTGAAAAACCTCAGCTTGAGACCCTGGAGAGCTGCTGCCAGTCTGAGTAGACAATACTGACTTTGATGGACCAAGGGTCTGATTCAGTATAAGGCAGCTTTATATGTCCACCAGTGTTTGAAGCTAGTTAAAGCTTGAAGTGAAATGAGGGAGAATAAAGTACTACCTCGTTGCTGCATTGTGGTGCTGTGTGGATAACACTTTTGTGATATAGAATATCATGAGGAGTCCTCAGGAGCAACTTGGAACTGAGGATCCTAAAAGAATTGAAGGACCGTCCGTTGTGAAATGAACATTGACTTGTAACTGGAGACGCCAAAATTTGAGTCCTTAGGTCTTTATTATGTAGTGTTCTATTGCCAGGGTATGTTTGTAAAGTGTTTTGTATGAGAGTGTTGAAATAATATTTTTTTATTCTATTTGTAATTTGTTTCTAAAGTATGTAATTGTGGAGGCTGGATATCACGGAAACCTAGGGTTTTTTTTCTGTCACTCTCTACTAGGGTTGCCAAGTCCAATTCAAGAAATATCTGGGGACTTTGGGGATCGAGCCAGGAGACATTGGGGGTGGAGCCAGGAGCAAGGGTATGACAAGCATAATTGAACTCCAAAGGGAGTTCTGGCCACCACATTTAAAGGGACCTCACACCTTTTTAAATGCCTTCCTTCCATAGGAAACAATGAAGAATAGGGACACCTTTTGGGGCTCATAGAATTGGACCCCCTGGTCCAATCTTTTTGAAACTGGGGGGGGGGGGGATTTTGGGGAGAGGTACTGGATGCTATATTGAAAATGTGGTGCATCTACCTCAAAAAGCAGCCCCCCCAGATACCCGTGGATCAATTCTATATTATTTCCTATGGGAATGTCTCTATAGGGAATAATAGAGTTCCCAGCAGACAGTTCCCTCCCCTCCCTTGGCTTTCTGATGACCCTGAAGCAGGGGGAGGGCCTCCAAGCCAGGGGATCCCCTGCCCCAACCTGGGGATTGGCAACCCTACTCTCTGCCGTGATTCTCTTGTTGGTTTCACACCATCTGGAGGGTGGCAACTGGATGAGCTGGTAGTACCTTAAGGCCATACTTCCCTGCATGAGGGAATGTCATTTCCATATGAATCCCTACAACATAGCACCTTTGATAGAAGCCATTCTTCAGATGCTATGGTAATGAAGTAACATCTGTTAAGTCATAATGTGGAGCTTTTTCTTTTATACTGTCATGATCAATACATTCACTCTCGAGAAGCCCATCAAGCAATGCTTCTTCCCAGACAAGCATTTTTGAATTTACAGAGCAGTCCTAAGCAAAACTACATCCCTCTAAATCAGGGGTGTTAAATGTCCAGCCCATGGGACAGAACTGGCCTGCCCAGGGCTTTAATCAGACCTGAAGGACTCTTTTCTCCCCCATCCCCCACTCCTGTCCTCACCCTTTGAAGCTCTGAGGCTGCCAAAGTTCCCTGCTCTTTCTGCCTTCTCTTTGCTGGCTGCAGCAAGAAGCAAAGCTGCAGAGGGCACAGAGACATTAATGGAAAATCCATTCCACATATTCCTTGCAACTTTGTCTGTGCTGCAATGTGTTTACTTCCCAATGTTCCTATGGTCAGCTGAAGCTGTTGTTTCCTGGAGTTGTATCCTTCCACATAAAGGGTTGATGCTTTGAGCCAGCTTGTCTCTGCTGAATGGATGTGAGGACTGCTGCCTAGTAAGTACTCTACCATGGGAACCCACAGTCAAAGGGGGATATTACATTGGAGAGCCACTGCCAATCTGAGTAGATGGTGGGGGGAGAGAAGCTTCCAATGCCCAACCATTTCATGTTTTCCTAGACATAGCATTTTATATTTTAGTTTCTGCTGTGATCCTCGTGCTTTTTTTTTTGAAGTTTTATTTTTAAAAAATTGCATTGCTAAATCCCACTCTTCCCTAGGGCTGCTAAGTTCCTATTGGGCCAGCAGGGGGATCCCCTGCCAACATTGCCGACATGATGATGTCACTCACAAGTGATGTCACAGCACTGGTGATATCGTGCACCAGCCACTCTATTTGCTTCTGGGAAAACTTTATGGTTTCCCCAGATGCTCTAGCAATTTGGGAGGGATACTCTATGGTACTATAGAGTTTCCCTCCCAAATTTTATTTTATTTTTTTTTGGTTTAAAAAGTCCCCCACCAGAGGCCATGGGGGACTTGGCAACCCTACTCTTCCCCATCTTTTCATTTTAAACAAAATATTACAAGAGTTTTAAGCATGTTTGTATTTAAAATAAAAATAATAACATCTTTAACTGTGTGTGTCTGTGTCCTTTATAAAATTTATATCTCCTCTACCTGGCATTACATTTTATGACATGCATGTCTGGCCCCACAAAGTCCCATTTGTGTCATAACAAATGAGTTTGACACCCCAGCTCTGTATACACTAAAGTCAAGAATCTCAGAAGTAGATGATTCTGTTTAAGATTGTTCTGAAACTAATATCAATTGTAATGCTTTTATTGATTTGGGTTATTCCTAGGATGATCCTTTTGTCTTCGATAAAGGTTGTATTGAGCTGGTGACAGAAAGTAGTCACTGCAGGGCATTTTTGGTAGCAGGAACTCCTTTGCATATTAGGCCACACACCCCTGGAATCCTCCTGGAATTTACAGTAGGCCCTGTAAAGTAGGCCCTGTAATAAAAGCCCTGTAAGCTCTTAGAGGATTGGCTACATCAGGGGTGTGTGGCCTAATATTCAAAGGAGTTCCTGCTATACAAAAGTCCTTAGTCACTGTGATTGTATTATATACAGCATGTTGGATACCTTGGCCTTCTTGTTTAAAACAGGATGTTTTAAATATTTCTGTGGATTGGATGAAACCAGCTTTTCCCTGCTGAAAAATGGAAGCAGGGTCTGCTTTGACCACCCAAAAAGGCTTTTCTGGGAACCATTGGATTTGCATGAACAAAAGCAACATGAGTTGAGGGCTATGATAAAGAGGAGAATTGTGTGAAAAAAAGCTAGCTGGATCCAACTCTTGTGGCAGTTGAATGAGATTGGCCTAAGGCCTGTGGGTGAACTGGAGTTTGAGTCCAACTGTTGGAATGGAATAACTACTTGCTGTCCCTAAATATTTTAATTTCTCAGAACCGATGCACCATATTGGGAATAGGAGGAAAGAGTGTGATGAGCTTGGCAAAATTCAAAATTTCTGCTCCATCTGCTTTGCAGAGAAGCCAGAAGGTTTGTTGCTGGAGATATCCTGCATAAATATTGGAATAATTGGGGACAAAATAACACTAGTTTTTGTTTGTTTGCCCAGTGAAAAGTCACATTTCTCTTCATGCTGTTTCAGCTGTCATTAGTAGGGATTTGCAAAGCATTCAGGAAAGTGCAGTTGTGTTTCCCAGTCTTTCCGCTCACTTCCACATTTGAAATATTCCACTGCTTCCATAAGGGTGAAACTTCCTCCTGTTTCTTAGTACTTAGTACTAAATTAAAATAAATAAATAAAAAATAAGTGGTACATGCCCCCCAAACAGTGATTGTGTGTGTGTGTATTCATCAGGGGTGTTCATCTAGCAGGAGCTTCATCGCATATTAGGTCACACCCCCTGATGTATCCAATCCTCCAAGAGCTTAGAAAGCTCTTTTTTGTAAGCTCTTGACTACATCAGGAGGTATGGCCTAATATGCAAAGGAGCTCCTGCTAAAATCCCACCCCTGGTGTTCATACATTATGTGTTTATACTCAGACATATGTTAGGGAAACTGCTCTCAAATTGAGATTGGGGAATTAGATTGAGAGACAGCTAGCCCCGTCGGAACCTTTGTTATCTGTGTATACCAGGCTCAACCGATCAGAGAGTCAATGCTCAATAAAAGGACTCTAATTTAATGAAAACCAATTGTAATTTATTTAGAATAATATTTCTTTCATACAAGGTAAAAATACAAAACATTCACACATTCATACAGGTCTAGGAAAAATAGATAGATTGATAGGGACACATATCAGGGTAGACATACAGGGCGATATTTACCATCGTAGTTCTTCCAGGAAGGTTCCAATGGCGACATGAGAGGACAGGGGAAATGGACCCAAAACTGTGGCCAGAATTGGGGATGGATCTAGACAGCGGAAGGTGGGTTGCTGAATAGAAGCACACATGAGTGGAGTTGGGTCAGAGGTTAAATAGGCTTCCTCAGACCCTTAGGGACTGGGAGGTCCAAGGGAGGAGAGATGGGAGGTTCTGCGATGACCAAGAAGGCTGGACATCCCTTGCTGACACCTAATTGGATGCCAGTTTTGACCAATGAACTTCACCTTAGTCTGGTGAAGCTGGAAATTTCCAAGCTGCGATGCTGCCTGGGGCGGCTCCAAGGTATTAGACTAGGGTGAGAATGGAAATGGCTGGATACTTAAGATTAAATGGGATTAGCTGGGAAGGTGACAATAGGGAATCAAATGCTGGCCTAGGTACCACCCGGTGTAGACAAAAGACTTGATGGAGACAGGAGATGTCCTTCCTCTTTCTCATCTTCTGCTGGGCAAGATTTATTGTTCTGGTATTGCTGAGCAATTAGGATCAACAGTGGAGCTATTAATCCATTCATGAGGTAAATGAGTTGCTTGCAGGCTCAGGGTGTGTACGTGTGACTTTCCCACTAAGAAGGAATGAGTTCAGCTTGGTAGGGTATGCTTGGGTCAGGAAAGCAAGCTGGATTCTGCTGTTGTTAGCTTTAGGTCCATGGAGCCAGGCTGGAAACATGGTGGCCTGGCTTCTTCCACTGCAGTGGCCAAGACTGGGCACACAAGGAGCAGCTGGAGCATGTCTGTAGTTCTGGCTAACACTCTTCAGAGACGTAGAATGCAAAGCTGAGGCTTATGGTATCCACATAAGCCTTAGAAACTGCAAGCAAAGTCCACTTCTTAGAGCAGAGGTGTGAGAGTCAAATCTCCAGGCACCCTGGCAACCATGCTGGTGATCATGATGTTCACATGTATGAAAAGTAGGGGGCTTTTCCTCACACATAGGACAACTGAGGAGAGAGGGCCTTGGGGACAAAATTCAAGGAACCCTGGTCATTGGGAGGGGGGTCTATGTAACGGAAACCACTTTGCCTCCCTAAGAGCTACTGTTTAACCCTCTACTATCATTTCTGTGAGATCTGGATCATAAGGAAGGCTGAGCGCAGAAGAATAGATGCTTTTGAGATGTGGTGCTGTCGAAGAATCTTGAGAGTCCCTTGGACTGCAAGAAGATCAAATCAGTCAGTCCTAAAGGAAATCAACCCTGACTGTTCCCTGGAAAGTCAGATGCTGAAGCTGAAGCTCAAATACTTTGGCCACCAAATAAGAAGGGAGCACTTACTGGAGAAGGTCCTGATGCTGGGAAAAACAGAAGGCAAAAGAAGGGGAAGGCAAAAGATGAGATGGCTGGATGGCGTTACTGATGTAACAAACATGAATTTGAGCAGACTTCACAGGGTGATGGAAGACAGCAGGGCCTGGTGTGACTTTGTCCATGGGGTCGCAAAGAGTCGGACTTGACTGTGTGACTGAACAACAATCATTTCTCAGTAGATTATGCAGTGCAGAGTTCTCATGTTTCCTTGAAGTGTCATCTTCTGCCAAACAAGCTTTCCCTACTTCCTACTACAATTTATAGGGATACCAGCCTCCAGGTGGAACCTGGGGATCCCCCAGAATTACAGCTCATCTCCAGACTGCAGAGATCAGTTCCACTGGAGAAAATGGATGCTGAGGAGAGTGGACTTTAGGACACTGTACTTCATTGAGGTCCTGTCCTCTCCAGGCTCTAATCCCAAATATCTGGGAATTTCCCAACCTGGATCGACAACCTGACCCCCCATCCCCTGCTAGTTGCCCAGGGGCAACCCTATACAGATTAACCCTATACAGATTAAACAATTTTGACACGTTTTCATATTTTCTCTTGGTTTAATAAATCCACATAGTCCAGGTTAGGCCCCTTGTGATACTGAGAAGGACTGCGATATGATCCAAGTACTGTGCCATTATTTTTAGCAATTTGATTATACTTTAAATACTTTTTTTAAAAAAAATAAAAGGTATATTAATGTCATTTAGAGACATTTCTTTAATAGTGTTAAAGGTAAAGGTAGTCTCCTGTGCAAGCACCAGTTGTTTCCGACTCTGGGGTGACGTCACATCACGTTTTCATGGCAGACTTTTTACCGGGTGGTTTGCCATTGCCCTCCCCAGTCATCTACACTTTACCTCCAGCAAGCTGGGGACTCATTTTACCAACCTCGGAAGGATGGAAGGCTGAGTCTGGTAATTAACATTTTATTGGAGTTTTCCAATACAAAAAACAAACAAGATTGCAAAGGAACAAGGATGTAAATAACATTGTAAATAACATTGCAGTGCACTAAATAATATTGGCTATAGCTAAGTAAGAAGTATATATAAACAAGCTGTAAACCATTTTGGACAAGAACATTAACAGCCACATTATGTATAAAAAGAAATTAAAGGGAGGGACGGTGGCTCAGTGGTAGAGCATCTGCTTGGTAAGCAGAAGGTCCCAGGTTCAATCCCTGGCATCTCCAAAAAAGGGTCCAGGCAAACAGGTGTGAAAAACCTCAGCTTGAGACCCTGGAGAGCCGCTGCCAGTCTGAGAAGACAATACTGACTTTGATGGACCAAGGGTCTGATTCAGTATAAGGCAGCTTCATATGTTCATATGTTCAAGATAGGAAACCTTGCAAATAGATTAACACCAAGTTATGTAAAATGCCATAATCAATCAATTATGGAAGTTAAAACCTAAAACCTAAACCTAATTTAAAGAATATCAGTGCACAGATTAACATATGCTATTACTATACAGAAGGCTGAATCAATCTTGAGCTGGCTATCTAAACCCAGTTTCCACAGGGATCGAACTCAGGTTGTGAGCAGAGAGCTTGGACAATGTCAGGCGATGGAGACTCAAGGCTGTATTCATTGAAACAATGTAATACTTTATTGGAAACGCATAGCTTGAAACAGAGATTGAGACTAATACCTTGGTATGAGTGTTTCTGGGTCTTATGGAATCTACATCAAAGCGGTATCTAAACAAAGACATTATTCTCAAAACAAAAGGGAGTGAAGGTGCAAACTTTCATATGAGAGTTCCTGCTTATCTCTTAGCCTCTGGGAAGAATTTAGGGTGGCCACAATATCTGCAGGCCAGCCAGGGACACCTTGAGGGGGGGAATGATGTGTGTGCGTGCGCGCCGCCGGAAACAGGAAGTGACATCACTTCCTGTGACATCATTTCCCCCAAATGCCACTGCCGGAAACAGGAAGTGACTTCACAGCACTTCCTGTGACGTCCCCAAAAATCCCCCAAATATCACCGCTGGAAACACCAAGATTATTTATAGAGAGGGAAAGGGGGAAATAAAGTTAAATAAAACTCTTTTTTTACTTTTTTCAAAGTGAGAAGACTAGAGAGAACGGGTTCCATGCTGAGAAGTGTGGAACCCCCAGTGGGGTGGGATCCCCCAGTGGGGTGGGCTCCACACACTTTCGGGGTGTGGATCCCCCAGTGGGGTGGGCTTCCGACTCCCTCCGCCAGCTGTTTCTGATAGCTCTGCGCCCCCTCTTTCATTTGATATGTGTCCCGTGCGGGTGCCACCCTCCCACCGGGAGATGTCGCAAAATGAGCCCCCTTGAGGCTTATGGCGGCAGGGCTCGGGGGAAGCGAGCTAGACTGCTGTTCTTTTGAGGGGTTATAGAGTGTTTCGAGCCCGTCCCTGTGCCATTGGTCGCATCATTGTGGGACCCAGGGGGCTGGCGCGGCGGCCCGCTGAAGCAGCCTGTCGGTCACTTCTGGGTTCCTGTCCTGCATTTCGACCTGTGTTATTAGTGACAGGCTGCTTCGGCGGGCCTCCCGCCACGCCGCCGCGTGGCCCGCCGGCTCCTCTCGCTGGCTAAACCGGGCCTGCAGGGAGGGCGGGGCGGGGCACCTCGGCGGCCTCCTTGCCGCTCGGACCCCCTCCCGGGCCTCCCCACTCAGCGGGGCAGCCGCAGCCAGGTCGCCGGGCCTGCAGGGAGGGCGGGGCACCTCGGCGGCCTCCTTGCCGCTCGGACCCCCTCCCCCCGCTGCTGGCGGGGCTGGCGGCGGCTGAGGAGGAGGCGGCCGAGCCCACCGACCCGGGGCCTCCCGCCAAGCCGCCGCAGGCGCCGCCGGCCCGCCTCCCGCTCCAGCCACCTCTGCAGCCGCCATTGTCCTGCCGCCGCCTCCACCGCGCCGCCTTCCCCGCCCACCCGCGTGGCCCACCGGCTCCTCTCGCTGGCTAAACCGGGACTTCTAATGGTCCCGGGATAGCCAGCCCGGGAGGCAGGAATTTGGAGGCAGGAGCGGGACTTTCCCAGGTGGTCGGGACGATCTGGCCACCCTAAGATGCTAGCTAGCGGCCGTATCTAATAACAGCCACATTCCTTTACTCCCTCTGCCACCTAAACATAGTTAGCACTTCAAACATTCCCTTTGATATGCATGTGGACTACAGCATTACAAAGACTAGGTGTTAGTGTAGAAAAGTCCATTTGGTTAGTATTTTATAATTTCAGCATGAGTTACAGAGCCTGGCAGACTGCAGTACTGCAGCTTTACCACTCTGCGCCACAGGGCTCCTATGATACGCGCGTTAAATAATAATGGTAAAGTGGTAATTTGTGGACTTGCCCCCACAGTCACTCACATGACCTTTGTTTGCTCTAGAGCAAGGCCGAGAGACCGCTCTACAAAACATTTGGCTTGCTGACTCAATACTCCCTCTAATCTGTGGAGTCTTTTGAGCAAAAAATTCTACTTTGTGAGCTACTGCATAAATTAGTTTGCTCTGGGGCCATTTTTCCTGAGGTTAGACAAAAATGTGTGATCCAGAGGCTTAAAAAACTGTGCGCTAGCTCACACTAACTCAGCTTAGCAGGAACACTGGTTGCTGCTCAGTTTAACGTTGACTAAGCCATTCCACATTCAGTTAGTCTTTATCTCAAGAGCATGCTTACATCTTGAAATCTTTATCGGTATTTAGCCAAGCACATAACTTCATAGAGGAAGATTTCTCTATGAGTTAATCAGAAATAAGACTTTCAGATCCAGTCACCATGTATGTATCATATTTTCATCATGAAAGCCTAGCACATTCCTTGTTTTGGCCCATGCAATCGAGAATGCCTTGATGTTGAAGTCGGTTGCTCCCTTGTTGGGATAGATGGATGGAAGTCAGGTTGTTTCATTCGATGCCAAATGTTTTGGTGCAATTTGTGGTTGCTCTTTGATGAGGGCAAACCAATTTGCCCATGATGAAAGTCATTCTCTTTGTACAAAATCCATGGGATTTAGGATGGAGCCATGGCATTGAACAGATTCCAAGGCTACGTCCTGGAACAAATTTAGCCTACATTGTTGATCTACCATCCCCTTTCACCTATGTGCCTCATTTATTTAAGATGTTAATAAAAACCTTATTTAAATTGTTAATAAAACAGTTCCAGGGATGAGACCCTGGAATATGTAAGGCAATAAACTGTCCTGATAACCTCAAACTATATTGTGTTGGTAGGTATGGCAAAGGAATTCCTTTTTCCAAAATTCACTTTTTTAGATATAGCCATTGATTCTTCTTATTCTCCTTTTACTTTCCAAAGAAAGTGTCTTTTCTTTCTCTTGATAGTTTTCTGATAAGCAAATACTGTCCGGGTTTATTTATTTTCATATATTTCTATTCTGCCCATTCCCCGTAGGGCTCAGGGCGGAGTACAACTTATGATTAAACAATAAAATACAATAAAAACATTTTATAAACAACTGCACTGAGAAAATTTTCTGTATCATATCATCACCTATTGCCCAGCATAGAGGTGGCAGATATTATTCTATGACCTTTGGAAATTCAGCCTTTGTGGGGTTTTTATAATGTTACCCACTAGGGGTGGGGTTGTAGCAGAAGGAGAGGAAGGCCTGGGAAGACATTGCTTGCCTCTGAGTATCTGCAGAGTAACACTTTGATACAAACACAACATTCAACTTTCTCTTTCAAACAAACAAGAACTTACCAACTAGTGCTGTTGATATTCCCTTAATTCCGCATTAGTTAGTTTCTCCATGGAACCCAAAAATCAGTTTTCTTCCTCTTTTTTATAGGAATTTGGAGCCTGATTTGAGCCAGACTCCAAATTCCTAAAAAAAGAGGAAGAAAACCAATTGTTGGGTTCCAGGCAGAAACGGGCTAATGTGGAATTAAGGGAATATCCCTTAACAGCACTAGTTTCCTGGATTGTGCAGGGGGTTGGACTAGATGACCCTAGAGGTCCCTTCCAACTCTATGATTCTATGAGTCTAAGATTATGCTTGGGATAAAGAAGGTAGAGACAGAAGTACTTTTCTCCCTTTCCCACAATATGAGAACTCATGGGCATTCATTGAAATTGCTGAACAGTCGGGTTAGAACTGATAAAAGGAAGTACTTTGCCCAAAGGGTGATTAACATGTGGAATTCACTGTCACAGGAGGTGGTGATGTCTACAAACATAGACAGCTTCAAGAGGGGATTGGATAAGCATATGGAGCAAAGGTCCATCAGTGGCTATTAGTCACAGCCTATTGTTGGAACTCTCTGTCTGGGGCAGTAATGCTCTGTATTCTTGGTGCTTGCGGGGCAAAGTGGGAGGGCTTCTAGCCCCACTGGTGGACCTCCTGATGGCACTTGGGGGTTTTGGTCATTGTGTGACAGAGAGTGTTGGACTGGATGGACCATTGGCCTGATCCAACATGGCTTCTCTTATGTTCTTACATGAGGCATTTCAGACGTGCTGATCTCAAAAAACTCTTACTCACCATGGAAACGGAGCGGATTTAACAGGAAGGCTGTCAGAATGAACTTTTCCTTTGACTTTTTAAAATTCCAACTGGCTGATTTCCCATTGATTAATACGGCAGGAAATGAGGAGAAATGAGAGTGGATAGCTAATCAAGTAAAAGAGTATTGAATAGTCACCAACTATCCCTCACAATTACTGCTCACATAATATGTGAAGCACGGGTTTTGATAAAGCACTCTTTTAAAACATTTCTAATGAAATGGGAAAATGGTACTACATTAGTCTATTTAAGCAGAAGACAGAGCATCTCAAAAACTAAATGCTCATTTGGCAATACCCTAATCTTCTTGTACATCTTGGATGTTTCCCTCATTTCACTATGCCACAGTAGTGTTGGTTCCAAGTATAATACTATTCTTGGAATTATTTCTGCTTATATTTCCATTGTTTAAATTCTGCTCCAAGAAGCTGATGTATGAAAATTATGCAAATCTTTGAATGTCTTCTTCCCACATTAATGTTTCTGTACTTTTATTATTTTGCATGGGGGAGCAAAAAAAGATACTTGCCGGCTCACCTCCAGATTTCTAGAAACCATTATCAGTTAATTCTTCAGCACCTCAGAGCCATGTCACATGTGACAAAGTCCTTATGTCCCTATTCTAACAGGAGCTCCTTTGCATATTAGGCCACATACCCCTGAGGTAAGCTCTTGGAGGATTGGCTACACCAGGGGGGTGTCCTAATATGCAAAGGAGCTCCTGCTAGAAATCCACCCTTGCCCCCATGTGACCTATCAACAAATATCTTCTAGGAATTCCATGCTCAGAACTTAATTCCTAGGTCCCGAATTTGAGATGTGGAGCCCAACTTGGACATGAAGCATGTAGGCCCCAATTGGACACGAGTAGCTTGTAAAATCTGAATTGGCCCTCAGACATCATGGCTCTTACAGCTGCTCATCCACCAATGCAATATATGTTCTCATGCACCAACAATACCTGTTTGCTCTGTATGTAGGGCAAACCAGCCAATTTCTACGCAAAAGAATAAATGGACACAAATTGTACATCAAAAATGGCAATACCCAGAAACCAGTAGGAGAACACTTCAATCAACCAGGACATTCCATCAAGCACTGAAAAGTCACCATAGTTCAACAGAAACATTTCAAAAACAAAATCCATCGGGAAGCTGCTGAATTGGAATTCATATGTAAATTTGACACAGTCAGACTTGAACTGAATAGGGACTTTAAATGGTTATCTCATTACCAGAAGTAACTGCCTTTCCCTTTCAGGTATTCCATTCAGATTCATCAATAGAAGGAAGTGGTCTCATTCAACCTGGATTGTGCATTCTACCTTTTTCATGACTTTTGTAGCTGCTTTGCATTTACATGGCACTCACTTCCTGCATCCACTCAGCCCTCCCCCTTTTTGTTGTTGTTTAGTCGCACAGTCAAGCCCAACTCTTTGCAACTCCATGGACAAAGTCACGCCAGGCATTCCTGTCTTCCACCCTCCTCCGACGTCTGCTCGAATTTGTGTTTGTTACATCAGTAATGCTGTCCAGTCATCTCATCTTTTGTCCCCCCCCCCCTTCTTCTTTTGCCTTCTGTCTTTCCCAGCATCAGGATCTTCTCCAGTGAGTGCTCCCTTCTCATTTGGTGACCAAAGTATTTGAGCTTCAGCTTCAGCATCTGACCCTTACCACCTATATATCTCTGACCAGTTTCTACATACCCTCCACACATCTGACGAAGAGAGCTGTGTTTCTCAAAAGCTTATGTTACAATAAGATTTGTTAGTCTTCAGGGTGCTACTGGACTCTACTGTTTTGCAGGAACAGACTAACACAGCTAACTCCTCTGGAGCCTTGAGATATTTCAAATGTATCTTTGTAATGATAATGCCTAAGGACGAATAGAAAAGGCTGCAGGTCTCTGAAAACATAATTCTATACTCAATACTACATTCCTGCTTCTGAGCGGGATGAAATTACGGCTGCATGCACCCATGTCCCTTTGTTCATCTAAAATTATATTGCATTGGGAAACAACAGCAACTACCTCCCCAAACAAAGGCTCTAGCATAAAACTCTTCTTATTGAAGACAGAAGCGCACTGGCTTCTTTATATTTGTTCATCAGTCAATGTTCTAGCAGATATAGAATCCCCTTTATCAACCAAGTATGCCTTACTGGACCCTGCTTACTGGACCAAAGAAGACCATCTTCTTCAATCAGCTGCAGCCAGGTTTTTCAGTACTCTAGAAGCAGAAAAGACATTAAGTAATGGTAGGCTAAAAAAAGAATTATGGCTGATGCAGATGAATAACATCTGGGGAAAAAAATCACCTAGACAGTAAACCTGCTGATAGTCACCAAGAGAATGGCAGGCTGTGATCCCATTCAAATCCCAGATTCCTTTAGACTTTTAGAAGAAGATGAAGGTATTGGATTTATATCCCGCCCTCCACTCTGAAGAGTCTCAGAGTGGCTCACAATCTCCTTTACCTTCCTCCCCCACAACAGACACCCTGTGAGGTGGGTGGGGCTGGAGAGGGCTCTCACAGCAGCTGCCCTTTCAAGGACAACCTCTGCCAGAGCTATGGCTGACCCAAGGCCATTCTAGCAGGTGCAAGTGGAGGAGTGGGGAATCAAACCCTTTTCTCCCAGATAAGAGTCCGCACACTTAACCACTACACCAAACTGGCTCTCTACATCTAAGTATAATTTTATGATGAGCAACCCAGATACAAGGGTTTTTTTGGACTGCATGCATGTGCAACTGTCCTTTTTTCTGTGTTGTCAGTTCTATTTTGGCAAGTATTTCATTTTGATATCTGGTCAGTCTTGATGCTTTCAGAAGATCCAAAGGAGCAGGGCTTTTTTGTAGAAAAAGTCTAGCAGGAACTCATTTGCATATTAGGCCACGTACTCTGATGTCGCCATTGTTTCACACATTTTTTTTTCTACCAAATCAAATCAGCTGGAACTCATTTGCACGCAAGTGAGGCAGACTGGTGGTGTGAACCCACAGATCTACTCTAGGTACTCACCAGTATTCTTTAAAAAAAACCCAACTGCCCAGACCACATGACCGCATGTGCACATGAGCGCATGGCCACTAAACATGTAAAGGAAAAAAAGAAACCCAACCATGCAAAGGGGATAGTGTGCAACAACCGTGTGAATGAGCCCAAGTGCCCACTGTGCAATATATGGGTGCATTGTGTGGGAGCATCTGATCAGGATTTGATCACTCCAGTTTGAGGTGGCACAGTTTGGGACACCTCCAGTGCGCTCAAAGTTGCCCATCTGTACCCAGCCCTAGTGTCAGAATTCCAAAGGTACCCAGAGGCTTATAAAGGCTGGGGAGCTCTCCTCTAGGAATTTCCCTTAGCTTCTATGATAAAGAACATATCGATGAGGAAAGGCAGCGTAAAGCATCACACAGGAGTGGCATTACATTGCCTTCAAGCTCCCAAGCTCCACCCTTCTCAGGCACTGCCCATAAAACCTCTCAGCTTTTGCCCATGCAGTGTTTGGAATCCTAGCTATGTGCTTTTCTATTAGCAGGTCTCATTTTGGGCAGGAGCTCACAGGACCGGAACTCTGGAACCTCTAAATGTTATTGTGCTCTTTCTTCCCACCCCCCCAGCCGCTAAAAAAATACTTGCTTCAGGGCTCCTGTGATATTTTTGCTAAATTCTAAGATTTGCCAAACTGTCTAATATTTCCCCCCACAAAAAAGGAAAATAACCAAAACATATAAAGCAGACAAATGGAACTCTTCATCGTGCCACTGTGGCTGCATAGGAGAAAGTAATTTAAAAAGTATGCTGGGAGTAAGGTTTTATTATGACAATCATAATTCAAGAAGCATGTGAAGGTAGATGCTAAGCTGATATAATTGAGTACACCTTCTGGTGATATCAGGGATGTGTGGCATACGTAAATGAGTTGTGCTAATGAGCTCCGGCACCTCTTTTACTACAAAATAACCCCTGCCTATTAGCCAATTAGGACAGACAAAGACTGCCATGTGAATAACAATGCAATCCTAAACATACATAAAGTACTAAATATACTTTACCCATTTTCACTATATTTTATTGTATTCCTTTTTTTCTATGCCAAACTAGAATGATGTCTACATGTTAAAAAGTAAATTAAGTGGACTATCACTAACCAATGTATTTCTCTTTTAGCTGTATTGACACACAAACAGGGATATTGGTTGCTTATGCCATTACACATATTCAACCCATCTCCTACTAAATGTTAATGTACTTTTCTCCTAATGACAAACTATATGTATGTTGCATGTTTAAAGGTGGGTTAGTTGGATGGGAAAACATAATAATTCCTTCCTTTTGGCCCAGGTTCATAGCAAAAAAGTCATTGACAGACACGCTCACATTTTGACATACTACTGCTTTCTCATGCTCATGCTACTCAGATCAAAGGTTTGCTCAGTTTGTTAATTTTACTATTCTAAATCTCTGCCTACCAGATAATTTTACTTCAGTGTAATTGGTTCTTAAATCTGTACCATTTTGCATTCTGAACCACTGCCTACCAGCTATGTATGGCTCTGCTCACTGTGCCAGATTCCTCGTCTAATGAAGACTAAGTTGGTCTTAAAGGTGCAATCGACTCCTATTTTGTTCTACTACTTCAGACCAACACGGCTGCCTACATGGATCAATCCTAAACAGAGTTAATCCTTTCCATTGCAGTGAATCGGCTTAGGAGGATGTAAGATTGCCTGGCTTCTGTTGTGAAACTCCTATGCAGCTGAAGGACTGAACATTCATAAAAACAATTTAGCAAAATATCGAATTACCAGTTTGAGAACTGTTTCTTTTTGCACTTTGGAAAGCTAGGCTTGGCTAGCTTCCAGTTGTATGGGATCTTGCTGAGCAACAACAGTTGTGACAATAGAGAGCCTGACTGGGGCTGCCAAACAGGAGTCTTTCAAGGCTGAAAATGAAATATTCTAGATGGGAAAAGCTGGGTGGAAAATCCATTTGATTACATAGCAAGGGAAGAAGAAGGAGGAGGAGGAGAAGTCAGTCAGTCTGGACTCCATTCTTGGATGTCTTTTGATGTGCAGTACAAATCTGAGCATGTTCTCAGAAATAAGTCTGATTTAGGCCAACAGTTCTTACTACCTAGTAAGTGGGTTTAGAACTGTAGCCTTTATCTACTAAGGAGAAAATGCATACACTTATATTGTGCTGTTGACAACAATAGATTCCTTTGCCTATGTTGTCTCTTAGGGAGTTTTCAGAGATGCCTTTTTGAATTAAAGCGGTAAATATGTTTTTAAAAGGAGGTAAAAATAAGTTTAAAAAAGAGATGCCTTTTTGAATATTTTTGCATATTAGAAAGAAATCACATCCCTTCCCCTGATTTCTTAGCAAAATCCTTAATGCTGCTGAATGAGTTTGAGTTATTCCTGCTCAATTCTGAGCATAACCAGCGAAATTAAAAAGCCAACACAGGACAGTGAATTGTACAAAACATTAATCTGACATACAGGAGGTGAAGAAGAAAATTGTCAATTTATAAGGATAAGGGGCAGGGTCAAATAGTGATGTGTCGTATAGAAACCAGGTTATGTGAGAGTGCCCAGTTTTAATTCCTGAAATGTTGAGGTTATGGGAAGACATATAGCTAGAATTATAATATTGCCGGACAACTATGATCAAAAATAACAAGAGTGTATTTGTGAAACATTTGTATAATTTTAGCAGATGCTTGTGCATGGATAACCTCCATGTTATTTCAAACCTATGAGATAACATTTTGAGCCCTATCACATGTGGGGCAGGAAGCTATTGTTTGAAGATGATCTTGAAGACCTCTAAATATGATGCGGAGCTTCCTCTTCATACATGAAGCGACTTGCCTAGTTTGGGTAAGGATTATTTAAAAGGACTCGAGTAATTGGCTAAGGACAGCTACGGTTTACAACTGGCACTCCCACTCCCACTTTCGCTCCCCCCGCAAGAGAGCAGCACCACCAAGATTCGATGCCATCTTACTTTTAGGGAACTGCAATGTTTTACTGCTTATTAATTTGGCTTTATCTTGTTTGGAATTATGACATGCTGTGAACCGCCCTGAGTCTGACCATTGGGAAGGGCAGTTAAAAATTTGATTAATTAAATAAATAACAAATAAAAAATAATTTGTCTTCTTTACTTATCTATGCGCAATCAATGCATGGTGTTCTGGTCTTTTACATTAACTAAAGTGGTAAATATGTTTAAAAAGGAGGTAAAAATAAAAGATTTTTAAAAAGAGAAAATGGAAGCATAACAATATAAGAGAAGCCATGCTGGATCAGGCCAATGGTCCATTCCATCCAACACTTCGCGCCATCAGGAGGTCCATCGTTGGGGCCAGAACTTCAGAAGACCTCCCCCTGTTATTCCCAAGCATCAAGAATACAGCGCATCATTGCCCCAGACATAGTGTCGCATCTATACCTTGTGGCTAATAGCTACTGATGGACCTCTGCTCCATATGTTTATCCACTCACCTCTTGAAGATATATCTGCTTGTAGCCACCACCACTTGCTGTGGCAGTGAGGCAGTGAATTCCATGTGTTAATTAAGCAAAGATTCTGAAGTAATATTTTCACTTGAGTACAATACCTGTAATGAACCATGCATGTTGTGAAGGGCACCTCTTGCCAGGAGATTAATGGCTTGATATAGGAAACCTAAGTTTCCTAAGGCTTCTTAGGATCGCCTCTATCAATCCCAGAAACAGCTCTGATCAGAATAATCCATAGCAGCATTCTTCACAAATCCCTTTTAAAGGAATTTCAAATCAGCCAATCACCTCTTCTCTCTGACTTGCTGCTTTGTGAGGTCACAAGGACATTTGCTCAACAATACTGTCCGATGATGTCCTCAGAGTTTCTGCTTGAAGGTGCCCGATTTCTTTCTGAGCGTTTGGCACAGCTAAACAGCCCAGTAGGATGAGGAAAACTTGGTTTTTAAAACGTTCTCTGGTTCTTTTAATTAGGTTGGTAGTTAATTTTTTTTATTACATAATGATTTTCTTTACATTTTCTCTCTATATTCGTAATGTTATTTAGCTGTTCTGCCTTTAATTGTTCTTACTTATTAGCCAGTAAAGTGAGTATTTCAGTTATGTTGAGTTTTTTCCATCATTATTAGGGCAGCACTTACCAAGCAGAACACCCAATGAAATCACAAACCTGATTAACTGAATGTAAGTATTTTGAGTGAAGGAAAGTTGTCTTTTATCAAAAGAATCAACCTGAAAAACAGGTGAAAACAAGGAACAGTTTTATCCAGCGTTCCGCTTTCAAGTCAGTAAAAAACTATTGGCTACAGAGTTCATTCACATTACAAACTTCTCTTTCTGTTTCTTTAACCTCATTGAGATCTACTCTGGGGTTAGTGGCCGTGGAAGACCACTCTTTGGTTATTTAGTTCATTAAGAGAGATTCATTGCTCTACCTGATAGCTGTGGGATTTTTTAAATACATAAGATTGGCTTTCAGTAGGCTTTCATCCTGGTCATCCTTCCCCTTTGTTTTGGGATGATCTGAAAACCCGAGTACATGCTACATACTCCCTCTAAGCTATGGAGTCTTGTGAACAAAAATTCTACTTCGCGAGCTACTGGCATTAAAGTTGTGAGCCACTGCATAAATTAGTTTACTCTGGGGCCATTTTCCTTGAGCTAAGACAAAAATGTATGAGACAGAGGCTAAAAAACTGATAATGATGGTAATGATGATGATGATGGTGAATGGCTTACAATCTCCTTTACCTTCCTCCACCACAACAGGTACCCTGTAAGATGGCTGGGGCTGAGACAGTTCTCACAGAAGCTGCCCTTTCAAGGACAGCTCCTATGAGATCTATGGCTGACCCAAGGCCATTCCAGCAGCTGCAAGTGGAGGAGTGGGGATCAAACCCAGTTCTCTCAGTTAAGAGTCCATGCACTTAACCACCAGGACCAGCCCTCCCACTAGGCAAACTAGGTGGTTGCCTAGGGTGCCGAGAGGCAGAAAATTGGGCTCTTGCCACCCCCTTTGGTTCCCCAGGCAAGCGCTTAGCTTGCCTCCCTCCCCCCTCCCTGCCGCTGGCCCCCTCCGAGCTGTCACGGCGACCCACCCCCCTGCCGTGGTGTCCCACCCCCTCTGCCACAGTATTCCACCTCCCTGGGCCCCGGCACTCCACTCACCTGCCTGCCGCCACCGCTCGCCCGCTCACTCCTTCCCTTCTCCCTGCTTGCCGACTAAAAGTAAGCTTAACTGGCAAGCAGCTCGCACCTGCACATTTTGTTGCCAGCTAAGCTTACTTTTAGCCAGTGAGCAGGGGGAAGGGAGGGAGTGGAGCGGCGGCAGGCAGGTCAGCAAAGTGCCTGGGGGGACAGGGGTGGGATGCCACGGTGGGGGGCAGGGGGTAAGGGGCGTGGAGCTGCGGGGGGAGAGCCGTGGGGGGCGATTGGGGGTTGCCAGGCAGCAAGTCTGCCTAGGGCGCCCCAGGGCATTGGGCCAGCCCTGTTAACCACAACACCAAACTGGCTGTGACTACACTAAACACTAACTCAGCTTAGAGGGAACTACAACTGCCATGGGGACTTTGAGCCACATTGCTTCTCTTAGTTTTTTAGTGGGGGTGCCATTTTAAAAGCACTGCGGAAGCCCAATTCAGATCACAACTATGGCACAAGAGGAGAGGCTCCAGCCCCGTATTCCGTTTTCCCAAGCTGAAATTGCACTGGGGAAGCATTATTTTCCCCATGAGGGGCTCCACATGCATGAAATGGTTCTGCAATAAAGTACTAATGACAATGACATGGTTAAGCATAAGCTATCATGCTGACTTTCCCCCCTCTTTTGCTGTGCAATCTCTCTGATAAAAAGAGAACACAGTTGGTTCTGAGACAAGTTGCATAAAATGAGCTCTCGACAAACCGGAAAACCTTTATGACAAAAAGTTTTCAAATTAGCACCTAAGAAGGTGACAAGACGAGAGGAGGGAGGCGAAGGCTATTTAAGTTTTCGTAATAGATAACTCTGCTTCTAACAGGAGCACATGAGTTCCGTAAAACTTTGACAGCATAGGAACTCGAGGCTCTTCTAATTACCAAAGTTAGCACCTGGGGGTGGGAGTGGGGAAGAATGATAGAAAAGAACATACCAGCAGCTGTCTCATCAAGACTCCAATTTATGCAACATTCACGGGCTGGAACTAAGCAAAAGAGAAAAGCGCAGCTCTCTTTGCTGCTTCAAATAAGTTAGAGCCATTACCTTTTGAATTTATCCCACATTACCCAGCTGTGGAGGCAGAGGAAGCAGAGCAAACTGTGCTTCCTGTTGTCAATATCACAAAAGAACGTGTTGCGAAGATGCCAAAACAGCTGGTGGATTCCCCCCTCATGTTGTCTCGTTCCCAGGATCGTTCTCCCATGCTGTATGAATTGTTGGTGGGTGTGTCTCAGGTCTAAGCAGGAGCTTAAAGTAGACCCTGTACTAAGAGCCCTGTAAGCTCTTGGAGGACTGGCTACATCAGGGGTGTGTGGCCTAAAATGCAAAGGAGTTCCTGCTACAAAAAAAAAAAAGTCCTGGGCCTAAGGCTAAGTGCTCATCTATATCTGAGTCAAACTAAAGCAGAAATTAGATGTTCCAGGTCTGCTCAGGGATAAGTGGTGCTATGTCCAAAAGAGAACTGACGATATTGATTTGTTACATTTCAGTTCTGCAATTTCTCCAAAGATCACAGAATGCATGGCTTTCTTATCACCTGCGTTATCCTTTTACCAACCATTGGAAGTAGATTAGCTGACTGACTCAGTGAGCTTCATGACGGAGCGAGGATATGAATCCAGGGCTGGATATGGAATCCAGCACTCTAGCCTCTATACCTCACGTGGTCTTACTGAAGCATCCTATCAAGACAGATTCTAATCATGTTGAAAATCAATCTGGCACTGCAGTAATGTAAGAGAACAGAATGGTTTGCCCTGGGCAGTACTTTGATGAGCCTCTCTTTCAGTACCTGCCATTCAGAAGTGCCATCTTAGATTTTTAAGAGGAGTGTCGCTACTAGCCTCCAAAGTATATAGAAATGTAAGCATGTGCCGTTTTCCCGCAAACGAAAAGTGACTTGCCACCTAGTGCGATGATCCTATTACAACTGACAAATCAAACCCAGCAGTTCAGCGGCAGTCCTTCCCGCAGTGATCCTTCAAGGAACACCTAGTTAGCCAGTTTGATAAGTTAGGAGATTATGCTTGAATCTTAGCCAATGCTGGATAAATTTCTTGGAGCGGAGCCATGGAGGAACTGAATTTTGCCAGAGGGACAAAAAAATCTATTTGCTGTCAAAAATGATAAGGTTTAAAAAAAAAGGTTTATTTTTAAAAAAGAAAGACAAAAGTCGGGATTGCCCAAAATAAACTAAACATTGTACATTAGCTGGTTGTGGTACCCACTGCAAGATTTCAAAGAAAGTGAGCCAAGATATATTCTGGAACATCTTCAAAATGTTGGAAATGTTTCCACACTAAAACGGCACTGAGGGGTGTTATTTTTCCCATGTTTGCTGTGGAACAAAAATAACTTCTGCCCAAGCACCATTTTGTTGGAGAAAATGGTGGGGGTGGGGCAGGAGCCCTGGCTCAACTCTTTGAAAACCAGCACATGTTCTTTGGCCCTCAGATGGAAGTCTAAGTGAGGAAGTGCCCTGCAACATTGGTGCTGCAAGAGTAGGAATGAACTGAGAGCTATTCAAAGCAGCCATTGAGATTCTGGAAAGAAACCAGTGAAGAAATCAGACTGTTCTGAGCCGGCACCAACAGCACCAAGCGGCTGGCTGCTTAGAGTGATGAATGATGGATGCAGGTGCAAAAGCAGCGAATGAAATAATGTCATTTTAAATTTAAATTGCCAACATAAAAAAAGAGAGAAAGAGAGTTAGGTGATCATCTTGAACAAAATGGGCGTTTTGAGTAGGGGAAATTTGCATTACAAATCATTTGCAAGCCTGACACCATCTTTACTGAAAATCAAGTAGAAAGAGAATAGAAAATATTGGAGATAGAGTTGCCACAAGGGAGGTTTTCTACACACACACATATTTTTTTTTCTGTCTCAGAGACACGCTTTTTTGGAGAGATGATTATTCCAACTACCATGATAATGCTGGAACTGAGTTTTCCCAAAGACCTCTACCGCTACAAGCAGTAAGTTTAAGTGAGTGATTCTTTTTTATTATTAATAGGTTTTTATTTATTTTAAATACAAAAGAAATAGGTTTATACTATGCAACAATACAAATAATATATAGATGTGTAAACAATATGTATAAATAATAATATGTATACGTAATAATAATATCTATGTATGAATAATTATACATAGTCATAGCTCTAGTATTAACTTTTCTGTATAACTCTCTATATATGAATTTTGATTCCAGTGGCACCTTGAAAACCAACAAAGTTTATTCAAGGTGTGAACTTTTGGGTGCTTGCAAACTTCCTCAGACACAATTGGAATAGAGGCTAACAGTTCATATAGATATATATATAGGTACATATAGATATGGCTTTTTTTGATCAGAAACACAGTTCTGACTGACTTGGCATCAGGGGGTGTGGCCTAATATGCAAATGAGTTCTTTCTGGGCTTTTTATAGAAAAAACCAGCAGAAACTCATTTTCATATTAGGCCACACCTCCTGACACCAAAACACCCTGAACAGCATCCTTTCCTTAGGGGTCAAGGAATATATTCCAATATTTCAGACCTTGAATAAAACTTGGTTGGTCTTAAAGGTGCCATTGGACTCAAAATTTGTTCTGCTGCTTCAGACCAACACGGCTTCCCACCTGGAACAATATATATGAAGGATTCTAACAATGCAGTCCTAAGCAGAATAATCTTTTCATGACTATTGAATTCAGTGAGCTTAGAAGGGTATAACTTTACTTAGAATTGCACAATAAAAGTACTCCGATTGACATATTGTCCACCTTCCCCCCCTCACAAAAACCATATTTCATATTAAGAAATGATTTACTGATTCCCCCCCCCCCCATTTCATACCATAATTGTATTCTGAGTTCTCAACAGAAGAATTCAGACATTTCATCACTTGTTTGATAAGGCATATCAATAATAGCAGGGTAGAACCTATCATCTTTTCTGCTTGTACAAGAGGGTGGAGGACCAACTTTCCTGATTACTTTCTTCATTGCAGCCACCCATCTGTGTGACAGTTTTCTCTATATAGGTTCCATGATCTTCAGTGTAGTCTTTTCAGGGGCCTCCTCCCTCAAGCACCAAAGCTGACAGAACTGCTGCAGGTTAGAGGTGGAGCCAGGGAAGTGCCAGTTTGAGTGGGGCGGGACTTCAGGGAGATAGAATGCCATAGAGTCCATCTTCTCTTTTGTCCAGGAGAATTGCTCTCTTTTGTCTGAAGATCAGTTGTAATTCTGGGAGATCTCCACACCCCACCTAGAGGTTGGCAAACCTATGTTCAGCCCATTCAATAAAATGAACAATACACATATGAGACAAATGTAAATGGAGGAGTTGCGATCTGCGAGTGGTGTGAGGGTGATCCATGAGGATATAGTGGAAGCCAGGCATGTAATAAAATCAAGGCCTTACAGTAAAACTCTTCCATTGTCAACTTCCTTGGACCATGAACATTCCAAGTCCTCTGAGTGGCCCTTCCCTTGGGTTGTTGGATGATGGTTCTGTACTGGTTGTCCTCACTTGTTGAGTCCCACATGAAAGAACAAGATTTGAGGAAATACCCAGGGCAGAAGCGGGGATCAGCATGTCTGACTACAAGTGGCTTCTATAATATCACTTCTGTGTTGTGTTGCTGTTTATGGTTTTGACTTCTGAACTGTGAAGAGTACTTATGAGGAAAATGTTGGCCAAGATATGGCAGTGAAAGGGATGAGACACGTGGTACCCACATAGCAATTTAAAGGTCTGTTACAGGATTATTGGGAAGATTCTCTGTACACTCTATGTCCCTCACTTCTTGAGTTATAATTCTCATTGGAGAGCCAGTGTAGCATAGCAGCTAGGATGCTGGATCAAGATCTGGAAATGCATCTCCTCCCTGCTGGAGGACCTTGAGCCAGCTGCTTTCTCTCAGCTTCACCAATCCCAACAGGGATAAAATGAGGCAAGGAAACATTTTCAGGTGTGTGGAGACCAAGCCTCAGATTCAGCAGGAGTGCAACTCCTGAACCTTTCTGAGGGTTCCCCCTCCTCCTCCCCACCTTCTCCGTTGAATAGTAGGTACAGCTGAATAACAATCCCTGGATGAGCTTCACTACCTATTTTTTTACAGAGGGACCCCTGGCGGAGACCCCTTAGAGAAAGGAACAAAAATGTACTAGATAGGTTGAAAAACTCAACACTACACTGACAGGCATCAGAATAATGGGTAGAAACAAATACTGACATTTTCCTCCCAGTTCACATCTGCTGTAATAATGATAGTGATGTGGAACAGTGTAGTGTAGCCAAATCTCATCAGAGTATGGAAGGAGTGGAGGCAACTGATACCACCAACTGCAGAACTGGAGTTTGTTTTTAGACTGTTGTATTGTTTTTAGATTGTATATTGTTTTATTATATGTATCTGATTTTAACCTTGTATTATTGACTGTTGTTACCCGCTCAGAGCCCATTCAGGAAATGGCAGGCTATAAATAAATAAATAAATAAATAAATAAATTTAAGCAGGGTCAGTACTTGGCTGGAAGACTAGCAAGGAGGACTTTGCAGAGAAAGCAATAGCAAACCATGTCTGCTTAATAACTTGCCTTGAAAACTCTATGGGGTTACCATAAACTGGTTGCAACTTAATGGCACTTCACACACACACACATACTAATGAGAGTAATAATAAAGATCCTTTTTCCCCACTCGCAAATCAACAAGTTCATATAGCTATTCTAAAATCAGAGTATAGCTACAGAAAAGATCATATTACAAACAACAACTTTCCTAACCTCTGAAGCTGGAATGTGCTTGGAAAGTCTCCCCCATTAATGGCCTCAGGTGTTGGGCAAGTCCAGATATGGTGGCCAGCTCTGGGTGGAGAAATACCTGGAGATTTTAAGAGCAGAGCTTAGAGAAGATCATGGTTTGAGGAGGGGGAGGGCTTCAATGAGGCGTAAGGCTACCGAGTCCAGCTTCCAAAGTGGCCATTTTCTTCAGATGAACTGATCTGCAGTTGGGAGATCAATTGTAATCCCAGGAAATCTCCAGCCACACCCTGGAGGTTGACAGTTCAGGTGGCCGTGAGAAGTTCTTGGGGTATTTTGGCTTCAGACTTTTTAAAAAAAGTACTGAGTGTTGGTTGAGGAGAGAAAAAGCAACGAGCATCACATTTGCTGCGATCAGTAGTAAGCCCCACCTGTCTCAGATTATAAAATTGCATCTGAATTAGGGTTTGTAGAATCTTTCGGGATCAAGTGCCATGTTCTACTGGAGAAAGTTTTCCTTCCAGATGTTTTGTTCTCAGCTGGAAGGAAAACTTTCTCCAGTAGAACACGGCACTTGATCCCGAAAGATTCTACAAACCCTAATGATGTTACCAGCCGTTAAAACCTGAAATCTTTGCATCTGAATTGTTCAAAGGCAGGGAAACACGGCTAAGGGTTGACTGCCCTTCTGCATCAGGACACATGAGCAGTCTTTGTAAAAAATGCAGATGGATGCATTCCATCTCTTCTGGAATGCATTATGCTGCTGCCCTGTGGATTGCCTGCAGGTTATTTACTGTTGAAAACACTCTCTCAAAGGAAACAGCTGTTTCATATTTTAGGCTTTCCTTGCCCAGGGGGACAAATTAATAGAATTTTAATTCTGATGATTAACATAAATTAATCGAGCCATGAAAGGAGGGGGAAGATAACCTAACCTTATTTCTTTCTTCCTACAGGATAAGTATGTAGGCTTTCTTAAATTCTCTTTCTCTCTTTTTGTGATTCTAACATGTGAGAGCTCTTTCACATCCCTACAATATGGAGGAATCTCTGTATTAGCGGTGTAGTTGTGACTAAACACCATGTCATTTGGTATTTCTGTTCGGAAATTCCTCTTTGTGCTGCTGGCGCTGCAGAATACAGAACTACAGGGAATAGTCTTTTTCACCTAGTGCATAAGGGAGGGGAGACAAGACAGGAGAACAGCAATATCCCTACAGCTCACTTACTTTCTGGGTTGTACTTGCAATTGAAACCTGTTAGCTCATTCTGGGGGAGGTATCATAGGGCTTTCATGTCACTGAGTTTTTCAGAGCTGCTTGGCATTAGTCCTTGCGCACACACCGTGTCCTCGGCATACTCTGTTCTTAGAAAATTGCTCTAAGGGATCGTTTTTTTCCCTGTTCCTTATTTCTCTATATTCTTCAAAAGAGGCAATTTTCCCCTCAGGACTATTGAAGTCAGAGCTCATACTTGGGTGGGGAAAATCTTTCCCATGAAACCAATCGGATCTGAGCAACAAGAGAAGCGGGGGGGGGGTAGCGGGGGATGTCTTGTGGTAGAAGCTAAACAGATTCTCTTCTTTTGAGCCTTGAGCAAAAAGAGGATGAAAGCTTTTTTGTGCTTTGGTTTGATGGAACCTTGCAGCTCTTAGTGGTCTATGAAGGTAAGCAGGCCAGGGAATCAAAACAGAGCTCTTGAGAAGTGTTTCAAGTCCTGGCAGAGGAACATTGCTTTGGCATTCCAACTGAGGCTCAGAAGAGATAATTACTTTGGTTATTTAGACATTTACACCCTGTTGTGAAGAAGGAGGAGGAGGAGATTGGATTTATACCCCACCCTTCAGTAGCCAAAGGAGTCTCAGAGCAGTTTATAAATCTCTTTTCCTTTCCTCTCCCCACAACAGACACCCTGTAAGGTAGGTGGGGCTGAGAGAGCTCTCCCAGAACTGCTCTTGAGCAGAAGAGCCTTGAGAGAACTTGTGGGGAATCAAACTTGGTTCTCCCAGCTAAGAGTCCGCGCACTTAACCACTACACCAAACTGGCTCTCATTTAACCTCAATGGAGATCCAACATGGTTTGCAACATTCTCCTTTCTGCCACTTTATCTTTATAACAACAACCCTGTAAAGTAGTTAATGCCATATATTCTGAAATAGCAAATATTTCCTGAATCCAGTTTGGGCACTGAATCTATTATTTGGGGATATTCCCCTCCCCCCTGAATATCTTTGCCCCTGAATACTCCAGAATCTGAATCCCCCCCCCTTTTTTGCACATCCCTAGTTGACATCAACCATAGTTAGGTCAAAACTAGGGAAGGGCATGAACTGGAACTGAATCATGAACTAAACTGGTTCATGGACCCACAACCCCCATTGAAAGGTTTCACAGTCACAAACTGCATTGATGAGATTTGCAGGAAGACTGAAAAACAGCTGAGCAGTGAGCAGGCACTCCTCAACACAGCTATTTTTGTAGCTTTTGAGGGGAACAGAAAGGGTTTAAAGGGCCTCAGAGACCCTTTAAACTCTGCTCTGTCCACAGAAACTGCCATTAACTGCTTTAAAAGTTCATGGAAGTTCATGATGGTAGATAGGGTAAAATTCATGACGAATTTTGCTTTATGGTTTGGATCTTGCCTATCCATAGTCAAATCCCACACTTATCAATCTTTCAGCTTTTAGCTATGCATGCAGATCTTTGGTGTTCATATTGGTGCTCACAGGAATGCAGCTCCTGAACCTTTCTGATGGTTCCTCCTCCTCCTCCCCCCCTTGGCCATTGAATAGTAGGTGCAGCTGCATAACAATCCCTGGATGAGCTCCACCACCTATTTTTCCTACAAAATGACCCCTGCCTAGAAGTACTCCTTTAAGAAAACAAACTGAGATATTCCCAAGGTCATGGAATATCTGGGCATGAGAAGTTGTATCACTTGATATTAATAATGGTCACAAGCACGATCCAATAGATGCTTATTTCCACGCAGTACTCACACTAGCAATAGGAATGGTAACTGTTGGAAGGGCTGCATTAACCAATGACAAAGTTGAATGTGGGGAGAATATTTATATGCAGCAGAAGTACTATCTTGGGAGAAGACATCCAGACCCTAGTAAAAATGCCCTGCCTGACCTCCCTCCTAAATAACACTGTTATGAACAGGATATAGACAAATTCTATTATTTGTGCACTGATTCATGGTAGTCTTTTGCATATGCACTGAACAGCTTTGACCCTGGGCAGTGAGCAATTAATTGGTATGGGGAAATCGGTTTTCATGCCAGCGCTGACCTTGTTTTCAAAAGGCGATAGGCTAAAAGTATTCACTTTGCTTCTTCTGAACGAAAGCTTGATTCCCAACCTAAAAATGTGCAGAGTGTAATTTGGAAAAAAAAGCTGCCCTTCTCACCGAGTCTGTAAGCAAAGGATTTTATCTGTCTGAACCATCTTGTCTCAGACATGACTTAAGAGGATGTGAACTTTGCAGAACTGAGCCTGTGATTTCTCCCGGCTTCTTTGTGGGGAGACTTATATACCAGGTCTTGGAGTGAAGTTACTACTCTGCAGTGACCTTTGCCAGAGAGAAGAAAAAGATGAACATGGACTTCTGTCTCCTTCCATTTTTTTGTTTTAAATAGCTTTGTACTGAACTGATTATTACATCACTGGCTTGGTTCCCCCCCCACACACACACACACAAGGGGGATGAAGTTTAAGTAACATGTGCATGTTACCATTGGTCTTTCCACCTTCTTATGTTTGCTTTTTGACACAGGTGCTGAACGGTTCTTTTCCACATTGCAGGTCATGTGGGAGAAGGCATGCACCTCCTAGAACGTTGGTTTGTTTGACAGCAGCAGTAAGGTCTACTTCTATGTGGCTGAGGTCTTTTCACATTACCTCCCTATATGACCCCCCATGCTTGTCACCTTCAGTCTTCATCGCAGCACCTGCTGCAGGTGTCTGGTCCATCAATAGCCAGTTTATCATCCACTATGACAAGGGCCTTCTTGGTGGCTGCCCCTGCCCCCTGGAACCAGCTCCCCAAGGAGGTTTGTGCCCTGCAAGATCTATTAAGATTCCATAGGGCATTTAATTAACTAAGGGAATGAGTGAGCTGCCTGGCTGTCCAAACTGGTTACAGAACTGATGCCCGGTTGAATTCTTTAATTAGAACCCATTGTATTTATTTGTAGTTATTAGTTTTATTATCTATTTTAAGTTTTGTTGCTGTGTCACATATTTGGGGAACGAACGCATGTCCTCTGTTGTGGAGAGGATTCAGGTTATGAATTGAGTTAATAAATACCTTTGTAATGCAGGAATTGGGTGCACGGCCGTGCCCCCACATATACCCAGCACATTTATTTATTTGAAATATATTCATATCTCATTTTCTCCAGATCGGCAGGGTGCCAAGTGGCTTACATCAAATTTAAATACAAATCTCACTATCGAAGGAATGCAAGGAAACGGAAGCAACCCACAGCCCCCACTCATGAGCAGCGCCAGCTCTGCCAATAGGCAAACTAGGAAATTGCTTAGGGCACTAGCTTTCTGAAGGCACCAATTTGGGTGCCCCCAAGTGTCTTGGTGACATTATCAGCTCAGGGGGATGCCAAAAGTTAGCGTTGCCTAGAGTGCCAGACAGTCTACTCCAGGGTCAGCCCTGCTCATGTGTAAACAGAAGCACACTGGAGAAGCTCTGCTTTACTGAGCCTTTGAAATCCATGCAAGTTCACAAGGCCTTCCTCACATCTTCAGAGAGCCCATGCCACAGCCCAGGAGCCACAGCCACCGATAAAGCTGAAACAGTTATGGCTAGCCAGTTTGGTGTAGTGGTTGTGCATGGACTCTTATATGGGAGAACCGGGTTGGATTCCTCACTCCTCCACTTGCAGCTGCTGGAATGGCCTTGGGTCAGCCATAGTTCTAGTAGGAGTTGTCCTTGAAAGGGCAGCTGCTGTGAGAGCTCTCTCAGCCCCACCCACCTCACAGGGTGTCTGTTGTGTGTGTGTGTGGGAAGGTAAAGGAGATTGTGACTATTCTGAGATTCTGAGATTCAGAGTATAGGGCGGGAGATAAACCCAATATCATCACCTTCTTCTTCTTCTTCTGTTTGCCAACCTCCAGGTAGTGCCTGTAGGTATCCTGGAATTACAAATAGTCTTTAGACTGCAGAGTTCAGTTCCCTGGAAGAGAATGGCTGCTTTGGAGAATACACTAGGTCATTATAACCTGCTGAGGTCCCTCCCCTCCCCAGGGGTTAGCCTCAGACCCCTCTGAAGGGATAGTTTGGCATCTAGAGAGAGCAAGCCCAAGCACCCTTCATTTTAACAGCAAAATGTATTTGTTTGTTTCAATTTATATTCCACCTTCCCTGCAAGCAGGTTCAGGTCGGATCACAGCAGGGTCTAAATCCGGGGTGTCAAGCTCATTTGTTCTTCATTTGTTCCGAGGACCAGATCTGGCATAAATGAGACCTTGTCAGCCAGGCCATGTGTGTCATAAAATGTAATGCCAGGTAGCAGAGATATATACCGTTTTCGCACACAGCTCACCTCGCAGTCACAATCCTGTTCCCTCCGCAGCGTCCGGTCGGATTTCCCACCATCTGCGCCGGAGTTACAGGAAGTGCTGCGGCTTCTGCGTAGCAAACGTAAACCGTTAAAACCCAGTTTACATCTGCTACGCAAAAACCACGGCACTTCCTGTAACTCCGGAGCAGATGGTGAGAAATCCGACAGACGCTGCGGAGGGAACAGGATTGTGACTGCGAGGTAAGCTGTGTGCGAAAACGGTTATAAACTTCATAAAAGAAAAAAACACAAAGATTTTTTGAAAAAAAAATTAAAATAAAGCATTCTTAAAACATTAGCACTTGGTCTTAATGGTGCTTTCTTTGTATCTGTGCCATGCGATGCAGGGAACTGGGCAAAGGAAGCTCTGGCTCTTTCCTTCCTTCCCCAGGGGACCAGGTGGGGGAGGATTCTCAGCTAACAGAAGGAAGAGAGGCTTGGCTCAGTAGCTCTCCTGTGCGATTGAGCAAGCCTAGCAAAGCAAGCTGTGATGCACAAGGAAGCAAGACAGAGGGAGAAGGAAGCAGATGACAGCCAGTTGCTTGGGTGCCTGATAGGAGCCCTCCAGGAGCCTGATTAGGCCCTGGGCTGCATGTTTGACACCCCTGTCTAAATTATATCAAATAAGTTACAAACATATAAGACAATTTTAAAAAGCATAAATAAAAAACCTATCATATTGTTTGTCCATATACATGATTTTCAGTTGGCGACCTTAGGCCTCTAGGATCTTTTTGGCTGGGTCTCATAAGATGGTAACTTCAGCTTCAGCAGGGGAGGCCCAGTGTTTTATTGGATGCCTGCCACCTGCAGTCTTGGGGGGAGAGATAGAGTGCCAGATGCTTGATCTGCTGAAGATGATAAAAGGCAGACCTGGCAACTCTGGTGACCTGGGCCCCCAGGTAATCAGATCTTCTGGGCACAACCTGGTCTGAAAGGGAAACCAAGACGGTTCTGGAGTCATACAAAATGGATGCCAGTAAACACAAACCAAAGATGTGTCATGGCAGCAACTCTGGAAGGTGTAATGTCAAGGGGGTTGACCTCTAACAACCCTGTCCCCACCTTGAAGCCATGTACAATAATGGCAATAATGAGTCTCCCTGAGAAGACATTGCTTTACCTTAATCACTTCCTCACCTGGACTGACCTGACAGGTCATTTACCATAATTATGAAACTACTTAACTTTCAGCCATCCCCAGTAACTTCCCCATCCTACAACAGTGGGTCATCAAGCACTGTCTACATTCATGCACAATATCACAAGTGGTCTTTGTCTATTCTTGGGAATGCTATTCAGTCTTCCCCCAACACATTATTTTACTTCTAGCTAATCCCATCAGGTATTGTTTTACAAGGGCAGTCATATCAGCATGCCCTCAGGTAGCATTTTGGCCTGTAACTGAACAAACATAGCCCCATTTTGGGGGAGGGGTTCACTACCATATCTCACACCTAGAACACTGGCTGTTTTGTAACCTTTTCTCTGGACCTCATCTCTTCTGGTCTAGTAACTATAATTCCCCCAAATGCCTTATTTTATTCCAGCTCTTTCCTGTATTTCTAGTAGCTTGTGTATATGTTTTTTTTTTTATTATTTCTGGATGTGTGCTTTATTTTCAGGACATTTTTGTAGCAGGGACTCCTTTGCCTACTTGGTGACACACATCTCTGATATAGCCAGTCCTCCAAGAGCTTACAGTAGGCCTGTAAGCTCTTGGAGGACTGGCTACATCATGGGAATGTGGCCTAATATGCAAAGGAGTTCCTGCTACAAAAAAAGCCCTGCTTTCATCAGTAGTTCATTGGGCTCTTGGAGCCTTAGTTTCAACTTGTCTTACTCTCAAGAAGTTTTTGGAGTGAATACTTCAATATATATGGAATTTGTTTACATATCTACTGTGTGATATACTCCTTATAGGGATTTTCTTTACAACTTCATTCGGAATGGACTATATAGCTCTGAATGGACTATATTTGGATCTCTAATATATATAGATTATAAAAGGATTGTTACTGAATGCTGTTGATTTTGTAGAAATGGCTTTGATATTCGTGTTTGCACCGATCACAAGTAAATACACTATTCAGTGTGTTTGGTGTAGAGCCAGTTCGGTGTAGCAGTTAAGTGTGCAGACTCTAATCTGGGAGAACCTGGTTTGTTTCCCCACTCTTCCACATGCATCTGCTGGGTGACCTTGAATCAATCACAAATCTTTCAGAGTTGTTCTCTCCATAACAGTTCTCGAAAGAGCTCTGTCAACTCCACCTACCTCCCAAAGTGTCTATGGTGGATAGAGGAAAGGAAAGGAGATTGTAAACCGCTCTGAGACTCCAAGTGAAAGGTGGGGTATAAATCCAGTCTCTTCTCTCTTCTTCCTCTCTTTTCTTTGTTAACATTCATGAGATTTGAATTTTTTTCTCCCATGGTTATTTTGTATTTCCTAGTCCTAATACTGCGGTGCCTGGTATTTTTCGCTGACCCTTATCTTTGCGGGCAGCCCAACGAAGTGACCATTGCAAGAGTCCAGTCTCAAGGTACATCAAGAAAGGTTCTTTACAGCTGTGTAATTTAAAAATCAGAGACAAGCAATGGCAAGCCTCCTATCTTGCCTTGAAAACCCTATGGGTTCACCACAAGCTAAGTACAACTTGACTGTAAATAAATAAATAAATGGTTCGGGGTGCGCATGCATTCATTTTTGAAGAGTACTTTTCATTTCTGTGCAGCCTTTATGGACAAAGCTGGAGAGGTGAATGAGACCTCGGCACTTTGAACCGTTCCTCCGACAAAAAGCTTTCTTTGATGGAGACACGTTGGGTTTCCTGCCTGGCTGAGGCAATGAGGAGTTTGACCCTTTTCAACCATTTTATCTTTGTTCTATTGAACAGATATTTGCAAATGTGACTGGATAGCAGATTGACCTGCTTAGGAAGGGAGTATGATGTAATGGTTAGACGGTTGGACTTGAACCAGGAGATTTGGATTCATATTCCTGAAGTAGCATGAAATTTTCTTGAAAGATTTGGGTCAATCATTGTCTTTCAGCATCATTTAACAGGATTGCTGTAAGGGTAAACATGGAACAACTCCATTAGAACTCTAAATTCTTTGAGGTGCACACCAGATAGTGTTTTGACTCATTAATCAGCAGGGCTTTTTTTCCTTTTCTTTTTGAGCAGGAACGCACAGGAAAACAGTTCTGGCTGGCTTGGCATCAGGGGGTGTGGCCTACTATGCAAATGATTTCTTCTGGACTTTTCCTACAAAAATGCCCTATGCTAAACAATGGTGATGTCAGGGGGGGTGGCCTAATACAAAAATGAGTTCCTGCTGGGCTTTTTCTACAAAAAAGGCCACGCTAGTCAATATATCCTCACATGTCAGTATGTGAAACAAAGCTGAACATATTCAAATAAATATTTATAGTAACTTTATTAATAATCATGTTTATATTAAACTGTTTCTTGAAGAAGTCATGAGAGCTGCAAATGGCATTATTCTATTCTGCTGACTCCATGTACAAAAAAAAAAAAATGAGATTCATAGGACTTGTATGACTTCCCAACACCTTAAATCAGTAACAATAAGTCACAAGCATAGTATGCATTCTGTGGACATGTCAATTGTGTGAAGCATGCCTAAAAACATAAATCCCAATAAACAGTATGTTCTTGGTTCTCCGCATACCGAGTGCCAGAAAATCATTCCACCCCACCACCACCATTTCTACCCTGGCATCTGTTGCAGAATCCCTGTTCATTCGCCATGTGCAATTAAGAGAGCCTGGCAAAGCAAGCTATTTTCCACCCTTCCTCCCAAAGGGAGAAGCCTCAGCCAATGGAAGAAAGAGAAGTTTTGCTCTGTAGCTCCTGTGCAGTTGAGCAAGCCTTGCAAAGCAAGCTGTGATGCAGAAGGAAGCAAGCAGGAAAAGAAAGCAGATGACAGCTAGTTGCTCGGGGGCCTGATAGGAACCTTCCAGGGGCCTGATTCGGCCCCCAGGCCACATGTTTGATACCGCTGCCCTAGGCAATCACCTAGTTTGCCTAGTGGCAGAGCCGACCCTGTATTGATGCCTAAGTGTTTCACCTTCAAGTATCTGATTTGTGGGCTATTTATACTGCTGTCTACACAGAGAAACCCCCTTCAGGGATACAATGTATATATGGAAGTGAATATACATTGTGGGAGGGGGGAGATCACTAGAAATAGGGAAGCTCCCTCCCCACTAAAAAGTTTGTCTGCCTCTCCTAATATTATCCATGAGGAAGCTCTGATAAGCTTGAAGGAAACCCTAAGGTTCTTTGATACCACTGCCACTGAGTTCATCTTCAGCGAATAAATAAGTAAACCAATAACTTTTAACGTTTAGTGGCATAACAATAGCTTACAGAAAGGAATGAGCATGCAGTTTGCCCATATGTCAAGATAAAACAATATAGATACATCGAATTGTAATGCCAATTGATAATTAAAATAATAGGGATAAAAAGGACAATCATCTTGAGTATCACAGACAACAAAAAAGAATGAAATTTTACAGTGAAAGAGCTTAACAGGGGATATGATTAAACATTTTTTTAAAACAAACAAACAAACCCTTTAATGGGATAAAACATAGACAGGATACAAAATGGGCAAAACCGAGTAAAAAAATTGCACTGGCCAAAAAGGCAGTAAAGACAACACCACAGAAGAACCAATCAGATATTCATTGCCCTTACCCAAAATTATGATAGCCCCTTGGCAATACACCAGCCGCACACCCAGCCGCCAGCCCCATCAATCTGGGCGATGCACCAGCAAAGAAATACTGGGCTACTCCCACTGAAGAGCTGGAAAGGTCAGAATCAACAGGATAAGGGCTTTTTTTGAAGGGGGGGGCAGGAACGCAGTTCTGGCAAGCTTGCTGTCAAGGGGTGTGGCTTAATATGCAAATGAATTCCTGCTGGGCTTTCCCCACAAAAATCCCTATGTAAAACAATGGCGTGCCAGGGGGTGTGGCCTAATATGCAAATGAGTCCTCAGGTTGCCACCCACTAGAGCGGCCTGCCTTGCATCAATTAGAATGCATGCTTTTTCTATTGCAGCTCACACACTGTGACATATGCTCCCTGAGGCAGGAATGGTCCTTGCTCTCAAGGTCCTTGCTCTCAAGGACCGGCAAGGCCCCGCATGCAAGCAGCTCCTTGGATTGCAATGGGCAGCAAGCCAAAAAGACACGGAGAACAAGATGGAGTGGGATGGGGTGGGATAGAAGAGGTACATAAAATGGGGTGGGATAGAAAAGGTGAATCTGGAAAATAAGTAAACCTCATTTTGAAACACACGTTTTTTCAGCTTCTTATCATCCTCCTTTTAAACCTTTGTAGTTCCTCCAAGTTGTGCAACACCGTATCAATAAATATTCTTTATGAAATGACTCCAAGCAAGTACCAAGGTTGCTACTCAGCACTGATAATACATGTTCCCCCCCCCTCCCCGTTTCTTATTTACTTGTCCTTTTACATTTACATTTACCGCAACCATTGTATGCCCAGGTTTCATCCTGAACTGAATGTGTGGCAGGTTTCATTAAAACCTTGAAAAACAACGTTATAGTACACATGCTGTCATAATGTTTATTATAACAGCAGACATATCTCCAATATGATGTTTATTTGCAAACCCTTCAGAACACCTGTGAAAGCACTCTGATAAGCTGATAGACTAAGGAACATTCATCAAGGGATCAAATGTGAGGTTATGTGCTGATTGAAATAATTGCTTTGCTCAAACAATGACTTTCCTTGCCCGATGTCAATGAACTTCTGTCTTTTTGGACTATGAATGTGGTTACTTTCCTGCGCATTGAATGAACTTAGATATATATCCTTGGTATGTGCAACATCATATGGCCCTACTTCAAGTACAGAATGTGCTGAACACCAAACTTACAGAACCAACCTGTGCAGGTTTTCTTAGGAAGACAAGTAGATAGTTAAAACCAGGTCTCATTTTGGAAGCTAAAAAGTATTGAGAGCCATTATATACTTGGCTTGACATTTCTGGTTGATCCCCCAAATGCAGTTATCTGATGATACTTGCTATTGTTTGCTACCATATATATTGGCATCAAGACCCAATCTAGATATGTTTAACCATGAACTTACAATATTCATATAATATTCATTAACTTCAATGTATTTTGAATTATTGAATTACCTTATTACCTTTTCATTTTTGTTGGTATATTGAGATGCAGAATGTAATATTTCTCTATGTATTCTTATTTCTACTTCGCATTCCCCGTCCCTTTTTCTATAGAAACTTAATAAAACTTTAAATTAAAAAAAAAAAAAAACAGGCCTCATTTTGGGCAGAAGCTCACAAGAGCAGCGCTCTGGAACCACTACATTTTATTGTGCTCTTTCTTTCTTACAAGAGCCCTGTGGTGCAGAGTGTTAAAGCTGCAGTACTGCAGTCCTAAGCTCTGCTCACGACCTGAGTTCGATCCCCGGCGGAAGATGAGTTTTCAGGTAGCTGGCTCCAGGTTGACTCAGCCTTCCATCCTTCCGAGGTCAGTAAAGTGAGTACCCAGCTTGCTGTGGGGGAAAGCGCAGATGACTGGGGAAGGCAATGGCAAACCACCCCATAAAAAGTCTGCCGTGAAAACGTTGTGAAAGCAACATCACTCCGGAGCTGCAAATGACTGGTGCTTGCACAGGGGACCTTTCCTTTCCTTTCTTTCTTAACCTCCCTCCCCCCACCAAATACTTGTTTCTGGGCTCCATTGTTCAAACCCCGCCCCCCATGAGAATTTTGCTGAACTTGATAAGATTTGATAGGCTTTCTAATATTTTTCCCTCACAAAAAATGGGGAAATAACCAAGACATATAAAGCAGACAGATAGAAATCTTCATTATGCCACTGTGGCCATATAGGAGAAAGTAATTTTAAAAGTATGATGGGAGTAAGGTGTTGTTATGACAATTATAATTGAAGAAGCACTTTAAGGTAGATGCTGAGTTGATATAACTTAGTACACCTTCCAGTGATGTCAGGGTGTGCGGCACACGCAGATAAGTTGTGCTAATGAGCTCCAGCACCTCTTTTTTTTCTACAAAATGACCCCTGATTGGATCCATCTAGCTTTTCCATCAGTGAAAAAAGGAATATGAGTCTCACTTGATCATCCAAAAGAGCTAGACTATGGAGCATGTAATCTGGACTCATAAATTCTGTAGTAAGGAGAAGAATTTGGTGCAACTGAGCAAAAAACAAACAAAAACAAAATACGACCCAAAACACTGGCTGGATCCAACCCTGTGTCTGGAACATTATATGGAGTGCACAGGCTTTGAATTTTGGAAGGCACCCATAAACCCATATGTGAGCAAAAAAAAATTACATCGGAACAATTTATCCATTCCCCAAGAACAATCTTGTGGACAGGATCTCCTGAAAAAGTTCCAGAGATTTCATGAAACTTTTTAGCATGAGTTTGTTCATGGTAAGACTTCTAGAAATACTGGTATCTACTCCTTTGATTTATGGCAAGGGCTATAAAAATGCCCAAATCTGCCTTAATATTGTAAATCTTCTGGACAGGGCTATCAATATGCTAGAATTAGGGATTACATTGTAAATTCACTGAGCAAGTTCTGTTCGTTGTATGTAACATAGGAAATGATTGCTAGCCAACAAATGTTAAAATATAGTCATAGTGATAGACCACAGTCCAACATGCACTTCTGAGGGCTCAAACCCTCTGAAATCAATGTGTGGAATCATGGGAAAAATGGCTCGGGGTGAGGTTTGTAAGGGGGAAAAAAGCAATAATGTGATGGGATAATTAAATGTACCTTTTCCCACTGCCACTTCTGCTTAAACCTGAACCTTCTGATGCTGTTTTTCATTTATTCAGTGGTTTCTCAAACTCAGATCTTTGCTAGATGTATAGTTTCATCTGTCTGTCCATTTCTGAATCCCATTGATTTCAGAGGGCTGAAGTCCTCAGACGTGCATGTTGGACTGTGGTCTATTACTATGACTATGTTTTAGCATTTTGCGACCCAATCAAAACTTCTATGTAAAAATATGCAAGTAAGCAAACAAAAGGAACTGCAGAAGATAACGGGATGTGAAGTTACCTCTAAGGTAAAATATTTGGGTGTGGAGGTAACAATGAAGAACATTGATTTGTTTAAAAACAATTATGAGACGCTATGGCGTAAAATGGATGAAGATATGATAAAATGGAATAAACTTAATTTGTCACTGCTTGGCAGAATAGCTGCAATTAAGATGAATATTTTGCCAAGAATAATGTATTTGTTTCAAACTATTCCAATTGTGAAAGACAGTAAACAATTTAATAAATGGCAAAGGAAAATTTCAGAGTTTGTGTGGGCTGGGAAGAAACCAAGGATCAAAATGAAAATCTTAATAGATGCAAAAGAGAGAGGAGGATTCCAATTACCAGATTTAAAACTATATCATGAAGCAGTTTGTTTAGTGTGGATAAAATAATGGGTGATGCTGTTAAACAAAAAACTTTTAGCGTTGGAAGGTCATGGAGATAAATTTGGCTGGCACACTTATATGTACTATGGGGAAAAAAATGGATGGTTTTTTCTCTCATCATTATATAAGAAATAATTTGCTAAATACTTGGATGAAATATAAGAAGTATGGGGATGAGAGAAAACCGTTATGGATAGTGCCAGCAGAAGTAATAAAAATAACAGCTGAGACGGGTGAAGAAAAGTGGTTGTCATACAATCAACTATTAAAAACACAAAGTGGCAAAATAGAACTGAAAACTGCTAAAGAGTTGAATAATAAATATGATTGGTTCTAAATGCAACAAATAAAGAGCTTGGTGGAAAATGATATTAAAACTGAAGGAATAAGAAGAGAACAAACATAACTGGAAAAAGTTCTTCTTGGAGACAATGAAAAATTAATTTCAAAATTATATAAATTACTTTTAAAATGGTCTACGGAAGATGAAGTAGTGAAATCTCAAATGATTAAGTGAGCAATTAATATAAATAAAGAAATACAGATGGAAACTTGGGAATATTTGTGAAAGAATTCTATAAAGCTTTCAACGTGTCATAGTATTAAAGAGAACTGTTTTAAAATGATGTACAGATGGTATATGACTCCTAAAAAGTTGGCAAAGATGAACAATAAGATGCCAGATAGATGATGGGAATGAAAAAAACATGAAGGTTCTTTCTACCATATGTGGTGGACTTGTGAAGGAGCAAAAAAGTATTGGCAGATGATTCAACAAGAAATTTCTAGGATCTTGGGATACAAATTTAAGAAAGTTGCAGAGACTTTTCTGTTGGGATTACAAATGGAAAAATTTCCAAAAGAAGATAGAACTATAATCTGGTACTTAGAAGAAGAAGATATTGGATTTATACCCCGCCCTCCACTCCGAAGAGTCTCAGAGCAGCTCACAATCTCCTTTACCTTCCTGCCCCACAACAGACACCCTGTGAGGTGAGTGGGGCTGGAGAGGGCTCTCACAGCAGCTGCCCTTTCAAGGACAACCTCTGCCAGAGCTATGGCTGACCCAAGGCCATGCTAGCAGGTGCAAGTGGAGGAGTGGGGAATCAAACCCGGTTCTCCCAGATAAGAGTCCGCACACTTAACCACTACACCAAACCGGCTTTCGGTTTGCTTTCAGTTGCTAGGACACTGTATGCACAGTTGTGGAAGCAAGAAAAAATACCAGAAAAATGGGATTGGATTGTAACAGTTATGACATGGAGCAAAATGGACAAATTAACAAGAATTTTAAGAGACTATGACTTAGAAGTTTTTAAGATGGAGTGGAAAAAGTTTAGAAGATATGTAGAAAAAAAGTGGAAAATAAAAGGACATTGGACAATTTTTGATAATGATTAAGTCTTAGAAGGAAGAAGAATATTAATCTTTGTTTTTATTAGTTAAGGGTACCTTTAAATGTTAGTATTTTAAGTAAATAACACCATCAGGGGTCAAGTAACGGGGGAGGAGTGGTTAGAAAGTAATATATGGGATAGATAAAAAGAAGTTATTAACGATGCAAGAAATAGATATTGTTACCATATGTTACTAAATAAAATTGTTTTAAACAAGCATTGTGCAACCAAAACCACTGCCAAACAAGTTTGCAATTACCTGTAGGTCAGAAGTTGACTAAGAGTTGACTGGGGAATCACCTGGAAGTCAGGTTCTGATCCGGCAGTGAAGCAGAAAAAAGGGGGCAAGCGATTAAACAGTCCTTTTGAAAAGCAATAATATGGTCTTTCAAATATAAATCCCGAAGGCTGAAAAATGAGTGTGACTCCTAAATTGCTTCTAGAGTCCCCCCCCCCCATTTAAGCCTATTTTTATAAGTTGCCAAATAAGTGTTTAATAAATAGGAAGATGGCTACAGATGACCTTCACCTCTACCTCACTGACAAAACTCCTGTGAGTTGCAAATTACATGCCAGATAATGTCCTTTAAAAAAAAAATACCCTGAACGCTAGCACAGAATTTCCATAGGAGATGCCCACAAAGATCTTTACCACCAGTATTTCTTCAATGGCAATGTATTTTGGAAATGCATTTTGTTTTATGGGCCCCAAATGTCTCATTTTCTACTCAAGGGATAATATTACTCCATTTCCATAAGCTGGAAATGTTTCTGCTTGGGCTAACCATTGTACAGGAGGTTTATGGTTTGTTATGTTTTGTTGATAGACTTGATGCCTTGATAGCTCTGGATAATGCATCTATAAAACAGAGCCTCTGGCACCATTTGCCTTCTGAAAGCTGGAAACAAGTGGCTGTCGAGAGGGGAAAGATGTTCAGGTGATTTGTACACAGTCACGGCATTTCAGGAACTCAACTCATTGCAATAGATTTGCCTGCTAAACAATTATTTATTATCAATGCAGCTCTGCAATGTCGAAACGATAAAGGTCCTGATCCACTCAAAGTTAAGCACTTGGAAATCCCATAAATTGATATAAATGCATGCTTAACTTTCTTTCCTCTAAAGCCTATTTTCTACCTTCTTCCCATCTCTTCCTTTTCCCCTGAATGTTTCCTAACAGTTCTTATTGTGTGTGTGTGATTTATGTAATGATATACTTTCATCATAAGGCTATAGCCCATGAGAACCAGTTGTGGAGTGAACCTTGCAGATCTGGATTTTTCTGCTTCCCCACTGAGTTCCCATCCATTTGTTCTGGGGAATCAGTGAACCTTCAGACACTGCATAGCAAGGTCTACAGAAGCAGCCGGAAATCTGCAGAAACATCTTAACTCCCCTTCTGATGATGGAAGTTATTTTATGTCTTCAGAAGCAAGATACAATCCAACAGGGGTTTTTTTTTAACTTTTTATTTATAATTTCCAAAATACAAATACAATAAACTAATTTTCAGCTTTAGATATTATATCATAAACTTTGCATATTATCAGGGCTTTTTTTGAGCAGGAATACACAGGAATGCAGTTCCGGCTGGCTTAGTGTCAGGAGTGTGGCCTAATATGCAAATGAGTTCCTGCTGGGCATTTTCTAAAAAAAAGTCCTGTGCAAAACAATGGTGATGTCATGGGGTGTGGCCTAATATGCAAATGAGTTCCTGCTGGGCATTTTCTACAAAACAATCCCTGTATATTATATTTTCCAGCTTTCCCTCCCAGTGGGACATATTGTATTCAGGAGGCGCCATGACTCAATCGAGAACATTTGCCTGGCAAGTAGAAAGTTCAGTTCTCAGCTCCTTCAGGTAATAGGATCAGGTAGTAGGTGATGTGAAAGATCTCTACCTCATGCCATTGCCAGTATGAATAGACAATATTGATTTCTGTGGACCAAGGGCCTGATTCAGTATAAGTAGAAAAGAATGAGTCCAGTAGCACTTCAAAGACTAACAAAATCTGTAGAAAGACATGAGTTTTCATTAGTCACTGCTCACTTTCATGACTCACAAAAGCTCATACCCTACCAAAAGTTTTGTTAGTCTTTTAGGTGCTACTGGACTTTTACTTTTTTCTGCTGCTACAGACAGACTACCATGGCTGTCCATCTTGATCTGTAGTTCAGTATAAGGCAGCTTCCTGTGTTCTCATGCCCATGCATGAGTTTTATATGATATTTATGCAATACAAGGGTGGCCAAACTTGCTTAATGTAAGAGCCACATAGAATAAATGTCAGATGTTTGAGAGCTGTGATACATGAACATCAGGTGTTTGAGGGAGGGAGGGAAGGGAGGGAGGGAAGGAGGAAGGAAGGAAGGCAAATAGATAGGGGAAAGGAGGGAGAGGTGGAAAGAAAGCAACCTTAATTTTAAATACATTCTCCAAACTGCTGGCTTGGCTTGGAGAATTGATTTATAGGGGAAAATGCCTGCTCCAAGTCAGTCAATGAGGCAGTGGGGACTTTGGGAGCCACACAATATGTGTGAAAGAGCCACATGTGACTCCCAAGCCACCCCTGATGTAATACATTGTTTACAAATTGTTCAAAGAACATTGTAAATACGTTTGATATGGTTCTTCCTGACTCCATATGACAGACCTACTTCGAGCTCTCAAAACAACAGCAACTATATTTAATAAATAAATAAATATTCTCTTAATGGGATTTAAAACTATGTGGTGTTTACTGGTTTGTGCCCATGGTCACTTTTCAAAGTGCCAATGGAAGTTTCTTTTGGACTGTACACTTTGATTTATTTGGTAGCTTTACTAAAAAAAATGGAAGATGTTATATACAGGGCCAGTGTGTAGGAGTAGACCAGGTAGGCATTCACCTAGGGCGCCACTTCCCCCTGCAGACCCGGGAAGCTGACAGTGGCAGGGCAGTGCATCATCATGTGCTCTCTTCTGAGCCTGACTTCCCTTGCAAGGGAAGGTAGGCTCAGAGGAGGGCATGCCTTGCCTGTCACTCATGTCATCGTATTGTGTCACTGATATTATGCCTCTCTGAGGAAGAATTATTAAGAAATGACTCCACGAGTCGACGGTATTCATTAGAGGCTTGAATATGTCCATTCCATCTAGAGAAATCATCAACTGAAAATCCACAAGACTAAACTCACAAATACTATATACATCCAAGTAGGCAACCGTGTTGGTCTGAAGTAGTTGAACAAAATTGGAGTCAATTGCACCTTTAAGACCAACTTAGTTTTATTCAGAACATAAGCTTTCGTGTGCTCTAAGCACACTCAGATGAGGAATTCGGCACAGTGGGCAGAGCCGCACATAGCTGGTAGGCAATGGCTCAGAAGGTAAAATGGTACAGATTTAAGATCCAATGACAGAATATTAAAATTATCTGGTAGGCAGTGGTTTAGAATGTAAAATGGTACAAGTATAAGATCCAATGACAGAGTAGTAAAAAGTGAGCAAACCTTTGATCTGAGTAGCGTGAGCATGCAAAAGCAACAAAACGGTAGTATGTCAAAATGTGAGAGTGTCTGTTAATGACACTATTGTTATAAACCTGGGCCAAAAGAAAGGAATTTCTATCTCAGAAGTTTTCCCATCCAACTTACATTGGACACTTATGTTCTGAATAAAACTAAGTTGGTCTTAAAGGTGCTATTGACTCCTATTTTGAAATACTACATACTTTGAAGCACTTTACTGGAATTCCGTAGGATCAGAACAAGCATTTTTGTACCTACTCAGTTGAAAAGGTTGGAAGCTGGATTACCTTCTTGGCATTTGGAAAAGACTATTGTACATTGTACCTTGTTCATATACAGGAAGACTGACATGCATTGCACTTTATTCATATTGCCTTTATTGTAAATTGTTGCCTTATTTGTTATAGAACCCATCTTTTGAAATTATGATTATAGTGCATTAGTTTCTTACATTCACGGCTTTTTGCTTCTGATTGTAGCTTACACTTCGTGAATCTCTCTTGGTTGTAGTCCTGGAAATACAACTGATTTCAGTTCCCCTCAAGGAAACGACGGCTTTAACAGGGTAGATTCTATGGGATTGCATCCCCACAGAGTCCACCTTCCCCATTCACCACCCCCAAATCTCCAGGAATTTCCCAAGCTGGAGTTGGTGACCCTATGGTTACTAGATAACACTTTTGGTTTTACCAGTGAGCACCTTTCCCCCTATTGAATCATGGAGCAGATATAAGTTGCAGATAAATCAATTATCCCTTAGTTACATATATGCATTAGATTTTTTTAAAAAAGAAATAATCTTTATGTAAGTTTATACTTCACATACACTACCAAGCCGATATATGTCAATACGCTGAAACAGTTTACAAAATGACAACTGCAAAAAGTTAATAACAGAATGCAGAAAACCATATCTGATACAAATAAGGAATTACATGTATTAGAAAAATAACGAGTTCTGATAGCAGACCTTATTAGGAACCACAGTAAATGCAGTCGATTGGATCCTACCAGGTGATCCTTCAATGCATGCGGGAGGTGCAGGAAGTTTTGGCTCTGAAAGAGCTGTTCTGGGAATCATGGGGCATAGGATGATGCTGCAGGATGGAAGGCAATTAGACTTTACAGTAAACCTGGCTGGGTAGAAGTTCTGGTTTGCCTCTCATGTTTGGAGGAAGGTCAAGCAAGCTAGAACACATCCAGAGCCTCAGACTACAAAAAAAAGGGGGCGTTTCATCTCCAGGACCCCCTCTCTGCTGGACATTCATAGATTCTTTCAGGAGCAAAAGTTTTCTCTTGTTCCAGATGCTCCCCTCTACCAGCTGTCTTGTGTCTCCCTTCCTCCTCAGCTCTGAACAGCTCCCCTCCCTTTGAAACAGTCACCATACCCCCATCCCACTAGGTGGCTCTGTTCTCCCCACCTCCCCCAGGTGCTGGCAGGGCCAAGCCTTGCAGGGCAGCCAGAGGTCACTCCAGGTGTGTTTGGGCCAGCATAACTCAGCTTTCAGGGAAGCTGTCATTCTCCTCATTTCCCTCCCTTTCTTGACCTAAATGAAGAGAACCCGGAGCATCCTCAGTATCTGTGAGATTCCTGTTGTCTGATGGGGTAGATCGAGGTGGGAGGAGCATTCCCAGGTCCTTCTGGGGGTGGGGGTAGTACTTCGGACTTGTACCAAGGTCCGGACAGCACTTTATTTTAGCAGATTACAAAAGTTTGCAGGTGAAATAATGGAAATAAACAGTAGATAAAAAGAAGAAGACTGCAGATTTATACCCCACCCTTCTCTCTGAATCAGAGACTCAGAGTGGCTTACAATCTCCTATATCTTCTCCCCCCACAACAGACACCCTGTGAGTTAGGTGGGGCTGAGAGGGCTCTCACAGCAGCTGCCCTTTCAAGGACAGCTTTTGTGATAGCTATGGCTAACCCAAGGCCATTCCAGCGGCTTCCTTCAAGTACTGGTAGTGAAAGAAGCATAAAAACACGATCCTTGTATATTTTTCTTTTTGAAATGTTTTCTTGAAGGAATTAAAAAAAAAAGAGCAGAGCTGCTGGAGGCATTTAAAAAGAAAGAGCAGAGCTACTGGAAGCATTAAAAAGAAAGAGCAGAGCTACAGGGTCCTTCCATGAGAGTGCTTGTTTTTTCACCTTTCAGCCATAAACCCGATGTATTTGGAGACACAGTCAGGTTTAAATATTAATGAGTTGTTTAATGTGTCGTCCTGCTGTGCTCTGTGCAAACACGCTTTTGGAATCCTGTGTCAGAACATCCATTGCATCAGTGCTCCCTGTCAAAAATCATTTGACTAGCTCAAAACCCAGCCGGCTGTTTGGCCCTTTTGGTGTCACGCCGTTTGAAGCACCGTCTTTCCCCGATGTGTGCAAGCCTGAATGCATTCGGAAATATTTCCATGATGCAGAAGTGACAGCAAAGATGTGCATTCGCAAGGGTTCCCAATGCATGTTTATCTTCAAATATTTAAAGAAAATCTGCCACGGAGCAGATTTCCTCTTCATTTCGCTCAAGAGCAAATGGAAGTTTTCGCAGACGAGGAAGGGCTCTTCCACATTCTGATTTTCATCACTTGCCCCTATTGCTTCAGGGTTCCTCCCCCCGCTCCCTTTTCCAATGTGTTCTGCTCTCTCCAGTGGTTGATTCAATATTACATTGATATATATATCTGGCATATTTCCCTTCAGGGAAATACGTCAGACATACAGTGATAAAATATCAGATTGACCACTAGAAGGAGTAAAAAACATATGGAAAAAGGTGAAAAAATTGAAAGGAATTTGAACACACAAGTGACAAAAAACTGAGAATGAGGAAAAGTCCAAAGTGCACCCTGAGGCAGAGACCATCAGGTATGCACAGAAGTCATTCATGAGTTGGGTACATAATTCTCAGGACAATGATCATCTGGCTCTGCTCTTACCTTGGCTGTTCGTCCCAAGGGTGTCTCTCCCCTCTCTCCTCTGCCAAAGCAGCTGTAACTTCACAGGCAGTTCTACTGGAGCTCTGAGTGACAAAAGAGTAATCTTCAGAAGCTTCACTTCAGGTGTCCCCACCTTCTGAGATTGTGGGATGCCAGCCCAGGAGAGGGCCTTCTTGGTTAGGCTTCCGGAGAGTACCACCAAAACTCAGGAACTCTCTCCCCAGGTACACTCATCTAAGGCCTTGGGTTAGCCATAGCTCTCACACAGTTGTCCTTGAAAGAGCAGCTTCTGTGAGAACTCAGCTCCACCTACCTCACAGGGTGTCATGTGTGTGTGTGTGGGGGGGAGAGATAAAGGAGATTGTGAGCTGCTCTGAGATTCAGAGTGATGGGCGGCATATAAATCCAATTTCTTCTTCTTCTTCTTCTTCTTCTTCTTCTTCTTCTTCTTCTTCTTCTTCTTCTTCTTCTTCTTCTTCTTCTTCCTTTCCTTTTCTGTTGCCCCCTTCTGTCAGTGAGTGCAGACTTTTTTTTTGTTTCATATGGCATTCTTTCAGTGTTCCCTCCTTCCTGCCCAGTGTTTTGATTATTGTTGTTTTCATTTTTGTATATATTTTAGTCCTGGCTTTGATTTTTTTATTATAATAATAATAATAATAATAATAATAATAATAATAATAATAATAATAATAATAATAATAATAATAATATTTTATTTTATTTTTATATCCCGCCCTCCCCGCCAAGCGGGCTCAGGGCGGCTAACAGACATGGGAGTCCCATGATTCATATAAAACAACATAAACAATTTTAAGTATATCAATTACAAATAAATTATTTAAAATAGATAAAATATATAAAATAGGTGCTAAAATACTGTAATCATATAGTGTGCTTTAACTGGTTAGCTTCTTTGGTGCCCCTATTGAGGGCAGAAAGTCTGGATACAATTTTTGTGAATGAAATAAAGAAATAAAAGTTCATCCCGAACTCAGTGTAGCCTTCTCCCCTAAACCTGGGAGGAGAGCAGGTGCTCCAATGTCGAATGTCCTGCTGTTTGGGATAATGATCTCTAAAAAAATGGTGAGGGAAATGTCAAATGTTCTCAGAAAGATTAAAATTTCTCTGGAGCATCTCTCACTGATGTCAAATGTCACCAAAACCAACATTCAAAAAGTATTTAGAGGGTCATAAATAGGTGGGAAGAATTCTATGGAGACATAAAGCCAGAGCTTTTTTTGTAGCAGGAACTCCTTTGCATATTAGGCTATACCTCCCTGATGTAGCCAATCCTCCAAGAGCTTACAGGGTTCTTAGTACAGGGCCTACTGTAAGCTCCAGGAGGATTGGCTGCATCAGGAGGGAGCAGCCTAATATGCAAAGGAGTTCCTGCTATACAAAAAGCCCTGCTTAACACTTTTTGTCTAAGATTAACAAGCTGCTGACTTGGATGGCCCAAGCTAGCCCAATCTTGTCAGGTTTTAGAAGCTAAGCAGGGTTAAGATTTGGGTGGGAGGCCACCAAGGAAGTCCGGGGTCACTACAGGAGCCAGTCAATGGCAAACCACCTCCCAATATCTCTTTCCTTGAAAACCCCATGGGGGCACTAGAGGTTGACTGTGACTTTATAGCACCTCCCACCAAATCCCTGAGCCTGCTTCAGTGGGGAGGGCAGGATATAAAGCCAGTAAAATAAATAAATAAAACAAATAAACCCCAAGATTAGCAGCCTTTCTTACAAAGGGAAGGCGGAGCTCCACCTGCAAGAATTCACCCTAACCCTAGCAAAGACATCTGTGTAGGGGTGCTCTAAATCACCATGGGAAACTTGTAGAGTTGTCAGCCTCCAGGTAGCAATTGGAGATCTTCCAGGATTGAACTCCAGACAACAGAGATCAGTTCCCCTGGAGAAAATGGCAGCCCTTTTTTGGGGGGAGAAGGGTATTCTATGGCACTATAACCTGATGAGCTCTCATTCCTGCCCAAAGCCTGCCCTCCCCAGGCTCCACTCCCAGAATCCCCAGGTATATCCCAAAAGGGAATTAGCATAGGGCTGCCAAGCCCCCGGGCCAGGCAGGGGTTCTCCCACCCTAGAGGTTCCCAACCAACCAACCCACATTGATGTCATTGCACCGATGATGTCGCGTGCCGGCCACTCTATGCATTTCCGAGAAAACTCTATGGCAGGGGTGGCCAACGGTAGCTCTCCAGATTTTTTTGCCTACGACTCCCATCAGCCCCAGCCAGTATGGCCAATGGCTGGGGCTGATGGGAGTTGTAGGCAAAAAAAACATCTGGAGAGCTACCATTGGCCACCCCTGCTCTGTGGTCTTCCCGGACTCTCTAGAAATTTTGGAGGGGAAACTATGGTACAATAGAAAAAAGCCCCCAACCGGAGGCTGTGGGGGACTTGGCAATCCTAAATTAGCAACCCAGGAAACTTGTCATCGAAAGGTTTGGGGCTTCCTTAAAGTTCCTGAGCTATTTTGTCTCAGCAGAAATCTCTAAGTTCATTTCAGTTTTGCTTTAGGCAAAACGTTTGTGGCAACTCTATAACTGATTATAAAATCTTTTTTTTTTTATTTAAAGAATTCATTTTATATTGAGTACACATCTTGGTGCTTTATTTACAGTAGCAGCAGAGGCACTATCTCTTTTTTCCCCCAACACCCTTGCCATATGTATTGCCAACTGTTCTTTCTTTTCAAATTGTCCTTCAGGCAGACCAGTCTTTGCGATTTTCATTCTCGCTAAGTATTTAAAAGCTGATCTTTCCAGACGATGGGCCTGCTCTTGGCAAGAATAGGTGTCTTCTGAAACAAAGAGCCCTTGGCATATGCAAGGAATTGTACGAGCAATCAAAAATGACAGTGTTAGGCTAGGGAGCAAAATCCTAAAATTCTCCTAGAGTGTTTTCCTTGCCAAGGAAAATATTTACATTGGTTATCTCCATTTGTTGAAATGTGTGTGCTGCATCTTTGTGCTTGCCAGGGGGACAGTAAAGAAGCAGGGAACTAGTTAATTGGGTCTATTGCTGGCAAGAGTCCATCTTGAAAATAATAATATACATTTAAAAAAAAAACCCTCCTTATGATACATTCTAGTGAATCTTAACGGTAGGTCAGCCAAGTACGCTCATTCACTGTGACGGACACAGTAAGAGGCTCTTTTCGCCATTCAAGATATTCATAATGAATTTGAGTTATCTGTTCTGCAACATGAGAGTTTTCCACCAGCGAGATGTGAACCTAGCCAGTGAACTCGAAGTTTTCATGTCTTAAATTTCATCACGGAACAGACATTTCCCAAGGATCTAATCTATTTGATTTGTTAGCAAGCATGAGTTCCACTTTCATATTTTAATTTTATTTCTAGCTTCCCAGCAGATAATGAATAAAAGAGCTGTAAATAAAGGGTTTTGTGCTGCCCTATAAACTACAACAAGGCAAGAGGAACAAAGCTTTAAATTCATTAATCGTACTCCTGTCCACCCGATTGGGCATCAACATTTGAGACTCCCTACAAAGTCTAGAATGCAGGCCTCTAATTCAACCTCTTCCTCCCCACCTACCTTGTCCATTGAATAGTAGGTGCAGCTGCATAACAATCCCTGGGTTAGGAAAGTGGGCAGCCAGTCAGCGACCAGGGGCCTCGCCACGCCCCCAGTAGCCCTCATTAACCCCTAGAGAAGCTCACGCCACCCTTTCTCCACTTCCTATGTGATTTTGAGTGGCAGGTGGCTTGCCGACCTTTTCACTGGGGGGGGCAGCCCAGGAGAGTCCCAGGCGAGTGAGGCCTGCTTGGGCTGGCTGGATCTCTAGCCAGCCCAAGCAGGCCTCACTCACCCAAGGCTCTCCTTTCTTGCATCAGGTTGCTTTTGGCTGGGGGGGGGGATGGCATATGCTAATGTAATGCTAATGAGTTCTGCCACCTATTTTTCTACAAAATGACCCTTGCTGGAATGCCCTAAAAATCTAGTTTCTGAGAGATGAGGACCTCTAGGAACAGGATTGGGAAGAGCGTTTCAGGCTGCCAGGGAAGGGAAGGCAAGGAAGTTGTATTCTGTGAGTGGTAATCCTTCTTCCAGGGGAAAAACTCTGGGTCATCTAAGCCGTAGTTCTCATGTGGATGAACACGTTGATATCACTATTGTTTCGCTTTCACGGCAGTCCTACAATTTAGCAATTGTGGCGCCACAAAATATCTACTTTTGTCTTTCACAAAGTAATAACCGGGGTGGGGGAAAGTGTAGCACTTCTCAAGCCCCTGCCCCAATCCTATTGGCCAATTCCCCTGAAGCTGCAGTTTCTTCAAAAGAGGGAAATGTCAGAATATTCTATCAATGGCACAGCTATGTTCATTTTGACTTTGGGATTAATGGGTTGGGGGTGGAGCTTGCCTCAATAATGTACTACAATTCACAGAATGCATTGGGGGAAGTGAAGGTGGATAGGATAGAGTTCACTTGTCTCTAGCTACCATTTGCATTTTCTCCCATACAAAGACAGGGTAGCTGGAACCCTGGAAGTTGTCCCCAAATTCAGCCTTGATGCCAACACTCAGTTGAGTTGTAAGTTATCGTGGAGACCATACTTTGACCCTCTGTAATTATGACAACAATCCTGCAAGGTAGCCTGGCACCATCTTTATATAGGTTGGCAAGAAGAAGAAGAAGACGGCAGATTTATACCCTGCCCTTCTCTCTGAAGTAGAGACTCAGAGTGGCTTACAATCTCCTATATCTTCTCCCTCCACAACAGACACCCTGTGAGGTGGGTGGGGCTGAGAGGGCTCTCACAGCAGCTGCCCTTTCAAGGACAACTCCTCCGAGAGCTATGACTGACCCAAGGCCATTCCAGCAGCTGCAAGTGGAGGAGTGGGGAATCAAACCCGGTTCTCCCAGATAGGAGTCCGCACACTTAACCGCTATACCAAACTGGCTAGAGGACAAGGAGTTTTCCTGAAGCTTCCTAGAAGTTTTATGGCTGAGATGAGGGTCCTTTGCAGAATATCTTCTTAGCCAGTACTGTATACCAGCTCTCCTTCCCCCATCATAAGGATACAGTTCACACCATGGGGTTTGCATGATTTACTGTGACCTTTGCTTCGTGGAAGCCTTTCCGCAGTGTGTGTGAGGTCACATTTCCTAGCACATTTAATTCACAGCCCAGGTAGCTGACGGCTTGCTTGCTAGAATGATAATGCTCCCACTGACAATGAAGAAGCTGTTTCAGTTCCTCTTCCTTTGAAGATAATTGATTCTGCTAGAGAATGGGAGAGAAACAGTATGCCTTCATAGTGTCCAGCAAATGCTACCAGCATTTTACATATATATATATATATATATATATATATATATATATATATATATATATATATATATATATATATATATATATATAAATGTGTTTCCATTCTGTTCAACTCTTCAGTGAACAAAATGCCTTGGATAAGGCAAGAGGAGAGGCCACCCCTTGTTCCCAAAGTAAATATAATATATGAATGAAAAACCAATTGCTTTCTTCCCCTCCAATGCCAAAGCAGGGCAGGTAGAAATGATGTATGAAATTAAGCGTATGGTGGAAGAGCATCTCTCGGCTTGACTTCGCGAATGACGATTTAAGAAAGGTGCAGTAGTCCACGTCTGCTGCAGGCTCGGTGGTGGCTGACAAGACCAATGCGGGACAGGCAGGTCCGGCCACAGTGGCTGCAGGGAAAAGTCTGATTTGGGGTTGGTGCTGTAGCAGTGCGATTCTTCCTCAGTCTCCTTTTGTCCTCAAGACCAGCTATGCGTGCGCTCTCAAAGGAAGAGACAGCCTGATGGATGGTGTGCCTCCATGCTTTGCGATCTGAGGCTAGGTCAGACCACTGGTGATGGTTAATGCAACAGGTACCAAGGGATTTCTTCAAGGAGTCCTTATACCTCTTCTTTGGTGCCCCTCTATTTCAATGGCCGGTGGAAAGTTTGCCATACAGGGCAATCTTGGGAAGGCGGTGGTTTTCTATCCTGGAGATATGCCCTGCCCAGCGCAGCTGCGTCTTCAACAGCAATGCCTCGATGCTTGTAACCTCCGCCCGCTTGAGGACTTCAGTGTTGGTCACAAAGTCACTCCAGTGGATGTTGACGATGGTGCGAAGGCAGCGCTGATGAAAGCACTCAAGGAGTCGCAGATGATGACGGTATAAAACCCACGATTCGTAGCCGTAGATGAGGGTTGTCATCACACCCGCTTTGTAAACACTGATCTTTGTGCCTTTTTTCAGATGCTTGTTGCTCCACACCCTTTTATGCAGTCGGCCAAATGCACGGTTTGCCTTTGCCAGTCTATTGTCAATCTCCTTGTCGATCTTGGCGTCTGAGGAGATGATGCACCCCAGGTAGCTGAACTGCTGGACTGTCTTCAAAACTGATTCACCCACAGTGATGCAAGGAGGGTGATAATCTTCTTGGGGTGCAGGCTGGTGGAGAACTTCAGTCTTCTTCAGACTAACTTCTAGGCCGAATAGCTTGGCAGCCTCTGCAAAGCAGGACGTCATATGCTGCAGAGCTGATACCGAGTGGGAGACAAGTGCAGCATCATCAGCAAACAGTAGCTCTCGGATAAGTTTTTCCATTGGAAGAGCATCATCATCATCAATAATAATAATAACAACAACAAACAATAGCAATAACAATCAGGGCTCTTTTTTTAGCAGGAGCTCCTATGCATATTAGGCCATGCCTCCCTGATGTAGCCAATCTTCCTGGACCTTACAGTAGGCCCTGTACTAAGAGCCCTCTAAGCTCTTGGAGGACTGGCTATATTGGGGGGGGGGGGCATGGCCTAATATGCAGAGGAGCTCCTGCTAGAAAGAGTCATAATAATAATATTCTGCCCATTCCCCCGTAGGGGTTCAGAGCAGAGTACATCAATATAGGTAATAATAAAATCACAATAGAATCACAATAAAGTCACAATAAAAACAGTTATCATATTTAGTTAATAGTACAGCAGGATGATCCAGCAGGATGGTATAGCAAAATGACCGGCCACAGAGTCTTCAACGGAGACTTCAATGGAGACGACATCCTGAAGCTACACCAGGCAAGCCGACAAAAGCCACGGGCATGGACGACAGAAACGACCACTCCCAAGACCTGCGCCAGCTGCGGGGAGCCACACGAGCGACACACCTGTAGGTTCCGGAGCACAACCTGCCACATGTGCGGAAAGGCCGGGCATCTGGCCCGGGTCTGCCGGTCGTTGGCGCAGCGGCAAGGGAAACCTCCATGCCAACAAGATGGCCACCACCATGAGGTCACACTCATGGATGACATCCAGGCACTCTCCATGACGGGGACCCAGGTATGCCAACTGCCTTTTCCATCCCCTGATAAGTACCACATGACTGTGTTCACTGACAGCAATCCCTGCAAAATGGAAGTAGACTTGGGGGCAGGCCAGATGGTCATTTCAGCCTGTACATTTAGGCCCAACTACAACCATCCCCATTCATAGTCCGCGATTTTCAAAAGTGGGTGCTTGCAGTCCTGGGAGTGGGGCTGGTCCAGGTTACTTATGGGAGTTTCAAGGGCAAGCTTCCCCTAATCATAGCAGAGGAGGACCTGAGTAGCCCCCTGGGGTGGGCCTGGTTCGAGGCCCTTGGGATATGAGTAATAGGTATCCATCACACCTCCATTCAAAGAGACTTCCAAACCATCTGCGAGGAATTTCCTGCTGTGTTCGATGGAACCCTGGGAACGTACACATGGGACCCCGTAGCACTACAACTAAACCCGAACGTGCAGTCCATATGGCTGAAGACCAGGTGCATGCCCCTAGCGCAGCTCAAAATTGAAGAGGAGTTAGACCTCTTGTCAAAGTGTGCCAGCAAGCTGTTGGAAATTAGCATGCGATGTTTTGCCCTACAGGGTGGGCACCGTGCTGGCCCACGTACTACCAGATGGCCGCAAGATTCCGATAGTTTACCATTCGAGGACTCTATAGAAACCAGAGCGAAACTATGGTCAAATATACAAAGACAGCCTGGCCATCGTGGCGGGGGTTAAAAAATTCCATGATTTCTTGTATGGCCGGCCCTTCACCATATTGAAGAATCACAAGCCCCTACTGGGCCTGTTCGCCCCTGACCGCCAAACACTCCAAATGCTGTCACCTCGGGTGTTGAGGTGCTCCATCTTCCTCATGGGGTACCAATACAACCTTAAGTACTGCCCAGGGAAGGTGATGGGCCATGCTGACGCCCTGAGCCACCTTAAGTTTCCCTCAACGGACCCAGACCCAGCATTCCAGATCATATTGCTGGAGTCCCTCCCAACCGCACGGTGCACGCCAAGAACATTGCCCACTGCTCCTCTAAGGACAAAACTCTATCCCGAGTTCTGGACTGGGTGTGGAGGGGGTGGCCAAAAGGCCAGGTGGGCATGGAATTCTTGGTGTTTGCGTCCTGCAGGGACGAACTGTCTGTGCATAAAGGATGTCTGTTGTGGGGAAGTAGGGTGGTGGTGCCCCCGGTACTGCAGCAGCGAGTCTTAACAGCCCTGCATGAGACCCACCCAGGAATTGTGCGCATGAAAGTGCTGGCCTGCAGGATAAACAAGGCAATTGAATCCTGGGTGGCCTGATGTCAGCCATGCCAGGGGACCTGACCAGTGCCGCCCTGCGCCCCAGCAAAACATTGGGAGTCCACTCGCAACCCCTGGTCCCGCTTGCACCTCGACTTTGCAGGGCCATTCCAGGGGCAGGTATTCTTCATTATTGTGGACTCCTACTCTAAGTGGATGGAGGTAGTTCCAGTAGCATCCACATCTATGCGGGCAGCGCTAGGGGCCCTCTGCAAGGTTTTTGCCACACATGGTCTCCCAGATACGTTGGTATTGGATAATGGGACGGCTTTCACCTTGGCCAAGTTCCAGGATTTCTGTGGCCAGAACTTAACAAAGCACATACAGTCGGCCCCTTTTCATCCCGCCACCAACAGCCAAGCAGAGAGGATGATGCAGGTTACAAAGGAAATGCTCTGCCACGTTGTACATGGAGAATGGGAAGCCCGCTTAGCCTCCTGCCTCCTGCCACAACATTGCACCCCCAGCACTGTCACTGGCTGCAACCCATCCGAGCTGTTCATGGGTTGGCGGCTGACTACCCTGCTTGACCGCATACACCTGGACCAAGCTCCCGGCCTATAAAAGGTGCCAGAAGCAGTCTGGGCCCCCCGGGGGTTCAACACAGGGGACTTAGTGTTTGCTAAAAACTTCAGGAGGGGGGTGGGCCAGCATGGATACCAGCACGGGTCTCCAGAGTATTGGGTGCTGTCATGTACGAGGTTACATCCAAGGGAGGGTTCACGATGAGGTGGCACGTCGACCAATTATGGGCACACGAGTTGCCCGGAGGGGAGGGGGATGAGAGTATCGCAAACCCGACAGCCACGCCAGGCACAGCATCGTACCAGCCGAAGGAAGCAGAAAGACCAGCAGCAACACTCCAGCCGGCACCTGAGACAGCGGAGCAGCCAGGACTTCCACTAGAACAAGAGACCGCAGGGAACCCAGCTCCGCCAGCTGAGGTCCCCTCGATGCCAAGCCCTACAGCCAGGGTGCCAGAAGCTGCTGCTGTGTCGCCGCCCACACCAGCGCTTAGGAAGTCAACACAAGAGCATCACAAGCCTGCGTACCTAAAAGACTATGTCCACTAGGGGCTTGAGAACTAAGGAGGGAGGGATGTTATGTATGTGGACTCAAGAGAAGACTTTGGGTGTGCCTGCCAGACTCATTGGAGCCATACGGACTGAGCTTGGGGACTTGGGAACAAAGGGCTGCAGGATCCAAATCTCTGCAGCCCTAGACCAATCACAACCGGTTTGAATGACCCAAGATGTGCTAGTGCGGGAATCCAGAGATGTATATAAGTTGGGCCAGTAAGCCTCCATCCCCAGTCTTGTAATGTAGCCCTATCCTAAATCATGTCTATTAAAGAGCTTGTGATCACTCAACTGGCGACTCCTCCATGCATAGAACCCACTATATCAGGGGTGGCCAACAGTAGCTCTCCAGATGTTTTTTTGCCTACAACTCCTATCGGCCCCAGACATTGGCCATGCTGGCTGGGGCCGATGGGAGTTGTAGGCAAAAACATCTGGAGAGCTACCGTTGGCCACCCCTGCACTATATTATATCTACAAAAACAGCCCTGCTGAAAACCAAGGACGCGTGTGCTGCTGAAGCATTTCTATCTCTATGTTCATTCCCATTCTTTGTATCTCAGAGCCTTCCCAAAGCGCAGAGCCTTGTCACAACGTGCACAACCTCAGACCAGAGGTGCTTGAATGTGGCCCAGGGTCTCTCTCCCCAGTTCTTCACAGGCTGCCTCTTTATTTATTTACACAAGCAAACTCCCTCCAGTCTCTTCAGACCTAGACCTCTGTGCCTTCTCTGTTATTCCACCCTCCTGGCCATTGCTCCCTCCAAGCTGGGGAGTCTTGTGAGCAATAATTCTGCTTTGTGAGCTTCTGGCATTCAAGCTGCGAGCTACTGCATAAATTATCTTGCTCTGGGGCCATTTTTCCTGAGCTAAGATTAAGAAAATGTGTGTGTCCGAGGCTTAGAAACTGTGAGCTCCCTCACACTATCCCAACTTAGAGGAAACATTGCTCCCGGCCCTCCCTGGTACTTCTCAGCTCCCGGCATCTCTGCAAAATCTTTAAAACCCTTTGAAATCCTGTTTCCAAAGTTCTCGGTTCCTGTTAACAATGGGTGTTTTTACACTGACAATTTGGGACTCTCTATCACCGCATTGGAAACTCACCTTTTACATTACCTAATGTTCTCACAACTGTTTTGCATTGCTGCTGCCCGAAGCATCTATAGTTGTTTCGGAGAGATGAGTTCCAGCGCTGCTGCTGCAACGTTTTTCTCAAAACTAGTTTTGATCTGGTCATTTCTCTACAGGCGTTTCAAACTTGTATTGTAGAACTTTTAAAAGACTCCTCCAAAAGCCACAAGGTGCAATAATTTGCATGAGAACTGACAGCACTTGAAATGGTTACATATGATTGCTTGCCTCATCTTGTAAGTTAAATTTATATTGTTTTCGCAGTATTGACACAATTTCCAAGCAATCATATACATTTTACAAAGCACTGGTATTCCGTCTGCCCTGTGATCAGAGACCCCCCCACCCCCCAAAGTGAAATGCTTTCAGCAGGAGATATAGAAGTTTAGCTATGCAAAATGAGCAGAGCAAATCCAAAAATGTAAAAGGAAAATAATTAAAGCAGAACGGTGGCAGGTGATTTGAAGACTCTAAAACGCTGGATCAAATGGAATGTAAAAGCACCCAATGCTATTCACTGGTTTGGTAAGCCAGGAATCTCTATCAAATGAGCAGAGTGCACAACAGGCTACACGCAGTGTAGCTTGTTTGTTCTGTGAGTGCTGGCAAAGTTACAGAGTTACACAGAACCACTTGTCAATTTTAAAACTATTAAAGATATCGTTAAGTTAGCTAACTCCACTCAAGGACAGGATAGATGCAGGGCTTTTTTTGTAGCAGGAACTCCTTTGCATATTAGGCCACACACCCCGATGGAGCCAATCCTCCAAGAGAATACAGGATTCTTAGTACAGGACCTACTGTAAGCTCCAGAAGGATTGGTTACATCAAGGAGGTGTGGCCAAATACGCAGAGGAGTTCCTGCTACAAAAAAACCCTGGATAGATGAGAGACAGGAATAGAATGCTAACTACCTGTATGGATGTAGATGGAGACGGCATTGATGGTGCCAAAGATGGAGAGCAACATTCTCCTACTTTGTCTGTGTGGGAAAGAGAAGCATGAATGGAAGGAAGGAAATACTGTGAATTTGGGGGGAGGTATTTGTGGGTTTCCTGCCTTGTGCAGGGGGTTGGACTAGATGACCTTGGAGGCCCCTTCCAACTCTTTGATTTTAAGTGATTCCTTGAGAATATCAGTTTACACATCAGTGGGACTTGCAGAAGACAAAAAAAGAAGGAAAACCACAGTTTGCCTGTCTGTCTATCTGACTTCCTTGTAACCCCCATCTGGAGGCTGAGGCTGAGAGACAGCATCCGGTCCTTCTCTTCCAACAAACAAGTCCTTACACAAAGGACTAACTGACTAGCTGTCCATCCTGGGTGTCTCCTCACTTGAAAGGCTGGCCGGCATCAGTACCTCCAGCAGGGCTGGTGCTAAGGTTTTTGGTGCCCTAGGCGAGCTGCCCACTAGTGCCCCCCCACCCCTAGAAATTTAAAAAATAAAATAGAGAATTGTAGGAGAAATGAAAAAACTTGAAACTATATACATTTTTAATTTACAGTTTTTTATTTCAAATTTCGTTTTATTTTTTTAAAAAGGGAGATTAAGCAACAAAAAATTGTGAGAATACTACTTGATCCTTTTAGCTGGATGTGCCAGGGACAAGACCTTGTGTATGCGAGAAAGATGCTCTATCACTGAGCTACAACTCCCACCCCATGGCTGTTTAAATTAGAGTAGGAAAGATGAGTGGCAGCATACAACTACAACAGGAGCCAGTTTTTAGAAACTGTGATTGAGTTTTCTTTAGCTTTTACAATTGGTTAATTTATCCCTGCTGGGTTCCAAGGAGAGCACTGTGCAGGTGCCGTCAGCTTTTGCAAAACCAGCCTGGCAGCATCTGCACTCCATGGAGCCTGCTTTCCATTGAGGAAGGCAGGCTCCAGGGAGCACACATGCCATGCGTGGGGAGAGAGGGTACCTGGTGGCGCACCCTAGGCCAGGAAACTAGGCGCCCACCTACTTGGCCTACTCCCACACACTGGCCATGACCTCCAGGCTGCACCCCCTGTTCACCCAAACCACCTCCCTGCATGTGAGTGCAACCTCTCTGTGGCCTGTCAGCTGGCATAAGCTCCACTGCTGCTTCCTCTCTGTTGCCTTGCTGCCTGTAATCCCCTCTTCTCCATCCTTCTCCATTTTTCTTGGCTCCACTTGCCATCTTCAGCTGCTCAAATTTCACTCCTCGCTAGGCATGGGCATGTTTCATATACTTTGAGGCTGAAACACATATTGTTTTGTGTTGGCCATTTGGTATTTATCATCAGCTTCATATGAGGGATTTATAATAGTTTATGTAAAACTTGATTCTCAGTGTCTTTTAGAGAGCTAGCTTGGTGAATTGGTTGAGAGCACAGATTCTAATTTAGGAGAACCGGGTTTGATTCTCCCCTCCTCATATGCACCTGCTGATGTGACCTTGAGTCAGTCATAAATCTCCCAGAGCTTTTCTCTGTAGAGCAGTTCTCTCAGAGCTCTCTCAGCCCCACCTACCTCACAGGGTGTCTGTTATGGGGAGGGAAAGGGAAGGAGATTGTAAGCAGCTGTGAGAATCCAAGTGAGGGTGGGGTATAAATTCAATCTCTTCTTCTTTGATTACAGCCTGTTATTCAGATCCTGTTATTCAGATTATGCACATCATATAATAAATATTTTTTTTCTTTTTATACAAATTGTATGTGCTGCAACTTGACCTTTCTCACTACACTTCTGGTTGAGTTTGTTTCCCACCTCTCCTTTGCATGAAAATAATGCCTGCTATTTATCTCAATGACTGTGGCTATATATCCCCTGGGAAGGATCTAGCCAGCTTTTCTGTTCAAGTTCACCCAGTTCTCCTCCTTCCTGCAGCACCCATTCCACATAGTGTTTGCCCACGCAGATAAGGTCCTATAATTCCCAGCATAGACCTTTTGTATGGCCCAAGAAGCCCCCATCAACTGTTCACACCAGCAGAAAAGCTGACTGGATCCACTTTATGTATCTAACAAATTCAGTACGATTCATATGAGCACTTGCAGGGGTGGAATTCTAGCAGGAGCTCCTTTGCATATTAGGCCACGCACCCCTGATGTAGCTAATCCTCCAAGAGCTTACAAAAAAGAACCTTGTAAGGGGTGTGTGGCCTAATATGCAAAGGAGCTCCTGCTAGAATCCCACCCCTGAGCACTTGTGATATGGATATACAGAGAAAACATATATAGCGGATATTGGTTGGACCAAACCAGGTTTTCCATCGGTGAAAAGGGGGAGGAGGGAATCTCCTTTGATCACACCCCAAAAAAGCTATGCTAGGAATCATGGAACCTGCTTTGACAAATGACATTTGGGATGGGGGCTGTGGTAAAGAGGAAAATTGGGTGAGATGGAGCAAAAAAGCTGTCTGGATTCAATCTGCATTTAACATTTTTTTTTTCCATTTCAAATTAGACCATTTCTTCAACGAGTGCAGTTTATGATTCTGGATTCACCCTCTAGTATTTGCACTTTTCCTATAAGATGCACAGCAATTTGAATTCGCATTCCTCCCAGAAGACCATGTTAACGATTGTCCTTTCATTTCTCCATGCTGACGTATATTCAATGAGTTCTTTCATCTCCCTTCTCTCCCCTCGCTCTGCTCCACTTCCATATCTTCTGTCTCCATTTGCATGGGGCTCACAGGATAATAACACACAGAATGGGACTTCAGTCATCATTGCTTGGTATTTCAGCGTGTCAGACAGGACCACAATCAGCGGAAGCACCAGGCTCCCAGGAGAGAAACTGTTCTTGTTTCTTGTTCCAAATATAGCAGATGCCAAAAGAGCTATGTAACTCACAAGGAGGTTTGTTCTCCTGAGATTTCCAACCCGATTTTTACGGAAGCAGAGCCAAAATACAAACATCGGATGGCAAACAGAAACACGGGACTCGATCTGAAAAGCTGGGGTTCCATATGCAATGAAGGCACCGCAACTCTGTGATCTTCTGCTTGGCTGTTTAATCAATGCCTTTTTGTTTGTTTGTTGTTCAGTTGAGTCCGACTCTTTGCGACCCCATGGACAATGTCACGCCAGGCCCTCCTGTCTTCCGCCATCCTCCGAAGTCTGCTCAAATTCATGTTTGTTACATCAGTAACGCTGTCCAGCCATCTCATCTTTTGCCACCCCCTTCTTCTTTTGCTTTCTGTCTTTCCCAGCATCAGGATCTTCTCCAGGGAGTGCTCCCTTCTCATTTGGTAGCCAAAGTATTGGAGCTTCAGTTTCAGCATCTGACCTTTCAGGGAACAGTCTGCGTTGATTTCCCTTAGGACTGACTGATTGGATCTTCTAGCAGGGCTTTTTTTTTTTTTTTTTTGAGCAAGAACACACAGGAATGCAGTTCCAGCTGGCTTGGCATCAGGGGGTGTGGCCTAATATGAAAACAGTGTCCAGCAAATGCTACCAGCATTTTGCATGTATATTTTATTTATTTATTAAGAAAAAAATGTGTTTCCATTCTGTTAAACTCTTCAGTGAACAAAATTCCTTGGATAAGACAAGAGGGGAGGGGACCCCCTGTTCCCAAAGTAAATATAATTAAGCGTATGTTGGAAGAGCATTGCATGTGGAGTCAGAATCATAGCATCAAGGGGATATAGGTTTGCTCTTGCCATATCCAGTTTATGCCACCAAACATGGACAGTCCCCACCTAGCACATTATACCATTATTGATTGATCAATTTGCTGCTGGGAGCTAAGGTAACTTTCCTAATCAGGGATAACAAGCAGGGATTGGATGAATTTCCCAAATCAAACTGAAAACCAGGGCTTTTTTTTTTGAGCAGGAATGCACAGGAACGCAGTTCCGGCTGGCTTGGAACCAGGAGGTGTGGCCTAATATGCAAATGAGCTCCTGCTGGGGTTTCAACTGAGATAGTGTGAGGGAGCTCACAGTTTTTTTAGCCTCGGACCCACACATTTTCTTGATCTTAGCTCAGGAAAAATGGCCCCAGAGCAAGATAATTTATGCAGTAGCTCGCAGCTTGAATGTCAGAAGCTCACAAAGCAGAATGATTGAAGCTGGGTTCAGGTAGCTGGCTCCAGGTTGACTCGCCAAAAAAAAAAAAGCCCTGACGAGTAGATTAAGTATGAGAAGAGTTTGAATGAATAGATTTTGAACATTTTTCAAGGGAAATTTGATATTGTATTGTAAACTGGGTCGTAAAGGTTGATTCATCAGTCACTGAATCAAAAGAACAATGTTGGAGTCCAGTGGCACCTTTAAGACCAACAAAGTTTTATTCTTGATACAAATTTTTGTACGCACATACACTTCTTCAGAAACACTGAAACAGAGTCACCAACCATTATGTATAGGCAGAGGGTAAGAAGGATGTTGTCTGGAAGGACCAATTAGAACTACGATTAGCTTAAGGCAATTGCTAAGTAGGTAGCAATGTGTGTGAACAAGATCCTGGGGTACAGGTGGACTGTAAGTCAAATATGAGCAGCCAGTATGATGCAGCACAAAAAAAGGCTAATACGATCTTGGGGTGTATCAACAGAGACATAATATCTAATTGCAAGATGTTATAGTCCCACTGTATGCTGGTTACGCTGCACTGGTCATGCTGTACGCATTGGTCAGGTCACACCTGGAGTACAGTGTGCAATTCTTTAGGCCTCACTTCAAAAAGGATGTAGACGTAATGGAACGGATGCAGAGGAGAGAGATGAGGATGATTAGGGGCCTGGAGACCAAACCCTATGAGGAAAGGCTGAGGGACTTGGGAATGTTCAGTTGGGAGCACAGGAAGCTGAGGGGGGATATGATTGCTGTCTACGTATTTGAAAGGCTGTCACTTAGAGGAGAGCATGGGGCTGTTCCTCTTGGCAGCAGAGGGGAGGACTTGGAAATAATGGGTTAAAATTAAGGGTGGGACAGTACCAGCTGGATATTAGGAAAAACATTTCTACAGTAAAAGTTGTTCAACAGTGGAATCAGCCATCTATGGAGGTTGTGAGCTCCCTCTCACTGGCAATCTTTAAGCAGCTTCCAGACAAACACTTTTCATGGATGCTCTAGGCAGATACTGCATTGAGCAGGGGATTGGGCTAGATGGCCTGTGTGGCGCCTTCCAACTCTGTGATTCTATTAATAGCAGCAAATATAGTTGAGGTTGGTGTATGTCCACCACTCGAAAAGACTATTGTTGAGGATCTTGGAATCAGTATGGACACAAGCCGTGTGAATTAAAACTGAGAATCAGTTGATAATCTTTCAGGTTAATTTAGTACAAATATTTACCACCAATTCCCATGGTAAATAAGCAGCACTGTGGCACAGAATGGTAAAGCTGCAGTACTGCAGTTCTAAGCTCTGCTCATTATTTGAGTTCAATCCTGGCAGAAGCTGGGTTCAGGTAGCTGGCTCAAGATTGACTCAGCCTTCCATCCTTCCGAGATTGGTAGAATGAGCATCCAGCTTGCTGGGGGGGGGGGGGGGAAGTGTAGATGACTGGGGAAGGCAATGGCAAATCACCCCGTAGAAAGTCTGCCATGGAAACGTCGCGATGCGATGTCACCCCAGAGTTGGAAACAACTAGTGCTTGCACAGAGGACTTCCTTTACCCTTTTTACCCATGGTAAATAAGCTGACCATTTGGGTGGTAGGACTCCATCAATTAATTCAGCTATGACACAGATTCTGAAGTCAGAATATGTATGTGTGCTAAAACACATTCCTTGGAATAAACAAAAATTTCAACAAGATTCTCCTCCAACTCTTAATGTCCCACACAATTCCATACAATGTAATTTTGAAGACATGGCATGTAGGTGAGCCTACACTGTAGAATAAATAAATATCCTTAAGAACAGAAATGAATGGATGTCTAATGTGCATCGGTTAACTCTTGAAAAGGTTAAAAACATCACATTTAGAAATATCACAACCTGACTTTAATGACCAAGTAATAGGGTGACATTTGCAATATCTGTTTTGAGTGTGGGTCTAATAGCTTCCTATATGAAAGGACCAGTTGACACAATGTTGCTGCTTCTCACAAAGATGAGAATATGAATAATAATAGTACAAGAGAGGTTAATAACAGGTCCATTTTAGCCTTGGGAGAAAATGAACTGAGACGTGTTGTCAAATTCCATTCAAAAAGGGAAACAAGGAACAATCTGTATGGGAAACATCAGGCAAAATGGAATAGGGCTGTAAGAAAAGGAGAGGAATGGTTTACATAAGGAGAAGAGTAGGTTTTTATACCCTGCTTTTCTCTACCTTAAAGAATCTCTTTAGAATGGATAAAAGGAAGTGCTTCTTCACCCAAAGGGTGATTGACACATGGAATTCCCTGCCACAGGAGGTGGTGGCAGCTGCAAGCATAGACAGCTTCAAGAGAGGGTTGGATAAACATATGGAGCAGAGGTCCATCAGTGGCTATTAGCCACAGCATATTGTTGGAACTCTCTGTATGGGGCGGTGATGCTCTGTATTCTTGATGCTTGGGAGGGGGTGGGCAACAGTGGGAGGGCTTCTAGTGTTCTGACCCCACTGATGGATCTCCTCATGGCATCTGGGTTTTTAGCCACTGTGTGACACAGAGTCAGACTGGATGGGCCATTGGCCTGATCCAACATGGTTTCTCTTATATTCTTATGTACATTTCCTTACTCTCTCCACACAGGCACCTTGTGGTGTAGGCGGGGCTGAGAGAGTTCTGAGAGAACTGTGACAGGTCCAAGGTCACCTACCAGGCTTCATATGGAGGAGGAAGAGGAAATCAAACCCAGTTCCACAGATTAGAGTCAACTGCTTTTAACCATGACACCAGTGGCTCTCAACAATGTGAAAGTTGTTCTCAAGGTTACCTGCTCAGATGCGGTGGAAAGCTTGGAATTTGCAAGCCAAAGCTTTGTTTCCTTTAAAAAAAACAGTGTCACATAAATTATGGGTCCTGGGGTTTAAGTTTCACAAATGTCTAAGCTCATTTAGAAATTAAAGTTCAATAATTTGTACTCCACAGCCACCCTGATCATTCTGTGTTTCCACACCGTGTCCTCTGTGGCAGTTGTTATGTTTAGGCAACCAAAAATTTACCAGTGTATCTTTCCCCACCACCAGCACCACCACTGTCTTTCCTGGATCTTTGACAGTTTTGTTTGAAAGACAGAGTGCTCTTGTTCTCCTATGCATTGCTGGCAGTTCAGATCTGTAGTGTTCTTATGTAGTGTTCTGACCTCAGAAGGATGGAAGGCTGGGAGAGCCAGTTTGGTGTAGTGGTTAAGTGTGCGGACTCTTATCTGGGAGAACCAGGTTTGATTCCCCACTCCTCCACTTGCAGCTGCTGGAATGGCCTTGGGTCAGCCATAGCTCTGGCAGAGGTTGTCCTTGAAAGGGCAGCTGCTGTGAGTGGCCTCTCCAGCCCCACCCACCTCACAGGGTGTCTGTTGTGGGGGAGGAAGGTAAAGGAGATTGTGAGCTGCTCTGAGACTCTTCGGAGTGGAGAGCGGGATATAAATCCAATATCTTCTTCTTCTTCTTATGATTAAAAGATACATATTGCCAGTGATCTGCTGCTAGATGTTTAAGCAACAAACAAAAAAGAGGCACATGGCTGAGATTACTGGAAAACTGGTGTAGTAAAAATACTTATAGAAAGGTGTACAAAAAATACAGAAATTGAAACATTCACAAAGTGTAACAATACACTTGCACAATAATCTTGTATTACAACAAGTCTCAGACGTCTAGGAGCGAGCATTGCGAGACTCATGGCAAGAATTATCTATGAATTTATTGAAGCAGAGTCACTCAAATCTGAATATCCGACGAAGCAGACCAGTGAAACGGCCGGCTCCAGCATGCGGGCCCTTCATTGGAACGCGTCGGGGTTTTGTTGCTACATCTTTTAAAAAAGGTAAAGGTAGTCCCCTGTGCAAGCACCAATCGTTTTCGACTCTGGGGTTACATTGCTTTAAGAACGTTTTCAAGGCAGACTTTTTATGGGATGGTTTACCATTGCCTTCCCCAGTCCTCTACGCTTTCCCCCCAGTAAGCTGGGTACTCATTTTACCGACCTCAGAAGGATGGAAGGCTGGGATCGAACTCAGGTCGTGAGCAGAGGGCTCCGACTGCAGTACTGCAGCTTTACCACTCTGTGCCACGGGGCTCTTTCTACATCTTTACCCACTTGCTATTTCTAAAAAGTAGACTGGATCTTGATATGAATTTAGTGAGGATTACAGTGGGGTTAGACATATATTGGAGATTCTTGAGTCCACTTGATTGTGTTTTTTGCACAAACCTTGTTGTAATACAAGATTATTGCACATGTGTATTGTTACACTTTGTGAATGTTTCAGTTTTTGTATTTTTGGGGTTTCCTGCATTATGCTCTGGAGGTCCCTTCCAACTCTATGATTCTACCTTTCTATAACTATTTTTACTACACCAGTTTTCCAGTAATGTCATCCATGTGCCTCTTTTTTGTCTGTTGGGTATCTACTCCACAGCTTCCTCTACGTGTTATTTGCACGTCAACCATGATTCAACAAATGGAATTGCATCCCGATCTGCTAACTCCTTTCCCAATAAATTTACTGTCATTAAACCTGATATGTGAACTATTTCTTGCTCATGCACAAATTATACTCATTAAACTGAAACCTCTTTCAGTTTCAGCACTACTGATTGCAATAGCGAATACTCCCCCAAATCTTCTTCACCTCTGAGGTGATGCTGGACTTGAATCTAGCTGTTTGACTACAGACCAGGGGTGGCCAAACTGTGGCTCAGGAGCCACATGTGGCTCTTTTGCACATTTTATATGGTTCTCGAAGCTCCCACCACACTTCTTTTAAATCACTTCTCCAAGCTTTGCTGCCAGTGGTTTGGAGAATGCATTTAAAGATAAAGTTGCTTTCTTTCCCCCTCCCTCTCCTTTCCCCATCTATTTGCTTTTCTCCCTCCCTCCCTCCCTCCCTCCCTCCTTCCTTCCTTCCTTCCTTCCTTCCTTCCTTCCTTCCTTCCTTCCTTCCTTCCTTCCTTCCTTCCTTCCTTCCTTCCTTCCTTCCTTCCTTCCTTCCTTCCTTCCTATGCGGCTGTTATGTTAAGCAAGTTTGGCCACCCTTACTACAGACCAACATGGCTACCTCTGAAACTATCTTCCTAAATTTTGACTGATGAGTTCCATCTTTTAAAGCAGGTTTTATGGAATGTTTTTGGGCTGGGGACAGTTTTACAGATATCAGTTTAGGTTGCTGAACATTGTTTTATTTTCTTTTTATGCCCCTGGCTTATTTTTCATGGCTTGTTGCTAATTCTTTCTTCTTTAAAAAAAAAAATTTATATTGGCTTTTTTTCTTGGCACACTCCTGGGGTAGGTTTCAGGAGAGACAGTGTCTACATTTTCAAAATAAAGAACTAAATGGCATCCGTCTATGTTGAACATTGATTCCCTTTGAGCCTGCAGATCACTGCTCTTTTCTTGGTTTTATAACCCCACTTCTTTTCGGCCCTTCCCAAAGATGTGGGAGGGACTAATTGATAATCGCTGTTGTAAGCAGGTCTGTTAGAAGTGGACATCAAGGAACGAAGAGCTTGGCTGGAAGATGATCTGGGTGAAACCTCAGGAAAATTTTCCTGGGCTGGGTACAGAGTGGCAGCTTTGGGCACACCAGAGTTGCCCCCAAACCGTGCCGTCCTGAACTGGAGTGGACAAAGAGCGATCAGATGCTCCTTCACAAGGTGCCTGTATCTCTCATGAGGAGCGTTTCAGCGCATTCAGGCAGTTGTTGCGCACCATCCCCTGAGTGTAGTTTGAGTTTCTTTTGTTTCTTACAATTTTTAGTGGCCATGCACTCATGCACCCATGTGCCTTGGGCAGTTTAAAAAAAAATACTGGTGAGTACCTAGAGTGGATTGGAAAGTTCACTCTGCCAATTCACCTCACTTGCTCTCTCCGGCATTCGGAAGCCCGAAAAGGCAGATGGCGTGCAGCAAAAGAATTTGCTACCCCTTCGTAAGTGATAGCTTTTTGAGCTGCCTCAGAGCTGCCAGAGAACAGGGTGAGTACAGTAGCCAGATGGGAGGCAGAGGTGCAGGTTTCGACTTGATTTTTTAATCCGTTTGCTGGCTGTCTCTGTGTCAATTTAAACTGCCAGTTTGGACCTAGCTCTGGAGACCCTCAGTACCCAAGGCCTAAATTCAAAACAGACTGTCTTCAAAGGGAACTGGGCAGCATCATGTGTTTTGTGGAGAAACCTCTGCCTTTGTGCTGAACTGCAGACTACTTTCCAAGTTCATGGTAATTTGAAATGTAAAGCTAGGTGGATAAGTAACTCATTGGTGACCTTCTGTACATTGATTTGGTGCAGAGACTGGATGGAGTGTTCTGAATCAGCACGTCACTGACATGGGAATGCACTGTGATGAGCTACCTGACTGAGATCGGGAAACGGAGAATGAATTTTGCAAAAATCTGCATGCGTTTCGGTGGCAAAGGCCTGCTGTTTAGCGATTTTGTTAGTCTCTACCGATAGCAAAAAATACGGGCAATTCTCAGAACTGTAGCTCTAGAAAGCACAATGCAGGTTTTCTAGTTCCAATTTCTTCAACGTGTTAGCCAACTAAAAGGTCCTTGGGCTTTCCTGTGCTATTTTTTGGACGCAGCTCAGCTTCTTAACTGCATTGTTTTTCCCTTTCACTCACACAGCATCATTTGCCTCTTGTGCTCTTTTCCTTGTTTTTCTTTTAGTTTTCTCAGTGTCTTTCAATCCAGCATCATCAGGGTGGGGGGTGGCCTTGAGGAAAACTTGGGGGGAAAGACAGGTGAGCAAAAACAGGCAAATGATACTGCATGTAAAGGGGTTGGGGGGGGGGGAGTAGAATTCAGTTAAGAAGTTGGGCTGTGGCAAGGACTCAGTGCACAAATGCCCTTTGGCAGGGGTGGAATTCTAGCAGGAGCTCCTTTGCATATTAGGCCACACACCCCTGATGTAGCCAACCCTCCAAGAGTTTACAAGCTCCCTTTTTTCTAAGCTCTTGGAGGATTGGCTACATCATGGGGATGTGGCCTAATATGCAAAGGAGCTCCTGTTAGAATTCTACCCCTGCCCCTTGGTCTGTTTCTATGGTTGGCAGCTCAGGGTTGGGAAATCCCTGGAGATTTTGGAAGTGGACCCTGAAGAGGGTGGGATTGGAGGAGGGAAGGAACTTCAGTGGAGTGTAATGCCATAGAGCCCATTTTCCCAAGCAGCCATTTTTTCCAGGGAAACTGATCCCTGTCACTAAGAGATCAGTTGTAAGCCCAGGCAATCTCCAGCTACTACCAGAAGATTGCAACACAACAGAGAAACACGGATATATGGAGCAGGGTAAAGGTACAAAAACCTCCGCGAGAACCAGCCTCAACAGTAAAGAAATTTAAGTGTAATTTACATGCCTTACATCATTCTACTCATCTGTTCACCAAAAAAGATTGGAGCGTTGTATTCCATTTGAATATCGACATTTTTCACCACAGCCCAGATCTTCAGTTTGAGAAACTTCATGTTTAGAGACTTAAGTACTATGGGTACAGGCGTGGTCAGTGTTCTGGCACTTTAAAATACGATTTATTTCACTTTTGATATGCTTATTTTTGTTATAAGAATTTTTAAAATTACACTTAAATTTCTTTACTGTTGAGGCTGGTTCTCACGGAGGTTTTTGTACCTTTACCCTGCACCACCTGAAGATTAGCAAAACGCTATGTAAAATGCATTTAAAATAATCATGCTATAGCCATTCAAAACTATACTTCATTTGCTTATGATTAGTATAATTCATAGTTCATAACATTTCAGTCAAAATCATAGTCCAAAGTCAGTTTGGCATAGTGATTAAGTGTGTGGACTCTTATCTGGGAGAACGGGGTTTGATTCCCCACTCCTCCACTTGCACCTGCTGGAATGGCCTTGGGTCAGCCATAGCTCTGGCAGAGGTTGTCCTTGAAAGGGCAGCTGCTGTGAGAGCCCTCTCAGCCCCACCCACCTCACAGGGTGTCTGTTGTGGAGGAGGAAGGTAAAGGAGATTGTGAGCTGCTCTGAGACTCTTCGGAGTGGAGGGCGGGATATAAATCCAATATCTTCTTCTTCTATAAATCCACTCAAAGTGAAATCCAATCCTGGATGCTTGAAATCAAGAAAGGTACCAACTCCTGCCGTATCCTCAATTTCCAGACGCAGGCAGTAACATAATAGCACTTGCTGTTTTCCTTTAGGCCGCAGTCCTCTATCCAACTGATGCTGCATGTGCCTTTCCACCTTGGAAGGCTTAGAAGAAGCTTGGAAACTTGGGAGATGTGTGTGCCTTTAACTCTCAGTAGAAGCAAGGCTGAATGGGGATGCAGCAAGCTGGCAGAGCCATGTGGCTATTCCCAGTCAGTCTGTGAGAAAGGAAGAGAAGCCAGCACAATCCCTCTCTTTGTTTTACATTCCTTTTAGAAGTCATTTGCATAGCAAAAAGTAAACTAAAAACTTTCATTTCCTGTGTTAGTCTGAAGAAGTTGGTGGAAATGCAGCAGATGGTTACATTCAGCAATATGAATAAATTGCCCCAGTGAAATCACAAAAGTGTGTGCTTGCAAACTGCATTTATTTTGGCTGCTTTGTGAGTGTGTGTGGGTGTGTTCACTTTCACTTAGTGGAAGTGCAGCCAGCTGCTGGGAAACAAGAAAATGAAGACTGTATTCAGGAGAACTGCACTGTTGTATTTTTATTTATTTATTTTAGAGATTACAAAAGACTCCTGACTCCACCGCCAAAGTCTGCTGACTCCACCTCCAACATATCCAGGTATTTTCTGAGTTGGACCTGGCAACCCTAACTGAACATGGGAATGTCCCAGAATGCCTGTGGGGCTGAGATTATTTTGAATCATCTTGATAGTACAGAGTTACCACACTGTCAATCAGGTTGGTTGAATGAGAGTGGATTTGTCTACTCCTCTGACTGAGGGGACTGTGGCAGAATGTGCCTCCTCTCCTGTTCTGCATTGCCCTCCTGGATGTTTCTCCATACCTGATCAATGGCTGCCTTCCCTGGATACAGAAACCAAGAGGAAGAGAGCTTCTTTTTGGCTCCCAGGAGTTTTATCTTATCTGTTTCCCCACCCACCCCAACCCAGACTGATTCCCCACTCGCCTTGTTCTAGTCTCGTTGCTCCTTTTCCTGCGGCACTTCTGCTGAATTTCGCACAAGCTGCCCAAGGGCAGTGAGTTGCCCTGCCTCTTTTTAAGTTCTCTCCGTGGCAGGCAGAAACAGGTTTTCAGAGGATCCTGCCTGCTGCTGAGGGAACTTGAAGAGAGGCAGAACCACTCATCACCCTGGGGCAGCTTGTGCAAATTCCAGCAGAAGCGTTGCAGGAAAAGGAGCAACGAGACTGGAACAAGGCGAGTGGGGAATCAATCCAATCAGGCCAGAGCAAGGAAGCATTTCCTGCTGCTTCTTCCTGGCCAGCATTCCTGGAGCCTTGCTAGCCTCCAAACCTCTGTTCCCAGCTAGGTGGAAGAGGAAGATCTAGACTAGAAGTGCATTCGGTTCGGCCGAATTGAAGAAACCTTCAAATCACGCCTGATTCGGAAGTATACGGCGCTGTATGCTTCTGAATCCAATTGGAAGCCATTACACAGGAGCCGTATATGGCTCCCCGTATACTTCCGAATCAATATTCGGAAGTATATAGATGTCCATAGAAAAGGCGGGAAAGGAGCTTCTGCAGCCTCAGGGGAGACGCTTGCCTCCTTTCCCACCTTTGGAAGCCTTTTCCCACCTCTTCCATAGCCTCCCTGGGATCAGGGAGGGAGGGGGAGGGAGAGAGAGAGGAGCCCCAGCAGCCAATTCAAAGCATGCATTTGCAAAAAGCATTGCAAATGCATGCTTTGCAGGGGTGTTGTGTACCTGATGACTGGGCTAATCCCCCAGCCATCAGCAACATTGTTGTTCTTTTGTTTACTTGGGTATCCAAGTAAACAGTGTTCTCTGGCCAATCACAGAGCAGTGGTATTTTTTGAAACTGCTCTGTGTAGGGCCAGAGAACCTTTTTAAGGAATCTGCCTGCTGGATTCCATTCCATTGCTGCTGTGTTGGTGTTGGTGTGTGAGAGAGATTGTGCTGCGCTGGCCCTTGGCCTCAGCTGCTGCTGCTGCTCTCTCAGCCTTGCCTGACCTACTAGGAGAAGAGAAGACATCTAAGGTAAGGCAGTCTTGGGGTTCTTGTTTTTATTTCAGTTAGTAAAAGGACTTTTTAAGACTCAGAGTCCCTTTACTTATCCAGATTTGGGTGGGTGGGTACTGGGTAGCTTATTTGGGGTTAGGGGTTCTGCTGGGGGTGGGGGCCTTGGGTGGGGGGGTTGCCAATTTGCCTATATCTTACTTTAGTGAGAGGATTTTTAAAAGTGCAGTGTCCTTTTATTTTTCCTGATTTGGGTGGCTTGGATTTCTTGCGGTTAGGTTGAAGGTTTTTGGGGGGAGATGGGTTGGTAAAGTTCCTGTATTGCTAAAAGTCAAGTTTTTTACTGTTTTAAAAGGATTCTGTGTTTGATTTGTTGCTGCTGCGTTGCGCTGCTGTTGTTCCTTTTCTCTTCTGGTTTTGGTTCTTGGGGGGGGGGGCTGTTTGGCCTAATTTTCATTGTTAAAAAGGTCACTTTTTTAACAGTTGAGTTTCTTGGCCTTTTCTCAGTGATTTGGATCTGTTGCTGTTTGGTTTGTATCATGTCCTGTTGTCCCTTTTCCTGGTTCTGGTTTTTTGGGGGGGAGAGGGGGTGTTGTTGAATGATTTGACCTGAGGTTTTTTATTGTTGAAACGGTCACTTTTTTAACAGTTGAGTTTCTTGGCCTTTTCTCAGTGATCTGTTTGGATCTGTTCTTGTTGTTTGGATCTGTCCACCGCTTTTCTTGTTTGAGAGTTGTGTTGTTTGGGGCAGGGCTGGAGATCTGGCATCTGTAGATTGTGTGTTCTGTGGTAGGGAAGCTGGCATCTGGGTGAGAGACCCAGAACCAGCATGCTTGTTGTGCTTAGCCAGCTCTCCCCGCATTGTTTGGGGCAGGGCTGGAGAGCTGGCATCTGGGTTTGCTTCAGGCTTGAGCAGATTGTGTTTTGTGTGGCAGTGACATTGGCAACTGGATTTATATTGGTTCCAGGCCAGCACGGTTCATAGAGTAGACAGATGGATGTAGTGCATTTGGGTCCTATAGAGATTCTGCGGTGTGAAGTTAGGTTTGCTTTGGGTGCCCCAGGAATTGGACCCCCTGGCCCAATATTTTTGGGACTTGGGGGTTATGTAGGGGAGAGTCCCCTGTGGGTTCTCAGCAGTTTTGGGAGCTCTCCCTCAAACCACCTGCCCCCCCCCAGTAGCCTCTAATTATGCCCTATTTTGCCATTGATTTCAGTGGCCCATAGAGTATAATGGTGGGATGGGGCACCCTCTTTGAGTGCCCTTGGAATGGGACCCCCTGGCCCAATCTTTTTGGGACTTGGGAGGTTTGTAGGGGAGAGTCCCCTGCAGATCCCCTGCAAATTTGGGGGCTCTCCCTCAAACCTCTTCCCCTCCAGGCGGCTTCCAATATACCCTATTTTGCCATTGATTTCAATGGCCTTAGAAATAATGGGGCCGTATATTTGGAAATAGTCATACATCTACTGTATATACGGCTATTCCAAGTACTGGTATTTGGAAATATACAGTATTCCGAATATTTTGGCCCCATATATTTCCGAATCCGATTATTTCCATTATTTTTTTTTTGCACACCCCTAATCTAGACCTACCTATTATCTCTCCTGCCAGATCTAATAGTATTTGAAGGAAGATGAGCTGAGGTACATCTGGAAGCAATTGCACAGACTCTGCTCCCCCATTTCTGTTCTCTACCCAGAGGAGGAAAAGAAACTTAAAATGCATAGTGGAGGCTTTTGCTCAGTGCTGCCCTCCCATGAGAAAATGCATTTCTTCACAGGGACTGCTAAATCACGGAGCCAAACTAGGTTTCCCTCCCCCCACCCCCGCCCCTTCATTCAGGTTTTACACATATCCCCTAATTCTTCACAGTTCTCATCAATATTCCCTCTAAGCTGTGGAGTCTTGTGAGCAAAAATTCTACTATGTGAGCTATTAGCATTAAAGTTGTGAGCTACTGGCATTAAAGCTGTGAGCAACTGCATAAATTAGTTTGCTTTAAGGCCATTTTTCCTGAGCTAAGACAAAAATGTATGAGCTGGAGGTTAAAAAATTGTGAGCTAGATCACACTAACTCAGCTTAGAGGGAACATCGGTCCTTGTTATTCTTTTGATGATCAAGTTTAAATATTACTAATGTTATATGCTAACAAAATTTGTGTTAGCGAAGGAGTTGATATCTGTGAGTACATTGTGGGTGGGGATGCATTTGTTTTGCAGTGCACCTTAAGTACAACATTGTCTAATCTGATGGGCAGTATTCTATGAAGATAAACTGTAGCAGTTTTTGACTTTTCAACTCATTGTCACAATGTCCATATTTAAGAAATTGAACAATTTAAGACTGAAACGTTTCAGCTCTGTAAATTGGACATCTCAGATGCTAGAAGGAAAATGGATGTCTGACTATCTGTTAACATGCTGAAAAATATACACGGTAATGATAAGTACTTTGATCAAGGTATATTTAGAGGGGGGGAAATGGCCTCCCTCCCTTTCTTCTTTTCACAGTTTGCAATAGTGATCTCTCCGCTGAGTTGTGGTTAGAGGACATCTCTCAGCACTTCAAAGCAATCTTTAGTATGGTAAGCCTTGAGGGCAGTTTAATCAGCATCTGAAGTAAATGAAAATCTCTTGACAAGAGCTGTTATGTGTGCCAAAAAGCAAGCCTCTGGTGTTTCGTTACAAATTCACAGGAAGGTGAAGCAGCAGGGTGATTATCTAAACCTTCAAACTGGGTTTGACTTTGAACAACAATTACCGTGTACCATTATGTGAGTCAATTTAAAAAAAAAAAAAAAACACGAGTTGTTCAATGACAATATTAGCTCTTTTTCTGCAGATGAAAAGTATACCTTTTACCGTTGCTTAAATTCTGTGTTGAGTTAAAATGATTGGGAATCTGCTAGACTTGCAAAGGACAGGTGAATTGTTTTTTTTCTGAAAAGCAAGCTTCTCAAAGACTGAAGTAGCTGGTACTGGACAAGGATAGGCCATATCCAAATGTTCCCAGTGCAAATTTAGAGAGGAGCTGTGTGCACCAAGCAATCTCTGCTGTTAGGAATAATTGGATGAGAAGGAGGAGGAGGAGGAAAAGACTCTTCTTTCTTACAAGTGCATTATAGGGCCCTCAGTGATTTCCCCCCAAAGTGTTATGGCTCAAGTAGCCCCCTTTCCCCTTGAGAACTTGGTGGGAGCTCCTTCCTGATTAGCCAAGTGCACTTGTGCCATCTCTTTGTGCGGCTTGGTATGTTCTGTCCTGATTTCTACAGGTACCATATGTTGTTTAATAAAATCTCAAACTCTAAAAGCCGATCCTGAATGTGAGATTTATTTATTTGGTTTTTTTTTTTTAACCGTCCTTCCCCACTTGTGTGAGGGCCAGTTTGGTTTACAACGATTTAATTGAATACAATACAAAACAGGTTAAACCATAAAAGAATATATAAAACATTCAGACTCTTTAAACACATTTAAACAGGGTAGGAGCGCTAGCATTGGGGAGGGGAGGTTGCCATGCAGAAGTAAAGATGCAGCACCAATGCTAGGGTGCCAACTTCCTACCCACTGTACACCCTTCCTCCCTTCTCACCTGAGTGCAGCAGCGGCAGCCCCAGTTAGCATGCTGGAGCACACCAACCATGCCACTCTGCACTGCTGCCCCTACCGGCTGCCAGGTGCCCTCCCCACTCAAGGCTGGGATGAGAAGGGAAGAGGTGGAGCAATGGCAGGAAGGAGCAGAGAGCTTCCTTCCTGCCTTGTTGCCTCTTGCCTTGCTGCCAGCTGTTTTTATTTGCTGGTGGCTCAGCCTCCCTCACAGGCTGTTCGGGCCACCTGAAGGGAGAGGACAGGGGCAGGAAGGGGTGCCCGGGGCCCCTGTAGCCCAGGTGGTGCCCGTAGTCCAGTCACCTACCTGGACTACTCAGATTCACTGGGTCTGTAAGGAGGTAAAGAACTGTCACAGGCCTCAACCAAAGGAGATTAGGAGCATTTTTATGCATGCCAAAAGATTCAAGAGAACACAAACAACCAATGCTTTTTAAAAAAATGGAATGGAGAATTTAGAGATGTGATTTTATCTGGAATTATATTATGTATTGCCATATAATCTAAGAATAGGATACCATTTCTCAGTGAAATCTGAGTGTCTAGGAAAGAGTTCATACTATAACAACCAATCTGTTATCTTTTCCATTTTTTAAAACCACAAATCATCCAAATCTGATTCTATTTTTTCCCCCATACCTCTAACTGCTTTGCCATTTTGGTGGTTACTTAAGGACTTTGGTTAAATATTTAGAAGCCACCCGAGTATGGCTATCTAGGCTTGTGAATAAGCGTTATTTTCGCTAACTCTAAGCACTCCTGGAATAAAAACAAACAATATTAATTGGACTACTAATACCTTCATCTCTCTCTTGATATTCCTCTAGGCAGAGAAATCTATCCCCAGCATCATTAGTATTTCTCCTTTAGCTTTTCCCCAGACATCACCTCTAATTTAAAAACTCTGTACTTCAGAAAGAAGCTAACAGACCTGTTCTTTTAGATGCCTCACTTTTCAACCCTAAGGTGGTATTTCATTTTCCAGTGACATTTACATAATTGTCCAAAGAGCAGCATATTCCATTGTGTTCTTTGAATACTGACAGATTTCACTGATGGTCCACAAACTTAGTGATGTTAATCTTCTCTAGTGTGTCAAGTATCATTCCAGATGTTATTTGTAAATTGTCTGGTGTCTTCTCTCTTGGTGGTTACCATATGTGAACACACTATTGTAAGATCCTACAAAATGTAGAATTGGTTTGTGGTGAAGGACAGAGGGACCTTAATTATTTGATTGCCTATCATTTTAAATCAACATCCACTTGTATTATTAAATACATATAACTGACATATAACCTGTCAAAGGATTCTGTGTAGGAGAAAGGAGTTGTTCTTCCAAGAATAAACTGTTTTCTGCATCAAAGGCATCTGTTTACAGAAAATAGAGTGGAGCTGATGTTGTCAGGTATACAACCCCCAAGATATTTCTTGACTCTTGGATTGAGACACATGTGATGTTGAAATATTGATGACTGGCATGCTAGATGGGTAATTTGACCCTAAATACCAATTAAGAACATAAGAGAAGCCATGTTGGATCAGGCCAGTGGCCCATCCAGTCCAACACTCTGTCACACAGTGGCCAAAAAACCAGGTGCTATCAGGAGGTCCACCAATGGGGACAGGACAATAGAAGTCCTCCCACTGCTGTTCCCCTGCCCAAGCACCAAGCAGTTTTGAGGGCTCCAATGTAAAATGGGGATAGGAAGTTAATCCCCCTTTCCTTTCCCTTTCACAGATGATTCCCTCAGGCTATTTTGAACCCCCGGTAGTCAGGCACAGGACTGACTCTTCTTGTCTTTAAATGCTGGCTGTTAGTCATCATTTCTAAATGTTCAAGAACTAACAGTTTATTTGTTCTCAAACTTTTCCAGGTATAGATGTCAAGCTGACAGGCCGGTAGTTACCCGGATCCTCCTTTTTCCCCTTCTTGAAGATGGAGACAACATTTGCCCACCTCCAGTCTTCTGGCACCTCATCTGTTCTCCAAGAATTCTCAAAAATAATGGCCAGAGGCTCAGAAATTATATCCATGAGTTTTTTTAGTACCCTTGGATGCATTTCATCTGGCCCTGAGGACTTAGATCATTTAAAGAAACTAGATGTTTATGTACTACACCTGTGTCGATCCTATGCTGCAATTCCCTTCCTTCATGTATTCTTTTTTTTTTCACGTAGAGCACCATTTCCCTCACAAGAGAAGACTGAGGAAAAGTAGGAATTTACCAATTCTGCCCTCTCTTCATCACCTGTTACAATTTTACTTTCTTTACCTACAAGGGCTTACCTTGTCCTTGCTCTTTTTCTTACTTTGAACGTAAGAAAAGAACCCCTTTTTTGGTTGTTTTTAGCATCTCTCAGTAGCCTAAGCTCATACTGTTAACTTTCCTAACTCTCTGTAGTGGACAATGTGGAAGACCTCTGTATATCGAGGAGATAGGAGTGGTGATTTACTCATTCTGACTTGTATATCTCCATATGACAGCAACAAGCTGCAAAGAGTTAATTGCCCTCGCCTAGAGTTATGTTTGCGTCAGCTGGTGATGCTGGTTATAAGGGCCCTCCTTCCATTTTCTAAATGAGTCTTTATTTTTCAAGTCTTTAGAAAGCTGTTTATTAAACCACCTCTGCTTCTTTAGGCTCCTTTCATGTTTCCCTCTCATAGGAATCATTTGCAATTTATGCCTTCAATATTTCACATTTAAGAAACTCCCCCCCTTGAACTTCCTTCTCCTTAAGTATTTCTGACCATTGAATTCTACCAAGCATAACTTTAAGTTTATCAAGGTTGCTTTCTTGAAGTCCAACCTGTATTTTTGACTATGTACAGTTTTTCCCTCCCCCAAGACTGTAAATTCCAAAATTACATGGTCACTACTACCTAGGGTGCCCACTAGTTTTTCTTGTTCATCAACTAGTTTTTCTTGTTGGTGAGAATCAAGTCCAAGATAGCAGATCCCCTTCTTTCCCTCTCCACTTTCTAGAAAATGAAGTTTTCCAGAAGGACAAGTCAGGAATTTATATGACCTTTCATTTTCAGGAGAGTTGGACTTCCAATAGTTATCCAGGTAATTGAAATCTCCCATGACCACTGTGTCCCATCTCTTTGAGAACTTTGTAATTTATGCTAGTAGTGTCTCATATATAGATACCCCTAGAAGACATCCTGGGCTAGCATAATTTTGGCTTATTGCCCTTGTAGTACCATTGTATACCCCTCAGCTACCAACAACATTAAACCACAGTCAAGGCAATAAAACCAGCATTTATTGAAGCAAACCTGGATTTATCATCTGTGAGCTGAATCCTGATTTCACAAACTAATCATAGTTGAAATAAGCCACGGCTTTGCATTTTTAATGAAACTGGACAGAAGTAAAAAGTCATCTAGTTTGCTTTGCTTCAATTTCATGTTAAAATCCCAGTCAAAAGAGTGGATCCTCTTTTTAACCATTTCAATAATCATTATCACTAATATAAATCTATACTAACATAATTCTGGTCTGAGCCTGCTTGCGGGATAGGATGGGATAAAAATCTACAAATTAAATTAAATCTAATAAATATAAATCTAATAAATCACTAATATAAATCTAATTTGTTATCTCTGCCTGGTCATATTGAGCTGATGCCTTGTCCAGACAAATCGGGCTATCACCATAGAGGGCCTCTAGATTTGAATTACATCTGGAGATTATCTGGAGTGAATTGCTACAGTGTCATCATGAATATAGTAAGAATATAGCACTTAATGTTATTGTATTGGCTGTTTAAAATACGGTAGTTTTAATGCTGTAATTGTAATTGTTTTTAACTGGTTTTAATGTATTTAATTTTGCCATTTTGCCTATTGGCCTTCTTTGCTCCCCTCTGCCTGCTTTGGTGGGGAGGGCAGGATATGAATAGAATCAAATAAATAAATATTTAAATAAATATACCCTATAATCAGTATGTAGCCTGTTAGCTCTAGATTAAATTGAGACAAGTATGATTGCTTAGAAAAGATTTTTTTTAAGGAATAAAAATGGTTTAAATGTTAAAAGCAAGAAAAAAAACATTTCAAATGAAAGCTAAAACCAATTTAAAAACAAAACACTAAAACACTGTGTAAAACAAAAGCTAAAACCAATTAAAATCAGCTACAACAATGCTCCTCCGTAGCAGAGCACAGCCTGTAAAAGCCTAGTAACACTCAGCCCACAGGTAAAACCTATTATGTATCCTTCAGCCACAGCATTGTAGGAACCGGATCAATTTAACCAAAGTTAAAATAATAATAATAAAATAAGAGGTGAAACAAGTTGCTGTTGGGAAAGCTGTAGCTATAAAAGTGGAGGAGGCTAAACAGTCTCTCTCTGTATGCCAGCTATTTCCCTTTCACACCCAAGCTAATGAGGCTACACTCAGTGTCTTATCAATGGGCATAGAGAGAAAACATCCTGCAAATGAAAGTAAAAAAGTTTCAGCCTGCCAAAACAGCTGCCTTGAAGCACAACAAAACTGAGCAAACCAGGCTCCAAACCAACAAGTTTGAAAGAGCAGACAGAAAAACTTAGCTCTTTGTGGAGCACAACAGAACATTACCACCCAGCCAGCCGGAAACCGAAACTGCCACTGTTTTACATTATTTTTATATCAAGCCAGTCTTCTTTCTGCTTTAGTGAAAGTCTCCCCAACCTCTGCTTCGTAGGTTATGCCAGTTGTTCAATGTATTCTTTAAAAGCTGTTTCTGCTAATAAAGGTGATAGGACCTTCTAAAATGAGGACTGACATTTTCTTTTAGGAGACATATTCTTTACCTATTGCAGAGCAAGTTATGGTGAAATTGACTTCCTGTCTGCTTAATAAATATTGATATATTGGATTCAGCCAAGCATTTCTCTAACAATCAATCTTTAGAGGTAGTGTCTTTATGCAAGGAGATCACAATGTATTTCTTCCTTTTTTGTGTTTGTGTGTGCGTGTATTCATTCCCTGGAGTGGAGTCATTATGTAAATAGTAAGCAAATTCATGAAATGATAAAACAGAAGATTGTTGCTTTTTGGTACTATTTTTTTTTTAAATGAAACCGAAAGGGCTACAGAGCTGAAAACTAATTTGGAGACAATTACTTTCATATTCTACCTACTATATCTGCTAAATGTAATGGTGTTCTGTACCTAAATATTACAGATACAATCAGTCAATTCGTTGTTTCTACCAGCATGAATATAAAATACTTATCAGCAAAATCACACCAGTAGAAAATGAGAACTTGAGCTTGGGTCAAAGGAAGAATTGATTGCTTCCTTTCCAGCTAAATCTAATGTTTTTAATCTTTTAATTCATAAACTGCTTCATACAGATAGTGACTAGTTCCAACTTCCAAGTGCATATACAGTGGCATCTTATGTGTAGGTATGTTTGACTGCCTCCATTTTTTACTCGTGTTATGACCATGCATGGCAACCATCATTTAACAGGAACTACTAGTTGTTCAGGAAGGGAAGGTGGCATGATATAGCCCGATCTTGTCTGATCTTGAAAGCTGAGGAGCATCAGTACTTGTATGGGAGACCATCAAAGAAGACTCTGCAGAGGAAGGCAAAGGCAAACCACCTCTGCTTCTCACTTGCCTCGACAGCCCCTGGCTGGAGATGCCATAAGTCAGTTGCAACTTGAGAGCATTTACATATCTATGTATATATCAGATGCTTGAAAGGAGTTTGAGTCTGTCTACAGGACTGGTTTCTGAGTCTGCACACATCATAAGAGTTATTCAACCATTTGTTTGTTTGTCAGATTTTTACCCCTCCCGTCCCTTATAAATCCCTTCCCTTATAAACCAATAACAATTTTTGGATACATGCTGATGTTACACTGGCCTGGAAGGTGTGTATTTGCAATAGTATTATTTGCTGTATATGTAACGTGCTGCTTACCTAAGGCCAGATACATTTGTGGCCTTCCAAAAATTGTGTCATTCTTTTCCATACTGGAACATTACATTATGACCAGGAATTTAGGATGAGGGCTGCCCTGTATCTGTCCCTTCAGTGGGATCGGATCCATCAGCAGCTTTGGCTGCAGGTTATGTCCCCGGCTAGGCCTAATCTGGGTGATCGCTCTGATAGTGGTCACTTGGTGAGTAGGTCATCCACATCCGCTGCTGGTTCATCAGGCTCTCCCCGCGGTGCAGCGGGGCAGGCGGTTCAACCCCGCTTGCTCTGCTGGGAATTTGGATCCCTTGGGGTATGTAATAGGAAGGCGTGCCAGTTCAAGCATGAGTGCCCCATGTGTGGTGGTTCCCACTCATTTGACAACTGCCCTAGAGCCCGTGGGCATAAAAATATGAAGAAGCCTGGCGAAAGCGGAGGAGCCTTTCCAGCTAAGAAAGGGGCCCAGCCCGATAAGGGTGGGACCTCTTGAGCAGTGGCTGTCGAGGTACCCTCGAAGGGTTGATAGTTTGTATTTGTTAGAAGGTTTTAAAGTTGGGTTTAGGATCCCTTTTCAGGGTCCTCGAGTTCCATTTATGTCAGGAAACCTTAAGTCAGTTCAGGGCTTGGAGCAGGTCGTTAGGGACAAGATTGCAAAAAAGCTGGCTGAGGAAAGGATATTGGGTCCTTTTTCACATCCTCCATTGAGTACTCTTAGAGTCTCACCTTTGGGTGTGGTGCCTAAAAAGGCACCTGGTGAATTTCGTTTGATTCACCATTTGTCTTTTCCTAAGGGGAAGTCCGTGAATGATGGGATCCCAGAGCACTTATGCTCTGTTAGGTACACCAGCTTTGACCAGGCTATTGCCGTGGTGAGGCGTTGCGGGGTGGGGGCAGAATTGGCAAAATGCGACATTAAGTCTGAGTTTTGCCTTTTACCTGTCCATCCTGATGATTTTGAACTTCTAGGGTTTTCTTTTGAGGGTCAATTTTACATGGATAGAGCATTGCCTATGGGCTGCTCTGTGTCATGTTCAGCTTTCGAGCGTTTCAGCACATTTTTGGAATGGGCTGTGCGGGAGAAAGTGGGTTTGCAGGATGTCGTTCATTATTTGGATGACTATCTTTTGTGGGTCCGAGAGGACTGGGCATTGTGGGCAGTTGCTGCCTGGCTTTGTTGAGCTGGCGGCGGAGTTTGGGGTTCCTTTAGCGCCTGAGAAAACTGAAGGTCCGACCCAGAGGTTGACCTTTTGGCAGATTGAGATTGACACTATTGCGCAGTTGTCTAGGGTGCCTCTTCAGAAAATAGTGGAGCTGAGGGCTAGGATTTCTACCTTTCTTCTTAAAAGGAAGGTTACTTTGTTGGAGTTGCAGCAGCTAGTTGGGCACCTCAACTTTGCTTGCAAAGTGGTTGCTCTTGGGAGGGCTTTTCTTAGAAGGCTGTGCGATGCTATGGCAGGGTTATGCTTGCCTCAGCATAGAACTAGGGTCACCTGCAGCATGAGGGATGATTTGAGGGTTTGGCAGGAATTTTTGGAGTCCTTTAGTGGAGTCTCTTTTTGGAGGGACGACATGAGGCTCGAAGCTGAGCTTCAGGTCATGTCTGATGCTGCTGGTTCCTTATTTATTTATTTATTTATTTATTTATTTATTTATTTATTTATTTATTTATTTATTTATTTTTCGATTTATATCCTGCCCTTCCCACCGAAGTGGCTCAGGGTGACTTACAAGCATATAAAATCTAACATAGGTTTAGCTTTAAAACATCAATTAGCAACAGTTTAAAACAGTAAGTTAATAAAACATAAAACCAGCGGTCTATCAAAATGCACCCTACCACCATCCAAAATTCCCAGTGTCGGTTAGTTGTAAGCTAGCCGGAAGAGGACTGTCTTGCAGGCCCTGCGGAACTGCCCAAGGTCATCAACATTTTGTTCCTTGGGTTTTGGAGTCTATTTCCGTGTACATTGCCGCGTGGATAGTTGGCCTGACTCCTGGGTAAAGGTTGGTCTTACGTTTCTCGAGTTCTTTCCTATTTTAGTCGCGGTTTGCCTGTGGGGGAAGGATATGGCCAATCGCACTGTCCATTTTTGGTGTGATAATATGGCGGTGGTCCACATCATTAATTCCCTTTCATCCAAATCTGGCCGGGTTATGAGATTGGTGTGGGCCTTCACTCTGCGCTGTTTGCGGCTTAACATTTTGTTTTTAGCCAAGCATGTTCCTGGGGTGAGTAACAGGGTGGCTGACGCTCTATCTCATAAACAGATGGAGAGGTTTCGTCAGCTGGCCCAGATGCCAACAGAGAGCCTGTGCCAGTGCCCCAGGAGTTTTGGCTGATTGGAGAGCCGAGGCCTGCAGAGCGATAGGTCTAGCCATTGCACCCAGCACCCAGAAGTCTTACGAACGGGCTGTGCGGCAGTTTGAAGACTTTAGAGCTGAGGTAGGGTATTGCAGGGTTTGGCCCCTCCCGGTGGAGCATTTGCTCCATTACTGTGTTTCGCTGCGAGGTAAGGGGTTGGCCATGCGATCCATTAGGGGGCGCTTGTCTGCATTGGCTTTTGTCAGTAAGGCACTGGATTATAGGGAAGAAACAGCTGACTTTCGTATTCGAAAGATGCTGGAGGGGTGGGCCAGAGAGGCCGGTCCCAGGGTTGATATGCAGAATCCTGTGTCTCCTTTGATTCTGCGGGGTTTGAAGAGGGTTTGGGACATGGTGTGTGCTTCGTCATTTGAAGCATGTTTGTTTCACGCTGCGTCTTTGTTAGTTTTTTGGGGTGCTCTTAGAGTAAGTGAGCTGGTGGCACAGTCTAGAAACAATGTTTCTGGTAAGGCTCTGTTGTTAAGGGATCTGCAGCTATTTGCAGGTAAGGCAGTCATCACTGTCTGTCGCTCTAAGATGGATCAGTTGCAGAAGGCTACGGTGCTCGAGTTGGGTAGTTGTTCAGGGCTCGAGCTGTGTCCAGTTACTGCGTTGGCTGCTTATTTGGCAGTTAGGGTGCCCATGGAGGGGTTTTTGTTTATACATTCAAATGGTTGCCTGTTGACAAAGCATCAGTTTTGGGCAGTAATGTCATGGGCTTTGGGTGAGTTGGGGTTGTCTGGGGTGCGGTTTGGGACCCACTCCTTTAGAATTGGGGCAGCCTCAGCAGTGGCTGTCATGGGGTATCCTTCCACTTCCATTCAGAGATTGGGCAGGTGGCGTTCCTCAGCCTATAAGGCTTACATGTGACCTTTTATTAGGCCATGAGTGACTTGGTGTCTGTTTATTGTTGGTTCTGTTCTTGTTTAACTGTTTTTTTCTCTTTAGATGCTGTTGCTCTTGGCCAGAGGAGTCGCGTTCTCGTATGCGGCCATAGCCACGTGTTTTGGGCCACTCATCAAGCTCAAAGAACTGCAGTTGGCTCTCAGCTGGGACTCAGCCAGCATGTGTGTATCGAATGGTGGGGGCGCCGGGGCCTTCAGTGGCCAGGCCTGCTGCCTTTGTTGTTTAAAGATTGTGTGGGTCCTCCTCCTCAGGTTTTAATTGTTCACCTGGGAGGTAATGATCTGGGACTCTTAAAGGGCAAGGCCTTAGTTTGGCAGGCCCGGGATGATTTCCAGCACATTCAGGAGCGATGGCCTGGGACCACCATAATTTGGTCAGCCATGCTGCCCCGCCTGGCGTGGTGTTGTGCTTGGGACCCTGCAGCTATAGAAAGGGGCTGGTATAAGGCTAATAGGAAGGTGCTGGAAAAGGGGTTGGGCCACTATTTGCCCCATCCGGACATTTTGTTGAAATTTCCTGACCTCTACAGAGGGGATGGGGTCCATCCCTTGGAAAAGGGTAATATGCTTTTCCTGAGAGATTTGCAGCAAGGGTTGCGAGTGGCTTTGGGCCTCCTGGTGGCCACTAAGCCCTAAGTAGAGACTTGGCCTTAGTAGTGGCAGGTTTTGGGGGTTTAGGGCACTATGTGGCTAGGGGAGGACTGTGAAGCATCCCCCTTTTGGGGAATTTGGGGTCTGGCATGATCAGCCTTCGGGTTTGGAGAATGCAGACTGTCCGGGAGGCTCAGCTAGAGGGTGCCTTTCTGGCGAGACGTGCGTCTGGGTTTGGGCCCTCTGATGCGTGCCTCCCTGCTGGGCCTGCCTGGAGGGAGCTGAGTAACACTCAGCTCCAGCTGGGGGGCTGGGTCTCTTACCCGTTAATGGCAGGGGAGCAGTCACGGTGACCCCTAGCCCTGGCCAGGCCACTGGTGGGGTACCCTTGCTGTTTATTAGAATATTGAATGAAGTGGCCCAATTTTATACCAATACTCTGTGTCTGACTCTTTATGCCGTCCTTGGGGAGCAATCTTATGCTTGCAAACTGCAGCGTAGCTGCTAGGCTGCATGAGCAGAGTTTGCTTCCCTGGATGGGAAGAGTCAGGGGGCACCCGTTTTGGCGCACAGAGAAAAAGGCGGGATCTGACAGTCTAATTGTCAGATCTGCACTCCTCGTTGGCTCCTTTGTCTTGGCAGACGATGGGCCCTCCCGCCTGCCCTGCATGTTATGTGGGCAATTTGCTGGTTGCCTCCTTGGAAGAACCGGGTTGGAATTTTTTCACCTTGGCTGATTGGCAGTGGCTGGGGTGCGTTTTTTGCCTACCCTACATAGCAAGGCAGTGGATTGAGGATTTGGCTATCAGGAGACACTGTTAAATAGGCGGTCACTTTAGTGGCAGGTTTTTGGGGTTTAGAGCACTATGTGGCTAGGGGAGGACTGTGAAGCATCTCCCATTTGGGGTCTGACATGATCAGCCTTTGAGTTTGAAGACCTGGGTTTGGAGAATGCAGACTGTCCGAGAGGCTCGGCTAGAGGGTGCCTTTCTGGCGAGATGTGCATCTGGGTTTGGGCCCTCTGATGCGTGCCTCCCTGCTGGGCCTGCCTGGAGGGAGCTGAGTAACACTCAGTTCTGGCTGGGGGGCTGGGTCTCTCGCCCGTTAACGGCAGGGGAGCGGTCACGGTGACCCCTAGCCCTGGCCATGCCGCTGGTGGGGTAACCTTGCTGTTTATTAGAATATTGAATAAAGTGGCCCAATTTTATACCAATACTCTGTGTCTGACTCTTTATTCCGTCCTTGAGAAGCAATCAGTGGCATCTATTCGGGAAGTAAACCCTCAACAACAACACCCACCACAACAGAAGAATGCAATCATAGAGGCATAAAAATAAATATTTTTGGGGGGAGGACCCTGCATCTTAACATTTGGTGCTTGAATCTTCCTGACAGCCATTTGGAATTGTAGTTTGTCTCCGCCCCATATTATTATAAATGTTTTACATTTTTACTGCAAAAATAATAAAGTCATGCTGTTGCACACACAGAGAAGTAAGCCACAAAAGCACCCTGATCACCCAGAATTCCGTGGCATGATTACCTGAATGCAGGGCTTTTTTGGTAGAAGCTCATTTTTGGTAGGGACTCATTTGCATATTAGGGCACATCTCCTGAGGTCACCATTGTTCTACATAGAGCTTTTTAATAGAAAAAGCCCAGCAGGAATTCATTTGCATATTAGGCCACACCCCCTGACACCAAGCCAGCTAAAACTGCGTTCCTGCTCAAAAAAAAAGCATCTACCTCAATTATCTATGCACTTCAATGACTTGGTTCAAGCAGGGCCCTAGGAAGGAAAAGGTTTTCATACACATGTTTTGTTTCATTTTCAGGCATTGTTACTTACTGTGTCTGGTTGTAGTCTGCCTGTTTTCATCGTGGGAACTGATGATTTGGTTCTCATCTACATTTCTATGCAATCTCATGATATTTGTATATGCAGTGAATATCATTTAGATGTATAACATGCTCATCATGCATAATGTTGATTAATTGGTATACATTAAGAATGTCTGAAGGACCTGGTATAAACCTATGGGGCAACTTCAACAAGCATAGTAATGCCTTTTAATCTTTCTGACCTCTCTAAGGGAACATTTTGTTGCTTCCCATTTGCAGGCTTGTTCTGCAACTGCTCTAATTATATGGAGCTGTCTTCAGAAGAAAATTAGGAGATCTACAGCTCTTTGTAGTTTTGGAGGCTCATGTTATCAGCCCAATGTCACTGAACATGCAGTGTTCTCTCAGGAGAGAAGCATAGGAGCCTCTTAGGCATCGTAGTTTCTTCTGAGACTGATATCAAGACAGAAAAGGAAGCAAAAAAACCACATGGGAGTTTGTGTGGTACTTTCAATGGTGGAAAGGAGAATTTGTGCTATTTCTAGGTCCCTTCTTTCTTCTACTACATGGTGGTGGAATCTCAGTGGCTTGGCAATGGCAACCAGCAGGAGATGAGGCACAGAGACTTGAAGGGGCACAGTTATGACACTTTTAGGGGAAACCCAGAAATGATGTCAGTCCTCTCTAGGAACCACTAGAAACTCTATAGTAACACCATAGAGTTTCTGGTGATTCCTAGAGTGGACTGACATCACTTATAGTAACAACGTAGAGTTTCTGGTGATTCCTAGAGTGGACTGATATCACTTCTGGGTTTTGTGGGTTTTTCTCCTGCTGATGTTCTGAGTGTTGTGGAAAAGGAACTGGAGATGGCAGATCCCTCATGCTTAGTGGGAACTTGGTAGACCTCAGGGCTTTTTCTACCAACAACAGCAAAAAAAGACTAAAATGCATTGCTATGCTTGCTGAAGTTGCCCCAAGGGCTCCCACCAGGTCCTTCAAGAATTCTTAATGTGTACCAATTAATCAATATTATACAGCAGGAGCTCATTTGTATATTAGGCCACATCCCCTGATGTCAGCACTGTTCACACAGGGCTTTTAAAAAAGAACTTATTTGCATATTAGGCCACACCCCCTGAACCTGACACCAAGCTGGCTGGAACTGTATTCCTGCTCAAAAAAGCCCTGGTAGTCCTACCCATATATCTTAAGTTTCCCCCCCCCCCTTTATATTGGAGGGGAGAGGGAACACCAATGTGCTACTAATGAAGTACAAATTTATGTAACTCCCTGTTTTGTTGCACTATCTCTGGCTTAAGCGTTTTTCCTCTCAAGTGAGCTTTGTTTGATGTTGCGTTCCTACCAATTACATGTCATTAATAAAGTGTGGTAATTTGTGTGCTCCCTAATTGTATTATTTGGTTTGGGTTTATTGAAAAGCCTCTTGTAACGTAGCCATAATTGGCAAAGATTTGTTTTTCCCCCAAAGTGATTCATCTTGGCTGCTAATAAGTTCCAGCCTGATTGTAGGAGGAAACTTCATCCTGGGATTCTGACTCTTGAGATACAGATAAAAAAATCTTTCTTTACCTTGACACAAACCTTTCCCCAGCTAGCCAATGACCAAATAATATCGATCCACAACATAGGCCAGCCTGTACCCTTAATGTTCATTAAACTACAGCTTGCTTTTGTCTTCAGGGGAATACTTCCCTTTCCATTCCAAGACAATGCTCCGCTCCTGCTGCCGTTTGGGGGAGTCAGTTGCTTTAGTGCTTCCTGACAAGCTGTGCTTTCTTTTGAGCAGAAACGCATAGGAATACAGTTCCGGCTGGCTTGGCATCAGGGGGTGTGGCCTAATATGCAAATGAACTTCTGCTGGGCTTTTTCTACAAAAATGCCTTATGCTAAACAATGGTGATGTCAGGGGGTGTGGCCTAATATGAAAATGAGTTCCTGCTGGGCTTCTTCTACAAAAAAGGCCCAGTGCAAATGAGTTCCTGCTGGGCTTTTTCTACAAAAAAAGTCCTGTTGACAAGCTTTTAAACCCACTCAGTATTAACCCTGGAAATGATTGGATGTTACCATGGTGATGCCTCTACCAGTTTCAAGATTCTACCTTTCAAAAGCCTGCCATGAACTACAGGGGAATGGCAAATGGCCCATTGGTGTGTCCAGGGCTTTTTTTTGTAGCAGGAACTCCTTTGCATATTAGGCCACACACCCCTTGATGTAGCCAATCCTCCAGGAGCTTATGGGGCTCTTCTTCCAGAGCCTACTGTAAGCTCTTGGAAGATTGGCTACATTAACGGCGTGTGGCCTGATATGCAAAGGAGTTCCTGCTACAAAAAAAAAGCCCTTGGTGTGACCCTTGACAGAGCTATACTAGGACCTTTGGTGACATCTTTAGCAACTGATTAGTTTAAGAAAAAACAGAATTTCTTCATCAGAAACAGCACTACCCCCCAACATGCAAACAGATAGATCAAGGTAACAAAAACATTTGTGCATATAAGCATGATATTGCATTTGTAGAACTTGAAGGGCATTGCAGATGAGGAACAGCAATAAGGAAATAGCCCAAGATCACTTGGTGCACCCATAGTACAGACTTCTTCAGCAGAAATGACAAATAAGTAACCATAAAATGGATGCGCGCATATAAAGATTGCCTTCCCATCCCCACTGAGCAATGGAACTGCGGTTTTCATTCTGCCCCCACACTTAGAATAAGAAGTACTTTTATGGAGTAAGGCTTTATCTCCCACACAGACTAAAGCTTTTCATTAGAAATAATGCTCTGATCCTACCTCAATGGCCAGCATATTCCATCATAGAATGCACTGTTCACCTCCACACCATAATCCACGTCATATTTTCTGTCCTCCTCTCAGAACCTCTATACCAAATTTAAAGGTTCTTTTTCAACATCTTTTACTCCTTTCCTTGGGGCAACTTTTCCTTTTCCTTTCCTCCTGACTATTTCTGCCTAGACCTTACCAGGTTTCAACACAGGCTAAATCCTAGAATGTCAGGATAAAAAAGTGCCTCTAAGAAAGCGTAAAGTACTTTTCTCTCATTCCTCAATCATTGCCATCCCCAGCTCCCCCACAGAATTCATGAGCAGATTGGCTCTGAATGTGAGTTTGGCTCTGAATGGGGTTTTAACCACAGCTGTCAAGTCTAAGGAATGGGGTGGATCCTATCCATATTCTACTTTGGTTTTGTGCAGTGGTTAAGTGTGCGGAGTCTTTATCTGGGAGAACCAGGTTTGATTCCCCACTCCTACACTTGCACCTGCTGGAATGACCTTGGGTCAGCCATAGCTATCGCAGGAGTTTTCCTTGAAAGGGCAGCTGCTGTGAGAACCCTCTCAGCTCCACCCAACTCACAGGGTGTCTGTTGTGGGCGGAGAAGATATAGGAGATTGTAAACCACTCTGAGTCTGATTCAGAGAGAAGGGCAGAGTATAAATCTGCAGCCTTCTTCTTCTTCTCCCCACAGCAAGCTATATTTATTTATTTGTTTGTTAAAATATTCATATTCCCAACTTTCCTTTGGCTTAAGCCTTTCCCCAGATTCAATTCTAACATGCTGTTGGACTTATCCCCTGCCCTGGATAGCCCAGGCTAGCCTGATCTCATCAGAAGCTAAGCAGGGTTGGGTCTGGTCAACATTTGAATGGTAGTCCATCAAGGAAGTTCAAGGTCATGATGCAGAGACAGAGAAGTGCAAACCACTCTTGCCATGAAAACCCCACCGAGGTCACCAGGGTTCATCATAAGTCAGCTGTATCTTGATGGCAAAACATGGACTTGAATCTAATTGTTCCTATGACGTCTCTTTCTCCAGTGGAAAAGCCATGTAAGTCAGAGAGAAGTTCCTTCAGCTGTATGAAAATTTCTAACGTCACTCAGATTGGCCCTAACTTTCTAAATATTGAAGTTGCTAATAAAGACACCAATCCCTTTCGGAGTGATCTAATTATTACCCAAAATTGGTTTTAACCTCATAGCAACCCTGTGTGGGGACCCAAAATTGGTTTTAACCTCACAGCAACCCTGTGAGGTAAGTCAGTCTGAGAAAGAAATTTTTGACCAAAAGTCATCCAGCTGGCTTCTATGGCAGAGTGGGGATTTCAACCTAGGTCTAGGGTGTGTATTCAGTTTATCTGAGCTGAAAACTCTGGTTCAGTCTTTTTAAGATGGGGGGGGGGAGGTTGAGGAGTGTCTCCAACAGCTACTGTAAGTTTCAAATTTGGTGCCTCTACCTCAAAAGACAGCACCCTCAGAGCCCCAAATACCCCCTGATTTTCTCCATTATTCCGTATGGGGACCACTGACTATAACGGTCCTCATAGAGTATAATGGAGCAAAAAAACAAACAACAACACATTTCCTGCATATTTCCCAAATCCAAATAACATCCCAGTATTGAGATTTGGGATTATCAGGAAATACCAATATTTTTCGGTTCAGAATACCTGAACCTAAAAAATTCTGTACCTGGCCCAGTGCTTCTTCTAAGCTTTCGAGTCTTGTGAGCAAAAATTCTACTTTGTGAATTACTGATGTTAAAGTTGTGAGCAAGCAATTTGGCTACTACATGAATTCATTTACTTTGTGGCGATCCTTTCTGAGCTGAGACAAAACCATGACAGCTGGAGCTAAAAAAAACCCTGTGACCTAGCTCACACTAACTCAGCTTAGAGGGAACACTGGGTCTCCTGAATCCTTGTCTGATATCCTAACCACAATACCACATTGGCAGAGGTTGGGAATTCTCAGCACAGGGAATATGCTACACCACCATTTATTTATAGCAATGATTCTCTTTGTATTGCCCATGGGAGCTATGATACTTGGCATTGATTCCTGGCACTCAGTTTCTTCTTTCCCAAAGCCAATCTTGGTTTTTCACTAGATAAGAACATAAGGATCCACCCCACTTAGTCCTCAAGGCCTTTCCTCAGGGCCTTTCCTCAAGCCCCACCCCATCCACTCAATTTTTTCTCTCCCCCTCCTTAATCCAACAACCAATTTTTTAAAAAACAGGGCTTTTTTAAAAAAAAAATATCACTTGCCGGTGAAGTAAAAGAAGCCCTGTTCAGTATACATGTTGATGTCTAAAGAATGAAGAAAGAAATATGTGAGTGAAATATTAATACTGTCCTTTCATTGCCCAAACTCCATTCCTCTCTATTTCATCCAGTTCCAGTTCTGTGTTGTTGTTGTTGATGGGGGGATGGATGAGCAGACAGTGCTCAGTGCCCCCCCCCCTGTGCCCACTACCAGACCCCTCCTTCTTCCCCACCCACTTGTATGCCCTTTACTGGATGTTGCTGGGTAGTGCATACAGCTAGGAGTGCCATTGTCATGGCAACCAAGAGTACTTCCCACATGCCCTTCCTTGACAGCACTAGACACCATGTTCAACCAGGAATGTGGGTGACAAAGTATTCACAAGCAGGTCAGGGAAAGGGTGAGTTAGGACATCAGGAGACACATGGGCGGGGAGTCAGCAGCAGTGGGCCCCACCAGAAGCCCTCAGCCCAGGCAGCTGTCCCTCTTACGGACATACTGATGACAGCCCTGACTTTAGCTCCTTCCTGGCTTTCCCATTCTTACTGTGCTAGGAAACTGGGGCACTCAATGATACTTTATTTATTAACATGATTTAGAGTCTACTTTTTTTCACTGGGACTCAAGGTGAATTAAACAGAGCGAGTCTACAATCAAGAAGATGGGACATTCAGTAAACAATGAAACAGGATTTGTGTGACTAGAAGTCTAAAAACAGAACTGAAGCAAGGTATAAGTATGAATATGACACAATGAAGGATGCACCATTACACAACCCACAGCAAGCTATATGCATTAGTACAGGCCACCATCCCCAGCAATTTATCCAAGTAACTTTGTGAAGCCTTTTGTAGCAGTGCTACCCTACTGCCCGGGTAGAAAAACCCTCTTGAGTTACTTTGTTTTGCATAGTCTGCAGAAAGCCATGAAAGTGGCAACCTTCCTGACCTCATCAGGCAGAGCATTCCACAAGGTCAGGGCCGCAATGGAGAAAGCATGTGGATGGACAGTTGTTGACTTTGCCTATTTGCAGGCTGGCACCTACAGGAGGCCTTGCTCAAATGAGTGAAGCTCGTGAGGTGGAGCATAGGGGAAGAGATGGTCTCACAGATGAGAGGGCCCAAGGCCATGAAGGGCTTTGTATGCCATTGCCAATACCTGAAACCGAGCCTGGTAACTGATTGGTAGTCAGTATCAATCAATTCATTTATTTGGCCGACAACCAGTACAAGTCAAAAGCGAAGGCTATACAGAAAAGTAATGTAAAAAAAAAAAAATTGACAGGGCTTTTTTTGTAGCAGCAACTCCTTTGCATATTAGGCCACACAATCCTGATGTAGCCAATCCTCCAAGAGCTTCCAGGGCTCTTAGTACAGGGCTACTGTAAGATCCAGGAGGATTGGCTACATCAGGATTGTGTGGCCTAATATGCAAAGGAGTTCCTGCTGCAAAAAAAAGCCCTGAAAATTGGTCTGTCCTATTGCCAACAGTAGAAATCTCTAAAATCTAAAATCCATACATAAAATTTCAAAAATGAATTCTGCAAGCTGCTGAGGAAAAAATTAGCACAACTGATAATAACCTGTTGGTTAACACCCATCAAAGGCTCTCTTAAAATATCAGCATCAGAACTTCCTGGATGATTATTAGACAGCGGGGGTTGCGGAAGAAACTCCAGGTGGGAAAGAGTTCCCAAGGATCCACTTATGCCACTTTTTGCCTCTGTAAGAACTTGTACAGATTTTGTTGTTGTTGCTGTTGTGATGGCCATTCCAAAGGAGTAGCACTCTTAGTCTGCGGTGGCAAAATAAAGCAGGAGTTGAGCAACACCAATGATTAACAACGTTGATTCCAGGAGGTGCTTCTGTGAGCCAACGCTCGCTCACTTCATCAGATGCACTGAAGTGTTACATCTTCGGCAGTTATTTATTTCATATAACAGTCAATCGCCTAGACAGTGTAAAAAATTGGAAAGCAGGACAAGATTCCTGAACCTATAACAGCAGTTTAGAAGAAGGGATTTTTGCTCCTATGTTTTGACATGACTCTAGGATCTCCCCCCCCCCCCCCCAGCATATCTTTACCTTTCCTACAAAGCCATTGTTTAAACTGCACATAAAACAAGAATATATCAATCCTGATATTTCATTAATCACATCTTTCCCCCACTTCTACGCAATGCGGTCTTCCTTAATTCTGAGGCACGGTGCAGTTTTCCCACTGTGTATGCAATCCAGCAGATGGTGCTTGCAAGTGTGTGAGCATTCGGCGCAGAATTTTCATACAAAACTCATTAAAAGTTTCGTCTCTCCCAGTGCTTTCCCATATCTGTGGCTTATAAATTGGTTTCGGGAAACCTATTATCAGGCAAACAGAGTTGGCTATCTGGAAATACATATTAATAACTGCGGAAAAAGCAATGACCTTTAAGTTAATTGGCTTACACTGTGGTTCTGCAGGACGGATTGGAGTGTGCATCCACTTCCATGGAGCCAAGGCAACTCCAACACTTCCAACATACCATGGAGCAAACCATCTAGGACAGCAGTTACCACCATTTTTAATACGGTGGTCACAAGTCCAAATTTATGGTAATCCATTCAGGACTGGCCCAAAGATTTTTTGGCAAATTATTAACCATGGAATCCATCTAGTTCAGCATTCTGTCTTCTACAGTGGCTAACCAAATATTTTGGGGGAATCCAACGAACATTTCACAAAGGGTGCAGCTGCCCTCCACCATGAACCCCCAAGCTAGTGGCATTCTGACATACACAGTCTTTGCATAAGGAGGTTTTATTCCAGCCTTTGACCACCTTCGCCTTCTCTGTTACTCCCTCTAATCACCTCTGGGTTTCTAAGAAACTCACTCTAGTAACATTCCCTTTAACTCTCAAAAAGACTCTGTTGTGGACCATGGGAACTGCATGGACAGAAGGCATGTAGAACAGGAGCTGTAGTAAGGGGGTACATTGGGTAAAATTGGGAGGAAAAGATGGCTGGATCCAACCTTCTGGTTTTGTTTCCCCCTCTCCTTACATGAGCATCAGTGTGACTTCTCTGAGTTACATGACTGTGCGCAATGACACAGGCACTGAGGAATCATGAATCCACCTATGAACCCTCTCTAGGATTTAGATTGAGATGGGGTGGCCATGTTAGTCTGTCTGTAGCAGTAGAAAAGAGTAAGAGTTCAGTAGCACCATAAAGACTAACACGATTTGTGGAATGGTATGAGTTTTAATGAGTTCGTGGGTGTTTTTACACTGACAGTTTGTGACTCTCTATCTCCGCTTTTGTAAGAGCCCCATGGCACATAGTGGTAAAGCTGCAGTACTGCAGTCGGAGCCCTCTGCTCGCGACCTTAGTTCGATCCCCAGCAGAAGCTGGGTTTTCAGGTAGCTGGCTCGAGGTTGACTCAGTCTTCCATCCTTTTGAGGTTGGTCAAATGAGTACCCAGCTTGCTGGGGGGTAAGCGTAGGTGACTGGGGAAGGTAATGGCAAACCACCTCGTAAAAAGTCTGCCGTGAAAACGTTGTGAAAGCAACGTCACCCCAGAGTTGAAAACAACTGGTGCTTACACAGGAGACTACCTTTGCCTTTATCTCCATTTTGGGAACTCACCTTTTACACTACATAACGTTCTCACAACTGTTTTGCATCGTTGCTGCCCGAAGCATCTATATTTGTTTTGGTGAGATGGGTTCCAAAGCTGCTGTTGTAACGTTTTTCTCAAAACTAGTTTTGCTCCGGACATTTCTCTACAGGCGTTTCAAACTTGCATTGTAAAAGTTTTCAGGTGTTTTAAAAGACTCCTCCAAAAGCCACAAGGTGCAGTAATTTGCATGAGAACTGACAGCACTTGAAATTTTTACATATCATTGCTTGCCTCGTCTTGTAATTTAAATTTGTATTGTTTTTGCAGTGTTGACACGATTTCCAAGCAATCATATACATTTAACTAAGCACTGGTATTTCAGCTGCCCTCTGATCAGAGACCGCCCCCCCCCCCTCAACAAACTGAAACGCTTTCAGCGGAAAATATAGAAATTTGGCTACACAAAATGAGCGCAGCAAATCCACCAATGTAAAAGGAAAATAATTAAAACAGAACAGCGGCAGGCGATTTGAAGACTCAAAAACTCTGGATCAAACTGAATGTAAAAACACCCAGTGTTAGGGTTAGGTTAATGCTAGGTTTAGTGTTAGTGTTATAGTTAAGGTTAGGCTTTGTGTTAGTGCTCGTGTTAGGTTTAGTACTAGGACTAGGGTAGGGTTTGTGCTGGGGTTAGGGTTACTGTTAGTGCTAGTGTTCGGTAGATCCAGGTGGGCGGCCGTGTTGGTCTGAAGCAGTAGAACAAAGCAGGAGTCAAGTATCACCTTCAAGACCAACAAACTTTTTTTCAGATATAAGCTTCCGTGTGCATACACACTTCTTCAGATGGGGAATGAGGTACAGTAAGCAAAGCACAGATACATATAGCTAGTGGGGTTTAGAATGCAGGGTGGTACAAAGTTAAAATCCACTAGCAGAATAGTAAATGCCCTCATTTTGACTCAGGCTTATTAGCAATAGAATAATTGACAGAAATGCTCACATTCTGACATGTTACTGTTTTATTGGTGTCCCACGCAATGCAACCCAGATCAGTAAATACACACAGTAGTATCATAAGCACCATACTCAAAAATAAGTAGTATAGACATAAACAATATCTCAGTGATAACTTCCCATTCAAGTGGGTTTCCAAGTCATGGAGACATTTAGGTATTTTTGTTTGACTCTAAAAGAGCAATCTTAAGTGTGCCCACTCAGAAGTTCCATTTTACTCAGTGGGGCTTACTTCTGGGAAAGTGATCTTAGGATTGCAGGCCAAGTTGTTTAATACTGTTTTTGTCAGACAGACTACATCTATATAATATAGAACGGTGGTCATTTTCCTCTGAACCTGATGCACATTCTTGCAATAAAGCTCTTTAGTAGAAGATTTTTGACAATTTGAAACAAGATATTTAAAAATACCTATGATAAAGATGGGATAAGTAGGATTTTAACTCATGTGATTTAAAAACGGTCATAAAACTTACGATGACATCAGAGACCTTGTTCCTTGTCCTGCACTGATGTATCCAAGAGTGAAATAGATAATAAAGTGGTAGATATATTGCTGTCAAAGTCTTTGAGATGCAATTCTAAGCAGGGCCATCGAAAGCCAGTCTACTCAGAACCCTACTCAGGTCTATTCAGTGGAACATGTTCTTAGGATTGGGCATGGAAGGTTCTTTGCACGAATGGCAAACTTCTGAAGACTGAATTAGAAATCTCTGACTTTTTTTTTGATCACTTAGAGTGGTTTTGGATATAAACCATGGGCTCCAAAAACAGGTTGCATGAGTCGAAAGCCAGTCTACTCAGAACCCTACTCAGGTCTATTCAGTGGAACATGTTCTTAGGATTGGGTATGGAAGGTTCTTTGCACGAATGGCAAACTTCTGAAGACTGAATTAGAAATCTCTGACTTTTTTTTTTGATCACTTAGAGTGGTTTTGGATATAAACCATGGGCTCCAAAAACAGGTTGCATGAGTCACTATCAGTGCCATCCTCAGAACACTTTCCTGGGAATAAACCCCATTGTATAGACTTGAGTAGGATTCTGAGTAGACTCGATTAACCTTGCATGGTGTGCATCCTATTTCTCTGCTTCTAGGTAATAGTCTAAGTTGTAGTTTGCTCATCTCCCAGTGGAGAGTCGCATCACTTGTAGATGTATATATTTCATTGGGTGAAATTTTCTTTACTGCTGAGGAATTTCTTGTCAGTTGTAAGAGCAGTGAGGTAAAAGTAAAGGAAGGAAGCAAGGAAGGAGTTATCCAATTCATTCTAGTTACACAAACATAGAACTACTTTAGAACAAGTAGTTCTAGTCTTTAGAAGAATATGCAGTCAGTCTAGATCAGGGGTGTCACTCATTTGTTATGCAGGCCACATCTGGCATAAATGAGTCTTAAATCAGACTGGGCCATGTGTGTCATAAAATGTAATGCCAGGTAGCAGAGATATAAATTTTATAAAGGACACAGACAAACACAATTAAATACTTTTTAAAAAAAAAAACCTCAAAATAAAACATGCTTAAAACATTAGCACTTGTTGGTCTCAATGGTGCTTGCTTTGTATCTGTCCGGTGCGATCCAGGGAACTGGGCAAAGGAAGCTCTGGCTCTTTCCTTCCTTTTTTCAGGGGACCAGGAAGGGGGAGGATCCTCAGCCAGTAGAAGCAAGAGGGGCTTGGCTCAATAGTTCTGATGTGCAATTTAGCAAGCCTGGCAAAGCAAGCTATGATGCAGAATGAAGCAAGGGAGAGGGAGAAGGAAGCAGATGACAGCCAGTTGCTTGAGGGCTTGATAGGAGCCCTCCGGGGGCCTGATTTGGCCCCTAGGCTGCATGTTTGACACCCTGGTCTAGATTAATGGATTTCTCCATGGAATCATAACAATCAGATAGAAGGTTGCAGCTATATTATACTCAGAATAGATTTTTAAAGTCTCCTCTCCTCCTCTGTTTCTAGAAATCATTTCTACGTATGTTGAACAATGAAACCTCTTTATGATTAACAGAACCTCACAAGCAAAGAACACTAAAATCATAAGCTTGTAATCACTGAGACATATTCTGAATGAGGAGTTTTCATTAAGAGTTATAAAAGGTAATGGTATGATACATCCTGTAAAGCCCTTTGATTTTTTTTAAATAATATATTGGATCCAACTAGTTTCTTCATTGATGAAAACAGATGACTGTCTAAAAAGGCTATGCTGGCGGGGGGGGGGGGGGGCAGTTATGTATGGGAAGGGGGTTGTAGCAAGGAGGATAATTTGATGACATTGAGCAATAAAACCCAGGCTGGATCTAACTCAAGATTTATTTAAAAGTTCCTAGCTCTGATCCTCATAAGTTTAGGGCAGCTTACAAAAATATTTAAAATATACAATTAAACCAGCTAAACAATGTTACTTTTTTAAAAAAAGGTAAAGGTAGTCTCTTGTGCAAGCACCAGTCATTTTCAACTCTGGGGTGACGTTGCTTTCACAACGTTTTTATGGCAGACTTTTTACGGGGTGGTTTGCCATTGCCTTCCCTAGTCATCTACACTTTCCCCCCTGCAAGCTGGGTACTCATTTGACCGACCTCGGAAGGATGGAAGGCTGAGTCAACCTGGAGCCATCTACCTGAACCAGCTTCCGCTGGGATCAAACTCAGGTAGTGAGCAGAGGGCTCTGACTACAGTACTGCCACTTTACCACTCTGCGCCATGGGGCTTCTACTTGTTATTACTTAATTCCATAAAAAAAGTGTTGAATACTTAGCAGAATAAAGTGACTGCACATGTGCATTTAGCTTTAAGAAAACTTTACTAGAAAATAAAGAAGGGTTAAATGGAATGAAAACAACAACATCTTATCTAAGCTCCATCTTGTCTACATTGCAGTTCAAACTTGTGGGGGGGGGGGGCAAAGGGAAAGTAAGTTTACTCCAAAGCCCCACCTTCTTGTGTAAATGACAAACAGCATGTGATAGTAATCTAGCCAATAGCAGTTCCCAAACTTTTCTCATTAAAAATAACACTTCCTTTTTCTCTGGCAGGAAATACTGCATAACACCTAATCAGTCCTAAGGTAACTAGCTAAGAATTAGCATATATAAACAAACAGGCTAACTCTTTCATGACAGAAGAGAGTGACATTTGCACTATTCCAGCAAAAATCAAATAAACCAAACCACAGAAGCCTACTGAAAGAGGAATGTTTTGCATGCTCTCCAAAAAGAGACCAGACAGTTACTGGGGATGGGAGTGAGGACTGCTCTCCAAGGATGGAATAAAGAGTCAGACACAGAGTATTGGTATAAAATTGGGCCATTTTATTCAATATTCTAATAAACAGCAAGGGTATCCCACCAGCGGCCTGGCCAGGGCTAGGGGTCACCGCGCCCGGTCCCCTGCCATTAACGAGCGAGAGACCCAGCCCCCCCCGCCGGAGGTGAGTGTTACTTAGCTCCCTCCAGGCAGGCCCAGCAGGGAGGCACACACAAGAGGGCCCAAACCCAGACACACGTCTCGCCAGAAAGGCACCCTCTAGCCGAGCCTCCTGGACAGTCTGCATTCTCCAAACCCGGGTCTTCAAACCCCAAGGTTGATCATGCCAGACCCCAAATTCCCAAAAAGGGAGATGCTTCACAGTCCTCCCCTAGCCACAAAGTGCCCTAAACCCCAAAAACCTGCCACTAAAGTGACCGCCTATTTAACAGCGCCTCCCAATAGCCAAATCCTCAATCCACTGCCTTGCTATGTAGGGTAGGCAAAAAACGCACCCCAGCCACTGCCAATCAGCCAAGGTGTAAAAAATTCCTACCCGGCTCCTCCAAGGAGGCAACCAGCAATTGCCCACATAATATGCAGGGCGGGCTGGAGAGCCAATCGTCTGCCTAGACGAAGGAGCCGACGAGGAGCCTTTTTCTTTGTGTGCCGAAATGGGCTCCCCCTGACTCTTCCCATCCAGGGAGCAAACTCTGCTCATGCAGCCTAGCAGCTATGCTGCAGGCTGCAAGCATAAGATTCCCTTATAGTTGATGCATGGGCACAACAGGGTGCCAAAGATGTTCACATCAGAAGAGATAAATCTTTAAGGATATAGTTCCAAGATAAAAAGGGCTCCAATGATAAGAATCAGAATCCTGAACTGAACTCAGACTCATTTTAGTGAGTCTGGGATGGCTTCCACAATCACTCACCATTGGCTTCCCTCTTACAGGGGTCAAGCTAGGGGTAGTCCTCACCACATGCAAGATTGGCAGGAGCCACCAATGCCACCGGAGGCTGACTGCCCAAGACCCAGACAGGGCAGGCCTGAGTGTTTGCAATTGCATGATCCTGCTCCTTTTGGGGGGGGTTGAACTGCCCATTGGCCAAGACCACCATGGCTCAGAGCAAATAAAGAGCCAACAAAGTTTTTTTCAAAATGGAAGCTGTGTTGCCATCTTTTCTTTCTTGCCATCTTCTCTTTCTTCTTCTCTTCACTTTGGAAACTGTGCTTGATAATGGACAAGCCTACTGATATGAGTGTTTAGAGTTAATCTGTAGAAAATCTGTAGAAACACAGCATCAGCAATTCATGAAACAAATGATAGCATCTCTGCTATTATTACTATCAGTCTAGCCGTTGTGTTGGTACAATTGAAGTGGAGGACAGGCTTTTGTATTCTTGCCTCTAGGAGAGACTGTACCAACAATTGCTCTTGATTATTGCTATATTGCTGGCTGTCGGTTGTTTGTTAAATTGTTGTATGCCGTTAAAGGTTACTTTGACTTTGACTATTATTATCAGTCCTTTATTTGGAGATTTTTTTAAAAAAAATGCATGTAGAAAATAGTACTAACTATTCAAACAAAAGCTTTTTAACAAGTTAAACTTTGAAAACTGTATTCGGATAAAAGTGTTGTCATTTAAGAATCCAGTGTAGTCATAGCAATACTGTTGAGACACACTTTGGGGATGCAGTGTTTGGCAATGGCTTTCCCCCAAATATTAGTGAAAATTAAATGGTCAAAGCAGTCTTGGTCAGGATACAGAGTGCAGGTGCTTCAGTAGCTAGAACATTGTCAGAATAAATTATGGAGATAACACATCTCATTAGTGTATACCATATCTCAGCACTTTGTTATGCGCAATAACACCAAGCTGTAGATTTTTGATATGAATACTGTATGAGTTTTAAGGGCGCAGCATATTTTGAACAACTTTAAGCAGCAAGATCCTTCTAATTTTATTTATTTATTTGTTTGATTTATGACCCACATCCTCTCCTCAAGAGAGGACTGGGGCAGCTGACAGTGTACACAAACATAGCATTAAAACTTGGGTAGATAATAAAACCTATAAATGTAACGGAATACAATAAAACAGATTCCAGTTAAAATACAATCAGTCATCAGCACTGGAAGAAAATCTGGGCAGCTTGCCAGCTCACACAGACTCTTAATTAATTAAATTATGCAGCCTTAAGTGCCTTCTAGAATCTTCATAGATCCCACAGACCACAGAACTTCCCAGGAAACTGGTTCCAGATGGCAGGGGCAGCCACCAAGAAGGCTCTTGCAATAGTGGATGATAAATGGGCTATTTGTGGATCAGGTATCTGAGGAGAAGGAGGAGGAGGAAGAGGAGGAGGAGTTGCTTTTATACCCCACCTTTCACTTGGCATCTCAGAGCAGCTTACAATCTCCTTTCCCTTCCCCTCCCCTCAACAGAGACCCTGTGAAGTAGGTGGGGCTGAGAGAGCTCTTTCAAAAAAATTGCTCTTGAGAGGAACAACTCTGAGAGTTATGACTGACTCAAGGTCATACCAGTAGGTGCAGGTGGAGGAGTAGAGAATCAAACCCATTTCTCCCAGATAAGAGTTCACACATTTAACCACGGCACAAGACCTGTTGTCCCGTAGGCCTCATGATAATAACCAAAGGGGACGTGGGGGGATCATATCGGGAAAGATGGTCCTGAACAGTGTTCCCTCTAAGCTGAGTTAGCATGAGCTAGCTCACAGATTTTTAGCTTCCAGCTCACACATTTTTGTCTTAGCTTAGGAAGGATGACCCCAGAGCACAACGATTTATGCAGTAGCTCACAACTTTAATGCCAGGAGGTCACAAAGTAGAATTTTTGCTCACAAGACTGCAGCTTAGAGGGAACATTGGTCCTGAAGGTGTGACCTTTCTATGGGTTGGATCCAGCCAGCTTTTTGCTCAATCTTATCTAATTCCTATTCTTATTGTTGCCAATTTAAAATTTGTGAATTAGTTGAGTATTTATTCCCTTGATTGTAATTAATTGGTTTGGTTTGATTGGCAGTTTACAATAAACTTTTTGGGCTGAGTTGCATATAGAATATGGACTTCTAATTAGATATCTAAATATGGATTTTAAAGAGTCTTTTTTAAGGTCAGCCAATTCTAGGGCTTCTAGAGCCTTCCGTTGTGCTTCAAGTTTTTGGTAAGTTTTTGGGTTGCATGTTTGTTTGTGGAGGCATTCTAGGGAATCAATTTCTGTTAAGATATTTTCTTTTAAACATCTCTGTTGTTTGGTGTAGTAAGCTGAGATTGATATGATTTGACCTCTTATGACATGTTTCATTGCTTCCCAAAGTGTGACATTTGTGATTTCCCCATTATCATTTTCTTGAAAGTAATTTAATAAAGTTTTTTTCGATATCTGCCTTAATCATGTCATGTGAGAGAAGAGCTGGATTAAAAGTCCATTGTTTAGAGGGCCTTAGAAAAGTTGACTATAAGATTTTTGCATTGACCCATGCATGTTCTGAGTATATTTTTGAACCAATTTCAGATGAGAAACTTGTATTCGCTAAGTTTTTGGATCCTAACAGGAAGTCTATCTTGGTGTGTACCTGAAAATGTGCTGAGAAATAAGAGTAGCCCCTAACTGTTGGATTGCATGATCTCCATACATCAAGGCATTCAAACTTGTTTAAGATAGAGAGTAAGTTAGTATATCTTTGGGGTTTTGTTCTTTGTAATTTTTTTTGGGGGGAATGGCTCTGTCTAAGGATTGATCAATTATATAATTTAAGTCAGCACCTATTAATGTGTCACCATGTGCAAAAGTTTTTAAGTGGGTGAGAACTTCTATAAACAGTAATTGTTGCTAATTAGGAGCATATTGTGACACTATCATAATCGGTTTACTTCTTAATGTTCCTTTAATGAACAGATATCATCCTCTTGGGTCATAAAATGAGTCAGATAATATAAAAGAATTTTGGTTTGAAATTAAGATTGCAACACCTCTTGCCTTACTTGTGCCTGGTGCTTGATATTGATGGGGAAATTGTTTGAATTGGAAGATTTTGAAATTGGATGATTTCAAATGAGTCTCTTGGAGACAAATGTCGTCTGGATGTAGTTTTAACAATGCAGACTCAAATCTTTTTTTTTCTTGACTGGGTTATTAAGCCCTCTACAGTTGACAGTAAAAAAGTTGAGAACATCAGCCATTTGGAATGTGTAGAAAGTCAATGGTTGGAGTTATATTGTACAATACATTAAAAAATAACATTTTTTTGGTGCTGCACAATATTATATACAAAGCTTGTACTTAGGTAGTGGCAATTTGTGAAAGGTCAATTATCTATAGAGTTGAAAAAGCATATTAACCAAGTAACATTACCCACTTCCTTCCCCCCACCCCCTTCCAGCCCAAACAAAAACCATCCCCCCTTTCCCCAAATATCCCTGAATGATTTTTATAGTTTCTAAAGTTACTACTAGTTAATGAGGCTTTTGAGTTTAAAATATTACTATAAAAATATAAAAAACAATAAAATCACCCAGAAGCTATTTAGCTTTACCTCATTCCCTATTGGTACAATAAAGAAAATAGTAGCATGTCCGCTGTAAACCTGAAAAACAAAAGAACTCCCAGTCTCTCTGGACTTGGGAAGAGAACCTTGTCTCAAGCTATAATTGGCATGTAAAATACATAAAGTAGCAAACACAAATAAAATACTCGCCATTGCAAGGAGCTATAGCAGAGTCCACTTTTACCCTCCCTCCCTCATGTGAGTTGTTCACTTTTGGTCATTTAGTTTTAGCAAATGAAATAAAAGTTTTTAGGTATCACCCTTTCTGTCTTTCTTGCTGTCCATTCCGATCCTCATTGGATGAATTCTTTGCCAGCTTGGAGGAGTAGTTGTTAAGTCCAGTTTGTGCTTTGTGGATTTACATGGTCTGTCATCCAAAGCTTCTAACGAGAGCATTTGCAAGAGATCGTAGCCGGAATCAGTCCATTATGAAATGAGTCATTGAGTTATGTCTGATCGATAATTTTCCCATTGGGAGCCACTTGTATTTAACATTTGCCGCCATTAAGGTTGTCGTGATGCGCTTTAATGAATGGCGAAACTGAAGAAGTTCTGAAGATAAGTCCGGAAAAGCCAGAATCGTTGTGGATTTATAAGGCAGTCTTTTTTTTGTTCTTGCTACCTGCAGTATTACGTTTCATGTTCTATAATCAGCAAATTCAGCCGTTATGCCGCAAGGGGTTTTTTTGGCTGCTGTTTGTACTGAGCCGATTCTATATGCTTCGAGGATTAATGGTGCTATGCCATCTTCAAGGTTCATAATGGAGGAAACCCAGTTAGAAACAAAAGAGATAAGATTTCAGGTTTTCACGGCTGGTAACATCATTAGGGTTTGTAGAGTCTTTCGGAATCAAGTGCCGTGTTCTACTGGAGAAAGTTTTCCTTCCAGGCGTTTCGTTCTCAGCTGTGGAGAACATCCTCAGTGGCGTTGCGTTGCCTTTCTTGATGTTCTCATTACCAGGAAAGATGACGGAAAACTTGGCCACACTGTATTCAGGAAACCCACACACACCGATCGCTATCTAAATAAGAATTCCAATCATCATCCTCGCCAAAAACGTACAGTTGTGAAAACCCTCATTCACCGTGCATCACGCATCTGTGAACCAAGCCAACTCCAACAGGAAGTACACCACCTCAAACAGTCACTGCAGGCCAACGGATACTCCCAACAAGAAATTAGAAGAGCCCTCCATCCCAGGAGACCATCCACACCAAATCCCGAGCCAAACACAAATGTGGGTACAGCCTTCCTGCCCTACATAAAATCTGTCACCGACTGCATTGGCAAAATTCTCAAACGCCATAATGTTGACACAGTCTTCAAGCCCACACAACAGATCTGCCACATGCTGCACTCGGCCAAAGATATGAGAGATCCACTTTCAACCCCTGGAGTCTACAAACACCCTGCTCCTGTGGTGCAGTCTACATTGGCACCACCCAACGCAGTATCAACACTCGTCTCACAGAACACAAGAGACACTGTCGCTTGTTTCAGCCAGAAAAATCAGCTGTAGCTGAACATGCACTTCAAGAAGGAGACCACATCATCCACTTTGAAAGAACTGAAGTCCTTTCTACGGTCTCACATTATCATACCCGCCTGAACAGAGAAGCTATTGAGATTTACAAACACCAGCACAATTTTAACAGAAAGGAAGAAGGCATTTTCATCCACCAGTCTTGGTACCCAGCTCTGCAAAACACCCTGCAGTCTATAAATTGCAGAAAGTCTCAGAACAACCAGCAAATTCCACAGAACAATCAGCACAGTCAACAACCATCTTCTTTATCTTCAAACCCCTTCCAACCCTCCCAGCAATTAACACAGAACAATGGTCACATTCAACAGCCAGTTTCCTTATCACTACCCTTCCAGGAAGCCCCACCAAACAATGGGCACATCCACAAACCAATTGCCCTTTCATCACACCCCCTCCAGCCTAGAAATAGCAGCTCTCCAGCAGCCCTGGCCCCACTCAATGCACAGCAGCCAAGAAGGTCTGAGCGCCTGCTCCGGCTGCAACGCCACTGAGGATGTTCTCCGCAGCTGAGAATGAAACGTCTGGAAGGAAAACTTTCTCCAGTAGAACACGGCACTTGATCCCGAAGGACTCTACAAACCCTAATAAAAGAGATAAGGTTCGTGTTTCCTTCTTCTGACTCATCAAAGCTGCAGAATTTTATGGAACGTTCGCTGAGTTTTTGCTCTATGATAAGAATTTTCTTGGTGGCCCAGTCTTCATGTTTTTGAAAAGCTTGGATGCTTTCCTGGTTAATAATACTATTTTCTAAGGCTATTTCCGCTACTTTTTGGAGGGATGCCTGGATGTTTTTTAGTTGTTCCGACATCGGTTTTAACATCTGATGTATTGGGGAAATTTCTTTCAGAATGTCTGTTTTGAAGGATGTTAAAACATCCGTCATACCTGGTTTAGCCGGTATTGTTAGATTATGTTCCATTTCTTCAGTTTTGTTTGCCATTTTGGATGCTGGGCCTGTTTGTTGCATCTGTTTTCTTGCCGCGTTTGCTGAGTATAGATACGACTGGATAGCAGATTTTTTAGGAGATTCGAGTTTGCTTTTTTATTGCCCCAGGCTTGGGCATGGTTTGCCGCGACCAAAGTGGATTTTTATTTATTTTATTTATTTATTTATTACTTTACATTTATATCCCGCCCTCTCCGCAAGCGGACTCAGGGCGGCTTACAGTATCATAAAAACAATCAATTCCATAAAACATATAAAACCATAAAACATTTATCAAGTTAAAAACTAGTACGCTATCTCAATCTAGTCTGGCGGTATTGGGTTCTGACTATGACCGCCAGCTTCTGTAGGATGTCCGGTGGCAGATTGAGTGATTTTTAAAGCATCGAGGGAAAGAGGTGAAAGGAGGTTGACTATTCTACATCCGCCATCTTAGTAGCTGATGCCCCGCCCATGAACTTTACTTCATGATCCGGATCATGCTCATCCCTACCAGCTACTACCACCTTAGCTTTCAGTTCAAAGCACAGACTTCAGGAGCTAACTATTGGACAATATGCCTCCAGTGTAATAATTGATTGATTGATTTATTATTTATTAATTTCATTTATATCCCGCCCTCCCCCACCTTGGCAGGCTCAGGGCGGCTAACAACATTCCATAAAAACATACAGTAATAAATAAAACCTTAGATTTACAATATAGAACAATAAGACATTAAAACATTAAATTAAAACCAATCCAGTTAATACAGTTATACTGCGGTATAGATCTTTAGACCGCATTGGCGGATCCTTGATTACCGTTTTTCTTAGCAGTCCGAATATGCTAATTTAAAAAGGGTGGTCTTGCAGGCCCTGCGGAACTGTTCGAGGTTCCGCAGCGCCCGCACCTCCTCGGGGAGTCGGTTCCATAGGGTAGGGGCCGCGATCGAAAAGGCCCGTGCTCTGGTACTCTGATATTTAATTTCCTTCGGCCCAGGGATAGTCATTAGGTTTTTCCCCGTTGACCTCAGTGCTCTCTGGGGTTCATATGGGGAAAGACGGTCCCTCAGGTAGGCAGGTCCTCGGCCATATAAGGCTTGATGTTTTGAATGTGATGAATTGAATGTGATGAATCATGGCCATAGCCTCATATTAACGCAAAAGACAAAATGATGATCAAGTATGTGAAGAACAAAGCAGGAGTCAAGTTTCACCTTTAAGACCAACCAAGTTTTATTCAGAACTTAAGCTTTTGTGTGCTCTCTAAGCACACTTCATCAGATGAGGGGATCAGGTATTGTGGGCTAAAATACATGCAGTTTGTTGATTAAGTATGCAGACTGATCACACGGTAAACCAGTGTGGCTTGGCCATTTGGTCTGGATAGCCATAAAAGGTAATAAAGCCCTCTGCCAATTGGTGTTTCTTTAAATCAAGGTGAATCACAAAAGGACATGTATTTCTTAGTTGTAGTCCACCTAATTTACTTATCAACATCGATCATACATTATAAACACCATTCTAGTCTGCCATTAGAAAACATACAAGAATACATAAAAAGAAAATGGTTTAAGAATATGTAATGAGATAAATAGCCAATATCCCTTATTTGAGTACGTCAATGTAAAACATTATTCTGATACACTATTATCAGTAAAATCACAAAGCAAGGGAATAATACAATCCGACAAGTAGATGGAACTAAGTGCGTAGCACCTGTTGACATTCATAAGTTTTTTTCTGGCAAGAAAGAGCAGTTGTTTCTAAAGGTGACGGATATCTTTCTTTTTTTTAATTTGATCAAAATAGCAAGAGAAGGGCAAGGGCACTGTAAAACATATAAGCCTTATTTTTTTTCTTTCCCTTGCATACCGATTCATATTGATTTCAGAAAGCCGTTTACTTAGAAGGTAGTTTAGTGGTTCTAGTAAGGCCTGCAGGTCAGATTTAAAAACAAAGTAAAATGCGTATCCAAGGCCACTAATAATTGCTCAGAGACTGGAGTAGGTCAAAACAAGTGCCATTGGAGGCAGCAGGATAGATCCTCAACTATCCTAATTGAATGTTTTTCATGTTGGTTGGGGAAACTGAATCAGCCCTGACGATAACCAAAATAGCAGCAGCAATCGACTTCCAGGAATAACTATGCCTTTTCATCTCTCAGGTCTAAAGGAAAGGGTTAGTCTGTGGGATCGTATAAAAAACTGCCGGGTACCCTGGCAATCAGGATAATTGTACCATAATGCCCAAAGGATGAATTTTGGGGCTCACTGTACCAGAACATGCACACAAAACCCTAAAGTTGTGGTGCTCTGTGAGGATATTTGGGGGGTATGACCTTGAGTCCTGTAGGTGTGTACATTGTGACATGTAGCAGTCCATCTTAAATTTGGTGCAGTGGTTAAGAGCCAGTTTGGTATAGTGATTAAGTGTGTGAACTCTTATCTGGGAGAACCAGGTTTGATTTCCCACTCCTCCACTTGCACCTGCTGGAATGGCCTTGGGTCAGCCATAGCTTTGTCAGAGGTTGCCCTTGAAAGGGCAGCTGCTGTGAGAGCCCTCTCAGCCCCACTTACCTCACAAAACGTCTGTTGTGGGGGAGGAAGATAAAGGAGATTGTGAGCCACTCTTAGATTCGGAGTGGAGGGCGGGATATAAATCCAATATCATCTTCTTCTTAAGTTCACTCCTACCCATTCCAGCGTACTGTGTGTTATTTGGGGTTCTGTTTCCTTTGAAGTTTAAAGGGGTTTGAGGATGGTAGAATTAATTAGAACTGGAGGATTTACTTTTTCCACCAATCCAAATTAATCTCTCTAATTTAGAGCTTCAAAACTGAAGTCTGCATCCTTCAAACAAGGGGGCCCAGCTCTGTATAACATTTGGATTTTTTTTTAATGTAACCATGAAGAATTTGCAATGTCTCATTTCTGCTTTGGCAACAACATTAGGCTATTTGAAACTTCCAAATCTAGGGAGAAAGTCATATGAGGACAATTCTTGGAGCATCCCTTCCTGACACCTAAAAGCTGTCAAAAGCTTTTTGAGATAAATCTTCCGGGATGCTTGTAAACTTAAAACGCTATTTATATATAGCTATTTATTTTTAACTGTTTCAGGTGGTTTTTAAGGCACCTTGAGTGTTTTTTCACTTTTCATATGAATTGCTTTCTAAAATATTCAAATAAATAAATAGAGCTTAATTAAAGATTCCCAAGAAGAGTACTGCACAACTCTAGTGCCACTCCATGAAAGCCTTGTTGTACCCAGTCCCTACCACCTATCTCCTGAAGGCAACGGCATTGAGAGTAAAACCTTTCAGATTCACTTGGATATGGGTATCAGTCCTGACCTGGACAGCCCGCATTAATCTGATCTTGTCCGATCTCGAAAGGTCAACCCTGATCAGCACTTGGATGGGAGACCACCACGAAAGTCCAAGGTTGCTACACAGAGACAAGCAATGGCAACCCACCTCTGAATATCTCTTGCCTTGAAAAACCCATGGGATGACCATAAGTCAGCTATGACTTGATGGCAACAGAAGAAAAAGGAAAGGAAAGGAAATAATGAGGTACCAAGAAAAGACTTAAGGAAGAGATAAGAGTTGAAACTGGTTGTTAGACCTTAATCAAAGTATGACTGGCTTATTAAAATGCAGTAGATAACGGAGTGAAAATATGTTTAATATGTTTATTGGAATGCAAAGGTAAGTGTGCCTAGATTAAGATGGCACCTGTTGTATTCAAAGGACAAAAATAGTCTAAAAGTAAAGGATCATGTTGTGTGTTAGATTTGAATGGAATTGACTGGTCACCCTGCAATATTTACACTGTCACTCATCTTTCTAGTTTCTCTAATAATATACTCAAGTGTTTCATTCAATATTCATTCTATTACTTTTGGGAGAACCTAATATCAATTTAACTAAATAAGGTATTAGTTGAATAAGAAATACATATTTAGTTACAGCAATGTACTGACTATCTGTACCAACTCTCTCTTCTTTTTCAATCACGTCTGATATCAGTAAATTACTCTATGTGTAAATTAATATAATGGCAGAAGGTATCATAGAATATTTTCATGTTTCCTAGCTAGCAGTGATATTGGGCAGGCTTCTGGCTTATGGAAGGAAGTAATGGACCCAGAAGAGTATTCGCTAATGGACTTGTAAGCATTATGGATTCTGATAAAGTGTGATTCATAGTTGTACAAGTAATTTCTTTTCTAAATCTCTTATCTACACTTAACTTGAAAAAAAAAATGTATTGAAGGAGTTCTTCATGCAAGATGAAGGTCCACCAATTTGGTCTTCCCACTGAATGCCTTCCAATGCTGGGTTCTTTGCTATGTCCCCAACACCCAAGAGCAGGGGTCGTTTTGTAGAACGATAGGTGGTGGAGCTCATCCAGGAATTGTTATTCAGCTGCACCTACTATTCAATGGATAAGGTGGGAAGGAGGAGGTGGAACTGTCAGAAAGGTTCAGGAGCTGCACTCCTGTGAGCTCCCACTGAATCCAAGGCCTGCCCAAGAGTGACATTTCAGTGGCACAGAGCTGCAGCAGAAAGAAGTAGGTGAAGAAGATTGATTGATTGGCTGATAATATTTATTCCACCTTATCTCCTTGCACTCAAGGCAGCTAACAAAGCAACAAGAATTGTGAGGATACAAAATGTCAACATAGTCCATTAACAAGATAAAAGCAATGCCACCTTTCAAAATGTAACCAAATACACCAACCAGCCAACATTCAGATCCATTCTGCAAATAACAATAGTGACTCACCTTCTTGGATCCAACCCACAGAACACAGCTTAGCTTTCCCCTGCCAAATAAAGGAAAACTCATTTATTAATATCCGTAAGAAGGACTGTAGAGGTTAAACTTTATTTACAGATCATAGAATATTTTAGCTGGAGTTCAAAATTATTATTTTGCTTCACTCCCCCAAGTGGAAAGAAGTTCCAGGGCTAGCACTTAATTTATTTTGCAGGAGAAAGTACTAGGAATTTATGGTATTTTTGTACTTTTTTGCCATCAGGTCATAGTTGATTTATGATGACAACCCTATGAAGTTTTCTAGGAAAGAGACATTCAGAGGTCATTTGCCATTGCCTGCCTCTGTGTCAAGACCCTGATATTATTTCTTGGAAGCCTTCCATCCAGGTCTGACCATGCTTAACTTCCAGGATCTGAGGAGATCAGGCTACTTTGGGCCACAGAGGTCAGCGCTTTGTAGTATTGGTTTTGTTTGAAAATGCACAGGTAAAGGTGGAGACGGCAGATCTGGTACCTCAGAGAGAGGGAGATTCTGCCTTACAGGATACTTCAGCCAATTTACAGCAGTAGAAGTCTAGAAGACAGAGATCATCTCCACATAGGAAAGTTATAATGTGATAAGAGAATCAATCTGTTATCATGCAGTGAATTTAGCTTACAAATCTATGGGGGGGGGGGGAGCTCAAGGTAATTTGTATGTTGAAAATGTGGTATAGGAATGATTAACAAAGGTCAAGGATCTGAGAAATGATGGTACAAGGAAAGTTCATTCACAGCACAGTCTTAAAAACATTTTTCTGGGTATAAGCCCATAGAATATAACTGAATAGGATTTTGAATAGATCTACTTAGGATTGCTCTCTAAGCCACTGTACCAAAGAGAAAGCAGTTATTCATTCATTCATTCAGCTTATAGCCTACTCCTTTCCTCATAAAGCAGGGCTCAGGGCAACATCCAACAATCAACTATAAAATAATCAACATATTAACAGTTTTAATATACGGCTGCAATCACACACTATAAATAATGAACTTTCAACCCACTTTCAATGTACCTTTCAGCTGGATTTTGCCAGTTCCCAGAGTAAAATCCAGTTAGAAAGTGCATTGAAAGTGGATTGGAAGTACATTAATTAATGTGTGTGATCGCAACCTAAATTTGTCTCTATCTTAATAATGAGATCACTCTGCCAAAAAGTACTTTCCCGGTTTATTGGAAAGCGCAAAGATCTGAAACGCCGCTCGCAAGGCTTCTTGCCAAGTGATGCTTTACTAACTTTTTGATCAATATGTCTGCCTCTTCTTTCCAGGAGCCAGTGAATCTAAGAAATAGATAATTGACGGTGATACATTTTAGAAGATCACATGAAAGTAGGGTAGGGTTGTAAGGTGGGGGAGGGGGGGTCGCCCTGCAGGGAAATGAATGCTTTTGATTTGATTATTGAAACATACTTGAGCTCGCTCTTCACAAATCAGACTTGATGAAAATCCCTCCCACCACTGTCTCAGATTGGAGTGATGGAGTTCTCCAAAGGTTTATTTCCCCCAGTTTTCTGTTAACATTCAATACTGCCATAATAGTTGTATTCTCTAAAAACCCTGCTGAGTAATGAGCTGCATGGTTGTTGTTGTTGTTTTTTCCTCACAAGAGAGTTTTGTAGATGTGCATTGATCCCTACCCCTGTTAATTTATGTATGTTCTCACTTTCATTTTCTCTACAAAACATTTGCTGGAGAGACAAGGTCACTAGATTCCTAGGGGTTTTTTTCTTTGAGAAAAAAAAATAGCTAGAGCTGCATCCAAAGTATGACAGGCAAGACAAAGGTGACAGAACAAGAGTTCTCTGCCTCCTCCCTGCTGCTTCAGCCCACAGAAACCCCTACAATTTTGTTTTGGGGGGCAGAGACCCTCAGGAAATGTATGGGGGGAAACAGGGGTCTGCCATGAAATGGGGAGGATAGGATTAGCAGCAATTGCATTCTCATTCACTACCGATGGAACTACCATTACGCTGTTATAGCTACTGTTGCCCAGGCAGAATAACACCTACAGAACAACCTCTAAAGTCAGGATACCAGCTTGCAGGTGGGATGTGGGGATCCCTAGACTCTCAAGCTCAAATCCTCTGGAGAAAATGGATGCTTTGGAGGGTGGACTTCATGGTATTGTACCCACTGAGGTCTCTGTTCTCCCCAGGCTCCACCCCCATATATCCAGTAGTTTCCCTAGAGATGGCAGGCCAACCCACCCACCCCCTGCTAGAGGCAAGGGGGGATTGGGCAACCCTACTTTAAAACTTATTTTTCAGATGTGGCTACAGTAGTGGCATGTAGCCCCCAAGTAGTGGTTTGCTCCACTGATTATGTATCCAGCATGGCTGAACTGTAATGACTCATGTATTTGTCATGCATGTTCTATGACTGACGATTATGGTCACAGCTAAAGGCCAGTTATAAAGCCATTTGCTTTATATTGGAGGACAAATAGCAGGTTCCAGAGGCCTTTTTTTTTTCCTCTTTAAAGATGTTTATTGGCTATATACAAAATAAAGAATGTTTCATATCAACAAACATACACTATACTTAAATAAATTAACAAACCTCCACTGGGGCTTTGTCAACAAATTCCCCAACAGTTATCAGATATCTACAGATTTTTAAAGGACAATAATTTAACAATAAATACTGCTTAATTAGTTGGGGTTCCGCTGTTGTACAACAGAGCTCCAAGACCTGACAATATGCTATTACACCCCTGGCATATAGAATTCATCTCCAGTTCTATTAGCTTCAGAGAGTCTTTTAAATCAAAATATTTGTCTTCCCCTTTTAAGAAATATTTGAAAGCAGCAGTGAATTTATCATCAGCATCTTGTAAGGACCACATTCTCAATACCTTAAGGCAGGAGATAGGCCCTCGGTCTATTTCATTAAGTGCTCTGAATATCATCTCTCATGTTTCTCTATAACATTCCAGTTTGGCAAAGGATGTAATAAGCTCAGAGCAAACTGCAGGTGAAGGTGGGGAAGCTTGGTTTCACACTCTTTCCCAAGCCAGGTGGTAACTTACCTTCTTTGGGAATGAGGAGACTACTAATAGCTGCACAGGTGGGCATGGCATCATGGGACAAACATGGATGCCTAACTCGCTCCTCCAGAAACTGGCCGATAAATCTGCTAAAAAGGCATTTTTTATGCCCCTGAATGAGAAAGACAACCCAAGGCAATGACCCTGAGTAGACGGGGAAACTTTTGGGGAAGAAAACGCACCCAGTAAGCTTCTATTTTACAAAACAAAAACCCCCTCAAATCTAGCCGAAGAGGGTGGGAGCCATGGAGAAAACAAAATGGCAGCCAGGGAAATGGATGTACAAGAATATACAGATGTTATTAGAAAATCAGACTTAAAACAAAATGGAATATAATCTTCTAACAAAAATTAAGTCCCTCCTAGATCCCCTACAAAATAGTTGCACAAATCCTCTCACACACAGGTAACAGCCACAAGCATCAAAGGGTCATAAACATCAGCTAAAGGGGGCAGGGTGTGAAGAAGAAGAAGAAGAAGAAGAAGAAGAAGAAGATATTGGATTTATATCCCGCCCTCCACTCCGAAGAGTCTCAGAGCGGCTCACAATCTCCTTTACCTTCCTCCCCTACAACAGACAGCCTGTGAGGTGGGTGGGGCTAAGAGAGCTCTTACAGCAGCTGCCCTTTCAAGGACAACCTCTGCCAGGGCTATGGCTAACCCAAGGCCATTCCAGCAGGTGCAAGTGGAGGAGTGGGGAATCAAACCCGGTTCTCCCAGATAAGAGTCCACACACTTAACCACTACACCAAACTGGCTCTGTGGATAAAAATTCATCTTCCTTATTTGGAAGAACTTGTCAAAAGTTCACAGCTAGACTGCTATAAGATCTTCTCCTGGTCTCTCTACACAAGGAGGAGCAATACTGGGTTTGTAGCCCTAGCCCCTCTTTGCTTTATCAGAGGAAGCAGCTATGTTATGCATGCAATAGAGAAGGTAGAGAAAGAAGTCCTTTTCTCCCTTTCTCACAATACGAGAACTCATGGACATTCAATGAAATTGCTGAGCAATCGAGTTAGAACTGATAAAAGGAAGTACTTCTTCACCCAAAGGGTGATTAACACATGGAATTCAGTGCCGCAGGAGGTGGTGGTGGCTACAAGCATAGACAGCTTCAAGAAGGAATTGGAGCAGAGGTCCATCAGTGGCTATTAGCCACAACTTATTGTTGGAACTCTCTGTCTGGGGCAATGATGCTCTGTATTCTTGGTGCTTGTGGGGGCACAGTGGAAGGGCTTCTAGCCCAACTGGTGGACCTCCTGATGACACTTGGGTTTTTTGGCCACTGTGTGACACAGAGTATTGGACTGGATGGGCCATTGGCCTGATCTAACATAGCTTCTCTTGTGTTCTTATGTTACCGAACACGAAAGGGATATTCCTGTGAAATAGCATTTGTTCTTACCGACAAAGACAGACTTGAGACATCAGGAAAATGTGAGAAGGCATCTGCCAATAAATTCTTCCATCTTGCAGTGGGAGGGGAAGCAATGTACCACTAGCGCTTACCATTTCAGATTGGAAAAAAAACAATGCATGGGAAAGGATTCAACCCTCTCCCCTTGCACTGTGGTCCTGATTCAGTGGCAGGCAATGGAGATGATTGATAGCAGGCCAGTGGGAATGCTTGTAACCAGGGCTTTTATTGTAGCAGGAATTCATTTGCATATTAGGCCACACCCCTCTAATGTAGCCAATCCTTCCTGTAAGCCCTGATAGTAACCCTAGCCACTTGCTATGGTAACTAAATGGAGCCTCCATATTTAGAGACAGAAACATCAGAGGAACTAGTTGGCCACTGTGAGACAGGACATTGGTCTAGATGGACAACTGGTCTGATCCAGCAGGACTCTTGTTATGTTCTTATTGTACCACTACTCTACTAAATTTTCATTCTCCAAAGAAAGCCATTTTAGTCTACTGCTGACACATATGCAAAAAACCATCACGTTTCTTTCTCTATATATATCTCAGGATTGTGTTCTAACAGCAAAGCAGGGTGCAATGTACTAGACAAATTCAATTTTACCCTTTACTGAACTCCTGAACGCTCAAATGCAAATGCCTTTATTTTGGAATTGGAGGAAATTCACAACCTGGGCAGTGTTTGCTTGAAACAAGCCACAAAACACTTGCAAGAGTTTGATATTTAAATTTGCAAGGAAACCCAGAGCCTGCTAATGCGGCTTCTTGTTGTTTTGGGAGCAGGTTGCCCCCTTTTAAACATATCTAAAACAAAAGTCAATGTTAAGACTAAAGCAATTTGTTTAGATTAACTTATGAGAGAGTTTGGTCAAGCATTGTGTTCTTCTCCTTGAATTCCATGGGATGGTTTTAAAAATACTGTTGGCAATAATGCAAAGATAGGATTTCATTATTGTAGCAGAGAAACCACAGGGCTAAAAAATGAGCACATTAAAGCTTGGCCTTTTTGTAATTTGGTATATGACTGGCATGGCCAGAAAGCACTTAACTTTCCCCCTTTTAAAGTTATCTTTCTCTTGTGTAAAGATGGGTTCATTTCTAATCTAAAATATTAGATTTGCTGGTGGGTTTTGTTTTGGGTTTTGTTTGTTTGGTTTTTTTGTATTATTCAGTGGTAGATGTTTCACTTGAGTAGAGAAATCAATGAAGACTTCCTCCCTCCCTCACCTCTTAGCCAACCAGTTTTTCCATCCTAGAAATCTGTTAATGGAGATTCAGGCCTTGGCTACAGACAGTGGGCCAAACTGTGTACATTTTATTCATGCATGTAATCCACCGAGATTGATGAGGAAACCGGTAAAGTGATATACCACCCATGAAAGGATAGGTTTAAAGGCCATGAAATCTAATTTAACACTCCAATTCTGAACAATACTGCTTGCTCTGGATTTCCCTCCCAGATTGCATGGTCAAATATTTTAATAGGATGAAAGTAGAACCATGATATGCCCACCAAAACAGCTGGTGTGATGTAATGGCAAAGTGTTGCACTAGATCTGGAGAGACCCACATTTAAATCCTCATTCTGTCCCAGAGTTCCAGGGCTATTTTTGAGAAGGAACACACAGGAATGCAGTTCCGGCTAGCTTGGTGTCAGGGGGTGTGGCCTAATTTGCAAATGAATTCCTGCTGGGCTTTTTCTACCAGAAAAACCCTGCTGAGTTCACTTGTCACATATAGCCCAGTATGGATCTAGATGTTGCACACCAGGCAACCTCAGGCCCGTCACTCTCTCCCAGCCTAGACTATCTACCCAGGATGAACAGACGATGATTCCAAGGTGTCAGACCAGTGGCCCATCAATCTAACTGTAGACAGCTCCTTTCCAAAGGCCACAGGGTCCTTCATGTCCTCTCCGACCTGATCTTCGTAACTGGCAATGCCAGGGATTGAACCCAAGAACCTCTGCATGCCAAGCAGATCCTCTCTCACTGAGCCATGGACCCTTGCATGGAAGATGTATGGACAAAATGGTAGGGAAAAAGTGCCTGCCAGACACACACACACACAGAGGAGAGAGAGATGATAGGCAGGTAGGTAAGTAGATAGATAGATAGATAGATAGATAGATAGATAGATAGATAGATAGATAGATAGATAGATAGAACTATTCCTTCTCTGGATTAAAGCCCATTTCACCATGTAAACAGCATTTCCAATTACATGAAATTTTTGCTGGTCCCCCCACTGCAGAGCTCCTGCAGACCACCCAAGTTGTTCCCAAGGGGTCCCCCGGTCTCCAGGAACAGGAATTTAGAAAACACATCAGGCTGCAGTGGGAAGGGGGAGTTAGTAAATTCCATTCCATGATCACTACAATGCATAGAGGATGGAACCCACCTTAATAAGGCCTAGCAGTTATGAATGGTGGCTTTGAATCTTCAAACTGCTTGTGATCCTTACAGCTTCCCTATAAGGTTGATCAGGATTCTTATTCCCATATTGCAGATGGAAACGGAAGCAGCATGGCTTGCCTAAACCCTCTTATCAAACTCATGACAGAGGCATGATGCATATAAGGTCATTTCTGGTTCTTTGCTAAAACCAGAGTCACTACACTACCCCAGCTCTCTGATGAGGTGAGACATCATATAACACATGACATCCTGTTCTCAGTTGGCAGATGTATATACAAAGGAAGGTATTATAAAAAGTGGCCACATGACTATGAAATGACCCTGTAGGTCTGTGATGCTCAGATGAATGCAAGTTAAGGAGTGGCTTATTCACAAATACAGCATATTGTGATGTCTTCATACCTTGGGGCATGGGAGCAAAGAGAGAAGGGTTGGCAGATAATCATTGCAGCATTGGTGCACAGCCTGATTTAAAAACAGATACATGTTTATTTAGGAACTTGATAGGGAAAAGGAGAGACAGAGGTAGGGTCCTCACTACATCTCTAGCTGAGAAAGGGGGTAAGATTGAGTGTGGAACGTCAAGAAGAAAGAGGAAATTGTTCTAAGATTAGCAATCTGGAGATGGACAAGGAATGACACTTAGAAGGGAAAGTGCTGACTTCACATAGCACGATGTAGCTATTGCTTGGAAAGGAAATGGGTTGGCTACAGTTGTTTATATGAACTGATGAAAAAAGCTATTTATCTAATTGTCTTCCTGCTTCCCCCTTCAGGGTCTTCTTTTCTCTTTGTATACCAGACATTGCCTTTTCAGCTAGAAGAATGTCACTGCCAGCTGCAACATTTAACCCGTGCTCTTCTGGTCTCAGGTGTATATTTTGGGCACAGCTAAAAGGTTTGGTGCCAGTTAGGTGTAGTGGTTAAGTGTGCAGACTCTTATCTGGGAGAAATGGGTTTGATTCACCACTCCTCCACTTGCACCTGCTGGAATGGCCTTGGGTCAGCCATAGTTCTCACAGAGCTGTCCTTGAAAGGGTAGCTTCTGGGAGAGCTCTCTCAGCCCCACCCACCTCACAGAGTGTCTGTTGTGGGGGAGGAAGATAAAGGAGATTGTAAGTCGCTCTGAGACTCTGATTCAGAAAGAAGGGCGGGGTATAAATCTGCAGTTTTCTTCTTGGCCCTTAGCCAGTGCCCTTGAAACATCTGGCTCCCTGACATTGGAACCAGCCCAACACAGTTGGTTACTCTTAGTTTGCTTGTGCATTTAAACTTTATTTCCTCCCTTTTATTGTACATTGATTGCATTTTTATTGTTGTAAGCTGTGTTGGATTCCCTTGGTGGAGAAAAGCACCCAAGAAATATTATTTCTTACTCAGCAACGTTAGCTAATTTCCTGCCAGTGATAGCAGAGGGACAGGACACACAGTACCATTTGAAACCTAAACAAAATTCAATTCAGGTTGTTGAAAATGTTCTGGCACAGAATTGGCAGTCAGTGATGAATAAATAATAGATCTATGCCCCAATTCATGTGTCCACTTGGATATGAAACCATAATACTGGAAACTGCTTGTGTGATGTCACATTCCTGTAGAAATCTCAGTCCCGTTAAGGGAAATTCATGAAGAAGTAGAGTTTCAGTGCTGGACTTGAAATCCTCACAGAGATTATTAGATGCAATAATTCCCTTCCATTAGATGAGAAATCCTCCAACTGCAGGACATTCCTCCAATGGAACTATCATCTCTTAGCAAAAGGGATTTATCGGATCCAGCCTACAAGAAGCTGTTTTATACATGATTTCATATAAACAACCGCAGCCAACCCATTTTCTTTTCAAGCAGGGCTTTTTTTGTAGCAGGAACTCCTTTACATATTACGCCACACACCCCTGATGTAGTCAATCCTCCAAGGGCATGCAGGGCTCTTAGTACAGGGCCTACTGTAAGCTCCAGGAGGATTGACTACATCAGAGGTGTGTGGCCTAATATGCAAAGGAGTTCCTGCTACAAAAAAGCACCCTGTTCCAAACAATAGCTACATTGTGCTATGTGAACAGGAACTGAAATGGACCTTGAGGAAGAGTTCATTTCCTTTGGTTTTGGTCTCTCCTAGCCAAAAAATATGTCTCCCCAAGCCAAGTGGAGATGTATTTTGAATAGACTTTATTGTTTAATTCTAATATAACCAACAGGCAAATACAGCAATCATGGAGCCTCCATTTGAAAGAAATAAGCATTACTCCATAGGTGATTGTACTTGGTGGGTTTTTTTTTTTATTATCAAGCAGAATCTCGAACTGGGTCCCGGAAGCTAATTTCCATGATCAAGGCTTTTTTTTAAAGTCAGGGACATTCTGATGTGCTGTCAGAATCCTTACCATTGCACTATTGAATGAAAATAAGTAAAAGTTATTGTCTTTGTTAGGACGGAAGCTAATGTGATGTAATTATTCTTTTCATAGCCATATGACTGACAGTCTCTCAGCTAGAGAAGTCCTTAGTTTCAGTGGTGTTCTTTTCAGATTTCTGGGGCAGACAAATGAAATAACCTGCTATTAGCTTTTTCATTTTCGCTTCCCATTACTTATTTCTCTAGAAGCACATGTATAGCCTTTTTAAGTGCTCGCAGTAAAGCTTAGTCCTAGAAACCTGTCAAATGGCACTTATCCTACAGCTTCGTGGATTAAACATTTGTGCATCACCACTACCTCGTTGCATTGTACGTTTGTGGTGCATATTTATGCATACGAAGAGCATATTGTCTGCTTTTCATGATTCTCATCTCACTAGCATCCTGGGTATCCAATGGGATCTTTGTATCCAGGCTTTTCTTAAAACAGGAACTCCTTTGCATATTAGGCCACACACCGCTGATGTAGCCAATCCTCCAAGAGCTTGCAGGGCTCTTAGAACGGGGCCTATTGTAAGTTCCAGGAGGATTGGCTACGTCAGTGGGGTGTAGCCTTATGTGCAAAGGAGTACCTGCTACAAAAAAAAGCCCTGCTTGTTTCTGTCAACTCAAAACTTGCCACTTGGATGTTTCTAAAGGTTCGCACAGGGACAATTTTCTGTCAAGGAGCCTTGCCATTTTTCTATTTCTATGCTGGATGTCTTAAGAAGGGGGGAGGGTGCATGGTGCTTGCTTCATCTTTGCTTTGCTCTGTCCGTTGTAACAGTCACATATTCATTTCTGCCCTGCGAAAAGGAGCCAAGTTAGTGTTTTCAAATTATTGTTTTCTGAAAGGCAGATATTCCAGCAAACCAAAATGTTCCCCAGGGTTCATTGAGTCCTACGTTATAGTTGTGGCTGATCCCATATGGGTTTGGACATGGATCCAACTTTTCAGTCTCAGATGTAGTGATTTACTGTGCCTCTTCCCATAGTATCTGAGGGCAGGCAGGAGCGAGCATGGAGCCTTAAACAATCTTTCTTAGATGTCCAGGCAGCTGTGGTAAATAACATATTACCAGAGGGGTTTTTGTAGCAAGAACTCCTTTGCATATTAGGCCACACCCCCTTGATGTAGCCAATCCTCCAAGCGCTTACTGGGCTCTTAGCACAGGGCCTACTGTCAGCTCCAGGAGGATTGGCTACATCAGGGGTGTGTGGCCTAATATGCAAAGGAATTCCTGCTACAAAAAAAGCCCTGCCATATTACATGTATTGACATAATGCATTGCCGGGTTGAGGCACTGTTAGGACTCATTGTATTCCAGTAACCTTGCTGATAGAAGTGGGTGCTTTGGAATCAATAACAGTATAGGATAGTTGTGTGTGGAGAGGAATCTCAGTTCATTGAACCTTCCTCCCCCAACCCCCCCAGATAGTTATCTCTAAATATGGCACAACCATTGCCATTTTGAAAGATATAGTGGTGGAAGGTGCCGCCAAGTCACAGCTGACTTGTGGCAACCCCATAGGGTTTTCAAGGCAAGAGATATTCAGAGGTGGTTTGCTGTTGTCTACTTCCATGTCAAGACCCTGGCCTCCCATGGAGTTCTCCCATCCATACTAGTCGGGGCTGATCCTGCATAGCTTCTGAGATCTGATTAGGTTGGGCTAGCCTGATGCATGAAATAGCAGCCTATTGCAAAATCCATGTGTCTCATGCCATTTTAATGTTTGGGGGATCAGGGGTCTTCTCAATTACAAGAATTTGGCTCAGAGTGTTAAAGTACTGCAGTCCTAAGCTCTGCTCACAACCTGAGTTCAATCCCCGGCAGTAGCTGGGTTTTCAGGTAGCCAGCTCGAGGCTGACTCAGCCTTCCATCCTACCAAGGTCAGTAAAATGAGTCCCCAGCTTGCTGGGCAGAAAGTGTAGATGACTGGGGAAGCCAATGGCAAACCACGCCATAAGAAGTCTGCCGTGAAAACGTTGTGAAAGCAACGTCACCCCAGAGTCGAAAACAACTGGTGCTTGCACAGGAGACCTTTCCTTTTCCTCTTTCAATCAAAAATTTGACCTTTCCTCTCAAAACAATCTGACAATATCACAAGCATTCACTTAAACTAACCTAAATGTTAGAGCAGAACAGATCTATGTATCCTTTTCTGGTCATTTTGTAAAAAAAGAGGTGCCAGAGCTCATTAGCCCAGCTAATTTGTAGAACTCATTTGCATATGCCACATACCCCTGACATCACTGGAAGGTGTACTAAATTGTATCAGCTCAGCATCTACCTTAAAATGCTTCTTGAATTATAATTGTCAGAATAAAATCTTACTCCCATTGGCCACATTCAACAAATCAGTTTAATAACACTTTTTAAAATTGCTTTCTCCTATGTGGCCACAGTGGCAAGATGAATATTTCCATCTGCCTGCTGTATATGTTTTTATTTCCCCATTCTTGTGTGTGGGGGGAAGGGAAATATCAGAAAGTTTGTCAAATCTTAGAGGTCAGTAAAAGTCTTACAGGGGGGTTGAACAATGGAGCCCAGAAGCAAGTATTTTGAGGGGGGGAGGAGAAAGAAAGAGCACAATACAATTTAGAGCGCCGCTCCTGTGAGCTCCTGCCCAAAATGAGGCCTGATCCTTTTTAAAGGTACTATTGATTATATATCCATCACTATTTTTGGTTGGTCACATTTGAGTAGAAGGTGTAATGATATTTAGGTATATCTAGGTATATTAGGTATATTAGGTATATATTAGGTATATATATTAGGTATATTAGGTAGATATTTAGGTATATTAAACTAAATCTTGGGGGAAAGCCGACAGGAGATGGAATGTCTCTGGTTCGGGAGGACTCGTCTCAAAGAGATGAAGGGTTGGCTTCTATTTTTCTACCGAGTAACGGATCAGAGTTGTCCACTGTGATGGTGACAAACAGTATGGACTGTCTGCTAGAGTCTCGAGGCGGCAGGAGAGAGGTGGCGGGCCTAGCTTGCTTGGGAAATTATAAATGTTTGTATGCAAATGCTAGAAGTGTCCGAAGTAAAATTGGTGAATTGGAATGTTTAGTGTTGGGAGAAAACATAGACATTGTGGGAATTTCAGAAACTTGGTGGAATGAGGAGAATCAGTGGGACACGGTGATTCCTGGATATAAGTTATATCGGAAGGATAGGGAGGGAAGGGTTGGAGGTGGGGTGGCTCTGTATGTCAGAGAGGATATACGGTCCAGTAAGACTGAGGTCAGAGAATTAGATTCCCTTTTAGAAATGCTTTGGGTTGAAATAGAGGGCCCAAAAGGAAATTTAACTATGGGAGTTTGTTATCGCCCACCAAATCAAAAGAGAGAGGACGATTATAATATGATGGAGGGATTAAAGATAGCGGCTAAACGTAAAAACTGTGTCGTAATAGGTGATTTTAACTACCCGCAGATTGATTGGGTCAATATGTGTTCTGGTCGAGAGAAAGAGATTGAGTTTCTTGATGCTCTCAATGACTGTGCTATGGAGCAGATGGTCTCAGAACCTACCAGGGGTGGGGCGATCCTGGATCTGGTCCTAAATAATGCCCAAGACTTGGTGAGAGACGTAAAAGTGATTGCGCCACTTGGGAACAGTGACCATAATGTTATTGATTTCACCATTTGTATAAATAGGGAGTTGCCCAAAAAGACCGCCACAACCACATTTAACTTTAAAAGGGGTAAATTCTCTGAGATGAGGAGGCATGTGAGGAGGAAACTGAAAGGAAAGGTAAATACGGTCAAAACCCTTGGGGAAGCTTGGAGACTATTTAAAACTATAATCCTAGAAGCTCAGATAAAATACATACCACAAGTTAGGAAAGGCACAAACAGGTATAAGAAGAGGCCAGCATGGTTAACAAACAAAGTAATGGAAGCTGTAAAAGGTAAGAAGGACTCCTTTAAGCGGTGGAAAACCAGTCCAAGTGAGATTAATAAAAGGGAACACAGGCAGTGGCAAATCAAATGCAAGACTGTGATCAGGCAGGCAAAAAGGGACTATGAGGAGCATATTGCAAAAAACATAAAGACCAACAATAAAAATTTCTTCAAATATATTAGAAGTAGGAAACCAGCCAGGGAAGCAGTGGGGCCCTTGGATGACCATGGGGTAAAAGGATTACTGAAGGAGGATGGGGAAATGGCTGAGAAGCTGAACGCATTTTTTGCCTCCGTCTTCACCGTGGAAGATGAGAAGTGTTTGCCCGCCCCAGAACCACTAATATTGGAAGGGGTGTTGAAAGACCTGAGTCAGATTGAGGTGACAAAAGAGGAGGTCCTACAACTGATAGACAAATTAAAAACTAATAAGTCACCGGGTCCGGATGGCATACATCCGAGAGTTCTGAAAGAACTCAAAGTTGAACTTGTGGATCTTCTAACAAAAATCTGTAATCTTTCATTGAAATCTGCCTCCGTTCCTGAGGACTGGAAGGTAGCAAATGTCACCCCCATCTTTAAAAAGGGTTCCAGAGGAGATCCGGGAAATTACAGGCCAGTCAGTCTGACTTCAATACCGGGAAAGTTGGTAGAAACCATTATCAAGGACAGAATGAGTAGGCACATTGATGAACACGGGTTATTGAGGAAGACTCAGCATGGGTTCTGCAAGGGAAGATCTTGCCTCACTAACCTGTTACATTTCTTTGAGGGGGTGAACAAACATGTGGACAAAGGAGACCCGATAGATGTTGTTTACCTTGACTTCCAGAAAGCTTTTGATAAAGTTCCTCATCAAAGGCTCCTTAGAAAGCTTGAGAGTCATGGAGTAAAAGGACAGGTTCTCTTGTGGATCAAAAACTGGCTGAGTAATAGGAAGCAGAGAGTGAGTATAAATGGGCAGTCTTCGCAGTGGAGGACGGTAAGCAGTGGGGTGCCGCAGGGCTCGGTACTGGGTCCCATCCTCTTTAACTTGTTCATAAATGATTTAGAGTTGGGAGTGAGCAGTGAAGTGGCCAAATTTGCAGATGACACTAAATTGTTCAGGGTGGTGAGAACCAGAGAGGATTGTGAGGAACTCCAAAGGGATCTGTTGAGGCTGGGTGAGTGGGCGTCAACGTGGCAGATGCGGTTCAATGTGGCCAAGTGCAAAGTAATGCACATTGGGGCCAAGAATCCCAGCTACAAATACAAGTTGATGGGGTGTGAACTGGCAGAGACAGACCAAGAGAGAGATCTTGGGGTCATGGTAGATAATTCACTGAAAATGTCAAGACAGTGTGCGTTTGCAATAAAAAAGGCCAACGCCATGCTGGGAATTATTAGGAAGGGAATTGAAAACAAATCAGCCAGTATCATAATGCCTCTGTATAAATCGATGGTGCGGTCTCATTTGGAGTACTGTGTGCAGTTCTGGTCGCCGCACCTCAAAAAGGATATTATAGCATTGGAGAAAGTTCAGAAAAGGGCAACTAAAATGATTAAAGGGCTGGAACACCTTCCCTATGAAGAAAGGTTGAAACGCTTAGGGCTCTTTAGCTTGGAGAAACGTCGACTGAGGGGTGACATGATAGAAGTTTACAAGATAATGCATGGGATGGAGAAAGTAGAGAAAGAAGTACTTTTCTCCCTTTCTCACAATACAAGAACTCGTGGGCATTCGATGAAATTGCTGAGCAGACAGGTTAAAACGGATAAAAGGAAGTACTTCTTCACCCAAAGGGTGATTAACATGTGGAATTCACTGCCACAGGAGGTGGTGGCGTCCACAAGCATAGCCACCTTCAAGAAGGGGTTAGATAAAAATATGGAGCAGAGGTCCATCAGTGGCTATTAGCCACAGTGTGTGTGTGTGTGTATATATATATATATATATATATATATATATATATATATATATATATATATATATATATATATATATATATATATATTTGGCCGCTGTGTGACACAGAATGTTGGACTGGATGGGCCATTGGCCTGATCTAACATGGCTTCTCTTATGTTCTTATGTTCTTATCCAAGTGGGCAGACGTGTTGGTCTGAAGCAGGAGAACAAAGCAGTAGACAAGCGCGCCTTTAAGACCAACTAAGTTTTATTCAGAATGTAAGTTTTCGTATGCCCTTAAGCAGACTTCATCAGACAAAACTGGAATGGCAAGCCATCTTTAATATATATATTTAAAATATATTTAAGTGTATTTCTTTTCGATGGGATCAAGCAGAGGAAAGCAGCCATTTATCAGACTCTATGTCAATTAACGCACAAATACATTGTTTTACATTTAAGTCAAAGTCTGAATGGATCTGAGAAATGACAAGAGTATCAAGGGAGCGGCCCTGACCTGGATAGCCCAGACGAGCCCAATCTTGTCAGATCTCAGAAGCCAAGCAAAATCGACACAATAAGTAATCAATATAGTAAAAACTACCTACAACTCCCACTAATGTTAAAACTACCACAATATCACTTTTATATAAATGCCCCCTTGAACAGTTCTGTTTTGGACATCCAAGGAGAACGCAATGCAGGGATGCTCCAGAGAGAGAATCAATACCACAATGGATTGGATCCTATCAGCTTTTTCCTTGATGAAAAAGGAAGACCTTTGATCACCCCCCCCCCCCCCCAAAAAAAGCTATGCTGCGGTTCATGGAACCTGCACGGACAAAGGCCATGTGGGATGGGGGTTGCCATAAAGAGGAGAATTGGAAGAGACAGGGCAAGTAAAAAGGTAGCTTTTCTTTAGTGGAGTTTGAAAGTATTTCTCATCTGACGGTTATTCTAAGGATGAAAAGGGCTGTGTTTCTCTCTGTACTTACTAGATTTCTTTGTCTTAAAAAAAAAAAAAAGCCAGGTTAGTTTGGTGCCACTTTTCAGGTGAATAAAAATCTTTTCCCTGGGATAAAATGAGCACATGATAAAGATGCTGAACTTCTGTCACAATAATACATCCCCCTAGCAAGATTCTAATGCTGTTGTTTTCCATATCTTTCTTGCCAGCTCTTTTGTTCCTGTTTGAGGGAGGACAATTATGTCACAGTAGCTACGGCAGCCATACTTTGAAGATGAAAGTAAGAGTAATAACTTATTTCATTGGTAAGGAAGTATAGCAATATGAAAGTAATTGCCCTTTCTGATCCAATAACCAGTAGCTAGAAATTGAAACTGCAGATACAACTTTTGCTCAACCTTGATATTTACTGATGCAGATAATTATATACATTTTTAAAAAGAAATGTGCATTTAGAACATGTGATATTGACCTGTAGAGGGTCGAGTTGGTACTTGAGATTTACAAAAGTAGCTTTCCTCATTGCTTTTCATAATCATCTCTGGATGAGCCCATTATAGAGCTTATAAAGGGTCAGTTTCTTGCTTCGTGTACTGGCTGGGTATTTGGCGACCAACTATTACGATACCAATCATAGAAGTAGGCAGCTGACTCTGTATTGACCTAGGGTGTTGGGCATCATCTATAGTTGACACTAGCCATATGAAAATCATAAGAGCCGCTATGAAATAATGGTGTCATTTAACAATAATGCAGGAAGTTGCACTAGATGACCTTGGAGGTCCCGTCCAACTCTATGATTCTATGATTGTGGGAGAAGAGATGTGTCACAGAGAGACAAAGGAACCTCAGGGATGAACCATGGTGTAGAACAGGGCTGGCCAAACTTGCTTAACATATGAGCCACATAGAATGAACTTCAGATGTTTGAGAGCCGCAAGGAAGGAAGGAAGGAAGGAAGGAAGGAAGGAAGGAAGGAAGGAAGGAAGGAAGGAAGGAAGGAAGGAAGGAAGGAAGGAAGGAAGGAAGGAAGGAAGGAAGGAAGGAAGGAAGGAAGGAAGGAAGGAAAATAGAGTAGAGGAGGGAAGGAGAGGTAGAAAAAAAGTAACTTTAAATGCATTCTCCAAGTTGTTGGCTGGCTTGGTTTGGAGAAGAAATTTAAAAAGAGAAATGCCTTCTCCAAGCTTGCTGTCAGGGCAATGGGAGCTTTGAGAGCCGCACAATATGTTTGAAAGAGCCACATGTGGCTCCTGAGCCATTGTTTGGCCACCCCCCAGTGCAGATATTTGGGAGCTTGGCTCATGGGCATGATGCAAGGAGGCAAAAGCAGGCTGTAGTTTTGCATTGGAAGTTTTCATTATCATCTATAGCGGTCCTCATAAAACCATTATGCTCCGAGCCTAAAATGATAGGACTGCACCATTCCAAAGAAAAATGACTTTCTTCACATTTTGAAAGTAGTTTTGTGGTGCTGCTTTTTACAGCTGAGCATTGTTTTTAATCAACTGAATGGGAGCACAAATACCAAGACAAAGTAGTCAATACGTCAGGGTTTCCCCGCATGGTGCCTTTGTTGGGAAAGGGAGTTGGAGCTGGCAGCAAGGGGGAGCTAAAGTCATGGTTCCAGTCAAGGAGTTCCCAGCACTCTTCCTGGTGTTTTTAGTAAGTGAGTGATGCCAGACGTGGCTTTTGCCCAGCCAGGCTTCTGGCAAGCCACTGGAGATTTGATTGGCTCCACAGATTTATTAAAACATTGCTGCATCAGCATCTGCTACCATTGCACAAGGATCTTCACTGTGTGACTGAAAGTAAGCTGCGGTAGCCATTTTGTGACTGGTTGCACCTCCTGCAGCAGCCATTTTGTGGCTGTGCCCGTCAGAATTCCAAATGTGCTTGCAGCTCAGTCTGGAGAAGAGGAAGTTGTAGGAAGACATGATGACTCTCCTTAAGGATTTGAAAAGCTGTCACTTAGAGGAGGGTGGGGAGCTGTTCCTCTTGGCAGCAGAGGATTAAAACTCACAAGACACTATTTTGATCTTCTTTTCTCTTTCTTTGCTCCTCACACAGAGTTTGGTCATGCACATTCCCAATGCTGTTGTATTGCTATACAATGTTTTATATCTTTGACAAGTGAATACTCACTGCGCTTTAATGGTTGTATGTTTGTACATTAATCTAGTAGCTTCTCAGTATGATTTATATTAAGTCTCTCATAACATTTTTCTGTTTTATATGTCTCTTCTACACATGGTATTGCTTATTATTCTACAGTGGATACTGATTTGGTGTTGACAAGGGTATTGATTGTATCTGTTTTAAAATTTAATTTACTTAATGTAAAAAAAAAAGACTCACAATAATGGGTTTACATTATGAGCAGAAAGATACTGGCTGAATATAGGGTTGCCTGATCCCCAGTCTGGCCAGGGGATTCCCCAGTCTGGGGGGCTCCAATCTGCTGGTCCCCAGCTGGCCAGCAGAGGAAACCCCCCCTCCAAACAGGGACATTGTGGTGCAACAGCTCTGATGTGATGACATCACTTGGAAGTGACATCATCGCACCACCGACATCATACAACAATGCTCCGAGTTTGCCCAAAATAACCATATGGAGCAGAGGTCCATCAGTGGCTATTAGCCACAGTGGATTGTTGGAACTCTCTTTCTGGGGAAGTGATGCTCTGTATTCTTGGTGCTTGGGGGTGGGCAAAGTGGGAGGGCTTCTAGTGTCCTGGCCCCACTGGTGGGCCTCCTGTTGGCACTTGGTTTTTTTGGCCACTGTGAGACACAGAGTGTTGGACTGAATGGACCATTCGACTGATCCAACATGGGTTCTCTTATGTTCTTAAAACATAGAGCATCCTGCATGACGCCAGCAATGCAATGATGTCACTTCTGGGTGATGTCATCATGCTGTGTGCACAAAGCACATGCAACAGATAACTCCTGGAGCAGCTCCAGAATCCCACCCCTGTCAACAGGCAGGTAAGACCTGGCAATCCTAGCTGGATATTAGGAATTTTTTTACATTAGTTCAGCAGTGGAACTGGCTACCTAGGGAGGTGGTGATCTTCTCCCTCACTGGCCATCTTCAGTGATGCTTTAGGCTGATCCTGCATTGAGCAAGGGTCTGGGCTAATGGTCTGTATGGCCCCTTCTAACTCTATGGTTCTATGAAGCAACTTTTTAAAAAAGGTTGAACTTCTCTCTAGCTTGCTTTGCTTCAAGCTGCCTTTCACAATACACCTCAAATAATAGAGTAATGTGTATTCTCTATTATCATTACTTTCAGTCCTTTCTTTTCTCCATGTTGAACAGTGATGGGAAATCCTTGCTTCCTTTAAGAAAAGTTTTACCAGTTTGCTGTTATTGAACCGGATCTGAACTCTTTACCTCTGAGGTTCCATGTTCAGTACAGCTCATTTTTTGACCTATAGGAACTTTAATATATTACAAACAAAGGTGGAGAAAGCCCTTGTGGAATGTTTCTTAATATTTTTTTCTGCCATTAGAATTTCTCCGCTCGTTCTCCTGTAATGTACTGACAAACGCTAAAGTATCTTGCTATAATGACAGTTCAAAGGTTTCATATTCTGAAGTTTCAGCACAGATGTATGTTACATTATAGCAGCGTTTCTGACATTTCAATTCCGTGCCAAGACCAGTGGTGCAGCTACTGCTGTTCTATTAGATATTTTTCAGGGAATGGGACTATGGAATGCTTCCCCCTTTATGCACACACATACACATACTGACGGCTTTTTTTTTTTTGGTAGTAGGAACTTTTTTGCATATTAGGCCACACCCTCCTGATGTAGCACAAAAAAGCACAAATGACTTTGCTTGATAAGTGAAATCTCTTGCATTATGCAAGAGATTTCACTTATCAAGCAAAGGCATTAGCATATCTTAGAAACCAATAATATATATGCAAGTTGCATATATATTATTGGTTTCTGGGATATGCTGATAGAACACATTCTTTAATCAGAAGGTAAATTAGGTGTAATTGTCCCCAAGTTGCCAACACCAGGAAATTCCTTGAGATTTGGAGGCAGAGCCTGAGGAGAGTAGGGTTTGGGAAGGGAAGGAACTTGAGTGGGGTGTGATGCCATAGTGTCTGCCCTCCAAAGCAGCCATTTTCTCCGGGGAAACTGATCTCAGTCTTTTGGAGATCAATTGTAATAGGAAGATCTCCAGGTGCCATCTGGAGGTTGGCAACTGTTTCTTCTGAACAGAAGTGAGCAGGGTTTTATTTCTGCTCTGTATAGTATAGACTACCTATTACTTACCTCTTTGGATACTTACCTCTTTGCATTCTTAAAACTGGACCAATGCAGTGGGGGCATGGAATGTGGCCAGAGACCATTTGTGTTGAGCCCAGTTCTTCCAAGTTTTGCAAATCTTTGCAAGTGGCCATTTCACAAGTCTTTAAAAAATACATTTGTGTGCTCAAAGCACATAGAAAGTATGCAGCACAAGGCTTCACTGCAGATCAATCACTCCAGGGCTTTTATCTCTTTAATGAGGAACAAGATTTAGGGGGAGAGCAGGAAGTGGAGGACGAAATGCCACCTTGCAGGATGCTATCTGGACCATGACTTCTCGCACATAAATCAGCACCAAATTACATGTGATTCAGGACTCAGCTAATATGGCTGGCACATAAACAGAGAAAATAGCAAAAATCATGCAGTTAGTCTTGATTTTTGCATCCTTTTGTGCTGCAATTAAAAAATGTGGTGCTGGATTGCTTTTGTCCCTGACCTGGATAACTCAAGGTAGCCTGATATTGTCAGATCTTGGAAACTAAACAAGGAATAAACAGAAGTTTATTCAAGGTATGAACTTTCATATGCACACACACTTCTTCAGATACATACATGTTCACCTAGGGACTGAATTCTAGCAGGAGTTCCTTTGCATATTAGGCCACACCCCCTAATGTAGCCAATCCTGCAAGAGCTTAGAAGGCTCTTTTTTGTACACTCTTGGAGAATATGCTACATCAGGGATATGTGGCCTAATATGCAAAGGTGCTCCTACTAGAATTCCATCCGTGTTCACCTATGTAGAGGCATCTGCCTATATATATGAAATTAGCTTCCATTTCTGTATATTTGAAGGAGTGTGTGTGCACAAAAAAGCTCATACTTTGAATAAACTTTTGTTGGTTTTTAAGATGCCACTGGACTCAAAATCTGTTCTGTTGCTTCAGACCAAACATGGCTGCCCATCTGGATGGCCTGTCAACAGTAACTTAAGGTCTGTTGCAGTCCATGAGCTGAGGATTGAGGCTCTGATTCACAGGAGAGAGAAAGAGCCTTCACCCCATTGGCTGATGCTGGGAGGAGGAGGGAAACTCCCACAGAAAGCCTTCTCTCAATTGGCAGTGCTTCACAGAGGAGTATTTGGATGTTAGACCTCTAAGGAATACCAGAGTCATGATGCAAACCACTTCTGAATGTCTTTTGCCTTGAAACCCCTATGGGTCACCATAAGACAGTTGTAACTTGACAGAAAAGAATTGCTTTTAACTCTCAGTCAACAGTTAGCAGTCACTAAGAACCAGGGGTGGAATTCTAGCAGGAGCTCCTTTGCATATTAGGCCACACACCACTGATATAGCCAATCTTCCAAGAGCTAACAAAAAAGAGCTTTGTTAGCTCTTGGAGGATTGGCTACATCAGGGGCATGTGGCCTAATATGCAAAGGAACTCCTGCTAGAATTCCACCCCTGCTAAGAACTCTCTGTGAACTTTTCGTCAATTTTTAAACTGTTCCAAGGGTGGGGGGTGGACATCACAATACTCAGTGATGATCAATTCAATAAATTCATTTGATTTGATTATTAGGTTCATATTCTGCTGTACTCCAAGTAATGGAAAGGATTATTTCAACTCAAATTGGGGACAAATTATGGACTGACCATTCATGGGTTGAATGTGTTATTAGAAAAAATGAAGAAGCACCACCACCATATCATGGGACTTTGAATAATTCTTTATTAGCTAATGAGAATACAAAATCAGAAATAGAAAAACACATAAAACAATATTTTTTGGAAAATCATCTGGAACTGATGAATCCAATGGTTATTTGGGATGCACTGAAGCCAGTCTTGAGAGGGCATTTAATATCTATATCCTCATTCCTTAAAAAACAGAAAATGCAGACAAAACAAGAATTATTAAATAACATAAAAGATTTAGAGCAGAAACACAAAATTACATGCAGTAAAAATATATACAAAAAATGCTACAAGAGCATCATAAATTAGAAATATTAGAACTAAATTCAATTCAAAAATATATATCTGAGAAGTAAATTATGGGAAGATTTGTGAAAAAATTAAAATTACTGTAAAAAAAGACTAAGGCTAAACACAGTGATAGAACAATTCATTTAATTAAAGACAAAAATGGTAAACTACATTCTAATAACCAGAAAATAATTCAAAAATTCTTGGACTTTTATACTAATTTATACTCAATTCATCAGACTGACCAAACAAAATTAGAGAATTATCTCCATAATAATTTTCATATCCAATTGAAACAAGAGCATCAAAAGTATATGAATAGCCAATTTACAAAACAAGAAATTATTTATTCTATTAAACTATTAAAAACAAATAAAGCCCTGGGTCCAGATGGATACACTACAGAATTTTTTAAAGGTTTTGTGCAGCTTTTGGTAGATCCCTTTTTAAATGCATGCAACTACATTAGAGAAAAAGGGGTAATGCCTATGTCATGGAAACAAGCTGAAATAGCTATAATACCAAAACCCAATAGAGACTTAACTTTACCATCCTCATATCGTCCAATATCTCTGTTAAATATAGATCTAAAAATTTTTACTTCAATTTTAGCTAGAAGGTTAAATACATTTATAAAAGAGTATATCAAGCCAGATCAGGTAGGCTTCATGCCTAATAGAGATCTAATAGATAATACACATAAAGTACTAAATATTCTGAAACTAACTTAAAAAACTAAAAAGCCTCTTATATTGCTTTCTTTAGATATAGAAAAAGCATTCGACTCGGTTAGTATATCATTTAAAAACTTTATTATATAAAATGGGTTTTGGAATGTATTTTTTAAATATTATTTCAACATTATTTGAAAATCCACAGGCAACCCTGAAAATAAATAATTTTTATTCTTCATCATTCAATTTAAAAAGAGGTACAAGGCAAGGATGCCTGCTTTCCCCATTGCTATTGTCAATAGTGATAGAACCCCTAGCATCTATTATTAGAACTTCAGATGAAATAAAACGTGTTAATATGGGAGAGAAAGAAAATAAGCTTACTATGTTTGCAGACGATATATTATTGTTTCTTTCAGATCCTTACCAATCATTGCAAAAGTTAGAAAATATTCTTTGAGATTTTGGTGAGGTTTCTGGACTATCAATAAATCAAACAAAATCAAAATTGTTACCCATAAATTTCACCAAAACTCAAATACAGAAATTGCAAAAACATTTCAATTTTAATTAGACTACTTTATCTCTAAAATACCATCTAATCTTAAATATATATTTCGGTTGAATCATTGTAAAGTAGTGCAGGAAGTTAAATACAACTTCAAAAATGGAATAAGCAAATATTTAATTGGATAGATCGAAATCATTTAATAAAATCTTTTATTCTGCCCAAGTTTTTGTTTTTATTTAGAACAATACCAATTTTTATCAAAAAATCTCAAATTTTAGAATGGCAAAATATGCTCTTGAATTTTTTGTGGAACAATATAAAGCATAGAATTGGCTACTACATTGTATAGGCAATCCCATTTAAGAGGATTCCTATTTCCAAATCTATATACCGTATTTTTCGGACCATAAGACACACTTTGCCCCCCCCCAAAAAAAAAGTGTGTGGGGGAAAGTGTGTGCGTCTTATGGAGCGAAGGGATGATAGGACGTACCTTCCTCCGGGGGGGGGGTGGCGATCCGCTGCCTCCGCCTCTGATCCCGGCGCTTCCCCCGCGCCTGCCTGCCTGGCTCCAGCTCTGCTTCCAGCAAGCACTGGGATCGCTCCACGCTGCCCCCACCGCAAACCCAGCGCTTTGCGAGCGCCGGCTGCGGAGGGGGCAGCATGCTTCCTCCGTGCCTGGCTCCAGCTCTGATGCTTAAAGCAAGCACCAGGATCGCTCCCTCCGCCCTCCGATCCCGGCGTTTGCTTTAAGCATCAGAGCTGGAGCCAGGCAGACAGGCACGGAGGAAGCACTCGCCCCCTCCACAAACCCAGCACTTTGCGAGCGCCAGCTGCGGAGGGGGTGGCATGCTTCCTCCGTGCCTGTCTGCCTGGCTCCAGCTCTGATGCTTAAAGCAAGCGCCGGGATCAGAGGCAGAGGCAGCGGATCGCCCCCCAGGAGGAAGGTGTGTCCTATGGTCTGGAGTGCCTTATGGACCGAAAAATATGGTAATTATTATAGAGTAACTCATATAACGAGAATATTGATTATGTTAAAATCATTTAATATACCAGATTGGGTTTTAGGACTTAATGAATTCACAGCACCTTATGAGATAAAGGAAGTAATATGGCAAAATAAAAATGATAGGCCAAAAAAATCCAAGAAAATGATTTTTTTATTTACTACATTAAAAATATGGGATTCATATAGAAGAAAAATTTTACCAGAAATATCCCAATTTTCTGAGTTTTTTAGGACAGAAATGGTATGCTCCTGTACTAGACAGAAATGAATATAAAAACCAATATGAAGACATTAAGAGATTTAACACATAAGAATCAAATTATAGAAAAAGTAAAGTTAGAAAACAAATTAGGGAAAACTGTATTCTGGTACCAATATTGTCAAATACAAAACATGTGTAAGAAAATAAAATTACTGGAAATAATGAAACAACAATTAACAAGTTTTGAAATACTGATCAATTTAGTTGATGAAAACAAACAAAGAAATATTTCTAAGATCTATCAAATATTGGACAATCTTGCAAAGGCCTCAGGTCTTACATATCAAGCTAAATGGGAAAAAAATATGTACAACAGCACTTAGATTAGAAAATTGGGAGAAAATATGGCATAATATGGAACACAAAACTTCAATTATTTCTCTATGCTTACAAGCATTTAAAATTTTAACTTTTTGCTATATGACTCCCAAGAATTTGGTATATTTAAATAAAGAGGCTCAACCCTATTGCTGGAGAAAATGTAACAACATAGGGTCATACACTGTTGGCTAGAATGCCCGAAAATTCAACCTTTTTGGCATACAGTAATAAAAGAAATTCATTTAATGACAGGACAAAAAATAAATTTATCACCAGAATCACTATTATTGAATCTCAGAAATGAAGTTAAAGCATGTAATGTTGTTCAAAAACATATAATGTTACTTATATTTGCAGCTAGATCAATAATAGTGAGTAATTGGAAAAATGAAAAAACATTAACATTCACCCTCTGGTATAAAACCATTTGGAATATATGTCATGGCTAAATTGAATGATCAAATGAAACCAATAACTAATATGGAAAATCAATCTGATTTTATAGCAGTTTGGTTACCGATATTAGAATATTTACATGTACGGACTGAGATACCATATATTATAGAAGTACTGCAGCTTTACTGAACTAAGTAATATGATATTTGTTTAAGATATTATGACTATATAATAATGCTTAAAAAGTACACTTCCTTCACAATCCAGAGGGGGGGGGCGAAAGTCTTTTTAGAACAGATGAGCCGCTAAATGGGCGCAGGAAGGGTTTGCACTGACATACAACTGGCACCGCCACAGGAGGGGGTGGAATTGGGGGTGAGGCCAGGCTTAGGCAGCTTCCTGAGCAGTTTGGGCCATGACACGCCCCCCCCCCCCCGAGAAGCACAATGTTATGCCGGCAAAAATAGCGACATGTCCCATAGGCACTCGTTGAAACCAAAAACAAAGGTTGCCTCCACCGCTGCGGAACCTCACAAACCCCTTAGGGAGTGGCATGATTGCCTCGCCAATCCCCACGCGCCTCGGGGCCAATGAGCCCCCTCCCCAGCACCCAATTGCGGTCTCCCTCCTCCTAGAAATACTTCCACTCTGGCCTCGCACAACTCAGTTGTTAGGGAGAGGAGCATGTGGCAGGAAGCTCTGCTGGCGAGCTCTTGGCCATACAGACAGAGTGAGGGACAGGCAGGCACGTTGGTGATGGGTTTTGCACTGCACGGTTGCTTTGACAGTATCTTTGACTTGTGAGGGGGAGAGAGAGGTCTCTCCCCTGGGGCTAACTGCTCTTGTTTCCAGGTCTCCACAGGTTCTGGGCTCCCGGAGGCTCTGCATGCGAGGACTGTCGCCCATCCCCCCCTCAGCCTCCCCCTTCCCTCACTCTTGACTGCTTGGTGTGCGAGCGTCTGTGGCACTTGAACCAGACAGTGGGCTCCGGCTGGGAGCAGTTGCTGACCCCACTCCCCTTTGCTGCTATCTGCTACCTTTCCTTGGTCTGCCCTCTGCTGCATTCCCAACCCCTGGCAGGGCACGGTGTGTGTGTGTGTGGCAGCTGCCCCGATGCGGGGAGGTGGGTCAGTGACTGTCCCTTTAAGTGAGCACCCGGCTGAAACGCAGCCTGCTCTTCCAGCCACCGCCCCTGCAGGTGCTCTTGATCTCTATCTCCATTTTGCAGGTGGGACTCCAACACAGAGGCTTCTGTGTGTGTTGCTCTACCGCCCCCCACTCCGTCAGCTGTTTCTGCCCGCCGCTCTGAATGGAGTCTCACCCAAGGCGAGACTGCCCAATGCGTGCCAGGGAGACTGTTGCACTCTGTTCTGGAAAAATAAAGTCTGAGCTGTGCCCTCTGTTGTCTCTCCTGCTTGCCATCTGCTGCACGTTCCTTGGGCAACCCCCCCTCCATCAGTGGCCTCTCTGAGGGAATGCCTGGGAGGGTGGGCAGACTTGTTTTTTTGGGGGGGCAGTCTATGAGCCGCCATGCTGCCCCCCACGTGTCTGGACAAGGGAAAGGAGAGCTGCCTCTCAGCTTGCCTGGGCTGACAGCCTACCCAACCCCACAGGGCTGTTGGGCACAGGGCACTAAGGGGAGCTGATGAAGTGGACTCAGAGTTCTGCAGCTGATGCACTCACACTCTGAGTTCTGCGGCCCCCGGGGGAGGTGTTCCGTTCACATGGCAGGGGGCGTCAGGGCAACACAGGAGGTCTCTGGGTGGGTGGGGGGTCTGCTGCTGTGCTGCTCACTCCCAGACACATATTCCAGCTGCTGTCTATGACAGCGAACTCCTGCTCTTGGTACTTCCTGCTTGTCTGCCTGCCATTGGCAAGGTCTCTGATAGCGGAAGGGTGTAAGGGGATTGACGGCTTCTCCGTGGTCCCGTGCGGGCCTGTCTCGCCCCCACCCCCGCCTTGCCACCAAGCCATGATTCTCATGCGTGCATGCCCAGCCTCACTCCTGTTCCCTCCCCGTGTTGGTGGGACCTCTCTCCTTTGCCTTTGATGGTCTGCCCATCATTGGCTCCATTCTCTGTTTAGGGGCGGGCTGGGGATGGCTAACAGCCTCTCTGGGGCTGCCTCTCCCAATTCCTGAATGTCATGAGCCGTGGCGCATGTGCCAGGACAGACCAATCAGGGGGGTGGGCTGACCCTCCCCTTCGGCTGCATCCACCTCTCTTGTGTGCCTACGCCAGCGCCTTTGCCATGGCGACCGTCTCCCTCAGGGCAAGCTACGCCTCTCCCCTCCCCATGCTCCAGCGTGCCAAAGTCCTCAGGAAGTCTACTAGCAGCGCGGCAGCTACACCACGGCCGGCCACCACTTATGTCTGGATTGGGCTGTGTGTCTCCAAGATATATTGTATTATAAATATAACTGTAATTTGTATTATAAATATAACTCTCCTTTGCCTTTGATGGTCTGTCCATAATTGGCTCTGTTCTCTGTTTGGGGGCAGGTTGGGGATGACTATCAGCCTCTCTGGGGCCACCTCTCCCCATCCCTGACTGTCATGAGCTGTGGCGCATGCACCAGGACTGGTCAATCAGGGGGTTGGGCTGGCCCTCCCCTCCAGCTGCCTCTGCCTCCCTTGCGTGCCTACGCCAGCGACTTTGCCGTGGCGAATGTCTCCCTCATGGCAAGCTACGCCTCTCCCCTCCCCATGCTCCAGCATGCCGAAGTCCTCAGGAAGTCTACTAGCAGCGTGGCAGCTACGCCACAGCCGGCCGCCATTGATGTCTGGATTGGGCTGCCCGTCTCCTAGATATATTGTATTATAAATATAACTGTAATTTTGAATTATATGTTAATAAAAATATAGTGTAAAAAAAAAAAGAAAGAAAGAGGCTACTGGAGAAGAGAACTGACTGTAGTAATCAGCATAACAGGAAGGAGGGATCACAGACCAGTGCATTGGGAGGGGGAGACCATTAAGCTCCCTTATGCTGTCTGGGTAACCGAGTGTAAAAGTGTTACTGAGATACAGCAGCTTTGCTGTGTTTGTTTTTAACAGTATATCCAATGTGTTAAAGTCATTCAAGCTTGCCGGAAAGGGTTCCTTGTTGCAATAGTTTGTCCCACACTAATTCCCAGAAAATCAGGAGAAAAACATCTTGCATATTTTGCCTTATATTTAAGATTTACTTTATAGGGGATTCTGGGAGGGAACAGAACATTGCTCCCATATGCTCCCTGTTGTGGTTTTGGGTGATCTTTGCATTTTCTGTGCTTAACACTAGTGCTAAAAATATAATGGAACCCTAAGCAAGTATTCTCAGAAGTAAATGCTATTGAGTTCAATGGGACTTCTTCCCTCATAAGAGTGCTGAGGATTGCAACTGTAAATTTTATGTGCACTTTCTGCAGATGAGGAAATTCCTTTTTTTTATTATCCAAGCTCAAGAAGAGCTCCCTTCAATGTTAATTTAACTGAATATAACTTGCATAAATGGGATGTACAAATTATGTAAGCAAAGCAAATGAAATATGGCTTAAAGCAAACAAAAAGAGGAATGGAAATGCTGACAAAGGAAGAAAAAGGACAGCACACATCTGAGCGTCCCAAGGAGAAGTATGCAGAATCAGGGAGTTTGAGGCTTTAATATTGTAATTCAAGCTACTCATTAATAAATCAACACAATTGTCATTCCCACAGGAAACACATGTCTGTGTTTCCAACCAACTAGAATTAAATTTCAAGGTTTCCACCCCACAGATTTCAGGCAAGATGGAGAATGCATCCTTGCTCTATAGCCCAGTAAACGTCTCACTTTCACAGGGAAGAGGGAATTGGCCTGTGTGGGGTTTTTTCACTTTTTCTTGAATCTTCTCATGGGAGGTAGGATTCCTAGGTTCCCCATGACCACCGAAAAGGTTGCCAGATCCAGGTTGAGAAACACCTGGAGATCTGGGGATGAAGTCTGGGAAGGACAGGGACCTCAGCAGGGGTGGAATTCTAGCAGGAGCTGCTTTGCATATTAGGCCACACCCTCTGATGTAGCCAATCCTCCAAGAGTTTACAAGGCTCTTTTTTGTAAGCTCTTGGAGGATTGGTTACATCAGGGGTGTGTGGCAAATATGCAAAGGAGCTCCTGCTAGAATTCCACCCCAGACCTCAGTGAGGTACACTGCCATGGGGTCCACCCTCCAAAGTAGCCATTTTCTCCTGGGAACTGATCTCTGTTATCAGGAGATGAGTTGTAGTTCCAGGGGGACTGCAGATCCCACCTGGAGGCTGGCATCCCCAGTGGGGGGAATGGACCTGTTTTTTAAACCTTAGAATGATTGCCATTCAGAAATAATTTGATTTGGATTCAATGCACTGACATGCTTACAAATTGGGCATAGTCAGGAGGACTTCCAGTTTCGGCGGCTTGCCATTGAAAGTGGCTCGGACTGTTGCGTCCTGAGCCGCCTTCAAATTGGTGCGTTGAGGGGGTCGCCCCTCAAAGGTAGACTCGACTCTGGGGCCCAGGAAGGGTCCCAGAAGGCAGGGGAATTGGAGCGGTGGATCGGGAATGCCAGCGGAGGCGGCTGCTTCCTGATCCCACTCTTCCCAAGCCTCAGCATTCCGATCACCATTTTTAAATGGCCAAAAGTCAGTCACCGGTTTTACTTCCCTTCTTCTTCTTTCAACACTCTGCATTCTGGATCTTCAATCAACATTAAGATAAGTGACATGGATTCTTCTACTAGTGTACGTCTTGACTATTATATTCTTTCTGGATGTATGTCGGAGATGCATAAATAAAGATGCTGCAGACTTTAAGTGATGGCAAAAGACTGAGAAAGGGGAGGGGGAACTCTCTCCCATTCTCTTTCAAGGCTTGCAAAATTTCTGCCTATTTTGAACACTGAAATTACCTGTAGGAGACTACACTAATCTGTATCTTGTATGAGACATGGTGCCTGAGCTTAATTGATTTATTGCAAATCTGGTGGAAGGAGGAAGAGGCTTTGGAGAAAGATTTCTATTGATAAGTATATATGGATGTTAAGAGGTTTGGCTGTAAGATTTTTTGAAGCAGAAGCTGAAGCACTGAAGTGTCTAAACTGTACTTACAAGCTGGTGGTTACCTGATGTTACATTTTAGGATTTTTGGCTGTATGAAGAACGTTTATTTTTTATATATATTTGTAAAGTGGATTTGGTCCTATTTTGATGAATTTTATGGAAAGTCTTAAAACTCTAAAACTTTAATGCTCTGGATGGGAAGTGAATTTTGATTTAACTCTGTGGATGTCAAGGATATAGCTATTTTTTAAATATAATTTTTAGAGTTTGTTTTTATTTTTTTCTTTTGCCCTTTGTTTGCCTGTGATTGGATTATTTTTACATGTGGATTACTTTTTACCTGTGAATTTTTTCTTTTTTTTCTCTCTCACCTGTGGTTGGATTATTTTGGGTTTTTTTTCCTCTCGCTCTCTTTTTAGTTCTGCTGGATTTTTTTCTTGTTTGTTTAGATTATTGTTTTTCAGTTTGGATTATTGTCCTTCAATTAACTTTGGTTCTCATTTTTGGGATTACAAATAGGGTATTCAGCCCTGGATTACAAAACTATACTTGCCTACTGCGGTGCTTAGAAGATATTTGAAAGTCGAGGTGGAGAGTTGGCTCGCTTTTGAACTAATGTTGATGGAAATTACTGGACAGTGAACTGTGGTCTGTTGTTTTGTCTATTGAATATCTATTGTGGTGAACGTTTTGTTTGTTAATTCTTTGAGTGCTGTTTTGACTAGCACAAATTGTTGAGAGAAGCTAGAAGCTTGTTTTCTTTTTAAAACTATTTGGCAATAAGAGAACTCTTTGGAGAAGATTATTCTTTTGCTAAAAACAGAACAGAATTTTAAAACAAATGTTGAAGAGATTTTTTTTGAACTGGTGACTCTGAGTGTGCTTACATTAATAACAATGGATAGTAAAGCAGGGGCCATTCCCAAGAAACCGGCCAAAAGAAAAAAAGAAATCAAAGAAAGGAAACCATCTTATTCACCTGGTGGCCAATCGGGCCTAGGGAAATTTACACTTATGCAAGGAGACATGAAAAAATGGCAAATCACTTTAATGACTACTATAACACGGATGGCAAGTAAAATAGATAATATAGGTGAACAGATGACAGAGATCAAACAAGAACTTATGGCGAATAGCAGACAGACAGCGGAGACCAACAAAGCTTTAAAGGCATTAGAGGGTCAGGTGACAGAGAATATTCAAAAAGTGGAATGTTTGGGAAAAGAACAGACCTTACAAGATTCCAGACTGCTGCAGTTGGAAGTAGATAATGCGGCCTACATGCTGAGGTTTCAAAACATACCAGAAGAGAAAAATGAAGATTTACAGAAAATGTTAAGTGAAGCCTTGGCTGAAATTTTACAGGTGACTCCTCAGAGGATGGAGAATGAGTTTGACCAAGTCAGAAGGGTTCCATCGAGTTATACAAGATGGAACGAACTACCTAGCAAAGTCCATTTGAGGTTTGCAAGAAAAAAGACTAAAGATGACATTTTGAAACAAGTAAGAGACAGACCTGTTGGAACTCAGTCCTAAAATGGCTGGCTGACTCCATCTTAGTAATAGTAAATGTTGTTTCTGCAATGTCATGCTGAGTCATGCTGCATCATGGCCCAGCTGTTACCTGTTACTGAGGTAAGGTGGAATGACCTCACCTGTAATTAGGCTTTGTGCTGACTCACAGAGCTGACGCAACCTCTGGTGAGCTTGCATGATTGGTATGTGTATTTAGGGAAGCTCAGTGAGCTTGCTCTGTCTGCCTGTAAGGATTGTGGGTACTGTGAGACTCACCATCCGGGTGGCAGCGAACACTGCTGGTGTTGATCCTATGCTACTGTGCTTGGATCGTGCTGTGTATACTTACTGGTGTATACTGTTATCTACTGGAGTGTGTACTGATTACTGTGTATGACCTTGGCCTGGCAACGACTCTGAATAGTGGATACTGTCCTGGTAAATATATTCTACCATTGCATACAGTTGTCTCTCTTGACTATTAATTCCTGTGTTTGCCTGTCCCTCTCCTTCAGTGTTTTCTGCTGCGTGCAAATTCTCTAACAAGACCCATGGTGATAGCTGGAAATATGGTGAAAATTTTAAGAGAGGTTCCTTGGCCAGTGAGACAAAAAAAAGAGAGAATATCAGGCATTAACAGATTTTCTGAGAGGAAGAGAGATACCCTACATGTGGCTAATGCCAGAAGGCCTTCTTTTTACGTATCAGGAGAACAGATATAGGATTAATTCCACTTTCAAAGCACAGAATTTTTTGGAAAGAAGAAAGAAGGCAAAGAAAAGGAGGAGGAGGAGGAGCAAGAAGAAAAAGGCTCTGGTGATGAAGAGCCAAACCAACCATGGAGATATCGTACAAGACAACAGTCCAAAACAAAATAAGAAAGATAGTGATAAACAAAATCCATAATGGCTTCAATTGTTTCAGTTAATGTAAATGGACAATTCTCCTGCCAAAAGGAGAAAGACATTTAGATATTTGGCAAAAATGGAAATGGATATAATTTGTTTACAAGAAACTCATATCTTAACCAAAGATCAAAATTTTTTGAAGAATAAAAAACTTGGCAATTTATTTACAGCAACAGATTTATATAAAAAGAAATGGGAAGTGGCAATTTATATTAAAGATAAATTTTACCCACAACTGCAATTTGCCTCTGAAGATGGAAGAATTTTATTAGTGGAAATCACAGTGACAACAAAAAAATTCTGCTTGCAAACATTTATGATCCAAATGATCACCTAGAGAAATTTTTTCAACATTTGCATCTTAAATTATCAAATCTGGAGTATGTGGAATATTATTTAATAGGCTATTTCAATGCTGAGTCTGATAGACAGTTGGATAAGAAAACACATAAACAGATTCAAACTAAAAGCCCTCAGCTTCCAACAAGTTTTTGAAAATTAGCAGAAGAAATGGATTTGGTGGACGTTTGGAGAACAAGATACCCCAGTTCTAGAGATTTTACTTACTACTCTCCTAGTTACCAAACCTGGTCAAGAATTGAGAAGTGCTGGCTCTCTACAAGCTTGATTAAAGACTTAGTGGACACAGAAATTCAAACGAGAGTCATATCAGATCATAGCCCCTGTGAGTGTTTCCATATGCTTTGTTTGTTTGGGGGATGGGGGGACAGTTTGCTATTGGTTTTATAGACCAGCCTATTACTTTGCATTGTGTGCACAAGTTAGATGGCTTTGATATACTTATCTGTATATACAAGGGATGGACATATATACATTATTTGTGTGATATTTTCTTTGGCTTGCAGGTCCTGCTGTTAGGTCCGCACAGCAAAGTTGGGTGCATTTAAAACAACATCCATTTATCAGCAAGAAGATACAAGGATGGAAGCAACAGGGCTCAGAATGAGAGAGCTCATGCATTCTGCAATTCTAACTGGACAAACAAAAAAAGCAAGGGGTCCACTGCGTGAGACTAAACCAACACACAGGCTGTTCCATTGTAACATTTCATCGTCATCATCATCATCACATTCTGCCCATTCCCCCATGGGGGCTCAGAGCAGAGCACATCATAAGTAATAAAATTACAGTAACATCACAATAAAAACCATTTACAGTATCTAGTAAAAGTACAACAGGACGGTCCAGCAAGATGGTATAACAAAATGGTATGGCAAGATGGTACAGCAGAACAGCACAGTGGAATAGTACAGTAGGGGAGGCCAACCGATCTAACAAATGGTTTGTTAGACAAATGGCCCACTGCCTCATCCAAAAGGCTGGCAGAACAACTCCATTTTACAGGTCCTACAAAAGGCTAACAAGTCAGGTAGGGCCCGGATCTCTGTAGGGAGCTGATTCCACCAGGCTGGGGTCAGGCCCGAGAAAGTCCTGGTCCTGGTAGAGGCAAGACGGGCATCTCTTGTCCCTGGGACGGTTAACAAATCTTGGGAGGCCGAACAAAGCGACCTCCGGGGCATATATGGAAAGAGACGGTTTTGCAGGTTTGTTGGTCCCTGGCCATGCAAGGCTTTAAAAGTCAAAACTAATAGCTTGAATCAGACCTGGTACTCTATAGGCAGCCGGGTCAGGCTATATGCTCACCTGTACAGGTGATGCAGTCAACAGGTGAGCTGCCGCATTCTGCACCCGCTGCAATTTCTGGATCAGTTTCAAGGGCAAGTCAGGGTAGACCATACAGTGTATGTACAATAAATACACCACAGTTTAGATGTTTAAGAGACATGCAATAGTGATTCATTGATGCACAAATAACACTGAAAATATGTGATAAGAAAAAAATCAGTGTAAAGTTACAGAAAATGGTGCAATTTTTTTTTAAAAAAACCAGTGGGATCAATTTCTATAAGGAAGAATTGAAACTGGATTTGGGTGTCAAAAATGTGAAACCTCCCCCCCCCCGCCCCCGCCAAAGATCTATTTCCTAAGTTTCCTACTCTCAGGAAAGCACTCTACAGATTGATTCTAGTGATATATCTCTCACTCCCTTTCTCTTGCTTTGAGCACCAATAAATCTCTATTCTGAGATGTGTCAAGCATCTCTTTTTAATAATACAGAAAGAAAATGAACAGATACTCACAGTGAAGTCTGAAAGCCCATAAGCCTCCTTCCCGCAACACCAGGCCTCTGAATTGTCCTCTTTGACAGGTACACGTGTCTCATAAATATTTGTTTACCAGAGCCATGCTTGGATTTCGGTCTTCTCACATATATTCAGAGGGTGCTTCCCAGAAGATTTCTTTTACTAGCACTTACTGGTTAGCATCTTATCAATTGCAAGCTTTTATAAAAGTTTTTTTCAAGATCAGATGTACAGCAATGGCAAAAGGGCAAAGGAAATGACTCAGTGGGAAATGTCAATGAAGAAGTGTTTGGAAGATGCATACATAGATCTCCCAGAGGGCCTTGAGGCAGAAAGAATGGGACAACTCTCTCAACTGGGAACACGGGCATGGCTTAGTGGTAGAGCACCAAGGTTCAATCTTGGCATCTCCATTTAAAATGACCAGGTGTAAGTGATGGGAAAGACCCCTGCTTGCGATCCTGGAGACCTGCTGCCCATCTGAGCAGACGATTCAGAATAAGGAAGGTTCGCGTATTCCTGACCTCAAATTATTCTCTCTTACTTTCCTATTGAGCTGATGTTTGTCTCACTGGGAGAAACATTCAGGTTGCCTTCTCTCACTGCCAGGTTCCATCTCACCTGGCCTCCTGCTTCACGGCATCTGGCAGTGGAGGTGAGGTGCCAATCCACTGCCCTGCCACCCACACCCTTCCTCTCCCCACCCTCACCCTCAGTGAGGGAAGGGACAAGTGTCACCACAGCAGCACAGCATGGCTCCTGTGTCTCAGAGTGTGCACACCACCTGTCCACCATTGTGCAGCCTCCTTAGTCTGAACTTCTGGAAGCTTCTGGAAGCACAGACCCAGGAGGTTGAGCAATGGTGGATAGGCGGTGCACTCACTCTGAGGTGCAGGAGCCATGGTGCACCACCGCACTCTCTCATTTCCCTTGCTGAGGAGGTGAGGGTGGGGGAAGAGTCCAAATTGGTGCCCCCAGGGCAGTGCCCTAGGCAGCCTTTAGGGCTCCCTAATGGATGGGCCGGCCCTGCTTTGCTATTGATATTTTCTTCTCCTATCCTCCCACTATCTCATTCTGCTCCCACCACACAGTGACCTCTATCCTATCACCAAAGTTTTAGGCCTTCCTACAGCTCAAGAGACTTTTCTGTTGGAGGAAGGCTCCTTCGGTGGGGAGAACATCCTGTGGATCCATTTTCACCGGCAGGAAGAAGGGGGAAGATGAGTTCATAAAAAAAAAACAACCTTTGGATAGTATCTCTGCATTTTTCATTGCACACATGCTACAGAAGCCATTTTTGATTAATTTACACCACTAAGACATTTTCTGCTATATGATCTCAGTCCTGCAAGCCAATGAATTTGGCATGGTTTAATTAAAATTTGATCTGCTGGAACAGGCACTCAATGAAGTCGGCCTCTTCAGCACTGTGATTTTCAACACCGAGGGCAGAAGTGGGTGTTAAAAGATGTAGCACTGCTTATTCCCTCCTCTTCACAATGAGCAGAACGCAACACATGGCCTCGTTGTTGAAAGCAGAGCTGAGTCTCTGCACAACATGTTCTGTAGTTTGGCTGCTTGAGGGAGAAGTTCACACTTAGGCTTGTTCCTTTAAAAAGAACTAGACATTCTTTATTGCATGAGAGCTCCATAATAGATAGGAAAGGCAGCATAAAGGCTTCTATCTAGCTTCTAGGTCCTGCCTAAACTATGATGAAGAGAATTTGAATCAGGAGGACCATGACCTTGGGGTGAGGGAAACGATATTTAACTCTCTCATGTAGAGAAGGGGCATGACTCAGTGATAGAGCACCAAAGTTCAATCTTGGCATCTCCATTTAAAATGAAGAAAACTGGCTGAAAGGAAAGGACCTCTGAGAGCAGCATTCTGGGTAATGAAGGGATAGCAGCAGGAATGGACAAAGGAAAGGTCAATCTATCTACCCCTATACTGACTTTCTATTTCCCTTCCCTGAGACACAATCTTGCTAGCATTAATCAACATCGCACAGTCCATTCCTTCCAACATTTATACTGTCCATTTCTTATCCATGCTTACCAATGGTGTGCAGGGTGGTGGTGGTAGTGATGGTGGGAAGTGCCATCAAGTCACAGCTAGCTTATAGGAACCCCATAGGGTTTTCAAGGCAAGAGATGTTCAGAGGTGATTTGCCACTGCCTGCCTCCACGTCACAGCCCTAGTATTCCTTGGTGGTCTCCCATCCAAATACTAGCCAGGACCAACCCTGCTTAGCTTCTGAGATCTGATGAGATCAGGCTGGCCTGGGTTATCTGGATGTGTGACGGATCAAGAAAATATGCACCTGCCATGGCATATCATACATCCCATTGCACTAGAATTAATACAGAACCTAGAAGCTAGCTAGAAGCTTTTATGATGCCTTTCCTATCTAGTATGGAGCGGGGAAAGACAATAGTCTTTCTAATATCTCTAGTAATATTTAGATACACCTCAGGACTTGGATAATTCTTCTAAGCAGGGGATGGGGTTTTTTTGTAGCAGGAATTCCTTTGCATATTAGGCCACACCCCACTGATGTAGCCAGTCCTCCAAGAGTTTACAGGGCTCTTAGTACAGGGCTTATTGTAAGCTCCAGGAGGATTGGCTACATCAAGTGGGTGTGGCCTAATATGCAAAGGAGTTCCTGTAACAAAAAAGCCCTGCTTCTGAGCCTCCCTGATGTTGTAGAAGTCTCATGGTCTGTTGTCTAGGAGTGGAGGAGTGCGAATAGGGGGAGCTGGGGATCTCCCAGAATTACGGCTTATCTCCAGACTTCAGAGATCAGTCCCCCCGGAGAAAGTGAATGCTTAGAGGGTGGATTCAATGGCATTGCACCCCACTGAGGTCCCAGTCCTCCCCCAGCTCCATTCCCAAATCTCCAGGAATTTCCCAACCTGGATCTCACAACTCAACCCCCCCATCCCTCGCTGGTGATCAGGGGCAACCCTGCAATCCTATTTTTTTTTTTTTAAAAAGGTATGTTGTGTAGTTCCATATGCCCCAGGCAGGGCTTTCTTTGTAGAAAAGGCCTAGCAGGAACTTATTTGCATATTAGGCCACACCCCCGACAGCACCATTGTCTCACACAGGGCTCTTTTGTAGAAAAAGTCTAGCAGGAATTTGTTTGCATATTAGGCCACCCCTCCTTGACACCAAGCCAGCCGGAACTGCATTCCTGCTCAAAAAAAAAAAACCCTGGCCTCAGGACCATGACAGTTCTGTTGAGGAGGGAGGGGGGTGTAAGCTGTGTTGATGACAAGTTGGTAAAACATGTTACACACTTCTTAAATCATACAGCTATGGTTTTTCACACTGTGGTAAGTGCAAATATTTACCAAGCACCTTGTCTTTATCAATTCTAACTGCTGTTAAGTACTCGGGCTTGCTAGAGGAGGCTGTGCCTTGCCTTCCAAAAGAAACTCAAGCATTGCTGTATGTAGAGGCAGGACAATTGTGGGGGTGAGGCGGGTGGGATCACTGGCATTTAACCAAAAATGAAGAGTCATCTGAACAGGGAGCAAATATAATGCACCAGTTCATGTATCTGATGCCCACTGGCCCACCTCCTCCCACAATATCCCTTGAAAACGTGAGGCTGCCAAAAGCCCTCACAAGCTGGTCAGGATAGATCCCGTGCTAATGTATGAACTATCTGCAGATCCACATGAGCATGGGCAAACATTGGGTTCTTTCCGCCCCCCCCCCCAAAAAAAAAAAATGCTTTGACTGTTCAGATGATGGTTGCCGCATGGGCAGCTATCACACAAAGGATCTGTCCATATGACTAGTGTATCCACACAATTCCAGTGAGGTCACGAGCCTTACCTCAGAGAGCAGGGTAGATCTCTCTGTATCTCACAAAACACACATATAGGGCCACCTACAAGAAACTGAACAATAATGCGGCAACCTACAAGAACAAAGGAACTCTGGGAAATGTAGTTCTCCAGAGTTCCCAAGTCCCATTTCAAGTGCCTCAAAGTTGAGCTGCATCAGCATCTCTAAAAGCAGGGCTTTTTTGTAGCAGGAACTCCTTTGCATATTAGGCTACACCCCCCCTGATGTAGCCAATCCTCCAAGAGCTTACAGTAGGCCCTGTAAGAAGAGCCCTGTAAGCACTTGAAGGATTGGCTACATCGGGGGTGGGGTGTGTAGCTTAATATGCAAAGGAATTCCTGCTACAAAAAAAAGCCCTGTCTAAAAGCGACTTCTTTAGCTAATTTTTGGCAGGATGGACTGGTTTGTACAGGCAAGTGCATTGTTTAATTCTTCTGTGCTTTGCTACTGAGTCGCAGCAAGAAAGGTGGGCTATGAACAAAGGAAGTAAATTAAAATAACGGTATATTTGAGGACTGAAGGTCAGGTGGGTGAAGGATTCCAATGAAAACCATTGTGTTTGTTTTGACTTCTTGTGGTACATAAGTTCTGTCAGTGTCTAGATCTGTGAGGGCCTATTCAATCTTGCACATTCTTAAACGATAAATGCATTTGAGGTTGGAACCTAAGCAAGGTCACCCATGGTTAGTGCTTGTATGGGAGACCACCAAGGGAAATGGGTTGCTAGCCAAGGAAGGCAATAGTAAACCACTTCTGCCCATGTCTTGCCAAAAAAAACGCACCATGGTCCCACAGTCACAATTAATCATTTGCAACTTCAAAATACACAGGGCTTTTTTTGTAGCAAAAGCCCTGCAGGGGCAACCCCTGACATCACCATTGTTTCACACAGGGGGTTTTTTTGTAGAAAAAGCCCAGCGGGAACTCATTTTCATATTAAGCCCTACCCCTGACAATTTTCCTGAGCATTCCTGCTCAAAAAAAGCCCTGATGAAACACACAATTATTGTCTTCTCTTTGTGTCATAGAATGTGTCTTGGTTTAGGTAAGGGAACCATTTAAGAATGCCTTTAGGATATTTCTGAAGTGGGAAAAATTTTACCTGTGGTAAAAATTACACTCTCACATTCACACTTATAGGACTACCATTATTCCCAGTTCCTGTCTTGCAAAGCATACAATTTCCATTCCCAAAGGAAATATATATACCGTATTTTTCGCTCCATAAGACGCACCTAGTTTTTAGAGCTGTTTGTGTGAATTTAGAGGAATTTGTGTGAATTTTTTGCAGTATTCGCTCCTTAAGACGCACACACTTTTCCCTCCACATTTTTTTGGGGAAAAAGTGAGTCTTATGGTGCAAAAAATACGATATATTAAAAAAAAAAACAACAACAAGATACTATGCAAAAGCCATGCAATGGAAGTCTTATGTAGATAATAGCATGGAATATTGTAGTTGAAAACACTTCCGGCTGTACCGTAACGTAGAATGCCCATGCACTTAAAACGACTCCTTGCAATGAAAATGAATGATGTACAATAATTTTCTACCTCAGTGAATGAACAGCTATCACAATCAAGTGTAAAACTACGTGTTCGCCATCTGTTCCATAACCACAGTTTGCAAGATTATAAAAGGTAAGAAAAATATTCCACAAAAAGAGAACATGTAATGTTAAATTGCGATGAGGAACAAAATAACTGTTGAATGCTAATACAACTCTTTTTCCTTCCCACGCCTCTCACAATGGACTTATCCTGTGTATAAATAGTGAATAATCAACACAGGGGATCCTCTGTATTATCAAACAAAAACCCTGATAAGCCTTACTTGAGATCTATACAGGGACATAATAATAATGTCTGGGTCTCCCTATCCCAAGAACTCTGCCTGTGTATTGTAAATGTTTTAACTGCCCCCAAACATAGAATACTCTGGGCTTTATTTTTTAGCAGGAATGCACAGGAACGCAGTTCCAACTGGCTTGGTGGCAGAGGTGTGTGGCCAAATATGCAAATGAGTTCCTGCTGGGTTTCTTCTACAAAAAAGCCCTGTGTGGAACAATATTGATGTCAGGGGTTGTGGCCTAATATGCAAATAAGATCCTGCTGGGCTTTTGCTACAAAAAAAACGCCCTGAGAATACTATTTACTAAGGCTAGATTAAATATTTTGCCATTGAAGGAGTTAGTTCCTAGGGATTCCCTTTCCTGAACGATTTTGCGACTGCAAATCAGGGAATCTGGACACTATTTAGCATTTCTTCATTGACTGCCAGAAGCAAGAATTCTCTCAAGATAAATGGATTACAGTACACATTCAGAGGTGGGGACACGTTTCAAAACAAGAAGTGGTTACAAAGCTTTTGACTGACATCGATCCAAGCGTGACTCTTGCTGTGGCAAAACTTTTATCTATGGTTTTTAATGACTTTTCCCTTTTAGTGGTAATTTTATTCTTTGTATGTATCTATTTGATTGGTTACTTTCTGTATAACCAAACGGTATAATTCTGCACTGCTGGACTACTGAATTTGTTTGCTTAGGACCTGTTGGTCTGTGCACAAAAATGTAGAATATATGGAAAATAAAAATAGCGGGGGAGGGCAACAGTGGGAAGGTTTCTGGTGTCCTAGATCCACTGATGGACCTCTTGATTGCACCTGGGTTTTTTTGGCCACTGTGAGTGACAAAGTGTTGGACTGGATAGACCACAGGCTTGTGTCAGAACTTGTAACTTTATGTGCTTTGCTCCAACATGGGTTCTTTTATGTTCTTAAAAAATGATAACGGCTGTTTTATTTTCAGTCCCTTTTCTAATAATCCCCAGCATTGCCTCTCTCACTGCTGCAGCACACTGGGTTGACTATCATGGGGCTATCCACTGTGACCCCAAGCTCTCTTTCCCTCCCAGCAAGTTCAGACCTCATTGGCTTATACACAAAGATGGGATTCTTTGCTGCCAAGATATGGCACCAAGACACGGTGTCCAGGTGCAGAGGTGGTGCAGTAAGGCAGTGACCACCCTCCTCCCTCTTGCAGGTTGGCAAGGGATGAAAAGATAGCAAGTGTCCCCCTCCACCTGGTGCATTGTGGCAGTGAGGGGGTGACCATCCTCACCACCAGGCCACCACACCTAAGTCAGTGGATGAGGGAAGGAGGAAAAGGGACAAGCCTGCCTTTGGAGGGAGGAAGGGAAGGTGCCAAGGGAAGGTATAAACTGGGGCCAGAGTCACTCCCAGTGCTGTCAATTGCCATCTTAGACATCCATGCCATGGGTAGGTGGGTGAATGAAAGGGCCCATTGCCACCCCTCCACCTGTTGCCTAATGATAGGATAGAAGCTGCATGATATGGGGTTTCACTGATCTTCTGGACTTGCCAGTAGGTAGATTTGACACATTTTGGTTGGGAAGATACTGTTGGGTCTGTTTTAGAATGCCTGGATTGATCAAGCAGCCGTCCTTGCCTTCACTTAGCAGAATGCTTCTTTTGAGCTTCAGCACAGCAGCCTGACCTAGTCTAATAGCTTCCATGCTATCTCACAAATTGCACAGAGAGCCTTTGCTTTAATTTAAGAAACCAATTCTAGTGGATTTATTTAAAGGAACGTAACATGTAAGTGTAGGGGGAGAAAGAGTGACTATACATTCTAGCTAACTCTGGATGGCTTTGGATTGATAGTAGACCATCTGCATAGTTCAGATCAGGAGGAGAGATACCATGCTGTTCCTCCTGATGCATGCAGAGAAGAAGAGGAGGAGGAGGAGAACAAACAGGAAGGAAGTTCCCTGAGATTATATTCTATTGGTTAGAGAGGGTTAGTTAAAGCAGAACCAGACAGGAAGGAGACTGATACTGTCCTAGCTATGTAGCTTGCTCTATGTTGTTTGTAGTCTTGGAGGACTGAACAAGAGACATCACCAATTTGTTCTTCTAACAGATACCACAGGGGAAACAACAGAAATAATTCATTATTCCAGTTCCACTAGAACTCTCACTGCTACTCCTTTCCATGCAGCTAACAAGTTGTGTGTGTCACTAAGCGGTTTTGCTGCTCAGGAGAACAGAAGATTATAGAACTTAACACACAATGAAATTTCAAGTTGGCCATTGCAGCATACCATTAGAGAATTTCTTCAATGACTCAAAGCTGGAAGCTCTCCAGTGCATGCATGCCTAATATCAACACCAAAGATGCAATGAACCGACAGTTAACACTATATTCTTAATGAAACATTGAGCTGTACTACAATCCAATGTTAATTGCTTGGAGGAAAAACCATTAAGTTAACTGCACTGTCTCTGAGGTAGAAGTGCAGCCTCAATAATCAAACTTCAAGGAACCTTCCTCTGAAATACTACATTTTCTACATGCAGGGCAAACTAGACTGGCATAGTTGGGGAGTCAATGATATAGAGAGGAGAGGTTTAGATTTGCTAGACACTGGGGGACATTTTGGGACAAATTGGACCTATGCAAAAGGGAGGGGCTCCACTTGAACCAGAATAGAACCAGGCTGCTTGGAGCATAACATTAAAAAGATGGCAGAGCAGATTTTAAACTGAACTTGGAGAAAAATCTGACAAGAGCTGAGGAGCATCTGGTTCAGGTAAATTTGTCCCAAAAGGGAGAGAATACTTCTGATGGCATAAATGGAGACTGAGTGGGTAAGGAAAGGATAAAGCAAAGCAGGATAGCCAGTCGAAGGGGTCCAATTAGGAAACACACAACTGTATGGATTTTTTTTGTATTTATATACTATTGACAATTTTTAATGAAATAAAAGTTATAATAAAAGAGTTCTAAAGGATTAGAAGGGGATTGCTGAGAAGCTAAGTGAATTCTTCTCATTTGTCTTCACTGCCTGCCCGCAATTACAGGAAGGGAAAGGTTATAATAAATAGATGTGGTTTTGGACTGGTTTAGGCCCTACCAAGGTCTGCAGGAATAGTATGGTTACTACCAGATAGGTGGGGATATTTAGTAGGCACTTTGAGTAAGCTAAGGATGAAGGGAGCTTTCCCAAGCCAGCTAATCATTGACTGTGTGAATATAGAGAAGAGACTACCTTGTTATCGAGCAGCATCAGCCAAACCTTTAAATACTTTATATGTGTAAAGGGGTAATGCTTAGAACCTTTTGGTACAGTTTTCTGGGGCAGCTAGGATAAATAAATCCAGAATCAACGCTAGCTAACTTTGGAGCCAGGCTGGTGTTGCCCAGAAAAGCAGGCAACAGGCAGGGCTTTCTAGTACTGGTAATATTTATGAAGAGAAATGCAGGTCAGTCATTACCAAAACCTAGTTTGACCATATTTGGTGTCCTCCATTTTCATTTCAGGGTCTGGGGACAATGATCAGCCTCTCTTTGGAACAGCTTAGGGATTTGTTCCACTTATGTCACTCCTTCCTCCAGCACAAGGTGCTGAGGGAAGACCAGCAAGGAAGACCCTGGAGGTCCCTTCCAATTCTATGATTCTATAATTCTGTTCTATGATTCTAAGATACCTTGCACTGGAGGAAGGTGCCTCAGCGCATATGTTGATTGGCAGACATTTTTCCCAGTCTTAAGCAAGGTGCACTGTGTTTCTTGTTCTCTGAAAGGCTTGAGCTAGTTGTACCTATGTTGCTGCATATTGCGAAACTTCAGTTTGCTATGAAGGCTGCACAAAGATTTATGTAATTCCAAATACATATTCAACTCTGCTTTTGAGCTATCACATGGCTTTTGGGAGTGTCACGACTCAGGGGGGTATTGACCAATTGCTGCCACCACTCTGGGTTAAGGGGTCCCCTTGAGAAGGCCCAGAGTTCCCTCTCAAGCCCTTCAGGTCTCTTGTAGCTTAGGCCAAATAATAGGCGTGAGGACCAGGCAGAATGAACAGCAAGAAAAAAGGTTTATTGCAGTGCAATATAAATTAACAAGGTGCATGAAACAGTAAAAGGGTGAAGGGAAAATAAAAGTCCTAATGCATCTGAACCTACAGTCCCTAAACTACTAACCAGCACTCACCCCTTCCCTTGAGTGAGGGAGCTTTCTCCACCCCTCTCTGAGCCAGTTTTCCTCCAAACCCCTTGCTACCCAATCAGAGGGACAGAGGGGATCCTGGGAGATGTAGGCATTTCCCAGTAACTCCTAAGCAGGCTTCCCTGGGACCTGCAGGTCTCACTAGGCCCAGGATCATGACAGAGTCTCCAGGTTTCTGCAGTTCTGTATAGGGGTGGGCATGAATGAGGAAAATGTGGTTCAGTTAGTGGTTGTTCATGGCGTGCCTGGTTTGTGAACCACAATCCATCACAAATTAACTGGTTTGTGATCCAGTAACAAAAATTATCAAACGAGTATAGATGTTTCTAATTTTTCAAACAAAAATTATCTTTACTGACTATAGGGGAAATTTGAATATGCCTAAGGAAGAACTTCATCTATAATGGGAGACAGTTTGACATTGCCCTTCTGATAATTTGATTTCAGTGTTGTTTTTGATGAACACAATTAATCTCCTTCAGAATTTAATGGTTTGGGTTTGTTCTGAGGTGAATGTGTTTTTGCTTCTTGATTAATTGGTGCCATTACTGCTTAACTGCCCTGATTAAACATCTATTTAAATACTACCTATTAAAGCCACAATAGATTTCCTTTTATATATAAGCTATTAACCCTTTGATGTGCCCACCTCAAAATGCCAAAGTTGAAATTAGCACATTAGTGGATTGACCTTCATTAGTACAGAAGCCTCTCTTTGAGGTTCTCCTATAAGTTCAGTGAGGAATGAAGGCTTTGTAATAAGAACATAAGAGAAGCCATGTTTGATCAGACCAACGGCCCATCCAGTCCAACACTCTGTGTCACACAGTGGCCAAAAAAACCAAGTGCCATCAGGAGGTTCACCAGTGGGGCTAGAAGCTCTCCCACTGTAATATGATGGATCTTACTGGTTGGTTCACCAAGAAATGTTCTACAACATGGGATTGACATTGTGCCATCAGATGTGGGCAATTTCTGATGACTGTGATATGGATGATGACCACCATTTTAAAAGAGTAACACCTCAGCGTCTAAAACTCAGTAGAAGATCACAAGCTTTGAATGAATAAGAGTCCAGTTTCCATCACTGAAATATCCTGGAAACAACAGACAATACTGAGCTAGGTGGACCAGTGGTCAGAAACAGTTTAATATATTCTATAGTTTGTATTATCTGACTGCATGGCTTTATTGATTTGAAAATGGATTAACTGGTGTCAGAATAACAACTGAGCACATATATTTCAGTAAGAAATGTTGAACTGTGCTTGGAAACTCAGGCTAAGAAGATGCATACTTAAACTTCAGCCTAGCAATAGTGAATTTATTGGTGTTTTCTAACCTATGGAACAGATACATGATTTATTCCATACAGTCTGAACAAAACTGGACTAGAAGCCATATAGTCTCCAGTGAGCCAGACAGCTGTATGATTTCATCAGCATGTTGAGGGAAGACGTGCCTCCCTCTCCTTTTGCTTCTACTAACACAAGTCATTTTAAAACAAATGAAGCAAATCAATGCCATAGAGTATCTCCCCCCACTGCTCCTCTATATGTCCTCCAAGTTGTTGCTTTGAAGTTCTGTAAACACTTTGATTGATTGGAGACTGTCTAGAAATGTCCCCACTCATAAACTGGCATAAACTTCCAGGAACAGCTTGTGGAAAGTTTGTACCACATGACCTGCCATGAACAGGAAGGAAATCCACCTAAAATAATTAAGGATGTCTTATATGTGTGTCGTATTGTCGCTGGACTTCCTTGAATAGGATCACAACAATATAGTTTGACTTATAGTAAATTCTAGTTAATTTACTCTTACTTATGAGTACTGAAAAGAAATTCTAGAGCAATTTTGAGAGACAGGCATTTGAGAATTAACTAGAATATTTCTTACACTGTGACACAGAAAAATATTACTTGTCATACTTCTATATCACTTGTTGAAGAAATTGGAGATCTATTCACATGATGAAGAGCCCCATGGCACAGAGTGGTAAAAGCTGCAGTACTTTAGTCTGAGCTCCCTGAGTTTGATCCCGGCGGAAGCTGAGTTCAGGTAGCCAGCTCCAGGTTGACTCAGCCTTCCATCCTTCCGAGGTCGGTAAAATGAGTACCCAGCTTGCTGGGGGGGGGGGGGGGAATGTAGATGACTGGGGAAGACAATGGCAAACCACCCTGTAAAAAGTCTGCCGTGAAAACGTTGTGAAAGCAATGTCACCCCAGAGTCGGAAATGACTGGTGCTTGCACAGGGACTATCTTTACCTTTTTATGCACATGACCAGTAGATCAAGTCTGATTGTAAAGGAGTTGGCCATGGAGGGATATGCAGTTCTTATCAGTGACACATACAGTCAGTTGTGACAACTTGAATGATTCAACCATTCTGGCCTCCCCTGTCCATAGCCCCCTCTCCAGTGTCTTTGCTGTCTGAAGACATCTGGGCACTGGAGTCTCTGAGGTACCTATTTTGCCTGTTGATATAATTTATTGTTTTATCATTTTATTGTTTGATGGGTTTATTCTGTGAGCTGACCTGAGCCCATTTTTGAGCTAAAAAATCTGACCAAGATAATGTTTGTACTGTTGGGAGCTTTCCATGGTGCTGATAACATTTAAAGTAATCATGTTGATAGATACATGCATCCAGGGGTGGAATTCTAGCAGGAACTCCTTTGCATACTAAACCACACAACCCTGATGTAGCCAATCCTCCAAGAGCTTAAACTTAACCTCTTGGAGGATTGGTTACATCAGGTGGTGTGGCCTAGTATTCAAAGGAGCTCCTACTAGAATTTCACCCCTGCATGCATCATCTTAATGCCACAAGTAAAGATTGAATGAAAACTGTCCAAGATCTGGCAGAACATCCATTGTAGTTTTTTCCACAGTTGTGCCCTGGTCCCAAATACTGCTTTTGAAATTACTATGTTACATCCCTTTGATTTGGGATTGCCAATAGGGGTGTGCAAAAAAAATAAATACGGATTTACACGGATTCGGAAATACACGGGGCCAAAAAATTCGGAATACCGTGTATTTCTGAATACTGGTACTCAGAATAGCCGCATATACGGTAGATGTGCGGCTATTACTGAATATACGGCCCCATTATACCCTATGGCCATTAATATCAATAGCAAAATAGGGTATATTGGAAGCCATCTGAAGGGGAGGGGGTTTGAGGGAGAGCTCCCAAATTTGCAGGGAACCTTCAGGGGACTCTCCCCTACAACCCCCCCCCCCACCAAGTCCCAAAAAGATTGGGCCAGGGGGTCCCATTCCAGGGGCACCCAAAGAGGGTGCCCCTATCCCACCATTGTACCCTATGGGCCATTGAAATCAAAGGCAACAAAGGGCATAATTAGAGGCTACTAGGGGGCAGGGGATTTGAGGGAGAGCCCCCAAAACTGCAGGGAACCCGCAAGGGACTCTCCCCTACAAAACCCCCAAGTCCCAAAAAGATTGGGCCAGGTGGTCCCATTCCAGAGGCACCCAAAGCAAACCTAACTTCACACCACAGAATCTCTATAGGACCCAAATGCACTACAACCATCTATCTACTCTATGAACCCTGCTGTCCTGGAACCAATATAAACCCAGTTGCTAATGCTACTGCCACACAAAACACAATCTGCTCAAGGTCTGCTCTGTAGACCTGGCTGCAGCAAACCCAGATGCTAGCTCTCTAGCCCTGCCCCAAACAACACAGGAAGAGCTGACCAAGAACAACAAGCCTGCTGGTTCTGGGTCTCTCACCCAGGTGCCAGCTTCCCTGCCACTGAACACACAATCTACAGATGCCAGCTCTCCAACCCTGCCCCAAACAACACAACTCTCAAACAAAAGAAGTGGTGGACAGATCCAAACAACAACAGATCCAAACAGACCACTGAGAAACAACTGTTAAAGAAGTGACCCTTTTTAACAATGAAAATTAGGCCAAACAGCCCCCCCTCCACAAGAACCAGAAGCAGAAGAGAAAAGGAACAACAGCAGCACAACACAGCAGCAACAAATCAAACACAGAATCCTTTTAAAACAGTAAAAAAAACCCTTGACTTTTAACAATGCAGGAACTTTACCAACCCCTCCCCCCAAAAAAACCTTCACCCTAACCCCAAGAAATCCAAGCCACCCAAATCAGGAAAAGTAAAAGAACACTGTACTTTTAAAAGTCCTCTCACTAAAGTAAGATATGGGCAAATTGGCAAACCCCACCCCAGGCCCTCACCCCCAGCAGAACCCCCTAACCCCAAATAATCTACCCAGTACTCACCCATCCAAATCTGGATAAGTACAGGGACTCTGAGTCTTAAAAAGTCCTTTTACTAACTAAAATAAAAACAAAAACCCCAAGACTGCCTTACCTTAGATGTCTTCTCTTCTCCTAGCAGGTCAGGCAAGGCTGAGAGAGAGCAGCAGCAGCTGAGGCCAAGGACCAGTGCAGCACAATCTCTCTCACACACCAACACACCAACACAAGAGCAATGGAATGGAGTCCAGCCAGGCAGACTCCTTTAAAAAGTTATCTGGCCCTACACAGAGCAGTTTCAAAAAATACCACTGCTCTGTGATTGGCCAGTGAACACTGTTTACTTGGATACCCAAATAAACAAAAGAACAACAATGTTGCTGACGGCTGGGGAATTAGCCCGGCCATCAGCTACACAACAGCTCTGCAAAGCATGCATTTGTAATGCATTTTGCAAATGAATGCTTTGGATTGGCTGCTGGGGCTCCTCTCCCTCTCCCTCTCCCTCCCTGATCCCAGGGAAGCTATGGGAGAGGCGGGAAAAGGCTTCCAAAGGCAGGAAAGGAGGCAAGCAGCTTCCCTGAGGCTGCAGAAGCCCCCTTTCCCACCTTTTCCATGGAGTTCCGTATATGGGGAGCCGTATACGGCTCCCGTATAATGGCTTCAAAATGGATTTGGAAGTATACGGCGCTGTATACTTCCGAATCAGGGGTGATTCGGGGGTTTCTTTGATTCGGACGAACCGAATGCACACCCCTAATTGCCAGTTCTCTTATGTATGCCAAAAAGAACTGTGTATTTCCTATCTTCAAGGGTTTTTTTCTCCAGTAATCACAATGCTTTTATTGTGCTCTTGTGACTTTTAGAGGTTGCTTGAAATTTTCCACCATTGGAAAAATCTATATCAAAAAAGTATCTGCAAAACCGTGATCTATCTAAAAGACGATTTCATCATGGTTTTGAAGGACCAAAGGGAAAACCTAAGAATAATTCATGTTAAGCATTTGATCTATCACTTCATGAAATCAATTATGGTTCTTGTTTAATTCACTAGCTGTGGTTGCCTCCGTGCACAGAGCAACAACATCAGACTCCAAGCAACTTGTGTTAATAGCAAATGAGCACTGCATACTAAAGAACGCTAATTATCAATTACTATGGCACAAGTTGTATGCTTCACTACATTTCATCAGCGCATTCACCCAGTAGTTCATTATGTTTAGAGATGACTTGTTCAGCAGAAACAAAGTAAGGTGTAACTTAAGGTGATCCAGTCAGAGTTAGGTCACCACTAATGGTTTTCTAAAAATTTGCATTGTCTGTTGTGAAAACATGAGGTTAAATCCAAAGTACCATGAGTGGGGTACAGCTTGTGTAATGGGACTTCACCTTCCCCTACTGCAGGAACCTCCTGAAATTCTGCTTTGGGGGTGGGAGAGGATGTCAATGGGACAACAGGAACATCATGAGAGTGATGTGCAAATCTTCACTGGAAGTGGGGAAATTGATACCCTCTTCTACCAAAACAAACAAACAAAAAAATTCTTCTAGCATAGAGAAGAATGTAGATTTATACCCCACCCTTCTCTCTGAATCAGAGTCTCAGAGAGGCTTACAATCTCCTTTATCTTCTTCCCCCACAACAGACACACTGTGAGGTGGGTGGGGCTGAGAGAGCTCTCCCAGCAGCTGCCCTTTCAAGGACAACTCTGTGAGAGCTATGGCTGACCTAAGGCCATTCCAGCAGCTGCAAGTAGAAGAGTGGGGAATCAAACTGGTTCTCCCAAATAAGAGTCCATGCACTTTACCACTACACCAAACTGGCACCAAAGAGGCCACTATATCATCAGAAGAGTGCCTTTGAAGCCATTAATGGTGATTTGAATCCATTTATTTAGTATTGTATTTACACCATACCATTCTTCCCAACGGGAACCCAAAGTGGCTTACATCATTCTCCCATCCTCCATTTTATCCACACAACCACCCTGTGAGGTAGGTTAGGTTGAGAGAGTGTGATTGGCCCAAGGTCAGGCAGTGAGCTTCCTGGGAACAAGTAGAGATTTCAAGATGGGTCTCTCAGATGTTCCGCAGGGCCTGTAAGACCGAACTTTTCAAACTCTTCTTTAATGGTTAGGGGGAGGTGGCTATTACCTTCAGCATTGACAATCTCACTGAATTAATATAATGGGAAACAGAAACTTGCCATCTGGGATTTTTTATATATATGGAAATGTTTTTATACATCTAATTTTAATATGTTTGTAAACTGCTAATGTTTTTAAAATGTTGTAAGCCACCCTGAGCCTGTTGGGGGAGGGTCGGATATAAATCTGATAAATAAATAAGTAATAAATATTAGTCCAGCACTTTTAATCAATAGGAAAGGTCCCCTGTGCAAGCACCAGTCGTTTCCAACTCTGGGGTGACGTTGCTTTCACAACATTTTCATAGCAGACTTTTTATGGGGTGGTTGTGACACAGTGTTAAAGCTGCAGTACTGCAGTCGTAAGCTCTGCTCACGATCTGAGTTCAATCCCCGGCGGATGCTGTGTTTTCAGGTAGCCGGCTTGAGGTTGACTCAGCCTTCCAACATTATCTGAAAATGCTGAATCTGCATGCTTCCATTTCTGAATACATACAGTAGAATAAATGAAGGCGAACATGTTAATAAGTGAGAAGACTGACAAGAAAAGCATGTAAAATATGAAATTTCCTGGGAGTGATATTTTTTTTTAAATGGCTGACTGATATAAACTATAAAGCAGATTACAGGGAATTAGGAACAGTCAAAGAAAGAGAAAGGTGCAAAAATGTAAAAGACAGAAAGAAACTGCTGCAGCAGATAGAAACCAGAATGTATCCAAGTCAGGAGAGCAGCAGTTAATGTCAGAAAATAAACTGTGGGAGCATAAATAAGAAGACATGAATGATTTGAATGCATGCAAACACAGAAATCCCATGAGGAAAACCCACTGATGACAGCAATGAAAACATACCCCAAAGTGAACAGCTAGCAATTTGCAAAGTTAATAGAAATCAACTGAGTGAGAGAAGGAATTGTACAAATACAATATGTGTGATAAGACAGAAGCTCTTTGAAAAAGAGGTTTTATGTACTTTCTTAAAAGATTAGAAATATGCAGACAAGATGGAGTTCATTCCCAGTGACATCCAGAGACATTAGGGGCGAGAGGGAAAATAATAGGACAAAATTTGAGTTCAGTGGCACCTTTAAGACCAACAAAGTTTTATTCAACCTATTAGCTTTCATGTGCAAGTGCACTTCTTCAGATACAGTAATACAGAATTTCCTCAGCCATTACATATAGAAAGAGAGAGGGGCCAACTGGAGTCAAGACAGAGACAGAAACAAAATTGGAAATTACCGGTCCATACATATAGATAGAGAGTGAACAATAAATTATCACACAGCATAATAAAGATGTTTAACAAATTCAATAATTAAGGATGTCTTATATCTGTCTCTGTTTTATTTAGAAGGATCTCTTTTAACCCTAGAGCCACCTAAACACACTGACCATTCTGTCGTTCTATCACATATAACTAAGTCATCCTGTTTGTTTGTGGGGGGGTTTCCAACTAAAAAGTCTAAGGAGAGAGACTTTGCTGGCAGCAAGAATAAACAGGAAACAATAAGGAAGGCAAGGAGACAGCATAACACACATCATCTCAGAACACAACAGAGTGGCACCATTTCAGGTGGTATATATAAGGGGTCTCAGAAAGAAGCAAAACATTTCAGCCTGTATCCTAAAACTAACCTGATTGCCAGCCTAGGCCAATCTTGTTAGATCTCAGAAGCTAAGCTGGGTAAGGTCAGCTTTAGTTAGTACTTGGAGTTTAAGGTTATTATGCAGAGGTCCATCAGTGGCTATTAGCCACAGCATATTGTTGGAAGTCTCTGTCTGGAGCAGTGATGCTCTGTATTCTTGGTGCTTGGGAGGGGCAACAGTGTGAGGTCTTCTATTGTCCTGACCTCACTGATGGACCTCCTGATGATACCTAGGGTTTTTGACCACTGTGTGACACAGAGTGTTGGACTGGATGGGCCATTGGCCTGACCTAACATGGCTTCTCTTATGTTCTTATGCAGTGGCAAACCACTTCTGCACAACTATTCCCTTGAAAATCTCATGGTCCTTGGGCTGACATGAATAGGTTGAAACTTGATGGCACATCATTTTGCCCTGAGGAGGATAGCCCAGGCTAGCCTGATCTCATTTGATCTTGGAAGCTAAGCAAGGTAAACCCTGGGAGATCACCAAGGAAGTCCAGGGTGTTACACAGAGGCAGCCAATGGCAGATCACTTCTGTTCATCTGTTACCTTGAAAACCATACAGGGTTGCCATAAGTCAGCTGAGAGCTGACAGCACTCTATACCACCATCCTAAATCCTGCTCAGTCAAGTCTGAAGACTTCCTCCATCCTAAAGTGCCACTTAAAGTTCTTCCATCGCTGGTGGAAGAATCACTTTCATAAGAGGAAGGCTTTTTCGGCTGGGAAAAGACTTTACATTTGTATGAGTGGTGTGGTAAGATACATGCCAGCAGGGCTTTTTTTGTAGAAAAAGCCCAGTAGCAACTCATTTGCATATTAGGCTACCCCCATGATGTCACCATTGTTTCACACAGGGCATTTTTTGTAGAAAAAGCCCAGCAGGAACTCATTTGTATGTTAGGCCACACCCCCTGATGCAAAGCCAGCCGGAACCGCATTCCTGTGCATTCCTGCTCAAAAAAAGCCCTGCATGCCAGTGACTGTTTGTAAATCATAAGGACAACAGTTTGGATTCAGATTAAATTGTCTGCTTTATGAGGGGAGTGGAATAGCTTTTTTTGTAGCAGGAACTCCTTTGCATATTAGGCCACACAGTCCTGATGTAGCCAATCCTCCAAGAGTTTACAGGGCTCTTCTTACAGGGCCTAGTGTAAGCTCCAGGAGGACTGGCTACATCAGGGGTGTGTGGCCTAATATGCAAAGGAGTCCCTGATACAAAAAAATCCCTGGAGAGTGGTAATTCCCACCAATTACCCCTTCCTGTTGCATCTGGCCCCATCACACCTTGACAAATAGAAGGGGAAGATATGGAAGTAGTGACAGACTTCACATTTCTGGGATCCAAGATCACTGCAGATGGTGACAGTAGCCATGAAATTAAAAGACGTTTGTTCCTTGGGAGGACAGCTATGGCGAACCTGGGCAGTATAATAAAAAGTAGAGACATAACTCTGCCAACAAAAGTCCATATAGTCAAAGCAATGGTATTCTCAGTAGTAATGCATGGCTGTGACAGCTGGACCATAAGGAAGGCTGAGCGCAGAAAAACAGATGCTTTTGAGATTTGGTGCTGGAGAAGACTCTTGAGAGTCCCTTGGACTGCAAGAAGATCAAATCAGTCAGTCCTAAGGGAAATCAACCCAGACTGTTCACTAGAAGGTCAGATGTTGAAGCTGAAGCTCAAATACTTTGGCCACCAAATGAGAAGGGAGCACTCCCTGGAGAAGATCCTGATGCTGGGAAAGACAGAAGGCAAAAGAAGAAGGGCACGGCAAAAGATGAGATGGCTGGACAGTGTTACTGATGTAACAAACACAAATTTGAGCAGACTTTGGAGGATGGTGGAGGACAGGAGGGCCTGGCATGACTTTGTCCATGGGGTCGCAAAGAGTCGGACTCGACTGTGCGACTGAATAACAACAAAGTTGCAGGTTCCCATTTGCTTCCTGTGCTTTTCCTGAGGGTTTGCTGTCCCTGAGGAGCAGCATTTTGGGGAGATCAGGTGAGAGGATGGCTGGAACATGTCCACTGTCAAGTGTGGAAAACAGTCTGGATTCAACCCAATGCATTTTCAAACATTTATTTAAAAAGCAAGTTGTGACATTTATAATAATAGGAAACAGTTGTACTATCAACTGGAGTTAATTGGGGGGATTCAGGTAAAGAATAACATATAAACATAAAAAGTAGGTGACTTCTAAAAGCAAAGGGAAGAAAGGATGTAAATAGGGAAGACGTACAGAGCAGAAGCCCTGTAAAAACCTGATTAATTATGGGAAAAGCAGAGCAACAGAGAAACAACTGTGTTTACTGAGCAGAAATGAGAGAGGAAAATGGAAACATGCATTGTGGCAGTGTTAACTGAGAGTGTAGCATAAGAATATGATATATCTTTATATGTGAAGTGTTTTCTAATGGCAAATACATAATTTATTTTGATATAGGCAGTTTCAGGCCTCATTTTGAACGTATATGAACATATGAAGCTGCCTTATACTGAATCAGACCCTGGGTCCATCAAAGTCAGTCTTGTCTGCTCAGACTGACAGCAGTTCTCCAGGATCTCAAGCTGAGGTTTTTCACGCCTATTTGCCTGGACCCTTTTTAGTTGGAGAAGCCAGGGATTGAACCTGGGACCTTCTGCTTACCAAGCAGATGCTCTACCACTGAGCCACCATCCCTCCCCAATTTTGGGCAGGAGCTCACAGGAGCGGAGCTCTGGAACCTCTAAATTTTATTGTGGTCTTTCTTATCCTCCCTCCCCAAATACTTGTTTCTGGACTCCATTGTTCAAGCCTCCTGTGAGAATTTTGCTGAAGATTTGACCAACTGTCTAATATTTTTTCCCACAAAAAAAAAAAAGAAAGAAAAAGGAAAATAACCAAAACATATAAAGCAGGCAGATGGAAATCTTCATCATGCCCCTGTGGTCACATAGGAGAAAGTAATTTAAAAAGTATGTGATGGGACAGTGACAGGATAGCGTTCCCTCTAAGATGAGTTAGTGTGAGCTAGCTCACAGATTTTTAGCCTCTGACTCACACATTCTTGTCTTAGCTCAGGAAAAAATGGCCCCAGAGCAAACTAATTTATGCAGTAGCTCACAACTTTAATGCCAGTAGCTCATGAAGCAGAATTTTTGCTCACAAGACTCCACAGCTTCAAGGGAGTATTGGATGGCAGTAAGGTTTTATGATGACAGTTATAATTCAAGAAGCATTTTAAGGTAGATGCTGAGCTGATAGAATTTAGAACACCTTCTGGTGATGTGGCATATGCAAATGAGTTGTGCTAATGAGCTCCAGCATCTTTTTGTCTACAAAATGTTCCCTGGGCAGTTTGATTCATACATATCAATACTATTTAGCCAAACCTTTTGGTGTGAAAAGGTTTGTGATGACATAACAGGCTACCACAGTGGAATGGCCACTGTTCTTTTACTGAGCATCCAAGATTTGTACAAGATCACTTAACTAGCACTGAGCATTCTCTTTCTGTACATTTTAACACAACACACTGCACTTTCTTTTGTATCTGTGGGAGTCAACTGAAAAACAGCAACCCCTTAATCTGTGGAAACTGTGTTTTCAAACACAGAGAACAGCCTTCCATAGTGTAGCCACTGCCAGTATAATGAAAGTCGAAAATCAGTGTTGAATGTCAAAATAATGACATGTTTAAGTTATAGTTGGATGGAAAAACCATATGTTAGAAGCAAAATACATAAATCACATATCAAAAAAGTGTGAACCTCCACTTGGTTGTTTTAAGATTAAATGTTTGGTAATTCCACACAAGCAGGGCATTTTTTTTTTGTAGTACGAACTCCTTTGCATATTACGCCATACACCCCTAATGCAGCCAATCCTCCAAGAGCTTACAGCAGGCTCCGAAATAAGAGCCCTGTAAGCTATTGGAGGGTTGGCTACATCAGGGGTGTGTGGCCTAATATGCAAAGGAGTTCCTGCTACAAAAAAGCCCTGCATACAAGTCCAATCGCTGTTATGATGCTGGAAGGCTTCTCCAATCCCTTCTTCCACCAATCCTGATCCTTTCCTGGTTGCAACTACAGAGTAGTGTTCTTCACCCCTTAAACCAGGAAGAATGAGGTCGTGTTGTCACACAATGGTCAAAGTCCTTAGTGTTCAGAATAGGGTTGCCAAGTCCAATCAAAGAAAAATCTGGGGACTTTGGGGGCGGAGCCAGGAGACTTTGGGGGTGGAGCCAGGAACAAGGATGTGACAAGCATAATTGAACGCCAAGGGAGTTCTGGCCATCACATTTAAAGGGACAGCACGCCTTTTTAAATGCCTTTCTTCCATAGGAAATAATTAAGGATAGGGGTGCCATCTTTTGGGGCTCATAGAATTGGACCCTCTGGTCCAATATTTTTGAAACTTGGGGGGTATTTTGGAGAGAGGCACTAGCTGCTATACTAAAAATCTGGTGCCTCTACCTCAAAAAATAGAGCCCCCAATATCCATGGATCAATTCCCTATTATTCTCTATGGGAATCGTTCTCCATAGGGAATAATAGAGTGCCTAGTAGACATTTCCCTCCCCCCCACGCTTTCTAAAGGGGGGGAGGGCCTCCATACCAGGGAATCACCCCTCCCTGCCCCCTCCCTTTCTCTCTCTCACACACACAAATACTTACCGTACTTGGTCTTCTTCCAGCAGAATTTGCTCGCTGTGAAAACGAAAGCAAGGCTGCACTGGAAAAGAAAGGGAGGGGCCGTTCCTGTTTCCTGTGCAGCCTTAAAGGGACACATTTTAAAAACAGATCCCAAGCTGTAAAACAACATGATGCCTACAGGCATGTTCTCTCTCCCCCCGCCCCCAGATTTTTTAAGAGCGGGGGAGGAGGCTGAAAATTCGAGGGTCCCCCGCCAGGGCGGGAGAGTTGGGAAGCCTAGTTCAGAAGCCTACTACAAACTAATGACCCACATTTTTGACACTAGAAAAGACCCACATGTGAGAGATGGGTTTCTGCCATACAGAGCCTGAACCACTGTTCCCTCTAAGATGAGTGTTAGTGTGAACTAGCTCACAATTTTTTAGGCCCCGGCTCACACATTTTGGTCTTAGCTCAGGAAGGAAGGTCCCATAACTATACTAATTTATGTAGTAGCTAACAGTTTTAATGCCAGTAACTCATGAAGTAGAATTTTTGCTCACAGGACAGAACTTAGAGGAAGCATGGGCCTGAACTGCACATTTTGAACTGGGTTCATTTCCTCTACATCCTCAGAAATGTTCTTTCAAGCCCTGACTTGGGTGGCCTGAGATCTCGTTAGATCTCAGAAGCTAAGCAAGATCAGCCCTAATTTGTATTTGGATGGGAGTCCACCAAGGAATTCCAAGGTCGCTATGCAGAGGAAGCAGCAAAACTGATAAGAGGAAACCGCAAATAAATGCAAATGTGAAAACCAGAAAGGTTTGCAGCTGTAAATTACTGGCAACGTATTCAAACTATTAAAGTGTACAATTCAAAGAATATCTTAAAAATACATTTAACACAAAGCTGATAACATCAGTTTACACAAGTGAATTCCTATGACATCAAATTTTGACTCGGCAAAAACACGGCAAAACCGGGAAAACTGGGAGGAGCCAGCAATCTTGACTCAGAATGTTGAACGTATTGATTTATGAATATATGAAATACTGCAAGACCCTGGTGTGAACATCTTACGAAGCCATTCAGTGTGAAACGGCCGGCTCCAGCGTGCAGCCCCATGATAAACTCATGGAATTGGGGTTTAGCTCTTGCACCACTGACAATCTCTGAAAAATGGCACTGTGATTGCCTCATAAAGTGTGGAAACGATTGGGGTGGAATCTGCTATATTTCGAACTGATGATTCGAGTTTTCCCGGTTTTGCCGGGTTTTTGCCAAGTCAATTTGATGTCATAGGAATTTACTTGTGTATATTGATGTCATCAGCTTTGTGCTAAATGTATTTTTAAGATATTCTTTGAATTGTACACTTTAATAGTTTGAATACGTTGCCAGTAATTTACAACCACGAACCTTTCTGGTTTTTGCTATGCAGAGGAAGGCAATGGCAAAGCACCTCTGAACGTCTCATGCCCTGAAACCTGTATGGGGTCACCATAAACCAGCTGCAACTTGACAACACTTTACACACACGCACATACACACTTTTAAAAGCTGAGGCCAATACACTGAGGTAGGTGTGATACAATCAGAAATCTGGTAAGAAAGATTCTTGCTTCCTTAAATGCTCTGAAAAACATCCAATCCGTAAGCACTTTCACACACACTAAATAATGCACTTTCAATCCACATTCAATGCACTTTGCAACTGGATTTTACTGGGACTGATTTCACACTTGGCTTGTTTTGGGTGGAGAGCCCTTTTGCTCCTGGGGCTTCTCTCCATTTTTGCTCTGACTAGCGGTTTCTGCTTGCTGCGGAAAAGCGGCGCGCCAACTTGCAGTTCCACGGCAGCTTATGCAAAAAATGAAGAGAAGCCCCAGGGGCAAAAGGGCTCTCTACCTGGAACAAGCCCTAGTGCGAAATCGGTCTATGTGAAATGGCAAGATCCATTTTCAAAGAGTCTCTGAAGAGGACTGACACTGCGTTGTTTAGCGTGTGTGAAAGAACCCTTTTCTTTTAGAAAAAAGAATGTGTACGTGCTTACTGAGTCCAGCTGGGTCACTATTTAGACAAATGAGAACATATGAAGCTGCTTTATACTGAATCGGATCCTTGGCCATCGAAGACAATGTTGTCTACTCAGCCTGGCATCATGTCTCCAGGGTCTCAGGCTGGAGTTCTTTCAACTCACCTACTTCCAGATCCTTTGAACTGGTGATGCTGGGAATTGAACCTGGGACTGACTGCATGTTGAACAGATGCTTTTCCTCTGAGCTGCAGCTTCCCCTGCTGTAATACGTCATTCAGAAATATGTCATTTCAGCTCATCTAAGGGTAAGTCAGTGGAAGAATATGCGGAGAGGAAATTGAAATTATTTTATGGAACTACACATAGGGCCCTGTGGACACAGGTGTCCTTTAAACTATGGGTCTGATTAAAAATCTCTTTCGCCCTATTATTGCAATAGTTAAATCTTTCCTATAGTGCTTGCCTTTGAATCAAGGACACAGTCCAACCAAATTTAAACATTATGCAGTTCACTGTGTAAGTCCTATTCGTTTTAGCAGGAAGGATTTAAGCACACACTTACTTCTTCCTCTGAAATCAATGGGACTTTGGCAAGTGTAACATTCCCAGGATTACCTTATTTTTTTTCTTTTTTCTTTAAATGTGAGGGATTTTGAAGCATTGCCATAAAATGCCCATAGTAAATGTTTATCGACTCACGTAGGCGAATTTTTGGCATTACCAGTAACACATATACTTGGTACTTAGTTTATTCTGACTATTAGTTAGGTATTTTGCCTCCCCCCCTCCCCTTCCGAATATTTACTTTTCTTGCTAGGAACATCTATACTTGTCCACTCAAACTGTCCTTTTGGTGAAATGGCCTGAATATAATAATAGGAAAGATATTCAGTGTTAAAAAAGAAATGTTCGTATGAGTGGCTCTATTTGTCAAAGTAAGTCTTGCGTGAACTTAATTTGAACTGTGTGTCTGTATGGCTCTTAGTATTTTATGACAAAGGAAGTAATTGCTCTCAGGATATTGGGTTTGCCATTGAAGCAGTACCACAGGACTATTGACAAAAATCTCGGCTAATGGCAGAGTTGAGATTAGGTGCCGAGGGTTATTGTCTCACTAGAGTCCCCAAGCTGTGTGAAATGTCAGTTAATTGAAAATGGTAATTATCCTACATAACAACATAAACTGTTTCATTCGAGGAAATGTTCTGCTCTTAAATAAATAGCCATTGATCCAGAGCCATTTTATGATTCGTCTCCATCCTCTTTTCGAATTATCCAGCTTTCAGTCCTTGGGACAAAAAAACCTCCACACTATTTTACCATTGTTATTGATCAGAGTTTAACAACTGACCTTACCTTTGGGTTGAGGTAGACTGTAATAGATGTATCCATCTGGATGTCTGTTTTATTTATTTATTTTATCCAATTTATATCCTGCCCTCCCTGCAAGTGGATTACAAGTCACACAAGTTCTAAAATAAAAACAATAAAATGTCATAGATATTACACAGGTTAAAATTAAGAGTTAAAACAGATTGAGCGATGTAACTTTCAGAGACACCTGAGGTTTCCTATAATTTGTACTTGAAAGAAGTCCCATGAGAACTATTCTATCTATCTATCTATCTATCTATCTATCTATCTATCTATCTATCTATCTATCTATCTATCTATCTATCTATCTATCTATCTATCTATCTATCTCAGTATAGTATGTGTTTGTGTGTGTGTGTGTGTGTATCAGTATAATATATTTATATGAAAAAACCACCCTAATTAGCAAAAATTTGAGTTGGTTTATTTTTTATCTTCATTTGCCATTAACTTTTTTGTAGTATTTATGCACCAATTAATTTTACACTGGAATGTTTGCTGCTGCCATGCTTTCAAGTAATTTCATTGAGTATGTATCATGGAACTGGCCCAGTCCAGTTGTAATGCTGTGGGAATGACTCAGTGGCCATAGGTTTCAGAGAGGTCCATAGATTTCATGGGATGAGCTCAGAGTAAATTTTTAACATACTTCTCTTACAAATCCTTCATGAAAAATGTTGAAGAGCTTTCAATAGAACTACATCCATCAATGACATTTCTAAAGGCAAGACAAAGGTTCTTTTCCACTAAGGGATTTGGAGGCAATAAGCATACAAGTGGTGAAGGAAACAGGCAGTTTATTGAAATCTCTCCAGTAATTTACAGAAAAGAAATCAACAAGTTATAAAACAAAGAATGCATTCTTATGCCTCTTTTGCTGGTTGGAGCCCCCCAAAAAACAGTGGGAAGACTCCAACAACTGGCCAATGAGCACAGTGCTGCTCCATGGTCCTGCCTTAGTCAAAGTTCACTATTAGTATTATATACTATTTAGTAATACATCAGTGTTCCCTCTAAGCTCTCATGTCTTGTGGGCAAAAATTCTAATTTGTGAGCTACTAGCATTAAAGTTGTGAGCGAATAATTTGGCTACTGCATAAATTTGTTTGGTCTGGGGCCATCCTTCCTGAGCTAAGACAAGAATATGTGAGCCAAAGGCTAAAAAACTGTGAGCTAGCTCACACCTTAGAGGGAACACTGGAATACATTATTTTCACCTGAATGTGTGTTTTCCCATAACTTACCTTGGAGGGGAGTAATGCAGCCCAAGGCCAACAGATAAGCAATGTGATACAGCAAGTGTCCAATACAGATTCTCCTTACATTGCAATCTCAGGTGCATCAACTTAACATGAAAGCAACCTGGTCTGAAAGTGCAATAACATGAGATAAATGGAGAGACTGAAAAAAACATGTTTTTAAGGGCAAAACGGCTTCATTTCCTGTGACCTCTTTGGGTCTGGCCCACAGGGGATCTTGGGTACATGTGAAGAAACTGTGATTCACCACTTACTCTTCAGATTGCAATAGTCTTCCACATGCACCACTTAAACTGGAAACAATCAGTTAGTGTTTCCCTAGAAAACTCAAGTCACCATACTTTCTACCATGTTTTCATATAGATCAGCGATGGACCACTGGCCAATTTCTCATGGGCCGCCTAGTGGCTGCTGAATGGTGAGATTTTTGCAAACACTGTAGGATCATAATTAGTTTCCTTATGGTACTTGAGGTTCATAAATTGAAATTACCTGTTCAGGATTTCCTAACACAGGTGAGCTATGCCTGGATGATTAATATAATCTGAGAAAATGCTCCTGTTTTATGAATTTATTACATATTGGTAGCAGCTTGGCAGCTTTGCAGAGGCTGCCAAGCTATTCGGCCTAGAAGTTAGTCTGAAGAAGACAGAAGTTCTCCACCAGCCTGCACCCCAGGAAGATTATCACCCTCCCTGCATCACTGTGGGTGAATCAGTTCTGAAGACAGTCCAGCAGTTCAGTTACCTGGGGTGCATCATCTCCTCAGATGCCAAGATCGACAAGGAGATTGACAACAGGCTGGCAAAGGCAAACCGTGCATTTGGCCAACTGCACAAAAGAGTGTGGAGCAACAAGCATCTGAAAAAAGGCACAAAGATCAATGTTTACAAAGCGGTTGTGATGACAACCCTCATCTACGGCTCCGAATCGTGGGTTTTATACCGTCATCACCTGCGACTCCTCGAGCGCTTTCATCAGCGCTGCCTTCGCACCATCCTCAACATCCACTGGAGTGACTTTGTGACCAACACTGAAGTCCTCAAGCGGGCGGAGGTTACCAGTATCGAGGCACTGCTGCTGAAGACGCAGCTGCGCTGGGCAGGGCATATTTCTAGGATGGAAAACCACCGCCTTCCCAAGATTGCCCTGTATGGCGAACTCTCCACCGGCCATCGAAATAGAGGGGCACCAAAGAAGAGATACAAGGACTCCTTGAAGAAATCCCTTGGCAGCTGTCGCATCAACCATCACCAGTGGTCTGACCTAGCCTTAGATCGCAAAGCATGGAGACACACCATCCACCAGGCTGTCTCTTCCTTTGAGAACGCACGCATAGCTGGTCTTGAGGACAAAAGGAGATTGAGGAAGAATCGCACTGCTACAGCACCAACCCTAAATCAGACTTTTCCCTGCAGCCACTGTGGCCGGACCTGCCTGTCCCGCATTGGTCTTGTCAGCCACCAGCGAGCCTGCAGCAGACGTGGACTATTGCACCCTTCTTAAATCTTCGTTCGCGAAGCCAAGCCGAGAGAGACATATTGGTGAACTATGGGGTTTCTAAGGGTTTTTTTTTTAAAAGTAGCTATTCAATATTATAGCGAGTCCTAGTAGAATTATAATATAGTCCTAGTATAATTAGAAATAATTTAATGATATTTGTCTAGAAGCTGCAAAGTGTTTAGTATGCATTGCCTGCTTTGTTTTATCCAGTGCTCTATATATGTTCCAATAGTTTCCCGCCCTCCCAAAATGGGAGGTGACATAAATTTGCTAAAGGAGGCTAATTTGTAAAAAAATGCACCTATCTTCTTGCAAGCTGGTTGTCCTTAACTAATTTATCAATGTAGTGGTTTTATTGAGTTAGTATACAATTGAGGTATTGTTACTGTAAGCCACCGTGGGGAATCTTCTTGGGGGAAACCATCTCTAAATAAATTAATTAATACACTTATCACCCACTCATGCCTGTAGAGGTCAGTAGCCATGTTGGTAATACCTACAAACAACTTTATAACTTTTGAGAGTTGCAGTGAATTAACATGTCTTAGTAATGATTATATGTGTAAAGTGCTGTCAAGTTGCAACTGGTTTATAGTGACCCCACCAAGGGGTTTTCATGGCCTGGCCCCAACCTGGTGGAATCAGCTCCCTACAGAGATCTGGACTCTTCCTGGTCTATTAGCCTTCCATAGAGCCTGTAAAACGAAGCTGTTCCGCCAGGCTTTTAGTTGAGGCTGCGGGCGTCTATTCTTGATTTGGTTGGCCTCCCCTGTCGGCACTGTCATCTGTGCCATAAAATGGAATAATATCTGCCATCTCTATGGGATAACATCTCGTCATGATGTGAGATGGCCAGGCTGGACAATATTGTTCTGATGAGGAAAATTTTCTGAGTGCAGTTGAGTGGTTCATTTATAAAACGTTTTTTATTGTATTGTATTGTTTTATTATATGTTGTACTCTGCCCTGAGCCCTATGGGGAATGAGTGGAATAGAAATATACTAAATGAATAAATAAGTGAGAGGTGGTTTGGCATTGCCTTCCTCTGCAGAGCTATTCTTGGTGGTCTCCCATCCAAATACCAATCCTGTTTAACTTCTGAGATCAGGCTACATCACACAGCCTTTCCCACCCCCTCCTCCAGTAATAATTATCTCTTGATATTTTTATTTTTGACTTTTGCTAACTTTGTTCTTTGACACTGTCTTTTGTTCTCACCACTGGCAAAGTGGAAGGGGTGAGGAAGCAGAGGTGACTGATTTGTCTCAGGTATGCCATTCATGTGCTAGGGAATCCACGGGTTGATAAATAGGATCCAAATAAATTGAGACGGGGCATGCCCAACTAGCAATCTACAAATCTTTTCTTCTATAACAGTCTCACTAAAATCGGAGGGACTACTGCAAAATAAGTGGCCTGGGGTTTGCTGTCACAGTATATTTTCTTTTATAGTGCTCTGGAGTGTGCAATGCTCTTTATAATTTCATCTTGCAGGAGAATATTTTCATGGGATACAGCCTATAGAAGGGATGCCTTGCATGCTCCAAGGGAGAATAAAATGTGTCAGACATCTAACAGGGCATGAATCTCAAAGCAAGCTTTTGTGTATGGTTAAAGACACAGTAATAATGTCAGGAGTCTTCTTCTCCACTTTGTTATACCATCTCTAACTTTTTTTTGGGGGGAGGGGTGAATATAATGCACCAAGATACACTTACTATTGTTGTTGCCCTTATTATGGTGCATTCATACTACAGTTAATATTGTGTTTTATATCCAGATTTTTACTGTGTAAGAATAGCAAAGCACCCCCGTGGTGCAGAATGGTGAAGCTGTAGTACTGCAGTTCGAGCTCTTTGCTCACAGCCTGAGTTCGATCCTGGCAGAAGCTGGTTCAAATAGCTGGCTCAAGGTTGACTCAGCCTTCCATCCTTCCGAGGTTGGTAAAATGAGTACCCAGCTTGCTGGGGGTAAGTGTAGATGACTGGGGAAGGCAATATCAAGCCACCGCGTTAAAAGTCTGCCATGAAAATATTGTGATGCGATGTCACCCCAGAGTTGGAAACCACTGATGCTTGCACAGGGGACTACCTATAAGAACAGCAAAAATCCAGATGTAAAATACACTATTTAGTGTAATGTGAATGCACCCATTGTGAACAGTCTTGTTTCATGGAGGGGAAAGAGACTTGGGAAGTGAGGTGGACCAAATGAAATTCTCAGGTTACTTTCAGACAATGAAAGCATACCTAGGGATTGCCAGCCTCAACTCTATGCTAGGAAATATCTGGATATTTTGGGGTGGCAGGCTCCAGGAAGGAGAGAGGCCTTGGTGGGGTTTAAAACTATAAAGTCCACCCTCCAATATTTTTGAGCCTGCAAGCACCTTTGGAATTCTGACTCAGCATGGTGGGCCCAGCCACAACATGGCTACCACAAAATGGCTGCTGCAGCTTACCTTCAGTCACACAGTGCAGAACCTTGTGCTGTGGTACCAGCTGCTAGCAAATCAACATTTTTAAAGATCTGCATAGCCAATCAGATCTCCAGTGGCCAATCAGAAGCCTTGCTGGGCAGAATCCCCGTCTGGCCCTTTCTAAAAACATTTGGCAGGTGTCAGGAAAGGGATCAGCAAGAGTTGCCAAGTCCAATTCAAGAAGTACCTCGGGACTTTGGGGGTGGAGTCAGGAGCAAGGTTATGACAAGCATGACTGACTTCCAAAGGAAGTTTTGGCCATCACATTTAAAGGGACTGCACACCTTTTAAATGCTGTCCCTCCATTGGAAATAATTAAAGATAGGGGCACCTTCTTTAGGGGCTCATATTATTGGACTCTGTAGTCCAATCCTTTTGAAACTTGGGGGTGTTTGAGGAGAGGCACTGGATGCTATGCTGCAAATATGGTGCCTCTACCTCAAAAAACCCAGCTCACTCAGAGCCTCAGATGCCCATGGATCAATTCTCCATTATACCCTATCGGAATCAGTCTCCATAGGGAATAATGGAGTGCCCAGCTGACATTTCCCTCTCTCCCCTGCCTTCTGATGACCCTGAAGGGGAGGAAGGCCTCCAAATTGGAGGATGCCCTGCTCTCACCTGGGGATTTATTAAAAAAACCGTACAGCATATCTGTGATATGAAAAGGTTACCGGACTTTTTAATACTTCTAAAATATATTTACATGCTTTTTAAATATAAAACTGCTTCAGACTTAAATCAATGTATTTGACACAAAAGTCCACATTGACAACCATAAGATACAATTAAATCCTTATAAACAGAGCCCATAGTGATTTACTAATACACCATACAAGTAACTAGTTACAATAGTATAATAGACGCATTTCATGTTCCCACTTCATCAGTATTATGTTAATTGTTTTCTCACACAGCTTACCTCGGAGTGACGTCCCTCTTCACCCCGCAGCTTCTGCTCGGATTTCCCACCATCTGCTCCGCAGAAGCAGGAAGAGCCGCGGCTTTTGCGTCGCTAACGTAAACTGGGTTTTAGCGATTTACATTTGCGACGCAGAAGCCCCGGCACTTCCTGCTTCTGCGGAGCAGATGGTGGGAAATCCAAGCAGACGCTGCGCGGTGAAGAGGGACGTCACTCCGAGGTAAGCTGTGTGGGAAAATGGTTAATAGCTTCCACTTGTGCTGTATATTACAAGGGAGTAAGTCAGTTCCTTTTACTAGAAGCATGAGCAAAGCCTTCATGGCTGGCCAAAACACTCTCCATACATACTGGATACAAGCACTGAGGCTTGCAAGTGGAGAGCATTATGCCATATGTAGAAGTGAAGGTTTGGAACCAGATATATAAGTGGCTTGCTCCATATAGAAAAGTATATTGCAACAATGGGTGAGTTTTAAGAGCACATGTTCCCTGTAATAGCTAAGTTGCTTGGAGATAAAGCTAAGTTGCTTGGAGATAAAGCTTTTGGGTCCTTGAAATGCACTGTATTAGTTAATAAACAACCAGTATTAGAGTTCTGTTATTTATATTTTCAAGGTGGTTCCTTCACGAAGCCTCAGTGCTTGTATCCAGTATGTATGGAGAGTGTTTTGGCCAGCCATTGAGTGGAAGGTCATGCTTCTAGTAAAAGGAACTGACTTACTCCCTTGTAATATACAGCACAAGTGGAAGATATAATACTGATGAATTTGGAACACGAAACTCGTCTATTATATTATTGTGACTAGTTACTTGAATGCTGTATTAGTAAATCACTATGGGCTCTGTTTATAAGGATTGAATTGTATCTTATGGTTGTCAATGTGGGCTTTTGTGTCAAATACATTGATTAAGTCTGAAGCAGTTTTATATTTAAAAAGCATGTAAATATATTTAAAAAGTATTCAAAAGCCTGGTAGCCTATTCATATCACAGATACGTTGTGTGTGTTTTTGTATATATCTTCAATGTGATCCCCTTGCTGATTATGGTAATGCCCATCTGGGGATTGACAACTCTAGTATCAGCTGAAGCCATGACTCCCACAGTCACCATGCTGGGGGCTCTGGTACCACTGTTTCTTTAGGTAAAGTGCAATGTAACCTAGAAGACAACCTTTGCTGACAATCATGCAACTGTAACATATTGGAACCTATATTTAGTCTTGACCTGCATTTTTTATCTCTGCTTTTTCAATGTTTGGATTTGTGATTCGACTAATACATGGATAAGAAATCAGACATCTTGCTTTTCATCCAAGAGCGACTGTTTTCGTCGTAAGCTATTTTAATTGCTCCAGTCAGCTCTCTGAATCCATATCTTACTTTCTAGGACATTATGTTTGAGTCATTTCATTGGCTAGAAAAAAAGAGAGAGAGGAAGCTATGCTTAAATTATTAAAATGTTGAGAGTTTTCTCTGGTGTCACTCAGGTTCTAATTAATCTTCAAGATGCTGGTGTTGACTGAGAGATTTTGAAAATTCAAACCATTTATGCAAATTCTCGCTGCCTTGAGACTCGAGTGAGATTGTCAGAAACTTTGAATATGTAAGCACATCTCTTAAATATATTGCTTTCATTAAGATGCCTTAAAGATCAAAGGCAAATTCAGTCTGGAGTTTATCTCTTTAGAAGCTGTATTAGCCCCTGAACAGTAGCTTCCTCATCTCTCTCTTTCTCTTTTTTTTCCCCATAAAAAAACATCATGTAGGAATGCCGTTGACAAAATTTAGTGGAGTGATTAAAGCAAAATATTGAAATTTCTATGTAAATGTAACAAATATGAGAGTAACTACATCTCAGAAAATTGAATAACTGAAGCCAATCAAGAAAATACTGTACTCTATTGCCAGTAACAACAACAAAAAAAATTCAAAAAACAGAGCAGCATGTGTAATGTTGGCTTGTAGTCACACAATAAGTGCCAGTGTTGGTTACTGCGACAATTTTGTCTGCCAATTTTTTTTTAAAAAAATACTGCTTTTGAAGAGCTAACTAATTTAAAGAGGAATTGCCAATTATAGAAATACTGAACTACTCGGTGTGTAATTTTGCCAATCAGCCAAATTGACCATAGTTGCCCTTGTAAGATGCTTCAGCAGCTGGATATTTTAATAAATCTCTCTTCCTTTTCACCACTTTCTCATCTTATGTAAAACACACTGTTAACTTATTATTGTTTAACTACCAAAATGGGGAACTGCATCAAAGACTGTTCTCCAGGGCTGTGAAAAGAAGGAGGCCTCCGTTATACATTTAATCAGGGGTGAAAGTCTAGCAGGAGCTCCTTTGCATATTAGGTCACAAAAACTCTGATGTAGCCAATCCTCCAAGAGCTTACAAGGCTCTTTTTTGTAAGCTCTTGGAGGATTGTCTACATCAGGGGGTGTGGCCTAATATGCAAAGGAGTTCCTGCTAGAATTCCACCCCTCTATTTAATGCTGAACCCAGAAACAGTCTTTGCATTCCATTTTAGTGGCTGGTTGCAAATGGATTTTATTGTCATTTTAGCCAGTCCTGTTTTAGTAACTGACTGCTAATGGATTTTATTTACCTTTGCATACAAAGCCAGTTGCATCCAGTTAGCAAAGCATGGTTGAGCTGTTTTTGAAGGAAAGGGCTTTATTCTGTTTTCACCTCTTCCTTGTGCGTCTGAATTGCTGTTGTGTGCTGTTTAAAATGTTCTTAGTCCTGCCTACAATGCCACTTTCCCCCACTCTTTTTTGCAGCACAATCTTCCTCAGACTTTTTTTGAACGTTCTAAGTTAAGCGCTATAGCACTAAGCCAACATAGTATCTCAGTGTTACAGTTACTAATGCAATGCCTTGACACCACTATATTTGCATTGCACTATAGCACTCAACTTAGAACGTTCAAAAAAAAAAGTTCAAGGAAGATCACACATGGAGGGAGTCCACACTGTTTGAAACTATCATAGCACTTCAGAGATGGCTCATTAATGGAAGGAAATGTACTGTATGAAACCCCCATCCCTATATCATTTGACTCAAAACCAGGCCAACAACAGATAGTATCTGGTTTAGAATGTATGAGCCCTGTAGGTCTTTATGATCAGCAACCCAACAATTTCTGGTGATACCCAGCGCCAGAGACATCTATCTGGCCCTGGGCCCTGCCTGGTGGAATGAGCTCCCTGTGGAGATCTGGGCCCTGCAGGATCTGCTTCAATTCCACAGGGCCTGTAAAACAGAGCTCTTTCGGCTGAGGCAGTGGACGTCACTTGTTACCAGCCTCCCCCCTTCATTCCATCCCAGTGCTATGAGACCCTCTGGACCTGGACAATAGGCCATGTCTGTGAGGCAGAATTTGCATTTTATTACCTATTGTTACTCTGTAATTTTAGATTTTATATATTTTAAATTGGTTTTTTTTTTACTGTTGATTGTTTTTATTATGTAATCTGCCCTGAGCCTGTTCTACAGGAAGGCCGGGCTAAAAATCAAATAAAAATAGATAAATAGAATGGTAAAATGAAAGGATGTTCATTCTGACATCACGTACTCTACTGTACCATGTAATGTACATGGAAGTTAGGGATGCACCAGGATAGTAATCACTTACCAATGACCTTGGATATAAACACACATGTCAGAGAAATCAAATGCTGACACAGATTGTGAATTAAGCTACAGTAGAATTGTATGGATGGGGAAAATAGATTAGCAATGTTGAGTGTATCGCAGCTCGGACCAAGCACTTCAACTCCGCAGTGATGTGATTGTTGCTAGCTCCGTCAAGTTGGCAACACAATCTTACTTACGCTTGCTTGGAGGATGGATAGGACTACTATCCAAAAGATCTTTCTTCTCCTACTGCCCACAAAATTCAAATCGAAACCCTGGCTTGATTCAGAATGTCTGCCAGTAAAAATATAACTTAATCTCCCGATTTCAACAGCATAGACTGAATAGCTTTAGTTTAATCTCTCTTGCTTTGAAAATACAAAAAAAAAACCTATTAAAAAACTTCTAAAAGAAAAAAGAAGCCGCACTAAGGGTCATTTGGTCCCGACTAATCCAAACCTCCAATTCAAATAACCCTAAACTTTTCTGGCATTTAATAAGGAGTGAATTCCATCTAGAGACCCCAAGAGTGAATTGCACTATATAAGCAAATAGTTGAGAATCACATTATTTTATATGTATCTTCTTAACTATGTAAGAGCCCCATGGTGCAGAGTGGTAAAGCTGCAGTACTGCAGTCTGAGCTCTCTGTTCACAACCTGAGTTCAATCCACGTGGAAACTGGGTTCAGATAGCCAGCTCAAGGTTGATTCAGCCTTGGTAAAATGAGGACCCAGCTTGCTGGGGGTAAAGTGTAGATGACTGGGGAAGGCAGTGGCAAACCACCCCATAAAAAAAAGTCTGCTGTGAAAATGTTGTGGTGCAACATCTCCCCAGAGTTTGAAACAACTGGTGCTTGCACAGGGGACTGCTTTTAGGTTTACCTTTATGTTCTTAACTATTGGCCTCTTACAGGTATTTATTATGGAAGCATTTAAAAAAAAACATAAGGGCCCAACTCAAGTCTCAAAACATCATAAAAGTGACGTATGCCCAAGAAGAAATACTTTTGCCCTAATACATTTTGGCCCAATTGGGCTTTCTTCGGCTTACAATTAAAACTGCAATATATTACAATTTATAAGTCATGACATTTAATAACTAAGTATGACCTATAGTACATACATCATGGAAAGCAGATACACTCCCCAGGTTTTCCTTTGCTGTACTGGTTAAGCCCTGCTATACTAAATATGCTTACCGAGAACCTTGGTACTGAAGATTGTGTTGGGAACCAAATGAATATTTTTCTTTTACAGCAGCAGTCCTTGTGGATAAATTACCTTGATCTCCAGCAAATTGTGCAAATTAATATCATTACTGCATTGGTTTTGGGATGGATGGGAGAGACGTGACAAATAGGCAATTTAAAATCAACCAAACAAGGTCAGTCATGGAAGCCATCTACTTTCCGCTGACCCTTTGAAATCAAATCTGTATTTCCTAACAGCGTCACTTTATTATGCCACACAGATACTATGTTAAAAGTTCCACTTCTGCAAATTAAATTGTATTCTACGTGTCATATTAGAGAGATCATCTGGTTAATGCTGGTATATACGGCGATGGAATATTAAATCCATTTCACGGAATAACTACCTTGGAAGCACTTTTTTATTCTGCCTGGTTATAGAGCTGAGAGCATTATAAAAACACCTACACACTTTACATTTCTTTCCCCCTGCCGTCCAGTCACAGCCGATTTATAGAGGCCCCAGGGGGTTTTCAAAACAAGAGGAAAAACAAAGATGGTTTGCCACTACCTGTCTCTGAATAGCAACCCTGGACTTCCTTGGTGGTCTCCCACCCAAGTATTAATCTGAGCTCACCCAACTTAGGGAGTTTTCCCACAGAGCTTACCGCGAAGCGACGTCCCTCTTCACCGCGCAGCATCTGTGCAGATTTCCCACCAACTGCTCCACATAACCAGGAAGAGCCGTGGCTTTTGCGTCGCTAACGTAAACTGGGTTTTAGCGGTTTACATCTGCGACGCAAAAGGTCCGGCACTTTCTGGTTCTGCGGAGCAGTTGGTGGGAAATCCGCGCAGACGCTGCGCGGTGAAGAGGGACGTCGCTCCGTGGTAAGCTCTGTGGGAAAATGCCCTTAGTTTCTGAGATCTGATAAGATCAGGCTAGCTATCCAGGTCAGGGTCACATACAGTGTCCCCTCTAAGTGGAGTTAGCATGAGCTAGCTCACAGATTTTTAGCCTCCACCTCACACATTTTTGTCTTAGCTCAGGAAGGATGACCCCAGAGCACACTAATCTATGCAGCAGCTCACAACTTTAATGCCAGCAGCTCACAACTTTAATGCCAGCAGCTCACAAAGTAGAATTTTTGCTCACTGGACTCTGCAGTTTTGAGGGGACAATTGGTCACATATATTTTATTTATTAGATTTTTTTCCCACCTTTCCTCCAAGACGGTCAAAGTCGTGGTTCTTCTCTTACACCTGCACACTTTATTTTCCACAACCACCACTGAGTCAGCTTAAGTGGAGAGACGACCCAGTGAGTTTCATGGTGAGTGGAGATTTGACTGGAGGACAGTTCTTCCTGTTTACACTGCATTGGCTCTCTTACAAACATCTTACAAATAAATTCAAAAACAGATATATAGTTGCTGTCTTTGCCCTTCCTTTTGCAGTCATGCAAGGCAGGTACAATAAAATCTCCTACTCTGAAAGGCTGTGCTCATGCCCTTTAAGCGAGGTTGAATCTGTAGAGCATATGCTTTTCAGTTGCCCATACTATAGGGAAGCTCATTTTAGAATTATTACTCCATTAGTCAATAGGATACCTGGTTATATTAATACAAATAAAGCAAGACTTCATCAGTTCTTATCAGATAAGGATCCAGAGATTACACATTCAGTTGCTGAGTTTTGTGCATTAATTCTTAGACTGCAGGAATTGCATTTTAAAAGTTCTTAAATTTAGATCTCTATTTTTGTATACTATGTCTGTTTTTACTTTTCCATATTATATTTATACTGTATCCTGGTCTTGAGACTGTAATAAACTATGATGACTGTTACAGTCTTGAATATCTTGGATTTTTACAACTCAAATGTGTTCTTTCTTATAGGAGGGAAAATACGGGCAAATATTTTACCAGACTTTGATTAAAATATGATAGAGCATTGTTGTTATTGTCCATTGTTGTTATTTTTCTCTGCCAGTCACATGAGGCCTGCAAATGAATTTTGAGCTATAGTATTTATTCAAATACAAGGTTAGGTTTTTTCCTCGATATGCCATCAAGTTACCATTGTTTCCAATACTAAAAAAAAGCCCTTTTTATATAACATTTTTAGGGAAGGTCAGCTTACATTCAGGGTCATCTTCCTGTTGAGCAAATAAAGTATCTCCAACAACAAAAAATAAGTTCATCTCCAGAAAAGAAAGGACAGGGTCCAGTTTGGTACCAAATCCATAAGAAACAAAGACAGATTCAGAGCAGAACCTAGTCCCAGACCATTAATCCGGCCTTATTTGTAATTAGCTATCGTGCACTTCTGCACAAAGGATCCTGCACTATAAACATTCGTGCCGACAAAGACCTAGCTTGATATTAGCATTTTCTACTAAAACCTTTTCCATTCCAGCTACCCAGTACTGATCAGGAGGAATTACTTTTGACAATCCCAGCTCAATGAGGAAACTAAGACTACTGTGACCATGCTTCCTCCATGTTCTGAGCCTTCCTCTCCCCTCCTTATTTGGAACCAACCCTGTGAACTAGGAACTCCCTATTTCTCACTTTCTGCAAATCAGGTTAGCTCACATAAATTCCACCATCTTCTCCAAGCCCTGGAAAAAGGAATCTTTTGTTTGTTTGTTTTTAACTCAAGCACCAAGACCTATAACTGAAGCCAGAATCTATCCCTATGTATTAATTTTTGCGGCTACAGAAGCTTCACATTCCTAGAACTTAGTATGTGCCTTCTTGATCTCCTCCCCATCTTTTCTTGAATGGTGGATTGGTCACTGCCTCAGACCCTAGCAGAACAAGTTTCTGAACTGCTCCAGACTATCTGTATTTGTGCAGTAGCTTCTGCTCCCTTTCCCATAATACTAGAACTTGGCAGGGCTCCCGATAATGTTAATTGGCATGGGTTAAAGACAGACAAAAAGAAAATACTTCTTTAATGAATGAGTTGTTAAACTCTGAGGTTCCCTGCCAAAGTATATAATGATGGCCATAAGCATGGGCGGAAGTGGACAAATTCATTGGCATAGTTCATCAGTGGTGACAAGGCATAGTGACTAAAGGGAATCTCCATATTCAGAGGCAGTAAACATCTGAAACCAAATACTAGGAGGAAACATCAGGGGAGAGCCTTGTCCCCTATCTTCTGTTTGATTTATTTGATTTTATTTAGTCGATTTATAGTCTGCCCTTCCCCACAATGGGCTCAGGGCGGATCACAAGCATGATAAAACAATAAAATGGTAAAGTCCAACAATACAATCATAAAACTATAAAACACATCAGTGAACAATCAAATGATGCAACATGAATGGCACAGCACGTATTATTGGTTACAGTACAGCTATCCTAGGTGTCAGAGTTGTCAGAGCTGCAGGCCCAATATCTAGCAGTCCGAGTAAGGAGGTCTGCTAGATGATGTCTGCATGACTCAGCCCAAAGCCTGGTGGAACAGCTCCGTTTTTGCAGGCCCTACAGAATGGCAACAAATCCTTCTGGAACAACTGGCTGGTCTCTGTATGAAACAGTATGCTAAACTATATAGGCTATTGGTCAGATCCAGCAAGGTTTAAACCCCCATTGTCACATTGTTCTTATCCCTTTGGAATTACCTTTGGGATTATTGGTTTCCCAGAAGCTGTGACTCTAGCCTGAGAATTTGGAACCTCTGCTCAAAACCTGCCATGATAGGTAACTGTTTCTGATTGGTCTATGGCCTCTTTCTTGAATGATACATGCTGCCGAGGTAGTTGGATCAATAAGCTTTTCCTAGGGTCTCGGTTGACCACCCAAAACAGCGATTCTGGGGATCATGGGACCTGAATGGACAAACACCATGAGGATCAGGGCTGTAGTATATATATATATATATATATATATATATATATATATATATATATATATATATATATATATATATATATATATATATATGAATTAGTTGCTCTGTAAAGCTATGTCTGATTTCATCAGAATCTCAGGGTGTCTTCCAAATGTGCATTAAGAGCTTCATTATTTTGTCAAGCAGTCCCTCGGTTGCATCTTCTGCCAGTTGTTGCTCAGATAGGTCCATACCTTTAAATGGGGTATAAAACTCAAGCCAGAAGTCATCTGGAGTGAGATGCAGAGGAAGAAAGTATTTTTCATCGTTCATGACTCAGTCTTCCTAGTGGTCCAGACTGAGAAGTGGACCCATTCACATGTACACAGACCTAAGCATAAGTGTCTCTCGGACCACACATTGTAACCAGCTCTGAGGGTCATGCTAAATTGCCCTGGAAACAGTTGCAACTAGCGAGCTGTTAGCTGGCCAGCCATTCGTCCCATAAACCAAACTTTTCTTGGTGGAGAGAATACCAATTGACTATTTCTAGACATGAGACATGTTGCTTTCAGATTTTGACAGACTGGATATTTTTAAAAAGGCAATGTCTTTTAAGTATATGACTGAATGTGACCTTTTAAAATGCTGGCAAATGATTAATGATCTTAATAAATATGTAGAACAGGAAAGCTGGAAAGGTTATGTGTTAAAATCACTGTTTGCCTATAAATGCAAATACTTCTCCATAGTGCTGGGTAAGCAAGTATGATTGATACATTCATAATTGCAAATATTTTCACTAACCCTATCCAAAACCCACAAAATGCCAACACACACAGTCTGCCGATAAACAGATTATGAGACAGAGAGGACAGTGTGTAGTCTTTAGACAAACAGCAATCCAGACTGACGTTTAAATCCATCATCCATCTGTTGGCTGAATAAAGAAGTGCTGGAACAGAGGCAAAGAGCAGCAGATGGAAATGTTCGGACTGGAAAGCTCATCCTGATTGGGTTAGCCTGGGCTGCGATCACACACACTAAATAATGCACTTTCAATCCACTTTCAGTGCACTTTCCAACTGGATTTTGCCAGCTCACGCAGTAAAATCCAGTTGGAAAGTGCATTGAAACTGGATTGAAAGTGCATTATACAGTGTGTGTGATCACAGCCCTGGGTACCTTTCGCATTTGAAAAGCGCCCCCCCCCCCCCATGCAGGATTGCTGACCACTCAACACCTTAGGACAGAGGTGTCAAAACATAAGAAGAGCCCTGCTGGATCCAACCAATAGCCTATGTAGTTTAGCATTCTGTTTCATACAGAGACCAGCCAGTTGCCGAATCTGACATAAACGTGACCTAGTTGCGCCGAGGCATTTCGGGTTGGGCCAGGCTGTGTGTGTACCTATTTAAGATTAGGGACCAGAGATATAAACCTGTAAAACAGAGCTGTCCCGCCAGGCTTTTAGTTGAGGCTGTGGGCGTCTATTCTTGATTTGGTTGACCTCCCCTGTCAGCACTGTCATCTGTGCCATAAAATGGAATAAGATCTGCCATCTCTATGGGACAACATCTCGTCATGATGTGAGACAGCCAGGCTGGTCAATATCGTGATGATATGGGAAATTTTCTGAGTGCTGTTGAGTTGTTCGTTTATAAAATGTTTTTTATTGTATTTTATTGTTTTATTATATGTTGTACTCTGCCCTGAGCCCTACAGGGAATGAGCGGAATAGAAATATACTAAATAAATAAATATAGAGGACACAGACAAACACAAAGATTTTTTTTTTTTTTTAAACTTAAAACATCCTTAAAATATTAGCACTCAGTTTTAAAGATGCTTTCTTTGTATCTCTCCTATGGGATCCAGGGAACTGAGCAAAGGAAGTTCTGGCTCTTTCCTTCCTTCCCCAGGGGATTAGGAGAGGGAGGAGCCTCAGCCAATAGAAGGAAGAGAGGCTTGGCTCAGTAGCTGTGCTGTGCCTGGCAAAGCAGGCTCTCCCTCCCCCCCTTCTTCCCTAAGGGAGGAGCCTCAGCCAATGGAGAAAATAGAGGTTTTGCTCTGCAGTTCCTGTACTATTGAGCAAGCTTGACAAAGCAAGCTGTGATGCAGAAGGAAGCAAGAGAGAGGGAGAAAGAAGCAGATGACTGCCAATTGCTTGGGGCCTGATAGGAGACGTCCAGGGGCCTGATAAAGTCCCTGGGCTGCATGTTCGACACCCCTGCCTTAGGATATACTATTTTAGAAAGAAAATCTTACTGGTTGTGAAATGTGGATTTTTTTTTCCGGGGTGGGGGGGGCGGGGGTGGTGTCAAGTCAGAGCTGGCTTACGATGCCCCCTGTGGGGTTTTCAAGACAAGAGACATTCAGAGGTGGGTTGCCATTGCCTGCTTCCATGGCATGGCCCTGTTTCATGTTAAATGGTTTTTTGAAAGCCACTCCAGAAACAGGCACACTGGAACTTGGATGATATTATTTTTTTCTGCCAAAACAACAGAGGGAGAAGAAGTGGTAAGCTGCAGTACTGCAGTCCAAGCTCTGCTCACGACCTGAGTTCCATCCCAGCAGAAGCTGGGTTCAGGTAGCCAGCTCAAGGTTGACTCAGCCTTCCATCTTTCCAAGGTCAGTAAAATGAGTACCCAGCTTGCTGGGGGGGGGGGAGTGTAGATGACTGGGGAAGGCAATGGCAAAGCACCCCGTAAAAAGGTCTGCCATGAAAACGTTGTGATGCGACGTCATCCCAGAGTCGGAAATGACTGATGCTTGCACAGGGGACTACCTCTACCCCTAAAACTAACGGTAACACTGTTTGAGCTGATTTTCTAAAACAGGTAGTCCAGATTCTGATGTTAAAGGATTTAACTCAGGGTTTAATTGTGAAAGAACTGGGTCCAACTATCGCTTTTCCTTTCTATTCCTTTTTTTGCACACCCCTAATATCTATGTCAAGAAATATTTTAGTAGCTGACATGTGGGGTGTTAAGGGTCTGACTCAGCAGTACTAGCGAGAAGAAAGTGGCATGTATCCAACTGGCTTGAGTTCTGATAAGGCTGCAAGTATGGAGAATCAGCAGGGGGGAAGAAATGCTGGCCATTGATCTTCTCTGGTCATTCAGGTCTATAGACTTTAAAAAGCTACGGTTTTCTCACTGTTTCGGGAATCAATAGGAAACATGAAAAAAAATTCCCTGGTTATCTGGTGAGAATACTGTACCTGTAAGTTAACCCACTTCAGAAGTCAGGTACTGCTACACTCAAAATAGATGCCCCCTTGCAGATTGAGCGCCAGCTTCTTGAGGAGGAAACTGTAGACCTAGAGAATCAGGAGACACCAGAAGGGCCAATCCAATGTTACAGTAGGCTTCCCAGACCCAGGTCCCAGTGGGTTTGGGAAGCTCCTCTCTGCCACCAGCCAGGAGGTCAGCAGAGGGAAGGCCTGCCCCAACAACCACCATGTGCCTTATCTGCATGCTTAGAAGAAGCTTGGAAACTGATTGTGTTTTGAAAGGTATGTGTGCCTTTAAATCTCAGAAAGAGGAAAGCTGGATGGGGGTTGGGCAAGCAGGCAAAACCATGTGGCTCTTCCCAGTGAATGTGTGAAGCATGTGAAGCTGATCTCTGCTAGAGATCTCTGCTAGAGATCAGCTGCAAAAGTGGGAGATCTCCTTACGTTTTCCTGTTAGTCTGAAGAAGTTGGTTGAAATACAGCAAATAATTATATTCACCCATGAGTAAACTGCCCCAGTGAGATCACAAAAGTGTGTGCTTTGTGAGTCAGTGTGAGTGTTCACTTTCATTTAGCGGATATGCAGCTGCTGGAGGATGAGGAAATGAAGACTTTATTCAGGGGAACTGCACTTTTTATTTATTTATTTAGGGAATGGGAAAGTCTCCAGACTTTGCCTCAAAGACTCCAGGCTCCACCCCAAAGTCTCCAGATATTTTCCGAGTTGGACCTGGAAACCCTTTGTTACAGTCTGATATAAAACTCCTGCTTACCTCAGTTTAACTAATGTTTCTGAAAGAGGTCATTTTCTGTCTTCATCAGACTGCTGGCCTTTTGTCTGCTTAGCTGGCTTTTAATTCCTCTTCAACCTGAACACTAGCAAAGTGAGGATTTATGACCTCAAGAGCTGATAAGTGAAATAGATTGCTAGAGAAGACCTAGCCACTCTGTCTCTCTCTCTGTCCCTCACCTACAACAGAGGGATCATCATCATCATCATCTCTAATTCTCAACATGGTTAGGTCTGAGGATACCTAAATTCAGGGACTAGAACTGTGAACAGAAAAGACGAACTTTCTAGAAACCTGAAAGCTCCAGTTGCTCAGAAAAATCTGAAATCTAAAAAAAAAAAAGGGAAGGGGGCTTAAAAACAAATAATGGAAGTAAAAAACGAACACCATTTCAGTGGTGGGGGGCAAATGCAGTGTATAAGTGAAGTAAGTATATAAATATAGCTGAAGATGAAGGGGCAGATGAAAGGCAGGTAAGAAAGAGAGAAGGGAGTAGGTAGGGCTGCCAATCCCCAGGTCCGGGTAGGGGTTCTCCCACCTGGGAGGTTCCCAACCTGCCAACCCTCATTGGGCCGGGGGGGGGGGGAACCTCTCCCAATGTCATCGGTGCGATGATATCACCCGGAAGTGATGTCAGGGCCGTTCTAGGCGTTTCTAAGAAAACTCTATGGTTTTCCCAGACACTCTAGCTATTTGGGAGGTAAAAACTCCATGGTGCATAGGTACCATAGAGTTTTAACCTCCCAAATGGCTAGAGCATCTGGGAAAACCATAGAGTTTTCCTGGAAATGCCTAGAGCAGTCCCGCATGGGCGCCGCCATTTTTGATGATGTCATTTCCAGGTGACATCATTGCGTCGTGCGCACACGCTGCATGTGAGAGTCCCCTGTTGTGGGAAGCTGGGGACTTGGCAACCTTAGAAGCAGGGGTGGAGAATGGGAATATGGGAGGAAATAACCTCACCCTGCAAGTTTTTGCAGCTTCCCTACTGTGCAATTAGGATGGAATTTCCCAAGGAGCCTGCCACCAAGAGGAAAAACTGAAGGCTGGGGGGCAGGGGTGTGGAGAGGTAAACATGGGTCAACTGGTAGGTGAGAGGGAGGGAAGAAAGAAAGGAAAGGGAAGATGCTATGGGGGATTTCAGGGAAAGAAAGAGGAATTAGTGGAAGGGAAAGTAATGAAATGTTCCCTGCAAATATTTGCAGATCTCCCACTTGTCAGAAATCCAGGGAGGGGGGTTTGTAGCAGGAACTCCTTTGCATATTAGGCCACACAGCCCTGATGTAGCCAATCCTCCAAGAGCGTGCAGGGTCTACTGTATGCTTCAGGAGGACTGGCTACATCAGGGGTGTATGGCCTAATATGCAAAGGAGTTCCTGCTACACCCCCCCCCCCTGCATAAATCTAATTCAGAACATAGCCTCAGCAGGAGCCCAGTAGTAACAGTCCCTGACGTTTATCCTGCCTTACAGGATTATTGGAAAAGTGAGTTAAAAATATGTTGAATTCCGCAAACACTCTAAAACGTGGTACAAACCCTCAGTATGGTGATATAAGGCAATGTGGAACTGTAATGTTGGATACTGATTCTGTAACCATCCTTTCAGGCAATATCTATATTCCAATGAAGAGCAGAGAATTAGCTAACGATCTGCTGATTCCAATAATGAACATGTATCTGTGGTAATAAATTCAACATTTTCGATTCACAGTGTCCCAGGTTAATATAATAATGGTGATTGTTTTTGTTCACTTAAAGAAATGTTAATGGGCTAATCACTTAGACCAAGGGTGGCCAACAGTAGCTCTCCAGGTGTTTTTTTGCCTACAACTCCCATCAGCCCCAGCCAGCATGACTGATGGCTGGGGCTGATGGGAGTTGTAGGCAAAAAAAAAATCTGGAGCGCTACCGTTGGCCACCCATGATTTAGGCAATAATACAGAAGGAGAAGTAGAGCTTTACTTTATAAATCGAATAAAGTAAAGTAAAGCTTACAGGTCCCCATAGCCATCACTGGAGGAAGGGGCAGAAATGCTATCAACACATAAGTAGCATCCAACCCTTACTGCTTATCCATAAGGTAAGCTGATCTTAGAACTCTCAGGCTACTATATATTTATTTTATTTATTAGTTTGTTTTATTCGATTTATATCCTGCCCTTCCCACAAAAGCAGACTCAGGGCAGCTTACATGTTCATGTAAATACATGGAATATAAAACCACATTAAGATAGAAAAGGAAAGGAGTGGTCCCCTGTGCAAGCACCAGTCGTTTCCGACTCTGGGGTGACGTTGTTTTCACAACGTTTTCACGGCAGACTTTTTACGGGGTGGTTTGCCATTGCCTTCCCCAGTCATCTACACTTTCCCCCCAGCAAGCTGGGTATTCATTTTACCGACCTCGGAAGGATGGAAGGCTGTGTCAACCTGGAGCCGGCTACCTGAACCAGCTTCTGCCGGAATCGAACTCAGGTAGTGAGCAGAGAGTTCAGACCACAGTACTGCAGTATTGCTGCTTTACCACTCTGCACCACGGGGCCACTTTAAGATATAAAAACAAAAACATAAAAACCAAACCATAATGATCTTTGAATTTTTCTGTTCTGTTCTTCCAGCTGGGTGTTCTATGGAAAGACTGATCTTAGGTTCATGCTAGAGGTGGTACAGTTGTTTTGGAGTCTGTTGTAACCTGTGATTTTAATTTACAAATGCCTGGTGGAAGAGCGCCATCTTATAGGCCCTGCGGAACTGTGCATGCTCTCCTCAGGGAGCTCGTTCCACCAGCATGGGGTTACAACAGAAAAGGCCCTGGCTCTAGTTGTCACGAGCCTTTCCTCCTTAAGGCCAGGGATTGAGAGCAGATTTCGTGACCCTGACCAAAGTGCTCTCCGGGAAACATGCGAGGAAGTATACATAGGGAAAATATATTTATTTTGTCCATGGGGTCGCAAAGAGTCGGACTCAACTGTGCGACTGAACAACATATTTATAGTTTGATAGCCAAACAACTGGAAGAGAGGAATGAAGAAGTGCTGAAAGTGACCATTTAAACGAGGAACCTTGGCATTTTTATTTTTGCAGAGTACCATTTTTTAAGAAGCCTTGTGAAGAAGCTTTCGGAAATACCAGGGCTTTTCAAAATTAAGCGATCAGAGACAGAATAGCCTGACAATAGCTTGACCTCCTTTTCTTGAGATCAAAGAAACCTTAAATCCTATCACATAGAATTTTAATATCAACTGCTTTGCTTTTTAGGCTGTGTCCCATTGGCTGAGTGCAGGCTGGATTTATGTATCAATTGTATCTTTTGTAAAAATGTGTGAGGAGAATGTAAATGCAAATTCACACTGATGCGGAACAGTATCTAAATCTGTCATGGCTGCACACTGATTTCATTGTTACATGTACAGCCGACTGGGAGTATCAGCTCCAGGGACCATTTTGTTGAGGAGGGGCTGTGAAGCAGTAGTTAGTTCAACAGGCCATAAGAAGAATGTTGAAGAGGGGAATAGTAGTATATAGTGTTGTGACGGAATGGACAGGAAGCTCTGCAAGGGATGGTGTTAAAATATTTTGATCCATGGTGAGAAATGCAATTAGGGGGGAATCTCCTGGTGGAAGCTGGGTTCAGGTAGCCAGCTCAAGGTTGACTCAGCCTTCCATCCTTCTGATGTTGATAAAATGAAGGAGAATGATTTTGAGGAAGACCACTTGAAGAGGGGTGAACATAGGGAAGTTGCCACCTCACTCCACTCATACTGCTTAGGATCCAAGGCAGAAGTTTTTAGAAACTTCAAAATTAAAAAAAAAATGCTGTTCTGTCAACAGATGTTATATGAAGGTTACCCTCTGTAAAGTTTTTACCTCAGGGATCTCCTCCCCCTAAGTTTCCTCTAAGTTAAAGAAACCTTTTTCTAGGCTTAGAAGCCCCATAAATTGGTTTTCAAGTGTGTGGTTGTAAAGCTCCAAAAAACCTTCTAGATAAAAAATAGTGTCGTGTTAAAACCAACAGAGTTGGTATATAAATCCTTGCTCTCCTGTGAGTTCTTATCCCAGCGGCACCCACCTTCATGAATTTCTCTGTCCCGAGAAATAACTCTTTCCAGCAGTAGCTGGACATGCTAAGACATACAATCTACTCTTAAAGAGACCTACAGTTTGTTTAGAACAAACAAATTTAATGAATAGATGTTCTATATTAATCATAGTCACCATTTGTCCTCAGAATCCATCCCTGTTGAGCAAATTCAAGCAAGGGCGGAGGGAGGAATCTAGTCTATTACTTTTCCAGAACCATAGAGAAACATTCATTTTTGCTCGTCTGTGCAGGTAGGTACCAATGTGTAATTAACTGAAGTTATGGAGGATTTATCCAGAGCAATGTTTTTTCTAAGTATGCCCCAAACTTTTAATCAATTTGTCAAGATTTTCCCTGGTAAAGATCCTGGGCTGGATCCAATCAGCTTTACTTCTGGTGAAAAGGGGAGATGGGAACCCCTTTGACTATGTGGAAAAGTGATGCTGGGGATCACAGGACAAAAACCATGTGAGAAGAAAGATGTAGCAGAGAAGTAAAAGGTAAAGGTAACCCCCCTTTGCAAGCACCAGTAATTTCCGACTCTGGGGTGATGTCGCTTTCGCAATGTTTTCATGGCAGACTTTTTATGGGGTGGTTTGCCATTGCCTTCCCCAGTCCTTTACACTTTACTCTCGGCAAGCTGGGTACTCATTTTACTGACTTTGAAAGGATAGAAGGCTGAGTCAACCTCAAGTCAGCTACCTGAAAACCCAGCTTCCCCCGGGATCGAACTCAGGTTGTGAGCAGATCTTGGACTGCAGTACTGCAGCTTTACCACTCTGCACCACAGGGTTCTTAGTAGAGAAGAGAATTCTGTAAATTTGAACAAAAAGCTGCCTTCCCCCCCCTTTATGTTTCAGTCACAAAATATCATTTAAAAGAAATCTACAAGAAGCCTGTTTTAGAAACCTACACAGGGTTTCTTTTTGGTCAGTTGGAACCATTCTGAAAGCTTGTCAAAGCATTTAACTTCAAAACAGAAATACATGGTATTTCTTTGGTATTTCATACCAAACTTTAAAAAAAAAAATCTTTTCAGTATGTTAAATGCTCTTTATACATTTTGCTAACCACATGAACATAACACCTCCTGTCTTCCTCTTAAAAAAATACCTTTGGCAGGATGTTTATTTTAGCAACCACTACTTCTCCATAAAGGAATTTGTCCTTCTCATCCTCTGTTCCCATGAGCTGTTTTGCAAGGCTATCTGACACAATGAGGAACCTGAACATAGTTCTTTTATATAGAAATGGATCTTGAACTGTCCATTTCTATATAAAAGAACTTCTCCAAGAATAGATGAGCATTTTTATTATAATTTAGCATGAATATATGATATGATATTGAAAGAAAAACCATGAGGTCACATTTGTAATTCAAATAAACTTTAATTTATTTGCCAGTGTGATTAAGTGTGCCAGTTTGGTGTAGTGGTTAAGTGTGCGGACTCTTATCTGGGAGAACCGGGTTTGATTCCCCACTCCTCCACTTGCACCTGCTGGAATGGCTTTGGGTCAGCCATAGCTCTGGCAGAGGTTGTCCTTGAAAGGGCAGCTGCTGTGAGAGCCCTCTCCAGCCCCACCCACCTCACAGGGTGTCTGTTGTTGGGGAGGAAGGTAAAGGAGATTGTGAGCCGCTCTGAGATTCTGAGTGGAGGGCAGGATATAAATCCAATATCTTCAATATCTTCAATCTTCAATTCCAAGATTTCTATGCTAAAAGTTTTTTTTACTATTCTTCTCAAGTAGCCATTAGGGTGTAGAGACATTCAAATGGGAAGGGCTGTCTCTTTCCATATGTCCTTGTGTGCCAAACACTGTTGGCTATTTCACCACTCAGGGTGGCTTGTCTGGAAGAGCCTGGTCCTTTTCCACTGGGGTTCTGGTTCTATGGAATGGACTCCTTGAAGAGGTGAGAGCCGTGGAGATTTTCAGGAGGTTCTGCAAGGCCTGCGTATTTGGCAGGACTTTTGAGTGGGTTTGAGTTGGCAGACATCTTTTAAGGAGGGGAAGGGATAGAGATTTGAGATCTGTTATTTTATTTTCTGCCTTGAACTATAAGGAGAGGTGGCGTAGAAATGTTTAAATGAATAAATAATAACTACTAAACAACAGAAACGGAATATGTTGTTGAAGGCTTTCACGGTCGGAGTTCATTAGTTGTAGATTTTCCGGGCTGTAGGGCTGGAGTCTTGGTCAGGGTCTATGATAAGACCATGGCAATACAACCCGGAAAATCTACAACAACTAAAGAAACAGAATATATAGAACAGAGACAATAGAAGAATACATTATATATGTTCCTGGTATACATTTGTAGTCCAGCCCATCCAGAAAGTTTGGGTAACACAATAGTAATCTAAAAATGTACATTCAATCCAGTTAGGCTGTGATGGGTGAGTTGTTCCACCCATCACAGCAATCAGTGGCTAGTTAATGGAGGCTACCATCCAATAATTGTGTGTTCCCAAGTGGTCATTAACACTCAATGTAGACATTAAGGAAACGAAATAATTTCTTGAAGGGAAATGAACATGGCAGCTTAGGTTCAGGGCCCTCCGTCCCCCTTTTCTTTTGACTCACACAGTCAGAGCCCTTCTTTTAACACCACAAAAGAAGCTGCTGTACACTGGATGACATTGGTCCATCAAGGTTATTGTTGTCCACTAAAACGGGCAGTGATTCTCCAGGGTCTCATGTAGAGGTCTATCACCTACTGCCTGGTTCTTTTTGACTAGAGATACTGGGGGTTGAACCTGGGACCTTCTGTGCGCCAAGCCAAGGCACTTCCACTGAGCCACACTGTTTCTTCTGAAGGAGCATATTTTTGGTTGACAAGTAAAAGACTGTAAAAATTTAACAGTTTTCACAGTTAAGCTGGATTCTTAAGAATCATTATAACACCAAGCCGGCGGCCAGAGTTACACAACTGACAGGCTGTTATTCCTGGTGAGAAAGATGGAGTAATTTTATCTGAGAAAGGTTCAGTCAACACTGGGATCTCTGATCAATTCACTGCTCCTTAATCACACTTATCTACTAGAGGTGTGGACCTTATCTATTTAATCTCTATGCTTCCTCAGTGTGGTTTGCCCCCACTGGCTCAGTTTCTGAACCTAAAGTTAGCTGACATCTCAGGATGTCTCACCCATCCCTAACCCACCACTGTCCTAATGTTGACTAACCTGCCTAACACAGGATACTTTGTCCTATCCCTATCCAATCCTTATGTCACTATATATCTGTCGGAACCCTGACAATTTAGCCTACTTCTGCCTCTTCTAACCCCCTTCTCATAACCTTCCCCTTCTCTCCCACTGAGGATCCATGGTCTCTCATTGGCTGCAAACTCCCAGAATTTATATACTCTCCAGGGGACTGGGGCGGCTATGGCACCTGGAGGCCAGAACTGGAAGCCAATCATTGAAAAGTCTTGGATCATATGACCACATTCTGCTTGCTTCATTGTAGTACTTCTGTTTATGTAAGATCAATGGATATCAATGTTCATTGTACAAATGCAAGTACTCTGTGCTGTGGAAGAGGAAGCAAGCTGCACAGTCATAGCATCCAAAGAACACAGTCATAGCATCCAAATCTTTTGCATTTATATAGAGATCTGAGTCAGAAACTGTTGGCAGAAGAGTTCACATGGCAAAGCCCTAGAGGTGGCAGAGATAACTATTTTGAGGGGTTCTAAGGAACAATAACCCTCAAAGAGGCTTAGGGTACCAGGTCCCCCCTGGCAATCAGGTGGTGTGAAGGAATGAGAAAGAAGCCTAGGTTGCATCACCGATGATGTGGTGATTTCACTTCCAGTGTCTACATGATCATGTTGGGACATCATGGTGATGCTCTGGTATTTGGACAAAATGCTACCTTTTGGCCTCAACTACCCAATCTCATCCCAAACGAAAAGCTTTTTTTCCAGATGTGACCAGGCTTAAGCTTTGGTGGGTGATCACTGGGATCATCCATGGGAAACAGAAGATTTTGTTGGGGATTCATTGGAATCCTATTGGGGATTCTGTTGTCCAGATCCCTATACTCCTGAGGCTATACAACAAACCGTCATACACCACTAGTCTTCAGTAGACAGAGAAGGAACCCTGACTGGTGTCTTGGGACTCCATGTGAATTATAGAAGAAGGGAAAATATTGAGGGTAGTCATTAGTTCCCGATATACAGTACCTGTTGCTATTTGTATTGCAGACCTCAATAACTCTTCCGAATTACAGAACCAGCTTCCCAGTCACTTAACATATCTGTGGCATTTTCTTTATTCACCCTTATAATGGTAAAATCTCGTATTTTAAATGTGCCCTGCCAGAGTCTTGCATTTTATACATTTTATGAGTACATCATGTGGAATGCTGGCCTGGATGAAGCACAAGCTGGAATTAAGATTGCTGGGAAAAACATCAACAACCTCAGATATACAGATGACACTACTCTAATGGCAGAAAGTGAGGAGGATCTAAAGAACCTCTTGTTGAGGGTGAAAGAGGAGAGCACAAAAGTAGGCTTGAAACTCAACATAAAAAAACTAAGATCATGACATCTGGCCCCATCACACCTTGGCAAATAGAAGGAGGAGACATAGAAGTAGGGAGACATGGAAGGGGGAGACATTAAGTGACAGACTTCACATTTCTGGGATCCAAGATCACTGCAGATGGTGACTGTAGCCATGAAATTAAAAGACGTTTGCTCCATGGGAGGACAGCTATGAAGAATATCGGCAGTATAATAAAAAGTAGAGACATCACCGTGCCTACAAAAGTCCATGTAGTCAAAGCGATGGTATTCCCAGTAGTAATGTATGGCTGTGAGAGCTGGACCATAAAGAAGGCCAAGCGCAGAAGAATAGATGCTTTTGAGATATGGTGCTGGAGAAGACTCTTGAGAGTCCCTTGGTCTGCAAGAAGATCAAATCAGTCAGTCCTAAGGGAAATCAACCCAGATTGTTCACTGGAAGGTCAGATGCTGAAGCTGAAGCTCAAATACTTTGGCCACCAAATGAGAAGGGAGCACTCCCTGGAGAAGATCCTGATGCTAAGAAAGACAGAAGACAAAAGAAGAAGGGGACGGCAAAAGATGAATCTTGCTTTAATATTGATTCTTTCAGCCACTTCATTTTTATACTTCCTGTTTCCGATAGGATTAATTTGCCTTTTAAAAAAAACCTGCTGTAAAATGTGTCTTGCATGTTAATTGGCATGGCTACTTCCAACCGCTCTGAGAGAGGTCAGCCATGTCAAGTGAAGTACATGTCAACGAGATTCCATTGCTTTCGTTCCAACCTCTCCCCCCCACCCCAGAGCACAACTAAACACACAATTTATTTTAATGTCAACTCCCAACTTCCAAAGCTAAGTGCTCAAAAATAGACTTGAAGAGCCAAGAGCTAATTAATGTGGAAACAACAAGAAAATATAAAGGTCAGCTAAATCAAAAAGGTGACCTTATTGTCTCTGTCACAGTGACAGCCAGGACGATTATCCAAAAGTGCACAACTGTTGCAGACATCCAGAGGATGTGAGAGGAGACCAAGACGGCTTGCTTCCAGGTATGTGATGTACCAGTGTCAAACTCCATGTGCAATGAGAAAAAAAGGAGACTGAATTTGATCCATCTGAGCAGGGGATAATGTCTTCAGAGAACAAAAGGAGTTTCAAGGGAAGAATGTCCAATTGTGTAAGTACAGTCAGGGCTTTTTTTTGCAGAAGGAAATCCTTTGCATATTAGGCCACACACCCCTGAGATAACCAATCCTCCAAGAGTTTACAGGGCTCTTAGTACAGGGCCTACTGTAAGCTCCAGGAGGATTGGCTACATCAGGAGGTGTGACCTAATATGCAAAGGAGTTCCTGCTACAATAAAAGCCCTGAGGACATTAATTCCATCTTCATTTTTAAAAAGTTTAGCAGGTTTGTTATGGTTTTACAAACTTTATTGGAGTAGCTTCATCAAGCAAAGGAATTATTTTGTATGTTGTCTCTCTAAGGCCTCAAATAAATCATACAACTCAGGCATCCTCCGTTTGCCTCAGGGACATGCATGGAACTGAGAGAAGATTTAATCTTTCCAGTTCCTCTCAGTTTTGTTATTTGAGATCGGCTTCCACATTGCTGCTGTAAAAGGAGACTGCAGAGTTAAACCTCCATTTCTTTTCTCACAGCACATGAACCTTATCTCATCTGTTAGATTGTCTGTCTCCAGTGTTTATATCAGTTTTCAATCTATCACCTACAATTTTGCTGTGACCAAGACCATCCAATTGTTTTTTGTTTTGTTTTTTGTTGAGACCCAGTTTAAGAAAGTTTGGGACTTCTGTTCATCAGTCTCTAGCTCTTAACTTGTTACTGAAGAGTCCATTTGTGATCTTCATAAGTAGCTTATGAAGTGGTATGTTTGAAAACTTTGTGACTGCTAATGGATGTTCCAACCTTCTCATATGTGTGGGATAGTCATCTATAGAATAGATAGGTGATTTTTGCAAGGCAGACTTTAGTAATTGTATTGAATTGTATACATATTATTATCTGAGCTTTGCTGAATCGCACATTGTGTTCTGCATTTGAACACACAGTCATCTCTCCAAACTGTGCAATTCAGGTCTGAATCACTGCTGTATTTTCACATCTGCATTATTATTGGTAATCGGGGCTGTTGTAGCAGGAACTCCTTTGCATATTAGGCTACACCCCACTGTTGTAAACAACCCTACAAGAGCTTACAACAGACCCTGTAAGAAGAGCCCTGTAAGTTCCTGGAGGATTGGCTACACGGGGGGGGGGGGCAGGGAGTGGGTAGCCTAATATGCAAAGGTATTCCTGATACAAAAAAAGCTCTGTCGGTAATTGATTGAAGTGTAAACAGCTTGCAAATCCAGTTGCTTTTTGAAATAAATGATAATAATGTTCTTAAAATTGCTGCCAATTTGGGACACTTCTTGCACCAGAAGGGGGAAGTCACATATATTCATAGTATTAGGAATGCTTATCAAATCAAAGGAAGAGGAGGCGAAAATCCCATATGGCACGCACAAGCCCTTGGGTTCCCCTAAAGTATTGCTGTATCACTACTTGGGAGCTTTTTTAAAAAAAAAAACGAAAAGCCAGCTTATTGCTTGCATGCTTTCCTGAGAGGAATTAAAGATATATCAAAAACATTTCAAGGAGGGGAAGAGTTGCAGTCTGATAAAACTATTCAGCGTGTCAGGAACACATTCCGTCTTGGAAGAGAAAGGAAGATTGAGGATAAGATAACAGACACGCACATACTTAAGAATCCAGGCAAGAATGTATAAAAATAAATAGTACTGTTGACTTAGTGGAACATTGCTTTCTCTTACTATATGGGAACTTTAGTTTTTGTTACATTGTTTAGAAAGCATTTGCCAAGACTAGATTGCATTGCTACCTTTTGCTTGGGCTGTTGCTAAGTCGTTGTGGCTGTTATTGTTGGAACATTTTAACATCAACATACCGTTGGTTTTCATGCTCACTCTGCACCTGAGTATGATAATGATACCTGAATGCCATTGAGTCACAGCCAATTTATGGCAACGCTGTAGGGTTTCAAGATAAAAGGTGTTTAGAGGCGATTTGCTACTGCCTTCCTCTGCACAGAAACCCTTTGTCTACCTTGGTGGTCCCCCATCCAAGGACCATGGCTGACCCTGTTTAGCTTCCAAATTCCAACAAAACCAGATTACCTTAAATAATTGGGTATACGTGGCTACAAAAAAAAGGGGGGAGGCATTTGCAACTGAATCATCCTAAACTAGGTGGCAGCTGAATTATGGCAACCCCAAAGGGTTTTTGAGGTAAGAGATGTTCAGAGGTAGGTTGCCTTTGCCTGCCTTTGCATCATGACCCTTGACTTCCTTGGTGGTCCCCCATCCAAATACAAACCAGGGCCAATCCTGCTTAGCTTCTGAGCTCTGATGAGATCAAGCTAGCACGGGCCACCCAGTTCAAGGCATCCCAGACTATACCTTATGAATTATTTAAGATATAAGAGACTATGAAATAATGAATTGGGAATATCTAGCTTACTTTTGCCTGTTTTGGCAAGGGACACCCACTGGGCACAAGCTGTGAGCCAATGTTTTGTTGACTGGTTGTTTGGCTGTTCATGGGCTTGTCCCATGGAAGAAGAAGACCACAGATCTATACCCCGCCCTTCTCTCTGAATCAGAGACTCATCTCCTTCCCCCACAACAGACACCATATGAGGCAGAGAGGGCTCTCACAGCAGCTGCCCTTTCAAGGACAACTCCTGCGATAGCTATTGCTGACCCAAGGCCATTCCAGCAAGTGCAAGCGGAGGAGTGGGGAATCAAACCCGGTTCTCCCAGATAAGAGTCCACACACTTAACCACGACACCAAACTGGATTCTTGTTGCCTATTCGGACAGTAAAGTGCAGTGTCCCACTGACATTCAGTGAAATAAGCACTGGACTTGTGGGTTATGTACAGCTTTTTCATCCCATATGGAAGATCTCCACTGGTCTGGTTGTAATCCATCAAGTCAAAAACATAGCCTACTAGCAGCCCCCTAGAAGATGGTTTCAAAACCCCTCCATTACAAAATGAAGAAAGAAAATAAAGGGGGGGGAGAGACAAGACGAAGCAGGGAAAAAATGAAACAAACCTCATTGCATTCAGTTCTATTTATTTCATGGTGTTCTTTTTTTTCCTTAGCATGGCAAACCAGAGATGGGGACGAGGGTAGAGAGGGAAGAAACTCAACAATACTAAAGTAGTAGAACAAAGTAGGAGTCCAGTAGCACCTTTAAGGCCAACAAAGTTTTATTCAGAATGTAAGCTTTCATGTGCGTGCATACTTCTTCAGACACGAATGCTTCGTATGCACGCTACAAAAGCTTGCGTTCTGAATAAAACTTCGTGAGTCTTAAAGGTGCTACTGGGCTTCTACTTTGTTCTATTGCTTCATACCAACACGGCTGCCCACCTGGATCTATCAGTACTAAAGTAGAAAAGTCTTTCTAGGAATTAAGAATATCCTATGTTAACCATCTGCTTAACTGGAAACATGGCGAATGCTGTCTTGCTGGTGGAAAACACTTGCTAGATTTCAAATCAAGCAGTAGATTAAAGTATGTAATTTTGATTCCAGATGGGGCCTGGAAATCTCCCAGAAGAACAACTGATATCAGTGCCGGATTAAACCCTGTGGAGGCCCCTAGGCAGTCAAAAGCTTGGGGGCTCCCTCGCAAATTATCTCAGAGTTTGAGTGCCCGCCCTGCCACGCATGGCCCCCACTGCAGCCTGCAGACACCTTCTTAAAAGCCCCTTTTACTAAACTGCATGGGAGACTCAGAAAGAGGCAAATTTGGCAACGACAGCAGCAGCTGCACCAGGCAAGTCGGGCAAAGAGTAGCTCAATTGCTGGCTGCATGTGCAGGCTGGGAGGGCTGCAAACAAGGGGAAAACAGGGTGAGGGGAGCTGGCTCAGGGTTCCTAAAAGTATGGGGGCCCATAGGCCAATGCCTACTTGGTCTAATTGTTAATCTGGCTCTGGCTGATCTCCAGTCTATAGAAACAAATTCCCTTGGAGAAAATGGTTTCTTTGGAATGTGGATTCTATGGCAGTACACTTGACTGAGGTCCATTCCATTTTCAGATGCCACCATGCCCAGGCTCCACCCCCAAATCTCCAGAAATTTCCCAACTTGAAATTGACAACCTGAGGACAACCTATATCCTAGGCATTGTATAATAATTATCATATGACAGTGAGTATAGTACAGCCAGGAGAACCGAAGATTGTCTGGCAGCTTGAAACTCTAGCTCCTTTGTGGCAAGCTAGGGTTTTAAATGATTGTTTTGGGGGCAGAGAGAACTGTGACTAACCCAAGGTCACCCAGCTGGCTTCAAGGGGAGAAGTGGGGGATCAACTCCCATTCTCCAGATTATAGCCCGCCTAACCACTACACCAAACTGGCTGTGGAATTGCGTAGCCCCATTTGATGGCCCTAGTCAGGAGTGGAATTCTAGCAGGGGCTCCTTTGCATATTAGGCCACACACCCCTGATGTAGCCAGTCCCCCAAGAGCTTACAAAAAAAAAAGAGCCTTGTAAGCTCTTGGAGGATTGGCTACCTCAGGGGTGTGTGGCCTAATATGCAAAGGAGCCCCTGCTAGAATTCCACCCCTGGCCCTAATCAAGATTCCTGTCTCCTAGCTGCCAAGCAATCCCTGCCCACCTATTTTTCCAGTCCTGGGCAAGAAGCAAAACCAATTCAGATATACAGCACCTGGTAATCTCTGCTCAGCTTCCGCAGGCCTGTTTTCAAGCTCCTTCTGGGATTCTCTCAATTTTGCTAAAAGTCTGTGCAACAAGGGAGAGCTTATGTTTACTCTGCATGAAAACGAAATCAAAACAGAATAAATGATTGGGTTCAATTAAATATTATGGATCCTAATGACAATTAATAATGTAGTTGGCGCTGCTGCTCAAAGCACACATAAAAGTGAATTCCGCCGAAACCTTGGTGATTCCCTGCAATTAACATCACAGCAATCCAGTCCGATACTGTCACAGAGCAAAGCCGGGAATGATAGTGGGGGTCTATTGCATGCCTGAGAGCAACGTCTTCAGAGAGACCAAAAAAGCCCCCACAGAGTTGTCTTGAAACTCAAGTACAAAACCATTTTAAAAGTTTTTTTTAAAAAAGCCAACAAAACAATTGTAATTCATGCATTCCAGCATCTGGTAAGCACTTAAAACCCTGTTGTGTAGAGTGAAATGCTATAAGATAAATTAGTAATAAAACATAAAAATTGCTCTCCTGTGAAGGAGGATAGATAGCAAATATAAACATCTCTGGGCTTTAAAGTGTAAAGCAGCAGGAGGAAGGAAAAGAATTGGGGGAAAAGAAAATTTGATTCCAAATTGTACTTGGTACAGTGAAATGACAGTTTTATTAAGTAGGCTGATTTAAACAGAACAACCCGCCTTGTTTCCTAATCAGATTTATATATATATATATATATATATATATATATATATATATATATATATATATAAAATGCATCCCTGCTCTCAGCATTGCTTTCTGCTCTCTCAACAGTTTGTCACTCTGCAGCAGAGCCCTAGAAAACAGAACTTGGGGTGGGGCTATACAGATAGGAGAGGCCTGAGTGACAATGGGTAGAGCCCAAAAGAGGAACTTTTGCCCATGTCCCACAGTTCTTGAAAGTTTCTCTTTATTTTCTTCCATAAAAGTGAATGGATCCTATTAAGCAAGAGCGAGTTTGATGTAGTGGTTAAGTGTGCGGACTCTCATCTGGGAGAACCGGGTTTGATTCCCCACTCCTGCCCTTGCAGCTGCTGGAATGACCTTGGGTTAGCCATAGCTATCGCAGAGGTTGTCCTTGAAAGGGCAGCTGCTGTGAGAGTCCTCTCAGCCCCACCCACCTCACAGGGTGTCTGTTGTGGGGGAGGAAGACAAAGGAGATTGTAAACCACTCTGAGATTCTGAGTGGAGGGCGGAATATAAATCCAATGTCGTCGTCTTCTTCTTCATCATCCTGGGGGACAACTAAAGGACAACATTTAGGGGTGTCTTTTGGATGAGGGCAATCATGTAGGTTTGTCAGCTCTAGGTTGGGAAATTCTTGGAGATTTGGGGGGGGGGTCAAGTCTTGGAAGGGTGGAGTTTTGTGGAGAGAGGAGATAACTTTTGCTCATCACTAGCTCACAGCAAAAAAGAGCCTGAGTGAAGAGGGAGAGGGGGGGTTACATTCAGGGCCCCACTTTGGGCTACTACTACCTGGATATCTTACAAAGATATAGTCCATTTCCAATAGTAGTGTTAGCTCATAGGAAATGCTGGCTGTCTATCATGTCAGGAGCACTGAAAGGCTGAAGAAATATTAACAGTGCTCTTGGAACTGTGGAAAGCGGAACTGCGGTTTACATAATTGTACAACAAGAGGAGGCTGAACACACTATCCAGATCTTTTCCATCTTTTTCTTTCATATTATTTATTTTTGAAAAGGAGTTTTCATGGAGACAGCAGCGTCAACGTGGTTCATTTCCAAGGCATGGCATCAACCCTAGGTCTATGACATCATCCCCCTCATTCAACTCTCATTCCTTGGAGCACTGTGGAATGAGGGCGGCAATGTGAAATCTTCCCCTACTGGAATTTACAACTTCAGTCAATGGTGTCATTTGTCATAAGGGTCCTAAGACAAAAATATCTTGTAAATTTCTCTCTCTTTTTGGTCTATTTTTTAAAAAAATAAAAAGCAGGGGTTTTTAATTTAAAAAAACTTTATTTCAATAAATTATAAGCAAAAAATTACAATAATCAAATGCAAACACAAATAAGCGTTTCTATTGGTAGGTAAGTACCACAAGTAAGTATGATGTAGATATAAACAAATTGCAGAAGTCACATCAATGATCTTTGTATGTACATCTTATTCATCAAGTATAATAATATAAAATAAAATTTAAAAATGCATCATCTTTCTATATATTGGATTCATGGGGATTACATTATAGAAGAAGAAGAATTGCAGATTTTTACCCCGCCCTTCTCTCTGAATCAGAGTCTCAGAGCAGCTTACAATCTCCTTTATCTTCTCCCCCCACAACAGACACCCTGTGAGGTGGGTGGAGCTGAGAGGGCTTTCACAGCAGCTGCCCTTTCAAGGACAACTCCTGCAATAGCTATGGCTGACCCAAGGCCATTCCAGCAGGTGCAAGTGGAGGAGTAGGGAATCATACCCGGTTCTTCCGGATAAGAGTCCGCACACTTAACCACTATACCAAACTGGCTCTCAGTGAGGTATTCATTGATAGGGTATCATAGAGAAAGAGATTTTGATTCATATTGTTCAGCGTTTCTGATATAAGCAATTATTTGATGAGGTTGAGATGGAAACATCTAAAAGAAAGAAAAGGCTAATTAAAAAGCTGTGTCCTTTGAGGAGTGTCAGTCAGCTTGATTGAAAGAAAAGGGGTTTTATAAAATACCTACTTGTACTGTAAGAAAAGATTTTGCATGCTGAATGCAACCTTGGAACACAACTTGGCTGTCCCCAGTAACTAGGAAGAAGTTGTGGCTTCGTGGCAGAGCATCTGCTTGTTATGCAAAAAGTTCCAGGTTCCATTCCTGCCATCTCCAGTTAAAAAGGATGGGGCAGGAGGTCATGTGAAAGACCTCAACCTATGGCTTTGGAGAACTTTAGCTAGTCTGTGTAGACATTAGTGATCCACCTTGATCAGAGGTGGAATTCTAGCAGGAACTCCTTTACATATTAGGCCACACACCCCTGATGTAGCCAATCCTCCAAGAGCTTACCAAAAAAGAGCCTTGTAAGCTCTTGGAAGATTGGCTACATCAGGGTGTGTGTGGCCTAATATGCAAAGGAGCTCCTGCTAGAATTCCACCTTGACCTTGATGGACTAGAAGTTCCAATTCAATATAAGTCACATGTGTTCATGTGCAGACGGTCCCAAGATCCAACTGGGATGACCCAGAGCCTCTTCTTTGTATCCTCTATGGATGTGTGTTGGCTATTTCTTACAGACAGATGCACACAAACATGCAGGATGTATGGGCATTCAGCATAACATATTGAACATAGATGCTGAATCAGACTGGTGATCTGCCAAATTCAGTATTGCCTACTCTGAAATGATGCAGCTCTGGAGGGATTTGGGCAAAGGTTTTTCACATCACTTACTCCCTGATCCCTTTAGCTGGAGATTCCAGGGAGTAAACCCAAGACCTTCTGCATGCGAAGCAGATGATCTACCACCAAGCCATAGTTCAGGTGTGGCCATACTTTGGCTCAGGAGCCACATGTGGCTCTTTCACACATATTGGGTGGCTCTTGTAGCCCCCACTGCCCCATTGACTGTCACAGAGAAGGTATTTCTCAGTTTGCCAAGCCAGCTGGCAGCGTGGAGAATGCATTTACATTTAAAGTTGCTTTGTTTCTACCTCTTCCTTCCCATCTTCCTCCCTCCCTCCCTCCTTCCTTCCTTCCTTCCTTCCTTCCTTCCTTCCTTCCTTCCTTCCTTCCTTCCTTCCTTCCTTCCTTCCTTCCTTCCTTCCTTCCTTCCTCCCTCCCTCCCTCCCTCCCTCCCTCCCTTCCTTCCTTCCTTCCTTCCTTCCTTCCTTCCTTCCTTCCTTCCTTCCTTCCTACCTACCTACCTACATCTGACGCTCATGTCTTGCAGCTCTCAAACATCTGACATTTATTCTATGTGGCCCTTATGTTAAGCAAGTTTGGCCACCCCGCCATAGCCCCTGCAGAAGGTGGCTGATCCTTGCATGAGGCTTTGCATTCCATCCCACATGCTCTTGCATGGAAATTCAATTGATCCGCACTTCTTTCTCCACAAAATGAAGTCAACACATTTGCTGTGGTTCGCTTTTCCAGTTCAGCTGAACTGACTTCTGCAGTGGTGGCTTCGACAGCTCAGTAATTGTCTAGCCGTTATTAATTCCCCCAGTGTTTCTTGTGATAACATTATTCTTGATGAACTCATTTTGTATTAATGTGAATGTCATATGTACTTTAATAGGATTTTCACTGTAATTCAGTATTAATTAAGTGGATCTATGTTGTTATGAATTCCCCAAATGCGCTGAGCTTCCTAGCGTACTGCAAAATATCAGCATCTTCCTTGTAAATCCTTTATTGTTCAGGAAAGTCACTCATCTTCAAAGGCATTTCTTTTTTTTCTTTCTTTTTTTTAAAAAGAAGCAGATATCCAGGCAAAGCAAATCATGCTAATGGAACCATAGTGAAAGCTCTTTTCTTTTCATGGCAAATGACTGGGTGAGGTATTTGGCTTCAAATACCACACAATTGAGAAACACCAGTGATCATTGTAACAAGGGGATAGAACTAGTTTCCTGTTAGAGGTCATAGTCTGGAGGTCGAGGGTCTGGGAGGAAGGAGAAGGAGAAGGAGGAGGAAGAGGAGGAGGAGGAGAAGGTTTTATACCCTGCCTTCACTACTTAAAGGAGTCTGGGAGTGGCTTACAATCACCTTCCCTTCCTCTCTCCACAACAGACGCCCTGTGAAGTAGGTGGGGCTGAGAGAGTTCTGACTGACCTAAGGTCACCCAGCTGGCTTTATGTGAGGGAATGGGAAATCAAACTTGGTTCTTCAGATTAGAGTCCACTGCTTTTAACCACTACACCAAGCTGGCTCTCTACACCAAACTTTGTAGTCAAGTCAAGAACAGTTCATTGTGTGCTGGAATACAAGTTGCTATGACTGAAGAAACTAAGAAGATGCCTTCCAGCTGAGCCAGTCCTTGGTCTATTGTGGTCAGTATTGCCTATTCACATTAGCTGCTCTGTCGTAAACACATGTAAACATGAACCCATGAAGCTGCCTTACACCGAATGAGACCATTGGTCTATCGAGGTCTACAAGACCACTGATCTATAGACTGTCTATCAGGGCCAGTACTGTCTACTCTGATGGATATCAGCTCTTCAGGGTCTCAGGAAAAGCTCAGTAATATCATCTACCATATCACCTACCAATTTGCTTTAACTGGAAATTGTGAGGGTTATACCAGGCATCTTCTTCACGCAGAAGAGATTGTATAGAAAATCCTCAGTAGCCATGGTCCTGTCATCATCCAAGCCAACCAACAGCTCTGTTCATTCTATCAGCCAGGGCTTTTTCTTCTTTTTTGAGAGCCAATTTGGTGTAGTGGCTAAGTGTATGGACCCTTATCTAGGAAAACCAGGTTTGATTCCCCATTCCTCCACTTGCAGCTGCTGGAATGGCCTTGGGTCAGCCATAGCTATTGCAGATCCCGAACCTTTCTGAGGGTTCCCCATCTTCCTCCCCCCCAACTTGTCCATTGAATAGTAGGTGTAGCTGCATAACAATCCCTGGATTAGGAGAGGGGCCAGCCAGCCAGCCATCAGGAGCTTTGCTACACCCCCAGCAACCCTCATTAACTCCTGGAGAAGCCCACACACCCTTTCTCCACTTCTTATGTGATTTTGGGCAGCAGGTGGCTTTCTGGTCTTTTGACTGGGGGGAGGGGCAGCCTAAGAGAGCCCCAGGTGAGCGAGATCTGCTTGGGCTGGCTGGATCTCTAGCCAAGCCAAGCAGGCCTTGTTTGTCCAGGGCTCTCCTTTCTTGAGTTGGGTTGCTTTTGGCTGGGGGTAGGACAGCATATGCTAATGAGTTATGCTAATGAGCACCACCACCTATTTTTCTACAAAATGACCCCTGCACTCATCCATTGTCAAGATTTTTTTAAAATTTACAAACAAATATTTTCCTCCATACCAAGAGAGCTCCTAAACTTCCCTGTTTTTTTTCTGCGGATGGCCCCATTGTAATACTTTTTACTGATATAGGTCACCAGGTCTGCCAGGAGGAATGAGAGTCAGATAGGAGAACCTGTTATATTAACGAGTTTATTTTGAACAATTTCTGTCTTCCTTTAGCTCATCATTTGAATTGATTCAGATGTGCTGTGTTTCCACATCCATCTGGCCACGGCACAGACCCTTTTTGGAGATGCCTCTGTTTGAAGTGATTTTCAGCTGCCGTAGGTATTAAAGAAGCATCAAAGCCTTTCACCTTCTTGATGCAAGTAATATTTGAAAAGTGTAAAAAGAAGAGAGGAGCCGAAGTCCTCTGTAAAGCAGAGGCAGGGGCAGGCTTCATAAAGTCAAATTTATAGCGCCAGCATTAGAGGAATTTATAGCATACAGTTCCTATCATTTCCCGAGAGATTTAAGTCCACTTCTGCAAAAAAAAAAATTCCAAGCACATTGCTGCTCAGTGGAGATTATTCATGGCTTATGTGCTACCATGTAGCCATTTGAATAAAAAAAATGTTTCCAAAAAAAGATTCATGTCCGGAATAATAATGATTATGAACTTGTTTCTTTCTTGAAGCTAGCAAGTAGCTTATTTTAAAAATGGCATAAAAATAAGAAATGAATGTTCACTCAAACTGAGCACGCCTCAACACTGGAGGATTCTCCCCCGGCATATGTTCCCAAACTTGACCCCTTGACTTTCTATAAAGGCTGCAGGTAAAATGGTGTCATAGGCTGCAGTCAGACTGGCCGGTTGGCATGGTTTGACTGTGCCCCTAATTACGCGATCGAATTTTGTAACAGAGATTTTGGATTGGATTCCCACCCTAATCCAGCCTCATCATGCACTTTTTTTGTGGTTGACTGTTCAGATTAGTGCTGCACATCAACCAGGGCCTTTTTTGCAGCAGCAATCCCTTTGCATATTAGGCCACACACCCCTGATGTAGCCAATCCTCCAAGAGTTTACAGGGCTCTTCTTACAGGGCCTACTGTAAGCTCTTGGAGGATTGGCTATATCAGGGGTGTGTGGCCTATATACAAAGGAGATCCTGCTACAAAAAAAGGCTGTGATATCAACCGTGGAGTGCATGGTCTGGTCTTCTTTATTTTTTTTTAAATGACATTTTTTAAACCATCTCTTGGGTGTGCATGAGTCCCCATATGCATATGCTCTACCATTTAAAAAAAAAGAACAACAAAACCAGAACTAAAGGTTCACACTTCTAAATTGGTTTCAGCGCGCACCGGGGGAGTTCAGACATCTGGCAACATGGGATGAATGTGTGGGAATCTGAAAGCACCAGAATTCATCTGCTGTCTATTTACTGCATCTCCAACTCATGTTATGATGGTGTGAGTACGACTGGGGAACACCTACCAGATGTGGGTGTGTGAATGACCCCATTTACTCCATTACAGTAAAGCAACTATATCAGGCCAAACTGCCCATCTGATCGCAGCCCTTAATGTTTTTTAGAGTTGGAGATTTCATGGTGTAGTACAGTCAACTACTGCTATGGAAACTGTTGCTTTTCCTCCTTGCCTCCCCCCCCCCCCCCGCTCATTGTTCAGTCACTCGTTTGTATCATTTTTCTGGCCAGAGGAAAAGGAATGATGGAATAGCATCAACACCAAGGAAGAGCATCAGGTACTAGATGGTTCTGATGGCTGCTATTGGTCCATCATTGAAGGGGTGTGACTTGAACAGCTGCCTGAGAGTCTTGACCTCTGGTGATGTCCCACCATATTTGTTCTTAGGCTCAAAAATAATGGGAGAAGTTCATCTAGCGCTCGGTGAATCTTCCTCAGGTGTCAGTCAACAACTACTTGTGAAAAGACCATTGCCTTTTCAACAGCAAGTGCTTGTTTTTAAGGGGCCCATCATTGTGGTTTGCCTGCCATTTCATTTTCCAGTGCAAGGAATGATTTTTCCAGAATCAGTAACCACTGGGTTTGAATTATTAACTTCACCAGCTCATAATGTTTATTTCTAATCACCTACAAGTCTGATTCCACTGAGGCTGTATTGTGAGCTGAAGAAGAACTTCCCTATCCTTTCCAGTCATTCACCTCACCCACTGGGCAGCTGCTGTGGTGGAAAAGGGCAGAACTCTCCGCCTTGCAGGGCTCCTGATCTTCATACTAAGGATGCCCAGCACCCTTGGAAAACTACATTCCCCAGCATCCCTGGTAATTGACATGCTAGCCAGAAAAGTTTAGTGCAAGAGATGAGTGGTGGTGGGGGAGAATCTTCTTCCTTGGTACTGTTGACATCACTTCAGCAGTACTTGAGTGAATGGTTGGAAGAGTTGGGGGTTGGGGTAGGAGTGATTCAGAAATGATTTAATAATTCAATTACCGGGGGGGGGGGAGCTCACCCATCACTTAGAATGACTGATGATTAATAGTTGGTTACAAGTGTGGACCCTCAAGGAACTTGTTGGAGAAGACTTTTCATTTCCCCCTTTGCTTCTTCCTCTTTACACTCTTCTCCTACCCACCTCACAGGGTGTCTGTTGCGGGGAAGGCAATTGTAAGCTGCTCCAAGGCTCCTTTGGGTAGTGAAGGGAAAGGAAAGGTCCCCTGTGCAAGCACCAGTCATTTCCGACTCTGGGGTGACATTGCTTTCACAACAAGGAGGAGAAGAAGAAGAAGAGTTGGTTTTGGGTAGTGAAGGATGGAGTATAAAACCAACTCTTCTTCTTCTCCTTCTCCTTCTGCCTAACAGCAGCTGCCTTACCCCCAGAAGCTGCACCAATTAGGGTGAAGATAGTGGAAGCTCCCTGGAGCATGGCAGTGGCTTCTGCACTGTCTGAGTGCGCACTGACAATGCTCTGATTGGCGGAGGTGGCTTAAAGTTAAAATCCCCAGTGTATTTTTAACTTTTTCTGATTTTGCTGCAAACCTGGAGATTCCTTCAAGTTTGCAGAACTATTGTTTTCTGTCATTGTGGACCACAAATAGGCCCACACGACTATTAGATATATGATATAATGTAGTTACTGCTTTGGATTCAGCAAATAATGTTCTGCTGGTGCAATATCTTGGGCAACACCTAGCACTTTTCTTCCTATATATTACAATACCCAGAAATCAGTTTCACAAAATCTTGCACAAATGGAAACACAAGTGGGGATGCAAAAAATCTTGACCTAATGCAAGCAGGTACTGGCCTTTTTCTTGTCTCCATCTATGCAAGAGCTATTGCACAAACAGAACTCGTGGTCTGTGATTTTTTGTAGACAGTTCTCAGTGCTTTGTTCATACAGTTACATCAACCCAGTTTTTCCACTGTTGAATAAGGAAGGAAGATCCCCCTTTGACTACCCAAGTAGACTGTACATGGACAAAAGCCATATGAGATACCGGCTGTCATAAAGAGAAAAACTGGGTAAAAATGAAAGGGAAACTCAACTGGATCCATCTCATTGCACTGTTTTTGTTGCAGTGTTCTTCAGTTTTGTAATCCCATTTTGCAGTATGTATTATACAGGGCTTTTCCCCCCTTGTTCATTCTCTGGTTTTTGTAATCCGGTTTTAATTACATTGTTTATTGTATGTTTTATTGTATTCTTTGGATGTCTGTTGTTTTTAATTGGATCGTTGCATATTGTTACTCTTGCATGGGTTTTTCATTGTGTAATTCACCTTGAGTCTCACTGAAAAAAGGAGGGTTATAAAAGCAGTAAGTAAATACGGAGGTGCCAGTCAGCCGGTTCATCGCAAGTCTCCCAAATGATATGTCACTCTAGGCTAGAATGAAATCTAGCCCGTGAGAAGATATGATTTGGCTAAAGCAATGTGAGCACTTTGTGAGCCTGATCAGTTTACATGTATCTGATTTCCAGAATCATATGTTCAGGGCTTTTTTCGAGCAGGAATGCACAGGAACGCAGTTGGTGACAGGCTGCCTTGGTGACAGGGGGCATGGCCTAATATGCAAATGAGTTCCTGCTGGGCTTTTTCTACCAAAAAAGCCCTGCATATGTTCATAGCAAATAGAGAAGGAGCCTTTCCTTTGTTTGTGCATGCTCTTTAACCTCAAGGAACTTAAAATTTCTTTTACAACGATCACCCCAACAACCTGCTTTTTAAGAAAACTCACTTTCAATTTAACAAGCGTTTGAAGCCTCTTACCAAAATTATTTACTCTGGGTTCGTGTCTGTCACTGAAAGGTTAGAATGGCAACTTCTGACATTACCTTTGAAAGTGCAAGACGATCAGGAATAGGCGGTTTCTCATTAGGATATTTTAAAGCTCCGGCAAGAACCTTGTTGAAATGAAATGATCTTGCGGTTCCTTCCTGAGAGACTCATAAGTAGTTAGACTTTTACAAATGGAATGATGTGAAGGAGTTTCAAGGCTACCGAGGTTGCCAAGAACAAAGGGGTTGAGGCATAGGGCTTTATCTATATATAGATAGAGAGAGATATATTCTTTGATGGCAGAGCCTACAAATGAGGCATTAAAAATGAAAAATCCCTTCGCTCTAAGAAAATGATAGTAAGTGAAACATAAAATTTCATTCTACTTTCGATAATTTGATGTTTCAGCCTGTTTCAATAAACTCCCCTCCCTCATTCTCACACTGTTTTAACTCCATAAATTGCACACTTTATAAGCTACCATAAAGACAGCCCTATATTTTTGTTCTCTGAGGGGTTTGTTTTGCTGAGCATGCACACAGCGTTCCTGGCTGTAACTTCTGAGGGTCAATGGCTAAAGAGCAGATAGGCCACCAAGGTTAAGAAGGGGCAAAGTTTCAGATGGATCAATTTTGCACTCACCTTACATCGTTTTCATGTTCGTCTTCTCAGCACGGTTTCCTTCCAATTTCCCACTATCTGCCCCGGGGCTGAAGCAAGGATTGGCGTTTTTGTGCAGCAAACAGAAACCACTAAAACCCAGTTTTTATTTGCTGTGTGAAAACACCAATCCATGCTGCAGACCTAGGGCAGATTGTGGGAAATTAGAAGGAAGCCCCGCTGAGAAGACGAATGTGAGAGCGGCATAAGATGAGAGCGAAATCGGTCAAGCTTTACCACACCTCCGTGGATGCTGCCGGCAGCTTCTTGGAGAAAAGGTATTCCTGGGCTGGATAAAGAGCTCATCTCATCTTCGTTTTGAAAGAACTACACTGCTAGCCCTATTGTTTCTGGGCACAATTCAAAGTGCTGGTTCTTATTTTTAAGGTCTGAAATGGCTGGGGGTCAGGGTACTTGAAAGACCACATCCCTTCCATGTTGTCCAGCCTGCCAGTTAAAATATGAACATATGAAGCTGACATACTGAATCAGACCCATGTCCATCAAAGTCAGTATTGTCTACTCAGACTGGCAGCAGCTCTCCATGGCCTCAAGCTGAGGTTTTTCACGCCTATTTGCCTGGACCCCTTTCAGTTGGAGATGCCAGGGATTGAACCTTACCAAGCAGATGTTCTTCCACTGAGCCACGGTCCCTCCCTCTGTCTTCCAAGGTGAGGCAGGTGGCAACCAGAGACATGACTTTTCTTTTCCCCTAGTAGTGGCACCTCACTATGTCTGCTTGGTTGGTAGGCTGGGGGGGGGGGCTGTGGAATAGTGTAAAAATCATCATTCTGTTGATGATGTGACATCATCTTTGAGGTTAATCCCAGAGCAGGGGTGGCCAAACTGTGGCTCAGGAGCCACATGTGGCTCTTTCACACATATTGTGTGGCTCTCAAAGCCCCCACTGCCTTGCTGACCTGCTTGGAAAAGGCATTTCTTTCTTTAAATAAATTAGCCAAGGCAGCTGGTGACTTAGAGAATGCATTTAAAGTTAAAAATATATTATTTAACCTCTCTCTCCCCCACCTATCTTCCTTCCTTCCTCTTGCAGCTCTCAAACATCTGACTTTCATGTCTTGTGTGCTCTCAAACATCTGACATTTATTCTATGTGGTTCTTACATTAATCAAGTTTGGCCACCCCTGTCCCAGAAGGACATGGTGTTACTTCCAGGAAATGATGCCACCTTCATGCCCCAGAAATGACATCACACCGTAGATGTCATGGTACCCCTCCATGTCCTCAGCCCCTCAGCCAGGGGCCAGTCACCAGCTGGTAACGCTGCTTGACCTCATGATTTCCCTTGAGGTTCACCTGGTGCCTACTCTACTATCTTTTAGGCACCAAACCAATCGATTTATATTTCCCTCAGCCTTTTAATTAAGGGGTTGATTTTTTTTAAAAAAAACTCCATCTTTATAGTACTTTTAGCCAAGAAACTATTGAATAATTTTAAGCTGCTCAGTGTTTTATGCTCTGGCTGGGTTTTTAATGATGGATTTTAATTAATAACTCTTATAATGTTTTATTTTATTGTGTTGTATTTTGTAAGCCACCTCAGGTATGTTCCGTGGCAAGGCAGCATAAACATTTCTAAATGAATAAATAGACATATGTTGATACTATATGACTTTTTGCCCATTATGGAGTACACAGGTTGAGTGACCAGATCTGTACCTTGTGTCACATGAGTGGTGAGTTCTCCTCGACTCTTATCCTGATTAGTACTTGATTAGTATCAGGAATATAGTGCATGAGGATAAAGGGCTTCTGCATTCCTTCCAGAACCTTCCTTTCACATAACCTGAAATGGCCCTTGGGGGAGCTATTTGGGGAGACCCACATGTTCCCTGGAATACATATGGGTTTCACCAACAGGCCCAATAATTCACAGTGGGACCAATTCAGGCTGAGACAGTGGTGCTGGGTGTCATTCAGAAGAATTGCAGCTGCCTCGGTCCTAGGAGGACACTTAACTTGGAATCTCCTGACGTTTTGTGATTGGTCCCTAGGGTTGCCAGTTCCTTAGCAGAGATGGAGGATCCTCCACCCTCACCTCTCATTTTTCACTTGCTGCTCAAAGAAGCATCAGGAGAAAAAAATCACAATGGTCATCAGGTAGATGGCGGGCCAGCACTTCCAGGCAGGGGAGGGGGGATGTGGGGAAACAGGGCTTTTAAAAATGATTGTACTATAAAGTTTCAGCAACTCCTGTAGAGGCATGAAGTCAGTTTTGGATTTCCCCAGAATTGCCAATGCTTCCACCCCTGGTCTTGGTTCTGGTCCTCAAGACCACCATTATGTCCCAGTCTTCAAGACAAGGGGAGGGACTGTGGTTCAGTTGGCTTGGCATGCCAAAAGTCCCAGGTTCATACCCTGGCATCTTCAGTTAAAAGCGCCAGGCATTAGGCAATGTGAAAGACCTCAGCCTGAGACCCTGGAGAGCCACTTCCAGTCTGAGTAGACAATGCTGACTTTGATGGGTTGATAGCAGTGTAAGGCAGCTTTAACTGTTTATGTGATAGCAGTGTAAGTCATTGTTTATGTGATATCAGTGTAAGTCAATATTTATGTGATTGCAGTGTAAGGCAGCTTTATCATTAGCCACCTCCAACAGCACCCATTTTGCCATGTTGCTTACTGCCCTTTCTCAAGATTCTGGGAATTGTCAAACTCATTTGTTATGAGGGTCGGACCTGACATAAATGAGACCTTGTCGGGCCGGGCCATGTGTGTCATAAAACGTAATGTCAGGTAGTGGAGATATAAACTTTATAATGGAAACAAATACAATCAAAGTTTTTTTAAAAAACCATAAAAGATGCTCAAAAGATTAGCACTCTTGCAATATTTCACTTAACAGTCTCTGATAACTGACAACTCTTGCTCTGAATTACTATATCAAAATCTGGAGACAATGTTTGTGCTGTAGCAGTCTTGAACATGTGTTCTGTAAGTTGCAAACCGACTTTTGATTTATCGACATTCATTACAGAAATCTCATGGTCAATGCTTTGAGTCTAAGACTGAGGGGGAAACATGAAATGGCTGGGCATTGCAAGCTATTGTACATAAGTTGCTTCATGTGCTGGACAGCCAATGGAGAAGATAGAGGCTTTGCTCTGTTGCTTCTGTGCAATTGAGCAAGCCTGGCAAAGCAAGATGCAATGCAGCAAGAAGCAAAAGAAAGAGAAGGAAGCAGATGATGGTGAGTTCCTCATGGGCCTGATATGAGCCCTCCAGGGGCTTGATCCAGCCCTCGGGCCACATGTTTGACACTCCTGGTCTGCATGCTCAACAAAACTGGGATCCCTTAATGAGTACACAGAGGAAGGTGTTGCCTAGAGAGTGAGTCTGCAAGCGTATATAGTAATTGCTTTATGTTCCTCAAGAAATACTTCAAAGGAATCCAGCAGTTTAAAAAGGATGTTTGTGGGAAGAGTGAAAAAAAATTAATAGGTTTCTAAGCAAGGCAAAGAAATTGATCGACACAGAGCATTTAGCTGAATAAATAAAAATATGGATGCGCTTAAACCTGGTTGAATTGTAAAGATAGCTTTCCTTTTGATTTTTAAATAAAAACTTCCATTTTATAAGAGCTTGTTTCCCTGATAAAAAGAAAGCTTTTATTCAGAAAGTTATACTGATAATACATCCAGGTTGAAACCCAATGATTTCTCATTAGCAGGACACCACTCTGCCAGATTAAAAGCCATGGTGAGAAGAAAGGTTTTTAAATATACATATTTACCCATTTCTAAATGTGATTGTGCTTCTGAAAGGAGAAAGAGACTGAAAGAGATTTTTTTTTTCAATCCCACCAACATCCGTTTCTTTTTATTACTATTTTATGCAGACTGTGAATGAGTTTCCACTAGAAACATGTTTAAGTAAGCTTCAGTAACCTTGGTTGTCTCAATCTGTTGCTAAATACAGCAGGGAGAGGAGGGGGGGGGGGAATCTCATGTCTTCAAATTACATTTTCAGGGGATATTTATCAAATTAAATTAGCCCTCTAAAATGTCACATCTGTTGGAGAATTCTGTTGTTAGATTAGTTCTACAATTACATTTCCAGTGCAATGGAAAAGCGTGACACCCTCACTTCTCCAAATAACAGTTTCATTCTGGAGCCAAGCTGTTAAAAACAGTCCTAGAGCTTTAATGCTAAAAAACAAGTGTTCTATTTTATGAGTCCTTCTTTATTAGCATTTAATAAGTGCACCCACATTCTTATTTATCTCTCTAAATGCTATGGTAAATCAATTTTTTTCTCCTTGGTGATTTTTTTTTTTTTTAAGAGCTAGCCTAACAGCTATATATAGCTTTCTGGCTAGTTTAGTTGTTGTTTTTCCCCTTGAAGCACAGTACAATAACTATTGAGATGAACTTTGTCCTTCTGATATAAGAAAAGGAACCAAGAAACCACCAGGATGTAAATCATTGTGCATTCTGAGCATTCCTCACGTGTGTGGAGATTGCCCCCCTAATTTTATACCAACTTTGTTATTTTTCATGGCAAAGAGGAGTCAGAGGTCAGCTGAGACTATCAGAAAATCAAACACTACAGGACTTGTACTATTTCAGGCTGCAGGTGGTGAAAAGAGGATGGTGCAATCCTAAACAGAATTGTACTCTTTTAAGCTTATCAGCTCCCATTGGTGAGAGAGGTAGCAAAGGGTTCACCCCTTCTTCCAGAGTTATGATTAATATTGGAGGTCAAGGCCATTCCAGCAGGTGCAAGTGGAGGAGTAGGGAATCAAACCCAATTCTCCCAGATAAGAGTCCACGCACTTAACCACTACACCAAACTGAAGAAGAAGAGGAGGAGGAGGAGTTGCTTTTATACCCCGCCCTTCACTACCTGAAGGAGTCTCGGAGCTGCTTACAATCACAACAGTCATCCTGTGAGGTAGGTAGAGCTGAGAGAACTCTGAGAAAACTGTGACTGGTCTAAGGTCACCCAGCTGGCTGCATTTGGAGGAGTGGGGAATCCGCAGCTCTTTTGAACCAAGGTCTGATTAAAGTGGCATTCCCTTAGGAAAGAGCAGCTTCCCAATTTAGGAGTAATGTTAGATCTGTGCAAGTGGATTTCAGTTCTTGTCTGCGATGCAGTGTTGTTTGGCTGCCCAGTTACATTCCTTCCCAGAAAAAAACAACAAAATCCAGTAACAATTATCCATGCTCTGTTCACACCCTGATTATATTACTTCAATGAACTATTAATAGATGTCATTATGAAGATGGTTCAGAAACTTTAATTGGCACAGAACGTAGCTGCAGGACTGATAAACTGGTGTGTGGGAAACATATTTTGCCAATTTTACAAAACCTTCACTAGTTATCTGTTTCTGGATACAGCCAAAGTACTTTTATAGCTCTAAATTGTCTGGGATGAGGACCTTTTTTTATAAAGCCCTGCTCACATATGAACTTGCTGTCTCAGTAAAAAAAAAAAAAAAAAAATCATAATGGGCTCAACTTTGTGTGCCCCCAACTTCCCAAGTGAGACTGCTTTCTATAACAATGCCTTCGCAGAATGGTCTTGTTTAGGGTATGTTGGTACTAGGACAATATTAACTAGGTAGCTCCACCCCTTCCTGTGTGAATTTACTCATATGCCCAACAATGTTCCCTGTAAGCTGCATAGTCTTGTGAGCAAAAATTCTACTTTGTGAGCTACTGGCATTAAAGTTGTGAGCTAATGCACAAATTAGAGTGCTTTGGGGTCATCCTTCCTGAGCTAAGACAAAAAATGTGTGAGCTGGGTCACACTAACTCAGCTTAGAGGGAACACTGATGTCCAAGCATGCATATGCTGTCTAGGCATAGGATCCATACACATGGTTGGGCATTAGGGTTGCCAGCCTCCAGGTGTTGGCTGGAGATCTCCTGGGATTACAGCTGATCTCCAGGTGACAGAGAACAGTACACCTGGAGAAAATGGCTGCTTTAGAAGGTGGACTCTATGACTTTATTACCCACTGAAGCCCTTCTCCTTGGTAAACCCCACCTTTTTCAGGCTCCACCCCTGAAATCTCCAGTTATTTCCCAGTCCAGAGCTGACAACCTTATTAGGTATATTTGTTCTCAATAATTCCTGTTTATGGGGAGCCTACATGTCTACAGCATATAAATGTGTATATGTTATGCAACCATGAAGTGAATGTGTGTAGGAGGAAGTGGGCAAGTGAACTCCCTTCCAGTCTACCTCTTTGTATCGACCCTGTATATTAACATGTTGTGTGTAGAAGACAAGGCTTTTCCTGTGGTGGCAGTCTGCTTATAGAAATCCTTTACTTGAGAGCCAGTTTGGTGTAGTGGTTAAGTGTGCAGACTCTTATCTGGGAGAATGGGGTTTGATTCCCCACTCCTCCACTTGCAGCTGCTGGAATGGCCTTGGGTCAGCCATAGCTCTGGCAGATGTTGTCCTTGAAAGGGCAGTTGCTGTGAGAGTCCTCTCAGCCCCACCCACCTCACAGGGTGTCTATTGTGGGGGAGGAAGATAAAGGAGATTGTGAGCCGCTCTGAGACTCTGAGATTTGGAGCAGAGGGCGGGGTATAAATCCAATATCTTCTTCTTCTACTACTCCAGTGATTCCCCTGGTGTTTTCCTTTCCTTTCCTTTTTCTTTTTTGCTTTTACTTCTTATGGTTTTACAGCCTGCATTGTAAAAACCCTCATCCCATGGGAGGAGAATCTAAATGTTAGTTATCGTGGAACTTAACAGCTGCTAAAAATTTCACCACAAACAGAGTAGTTTGTTTATCCTTGTCCATTTCCTCACTAGCAGTTGCTCTACCCTCGGATCAAGCAATCAATTCCCCACCGGTTGCTGCACAGGCGCATTTAGATTTGCGGCTTCATCCAGTTTCTCTCACAAATTCATGATCTGGGGTTTTTTTTGGGGGGGGGGGGAATTGGAGTGAGCCACGAGTCAAACTGCGACCATGCACTGACTTACGGGGAATCAATCACTTGACCTGAGGAAAGCAAAAGCCTGGGGGTGGAGTAACTTCTAGTGAGGAATCGGTCTTTGTCTCTGAGTAGCCTGAATGATTTCACTCCTGGAGAAAAAGTTCAGATTAAATCAGGTGCTGGGGAAAAATCTTGAGAAAAGATCAGGTGCTGGGGAAAAATCTTGAGGAAAAATCTGCAAGAAGATCAAATAAGTCATTAAGGTCAGATGCTGAAGCTGAACCTCAAATACTTTGGCCACCAAATGAGAAGGGAGCACTCACTGGTGAAGACCCTGATGTTGGGAAAGACAGAAGGCAAAAGACGAAGGGGATGGCAAAGGATGAGATAGCTGGACAGCGTTACTGATGTGACAAACATGAATTTGAGCAGACTTTAGAGGATGGTAGAAGACAAGAGGCATGGCGTGACTTTGTCCATGGGGTCGCGAAGAGTCAGACTTGACTGTGCGACTGAACACCAACACATCACACAACCTTTATTGGCATAGCAAGACAAGACAACACCATATGGATAACAATAGAGTTTGTGGTCAAAAAGAACATCTCCTGGAAGCATGGTAAAAGAATTTTGCTACGGATTCAATGGTTTCACTCTTGTTTGAGGCTAATATTGAAAAGATCCTATGTTCCCCAGATCGACCCTCCAAAAAATCAGGGGCCATTTCGTAGAAGTGCTGGAGCTCATTAACACAATTAATTTGCATATACCACACACCCCTGACATTACCGGAAGGTGGACTAAATTATATCTCAGCATCTACCTTAAAAGGCTTCTTGAATTATAATTGTCATAATAAAACCCTACTCCCATCATACTTTTTAAATTACTTTCTCCTATGTGGCCACAGTGTCATGATGAAAATTTCCATCAGTCTCCTTTATCCCCCCCCCTTTTTTTGGGGGGGGGGATATTAAAAAGTTTGTCAAATCTTAGATTTCACCAAAATTCTCACAAAAGGTTTCAACAATGGAGCCCAGAAGCAAGTATTGGGGGGAAAGGGTTAAGAAAGAAAGAGCACAATAAAATTTAGAAGTTCTGTAGTTCTTCTGCTGTGAGCTCCCACCCAAAATGAGGCCTGCATTAAATATGGAGGGGGGGGAGTTTACTCTTTAACACGTTAAGCATTGGCTAAAGACATTCCTATATGTCAAAAATAAGTGTTTTAGTTTTTTTAAACCGTCTTCTTAAAAAGATCAGAGCTCATTGTATTGTATGCATCCCAATTATTTCACCCGGCCCTCTTATTTTCTTCCATATTACACAGTTCAAGGAATGCTTACACCCAGTGACCCTTTTGACATCTTTAGTTAAGCACTCCTTAAAGTCTTCCTTTCCCTTTCCCCCATTTGAATTAACATTTTATTTGTTTTTTCAAGCACCATTAGATAATAATAATAATACTTCATCTCGCAATAGGTTGCCAATCATTGCTTTCAGCGAAACATAACTCCGACACAAAGGTTACACTTCCTACAGTTGGTGGTTAAGGTCATTCACCTAGCAATACATATCATTAATAGTTAAATGAATAATTCAAAATGAAGTGGCACTAAAGCAGGTCTGGATGACTTTTGTATGTTCATGAATATAGAACAGAACTCTTATACACAGAATATTTAAACCTTAAACTATTCCACAGAAGCTGTGTCTAGATTAGTAATTTCTCAGGGAATCTGCTATGGATAATTATGTAATGAAGAGCGCAATCCTAAACAGGTCTATACTAAATCTTGGTCATGTCTATTCAGTGGGCTTACTCCCTGGAAAATGTTCTTAGGATTCCAGTGAAAGTGCCTGGAAGCTGGTTCACATGTGTTTATCCAGGGCTTTTTTTGTAGAAAAAGCCCAGGAGGAACTCATTTGCATATTAGGCCAAACTCCCTGATGCCATCATTGTTTTGCACATGACTTTTTATAGAAAAGCCCTGCAGGAACTTATTTGCATATTAGATCACACCCCCTGACTCCAGGCCAGCTGGAACTGCATTCCTGCTAAAAAAAACCACCTGTGTGTATCTCACTTCTTGATTTATTTACTTATTTGTTTATTTTGTTGGATTTAATAGGCTGCCCTTCCCTGCCAGCAGGTCTCAGGGTAGGTCCGTAGCCAGCAAATGTTTGGCGGGAAGGGGGGCAGGGGATAATTTTTTAGGAGGGGAGCCGTGGGGCCCAAAATGACATCACAAATGATGTCAATTTTTTTAAAAAAACAATTAAAAACCTGGGCAGCTGGCTGCAAGATAAATAAAAAACCTTGTGTGTGTTTGGGGATCGACTCCTTCACCTCTCTCCGCTCCATGGTCTTTGTCTGTTTTCTTACAATAGTGCTTCCCGCTCCCTTCAAACGATGGTATTAACTAAAGCCATGTTCTGATGAGGCTCATAAGGGAAGGAAAAGAAAGGAGAGGAGAGGTGGAGCTAAAGGAAGGGAAGAGTGTAGGTTCTTGGGGCAAAGAATACCCCAAAGAGCTTGCAAAAGAAATGACGGAGCTTGTCTCCCTCTTGAGCAATGCTGCACTTGTTCAGAACAGCGGTGAGTGGCATTGAGCAGAGGAGGCAGATTGGAGGCCGTGCAATGGAGGGGCCATACAGATGAAAGGGGGGTTGAATGGAGCCCCCCACTGGACCTCCCTGTAGCTACAGGCCTGGCTCAGGGCAGCTTACAACACATAAAAGATACAATAAATAATTTAAATTAAAGCCCACAATGAAAACCCTAAACACATCAGTTAAAAGGTAAAGGTTGTCCCCTGTGCAAGCACCAGTCATTTTCGACTCTGAGGTGACAAGTTGCTTTCATAACGTTTTCACGGCAGACTTTTTACGGGGTGGCTTGCCATTGCCTTCCCCAGTCATCTACACTTCCCCCCCCCCCCGCAAGCTGGGTACTCATTTTACCAACCTCGGAAGGATGGAAGGTTGAGTCAACCTTCAGCCAGCTACCTGAACTCAGCTTCCGTCAGGATCAAACTCAGGTTGTGAGCAGAGCTTGAGACTGCAGTACTGCAACTTTACCACTCTGCGCTGTCAACAGGACAGTATATACTTTCAGATGTTGGGAAAACCAGCTTCTATAAGCCTCCCTAGACAGAGGGTTTCGGGAATGGGTGGGTATGAGAGTGCCAGCGTCAATACTATCCCATAATTGCCCTCAACCGAATGCCTGGCGGAATATCTCTGTCTTGCATGCAGAAAGGTAAAAGCACCCGCAGGGCACAGATGTTTTCCGGCAGAGTTCCACCAGGTGGCAGGGTCAGGACTGAGAAAACCCTGGCCCTGGTTGAGGACAGCCGGATTTATCTCAGGCTGGGCTTGAGTTATCTACTCTTGATTACTGTGTACTTGATGACTGATAGCTGAATGTGTGAATTAATTCCTTTGTAGAGGTTAATGAGAGGACAAATCTTTATAAACTCGTTTTCCCCCATCTATCCAATTTTTTTTAATCTGTTGCCTGTGTATGAGATTTTATTAGTTTCTTTTGCTGAGGTTTCGTAATCTGCTGGTGGGGGAGATGTCTTTTCAAAGAAAGCCATTATATTTATATATACCATTATATTCATATATGCCATTATATTTAAATATAACGGTAAAGTTTATTTGCCACCCCCCCTTTCAGTTACAATTGATATGTGATTTGCCCCTTTGCCTGCAATTGTTCTTATTCAGTTACCCTTATCATTCAAATAGCTAAGTCATCTCAATGCTTACATGTTGCAAATTCCCAATAAACCACACTGGTAGTTGCCAGGTGTGAAATTCTAGCAGGAGCTCCTTTGCATATTAGGCCATACCCTCCTGGTGTAGCCAATCCTCCAAGAGTTTACAAGGTTCTTTTTTGTAAGCTCTTGGAGGATTGGCTACATCAGAGGTGTGTGGCCTGATATGCAAAGGAGCTCCTGCTAGAATTCCACCCCTGGTAGTTGCTGTTTTCTTTGAGGTTCCAAAGATCTTTTTGAAGCACACCCTGAACTTAATGGTGCTTTTGTAACATTTATTTATAAATATACTTGCAAAGCACTATTCTAAGCAGTCTCTAGAGGCTTTTTTCCCCCTTCCAGACTCAACTAATCATTTCTTTACATGCCTGCCCTGGCCACCTCCCATCATCTTCTCCATGCTCTTATAGGTATTTAAGAAAACTATCAGGGGACTATCACCAAACAGTTAAAACCCAATATGGAAATATCAGCCAAATAGCCCGAGTTATCAATGTAACAAAAGCACCATAGCAGTGGGGGAGGGGGACTATGTTTAACATCAAAATGCTGAATAATTGATGTTGATTTTGACATTTTTTTCCTGTTGATTTCCAGTAATGGGCTTGGGGAAGAAATGAATATATGGATGGTTGGTCCAAAAAAGAAAGACTAAGGGCGTTTTCCCACAGAGCTTACCGCGGAGCGACGTCCCTCTTCACCGCGCAGCGTCTGCGCGTATTTCCCACCAACTGCTCCGCAGAACCAGGAAGTGCCAGACCTTTTGCGTCGTAAATGTAAACCGCTAAAAACCAGTTTACGTTAGTGACGCAAAAACCCGCGGCTCTTTCTGGTTATGTGGCGCAGTTGGTGGGAAATCCGTGCAGACGCTGCACGGTGAAGAGGGACGTCGCTCCGCGGTAAGCTCTGTGGGAAAACGCCCTATCTTTCTTTTGAACTAGTTTGGTGTAGCGGTTAAGTGTGTGGATTCTTATCTGTGAGAACCGGGTTTGATTCTCCACTCCTCCACATGCAACTGCTGAAGTGATCTTGGGTCAGTCATGACTCTGTCAGAGCTGTTCTCTCAACAGCAGTTTCTGCCAGAGCTCCCTCAGCTCCACCTACCTCACAAGGTGTCTGTTGTGAGGAGGGGAAGGGAAAGGAGATTGTAAGCCGCTCTGAGACTCCTTCAGGCAGCGAAAGATGAGATATAAATCCAATCTCTTTTCTTCTTCCAAGTCAAATCAGAATAATCATGAAATTCAATGACATTCCTGTTCAGCTAAAAGTGTCCAATGGAGATAGAATCATCTTCCCCATTTCAAAGGGTATGAGATCAAAGCTGATGATGACATAAGCTATGAGTATCTTCTGTCAGTGCTTGCTGATAAATCACCTGCACCCTTATTGGAAAATTGGAATCTTGCAAGTATCACATGAGCACTACATGGAAGAGCTCCGTACTGTCACTGTACCATATCCAAATGACTCATTATGCTGAACAACACAATAAAGAGAAAGACTACATATGACTATTAGTCATTCATCGCAAGGAATGTGCAGCACTTGACTGACGAATCTCTTTGCAACAGAAATCTCCACAGTGAATCACTTAGGTTTCAGCTACTATGTGGATTTGCCTCCATACAGAATCGTTTCTTGGTAGCCTCCATTTTACTGTTGTAATGTCAGGCTCTGAAGTCTGTTATTGTTCTGCCTTCTGGGCGCAGTCTGTTAGTAATAATGGGAAAAAAAGAGAATTTATTTACTTAAAATACTTAATATCTCGCCTATACACCAGGTGGCAAGGACACAAGTTGTAACTGTTCAATTAACAATATTTTTCAAATATACAGTTTTAGAACACATAGAATTTTTAAAAGCAGATAGGGGTTTTTTTTAAAGAAAAAAAACCTGGAGAATTAGCAAACACAGAATTAGCAAGCACACAGGATTAGAACAAGCATAGCCAGATCTGCCAAAATTTCTGACCCTCTGCCAAATGGCTGCTATCTGGGATAAGAGAGCTGTGGTATAGTGGTGAAAAGCAGCAAACTCTAATCTGGAGAACTGGATTTGATTCCTCACTCCTCCACATAAAGCCTACTGCGTGACCTTGAGTCCACCCCAGTTCCCTCAGAATCCTCTCGGCCCCACCTACCTCACAAGGTGCCTCTTGTGGGGAAAGGAAGGGAATGTGAGACTCCTTAAAGTAGAGAAAGTAAAGTTAAAGGTACTCCCCTGTGCAAGCACCAGTCATTTCTGACTCTGGGGTGATGTCGTATCACAATGTTTTCACAGCAGACTTTTTACTTTTTGCCATTGCCTTCCCCAATCATCTATACTTTTCCCCCAGCAAGATAAGTACTCATTTTACCGACCTTGGAAGGATGGAAGGCTGAGTCAACCTTGAGCTGGTTACCTGAACCCAGCTTCCAGCAGGATTGAACTCAGGTTGTGAGTAGACCTTGGACGGCAGTACTGCAGCTTTACTACTTTACGCCATGGGACTCTCTATGGTAGAGGAAAGCAGGGTATAAAACCTTCTCTTCTGTTCTTCAGAAGATTGCTTAATATGTCTTTCTAAACATAGCAGGGGAAGGTGCCTTGTGATAGGCCATTCCAAATGACTGTATCCACCACAGAAAAAATAACCTTTACACTGACTATTGCTGTGTGGAGAAATATGTTAAATAAAAGGGGTGGGGGGATAAACTGACAAAATACACTTGAACCAGGTAACTGTTCCTCAGTCAAAGAGGTGTAGTATTCACAGGGGTCGTTTTGTAGAAAAATAGGTGGTGGAGCTCATCCAGGGATTGTTATGCAGCTGCACCTACTATTCAATGGACAAGGTGGGAAGGAGGAGGTGGAACTCTCAGAAAGGTTCAGGAGCTGCGCTGAATCCGCAGCCTGAGTATTCATAGGCTGTAATCTAGTGTTCAACACAAACCCTGTTATGGGAATGCAGAACATCTGGTTGAATAGCAGTGACTGATTTGTTGACTTTTGCAGTTTAGAAATTGCCTGCAGCCTTCAATAGAACACAGAAATGGACAGAACACCATTTCTTGGTGTGTGCATTTTTTAAAAAAATAATAATAATTCTTTGGCTATATTTTCAGTAATGATTATGTTATACCTTTTAAATTCCCAAGTTAGAAAGTGTTGGCGGCATCTGGGAGCAAGTTCATTAAAAAAGAAAGTAGACATATGGTTTTCCCCTCCCCCGCCACCAAATAAACCCTTGTGACAAAAAACCCCAAACAACTGAAAGCTAGGTCAAAGTTGTTTAGCTGACAAGCTGTTAGGGATGTAATATGGTTATAGACCTGTGAGTGATTTGTCAGAATGAAAGCACAAACCATACACACATGAAGGGAAACTTCCTGTCACTTATTAAAACAGAGGTGATTCTGATTTAAATGCAAGCTTGGAGCTTTTGAAATCTCCCGAGTTTGACTTTCAGTAGCTCTGGGATCCAGTTATTTAAATGTACCTTAAACTTGTGTAGTGAAATCTTTAAGGCTAAAAGGTTAAAATGCCAGTTGGAAAGGGGCTAGGGAAAGATGCGGGAGGAAGAAAGCAGCCAGTGGTGATGATAAACTGTGGGATGCAATATGGCATCCATATTTGCGGTATATCTGAACAGTATTAGTGTTTAGTTTAGATTAGATTAAGAACATAAGAGAAGCCATGTTGAATCAGGCCAATGGCCCATCCAGTCCAGCACTCTATGTCACACAGTGGCCAAAAAACCCAGTTGCTATCAGGAGGTCCATCAGTGGGGCCAGGACACTAGAAGCCCTCCCAAGCACCAAGAATACAGGGCATCACTGCCCCAGACAGAGAGTTCCAACAATACGCTGTGGCTAATAGCCACTGATGGACCTCTGCTCCATATGTTTATCAAATCCCCTCTTGAGGCCATCTATGCTTGTAGCTGCCACCACCTCCTGTGGCAGTGAATTCCACGTGTTAATCACCCTTTGGGTGAAGAAGTACTTTCTTTGATCCATTCTAACCCGACTGCTCAGCAATTTCATTGAGTGCCAATGAGTTCTTGTATTGTGAGAAAGGGAGAAAAGTACTTCTTTCTCTACTTTCTCCATCGCATGCATAATCTTGTAAACCTCTATCATGTCACCCCTCAGTTGATGTTTCTCCAAGCTAAAGAGCCCCACGCATTTTAACCTTTCTTCATAGGGGAAGTGTTCCAACCCTTTAACCATTCTAGTTGCCCTTTTCTGCACTTCTTTCCAACGCTATAATAGATTAGATTAGATTAGATTAGATCAGATCAGATCAGATCAGATCAGATCAGATCAGATCAGATCAGATTAGATTAGATTAGATTAGATTAGATTAGATTAGATTAGATTAGATTAAAGCAATGCATTCCATATGGAGTTGCCATTGGAAAGTGTTTGGAAACTTCAACTGATGCAGAATGCTGCAGCCAGAATGTTGACTGGAGTGCATCATAGGGACCATATCACTCCTCTTGACCATCTACACTGGTTCCCAGTCTGTCTCTGAGAACAATTCAAGGTGCTGGTGATGACTTTTAAAGCCCCACATAGTTTAGTAATCAGAATACATAAAGGATTTCGTGTTGCCTTACAAGCCCACCGGAATGCCACTGTCATATTCCAAGGACCTGCTTCAGGAACCTGCACCTTGTAAAATAAGGCAGGTGGAAAACCAGGAGAGGACCTTCTTGGTCATGGCACCAAGACTCTGGAACTCCCTCTCCAGAGAGACTTGCCTGTCATCTTCTGTTGCTGTTTTTCATCAGCGGATGAAAATCTGGTTGGTTTGTCATTCCCTCACCGTTCCTTTTCCTGTTGTGTTTTTTTAAAAAAAATTATTTAAAACTTTGTGTATTTTATTGTATTGTGTATATATTTTAACTTGGTTTTAATTGTTTGAATGATGTGTTTGGTTGTAATAGCTTTTAAAATGTGTTCATAGTATGTATGTTTTTAATCTCTTAGTTACCTGATGAGGACAGAAAGGCAGGGTATAACTGTGGACAATGAAAATTTGAACCCACAGCTGTTAAGGTATTGCAAGGTTCTTTGCTGACAATATCTCTACCATCTGTTCCAATTTAGATACCAAGTTGAGGGCAGATCCAGTTCCTGTGGTGTCACAAGCATTTCCTTGTCCTTTTGTTATAGATAACTTCAGACTGATCCTGCCTATGGTTGCTGATGGGGTTCTTGGAAGTGTGATGACTGCAATCTGTGGTCTGGACCCATGACATCCTGGCTTTTAAAAACTTGCTGGGAAAAAGTATCGGTGAGAGCCATTAATTTTTTTAAAAATGGTAAAGGTAGTCCCCTGTGCAAGTACCAGTCATTTCTGACTCTGTGGTGACATTGCTTTCACAACGTTTTCACGGCAGACTTTTTACATGGTGGTTTGCCATTGCCTTCCCCAGTCATCTACACTTTCCCTCCAGCAAGCTGGGGACTCATTTCACCAACCTCGGAAGGATGGAAGGCTGTGTCAATTAAAGGGAGGTCTCTCTGTGATGGAGACAGTTATTACACCTCTGCTCAAAAAACCTTCTTGGGCTAAGGAGGAAGTGACCACTTACAGGCCAGTCTCCAATTTACCCTTTCGAGGGAAGATGATACAGTTTATGGTGGCAGAGCAGCTCCAGGGTTTCCTGGGTGACACATCTGTCCTTAACGCATTTCAGACTGATTTCAGGCCTCCATTGGGCACCAAGATGGCTTTCATAACTCTGGTGGACAATCTTCATCTAAAGTTGAACAGGGGATAGTCTTCTCTGTTGATACTGTTGGACCACTCCATTTTTATCCGCTGGCTTGAGTATGGAATTGGTATCAAAGGCATAGCGATCTGCTGATTTTGCACTTTTCTGTCTGACTAGACACAAATTGAGAGCCCCGTGGCGCAGAGTGGTAAAGCTGCAGTACTGCAGTCGGAGCCCTCTGCTCACGACCTGAGTTTGATCCGAGCGAAAGCTGGTTCAGGTAGCCAGTTCCAGGTTGACTCAGCCTTCCATCCTTCCAAGGTCGGTAAAATGAGTAACCAGCTTGCTGGGGCGAAAGTGTAGATGACTGGGGAAGGCAATGGCAAACTATCCCGTAAAAAAGTCTGCCGTGAAAACATAAGAACATAAGAGAAGCCATGTTGGATCAGGCCAACGGCCCATCCAGTCCAACACTCTGTGTCACACAGTGGCAAAAAATTTTATATATACACACACACTGTGGCTAATAGCCACTGGTGGACCTGTGTTCCATATTTTTATCTAAACCCCTCTTGACGTTGTGAAAGCAACATCACCCCAGAGTCAGAAACGACAGGGGACTGCCTTTACCTTTAGACACAAAGAGTCTTATAAGTTGCCACAGAATTTGTCTTATGAGTTGTCACAGTGTTCTATTAGATACCAAGCTGATATCAATTTAGATACCAACAGATATTAGATACTAAGCTGGCCACCTTGAGTCTGTGTAGAATGGGCGGGATATAAATGTAACATAAATAAATAAATATTCTCCCACACATGCTCTTTAAAATATATATGAGACCACTGAATGAGAATGTCTAGAGCTTTGGGGTTGGATAGCACCAATGTGCAGATGACACCTAACTCTATATTTCACTATCCAAACCTTCAGATTTGCCCAGATTTGGTTCTGAACTGGTGCTTTGAGGCTGTGGTTAGGGAGGAACAAACTGAATCCAAATCCAAACAAGACAGAAGTAATGCTAGTTGGGAAGGCTGATACTCTAAGGGAACTCAATCTGCTTATCCTAGATAGAGTCACATTGGCTTTTCCAAGGCAGATTAACAGCTTGGGATGTTGAGGGGAGTGTAAATGGACTCTGCCTTGCTGCTTGAAAAGCAGGTTGTCGTGGTGGCCAGGATCACCCTTGCCAGCATTTCTTGTTACCCAAATTCAACTGATCTGGCCCTGTTGATCCATGCTTCTGTAAGCTCACGGTTAGATCGACAGGATCCTGATGCTAATGTGATTTGGGAAAGGGTGTTTTAAAAATTTATATATGACTTTTTGTACACATGTATACATTGGCTGTTATTAATGGGTGTTTGTAATCTGATGGATTTTATGTCGGATTTTTTTTTTATTTCTCATTAGTTGCCTTGGGCTCCTTAAAAGGAAAGGCAGGATTTAAAAGTAAATGAACCTAAAACTCCTACCCTTCTCCACCTGCTGCACATGTTAAATCGTTGGATCCAACCGGCTTTTCCACTGGTGAAAACAGATAGAGGGGTCTCCTTTGACCACTCAAAAAGGCTATGCTGGGGGGTCACAGGAGTTTCATAGACAAATGACATGTGGGATGGGGGGGGGATGTAGTAAGAAGGAAAATTGGATGGGATGAGGGAAGAAAGATGGCTAGGTCCAACCTAATATACATAAATCAAATTTAATAACTGTGAATTTTCCTTTTGAAAGTATGGGGCATTCTGGAAAATGTGACAGAAACTATTCAAGCACTGACAAGCTTCCCACGCAATCCATATGCGGCTTTTGACAAATGCATTGTCTAGCAATCATAAACACCCAATGCTTCCGGAACGTAGCGCACAGCCACATTGTCCCCCACAGTCAATTTCATCCCAATAGCAAGCGCAAGGCGTCCTCTTGGGACGACTGGGTGTTAATAAAACGAAGGCATTACTGTGAAATGGCTGGAACTAAAGAGCGGTCCACACAGAGTTATGATGTAATCTCCCTGAAAATGGAGGGGATTTTTTAAAAATGTGTCTCTGTTTGACAGAAATCCTACAGTGTCACATGTAGCAAGAATAGCTGGAGTCCGGTGGAAACTGAAGAGTAGAAATGTGTTGCCGAAACTCACGGATGAAGTAAAAATTTTAAAACAAGATAAAGTATTGAAGATGCCAGAGGGAACAGGACACCACTGACTTAATTGCCAAGCAGCCCACGTGAGGTGAGTGGAGCAGTGCAGCCTTCGACAGGAAGTAGTGAGTGTGGTGCCACTGGGTAGAGGATAGGAATGGGGCAGAGAATCAGCTGAAGAAAAAGGTCACAGGAAGGAGCAGGAAGAAAGGGAGGCAAGAGGGGAGTTTGATCAGCAGGCAAATCAATGCAATATATTAAAATGTTTAACTGCTTCTTTACTACTGACTTTACTACTCTACTACTAATGTTTTACTACTGCTCCAAAAAGGAGCAGGGGGAAAAGGAGGCAAGGGAGGGAGTTTGAATAGCAGGCAAGCCAATGCAGTATATTAAAAAAATGTTTTACTACTTCTTTACTGCCACTTTACTCCTTTTTGGATAGCCACGGAGAAGAGGAACGAGCTACATAGGCTGCAGAAGCCCTATATCCTGACCCCAGGAACTCTGCATTCAGCAATCCCAGCATCTTCTGAGATACCATATGAGTTCAAGCGCAGCTTTTTTGCCAGGCCTCATTTACATCAATGCCCATGAATACATGAAGCTGCTTTATACTGAGTCGGACCCTTGGCCTATCAAGGTCAGTCTTGTCTACTCAGACTGGCAGCAGCTCCCCAGGGACTCAGGTTGAGGACTTTCACATCACCTCTTACCAGATCCTTTAAGCTTAAGATGCCAGAGTTTGAACCTGGAACCTTCTGCATGCCGAGCGGATGCTCAGCTGCTAAGTCTTGGGCCCTTCCATGCACCTCCCATTCCCAGCCAGAATGTGTATACTTTTGAAACAATGGTAATGTCAGGGGATGTGCCCTAATATGCAAATGAGTTCCTGCTGGGCTTTTTCTACCAAAAACGGCCCTGAATATAATACCATGAGCAAGCCCCAGCCCCTCCCATGAGGCTATTGGGAGCATTTACCATGTTTTTGCATTCAAGACAGATCTGCTCTGAAAACAACTTTTGAAGAAGCTGCCTTTGGGCAGGAGAAACCAGGGAGGGCAGGTTATGCTACACTTGGCTAGAGGACAAAGATGCCATTTCCCTGTAGGGCTCTTTATATGGCCACACCATCATTGACCACTGTCACAATTGGGTCTTTAGTGCCTTGTAACAGCTGGGAACCTCCTAATCCAGTCTTCTCATTGGTTCAAAACTCCTGCCATGATTCACTGTATCTGCCTCCACTTATTCAGTCAATAGACCGCAAGTTCTACAGTCATCTCACCAGCAACTCAGTGATCCCATTTCCAGTTCTGCTACTTTGAGTTGAGTTGCAGCCAACTCATAGCAAACCTATAAAGTTCCACCCCATGGAGTTTTCAAGACTGGAGATGAGCAGAGGTGGTTTGTCATTGCCTTCCTCCGCATAACCGCCTTGGTCTTCTCATCCAAGTACTGACCCTGCTTAGCTTCCAAATCCAGTTAAGAGTGGGCTAGTCTGGGCCACAAGGACAGCTAGAGCAGAATAAAGATAGAAATGAAATTGCCAGTCTCTCAACCTGATCTTTGTAAATGATGCACAAACCAGGGGTGTTTTGTAGAAAAATAGGTGGAGCTCATTAGCATATGCCATTCTCCCACCACCCAAAAGCAACCCGATGCACAAGAGAGCCCCAGGTGAGTAAGGCCTGCTTAGGCTGGCTAGTAATCCAGCCAGCCCAAGCAGGCCTCATTCACCTGGGGCTCTCCTTATCCCCTCCCCAAGTCAAAAGGCCAGCAAACAACCTGCTACCCAAAATCACATAAGAAGTGGAGAAAGGGTGGGCTTCTCCAGGGATTAATTAGGGCTGCTGCGGGTGTGGCAAAGCCCCTTGTGGCTGGCTGGCTTTTGCTTTCCTAATCCATGGATTGTTATGCAGCCGCACCTACTATTCAATGGACAAGGTAGGCTAGGAGGGGGAACCCTCAGAAAGGTTCAGGAGCTGTGCTCCTGTAAGCTCCTGCTGAATTCAAGGGCTGCCCTTGTGCCTTGCTGGGTATCAGCCGTGTGATTGTCAACCTCCCCCCCACCCCCCACACAGACAAATTACGTGTTTATGGGAAGAAGAAGAGGAGGAGGAGAAAGAAGAATGCTTAATTTTCTGCTGAGTTTTGGAAGCACCGTGCTGCAGATCAGATTACTTTTCAAGGGTAACATTCAGTCATCAGAGTTTTGTACAGAGTTTCTAGCTGCAAAGAGGATTGTTTGCAAGGAAATGATGAAAACCCTTGTGTATTGGGAAAGGTTACAATGATCACCTTATATCTTTCAAAGAGAGCATCTTTATTCTATTATTTTGTTCAAAATCCAGCAAACAAATGACAATGGACTTGCGGAGGGATGTCTACTGGAAATAAATAAAAGTACATCCTGGAGGAAGATGGTGCTTAAGCAATCTGTTGGGAATAATGACAGCACAAAGAAGAAACAAAGAAGCAGGCGCTTGTGACATCTTGAGACATTAGCCTATTATGCATGGGTGTTTTTGTTTGCTTTCTCTCTCACCATGCATGTCTATCAGGTTTTCTTTGTCATTCTGCATTGGTTTTTCCTCCCTTCAGTGCTCCGTTCACTTTCTGGTTGCTGTTCCTTGAGTTTTCTGAGAGTGCTTTTGTGCCAATTTTCCCCTTGTTTCACTTCCAAGCCAAAGGTATTTCAAAAGCATACACAGATCCCTCCAGAGTTCCCCTTTTGCCACCCCTTGAAGGTCACTCCCCACCCACATCAAGGTTACTCCACCCACTCTGCACCTTCCTAAATCCTCCCCCCTCATCAGTGTACAAGTTCAATTTTCCCCTTGTTTTTATTCATTTATTTTAACAAGCAACATGAGTCTAGTGATACGACACTATTGCTAGTTTTGGGTTGAGATTTAATTCTCTGCTGATATTGACTTGAATGAGGGGGCTGGAGGGTAGGCAAACAACAGTGTCTCCAGTGCAAAAAAAAAGGTTTTGATGCTGCATGCAAACAAAATAAAAGGGGAAGAATCATGAACATGGACTAAAATTGACATGAGATGTAAAGAAAGACAAACAATGAGATGGGAAGTTTAAAGCTTTGAAAACATTTTCCCTTTTCATGTTTTAGTGAACAGGGTTCTTTTGGGAGGGGGACATTTCGGCAGTCTCCGGAAGCCTAACATTAAAATGGTGTCAGAGCCATACCTCAAACCACTGAACTTAAAAATCACTTGGGACTGATCCATTTGGAGGACAGAGTGCAGTCTACACAGGACAGGCAATAAAAAACTGCCAAGATCATGACCAGTTTGCAGAATCAAATTAGAGAATCACAAGGAGAATAGCATTCAAATTTGCAAGGAAGGGCAGGGAATTAGCATTACTATGCAGCTGCACCAGGGCATCAGCAAAAATATCCCTACAGGGTTTTTTTTCAATTTAGTGGCACAAGACTAAAATGTTCTCCAGAACTTCTGCCAGAGGACTCTTCTCCCATACAAATTGCAGCCCTGTGCAAAGTGTGGTGTTGCAGCAGATTTTACACAGGTGCATGCGCACATACACACACACGTTGCTAATGATCATAGCTTGTAATGCCAGTATCAGTGGGTTCTACCATGTATTCTATACACACAACATGTTCCCCCTTATAATGAGATTGTGTGACTCTTTTCCATCTTTCACAGTGGCTGATAACACAGCAGATAATCCTCTAATGCTCAGCAATGTAGAAAATGGGGCTTCACAGATGCTTGTCCATTTTAAAAAAAAAGTCTGGTCAGTTTCAACATTAGGGGTCTCCCCCCCTTCTGCCTGCCTTCTTTTCTGTTCCCTTTCATTCAATGAACTGATGCTGAAATGCATGCACAAAACTTGAACCACGAGGATTTAAATAGAAGGTGCTTGCTGGACACTACTGCACAGCTGCGATAGGGCAATTTCATATATAAAACGTTGGACATCTCCCTCAACACATCATAAGTGATGTTCCACCCAGTTTCAAAATGTATGGAAAGGAAAGGAAAGGAAAGGGAAGGGAAGGGAAGGGAAGGGAAGGGAAGGGAAAGGAAGAAAGGAAGAAAGAAAGAAAGGAAGAAAGAAAGAAAGAAAGAAAGAAAGAAAGAAAGAAAGAAAGAAAGAAAGAAAGAAAGAAAGAAAGAAAGAAAGAAAGAAAGAAAGAAAGAAAGAAAGAAAAGCTGCAGAAGAAATACACCAGAGAAAAAAGAATGGTGTATCAATCTGAAGTCAAAATTAAAGGCTACTTGAAAATCTGCAGTAAGATGTGCATGCGTAATAGGCCATTAAGCTTTTAGGACAAATTTTATTCATTGATGTAATCACAAGGCTCTTGATACACAGGACAGCCCAAAAGTCATGCCTGGTATGGATGCCACTGTTATTGAACACTGGACAAAGTTGAGCTTTTTGGAGTCCTATTGATTTCAGCAGGAACTGATTTTAACTGAATCTGCATCGTTTCAATTTACCTTAACTGAAGAAACTAAAGTGAAATGCCTAGAATATCCAGGATCAGCCTCAGTCTGTTTTCATTGTAATCCACTGAGACCTTCTGTTGTTTATGGACATGTGCACTGTGTCCCGGTGGAGACAAAGATCCACTTCACTGATTCGTATATCAGTTCAGGATTGCAAGATATACAGACTGATATACTTTGAAGATTGTCAGTAGATTTTGTTTGGAACTGTTTTGTATACTTGCAGGTGGACATTCAACAGGTGTATCATTTTGTAATGTTGTGATATGTAGTAGAATTTGTATAAACACTTTAATAGACACCTTGCTGAATGTTGTAAATGTTTGTTGTTGAATAACTACTTTTGTACATTGTTTGTTTGTGGTTTCTGTCCTATGGATATTCAAGCATCTGTAGAACCAGGGCTCTTTTGAGCAGGAACGCAGTTCCGGCTGGCTTGGCATCAGGGGGTGTGGCCTAATATAAAATATATGGGTTCTCCTTCCTTGGAGGTTTTTAAACAGAGGCTGAATGGCCATCTGACAGCAATGAAGATCCTGTGAATTTAGGGGGAGGTGTTTGTGAGTTTCCTGCATTGTGCAGGGGGTTGGACTAGATGATCCTGGAGGTTCCTTCCAACTCTATGATTCTATGAAATGAATTCCTGTTGGGCCTTTTCTACAAAAAAAGAAAGTCCTGTGTTGAACAAACACAATCAAACTGGTTCCTGACCCCAGTTGTTTGAGATAGCTTGGAGCAAGTCACAGACTCTTAGTCTGACTTTCTCCATAGGGTTGCTGCAAAGTTAACATGAGCTTCTTAAAGATGAGATACCAAAGTGGCAAATACAACCCTATATGAGCACCAGCTTTCAGGTGTGGCTCATTTCTTAAACAAAGCTAAGCAAGCAGGAAAACATATTGTATGGTATTATGGGTTTTCCTCTTGGTGTTCATATAATAAATGTGGATCTAAAGAAGATAATTTGTTCGGAGGAGCTGAGCAGCAAAACAAAACCCAAACAAATATCTAGGCTGTCTCATTTCTGTACCTAGTGAAAGACTCAAAAAGCCTATTAAGTCTTGGACTCAATGCAGACCGGGAATAAAAAGAATAATAAAATGAGACTCAACTGGAATCTAAATCCATCATGATATTGCATCCAAATACTAAGCAATAATAGCAAATCAGGTGAACAGGGAGAAAAATAAAGTGTTTTTTAACCTCTTACAGTTATTGTTTAATCAAAATTTGATTGGCGAAAAGAGATGACAATACTTGACACAATGGAAGCCACCAAAGCTATTCTGCACAGCCCATGTTTGGACTGTTCATAAATTCATTAGACATCCATTGATTAATCAACATTTGGTGCAGATCAGGCAATACATTTACCAATTGCTCCCCTCCTTAAGCCATTTAGAGTTCCCACTGGGGAGAAAGATGGATGAGTAGTCAAGTCCCTGTTGAGATCCAACACCCTCAGCCACTGTCCCCCACAGTGATCATTTGGCTGGCAGGAGGACTTTACCTGTGACAGGGGAGGCATCGGTCGTTGACACAGCATTGTTTCTGGTGCACAGGAAGTTTCTGGAAGTGATGCCATTGCATCTCTGGCAATGCAGGACACTCTAATATTTGGGCAAAAATTCTATGGTAAAAAGGAATCAACCATAGAGTTTTTGCCCAAATACTGGAGTGTCCCATGTCACTGTCATTATGGTGATGTCACTTCATCATGGTGTTGGTAAATCACCCTGTCAGGTGGAACCTGATGACCCTAAATGTGTGGTATGAACAATGCAAATAAATAATACAGCCAGCCAGATCAGCTGAATCAACCCTGACGATCAATAGGGTGACAGATGTCACACCAGATCACCCCCACATCCAATAAATAATATAATATAATGGATGTCGATTTCTGCACAATCCTCATTAACTCAACCTCTTTGAGATAAATCAAATAAGACTTTTATTAAATGAGCATCATGTTCACAGCCCACACATTTCTTGTTAGAACTGCCCACTTAAGGTCAAGCATTATGTTTATACTTCACAATGACCATTATCCACGCAATCATTTGAGCACAAAAAGAAAGGTGCAAAGCAGTTAGGCATAAATATAATTCAAGAATCCCCCCCACACACACAGAGACAGGTACTCTCCCCCTCAATCAGTTCACAACCTGCTTTTTTCTTCTCTTTATATTTTTTATTGAATTTTAAAAAATGTATATACAAGTTAATATCAATATTTATATTCATATACGATTAATTAAACTTATGGAATCAGGTTGTAAACAAGCATAAATACTTACATGCATACAATAAAATATCGAGTAAGGATTTTAATTTATAAAGATGTATAACTTTTATTGTGCTGAACTTGACATCCATTATATTATATTATTTATTGGATGTGGGGGCGATCTGGTGTGACATCTGTCACCCTATTGATCACCAGGGTTGATTCAGCTGATCTGGCTGGCTATATTATTTATTTATACATCTTTATAACATTTAAGTTATAAAGATGTATATGTAGACCATTTTCTATCCAAGGAGAGAGGTCAAGATGAAAACAAAAGATTAAGACAATAATTTCTGTATCAAAACATAGTTAATCTAATTGAACCCATATTATCATTAAACTATTAATTATGCATTGCTATGAATTCTTAACTGCCTAAATGTTTTCTATGCAAACTATTACAGGTTATTCCAAAATTTACTATCTGGTAATTATAATTAGGAGTGATCCACGACTAGCACAGTAAAAAAAAAAAAGGAAGGTAGAAAAAGAGAGAAATAAAAGTGTTAGTAAATAGAAAAGAAACAAAAAACACAACTGAAGGAAAATATTAAAAATTTATAAGTAGAGAAGATCAAGACATTCTGGTTTGTGTGGTTGCATGTTATGCTGTAATGAACTCAATAAAAGGAAACCATTTCTCTGTGAATTTCGAGTTATCATTGTCTGAGTTTGAATGTTGGATATGATCTGTAATTTTTTCTAGTATGAGAATGTCCCAAACCTTAGATAACCAGCTGGAGACTGATGAAACTTGAGGTGATTTCCATTTTGAAGCAATTAGGGGTTTTGCTGCTATCAGCATGTTAGTTATCAGTGCTCGCCTAAATTGAGGTATTGTTGGATCTTGCCAGATGTCCAGGAAGATCAGTTGAGGAAGTAATGGAATTTCATATCCCGTTATAATTTTGATTTGTTGTAAAATCTCATGCCAGAATGAAGTAATATGAGGACATTTCCACCAGCAGTGGGCAAAATCACCAACTTCACCACAGTTATCCCAGCATAATGGGGAGTGGTTAGATGATATTAAGGATAGTCTTTTAGGTGTAAGGTACCACTGTGTTATAATTTTGTAAGATATTAATTTTGAACTGATCAGTTTGGTGCAAAACAAATTAGAGAACCAGATCTTGTCCCATTGGTCATCACTGAGAGCTATCCCACAATTATGTTGCCATTTTGACTGGCATGGTAAACGTTGAACACTATCCAGAGAAATCAATATATCATAAATTTTAGAAATTATGCCTTTGTGATTATAGTCTGATTGTTTAAGAAGTAGTTCAAAATCAGAGTGAGGAGATAACATTACTTTTTTCAAGTTGAGAGTAGAAGAGGTATGTTGAAGCTGCAAATAAAAGTACCAAGGAATCTGTTCTTGCAATTTTCTTTCTAATGTATTTTTAGGTAATAATCCAGAATTATTAGCATGATACTGATGTTGGATCCAGAGAGATTTGAGAGCTGTTTGTTCAGGAGAGTGTAGATGGGTTTCTTGTAATAGAGCTATGCCTGTCTGAAGTTTTTTTAGGTTTGATAAGATGTGTTTCCACTTAACAACATTATTAAGGCCTCAGACATTCAAAGAAATAATTTTCAAAATAGGAGGCATTGCAGCAGAGTGTGCACTGATGCAGAATAAAGTTATATAAATAAGTGAATATAAAGAGAGAGGAAGAGAAAAATAGAAGGGGAAAAATGAATAAGAAAAGCTCTGTGCTAGTCATGGTCTTACCTTTCTTATAGTTGCTGTTACTTTGTATTAGTACTAAAATGGCAGTGATAGTTGAGCAGCAACTTAAGAGAAGTGTTACTTTTATCTGTAAACAAAAAATAAAATGTTATTGCATAGTGAAAATTGTAATAAAATATTATAGTCAAAGGTGAAGCTATCGGTGTCGTGAAAGGTGATTTAATATTACCAATAAAAATGGAGCCAATAAATAAATTAATTTGTTGAATTTAGGCTGTATTAAAATACACAAAATGAATAGGAGTAATTAATTCCAATAATGAATGCTAAAAGACAGTTAATCAGTGAATAAAAAATTGATCGACACTTTAAAATAGTTAAAACTCCTTATATTATGATATATAATTTAATTTATAAACATTATATTTAATTTATAAGTTAAACTAAATTATTGAACTTCCCTGCCTCTCACCCAAACCCTCTGTTTTTAACAAGTAATCAGTAATATTGTGATTTAGTGATCAGAAGTAATGAAATTAAATAATAATGTTATTAATTGATTCACTAAACAAGCAGTTATAAGAAGATACAGGAATCTATTATGTTAAGAATAAAATGAAATTGAGCTTAATTACTGCAGAATATATGAGTAGTTAGCAATTGAATTTAATAATATCTACTCCCCCTCCCCCTTTTAACACTTAAAACAAGTAAAATGGCTTAATCTAGTATATAAACAGTTTAACAGTCTCACTTAACTGCACCCTGGGAAACTGAATACAGCTAATGGATAATTCTCCAATACTAAAAAACTGTAAACAAAAAACAAGGCTAAGAGAGATCTCCCCCCCTTCCCCCAACACATCAACCAAGCTTAAACAAAACATGTATTATTAGGCACAAACCAGCCTATATGAAATGTTATCTTTAAAATGTGAAACATATGCCTATTGAAAAGTATCTGTCATAAGTATTAGATTAATGCATTTATTTAATGTTCAGTTTGGCGTCTTTCATTGGTGATGCTGGCATTTTCCGTTTGTGTGAAGGCTTGGAGGAATCCATCAGTACTGGAACATGAATAGAGTTAAGTAGTGCATAACCAGCTTCTAAACTCTCAGCATAGTACAGTCTGTCTTTAAAGGTGACTTGCATCTTTTTGTTGTGAAGCCATTTATAGCAAATTTTAGCTGCACGTAGGGCTTCTGTGATGGGTTTCATCTCACGTCTCCAGTTCAATACGTCCTGTGGTAAATCTGGGTATACATGAATAGAGTGATTTCTGAAAGGAAGGCCACCCCGACTCCTTGCTAACTCAAGTATCCTCTGATCTGGAATGGTTGCTAATATGTCTCTTGGGTCTCTGATTGCTGCTTGTGAAGAGAAACTGAGGCAGTAGGCGGCAGAAATATAAGGAGCGATATCGTCTTCCAGATCTAATACATTCGCTAGACATTCTGCAATAAAGCTTAAGAGATCTTGATTATTATTAAAGTCCTCTTTAAAACCCCTAAATTTCAAATTGGAATGGCGTGAAGAGGATTCTAGTGAGAGTACTTTCTCTTTAAGAGTTAGGGTTGCCAAGTTCAATTCAAGAAATATCTGGGGACTTTGGGGGTGGAGCCAGGAGACTTTGGGGGTGGAGCCAGGAGACATTAGAGGTGGAGCCAAGATCAAGACATTAAAGGTGGAGCCAAGATCAAGACATTAGAGGTGGAGCCAAGATCAAGGCTGTGACAAGCATAATTGAACTCCAAAGGGAGTTCTGGCCATCACATTTAAAGGGACGGCACACCTTTTCAATGGTCCAATCCTTTTAAAACTTGGGGGGTATTTTGGGGAGAGGCACTAGATGCTATACTGAAAATTTGGTGCCTCTACGCCAAAAAACAGCCCCCCCAGCGCCCCAGATACCCGTGGATCAATTCTCCATGATTTTCTATGGGAATAAATCTCCATAGGGAATAATAGAGTTCCCAGCAGACATTTCCCTCCTCTCCCCCCGCTTTCTGACGACCCTGAAGCAGGGGGAGGGCCTCCAAACCGGGGGATCCCCTGCCCCCACCTGGGGATTGGCAACCCTATTAAGAGTAATATTTTCAGCCTTCAATGTTTTTACATCTTCCTGTAAAGCCAGCCCGATTTCCCTTGCACTACCCGCAGCTTTACTTACATTTTCCTGCACAATTTGAAATGAAGCAAACTGATCTGTCAGAGGCTTGATTATCGCTGACACGTTATCTGTTATTTTCTTTTCAAAATTGCCAAACATCATTTCTAGGGTCATCTCATTAGGAACGGGGTTGGGCAAGAAAGCAGCTGTTCCCTCAGCCGCCATTTTGTCTTCGCTTCTCAGGTCCGTGTTCTGAGTTGTCGCTGGAGTTTTTCTTGTAAAGAAGTCCTTGATCCCCTTATTATTTGCAGGAGTTGTTGTGGACTTTTATTAGAGGTGATATACTGGTTTGTGTGAGTTAGATTAGTTGAGGTAAAGGGGGGAAGCACAGCAAGTACTCTAGGCGTCCATCTTAGAAGGCTCCAACGCCATGCCCCCACAACCTGCTTTCGTGGGAAATGAAAGTTAGAGTCTCTGGCTTTGTAGATAACAGATGACCTTCACAGTTACACCAAGGAATGTCTCCCAACCTCAGAGAGGCCTTTTCTTAGCCGCGGCAGAGATAATATTGTTTCAAAGACATAACAGTGCAAAGCAAACAAGCATACATAAGCACTGATTATAGTGATGCATGACAAAACCCAGTTACATGGTAAGAAACAGTTCTTGACAATGGGCAACAATGTCAAAAATAGGGATGTATTTGTTTTTTTCCTTCCTACTTTGCCCTCCTGCGCTGTCTCTGAATATCCACACAGAGGCTTCATTTTTCTCATTTAACATACATGTGCACATATACACAAGTCACCCAGTCAATTTACTACATACAATTCAGGAACTGACCATGTAATTTGGGCTTATGTATATTGGGTCTACACACATAAATCAAGCCCCATGTGCGTCTCCTGAGGCAAGGCAGGCATACAGTTAATCCCTGGGAAGCAATCGGGGAATTTATGGTATGATCCTGACCAGGGGTGGAATTCTAGCAGGAGCTCCTTTGCACATTAGGCCACACCCCCTGATGTAGCCAATCCTCCAAGAGCTTACAAAAAAGAGCCTTGTAAGCTCTTGGAGGATTGGCTACATCAGGGGTGTGTGGCCTAATATGCAAATGAGTTCCTGCTAGAATTCCATTCCTGATCCTGACCTAGGTGAATGTAAACTTAAAATAGAACTGTGGCAATATGAAAACGCTACCTGTTTTCTCTGTTAAGGATCATTCACACATCTAAGTTACCACTTGAAGTGGAGTGAGAAGTACATCTGCAGACCTTAAAGAACAGAAAAACTTGCCTTTGGGGGGAAAAAATTAATTATTAGTTGCACAGAACAGTAAGATCACAGTGATTTTAAAACAGAGAAATAACTGGCCTAAGTGTTAATTGCATTATTTCAATATTTGCAAAATAAAGTACTTCGTCATTGTTTGGGAATGCTGTGAATTCTCTTAATTAACTATACAACGGGCAGGTTATATGAATATCGGGATGCTGTCATTGCCTCTGGCATGGTTTCTTGCATTTTTAAAAAAAATCTTAAATAAACAAGGATAAGAAAGCAGGTGCATACAGCAGTGTCAGCTGGGAAATTCCTGGAGTATGTCTATGCTATAACTTTACTAGGAGGGCACTCTCTCACACACCACTCCACAAACACACACCCAGTCAACAGTTCAGGACTGGTACAGGTTGGGACAGTGGCGTGAGGGAAAGGACTAAATGCACCCTTTCCCTTGTGCCCTCATAGTCCCAATCCAAGTGGTGGCCTGCACATTGGATTTTTAGAGATAAAATGCCCAGCGTCTCCTATGTTTAAATCCCTTTGAGATGTGGAAACCAGGTCTACTCTCCACTATTCGAATTCAGAGCTATCCTTGCACCACATTTGGTCTTTTGCTGTGCTGTCCTTTCTGTGACACCTCCATAGAAACACACAGGGCTTTTTTGTAGCAGGAACTCCTTTGCATATTAGGCCGCACACCCTTAATGTAACCAATCTTCCAAGAGCTTACAGGGCTCTTCCTGCAGGGCCTACTGTAAGCTCCGGGAGGATTGGCTACATCAGGGGTGTGTAGCCTAATATGCAAAGGAGTTCCTGCTACAAAACCCTGGAAAAACACATCACATATAGAACATGTTGGGTGACAATGTGGCAAGAGGGAGGGGTTGCAGAGAAAGCTGTGACTATGGGAACAGCAGACAACCCTGTCCCATCACGCCCTGCTTCTCTACAAAGGTAGCCCCCCGTCAGAACTTTGAAAATTCAGTGCTATATCTCAGGTGGGCATTCTACCTTTGCCTCTGAATATGTTGCTCTGCTTAAAGCATGACTTTCTTTGCTGGAATGCATCAGGAGTTGTTTCTAACTGATATGCTAACACACTCAGTTTATACTACACCATCTTGTTAGCAACATTATCCATCATTAAGATTGGGTAATGGCTGAGATCTCCAGGAAGTTGCACTAAACTCGAAACATCTTGCACATTTCCCATCACCATCAAGTTGTAAGAATGTGCAGCGAAGTGGGGAAATGGACTGTATCTCCATCTTCTTTGCAGAGAGCAAACTTATGGGAAAGATCAGAGAGAACCAAACAGAGAGTTAGTTTGGCCTGTAAGCAGAAACAATTGGGGCAGAAGTAAAATGAGACCCTTGAAGGCTTTCCTTGCTATTTATAGGAGCAAGATCTGTTCATCTCCATGCATATGATATTTTGTATCCACTGGAGTAGGGAGAAAGAAGCAAGAAATAAATCTTTTTTAAAAAAGTTATGGCATTCTGTATCAATAAGAGAATATAAACAGGTGCTTTGTGTTGAGGTAAAAAAAACCTCCGATGACCTCCACTAGGCTGACTTGGACACATCAGGAGAATTTTTGTCTTTCTTTATATTCTCTTTCTGTGGCCTCAGCAACAACTTGGTCCTTTGCTGATCCTGAAATGAACTTTCATATGCATCCTCATGCATCTCAGCATATTTTGTCACCCCCACTCAGAATTGAACATGGCCAACCGGGGCATGAATGGGGCGTGGGTTACCACTGTTGATGGCATGGTGTTACTTCAAGGGAAAAACCAGAAGTGACATCACATGTCTCTAGGAATTGCCAGAAATTCTATGGTAAAATCAAAGAGTTTCTGATAATTCCTAGAGATGGCTGACCTCTCTTCTGAGTTTTCCCAGGAAGTGATGTCATGCTGTTGGCCCGATGGCAATTTTTAATATATTTTCCTACTGTCACTTGAGTGGTGATGTGATCTGCCACCCAAAGCAGTGACTTGGCAGCCCTGGTGTGTGCATGCTGGGGGGGAAGGGGGTGTTCTAAGGAAGGCTCCATTTTTGCCAGCATGTCAGCATCATGATTCTGGGAGTGTTACCACTGCAAGCCATGCTGGTTTTCTCCTTCAACCTGGCACTGTCTGCCCACTTAGTACTCCAGTAGCTGCTTTGGTTCTTGGGTGTTGAATCAGCACCGGATGGCAAAGATGGCAATATAAGGCTAGAATGGTTCCAGACAAGATTATTTAACTGAGGGTCATCATGAAGAATACTATGCCTTCCAACACCTCCCCAGTAAAAATAGTTTTCTGTTTAATGTAAACATTTAGATTTTTATACTAATAATCACTGCCTGAGTGCCCCCTCCTTTCTCTGCCTACCATATCATGCATTCATTTTTTTTATTACAACAATCTAATCTGAACTGGCTTCTGCAAAAAAAATAAATAAAGTTCTGGCTCCTGAAAATTTACCTTTTCAACATGTAAGAATGTACTTAACTGCAACACAAATATATTCAGCAGAGTCTATTAGTTGGAGAGTTCATTAATGGGTCTGGAATGGAAGGAAATCTAACACACATGTGAACATAAGAACATAAGAGAAGCCATGTTGAATCAGGCCAATGGCCCATCCAGTCCAACACTCTGTGTCACACAGTGGCCAAAAAACCAGGTGCCATCAGGAGGTTCATCAGTGGGACCAGCACACTAGAAGCCCTCCCAGTGTGCTCCCCCAAGCACCAAGAATACAGAGCATCACTGCCCCAGGCAGAGAGTTCCAACAGTACACCGTGGCTAATAGCCACTGATGGACCTCTGCTCCATATGTTTCTCCAATCCCTTCTTAAAGCTGTCTATGCTTGCAGCCGCCATGTGCATATGGTAATATATTTTCTGGGAAAACCTCATAAGATCATTAGGTGAAGTCTGTGTCTTCCTAGTAATATTGTTATACACAGGAGTTTATTGACATTTGCTTCTTGTTTTATTACTATTTCAAGTGTCAGTATGTTCTAATCGCCAGAGTCTTCCCCCATGATATGATTGTTCATTTGCCATTGCAGAGATCAATGTCCGTCTCATGGCAGGTTTTCATAAGGGTACAAGATTTGTATTGTAATTTGAAGCGTGCATCTATTACGTATGCTTGACAGGCCTCATCGGAAATATCAAGATGCAAGCCACAACAAGAAACCAATCAGCCCATGTCTATCTCCTGTGATAATCTCAAAATAAGTTGCAAATTGCTCGAACCAAATTTCTGATGATTATTATCAGGAATGAAGGAAATTGTTCTTTGATGAAGCACTCGAATTGGGTATTACCTTTTCTTGTAGGAAAGGTGTCAGTCCTGGAATTAGATGCTGACAGATAAGGGTGATAGCAAGACAGAGGCTGGGCTTTTACTGCCCAGAGCAACAGAGATGACAGGAAAGATAAGGAATTGTTGAGATACGCTTCATTTCCAATTGCAAGACCATCATGCTGTGCTCTGCTTTAGAGTTTCCAAAGGTATCTGGGTAAATGTTTCTAGAAAAAAAAAAGAATCTGGACTAATCAGTCTAATTTGGCAGGGAGCCAAGACAGCCTAAATTCACATCACAATTGCCTTTGCTCAGGTTCTTCTCAGGTTTATTAAATCATAGGTGCTTTGTGTAATCCCAGCCCCACATGCGTCTGATTTGGATCAGGACCACATTGTGGTGAGAGAGGGTTTCACCTTTCCTCCTGTGCCATATTTTCAATCGGAAACAGCTCCGGATTACTGATGGGATACCAGGGGTGTCGAACACGCAGCCTGGGGGCTGAATCAGGCCCCCAAGCAACTGGCTGTTGTCTGCTTCCTTCTCCCTCTCTCTTGCTTCCTTCTGCATCTCAACTTGCTTTGCAAAGCTTGCTCAATTGCACAGGAGCTATAGAGCAAAACCTCAGTTTTCTCCATTTATTGAGGCTCTTTCCCCTTCTGGTCCCCTGGGGAAGGAGGGAAAGAGCCAGAGCTTCCTTTGCCCAGTTCCCTGGGTCCAATGGGAGAGATACAAAGAAAGTACCTTTAAGACCAACAAGTGCTAAGGTTTTAAGCATGTTTTAAGTTTTTTTTAAAAAAAAATCAGTTGTGTTTGTCTGTGTCATTTATAAAGTTTATATCACCGCTATTTAATCTTAAATCGGTACACACATGACCCAGCCCGACATGGCCTGGCTTGGCCTGGCCCGACAAGATCTCTTTTATGTCAGATCCATCCCTCATAACAAATGAGTTCAACAACCCTGGGATACATCCTGATGTGCCCAATGGGACAAATTGTGGGGCTATTTAAGCTTGGAAATGTGTCATGGAGGTTGGTCTAAATCCCCTTGTACAATTTGGGCTCAGTTCATATTAAAAACACTCATGCCTGGGATTAAGTTCCCAGCATGGAACTCACAATACACTTTGATATTGTATACTCATGGAGGAGCTAGGGAAATACAACATGAAGTTTGATTCCAGGATAACAAAACACAGCTTCTCTTATCCCACGGCTTCTGGAACAGCAACTGAACCAACAATGAGTGTGATTTGAGGCTCTGGCCCTTTAATTCTGTTGTACAGTGGCATAACTACAATGTGCAACTAACCTTAAGACCAGACTCGATAAAGACCATATTGTTTTCTAAGACGTATTGTCCATATTGTTTTCTAAGACATGGTTCAATATACAGTTGCCAACTCTGGCTTGGGAAATTCCTGGAGATATTAGGGGAAGCCTGAGGAAAACAGAGTTTGGGGAAGGAGCTCACCAAGCATGCAATCAGGTTCAGTGCTAGGGGTTTTGCTGTCCTAGGTGAGATTTTCCCCCCAAAGTAAAAAAAAAGAGAATTGTAGGAGAAATAAAGAAATGTGAAACTATTTACATTTTTAATTTACAGGGGGGTTTATTTTAAATTTAATTTAAAAAAAAATCACGAGATTAAACAATAAAAATTGTGAGAATACTAAAAAAAAGGGTAGTCCCCTGTGCAAGCACCAGTCGTTTCCGACTCTGGGTGACGTTGCTTTCACAACGTTTTCATGGCAGACTTTTTATGGGGTGGTTTGCCATTGCCTTCCCTAGCCACCTACCCTTTCAATATATTGCATTGGCTTGCCTGCTATTCAAACTCCCTCCCTTGCCTCCCTTTCTCCCTGCTCCTTTTTGGAGCAGTAGTAAAACATTAGTAGTAGTGTAGTAAAGTCATAATAAAGTAGTAAAGTCAGTAGTAGGGAAAGGAAGAAAAGGTCCCCTGTGCAAGCACCAGTCGTTTCCAACTCTGGGGTGACGTTGCTTTCACAATGTTTTTACGGGGTGGTTTGCCATTGCCTTCCCCAGTCATCTACATTGGGTACTCATTATACCAACTTTGGAAGGATGGAAGGCTGAGTCAACCTAAGTCGGCTACCTGAACCCAGCTTCTGCAGGGATCGAGCTCAGCTCGTGAGCAGAGAGTTCAGACTGCAGTGCTGCTTTTACCTTTTTAGCTGGAGGTGCCAGGGACAAGACCTTCACATGACCATTTCTACTGGATCCTTTTAGCTGGAGGTGCCAGGGACAAGATCTTTCTTCACATGACCATTTCTACTAGATCCTTTTAGTTGGAGGTGCCAGGGACAAGACCTTGTGCATGTGAGAAAGATGCTCTACCACTGAGCTCTACTCTGTTAAAGTAGAGTAGAAAAGATGAGTGGCAGCATACAACTTCAAAAGGAGCCAATTGTTAGAAACAGTAATTGGCTCTTCTTCAGCTTTTACAATTAGTTAATTTATCCCTGCCAAGCTCCAAGGAGCACACTGCACAGGCACCGTCCACTTTCGCATTTCCGAGGTCTGGCAGCATCTGCGCTCCATAGAGCCTCCTTTACATTGGGGAAGGCAGGCTCCAAGGAGCACACATACTAAGCGTAGGGAGAGGGAGTGCCTGGCATCACCCCCTAGACCTGGTGGTGCCCTAGGCGGCCACCTACTTGGCCTACTCCCATGCACCAGCCATGCGTATGATGCCATACAGTCTGTCTTCTGAAGCTGTGATTTCCTCCAAGGGAACCCGTCATATCAAATGGATCATAGTCTGGAGATAAATTCTAATTCCAGGAAAACTCCAGAGATGCCTGGGGGCTGGCAATTCTAGTTCAACAGAGAGCCAGTTTGGGGTAGTGGTTAAGTATGCGGACTCTTATCTGGGGAACCAGGTTTGATTCCCCACTCCTCCACTTGCACCTGCTGGAATAGCCTTGGGTCAGCCATAGCTCTCGTAGGAGTTGTCCTTGAAAGGGCAGCTTCTGGAAGAACTCTCTCAGCCCCACCCACCTCACAGGGTGTCTGTTGTGGGTGAAGAAGATATAGGCCAGGCGTGGTCAATGGTAGCTCTCCAAATGTTTTTGCCTACAACTCCCATCAGCCCTAGTCAGCATGGCCAATGGCTGGGGCTGATGGGAGTTGTAGGCAAAAAAAATCCAGAGAGCTACCATTGGCCACCCCTGATATAAGATATTGTAAGCCACTCTTCTTCTTCTCATGAGGGTATATGACAAAAGTGTCAGATATGTGGCCCGGGGGACAGAACCAGCCCATTCAAGGCTCTTATCCATCCTGTGAGCAACTGGTGTAACAGAGAAAAGGCAGGAGGCTGCTCGGGGTGGTGGATGGAAGAGGGTGCACAGGTGCACACAGTGAGTGTGTGTGGTCAAAGCTGTTAAGAAATGAAAAGGAATGGCTAAGGGGCAGGTATGAGATCCCTTGGGGGAAAAACTAGTCTTGCATAAGATTGAATACATTTATTGGGGCTTTTGTGGATTCTCCAGTAAACCAATTGTTTGCACTTTTAGAAATCACTAATATGTTATGTGTTATGGATGATAGATAGATAGATAGATAGATAGATAGATAGATAGATAGATAGATAGATAGATAGATAGATAGATAGATAGATAGATAGATAGACAGACAGACAGACAGACAGACAGACAGACAGACAGACAGACAGACAGACAGACACCTCAGTGGTATCTCAGCAGCAAAGAAAGGAATGGAAGTTTGGAGTGGAAGTCCGACCCCGCACCCACAGTAATAAGAAAGGCATTTTGCTGTTGCTAACGTATTAAAAGCTTTTTTTTTTTCAAAATTGGATTTGTCTGTAGAATCATGTCATGTGATGCGATGTATTTCAGGACCATCCATAAAAGATGTCACACTTTTCAAGGCCTTTTCAAATGCCCCCTTCTTCCCTTAGCCATGTTTGCCCCCATTTTAACCAACACAAAATCCTTTTGTCACAAATTAGTTCTGACCACCTCTCCCTCCTCTTGACTTGCATCATGTGTTATGGATGATTTGTTACTTTTAACAGGATCCTGTTAATCCTCTTTCAAACTACAAGGCCTTTTGGATATTAAAGTCATAACAAGCATTTGCTTCCCTGCTAACTGTGTTTATAGCCATGTATATTGAGATCACTTCTCCTTAAATAATAGGTATTTCATGAAATATCTCTCAGACCCTGGCTATGCACCAAATTTGTACTAGTTGTGTACCAGTCCTCCCAAAGAATCCTGGTAACTGACATTTGGTGAGGCTCCCTGATTTGTTAGGCACACAGAGCCCCAATTAGGCACCATAACTACCTTAGGGACCATCTCTCCCCACATGTTGCCCAGAGGGTACTTCGATCTGGTTCTCAAAATCTATTGGTGATTCCTGGGTCAAGGGAGGACAAACTAAAGACCACTGGGGAGAGGGCCTTCTCGATTGCGGCCCCCTACTGGTGGAACCAACTACCAGAGGAAGTAAGGGCCTTGTGGAACCTTGCTCAGTTCCACAGGGCCTGCAAGACTGCTCTCTTCCGGTTGGCTTTCAATTGATGCTGAGAAACTGAGGAAATACTGTTGCCTCTAAAAGCATAAAAGATCAAACATATAAGATCAAAGAGATTAGCACCAAATGATTGTTTTAATTACTGAATGTGTGATTGTTTTAACTATTGAATGTATAATTTATAATATGTATTGTTTTTGACTGGTTGTTGTGTTTTTTATATTGTGAGCCACCCTCTCCCTGCTTCGGCAGGGAGGATGGGATATAAATAAAATAAAATAAAAAATAAAAATAAGACAAGTCTTCCCCTAAAAACAAACCATTTTTCTGTACCAAGGAGGCGCTACTTGTTCCACTGTCATGGTTGTCAACTTTCAGGCAACGCCTGGAGATCTCCTGGAATTTCAACTATTTTCCGGAAGACAGAGATCGATTCCTATAGAGAAATGTTTTGGAGGGTGTGAGTCTGTGACTGCCTGAGATCCTATCACTACCCAAACCCCACATTCTCTAGGCTCCATCGCAGATCTCCTGGAATTCCCAACTAGGAAAATCCTACTCATTGGGGAAACAGAAGGGTGCAGGTATGCATCCCTGAATTTTTTTAAAAAACACTGAGTTTCTGGTGTCTCTTCAAGTTGATTCACAGAGTCCCCTGGGAAGAAGGTATAGCTGCTGTACCATTTTATACCTGTACCATCTTCAAAGAATGACAAGTGAGAAAAGAAAACTGTGATGCAAACACAGAATGTCAACAAGAGCACCTTGGCCCTCTTTGGGCAAAGGACAGCAGGGAAGCAGCAATGGATGTAGGGACAGAATTGCTGGCCGAACTAGTAAGAACGAAGGAAGTCTGACTACCACAGCTACTGTTGTAGCTTTTTGAAACAACGATTCCAGGAGTTTCCCTAGTCTATTGTTTGCTTGGATGAGTGGCTTGTGCAGTAGGCAAAGTAACATTGGTGGTATAAATTGAGCTGAAAATATACCCAATAAATACCTTATTGGTATAAATATCTTATCAGTATTTTCTCAGCCGGTTACCAAGTGAGGTGCTAATTTGACTATCTGAAAATGGCCACCCCAAAAATTGTGAAAATATTCATGATTTTTCAGGGCCGCTAAGCAGCTGGTGTTTAGAAGGGTTGCCTTCCCTTTAAATCCCTTCCTGCCATTTTAGAGTTCATTCATGGAGTGGCTTTTTGGAAGCTACATCACAAGTGAACTCAAAGCAGCAAGTTCTCTATTATACTCTATGGGACCATTATAGTCCATGGTTCCCATAGGCTATAATGGTGAATCAAGCTGGGGGTATCAGGGGCTTGGGGAGGCACTTTTTTTTTTTAGGTAGAAGCACCACATTTGCAGCGTGGCTGCTGCTATCTCTCCTCAAAAGAACAGCCCCCCAAAAAAAGTTTCAAAAAGATTGGATCAGGGGTCCAATTCTATGAGCCCCAGAAGAAGGTGCCCCCATCCTCTATTGTTTCCAATGGAGAGGGAAAGGCATTTAAAAGGAACACAGTCTCTTTGAATGCCTTCTCCAAACCACGAGTGAACTCTGAAGTGGTGAGACAAGTTTGAGTCCAGTGGCCCCTTTGACCAACAAAATGTTATTCCAGGTATAAGCTTTCATGTTTACCCACGCTTTGGAGTTCACTTGCAGCTTGGAGAATAAAAATCTACTCTTCTCCACATGAAGCCTGCTGTGTGACTTTGGACCAGTCACAATTCTCTCAGAATTCTCTCAGACCCACCTACCTCACAAGGTGTTTGTTGTGGGGAGAGGAAGGAAAGGTAAGCCACTTCGAGACTCCTCGGGGTAAAGGAAAGTGAGGTAAAACCCTACTCTTCTTACCTTAGAGAGCAGTCCTACACAAGTCTACCAAGAATCCTATTCAAAATCTGAGACTTACTCCAAGGAAAATGTCCTTAAGATGGCACTAGCTGGCTACATTCCTATGCAAATTTACCTTGAGAAACTAAATGAAACGGGACGTACTTTTGAGTAACTTTGCCTTAGGCCTGGACTGTGAATGAAAGCGAACGGAGCCTACATCTCTTTTTCTCTGGGTATTACTGCCCCTAGGAATGTTGGCAGTTTACAGAGATGCTGGCATTTTGAAATTCCAGAAGAGAGCATTTGCAAAAAAAAAAAAAAAGCACAGCATTTTCCCATCCCTTACACCCAGAGCTTTTTTTTGTAGCAGGAACTCCTTTACATATTAGGCTACACACCCCTGATGTAGCCAATCCTCCCGAAGCTTGCAGTAGGCTCTGTAAGAAGAGCCCTGTAATGTTAGCCAAAATGCCCTCAAAACGAGGTTGGGGAATTAGTTAGATGGGCACCTGGCTCACTAGGGATCTTTTCACCTATGTATACAAGATTAACCAACCAGAGAGTGATGCTTAAATAACGGAACTCTAATTTAGTAAAACCAATTATAATTTATTGAGAAAAATATAGTCTTCCATACAAGATAAAAATATTCATACAATCATACACACAGTCCTAGGAAAAATAGATAGATCGATAGGGGAACATAAAAGGGTAGACACACAGGGTAATATTACCTATCATAGTCTTCAAGGAAGGCTCCAATGGCTACAGAGAGGAAGTGGGTAAGGAAACGGGGATGGATCTATGCAGTGGGAGGTGGGATACTGCTAGAAGCACACCTGTGGGTAGCTAGGCCACAGGTTATAAGGACTCTCTTGAGCCCTCAGGGAATGGGAGGTATGAGGGAGGAGAAAGGGGAGGCTCTGCAGTGACCATGAGGGCTGGACACTTGCAGAGCCAATGGCGAGTTCCTTGGTGGCACCTAATTGGGTACCTGCTCCTGACCAATGAACTTCGCCTAGGTCCTGTGTACCTGAAAGAACTTCCAGATTGCAACAGGCCCTGGGGCGGCTCCAAGTGTCAGTCGGGAAGAAGAATGGAAATGGCTACTGGGTGGGGAAATACTTAAGATCAGATGGACTTATCTGGGAAGGTGATAATAGGGAATCAAATAGTGACCTAGGTATCCCCCGGTTTAGACAAAAGACTTGGCTCTGGCAGGAGATGGTCTTCCTCTTATCCCATCATCTTCTGCGTAGGAGCCTTTGTCCAGGGTTTTGCCAAACAAAAGGAGCAACAGTTGAGCTGTTAATCCATTCATGGGGCAGACGGGTTGCTTGCAGGCTAAAGGTGACATAGGGTGTGTCCGTGAGCCTTCCACTATGAGGGAATGAAGTCCAGCCTGGCGGGAAGATGGCTACGAGTGGTGTTAGCGTTACACGGTGGATTCCATGTTCAGCACTTCATAACTGGTCGCCTGGATAGCTCCGTGGCGGCGCAGACTCTTCCGCTCCATGGCTGGCCCCATGCGATGACGGGGAAACGTCCGTTTGTGTTAGCAAGCATTCTGTACCGGTTTAGAATGCCTGTATAACTTGTGGCTGCTTATACACATAAGTCCCTTTATATTCCTGGATAGTTTTGCCCACACTCTCTGGCCAGATGTGTGTGTGAGCTCACTTCTCCAGGCGCCCTGGCAACCATACTGGTGACTACAATGTTCGGAAAAAGGGGGCTTTTCCTCACAGTAAGCTCCAAGAGGATTGGCTACATCAGGAGGGCATGGCCTAATATGCAAAGGAGCTCCTGCTACAAAAAAGAAAAAGCCCCGCTTGCACCCAAGAGTTTGCCTCTTCGGTGCTGCAAACCTGACAAGGAATTAAAGTGCCAGAGACATGAGTAAGGACTTCAGTCACCGAGCTCCACAGAAGGGAGGATCATATTTATAGACTAACAAGCTTGTAAAAGTATTACAACAATGCCATTTTATTATTAAAATGCAATAAAATCATATTGAATCTTCACAGCTTTACCCTCATGTCCCTGCGGGCATCCTGAAGGATGAATACAAGAGCAGTTATGAATCAAATATAATTCCGGGTACAATAAATAAACTCAACAAACAGCCCTGAGGGTAGCTTCAGCACAGCAATTTACCATCTTTTTATTAGCTATAAAGGCAGCCTCCAGATAGTTCGTCTCGCGGTCCCCTCCCTGCGCCTCTCGAATCCTTTGCCTCTCTCCCAGTCGAAGCCTGCAGTGTGTCACTCAAGCTTCCAGACCTCTGACTAATTGCCCTGCACAGTGCAGAGCGATTTGCCCTTCTCTAAGCTTGATCATGTAACCTGTTGCTCTCTTAATCACCTCCAAGATCCTGGCCTGTTTATTCCGCTTTTCGGAAGCAAGCGCAAAGCATCATCCCCCCGCCCATGCATTTTAAGTGGTTTAATTCCACTTAAAATTGATCCCATTAACATAAATTTTGTTCTTGGGATTTTTTTGTTTTTGTTTTAAACATTTCCAAAGGGTCATTTTTTTCTCTTTGGTTTCCCTAAGATTCCTCTTTTATTTAGATAATGTACACATGGGGACCAATGTTCCCTCTAAGCCGTGGGAGTCTTATGAGCAGAAAATCTACTTTGTGAGCTATTGGCATGAAAGTTGTGAGCTACTACATAAATTAATTTGCTCTGGGGCCATTTTTCCTGAGCGAAGATAAAAATGTGTGAGTTGGAGGCTAAAAAACTGTGAGCTACCTCACGCTAAACTCAGTTTAGAGGGAACTCTGGTGGGGACCCACAAGAAACCTGCAGGAAGGGTGCATTTCTTCCCCTCCCTTTGCTTTCTCTAAGCCTTATAACCTAACCTGATGCTCTCTTAATCTCCTCTGAGATCCTGTCCTGTTTATTCCACTTTTATTTAGATAATAATGAACACATGGTGTCCCCCAAGAAAGCTGCAGGAAGGGTGAATTTCTTCCCCTTTCCTTTGCTTTCTTCCCTCTTTTCTCTTCTCTAACAAACTTCTTCCTCTTTCTTCTCCCCTCCCCTTATCTGACAGCCCCTCTTTCTTTCACTCCTTCTTTCTTTCACTTTATTTCTTCCCCCTCCCCTTCTCTGGCAATCAACTCATTCCCTCAGCTTTGATTATTGCCCACTCCTACCACACCGCCCCTCTCTCCTTCTTTCACCCACTCCTTCTCTTACTTTATGTCTCTGTTTTTCTCTCTTTCTATACCTTCCCATGGCTACTGTCACTTTCCTTCTCTTTCTCCCTGCCCATCCCATCATTCTTTCTTGCTTTTTCTCTCTTCCCCTTACTGTCTCTTTCTTTCTCTCCTTCCTTCCATCAGTTATTTGGATCCTGCTTGCTGCTGACTTGTGTCTGGCTTGCAGAGCCTGTCTGCAGCCCACGTGCTTGTGTAGAGCCAGTTTGGTGTAGTGGTTAAGTGCGTGGACTCTTATCTGGGAGAACCGGGTTGGATTCCCCACTCCTCCACTTGCACCTGCTGGAATGACCTTGGGTCAGCCATAGTTCTGGCAGAGATTGTCCTTGAAAGGTCAGCTGCTGTGAGAGTCCTCTCAGCCCCACCCACCTCACAGGGTGTCTTTTGTGGGGGAAGAAGATAAAGCAGATTGTGAGCCACTCTGAGATTTGGAGTGGAGGGCGGGATATAAATCCTATATCATCATGATGATGTCTTATTGCCTGCTTTCCCCAGCCAACCCTCTCACCAGCCACACTCGTGCTTTTTGGCCAGAGCCCCTCCAAAACTTCTCATTCCAGCCCTGTCACAACCTCCTCTGTTCAGTGCCCTTGCTGGAGCTCACACCGAGCTATCATGCCCCAGTGATGGGAAGAGAATACCCAGCATTGGCAGCAGCCCAGAGGGTCATGTGGCTTTAGTCGTACCAGCAGGAAGATGTTGCCTGAATATGACACTGCTGCAGCTGATCCCCCAGGACCTGCTGGAGTGTACAGAGATGGAGGCACAGCTGTGCTGCCTCTGTGCCTCAGAAGCTGGTGAGAAGAAGGAACTCATTTGCATACTAAGCCACACACCCCTGACATCACCAGGGGTCATTTTGTAGAAAAATAGGTGGTGGAGCTCATTAGCATAACTCATTAGCATATGCTGCCCCCCCCCCAGCTAAAAGCAACTCGACACAAGAAGGGAGAGCCCCGGGCAAGCAGGGCCTGCTTGAGGAGAAAGTGTGGTATGGGCTTCTCCAGGGGTTAAAGAGGACTGCTGGGGGTGTGGCAAAGCCCCTGGTGGCTATCTGGCTTCTGCTCTCCTAATCCAGGGATTGTTATGTAGCTGTAGCTACTATTCAATGGACAAGGTAGGTGGGGGGGAGGTGCAACCCTCAGAAAAGTTCAGGAGCTGTGCTTCTGTGAGCTCCTGCTGAATTTGAGGTCTGGATATCACCATTGTTTCACACAGGACTTCTTTGTAGAGAAAACCTAGCAGGAACTCATTTGCATGTTAGACCATACCCCCTGATGCCGAGCCAGCTGGAACCCTGCTCCCATCCATTTTTGATATTTCTTTTCTAAAAACTTGGTGGTTCCCTCAGGTTTGTTAAAAAAAAAAAATCCCTTTCTTTCCATCTGGTCCCAATCCATGGACTTAAAAGATTCGCAGTGGAGGTAAAGCTGACTGTTAGAATGCATAATATCTGTATATCCTACCCATGCATCGTAATCTTTCTGTCCCTTGTACTTCTTGAATTTAGAGTGACAATTAAGGGGAGGGACATGGAGAGTGGAAGAAAGAGTATCTCAACGTACTTTGCCATTGAAAGCATTATGCAAGTTGAACAAACTACAAATTAAGAGCACACGTTGTGACATTTTGGTTTTTGGATGATGGTACTTGAGGAAATTTACAGAATTATGGGCTTTAAGTTACCTAGAAATCCTAAACTTTACTACGGTTGATAAATAGGTTCCAAAAATATAGATGAATGGTCCAGGTTATGATTACATTAGCAAAAATGATTATAGCAAGTAATTGGATGTTAAGGAACACAATAAATATCAAAAAATGGATGACAGAAATTTGGCAGACGGTGAAGTTAGCAAAGCGAACCAAATTAGCGCAACTGCAAGAATGACGGTTAAAGAAGCCCTATTTTGCACAGAGCTAGCAACGTTTTTATAACTTTTTAGAAAATGGAATATCATCTAGTAGTCAATTTATGTAACTGCAGCATTTTTATAGATCCACAGTTGCAAGAAATAGAACTTTCACCCCTCCTTCAAATTATTTCTGCAGATGCCTTTGTCTGGGAGACATGACCTATGCAGGCCACGTTGGTTGCATCCTTGAGCATGGTGCCCTCTACCAGTTTGGCACCACAAATGGATGCCATGTTTGCTTGGTTATTGAACCAACCCTGGATGGAAGAGAAGGTAAGGCTAAGGTCATTCAAGAAAGATTATATAACTAGCAGTAAGAAGTGCTGAAGAGGGGAGGGTTTTCTTGGAAAGGGAGCAGCATCTAAGAATATCACACCCTCCAAGATTCCTAGTAAAAATAGGAGAAGTAGGATCAAGAGGAAAATAGGTCAAAGCTCTAACCACTGTGCAGCACTGCCTATCTTATATGCCCTCTCTACAGAGACCCACTCAAGAGAGCAAACAATAAACAATGAAACAAAAATTCATATGAACAGAGCAACTCAGTAAGATGAATTCCTCCAGCAATAAAACCAGTCTAACCGGTTTTAAACCAATTGCTTCCCAAAAACTCTGACTAGCTCAGAAGTAAATAACATCAAGTCAGAATAAACGATTTGGAGAGGGACGGTGGCTCAGTGGTAGAGCATCTGCTTGGTAAACAGAAGGCCCCAGGGGTTCTGTCCCCAGCATCATCAACTAAAAAGGATCCAGGAAAACCAGGCATGAAAAAACTCAACATGAGACCCTGAAGAGCCGCTGCCAATCTGAGTAGACAAGACTGACTTTGATGGACCAAGGGTCTGATTCAGTAGAAGGCAACTTCATATGTTCATATATGTTCATAAATATCAAACAGGACAAAATACTAAAATAACTAAGTAAAAGGTGTGATAAAGCATCACTGAAAAGGATTTTTTCCCCCAGGGGTACCCCAGTCCAGTTACAAGAGCTAGACACTGTTAGCAATATAACTACAATATGAAATGTTTGCTGTAACTTCTCTGTAATTCTTTCAACCCACCCTTCTTTGCTGTAGTTTGAACCCCTAGGGCGAATGTTCCCATCACATTTTTACATGTTTATACATGCTTTTTGCATAGCTATACTGAAGTGAAGACACCGGCCTGCTTAGAACTTCCATGTGCATTGATTTCTAGTATGTCAGTGAGATAAGCAGCGGTGGAATTCTAGCAGGAGCTCGTTTGCCATATTAGGCCACACATCCCTGATGTAGCCAATCCTCCAAGGGCTTACAAGGCTTTTTTTTTTTGTAAGCTCTTGGATGACTGGCTACATTGGGGGGGGGGTGACCTAATATGCAAAGGAGCTCCTACAAGAATTCCACCCCTGGAGATAAGGTTGCCAACTCCAGGTTGGGAAAATTCCTGGACATCTGTGGAGGGTGGCTTTCAAAAGGGAGAGGGACCTTACAAGGTATAATGCCATAGGACCCATCCTCCAAAACAGCTATTTTCTCCAGGGGAACCAATCTCTGTTATCTAGGGATCAACCTGGAAGTTGGCAACTCAAAACTGGGTATAATTGAGAATTGATCTGCAGGTATCTGGGGCTCGGGGGGGGGGCAGTTTTTTGAGACAGAAGTACCAAATTTGCAGCATAGCATCCAGTGCCTCTCCTCAAAACACCCTCTAAGTTAAAAAAAAAAAAAATTGGACCAGGGAGTCAAATTCTATGAGTTCCAAAAGAAGGTGCCCCTATCCTTCATTATTCCCAATGGTGGGAAGGCATTTAAAAGGAGTGTGGTCCCTCTAAATGTGACGGCCCAAATTCTCTTTGGAGTTCAACTATGCTTGTCACAACTTTGCTCCTGGCTCCACCGCAATGTCTCTTGGCTTCACCCCCAAAGTCCCCAGATATTTTTTTTTAATTGCACCTGGCAACCCTAACCTTAGAGCAGGTGGTAAGATTTTTTGAGGGATATGCAAGTTTTGAATGGGCATTCAGAGTTGAAATAACCCCTAGGATTACTACCTGACCAATTAGAGAAACCCACCTGTAGGTTTCTCCAGCAGGCCAACTAGTATACTCCCCAGACAACTTCAGGTTGGAAAAATGGAATAGGGGGGAGTCTGAAGCGCCTTCTTCTGCTCTGATTTAGGCCTCACGTATTGGAGAATGTTGGAATCCTGTACCTGTCCTACATGTCTTTGCAATTATCTAAGTTCCAGTCATTATAAGGTTAAAATGTTTACCTGTTCCCTATTGTCTGCCTGGCCTAGGAGAAGGAACTTGGCTGTCTGCCGATGAAGAAAAAGCCCCTGAAGGGTCTGTTTGTTTATTTATGCTATTGGTCAGTTATTCAGGTGACTTCCTTTGTCTAGGTAGAGAGAGGCCAAGAAGAAGGAGAAAAGTCTCCATTAGCAATGTGACCTTCTTAGTGATAAGATGTAGCTGATAGTGTTTTTTATTTTCTTCCCAGTTCCCCATGCCTATAGAAATAAATTTTTGTTTTATACTAAAGAGCTCTGAATCTCATTTTGATCCAACAATCCATTGAACTGCTTGGGATATAAAAATTGATTTTCCAAACAACATATACCTCTAACAGAGTGATCCACAAGTCATACGACTGTTACATGGAAGGGGCTGGATGTAAAAAGTGTGCTCTGTAATGTATGAATCTGCAGAGCTGCTGGTGTGATCTTGGAACAGTGTAACACTGGAGCAGTTTCTCCTTCTTCCTCAAGTCATCAGAGATCAGTGCAAACAGCAACACAGGGCTGAAATGCTACAGGAGCATGCCATGTGATTTGAAACATAAGCAAGAGGGAGCCAAAATTCAGAGCAACCAGTCGGGAAGCCAACTTGAGAGCCACTTACCCAAGAGGGAGAACTGAATGGCTGTCAGTCCAACCTTGACTTAGCTTACTTAGAAGCAAACACACAGGAGTCAGTCTATTCCAGAGTTATTGCACTCCATTGCTTTGTTATCCAATACACAAGAACATAAAAGAGAAGCCATGTTGGATCAGGCCAATGGCCCATCCAGTCCACCATTCTGTGTCACACAGTAGCAAACAACAAAACAACAACAACACAGGTGCCATCAGGATGTCCACTAGTCGGGTCAGGACACTAGAAGCCCTCTCACTTTGCCCCCCACCCCAAAGCATCAAGAGTACAGAGCATCACTGCCCCAGACAGAGAGTTCCTTCAATAGCCTGCGGCTGATAGCCACTGATGGATCTCTGCTCCACATGTTTATCCAAACATGAGTGAGCACAAGTTCCTGTGGCAGCACCAGAAAAAAGTTAACGCATGATCCAGCGTACAGATGGGTGGTGGTATTAGCACAAAGTAGGATGGACCTATAGAAATGAAATCTGTCTGAATCTGTAAGGATAGATGAACAACTAAATGATGAAGCACGCACAGATAGAAAGGCTCCTGAGTGTATTTCCGACAGATGCGGAAAGAGGAAAAAATCGCTCTTTTTTATATCTGTTGCCCATTATCTGCATTCCTAAGATTCTAAGAGGCCATCTGCCCTTCACGGCTAAACTCTCCTGAATAAATCTCTGTTTCTGTAAAACCAACAAAAAAAGAAACGCTGATGCTGATCATAAATATCTTAGCTCCTATCACTGCCGCTTCCATCTTTGTGGAGATGCTTTCATTATCATTACGAGCTCTGTAGGCTAAACCATCAAGGATAGCCAGGCTTAGACATCTAACATCTTATGGTGTATATGAAGCCTATGGTCATGAAAATTCTCCCCAGCCATTTGAAAAATCTATTAGACCTAAAGAAGTAATAAATTGTCTCCTAAAGTACAGATGGAAAAGGCAGAATACAATGAAATTTGATTACTCATCTAGCTTTCTCAAATACCTTGTTAAGTGCATTTGGGACACTGTTTTTTCCAACACAAAACGTAGCCCTATTCAAACAGAACTCTTATTTGTACATTTCAGTTTTTACAAATGTTTTAGAACATGATGTACACAATTATTCTGAACTGAGCCAGTTTGGTGTAGTGGTTAAGTGTGCGGACTCTTGTCTGGGAGAACCGGGTTTGATTCCCCACTCCTCCACTTGCAGCTGCTGGAATGGCCTTGGGATAGCCATAGCTCTTGTAGGAGTTGTCTTTGAAAGGGCAGCTGCTGTGAGAGCCCTCTCAGTCCCACACACCTCACAAGGTATCTGTTGTGAGGGGAGAAGATATAGGAGATTGTAAGCCGCTCTGAGTCTCTGATTCAGAGAGAAGGGCGGAGTTTAAATCTGCAGTCTTCTTCTTATACAATTGGAAGATATTTCATGATTTTAGGTGTTTTTCTCTTCTCCAACTAGTTACAAAAAGGCTATTGCAACCAATGCTCCCTCCAAGCTGCAGAGCCTTGTGAGCAAAAATCCTACTTTGTGAGTTACTGGCATTAAAGTTGTGAGCTACTGCATACATTAGTGTGCTCTGGGGTCATCCTCATTGAGCTAAGACAGAAATATGTGGTCTGGAGGCTAAAAATGTGTGAGCTAGCTCATGCTAACTCAGCTTAGAGGGAACACTGATTGCAACCCTGTGCCATTTTTTAAATTTGTAAATATGAATATATAACACAAGCTCACTCATTTGTTCTTTCTGGGATTATGTTCTTTCTGGGATTATTCGGAAGGGAATTGAAAACAAATCAGCCAGTATCATAATGCCCCTGTATAAATCGATGGTGCGGTCTCATTTGGAGTACTGTGTGCGGTTCTGGTCGCTGCACCTCAAAAAGGATATTATAGCATTGGTGAAAGTCCAGAGAAGGGCAACTAGAATGATTAAAGGGCTGGAGCACTTTTCCTATGAAGAAAGGTTGAAACGCTTGGGACTCTTTAGCTTGGAGAAATGTCGACTGCGGGGTGACATGACAGAGGTTTACAAGATAATGCATCGGATGGAGAAAGTAGAGAAAGAAGTACTTTTCTCCCTTTCTCACAATACAAGAACTCGTGGGCATTCGATGAAATTGCTGAGCAGACAGTTTAAAACAGATAAAAGGAAGTACTTCTTCACGCAAAGGGTGATTAACATGTGGAATTCACTGCCACAGGAGGTGGTGGCGGCCACAAGTATAGCCACCTTCAAGAGGGGTTTAGATAAAAATATGGAGCACAAGTCCATCGGTGGCTATTAGCCACAGTGTGTGTGTATATAAAAAATTTTTTGCCACTGTGTGACACAGAGTGTTGGACTGGATGGGCCGTTGGCCTGATCCAACGTGGCTTCTCTTATGTTCTTATGTGTTGGATCTGAAGATACCTTTACTCGAGCAAAAAGCACTTCCACTTATCCAAGGAGGCTCCAAGATTCAAAACGATTTCCCATTCAGTATACAGATCCTCACAGTTCCATTCAACTTTTCAGGCAGCATAAGAAGTAGGGGCTGCAGGAAACTGGAGGGGAGGGAGTGGGAAGATCCATTCTATGAGCAGGGCTCCCTCTTGCAGTTCTTAGGCTCCAACCCATTTCAGCACCTCTGTTTACTCCATACTAAACAGATCTCCCCGTATATTATGAAGTCAGCTGGACTGGTCCATAGATGGATGATTATCATGGCTGTAGCATCAAGTGATTGCTTGGATACGTAAATTAGCCATCAGAAATCAAATGTCAAAAACATCACAGACAAACTTGTATGATGCCCCCTCAAACCCAGTACATAGGGCTGCATGGCAAAATCATTATGAGATGGTATTAGGAGCAGCCAACGATGCTCCTCTCCACACTGTAAGCATTGGTACATATAAGCCTAGATTCACTCTGGTTTGTCTAATGTGGTATACAGGGGCATCTTAAGTAGACTTACACTTCTAAGTACTTTAGAAGGGTGTGACTTTGCTTAGTGGTACTGTTAATCTCCCCCCACCAGGTCCTGTTCGATGTAGTGGCTAAGGGCTGCTCTTATCTGAGAGAACTGGGTTTGATTCCCCACTCCTCCACATGCATCTGCTGATGTGACCTTGAATTAGCCACAAGTGCTCACAAAGCTGTTCCTCTCAAGAGCAGTTTCTGTCAGAACTCTCTCAGCTCCATCTACCTCACACAGTATCTGTTGTGGGGAAGGGAAAGGAGATTGTAAGCTGCTCTGAGACTCCCTTGGGTAGTGAAGGGCAAGGTATAAATTCAATTTCTTCCTCTTCCTCCTCCTTCTACTACTACTACTACTCTACTACTACTACTACATATGGAGTGCAAACTGTGTCATAAACATGATGTGGAAAGGAGCAATTTGGAATGTAGCCATCTGCCCAGCCCCCTCAGCATGGAATGTCAGTCCACAACACAATGAGTTTGTGAACTGGCCCATACACTATCAATCCACGTGTTCTCCTGCAAACCACTTGATGTTCATGTATGCATGAACCAAACTCACTGCTTCTTAGGTTGAAAACTCACACAAAGAATTACAAGTATTTAAAGTTTATTTTTCAGATAAATAATATTCATGCTGTGTTCACTGTACCTCTCAAATCACATCAATTCAAATTAATTGCTCACTGGTTTGCCAGCCAGCTGGATACTCGTGTCTGCTGCACCTTTCCTAATGAAGTCTACCAAAGCTTCATAGTCATATCCATGCCTTTGGCGTGAGCCATGTTCAAAAAGATTTGGTGTATAAGCCCTGACCTGGATAGCCGAGGCAAGCCCAATCTCATCAGATCTTGGAAGCTAAGCAGAGCCAACCTGGTTAGATGGGAGATCTTCAAGGAATACCAGGGCATCTACTTGGAAGCTACCTCTATACATCTATCATTTGATAGTGGATAGTAGATTTGATAGTGCATGTGTGATTTCCCTTTATTCTCTTCTCCTTTTTTTTGGAATGGAATCTTCTATGTGCCCTAAACCTATGAAGCCTTATAGAAAGAACCTCCCTTGCCCAGACTCACCCAATCAGTTATTAGGAATCTGAGCTGAATGGCAGGACTTGGAGGAGGCTTGAGGGAGATTTAGAAGATTATAGCACTAGGGTCATGAGCCGGTAGTGGTAGAGACATAATGGGACATTTCACTTGTTCATGGACAAGCCAAGCTGAGGAGGAGGAGGAGACATTGCATTTATACCCCACTCCACTCCAAATCTCAGAGTGGCTCATAATCTCCTTTATCTTCTTCCCCCACACCCTGTGAGGTGGGTGGGGCTGAGAGAGCTCTCACAGAAGCTGCCCTCCCAAGGACAACTTTGGTGAGAGCTATGGCTGACCCAAGGCCATTCTAGCAGTTGCAAGTGGAGGAGTGGGGAATCAAACCCGATTCTCCCAGATAAGAGTCTGCACACTTAACCACTACATCAAACTGATTCTGTGTTAAGAGGCCTCTGTGGTGTTGTAAGCCAGCAGTGAAGGGCCTACTCATCTCAGGGCTAGCCAGCAATTCCAACCAGAGTTGCCAGCCTCCAGGTGGGGCCTGGAGATCTCCTTGAATTACAATTGATCTCCAGATAACAGAGATCAGTTCCCCTAGAGAAATTCTTGCTTTGGGGGCATTATACCACAAAGAGATCCTTCCCCTTCCCCAAACCCTGCTCTCCGTAGGCATCCCAACATATCTCCAGAAATTTCCCAAAGGGGAGTTGGCAACTTTAGTGCCAACAATGGGTCACCTCACCTGTTGCCTGTTGAGGGGTCAGTGGGTGAACCAATGCCTATCATTGGCACTTCTGGTCTGATCCAAACTGAGTGGGCTCTACAGCAATTGCAGATTTATGGTGGTTCCAGGGCTTTTTTTGAGCAGGAATGGAGTTCTGGCTGGCTTGGCATCAGGGATGTGGCCTAATGTGCAAATGAGTCCCCATTAGGCTTTTTTTTTTTACAAAAAAAGCCCTGAGAGGAACAATGGTGATGTCAAGGGGTGTGGCCTAATATGCAAATTAGTTCCTGCTGGGCTTTTTCATTAAAAAAATGGGGAAAGTCCAGAAAAGGGCAACTAGAATGATTAAAGGGTTGGAACACTTTCCCTATGAAGAAAGGTTGAAACGCTTGGGGCTCTTTAGCTTGAAGAAATGTCGACTGCGGGATGACATGATAGAGGTTTACAAGATTATGCATGGGATGGAGAAAGTAGAGAAAGAAGCACTTTTCTCCCTTTCTCACAATACAAGAACTCGTGGGCATTCGATGAAATTGCTAAGCAGTTGGGTTAAAACGGATAAAAGGAAGTACTTCTTCACCCAAAGGGTGGTGGCGGTTACAAGCATAGCCAGCTTCAAGAGGGGGTTAGATAAAAATATGGAGCAGAGGTCCATCAGTGGCTATTAGCCACAGTATGTATGTATATGTATATGAGTGTGTGTGTGTATATATATAATTTTTTGGCCACTGTTTGACACAGAGTGTTGGACTGGATGGGCCATTGGCCTGATCCAACATGGCATGTTCTTAAAAAAAGCCCTGGGTGGTTCACTTCTACTTGCTCCAGACTGCCAGCAGTTTTCTGGGCCACCCTTCCACCATGGTGCATTGCTGTTACCTGCAATGCTTCCCCCCAGCAGTGGTTCCTCTAAGCTGAGTTAGCGTGATCTAGCTCACAGATTTTTAGCCTCCAGCTCACACATTTTTGTCTTAGCTCAGGAAAAATGGTCCCAGAGCACACTACTTTATGCTGTTGCTCACAACTTTAATGCCAGCAGTTCACAGCTTTATTGCCAGTAGCTCACAAACTAAAATTTTTGCTCACAAGACTTTGCAGCTTAGAAGGAACATTTTCCCCACCCCCCAGCCCCCCATCATCTAGAAACAATCCCAATGGCAAGTCTTAACTGCTGGCCTGAGGACTCTGTAGGATTGGGGAGCACACAGATAGTGCAATAAGGGTACGAGAAACAGAGCCGATGATGTTAATTCCCTCCCTCCCCCCAAGTTTAAATTCCCTTTCTTAGTTTCTGATGGGGATGGGGTTCTGTGGTTCTTTGGCAGTTGTTTTTTTTTTTTTTTTTGGCTCGTTCAAGAGCCAAGCTCTGCATCAGCACTTGTTAGGGGTGTCAGGTGAATTAGGTTAGCATTCTACCTGGTTGATCTAACAGGGATTACTGGCAGTGGTAATTGCGGCTGCTCTCCATGCTCTCTTTCCAGTTGCCGTTGAGCCAGATGCATCCTGACAGCTGGCCATATGCTTGCTCCGCCACAGTCAGCAGGACTCTTGTCTCTCCAGAACATCTGGAGGCATGGAAGTTAGAAAGGAACCTTGGAGCACCTTTTGTTTTCTAAAGTGCATAACATCGGGATCTGACAAATTTTCAAAAAAAATTATTATAACAGCTCTCTGTATATTTCTACTTCAGAAGTGGGAGGGTTTCTTTTTCAAAATAAAATAAGGCTTAATAGAATAGAAGCTTCTCTAAAGAATGCAATATTTCATAGTACGAAGCTGTGTCTCTTGTTTTTCCGTTATTTTCACAGTTGCCGAAATGGGAATTTCCTGTGTTCACAGCCTAAGTAGAGCCTAAGAATCCACATTCTCCTAAACCCATTGACTTCAGTGGACTTTGAAAGGCATTGCTCTCTCTAGGATTACATTGTTGGATGTTAGGTAGGTAGACAGGCAGGCAGGCAGGTAGGTATATAAGTTTATTGCGGCACCAGGCTAGTATAAAATCTAACTAGATTACATCAACAATATAAATAGCTAAAAATTGCACAAGTAGAATAGGAAATAAGGGAGGACTGTACAAACAATCAGGGCTTTTTTTTGTAGAAAAAGTCCAACAGAAACTCAATTGCATATTAGGCCACACCCTCTGACATCACCATTGTTTCACAAGGGGCTTTTTTGTAGAAAAAAAATCATTGCAAATGCTGGTAACTGAACCTAAGAAGTTCTGCACGCAAAGCAGAGCTTCTACCACTGAAAATGATATATGTCTCACCGACTTATCCCCTTGAAATTTAATGTCTACACATTGGTTATTAGCACATAAGGATATTCAGTCAAAAACACATCAACTGCAGTCTAAAGACATCTTGTCTAGAAATCGTTTCATCTACATAGGCTAGTTCCCTGCTTCTAGTGGGAGGGTTGATGACGATGATGGTGTTGGATTTATATTCTGCCCTCCACTCAGAATCTCAGAGCAGTTCACAATCTCCTTTACATTCTTCCCCCACTGATCCTTCCTGGTTCCTGCTGTTGTTTGAGTGAGCAGTGGGCATTTGGCAAATGGCTATCACCGTAATGTCCCTTTTAGCCAAAGAAACAGAAGTGACAACACCACATTTCAGTGATGCTCTAGGAATTGTCTGAATCTCTATGGTCAAACCACAGAGATTATCAGGCTGCCTAGATCATCACTGCGATGCAGTGACATTACTTTCTTTTTTGCCAGGAAATGATGTCACAGTGATGCCATTTCTGCCCATCACCACCATTGGACCCTCTTGCCATAAGTGTCCCAAGAATACCTCATCTTCTATTTCTGGGAACAAGGCCTGAATTATATAAGCCACAAGCGGAACAAAATCTTAATGAACTGCTGGGTTACTGTGATCTTTATTTTGATGTGCTTGTTACAGAGCCTTTTGTCAGATAGCTAAGAAATAACCAAATAAAGATTTCATTTCACAAAGGCCCCACTTAAAATGCAGATGGCTGTTCAATTAAGCCACAAAATGCTTTGACATTCGTGACTCACAGAGAAAAGAGCATTTACGAATAGTTCTTATATTAATTCCCCATATTAATTAAATGGGGTTTTTTTTACTGGATATATAATGATTAGGAGTTTTATATAGTTTCAAATGGACTGCTTCATGATCGGGGGAAAAATATCTACTAATTTGTATAAAAGGCAAGGCAAGTGATTTCAACCCAATATTTTTGAAAGCTCTCTTTCAAACTGTCTAATTGTTATTTCTTAAGTAAGTCAATATGTTTTTGAAAAGGCATTAGTAAAAAAAGCAAAAAAAATGCAGTTTTGGATCATTTTGAGCAGTATCTAACCGTTCTGCATGTTTGAACCTAGGACAGAAGTGGTGCTGAACATAAAGAAAGGCCTTTCGGCAAGAAGAGTAGGGAAGTTTAACCTCCGTGCTGATTCTGCACAAAATAAATTATGTTGTGCTCTAGTGAGCCATTTTAAACATAATTGCGAAAAATGAGAAACTAGGGGGAAAATGAACTGTGTGCTGTTCTGATTAGGCTACAGCCCAAGGAAACACCATTAAAATGAATAGGGTAAGGCAGATAATAATTTCAATAACTTCTGTATCATATATGTGGTCTCAGTAATCCTTCCGTCAGGATTGATGAGAACTAAGGGCAAATTTGGATAACCCGGGATAGCCCAAACTCATCAGATTTCAGAAGCTAAGCAGGGTCATTCCTGGTCAGTGTTTGGAAGGGAGACCACCAAGGAAGTCTGGGGTCATGACACCTCTTGCCTTGAACATCAAGCTGTGGAAAAGAAGTTCCGATCTCCCTTCATCCATGGAGCTCACCGAGTGACCTCAGGCCAGTCACTCCGACAGTTTTTATACTGACAGTTTGTGACTCTCTATCACTGCATTGGAAACTCACCTTTTACATTACCTAATGTTCTCACAACTGTTTTGCATCATTGCTGCCTGAAGCATCTACATTTGTTTTGGTGAGATGAGTTCCGGTGCTGCTGCTGCAACGTTTTTCTCAAAACTAGTTTTGATCCGGTCATTTCTCTACAAGTGTTTCAAACTTGTATTGTAGAAGTTTTCATGCATTTTACAAGACTCCTCCAAAAGCCACAAGGTGCACTAATTTGCATGAGAACTGAGAGCACTTGAAATTTTTACATATCATTGCTTGCCTCATCTTACAATTTAAATTTGTATTGTTTTTGCAGTGTTAACACCATTTCCAAGCAATCGTATACATTTAACTAAGCACTGGTATTCCATCTGCCCTCTGATCAGAGACCCTTCTCCCCCAAATTGAAACATTTTCAGCAGGAAATATAGAAGTTTGGCTATGCAAAATGAGCGCAGCTAATCCACAAATGTAGAAGGAAAATAATTAAAGCGGAACGGAGGCAGGTGATTTGAAGTCTCTAAAACTCTGGATCCAACTGAATGTAAAAACACCCTCTGTCACCTCCTCACCCTATCTCACAGGGTTGTTGGAAACACAGAGGTGTTTGTTCTATTACTGATTTTTTATATTGAGTTGTTATACTCAGTCCCAGGGGTCATTTTGTAGAAAAATAGGTGGTGGAGCTCATCCAGGGATTGTTATGCAGCTGCACCTACTATTCAATGGACAAGGAGGTGGAACTCTCAGAAGGAGGAGGTGGAACTCTCAGAAAGGTTCAGGAGCTGTGCTCCTGTGAGCTCCCACTGAAACTGAGGCCTGCTCAGTCCTTATACTGAGGACAACGGATTCACAAAAGTTTTGCACAGTGTAGTCTTTTTTAAAAAGAAGAAGCTTATCCTATGCTTATTTAACAGCTGAAAAAAAGGTGAATGTGTTTTGTTCTTTAATACAGTTGAGAGTGTATTAAAAGATTATTCTGTTTTCTAGGTTATCCTTAATACATGTCTCAATTGTTTGAAATAGACTTCAGTAACTGCACTGTATAGATTAGAAAGAAGGTTGCATACTTATTCATGATGCCGTGTTATTTGTTTATTTAAAACATTTCTAAGTTACCTTTCCAGTCAACTTAGGATCTCCAAGGTGGTGAACAATAACATCATGATAGATAGATAGATAGATAGATAGATAGATAGATAGATAGATAGATAGATAGATAGATAGATAGATAGATAGATAGATAGAGATGATAGATGATAGATGATAGATGATAGATAGATAGATAGATAGATAGATAGATAGATAGATAGATAGATAGATAGATAGATAGATAGATAGATAGATAGATAGATAGGGAAAGAAAGAAAGAAAGAAAGAAAGAAAGAAAGAAAGAAAGAAAGAAAGAAAGAAAGAAAGAAAGAAAGAAAGAAAGAAAGAAAGAAAGAAAGAAAGAAAGAAAGAAAGGCCAGCATAGGGTAGTGGTTAGAGTGTTGGACTAAGATCCGGTAGCCCCAGGCTCGAATCCCTGTCTTGGTGATCTTGAAGCAGTCACACACTGCCAACTTAGCCTCTCTCACAGTGTTGTTATGAGAACAAAATGGAGGATAAGAGGATGGTGAATTGCTTTGGGTCCCCACTGAGACTTAAAACAGCAGGAAAATATGCCGGAGCTATTATGATGTACTATCAAATTGACCACTAAGGGGAGCAAAACATAAGTAGAAAAGGGGGCGGGGGAACCACACCAAAGCAATAGGCACACATAAGCAATGAAATTGAGAGAGCAGAAGAACCCTAAACTGCAGGAGCGTGCTAAATTCAGATGTTATAAAACCACATGGTCCCCCCCCCCACTTTGACATACACTATGTCATGGGTGGCCAACGGTAGCTCTCCAGATGTTTTTGGCTACAACTCCCATCAGCCCCAGCCAGCATCTGGAGAGCTACCGTTGGCCACCCCTGCCCTATGCCAAACCTAACATCCTACAACTCCTGGTTCACTGTTAATATTTATCTCAGTTCTGTCTTTCATTCCAAATCAACTTTGTCCTCATGTAGTTTAAAAACCATATTATGTCTTGCAGTTAGTTTCCTTCAATGAACAACCTAGGCTAGGATGGGTGACCCAGGCCGAGATTCTGTCTCCTCAAACCTTTTAAATTTCCACCGAGAATTCTGATGCAGTGCAGTTAGATGGGAAACTGTGAAAGGAAAAATGGGGGCTCTCCCAGAAATTCATTAGAGCAACTTTTAGTTTAAACATATTTTTCTAATGGATGAATGTCCCATATATTCATCTGAGATCCAGTGGATCGTAGTGGTTAAGAGCAGTGGACTCTAATCTGGAGAACTGGGTTTGATTCCCCAGTCTTCCACATGAAGCCAGCTAGGTGACCTCTCTCAGAACTCTCTTAGCCCAACCTGTCTCAAAAGGTGCCTGTTGAGGGGAGGGGAAGGGAATGTGAATGTGAATGTAAGCAGGGTGGAATTCTAGCAGGAGCTTCTTTGCATATTAGGCCACACACCCCTAAAGTAGCCAATCCTCCAAGAGCTTACAAGGCTCTTTTTTTGCTACATGGGAGGGTGGCCTATTATGCAAAGGAGCTCCTGCTAGAATTCCACCTCTGATTGTAAGCCACTTTGTGACTCTTTAAGGTGATAAAGTGAATGCCAACTCATGCAAGATGACGCTGAATTCTATTCATCTTTAATGTGTGGCTAGGCTTCTGTTTTGTTTTTGTTTTATTTTTTTGCAGTGGGAGTTCCTGGAGGACAAAAGACTCTGCTGCTTTAGCTCTATGTGACAGTTTGAAAAAATGGCAGCCAGAACATGACATTTCTGTGGCTTTCCCCTTAGCTATTCAAAGTTTTGTGCCAGCCCTTTGAAGAAGACTACAGAAAGGGAACAGAGCTGGGACTTGGATTTTCCACTTCCCTGCACAGGAATAACTTGCCTATGCATGAATAAATCTTTGAAATTACAATCTTTTAAACTTTTCTTTCATTCTTTGAATTGGTTTCTCTTCATTCAGTTGAAAGTGTAATAAACATTATTTTTTAAAAAATAATAAATCAAAAGATACACACTTCTCTGGCTGTTGGGGGGGGGGACACCCCAGAACACTGGAGCTCCATTCTTGAAATGCTCACTTTGAAGCTGATTACTGTCACTACTGAAGTTCTTGCTAGCCCTGAGATGAGCATGAACTTTGAGTTGATACAAATCAGCCTGCAAGCAATTAGAACTCATCTCCTTGTTCCTGCTGCTTCCGGGACTCTTACAAGTTCAATAGAGAGACAAAATTAGACAGGAGGAAAAGCTCACCTCTTTCTCATGGTTTAAAACACGGCAAATGCATGGAAGAGATGACATTTAACAACAGAACTCAAAACCTACCATTCTAGTAAGATGTCTTTTGATTGGAATAGGAGCATCTGACTATATTGCTATTGCTAGATCTTTCAGCAGCATTTGACACAGTCGACTACGATCTAATGACCTACTGCCTTGCCGACATAGGAGTCCAGGGGACCTACTGCTACAAAAAAGGCACTGGACACTCTTAACCACTACACCACATTGGCTTTTTAAAATGTACAATCTGTAGTACAAGTGGAACCTATAGACATGATGCCAAGGTGGAAAATTTCTGCTAAAGTAACAAGAGGTCCATTTGGAGAAATCCCCCCCCCCCTTGCAGACCTCCTGACTCCTCCATGTGCTCTATGGAGGGGGGGCAGTTCTCCGTTCGGGTGATCATTTTGGGCTGCAGCAGGAGGCAAAGGTGAGAATGTCTCATTCCACTGGCAGAAGTCTTTTCTGTCACTCAAGATTCTTTAGAACAACAAAGCCATCATGCTTCTATAACAAACATAAATTGAACAAATATTCCGCACTCATCAGCCCCTGCCCAGAGATGATGTAAAACAGCATGCGGTATGTGGATAATAGTACTAGATTGTTCTATGAATTGGTTGTCACTCTCACAGTAGATGGAATTCTTTGAACACCTCAGAAGATCTCCCGATAAATTATAGGCAATTGTAGTTTTCTCTTAAACCTTCCAGTAGTTATAGGACAGTCACTGTGATTATCTCATAGAGTTGCAGGAATCAGGTGTGAAGCTGCTCCACTGTTAACATTAGAAAATGCAGGGGCTGCAGTCATGAATGGAAGAAAGACAAAGAAGAAGACCATAGATTTATACCCCATCCTTCTCTCTGAATCAGTCTCAGAGCAGCTTACAATCTCCTTTACCTTCCTTCCCCACAACAGACACCCTGTTTGAAGTCAACTAGGGACAGGGATTTTTCGATCACAGCCCCCTGTTGGTGGAACCAGCTGCCGGAAGAGGTGAGGGCCCTGCGGAACCTTGGGCAGTTCCGCAGGGCCTGTAAGGCAGTCCTCTTCCGGTTGGCATACAACTGACCGACATCTGAATCTGAATTTTAAGGAAGACTGTAGGATAGTACGCTGACGAATTGTGTTTATTTTTACTGTGTAAATTATTAATGTATTTTAATTCTTGATTTTATTGTTAGAATTCTGTGTTGTGAGCTGCCCTGAGCCCGCTTCAGTGGGGTAGGGCGGGATATAAAAAGAAAGAAAAAAAGAAAGAAAGAAAGAAAGAAAGAAAGAAAGAAAGAAAGAAAGAAAGAAAGAAAGAAAGAAAGAAAGAAAGAAAGAAAGAAAGAAAGAAAGAAAGAAAGAAAGAAAGAGTTGGATGGGGCTGAGTGTCAAGTCTGTCTGTAACTCTGGCTCAGTCAAGGAGCATTCTGGGTAGAACCAAAGTATAACCAAATGCTGCTAGCTCATGCTCTCCCTAACCCCCTTTCCTGTAGAGGGTAGTTTTGCTTTGAAATGGAAATATGTGAAAGTCTTATCTGTGCCTTCTCAGGCCTGGCTCACAGAAGGGAGTCAGGAGCCCACTACAATCAAGGCCATGCAAGCCTGAGAACGAATTAGTAACATCAATGTGTGAATGTTCCCTGCATAGTCCCCCCCCTTCAGGAATCCCTTTGAAGTATCCCTTATATGCAATGTATCTACAGTATGCTCTTTAGTCTTTTCAATGCTTGGCTCAGACCTCAAGTAACAGTATCAATAAACTAGTTTCTTTGTATCAACAACGACTCGTTATTGAATCTGCCGACTTGACACTGAGAGGGCTCTCACAGCAGCTGCCCTGTCAAGGACAAATCCTGTAAGAGCTATGGCTGACCTAAGGCCATTCCAGCAGGTGCAAGTGGAGGAGTGGGGAATCAAACCCGGTTCTTCCAGATAAGAGTCTGCACACTTAACCACTACACCAAACTGGCTCTCCCTTCCAAAGGATGCTCACCATCCTAGTTCACCATCCAAGTACATGATAGGGGTAATAAAGCAACCCAGGATGGCACTGTAGAAGGAGGTGGTAGCCATGGCTTGTACCAGTTGACACCTTCCAGATCTGGGTCATAGCTAGTTGTAAATAATTAATGTTGTAACCCATTTCTGGTCCTTCATTGGGAAAAGATAAAGATCTTCCTCCTCATCATCATTAGTAATCTATGACATTGTGCAATTTTAAGCATCATAATTTTCTCCTGATCAATGGGACCTGTGCCATCCTTCTTCTCTTCTAGCTGTTGGAAGAAGAGACAAAAAAATTGGATTTCCCAAAACAAACTTGAAGCCGGGGCATGTTTGTTCCTCTAGCATTTCCCTCTTCATCTTCATTCCTTATATTCTGCATCCAAACTCTGCCTGAACCTCAAATCCCTCTCCCATTGGAGATAACTGAATTAATAAAGACGGACGCTGGCGCGTCTTCCTAAAGAACATGTTCTTTTAAAAAAATAATAATAATTTGAACCACAGTGCAGCAGAAAGCTTTCACATGAACACATAAATCTGACTTATACTGAACCAGATCCTAGGTCTGTCAATGAGTCCACTTAAACTGGCAGCAGTTCTCTAGGATTTTATGTGAGGATCCTTCACATCACCTGCTACCTGATCCTTTTAACTGGAGGTGCAAGAACTTCAGGCCGTGCTGCTGAGCCATGGTTTAGCTGTGCCAACGTTTGCAGCAATCTTAAACAGGATTACTCAGAAGTAAGTTCCAATTTATTCAATAGGGCTTATACACAAAAATGTGTCATTAGGATTACACTCCATAAATGAAGTCCATTGGGTCCAAAGCAATGTTTCCTCTAAGCCGAGTTAGTGTGAGCTAGCTCACGATTTTTTTAATCTCCAGCTCACACATTATTGTCTTAACTCAGGAAAAAATGGCCCTAGAGCAAACTAATTTATGCTGTAGCTCACAGCTTTAATGCCAGTAGTTCACAAAGTAGAATTTTTGCTCACAAAGCTCTGCAGCTTAGAGAACATTGGTCCAAAGGACATTTATTTAACCCAGACCACCACTTGCTGACAAAGTCCTTATTTCTAAAGAGTCCTGTCTTCATTTTCAATCCACTTGGAGACTGCATCAGCCTTCAGTACTTCAGATTCATACACTGCAACTCAGTTTCAATCTTTTTTGCAGGGTCAGTCTTACAAAATCATCCCAGCCTATAGCTGATCCACAGCAGAATCTGAAAATCGAAAGTTTCTTCACTTATGTATTGATATTTTCTTCAATAAAACTTGAGACATCCCAACACATTCTGGAAAATAAACGTTGAGACAAAAATAACTAACCAAGGAAATGGACTCACCCTAAATACAGCAGAATAAAAGCAAAGGCAAAAGGGGGGAAGGGGGAGGTACAATAGAACAATTGTTCTCATTTTCTTAACAATCTTGAGAAGTGGTCTATAGATCTCCTGCTACTACGGTTGATCTCCAGATGACCAAAATCAGAAAATGGCTGCTTTAGAAGTTAAACTCTATGGCATGGGTGTCAAACATGTGGCCTGGGGGGCCAAATCAGGTCCCTGAGCAACTGGCTGTCATCTGCTTCTTTCTCCCTTTCTCTTGCTTCCTTCTGCATCACAGCTTGCTTTCCCAGGCTTGCTCAATTGCACAGGAGCTACATAGCAAAGCCTCTGTTTTCTCCGTTGGCTGAGGCTCCTCCCTTGCAGAGGAAAGGGGGATGGATAGCTTGCTTTGCCGGGCTCTCTCAATTGCACAGCAGGGCTACTGAGCCAATCCTCTTTTCCTACTATTGGCTGAAGCTCCTCCCCTCCTAGTCCCCTGGGGAAGGAAGGAAAGAGCCAGAGCTTCCTTTGCCCAGATCCCTTCAGCACACAGGAGAGATACAAAGAAAGCACCTTTAAGACCAAAGCACGCTAATGTTTTAAGCATGTTTTATATAATGTTTTTTTAAAAAATCTTTTATTGTGTTTGTCTGCATCCTTTATAAAGTTTATACCTCCCCTACCTGGCATATTTTATGACACACAGCGCCCAGCCTGACAAGGTCTCATTTATGTCAGATCTGGCCCTCATAACAAATGAGTTTGATACCCCTGCTCTATGCCTCTGCTGAAGCATCTCCCCTCCCCAAACCTCCCCTTTCCTAGGCTCCACCCCCAAATTTTCAGGAATTTTTTAACCCAGCGATTGCTACCTTATCAGACCACAGATATCAGTTCCTCTGGAGAAAACAGCTACTTTGGAGGGTGGACCCCATGGCATCATACCCTACACCCTAGTATTCACCAAATTAAGCAGCCACCCCTGGGCCGCATTAGGCACAGAGCTTTGAAGAACATCCATTTGGATTGGCTTTAGCCACCTGGACAACAGTCTCAGTCTCAAATCATGGACAGTTCGCCAGTTTAGTTTGAATAGATTCCAAAATTTAGTTAATTCCTTTAAATCACTTGAAGGATTTCTCCCCACCCCCTCCTTCTTGCCCATTCATTATAGTTGGATATTAATTGCTTTTGACAAGGAGTGTATGAAAAGAACACTCGTCAGTGAATCGCTAAGAGAAAAAGCTTCCAGCCGAACCTTATTGTGCATGCTTAATCAACTTATCTCTCGTGTTTACTCCTAAGGAGAAGGAAGGCATAAAAACCGTTCTCCAAGATGATAGCAAAGCTTCATAATGTTAAAAATAAACATTGGAAAGCGTGGTGTTAAATTATTGGGGTGGGGGAAGCAGTATGCATTATAATTGAAGGGGAAATTGGGAAATTGGCTGCTGTTTTGTACAGCCGTGCAGTTTGAGTCCCATTAATCCCCACTGAATGTAAGCAGCTCGATGGTGTGCGGGATATCAGCTTTTAAGGAAAAAGGTAATTGTAGCCTTTCTACAAATGCTCTTCACATTTCCAACGAGTGGCAGAGGAGATTTTATCAAATGCAATTTATGCACAGTAGAGCAAATGTTTTTAACTGGAAACAGATGGATTAATAATCCCCATACCCAAAACCTACCTCGTTGCAGATTTTGCTTGAATTTGTTCAGATAACCCAAAACCTTACCTTGCAATAGTCTTCCTGAAACAAATTCAAGGAACACACAGAGAAATGGGATGCCTTTCATTCCATCTCAATCCTTTGCAGCATCGCCTGTAAGTAAATCCCATTCATTTCAGCAGCTTTTCTATGTTATTGATTGATTAAAATGTTTATTCCTCACCTTCCCCTCGAGGATCAAGGCAACTTGCAATTCTAAATATTAAAATAGTACACAATTGGTAAAACTCCATTTTCCCTCTTCCCCACCCTCAGATGCTTGTAGCTTAAACTCATTAAAAAGGATTCAGAAATAAAATGGCCTCACAAGACCACCTAAAAACTTCTAAAGAGAGCACCCATCACTTTCCCTGAGAGCCTGTTTCACAAGGTGGGAGCTACTGTAGAAAAGGCATGGGCTGAGATCCCAAGCAGACCACTTTAAATGGGGGGCGACAAGTTCAAAATGGCAGCCGGAAGGTTCTAGTTTGAGCATGGAGATATATGGAGAGAGACGGTCCTTCAGATAAGTCAGACCTGTGCACAAAAAAAGTATCATTTGGCCAAAAATAAAAGGTGCATTTATACGGTTTGGGTTTGGAGAAGTCATGAGTCTGAAATGCTGATAGTATTTCACACATGGCCTTAAATAAAAAGGAGTCCTGTGGAATCTTCAAGATGGACAACATTTGATTCTTGCATAAACATTTGTGGACTGGAGCCCACCTCTTCAGGAGCATAGAGTGTTCCTCACTATCCTGATATTGTAGGCCAAATGCATGACAGCAAACAATGAGGTCAATAGGATTCTAGGGTTACCAGATACCCTCTTTTTAGAGGACATGTCCTCTTTTGTGGTATCCTTTTTAAAGCTTTTTTTGGAAAAACTGATGAAAATATCCTCTTTTGGGGTTGTTTGAAGTAGTCGGTCAGGAAATATGTCCTCTTTTTTTGCTTCTCAAAATATGGTAACCCTAAGTTACCATCACCAATCTGGAATATTCTTGGAGCTCTGGAGGTGGAGTTTGGGAAGGATGAGATTTAGGGAGAGGAAGGATCGTATCCATATAGAATCTATCAATCAAAGCTACCATTTCCTCCAGGGCAATAGAGTTCTGTAGCCTGGAGATCAGTTGCGATTCCAGAAGATACCCAGGCCATACCTGGAGGCTGGCAGCCTGAAAGTCAAAGGACCATGAAATGCAAGAAGTGTGACATGCAGTACAATTATGCAAAACGTAATCAAGAAATGGCGATTCCCTTGTTTTAACACCTGTGATTGGTGCAGAGTCCCAGGCAATTAACATTCATAGGAAGTGAGCATCTGTGTACAAATGAGCATCATTTTTGTTGAGGAATAGTGACTTTCAGCTCAGCAACAGGTGGGGTTGCCAGCCTACATGTGGGGCCTGGAGATCTCCCGCTTTTACAGCTGATCTCCAGCTGGCAGAAATCAGCTCCCCCTGAGAAAATGGATAGAGAGGGAGAGAGAGAGCAGGAGTTGCTCAGACCACACATGTAAACACAGTCCCCCCTCAATAAACTTGGACTACAGTTGCAAGAAATTACAGTCCCTCGTGTCTGTTCTTCACTGAGTGTGGAAACATGCATATAAATTGGTATTAATCCTCTTCCTAGTGCACAAGCAAGAACAACGGATCATAGTGTAGGTGTTAGGAAACTACAAAAGACAGGAAAATGGGAAAATAGATTACTCCCTGCTATTCCCATAAAACAAATGGGTAGGATTCTAGCTTTATTTCAGTGACTACAGAATACACACTCCCTGTTGAACTGCAATCCAAAATGACATAACTTTCCAGAAGCCAAACAGGAAATACACAATACGGTTTTTTAGTAAGATGCAATTGCTCTGTAAATCACAGTGTTGCCGATTCTGGGTCGGGAAATTCCTGGAGGTTTGGGGGCGGAGCCTGGAAAGGATGGGGTTTGAGGAGGAGAGGTTCCTCAGCAGGGTATAATGCCATACAGTCCATCCTCCAAAACGGCCATTTTCAGCAGGGGGAGTTGATCTGGAGATCACCTGTTATCTCAGGAGATCTTCAGGTCACACCTGGATTTAGGCTACTCTAACAAGCTGCTTGAAAGCACTAACAGAAGCCTGTTGAAGTCAGTGGATGTTGAATTGTGTGATTCTGTTTAGAACTGCATTGCAAGCAATAAAAAATTAATTGCCTCCATAGGATATTGTTCAAGACTGAACCTACCTTGAGATTCATTAGAGTTATGGAACCATTAGATGAAAAGACTGGTAGGGTCTCAGGAATTTGACATAAACTGTTTGGTTTGTAGCATCTTTCTGACTATCCATATCCTTGGGTCAAAAATTACTGCCAAGTTTTAGCAAATATATGTGAGAAATATTTGAACGGAGATTTGTCTGTCTGTGGCAAACATCCAGACGAACATCTTCGCATCTGCTCAGAATGCTCCCGTACCCTTAATGGAGATTTTAATTCCTGGGCTTCACCCCTCCCCTTCAAACCCCCCCCATCTCTTGTGAATATTTCCATGCCCTTTCCCTAAGAAGTGGAAGAAATGACCCCAGGGTTGTTTTGAAGAGAGCAAATGCTCGTGAAATGTGTTACTCATTTCAGCCAGGCTCTAATCTATGGTGCATTTTTTACCCTGTGATGAATCCAGGGAGTTTTAAAGGGCATGCATGCTTCTAAAATACCATTTCTTCCTATCTGTTTTTATGCATCTTTTGTGGTTCTCAGGTGGGCACCTACTAGTTGTTCAACCATTGATGGTAACCCACTTGGTATCATCTAGGGACCATGCAATTTTGGGCTGTATTAATGTAAGTATAGTGTCCAGATCACATGAAGTGATGGTATCGCTTTACTCTGCTCTGATAAGAACTAGCCTGGAGTACTGTGTTCAGTTTTGGGCACTACATCTTAAGAAGGCTATAGACAAGCCGGAATGGGTCCAGAGGAGGGCAATAAAGATGGTGAGGGATATGGAGACCAAGTCCTATGAGGAAAGGTTGAAGGAGCTGGGTATGTTTAGCCTAGAGAGGAGGCAGTTGAAAGGTGATAAGATCACCATCTTCAAGTACTTGAAAGGCTGTCATATTGAGGATGGTGTGGAATTATTTTCTGTGGCCCCAAAAGGTAGGAACCAGAACCAATGGGTTGAAATTAAATCAGAAGAGTTTCTGGCTCAATGTTAGGAAGAACTTCCTGACAAATAGAGCTGTTCCTCAGTGGAACAGGCTTCCTTGGGAGGTGGTAGGCTCTCCTTCCTTGGAGGTTTTTAAACAGAGGCTAGATGGCCATCTGACAGCAATGCTGATCCTTTGAATTTAAGGGTGGTAAAGCTGCAGTACTGCAGTCTGAGCTCTCTGCTCATGACCTGAGTTTGATCCCGGTGGAAGCTAGGCTCAGTTAGCCAGCTCAAGGCTGACTCAGCCTTCCATCCTTCCAATGTCAGTAAAATGAGTACTCAGCTTGCTGGGGGTAAAGTGTAGATGACTGGGGAAGGCAATAGCAAACCACCCCATAAAAAATCTGCCATGAAAATGTCATGATGCAACGTCACCCCAGCATCGGAAACGACTGGTGCTTGCACAGGGGACCTTACCTTTTTATTTCTGAAATTCTTGCATTGTGCAGGTCGTTGGACTAGATGACCCTGGGGGACCTCTCCAACTCTATGATTTTATGGTTCTATGCTATCTTCATCATTGCTTCCAGCTTATGGAATGGGTGTCTGAGCCTCGACACAAGGTGAGTGGCATGCTGTTGCTAGAGTTGCTTGGGAGACACTGCAAGACTATTCTGTGAGCTTGGGCTTTTGTATCTCACCTTTCCTTGTGGCTCAAAGTGGCTGCCACATCACAGTTAAAACATTATAATTTACAAAAAATTTACAATTTACAAGTACTTTTCTCCCTTTCTCACAATACAAGAACTCGTGGGCACTCAATGAAATTGCTGAACAGTCGGGTTAGAACAGATAAAAGGAAGTACTTCTTCACCCAAAGGGTGATTAGCACATGGAATTCACTGCCACAGGAGGTGGCGACAGCTACAGGCATAAACAGCTTCAAGAGGGGATTGGATAAGCATATGGAACAGAGGTCCATCAGTGGCTGTTAGTCACAGTGTATTGTTAGAACTCTCTGGCCGATTTCGCACTCACATTACGCCACTCTCATGTCTGTCTTCTCAGCGTGGCATCCTCCCAATTCCCACTATTTGTGTCAGGGTTGCAGCAAGCATCACAGTTTTAATGCAGGAAACAGAAACTGCTAAAAACCAGTTTCTGTTTGCTGCGTGAAAACTGTGATGTTTGCTGCAGCCCCGGCGCAAATAGTAGGAAATTGGGAGGACTTGTGCTGAGAAGATGGACATTAAAGCGGTGTAAGGATGAGCGTGAAATCGGTCTCTGTCTGTGGCAGTGGTGCTCTGTATTCTGAATGCCTGGGGGAGAAAACAGTGACTGATTTCCCACTCACCCTATGCCACTCTCACATTCCTTTTCTCAGTGGGGCTTCCTTCTGATTTCATACTATGTACCCTGGGGCTGCAAGTAGCATCGGTGTTTTTGTGCAGCAAACAGAAACTGGTTTTTAGAGGTTTCTGTTTGCTGTGCTGACGCTAGTTGCAGCCCCAGGGAAATAGTGTGAAATTAGAAGGAAGCCCCGCTGAGAAGAGGAACGTGAGAGTGGCATAAGGTGAGTGGGAAATTGGTAAGTGAGAGGGCTTCTAGTGTCCTGATGGCACCTGGTTGTTGTTGTTTTTGCCACTGTGTGACAGAGTGTTGGACTGGCCGGGCCCGATCCAACACGGCTTCTTTCATGTTCTTATGTTCTAAACCATAGATTAAATCCTCAGATTCCCCTCCTTCCCTTTTAAACTACCTGGTGCACCCAGATACTTTCCCACCGCTTACCAAGATGACAGGATAAATCTTCAGCTATTGTAGTTCATGGTATAAAACTATGGTTGGCAGCTCTGGGCTGGGAAATATCTGGAGATTTTGGGGTGCAGCCAGGAGAGGGTGGGCTTTGGGAAAGGAAGAAACCTCAGCAATTCACAATGTCATAGACTTCAGTAGCCATTTTCTCCAGGGGAACTGATCAAACATTTGATCTGGGTAGCATTAGCAAGTGAAAGCAATAAAACAGTAATATGTCAAAATGTGGGAACATCTGTCGATCACTCTATTATATAAGCCTGGGTCAATTACATAATAGAGTGACTGACAGACATTCTCACATTTTGCCATATTACTGTTTTATTGCTTTCTCCTGCTCATGCTACCCAGATCAAAGGTTTGCTCAATTTGTTAATTTTACTATTCTGTCATTGGATCTTAAATTTGTACCATTTTGCATTCTAAACCACTGCCTACCAGCTATATGTAGCTCTGCTCACTGTACCTGATTCCTTGTCTGATGACGTGTGCTTGGAGCACACGAAAGCTTACGTTCTGAATAAAACTTTGTTGGTCTTAAAGGTGACTTGACTCCTACTTTGTTCTACTGCTTCAGACCAACACAGCTGCCCACTTGGAAACAGTATATAAAGTATAGAAGAGCCATTTATTTTAAAAAAAAAAAAAGATTGCAAACCTGTTTTATGCCTCATCACAAGATCAATCACATGTAGCAATCTTGACCTTTGCATCTGAGTCTCAGATTCATAGTTGGAATTTAATTTACAAATCTGGGAGGTGTATCTATCTAATGACCCAAATTGGAGAAATCAATGTTGTGTCGCATGTATATGCACTGGCTTTTAAAAAGGGGTTTTCTTTGATATTCCTTTTTTGCATATGAGACAGTGTGGTTTTGGAGCACTCCGGAGGATGTCACTAAGGAATTCTTTGCAATACAATGTGATTGATTTCTTTTCAGGTTGCAAAAGGAATAATCAGCCATGGGAGTTAAAAGCGGTCCCAAGTCATCACTTCCTTAATGCTTTGTAGAACGTAGGAAAAAAAGCAATCAGCAAGCTAGAACTTACCATGAGGAATAATAACCATTTTGGGAAGGGGAGGGGGGGTGGGAATCCTAAAAAGCTATGCACCTTCTCTGAGTCGACATGGTAGATTTGAAATGTCTTGATTATTTTTTTCCATAGTTCTCAGTTTGGAAAAGTGGAAGCTTTCTATCAGTCTCTGAGACAGAAAAAACGTTCTGAAGATTTCCCAAAATGTGCACAGCTGATTTAGAGAGATGTTCTATGCATCTGACGAAGGGTACTTGGACTCTCTCATACTACTGCTGAAATAGCCTTTAAGGTGCTACTCAACTTTCTGATTAATTTCAAGCAGGGCTCATTTTGTAGCAGGAACTTCTTTGCATATTAGCCACACACCCCTGATGTAGCCAATCCTCCAAGAGATTACAAAAAATGAGCCTTGTAAGCTCTTAGAGGATTGGCTACATCAGGGTGTGTGACCTAATATGTAAAGGAGCTCCTGCCACAAAACGAGCCCTGCTTTCCAGTCATCTGGTTCTGAACTGAGGTTAGATTTCTAGATCAGAGCCAGGAATGTGTCTAAACCAGAGTTTCAGATATTGTAACAACTGCTTTTGAGCTGCAGAAGCTCAATTGTTAATCAACAGGTCAATTGTCAGTAAAGTCAAGCTGTACCTTTAGTTGGTCTCATGCTCTGAATTTTGACGTAGTTTGACTCCATTAAAAAGGTTGAAGCCCCCTGGATTATGGTATAGTCAAGCAGGGACCAAGCAAAACTGTCTCTTAAGTGGGGGAAAAAACATTATTGTACCGCAGGCTTTTATTCTTAGACAACAAAGATGTTTTCTGATAGCTTGGAAAGTTTCCTATTGTTGGCATCCGTGTCAGGGCAGCAAGCTTTTGCCAGAGACTGGGAAGAGAGCCACTTGGATCAGGAAGAATAGAAAGTGCAACAACAGCCCATTCAAAGGAAACTGGTCCAAGAGCTGTCTGGTGACTCAGAAGGGTGATGCCAGCATGGGAAGTAAGAATAGAGAGAGTTAGAATCCCACTCTTGGGAGCTGGGAATGCAACCACTGCTTTTTGAGAGTCTGGCTCACCACAATGAATTCAGATGGAAATGGATGTAGAACCTCTTCCTTTCTCCTCCATAAGTCATTTCTCTGACCACGCAGACAGGGGAGGAGACATAAGAGAAGCTTGTGATGGAGTCTATATAGGGTTGGATCCCTCTGCATTTAGAATAGGTTCGATCCTATGGATTTGCCCTGATAAGATTAGCACCTCGGGTCCATGGTGCCTTCCTGTGCCATGAGATGAGGAAGACATCTTGTTACTGTGGAAGATGTTACCATTAGCAAAAGAAATCCATAGGATTCTACACACAGTCCATAAGGGACTATACTTTGAAGATCCTTATTTCTTTTCTCCTCCATGCAGCAATATAGCCTTTTATCTCAAGGGCCATATGTGGAACTGTAACTCAATGGAACTGCAGAGGCTCTAGGTTTGGTTCCTAGCCAGACTCCGAAGAGAAAAGGACACATGTGCTAATCTGATACAATGTACTGCTGCAGCCAACCAGTGAGAGTGGTGAAAAGACCAGTGGTTTGATTCAGACAGCTGTCTGACTCAGGATGTCTTTCTTTTGCCCCAACACCTATATTTCACACAGTTGTGTCTCCCTCATGCTCACTTGGTTGATTGCACCTTCTGGTTATTCCCCACCTGGTTATTTTCACTCCTGCCCTTTTCTGCAGCCCAACTGCATGTTCTGTTACACCAACAGTGGCAGGAAGGGGTGGGTTCTGAAGGACAAGTCATTCCTCTGTGGAAGCGGTAGTTTCATTTGCAAGTTTTACAAGGACAAACCAAGGCACTGCTTTTCCCCACTAGCACTCAATAAACCAATAGGAGCAAATGGGGGAGGAACAGTATCTGGCAATGCTGTGACATCATTTCCAGTTGCGTAGCCAGAAGGGACGTTACTACGTTATTTCTTGTGCTAGCATTTCCCTGAAACTCTGTAGGTTTTTTTAATAGAGTTTCAGCACCCAGTGGTGTTACTTCCAGTCACATAGCTGGAAATGATGTCACTATGTCATGGAACACCATTTGAGTCTCCATCCCCACCAGTCTCCCAGGGATTGCCTTCCCAGGACTAGGAGTCTTATGTGGAAGAGATGTTGACTCTCAGTCCCAGGAGATGTAGTATTAGAAGAAAACTGACAATCTCAGCTCTTGCTGTACAATCCATCATGAAGACATCTGAAACACCAAAACAAAAAAATAATAAAATATTGATTAACCACAACTGCAGGTTTCCTAAAATGCAGACAACTCCATACAATCAGGGTCAATGCTCCCTCTAAGCTGTGGAGTCTTGTGAGCAAAAATTCTACTTTGTGAGCTACTGGCATTAAAGTTGTGGGCTACTGCATGAATTAGTTTGCTCTGGGGCCATCCTTCCTGAGCTAAGACAAAAACATGTGAACCAGAGGCTAAAAAACTGTGAGCTAGCTCACACTAACTCAGCTTAGAGGGAACACTGGATCAGGGTGGTGTTTTGTTTTGGTCTTGCTCTAAGCACTTTAGACAAGTTATTGGGGGGCAGGATTAGATGTAATAGCCTAGTTCAGCATAAAATGATCATAAACTGTAGCCAATCAGAAACTCTAACAGAAGTTTAACGTCTGACCAAACCAGAAGTGATGCATAACCTAATTTTTTTTAACAGCATGAGCACCAACCAGAGAACAAGTTAAGCTACTTTTGCCATCCAAATAGAAACAGGGTGGCATCCAAAATCTAGATCTCGAATGGGCTCTTCTCATTGATGATGTAAATATATTCCACAGGATGGGAAACTGCTGTGTGTGCATATGTGTAATATATGTTTCATAAGGAAGAAAATTGAATTGGCAAAAGGCCATAATTCTGGCCTAGCACCATGGTAGAACAGGAGGCATTTGTCCAATTGATCCGTTCATGGCATTCACTAGAAATTGCAGCTGTCCCCTTATGTATATTGATGATATAGTGGGAACATTTGCTTTGGGTACATGCTCAATAACTGGAAGAGGGCATTTGTAGTACAGCAGGAGTTCTTCTGTCTTTCTTCCAGGTCTCCTCAGCAGACGGCACAATTTCAGTCAATGTTCTGTCTTCTAGGACAGTCACCCAAATAGCAAATATTACTTAAAATATATGTCTTTGTCATCAAAATGGGTAAACCAACTCCTGCAATATGTTATAAATGACTAAAAGGTCATTTTAAAAATATAAAAGATACTAACCAGGGATCATTTTGCAGAAGAATAAGTGGCGGAGCTCATCCAGGGATTGTTATGCAGCTGCACCGACTATTCAATGGACAAGGTAGGTAGGTGGGGTAGAGAGCGGGGCATTAGAAAGGTTCAGGAGCTGTGCTCCTGTGAGCTCCTGCTGAATTCAAGGACTGATACTAATGTTGCCCAACTTTGAACCATACTTGAAGATCTGGTACCAGTCAAATTCTGCTTTTTAATAGAATTACTTTTTGAAAAGTTCTAGCAAGATAAAATTGTACTTCATGCATACATTTAAATACATATATACATATACAAGCAATGTGCAGAATGTCCCCTGAGAAGTGTAATTGGAGATCCCATGAACTTCACAACAAACAGATCTGGACAGCAAACATACCGTGATTAGCAGCCATAATCATTCATGGTCCAATCAAGGCTTATGTTTTAAATGCTTTATCATATATTTTAATCTTTTAATGGATATTTTATGGATTTTACTTGTGATTGTGTTGCTTTGTTTGTTTTGTTGTTGTTTTGCTATGTCTTTGAGCTAATGCAATACAATGAATTGATTGATTGATTCATGATCCAAATCTCAGATCTGTTTGGCTCACAGCCATCTGGGCTGGGCAATCACCAAACAGCTTGCAGTTGTGCAGGGGGCTGGTGGTGGAAGTGCAGTTCCTCATTGTGGTGGAGTTCCGTTTCTTTGCTTTGTGGGGACTTTTGTACCTGCTCAGTAGGTGAAACTGATGCTCTGCTGAGGTCATAGATGGTCAGGTCAGGTTATATAAAAAAAGCAGACGCATGTGACTCTCAATCATTATAAAAATGCATATGCATTAAAGAAGAAGAAGAATTGAAGATTTATACCACGCCCTTCTCTCTGAATCAGAGACTCAGAGCGGCTCACAGTCTCCTATATCTTCTCCCCCCCCCACAACAGACACCCTGTGAGGTGGGTGGGGCTGAGAGGGCTCTCACAGCAGCTGCCCTTTCAAGGACAACCTCTGCCAGAGCTATGGCTGACCCAAGGCCATTCCAGCAGCTGCAAGTGGAGGAGTGGGGAATCAAACCCGGTTCTCTCAGATGAGAGTCTGTACACTTAACCATTACACCAAACTGGCTCTCATGCATGTCTAAATGAATAAGGCGTTAAACAAAAATGAAGTTTTTTATATGCAATAATTTTCCTACTGGTTAGTTCATTTTTTTTATTTAAAGAGGGGGAGGAGGAGATTGGATTTTATCCCACCTTTCACTTGAAGTCTCAGAGCAGTTTACAATCTCCTTTCCTTTTCTCTTTCCCTCCCCACAACAGACACCCTGTGAGGTAGATGGGACTCAGAGAGCTCTTTCGAGACCTGGTCTAGAGAGAACAGCTCTTTCAAGAACTGTGACTGACCCAAGGCCATTCCAGCAGGTGCATGTAGATGAGTGGGGAATCAGACCCGGTTCTCCCAAATTAGAGCCCGTGCTCCTAACCACTACACCAAACTGACTCTCAACCACTGCCTGTTGAATGGCACAACAGATGAGGGGGAACAAGGACTCCCATCAGACTGTGTCAGAATGTGCATGTGAAAAACGCTTCCGGTTATGTGAAAAGCAAACTGATGAACAAGATTCAACTGCTGGCAAACAAAAGAATGATCAATGAAAAAATGGCTCTGTATTCAAGACATGCTTTTTGAATGTGAGTTGAATTAGGGACATCCCTAAATGTCATTGTGTGTGTGTGAAGTGCTGTCAAACCATAGGCAATTCATGGTGGCCCACAGGGTTTTCAAGGCACGTGATTAGGCAGCGGTGGCTTGCCCTTGCCTTCCTCTGTGAAGTTTTCCTGTGAAGTCTCCCATCCAAGTACCAACCCAGCTTAGCTTCCAAGATCTGATGTGATCGGGCTGAACAATACCATTCTAAGGGTTTTTAAAAAAACAAACAGGAACACACAGGGGTTCCAGTTGGCTTGGCATCAGGGGGGTGGCCTAATGAGTTCCTGCCAGGCTTTTTCTATTAAAAAGCGCTGTGTGAAACAATGGTGATGCTAGGGGTGTGGCCTAATATGCAAATGAGTTCTTGCTGGGCTTTTTCTACCAAAAAAGCCCTGATCCATCCTACAACCCCACTAAATATTATTAGTTTTATCAAAACATTTCCTTCAAAGCTTGTGGGAGCCTCAAAATTTGCTTTGAATTCTGCAGAGGAAGTAGCAACTTGAGTGCAACACACACAGAAACACACCTCCATTTTAAATTGTGTCCTTTTCATGATCTGACTATGGGATGGCACGCATATTTATGGTATCAAAGACTTGAAGGCCATTCCTATTTTAAGAATCACTGGTTTCAAAAATCCTTGTACCATATGTGGTCATGGCTAATTTATCAAAAAAATTCCAAGATGGGTTTCTCCAGTAGAAGCATTTAGTCATCCAAATCTCCTAAAATCGAATCAGAATTATAGGTATGATGACTTGTTGGGAAAAGATAATCAATTGAAAACCAGAGAAGAGCTGGAAAATATGGATATCAAAATGAATTGGTGGTTGAGAATGCAGGTTGAATCTAGGTACGCCAAAGACAAGATGACAGGTTTCAATACAGAACAATACCCATTTGATAAAATATTCTTGGGTCCACAGGAAAAGATAATCTCCAAATTATATGCATATTTACTTCAGATGAAGACACAAGACAAAGTTGTAAAAGAGTATATGGTCCAATGGGCAAAAAATTGTGGTCATAATATTACATTAGTAGAACGGGAGAGTCTGTGGAAGCTCAACGTTAAATTAACTAGGTCAGCAACTTTTAAAGAAAATTTGTATAAGATGTTTTATAGATGGTACTTGACTCCACAGAAATTGTGTAAGATTTATACCAATATGTCTAACAAATGTTGGAAATGTACTAAACAGGTTGGTTCTTTTTACCATATGTGGTGGACATGTGAGACAGTGAAGGATTATTGGAAAATGGTGCATGAAATATTACAGAAGATTATGAAGGCACAGACTCAATTCAAACCAGAACTATTTTTATTGAACATATTTCCTGAGGACTATTCCAAAGAGGTGAGACATTTGTTGCCACATTTTAATACAGCAGCCAAGATTCTCTTGGCTCAGAGATGGAAATCTCAGGAAATTCCCATGAAAATGGACTTGGTGGGAAAAATTCTGGAAACAGCAGAGCTGGACTTTCTATCCCAGCTGTTGGCTGGGAGATCTAAAGAAGAAGCAAGAAAATATTGGATGAAATTTTATGCCTGGTTAGACACTCAAGACTCTTAATTCTCTGCTGTGAACTTATTTCTCTTCCCGCCCCCCCCCCCCCCCCCCTGTATTTTATATTACAAAATTGCCTTTACTGGAATTGTTAAAACTAATAGATAACTTTAACAAAAGATTTATAATATAAAATTTTGAAATGTTGATGATGTTTAGTATAGACATAATAATATGGGACAATTTATGTAAAGAAAGTATGGTAGATGTAAGCTTCTATTTTTTTGAAAGTATTTTTATGCAGAATAAGGTCAAATGCATTGTGCTTTCTATTCCCCCTATCCCTTACCCTTACTCTTTCTGAAACCAATAAAACTCTTTAAAATAATAATAAAAAAATTGTGTCCTTCCTCTGGCCTTTTCAGTTGTTTGACCTGGGTTTTCAAACTGCAATAGTTCCATTGTTAGTTCTTATTGAGAAACAAACAGCTCCCCCCGCCCCTAGAATGCGACCTTGACAAGTTGCCAGATGAAGGTAATGGATCTGGGTGTGACTTGATTTGTTATTAGTTCTGAACCTGATTGAGCAGCTATTAAACGATACTCTGGGGAATGGTTTTGGGTAAATCATATGCTTTGCAGCTTCTCCTTTTTAAAAACCAGACTGCATGAGTGAATATAGCGAAATTTCATTAATTAAATTAATGGATGGCAAGGCCACATAGCCATGAATTATTGCGAATTGCTCTGCAAAGAGAAACGGGTGTGGATTCTTTCAAAACAGAAGCACATCTGTGACCTTCAGTCACCTGAATGGAATAAGGTGCAATATCCAATGAGGCAAACACAGTAATTGAGTGCAGGAGAGGCATGAGACATTCTTAAAGAGTCTGTGATACCGTAAAAAATAGTTTTCTGGATACGAAATGCTTTCTCAGTGGAAATTGCATTTCGTGCTGCAGCAGGCTGTTTGTCCCGCTGACTTATTTGCACATGAAAATAAATTACAGTTTATTATAAAATAGACATATCAGTTAAGCGCCAAAGTCCACTGGTTAGGGCACCTGATCACATTTCAAAAGGTGAGTATTTGAATTGCATTTGTTTTCGGTGTCATTCAGACTCCTGAAATAACAGACAGTCTCAAGTTATGAGAAAAACACAGGGCTTAACCCAAGCACTTCGACTATAATCCTAAAAATATTCATGGGAATAAACCTTGAATACAGTAGAATTTATTTCTGAGTAGACCTTTTTTAGGATTGCTAAATTACAGCACATTCAGAGCTACAGCCTTCTAAGCCCAGGGCTTTTTTTGTAGTAGGAACTCCTTTGCATATTAGGCCACATCCCCCTGATGTAGCCAATCTTCCAAGAGCTTACAGTAAGTTCTGTAATAAGAGCCCTGCAAGCTCTTGAAAGATTGGCGTCATCAGTGGTGTGTGGCCCAATATGCAAAGGAGTTTCTGCTACAAAAAAAAGCCATGTCTAAGCCTATGGACTTTAATGGACTTAGAAGGGTATATCTCTGTTTTGGATTGCTCTGCTGGTCCCTTTTACTCAAGATCAGGGAATTAGAGGTTCAGTTGAGTCAGTTCTCTCAACACTGTAAATGCAAGTCAGTTCTAAGAAATACCCTGTGGCTGGTTTGTATCATAATAATGGTCACATGAGAGCCAGGGTGGTCTTAGACAATGGGCAGCATGGACAACTGCCCTGGGCCCATGTTTTTTGGAAGGACTGACTGACCATAACCCTGCCCCTTCAAACTGCCATATCTGTCCATGTTCTCTGAAATGAGGAGGCATGTGAAAAGGAAAGGTAAATACGGTCAAAACCCTTGGGGAAGTTTGGAGGCTATTTAAAACTACAATTCTAGAAGCTCGGATAAATATATATACCACAAGTTAGGAAAGGCACACAGGTATAAGAAAAGGCCTGCATGGTTAACAAACAAAGTAATGGAAGCTGTAAAAGGTAAGAAGGACTCCTTTAAGCGGTGGAAAGCTAGTCCAAGTGAGATTAATAAAAGGGAACGCAGGCTGTGGCAAATCAAATGCAAGACTGTGATCAGGCAGGCAAAAAGGGACTATGAGGAGCATATTGCAAAAAACATAAAGACCAACAATAAAAATTTCTTCAAATATATTAGAAGCAGGAAACCAGCCAGGAAAGCAGTGGGGCCCTTGGATGGCCAAGGGGTCAAAGGATTACTGAAGGAGGATAGGGAAATGGCTGAGAAGCTGAATGCATTTTTTGCCTCCGTCTTCACTGTGGAAGACAAGAAGTGTTTGTCCGCTCCAGAACCACTTATTTTGGAAGGGGTGTTGAAAGACCTGAGTCAGATTGAGATGAGAAGAGAGGAGGTCCTACAACTGATAGATGAATTAAAAAAGACGTCACCAGGTCCGAATGGCATACATCCAAGAGTTCTGAAAGAACTCAAAGTTGAACTTGTGCATCTTCTGACAAAAATATGTAATCTTTCATTGAATTCTGTCTCTGTTCCTGAGGACTGGAAGGTAGCAAATGTCACCCCCATCTTTAAAAAGAGTTCCAGAGGAGATCCGGGAAATTATAGGCCGGTCAGTCTGACTTCAATACCGGGAAAGTTATCAAGGACAGAATGAGTAGGCACAATGATGAACACGGGTTATTGAGGAAGACTCAGCATGGGTTCTGTAAGGGAAGATCTTGCCTCACTAACCTGCTACAGTTCTTTGAGGGGGTGAACAAACATGTGGACAAAGGAGACCCAATACATGTTGTTTACCTTGACTTCCAGAAAGCTTTTGATAAAGTTCCTCATCAAAGGCTCCTTAGAAAGGAGGTCCTCTTGTGGAACAAAAACAGGCTAATTAATAGGAAGCAGAAAGTGAGTATAAATGGGCAGTCTTTGCAGTGGAGGACAGTAAGCAGTGGAGTGCCGCAGGGCTCAGTACTGGGCCCCATGCTCTTTAATTTGTTCATAAATGATTTGGAGTTGGGAGTGAGCAGTGAAGTGGTCAAGTTTTCAGATGACACTAAATGGTTCAGGGTGGTGAGAACCAGAGAGGATTGTGAGGCACTCCAAAGGGATCTGTTCAGGCTGGGTGAGTGGGCGTCAACGTGGCAGATGAGGTTCAAGGTGGCCAAGTGCAAAGTAATGCACATTGGGACCAAGAATCCCAGCTACAAATACAAGTTGATGGGGTGTGAACTGGCAGAGACTGACCAAGATTGGGGTCATGGTAGATAACTCACTGAAAATGTCAAGACAGTGTGCGATTGCAATAAAAAAGGCCAATGCCATGCTGGGAATTATTAGGAAGGGAATTGAAAACAAATCAGCCAGTATCATAATGCCCCTGTACAAATCGATGGCGCAGTCTCATTTGGAATACTGTGTGCAATTCTAGTCACCACACGTCAAAAAGGATATTATAGCATTGGAAAAAGTCCAGAAAAGGGCAACTAGAATGATTAAAGTGTTGGAACACTTTCTCTATGAAGAAAGGTTAAAACGCTTGGGGCTCTTTAGCTTGGAGAAATGTCGACTGCGGGGTGACATGATAGAAGTTTACAAGAAAATGCATGGCCACTGTGTGACACAGAGTGTTGGACTGGATGGGCATTGGCCTGATCCAACATGGCTTCTCTTATGTTCTTATGTTCTCTTATGTTCTTATGTTCTGTCATTGGGCAGCTGGCTTCCACTGGTGGTGATATTTCCTACCCATATTGCACAAGGCAAGAGGCCCATCCTTCCTTGGCCCTGGTGAGGGGGCATGATGACATTAATTCTCAGCCCCCATCCTAGACATATGCCTGGGGTCCTGGAAGATCACCACTGCATGAGGAGCCCATTAGTATGAGCAGCAGGAGCTACATGCTCATGCAAGATCATAGTTTCAGTGGGTACAGGGCTGGCCCTAGACTGTCTGGCACCCTATGCAAGGCTAACATCTGGCATTCCCCCTCCCCGTACCGATAACATCACGGAGTCACATGGGTTAACCCAATTCGGTGCCCCCAGAAGGCCTGCAACCTAGGCAATTGCCTAGTTTCCTAATGGCCGGGCCAGCCCTGAGTAGGTAGCCATGTTGATCTACAGCAGAACAGCTAAATTTGAGTCAAGTAGTGCTTTAGAAGCCAATAAGATTTCCAGAGCACAGGCTTTTGACAATCAAAGCTCCTTCTTCAGATACCTTATAAAGATTGTTGCTCTCTTTTTTTTTTCTTGCAAGAAGAAAAATGACTTTTTGTTTCAAGTTTCTGAAGTGACTCCTGTGTTCCCTACAGTGTCCAGTTGGATGACATCGCTTCAACACCTCCACCAACTTCCTCAGGTCTGATCAACTTCCAGTGAGGTATATCATTTTATAGACTTCCCAGCCTTCAAGGCAGACTTACAGCTATCTTATCTCCCATCTCAGGTGTAGCTACTGCCCCACTCTGAAACAAGTGCAACCCAAGACAGAAAAAGAGGCACACCAATGGCACTCCAGAACATCAGAACAAATACGTTCCGCCAATCAACATCTGTGGCGGGAAGTTTAACTGGCCAGGATTGGACCTGGACAGACTGAGGGTTGTTCAGGGGTATGCATATAATTGGGACCTGGCCCGTGTTGCCTCACCTTGTGATGTACTTGCTAATAAAGCATGTTGCCTTCAACACGTCTCGTCACTCAGTACATTACACAGAGTATAGGGCAAGGTATAAATCCAATATTATCTTCTTCTTTTTCTACAGGAGCCAAATATCCTGGTGCAAAAAGAAGAGCTACATATTCCCCTTTCCTCTTTTTATTCATTTTGGACTTCCTAAATCATAATCTTCTGGTTCCTATATCAGTCTCTTTATTGCTATAGGCCTATCTGAGCAATGTTAGCATCTTCCTGGTACCAGTTCATTAACCCTCATTATTACCCCCAAGAGATCCCCTCTCCCCCCAGCCCCCCTCCCCTGACTTAAAGAACTGCACTTCACTTGCAAAGAATAAATGGGCGGTGATGGGTAAGGCACCCAACAGCTGACACAGCAACTCAGGACTAAATCAGACATGACTCAAAAGACTTGTGCACTGGGGCTTCTGTGATTTTTTTAAAAGCTAATTTGCAGCCCAAGGCAGCTGCTTTGAAGATCAACGAAGGGTTGTTGAGAAGGTGGAGGGTTAGGCACTTAACCTTTTCTTCCCATGCCTCTCTTCCATGATTTGAATACATGCCCAAGGGGAAAATGGACTCTTGTCCAAAATGATGGGCACGAGTGCCTGAATCTATATGTTTTTTTCTGCATGAGCCAATTAGGCAACTGTGTGGAACTCTAATCCTCTGTGTGGATCTTTAAAGACTGGCACAGAGTCCTCTCAGGAGGTCTCTCATACATCTTCTTAAGGTGCCCTGCAAGGACTTCAGAATCTCCTTGGAACTAGAGGCGCCACAAATTTTATGATCAACATTCTTTGCTGGTGAGTGTACAATTTTTGACAGCCATGGTCACTTGTAAGCTGAGCCATTAATAATCTCCCCCTCACCACCATCATTTTGAACATCTGCTGAACAGCATTGTGACCACACAGATGTGGTGTGGTAGAGTTTCAGTCCTTCGTTATGGTGACAACTGTGCTGTGAGTTTAATCAACTTTCTACTAGGAGCACGGATGGCCAGTTTAGTCAATTCAATGATTTATTGTTGTTCAGTTGCACAGTCGAGTCCGACTCTTTGTGACCCCATGGACAAAGTCACGCCAGGCCCTCCTGTCTTCTACCATCCTTCGAAGTCTGCTCAAATTCGTGTTTGTTACATCAGTAATGCTGTCCAGCCATCTCCTCTTTTGCCGTCCCCTTCTTCTTTTGCCTTCTGTCTTTCCCAGCATCAGGATCTTCTCCAGTGAGTGCTCCCTTCTCATTTGGTGGCCAAAGGATTTGAGCTTCAGTTTCAGCACCTGACCTTCCAGGGAACAGTCTGGGTTCATTTCCCTTAGGACTGACTGATTTGGTCTTTTTGCAGTCCAAGGGACTCTGAAGATTCTTCTCCAGCACCACGTCTCAAAAGCATCTATTCTTCTGCGCTCGGCTTTCCTTATGGTCCAGCTCTCACAGCCATACATTACTACTGGGAATATCATTGCTTTGACTATATGGACATTTGTTGGCAGGGTGATATCTCTACTTTTTATTATACTGCCCAGGTTCACCATAGCTGTCGTCTCAAGGAGCAAATGTCTTTTAATTTCATGGCTAAAGTCACCATCTGCACCACTTGCAGTGATTCAATGATACAGAAGGGCTAAAATGTTCATCCGTTTGTTCTAAAACATGCACGCGTGAAGTACTACCAAAAACACACAAGAACAGAACACCAAACCATAAAAAGCATAGTGTTTATTAATAACCACTGGCTGATTGGTTTGCTCACTCTTATTCAAGAACTCCCACTGGACTGTGAAAATGCACATATGTGAAATGCTGCTGCTACAATTTGAAGATAACCTATCAAACAGGTTTGAGCTGCCCATGAGCAGCCAATCTGTTGGATGAACAACTGGCTCCCTGCCTACAACCTGTGAGTAAAATGTGAGCTGAACCAATGGATGTTCAAGAACCCCTACTTCCGACCCCTCATCTCACTGATCTTTTCCATCCATGCACCTGACTTCTTCTGGGGTAGCCAAGAGATTCTAAACACTGTTTCTAATGCAGAAGAAGGTTAATTTTATAACTGACCCTTCTTCTTCTTTAATTAAAATATCTTTATTGAAAGTGGATTGAAAATACAATGATGAGCATAAAACTGGCCCTTCTTCTCATGAGCTTAGAGGCACCCCAAATTCTTGCTATAATGGGGTATACATTGGTATGAGATGAGATATAAAGTTGTAGATACACAAGAAAGTTCTCATTTTCAGCCATTAAATATTGGAAGTCATGAAAGCCATGATGGCTATTGAAAAAACAGCTGGGAACTGTGCAGTATTTTGGTGAGAAAGTTGGTAATGACAGATATACTCTTCAAAAGGGTATTCTGTATGCTGTTATCCCTGCAGTGTGTGATCACTGGAAAGTACTGGGCGCACTCTAGAGCATTCTTTCAGTGTATATAAAGTTCAGCAGACCTAATCCACCAGAACAATGTTCCTCAAAGTTAGTTCTATAGATATAATGATGCTTGCTAACATATTTCCAAGGACAATTTGCTTCTTCCCCCAAACATCTTTTTCCCCAAAGCAAAGATCCAGTCTTGGCAATTCTCCCGTTCTTTTGAGTAGGAGGGGACAAAAAGATCTTGGTTACAGGAGAAAACGTGATAAGAAAGGAACTATAGTGGGGATAAAATTTTCTTCACTTCAGTCAACATGGCCTCCTCTTGGAGTGCTTGTTAATATTCTTGCAAGAAAGTAAGACAAAGGATGTGTGGAAGCAATAATTTAGAAAGCTTTCTTACAAAGCTCGCAGTTGGTAGGGGTGGTAAGTTCATTATAAGGAAAGAATGCTACAACTATATTCCCAATAGCCTTGAAACCCAATGAGTGGGTATGAGCTTCAGAACACTCTGCTATTGTTTGCATGACCTTATTAACAGAATGTATTTTTTCTCTTCTGCTCTTTTTACGTCTCGGAACAATGTCCTCTGGATTCTTTAGGATCTCAGTTTAGCAAATGTCAGGTCATAATTTCTTGTGTTCTGTTGTCAAGAAAATGAACCCCTCCTGTGATCCCGTTCAGAGGTGCCTAATAATCAAATGGAGGAGTGTTCTTATTAAATTGGATTCAATGAATAATTCATGCCATCCAGTGTATTATTTTCCCCCCTGAGCATTTAGAATGGGGCATAATTAGAGATTTTAAAGACATAGGTTTTTTTAAAAAAAAATGTTATTTGAGGGCACCTGTTCAGTGAAAGGGCTATGGGGGGGGGGGGAGAGAGAGAGAGATCTGAGAGTTAGCTCCATGCCTTTGACATTCTTGGATAAACATATGGAGCAGAGGTTCATCAGTGGATATTAGCCGCAGAGAATTGATGGAGCTCTCTGTCTGGGGCAGTGATGCTCTGTATTCTTGGTGCTTGGAGGGGGGAACAATGGGAGGACTTCTAGTATCCTGGCCCCACTGATGGACCGCATGATGGCACCTGGCTTTTTTGGCCACTGTGTGACACAGAGTGTTGGATCCAACATGGCTTCTCTTATGTTCTTATCTTCTGATGCTGCCAGTCTTTCTTCAGGTTGGGCTCCTCTGCCTGAACATCTCTAAGACAGGCATCAATTCAAAAAAATTGCCTCCTCATTGGAGGTCCCAGATGGGAAAAAAGAGTTTAAATTTCTGCCTGATACACAACTGCAAAAGTTCTTTGGGTATCTGTTCCGCCAATCTCTTAGACAATGTCCAACATTACTGACATCAAGGTTTAAGACACAATAACCTGTTGGTGTGTGGTGTATATAATAGAAGAGCATCATGTGATCTACTCTCTTCTCAAAGTGTGTTGGGAGCTACTTCCTTGATGATGGCTACTTCCACAGAGAGATTTTTCCCCTCATGGAAACAGGAAGTCCTCACATTAAATAGGAATGTCCACATGGCTGTTCTTATTCTGGGCACAACTCACTGTATTCCCAGGGCTTTCCCTTTTCATTCATGTTGGACTGGATGGGCCTTTGGCCTGATCCAACATGGCTTCTCTTATGTTCTTATCTCCTGGTGCTGCCAGTCTTTCTTCAGGCTGGGCTCCTCTGCCTGAACATCTCTAAGACAGGCATCAATTCAAAAATGTCGCCTCCTCATTGCAGGTCTCAGAAAAGGGAAGATGTTGAGTATCCACGAGTGCTTTCACACATACTAAATAATGCAGTTTTCATCCACTTCAGTGATAATTTCCAAGTGGATTTTGCCATTTCACACAGTAAAACCCAGTTGCAAAGTGCATTAGAAGTGGATTGAAATTGCATTATTTGGATTGAAAGTGCATTATTGAAAGCACTTGCAGGTGAGAGAAGGATAGAAATAAAATAAATAAAATGTGTGTGAAAGTGCCCCATGTGGACATATTTATTCACATCATTTACACATACCCTTTTCTCCCCAGTGGGGAATCAAAGTAACTTACAGTAGTCTCCCTTCTCTATTTTATCCTTACAATAAACTGTGAGGTAGGCTAGGGTGAGAGTATGGGTGCAATCACATGAGATATTTGGCTTAACCTAGCCATGCTTTCCCTCCGGATTTAATGTGTATGATCACATGCGCACATCTGCTTCCCAAGTCCCACATGTGTTTACCTCATATTCGGATGAGCTGGGGCCAGATTAAATAGCTAGTGGGAACTTTCTGGTAGCAAATCTCTAAAACGCATGCAGCCCGTGTTTTCTGGCTGTCTGAAGAGCCCAGGTGCACAGTGCACCCACCCCACACCTGCAGGAGCAGTCTGAATGCTCCTCTTGTGTGTGTGTGGCCAGTACCTCTCCCAGCAGCAGGGCAGGAACTGTGTGATTGCCTCTGCATGCATCAAAGAGAACCAGCTTTTTCAAAGCTGGGATACTGCCACACCAAATCCCTGATGTGATCCCACCCTATGTGGCAGCTCAGGAAGCTTCCATGGGAGAGAGGAGATTAGAGCCTGGGACTCCCAGATCCTAATCCAACACTCTAACCACTGGACCATACCACCTCAAGTGGGTCTCTGGAGATGCAACATATGTACCCTTTAAATGAATAATAAATGTAGGTATGGAGCCAAGCTCTACGCACCCTTTTAGCCCTTTAAAAAAACTTCCCCTGCCAAGCTTCATTGTAACATTAAAATGAGGCGGAGCATTCTGGGGCATGGGGAATCCTGAAGAAACCACTATCATATTGTGACAGACAAGTTAGGTTCTGCCTCTTCCTAAGAGTGACCAATGGGAGCTGATGGAATACTAGCAGGGACAGTTGAAAGCAGCTGTTAAGAGAGAACTGAAGAGAAAGGTTGAGGAGTAGAGTGTGTTTGACTGAATGAAGCTGTGCAAAGAGTTATTTAAAGTTGACTGAAAAATCCTGCAATTTGTAACCAAAGATTCAAATGCTGGAATGGGAAAACAGGTCAAAAGTTCAATGGAAAAGTACCTCTACCTGTCTTTCTTCAGTGTGAAGTTCAAATCATAAATCAAAGTTAACACACTGTTTTTTTTAATTCTGTAAGCTGGTTGTCTTTGGGAAAGACCTCACACACAAACACACAAGCTAAAGATCTTGGTCTATTTCAGAGGTGGCCAAACAGCAGCTCAGGAGCCGCTTCTGGCTCTTTCATGCGAATTGTTTGGCTCTCAAAGCCCACACCATCCTGTCGGTCAGCTTGGATAAAGCATTTGTTTCTTTAAATCACTTCTCCAAGTCAAGCTAGCCAGCAGCTTGGAGAATCCATTTAAAGTTGCATTCTTTCTACCTCTCTCTCCTCCCATCTATTTTTCCTTCCTTCCTTCTCTTAAACATTTGATGTTCATGTCTTCAGCTCTCGAACATCTGACATTTATTCTATGCGGTTCTTACATTAAGCAAGCTTGGCTACCCTTTGACTACATATTTATTTTAGGATATAAATAAATGGTGACAGCATGTGAATAGAACAGTGCTGGATTCCCCAAGTCCGATCATTCTGTGTGGTGTCTGAGGGAGGGGCAATTATTAAAAGAGGCTGGGTAGGTATGTGATGGCCTTGCCTGCCTGTAATTCTAAACCTGTGGGAGAGAGGTTTTGGAGAGTGGTAGGCACCCTGCGTGAGTGAGCAAAGGTACGTCACACATATCTATTCCTTTGTACAGACATTACGGGAGGAGATGAGTAAGGGTGGTGAGAACAGTGAGCACAGAGAAATCAGTATGCAGAGATACTGTTCCCACCCCTGCATGCTTTACATGTCCCTGATGCTATCCTACAGGCCCGTGTTCATGCCCCCAAGCGGACGTAGCCTCTGGGAAACACACATTTTTATAGCACTTCAGTAATTTTGTTTCTATTATGTATCTACAATAAATGTCTCTTTGATGGAATTTAGCTATGTATCTCCTCAATGGGTGCATTGTAGCTATCAGTATGCTCAAAAAAGCAAACACTGATTAGTTTAATACTGGGAGCCCATTACATTGGAGGCGGAGAGCAGAAATTGCTCATCTCTCTGCAGACAGAAATCGACCATAATCCTTAATTGCATTTTGTTGCTGAAAGTGATAATCATTGATATGGTATGGACAAAACTGACACGCGGGCTCCTGTTTGGCAAACAAAAGTATCCCCCCCCCCTTATTCTCCTATCGAAGCCACTTGTAACAGGTGCCATTTGAGAGCCTTTGCTGACAAGCGCCACAGGTGTCCAAGCTTAATGTGACTCTAGAGTGCTTTTAATAGATAAGCATACTCTATCTGTTGTGGCAAAGAAAAACAGGACAGGCAATCAGACAACCATCTTCCTTCACCTGAGAAGAATACTTAACATAAGCCAAGGGTAAAGAAAACAACCTTCCTCATATTCTGCCTTCAAATGCCACTGGAATGTTACCTTTTATCTCTCTTCCACTTGTATTTAGCTGAGCAGGATAAGTAAAGGCAGGGGGGGGACCCTTTCAGGGTGTCGTTGATAAGATCCTTCATAAGGGAAAAAAAGTGCATTAAAGAAAAATATATATCAACAAACTGCAATGATTGATTACAGTGCAATTTATTTATTAGGAGCATGGGAAGGTCCCTAAAATCTAATGGCATTTCAGCGGAAGTCTGTGCCCATCAGAATCAGAACAAAAATGTATCTTTTCATGCAGTCATCGTAGTGTGTGAATTCCTTTGTATTGCCCACCTTACCAACATTTTTTTTTTAAAGAGACTTAAAAACTGTGGTCGTTTTCGCACTTACCTTATTCCGGAGCGACGTCCCTCTTCACCGCGCAGCGTCTGCACGGATTTCACACTACTTGCTCTGCAGAACCCGGAAGTCCTGCGGCTTTTGCGTTACAAATGTAAACCGCCAAAAACCAGTTTACATTTGCGATGCAAAAGCCGCGGGACTTCCGGGTTCTGCGGAGCAAGTAGTGCGAAATCCGCGCAGACGCTGCGCAGTGAAGAGGGACGTCGCTCCGGAATAAGGTAAGTGCAAAAACAACCTGTATGTGCAGTCCTCTGAAATTCACTTGGTGACTTTTATATACTTACCATCCAGATTCAAGAAACAATCAACAGTAATGTTATTAAAGATGAAACAAGCCAACAGCTTTATTACCAGATGGGGCAAAGTAAAAGGTAAAACAAAGAAAAGTCCAAGGTTAGGTAGAGTCTACCTCCAGTCTAGAAAAGTCGGTTCTGGCAACCACAAATGCCTCCTGGAATTGTCTACCTTTTTTCAGAGTGAGCATGCTCACAATGTTGTTTACTATTTGGGTTTTTTTTTTAAGCTTCATGATTTTTTTTACTCTTTTTTTTTCTACCAATGAATTTAGAGAGAACAGTATATGAACTCTTTAGATCTATGTTAATTGCAGCATGAGTAGTATTTGCAATGAAATGGAAAGCCAAGTTTGCCCAGATCTTGAGAACTGGAAAGATAGGATGCAAGAATATTCTGTCATGGCAAAACTAACAAATTATATAAACAAGAGACTAATAATTTGAGAACAACTGGAGAGCTTTCTATGCTTATAATTAATTCTTTTTATATAGTTATATATTTATATAGTTATTGTAATAATGCCAATTATTATATGGAAAATTATCTTTTTATATATTATTACAAATGGTAATATTGTCATCCTGTGGGCTATAGGCTAAGAGGCAGGGCTTTTTTGGTAGAAAAATCCCAGCTGGAACTAATTTGCTTATTAGGCCACACCCCCTGATGCCACCATTGTTTCACGCAAGACTTTTTGTGTAGTAAAGGCCTGGCAGGAACTCATTGGTATATTAAGCCACACTCCCTGACACCCAGCCAGTAGGAACTGCATTCCTGTGTGTTCCTGCTCAAAAAAAGCCCTGCTAAGAGGGAAAGCCTAAAAAGGCCATGTGCTCCACTTCCCCTGGCCAGTGTTCCCTCTAAGTTGAGTTAGCATGAGCTAGCTCACAGATTTTTAGCCTCCAGCTCACACATTTTGGTCTTAGCTCAGGAAGGAGGACCCCAGAGCACACTAATTTATGCAGTAGCTCATAACATTAATGCCAGTAGCTCACAAAATAGAATATTTGCTCACAAGACTCTGCAGCTTAGAGGGAACATTGCCCCCAGGTCTTAAATACCTGCACGACAGGAGAGAGAGACAAACAGCCTGAATCTTGCAAAGTGGCAGCCGTATTCCCACAATTCCTCCTGCTTCTGCTCCATCTCCGATGCACCACGGGTACAGCAAAAACAGTGAGTGTCATCCACTGGCTTCGGTAGTGAACAGGATTCAGTACACCAGCAAAACTACTGGATCATGCAGCTGAAGAATTCCGTGCAAGTTTCAGCATCAGCCAGAGCACAACAATAATGCAGCCCTTCTAAACTTTCACAGAGTCAGTATTTATAGCCCAGGCAGCTGATGATAACAGAAGGCTATACATTAACTGTTGATTTAGGAACAAATTAATGGTGCAAAGGGAGATAAGGGCTCTTTTATTTCCCTTCTTTGTTATTTTATTTCCTTATGAATCACACAATTATCGGGAGCATTTTAAAGCTCGCCGCACAGTTTCCCAGATCTAAGGGAAATGCTGAATGCGACTAATTGCAGGGGATGGAACAACATCATTTTATTGGATTGCGACCTCTGCACGCTTCAAAGTGGGATAAAGGCCTGGTATTGTTAAAAGCAACTTCGGAGTCTCAGATCCTTCAATTAATAAATGTTCCAAACTGCAATGAAAAATGAAGCTGCGCTGTTGACTAACAAGAGAAGGTGAAATGTAAGGGCTGTGGACACATCTTTTAGCACTTTCCCCAGAGAGTTCCTCCATGCTCCTGGCAAGTGGCATTCTTGTTTAATCTGTGTTCACCCCACAGCTCACGCAAGAAGGGCTAAGCCATTGCCAAGACCCAAAGAGTATCTTTCCAATGTGTTCTCCTGTCGATGTAATGGCTTTATTGCTTTTTTTCACTCCTTTCTGGAGGGCATTGGATATCACGGCAGAACATTCCCAACCCTCTGGGCCACAAGTGGCTGTGGTGAGAAGGGAGAACAAATCTAATGGGCTGGGCTGTTGGTAAGACTGGTGTGAGAAGAACTTCTTCCCTAAAATGCTATTGCAGCAGTATAGGGACTCAGCCCCCAAGAAGCAACAAAAAGTTCAGTGGTAGTTCAAAGACCAAGGCCCTTTTTTTGAGTAGAAATGCACAGGAACACAGTTCCAGATGGCTTGGCATCAGAGGGTGTGGCCTAATATGCAAATGAGTTCCTGCTGCACTTTTTCTACAAAAAGCCCTGTCAAAGACTAGCAATTTTGTTGTGGAACAAGCTTTTGTGTGCTCTGTAACAGATGCATGAGGTATTTCTCTTCAGCATGTGTGTGGTGGGGGAAGAACCCATGCAATCCTAAGCATAGTTATGCCTTTCTTAAGCCCATTGACTTCAATGGACTGAGAAGGGTGTTGCTCTGTTTAGGGCTGTTTAGTGACATCACTTCCGGGTATTTGCTGGAAGTGATGGCATGATGTCATTCCCTCTGTCCACAGCCACACATCCTCCCCCGGCTACGAACACAAGAGAGAATAGAAAAATACAAGAAGCACTAAAAAGAAACCTCATGACAGAATCACTATGTGAAAGTGTCAAAATTCATTCAGAGTGAATCAAAAAAACCCAAAAAGATATTTCACAAATATTGTCTAATATCTTCAATACAAAATTCCAAGAACAACTACAAAATGACATCAATTGCAACATCCAGTTTCCAAGAAGACCATTTTTGACTTAAAGAACAACATGCAACGTCACTTAGGAAGTGGTTTAAAGTATTTGAACAGTTCAAGTCATCAGTGAAGGAGAAGTCGAAAGGTGGATACACTCAAATGATCCACAATTTCTATGGAGGCTTGCTCCTTTCCAAAAGATCAATGTAATCCACACAGTTTCACTTTCTCACCCTTCAGCACCAATGGTAGAGCTAAACCACCTATTCCAAACAAAAGTCCCATGGGCACCAACAGTATATCAATAGATTTTCATTAGGGATGTTTATCACCATTTTACTGCTCTTTGAAAGGACATACTGCTAATGTGCAGATTTTGAAAACAAGGGCCCCAAAGATGCCTGCTTCTCTTTGAGCACAAGTTGAGGGGGAAGAAGGATGCTAAAGTGAGGAACTCAGTGGTGGAGAAGATGTCTTTTTAGCCAGGTTCATAGAGACCACTCACTCTTTAGAGAGGTTGATAGACACCACTCACTAAGATCCTCCCTTATCTAGTAGATGGCCCTCCAAAACATGAGGATCTCTCTCCCCACCAAGTCATAACTCTATCTTATTTATTTATTTACAATTTATACTCTGCCCTTTCCCAAATGGGCTCTGAGCAGGTAACGTCAATAATACAAGGTTAAAATCAGATATATATAATAAAACAATATACAATCTAAAAGCAAACTTCAGTTCTGCAGTTAGTGGTATCAGTTGCCTCCACTCCTTCCATGCATCCCCCAGCTGGTGTAAGATAAATGGGTCAACAGAGTTATTTCATCAGGGCCACTGCAGCAGGGAGGCCACAGAATAACAAAATGTTAATAACAGAATAACAAAACGCCTCAGTTGAATGCCTGCTGGAACGGCTCTGTCTTACAGACTCTTCTCCTCTTCTTAGCATGTTACCGTGATTACATGTCTGCTGTTATGTGACTTCTTGTCACGTGTTTACATGGAACTCTGCAGGTCCCATGCTGCTACTAGGCATTAAAATTGGTTCCAGATTTGAAGATAATGCTGAAAATATCCTGTCTAACAAGAACACAAACATTATCTGGGTTTAATCTTGGTATATATACCCCACAGTGAAGTGTGACTAGATGGAGCATAAATATTAGGATGTGGGGGAAATGCAATCTGATACAGCTGTTGCCTCCACTCCTGGCTTTCTGGAAGTGTTTGGCTGACCACAGTGGGAAACAAGGTGCCGGACTCAATGGCCTTTTGGTCTCATTCAGCAGAGCTCCTTTTGTGTTCTTGAGTCTTGCTTGAGGTCAACAGGCTACTGAAACCAACAGGCTTTACGGCACTTAAAAGCTGGCTGGGTCATGCCCTCTCTTACCAAATCAGTATCTATTTCTGACATACTTTTGCATAAAGCCATCAGTGCTATTGTGTTCAGTTTCTCAGCCTTCTAATGGTATTGTAATGGGGCTTTGATCCCACTAACTGAGCTGTACCTATCATTCTTTCTCTCTTTTTGGAAAGGAAGAAAATCTTTGGTATCATGCTGCTTTTCATCTTAGCCACAGGAAAGAGCTGAAAATGCGTATTTAAAAGGAACTGCAAATGCCCTTCTTTAAAATCAATAGAGGAAGCTTACCACGTTATAGAATTTCAGAATGTGCATACTTTTGAGAGATTTCTTCCCACCTCACTTCTTGTATGTCTCTTTCTCTCTTAACGTTCTCCATAGTCATTAGTCAATTTTTACAGAAACATTTTCTGGCAGACTAAGTTCACGCTTGTGTGTGTGTGTGTGTGCCACTTGATGGCTCACCACTCACAGCTGAACATGTGAACGGGGGAGTGTGGAAGTTCTGTCCATGGTGTCTGTAATGGCCTTTGGCTAATAAATGATGACGTGACTTGACTGTCCATGGTGTTTGACCTGGGGTGTCTCATTTACACATTCAAGTCACCACTTGTTGCTTGAACCATGACACAGTATGCTTTGTGCAAATTGGCCAACAGACCTTAAGGTATTTAAAAAGTGACCCAGCCAAATTAAATATTTGCAAGCTCTGTAAATTGCAGTGAGAGAATTAAGCATCTGCTTCCACTCTCTCACTGAAATCACTGGAATTCTGCAAAGTTGTTATGCTCAGGATAGCAGCGCTGCATGTTATATTTTCCCTGCGTCTATGCCCAGGTCAAGCTGAAAGATGCTTCCCAGGCAGGTAGGTATGTACCATCAAGTCAAAACCAACTTAAGGCAACCCCATCAAGGGCCTTCCTCCACAGAGCCTTTCCTGGTGCTCTCACATCCAAGCACTGACCCTGCTTAGCTTCAAAATTTGGCAAGATGGCTCTATACCATCCTGCCTTCCCTCCCCCTTCCCAGATCCATGGGCCCAGTTAAGAACATAAGAGAAGCCATGATGGATCAGGCCAATGGCCCATCCAGTCCAACACTCTGTGTCTCACAGTGGCCAAAAAACTCAGGTGCCATCAGAAGGTCCACCAGTGGGGCCAGGACACTGGAAGCCCTCACACTATTGCCCCCCAAAGCACCAAGAATACAGAGCATCACTGCTCCAGACAGAGAGTTCCAACAATACACTGTGGCTAATAGCCACTTGATGGACCTCTGCTCCGTATGTTTATCCAATCGCCTATTGAAGCCATTGAAGGGGTGGGGGGTGGGCTCCCTCTGGGTATCCTACCCCCCCAGGGAAAGTGTATGCGCAATACATAGCCTCTCCTCTCCCAGTGTAGTGAATGCCGCGTGGTCACTGTCTGGCTATGCCTGGCAGATGGTCACTGCAATGGCCTCTCCTGCATTACTGCATCCGTAGCAACACCTTCTCGCTGGTCCCCCCCGTTTTTCACAGAGTTTGCTACGTCATGGTGCGACCGAATTGTCCGGCGGTATAACCGGATGGGCAGGCTGGGCCCACCAACCTTGCCAGCCTAAGAGAAGGAAAACTCTAACATCAAACCCGGGCAGATAGAGCTCGTTAATGTAACACCTACCACCTGGAGGACTCGCTGCCGGCGTCCCCGCTTACTGGGCCATGGCAGATGACCCCCAGGTGAAAGGGTGGAGCCAGTACCGCGCACACTGGGCTTCACCTAAAAAATTCCTCTGCGCAGGCCTGAAGGGCATATCCACATACACAACCCACAACGCATCAAGTCCTGCAGCGATGGGCAAGGGGCGAAACGGCAGGTGGAAGGTGCCACTGGAAGCCGCAGTCCCGATCCTGCATGTAGGCGGTTCAGGGTATTGGTCGCCTGATGCTAACCCGGAGACGAAAGCATTTTTCGGCAGCACCCTGAACGACCAAGCAGCCTTATCTAGGGACAGCACTGCTTGCTCCACACGGAGAGGGGCCTAGAAAAGGTGGCCTAAACAAAGCTCGTCTCCTCCACCCCAGTTGGCTAGCCGCGGTCAACGGGCACTTGCGGTCAAAAAATAACAACAAAGAAAAGGCATGCACCTGCCTCACAAAGTGTGCAAAGACTAAAGCTTGCGTGTTGGAACATCAGAACCATGCTTGACACAGTAGACAGTGGTCGCCCTGAACGACGCTCTGCTCTAGTTGCCCACAAACTTCTCAGGTTGAATATCGACATAGCAGCTCTCAGTGAGGTCCGTTTCCCTGAGGAAGGTAGTCTTCAAGAACACGGTGCTGGCTATACCCTCTACTGGTCAGGTAAGTCAAAGACTGAGAGCCGCCTTTCTGGCGTTGGCTTCATGGTCAGGAACTCCATTGCCTCCAAACTCGAAAACCTGCCAACAGGTCACTCAGATCGCATCATGTCCATGCGCCTCCCACTTCAAAACAAGCAGCATGCAACACTCTTCAGTGTGTATGCCCCAACCCTTCAAGCAGATCCTGCAGAAAAGAACAAGTTCTATGCTGATCTACACAACCTCATACGGAAGACCCCTACAGAGGACAAGGTGATCATCCTTGGCGACTTCAATGCCAGAGTAGGTAAAGACTCGGAAGCCTGGAAAGGAGTACTTGGCAAACACGGCATTGGCAACTGCAATGACAACGGGCGCCTCCTACTAGAATTCTGCATGGAGCACCAGCTCACCATCACCAACACTATCTTCCAGCAGAAGAACAGTCTGAAGACAACCTGGATGCACCCACGGTCCAAGCACTGGCACCTTATCGACTACATTCTGGTGCACCAGAGAGACCTTCGAGATGTCTTACACACCCGAGTAATGCCCAGTGCAGAATGTCATACGGATCATCGTCTTGTACGCTGCAATCTCCGTCTTCACTTTAAACCCACACCCAGGAGAGGAGGTATCCCTCGGAGGAAGTTTCAGGTTGGCAGTCTCCAGTCAGCTGAAGTTAAAGCTGCCTTCCAGGCAAAACTCCAGTCAAGAATTGAGGACCCCAGTTGCCCCACAGACCCTTCTCCAGAAGCACTCTGGGAACACCTAAAAACTACCGTCCTGCAGATTTCTGAAGAAGTCCTCGGGTTCTCCACAAGGAAGAACAAGGACTGGTTTGATGAGAACAATCAAGAGATCCAAGATTTACTGGCGAAGAAGAGATCTGCCTACCAAGCACATCTTGCTCAGCCCTCCTGTCCTGGGAAAAAAGCAACCTTTCGCGCTGTATGTAGCAACCTCCAGTGCAAGCTTCGAGACATTCAGAACGAGTGGTGGACCAAGCTTGCTGAGAGAACCCAGCTGTGTGCAGACACTGGTGATTTAAGAGGGTTCTATGAAGCCCTGAAGGCAGTATATGGTCCATCATATCAGACTCAGAGTCCCTTGCGTAGTGCAGACGGCCAAGTGCTCCTCACAGACAAGGCATCCATATTGAACCGGTGGTCGGAGTATTTTCAGGTTCTCTTCAGTGCCAACCGCGTAGTTCAAGATTCAGCAATTCACCTCACCCCACTTCAACCAGTGAAAACAGAGTTGGATGAGATCCCCACTCTAGAAGAGACTGTTAAAGCCATCAAGCAACTGAAAAGTGGCAAGGCAGCAGGAGTTGATGGAATTCCACCAGAGATCTGGAAGCATGGGGGCACAGTACTACATAGCTCACTTCACAAAGTAATTGTCACCTGCTGGGAACAAGGCAAATTACCACAGGACTTTCGCGATGCAATCATCATCACCCTATACAAGAACAAAGGGGAAAAGTCAGACTGCTCCAACTACCGGGGGATAACCCTGCTCTCCATCGCAGGCAAAATCCTTGCCAGAATACTCCTGAACAGACTGGTGCCCGCCATTGCAGAAGAACTCCTCCCAGAGAGCCAGTGCGGCTTCAGAGCTAACAGGAGCACCACCGACATGGTATTTGTTCTCAGGCAGCTCCAAGAGAAATGCAGGGAACAGAACAAGGCTCTGTATGTGACTTTTGTCGACCTTACCAAAGCTTTCGATACCGTTAGCAGGAAAGGCCTGTGGCAAATCTTGGAATGTTTAGGATGTCCCCCAAGGTTCCTCAGCATGATCATCCAGCTACACGAAGACCAGCGAGGCCAAGTCAGACACTGCAACGACCTCTCGGAGACCTTCCCAATAGGCACAGGTGTAAAGCAAGGCTGCGTTCTCGCGCCAACTCTCTTTACGATCTTCTTTAGCATGATGCTTCAAAGAGCCGCAGTAGATCTAGATGATGACGATGGTGTCTACATCCGCTATCGCACCGATGGCAGCCTGTTCAACCTGAGGCGACTAAAGGCCCACTCCAAGACAATGGAAAAACTCATCCGAGAGCTACTGTTTGCTGATGATGCTGCACTCGTCTCCCACTCGGTATCAGCTCTGCAGCATATGACGTCCTGCTTTGCAGAGGCTGCCAAGCTATTCGGCCTAGAAGTTAGTCTGAAGAAGACAGAAGTTCTCCACCAGCCTGCACCCCAGGAAGATTATCACCCTCCCTGCATCACTGTGGGTGAATCAGTTCTGAAGACAGTCCAGCAGTTCAGCTACCTGGGGTGCATCATCTCCTCAGATGCTAAGATCGACAAGGAGATTGACAACAGGCTGGCAAAGGCAAACCGTGCCTTTGGCCGACTGCACAAAAGAGTGTGGAGCAACAAGCATCTGAAAAAAGGCACAAAGATCAATGTTTACAAAGCGGTTGTGATGACAACCCTCATCTACGGCTCCGAATCGTGGGTTTTATACCGTCATCACCTGCGACTCCTTGAGTGCTTTCATCAGCACTGCCCTCGCACCATCCTCAACATCCACTGGAGTGACTTTGTGACCAACACTGAAGTTCTCAAGCGGGCGGAGGTTACCAGCATCGAGGCACTGCTGTTGAAGACGCAGCTGCGCTGGGCAGGGCATATTTCTAGGATGGAAAACCACCGCCTTCCCAAGATTGCCCTGTATGGCGAACTCTCCACCGGCCATCGAAATAGAGGGGCACCAAAGAAGAGGTACAAGGACTCCTTGAAGAAATCCCTTGGCACCTGTCGCATCAACCATCACCAGTGGTCTGACCTAGCCTCAGATCGCAAAGCATGGAGGCACACCATCCACCAGGCTGTCTCTTCTTTTGAGAACGCACGCATAGCTGGTCTTGAGGACAAAAGGAGATTGAGGAAGAATCGCACTGCTACAGCACCAACCCTAAATCAGACTTTTCCCTGCAGCCACTGTGGCCGGACCTGCCTGTCCCGCATTGGTCTTGTCAGCCACCAGGGAGCCTGCAGCAGACGTGGACTATTGCACCCTTCTTAAATCTTCGTTCGCGAAGCCAAGCCGAGAGAGATTGAAGCCATCTATGCTTGCAGCCACCACCACCTCCTGTGGCAGTGAATTCCATGTGTTAATCATCCTTTGGGTGAAGAAGTACTTCCTTTTATCCATTCTAACCGGACTCCTCAGCAATTTTATTGAATGCCCATGAGTTCTTCTATTGTGAGAAAAGGACGAAAGTACTTCTTTCTCTACCTTCTCTATCCCATGAATAATCTTGTAAATCTCTATCATGTCACAATCACAGTATACAAGGAGAAGGGACTGAAAGCATCTCCCTGTACTATTTTTCCAACCTGAAACGGCCAGATGGGACTCTGGTTTCCCCCCTGAGGAAACTTATGAAGAGCTCAACAGTACATATTACTGTGGGGCAGTGGGGCAAATAGCAGATCACCAGGGCCATTTCCTCAGTGGGGCAAATAGCAGATCACCAGGGCCATTTCCTCAGTGGGGCAAATAGCAGATCACCAGGGCCATTTCCTCAGTGGGGCAAATAGCAGATCACCAGGGCCATTTCCTCAGTGGGGCAAATAGCAGATCACCAGGGCCATTTCCTCAGTGGGGCAAATAGCAGATCACCAGGGCCATTTCCTCAGTGGGGCAAATAGCAGATCACCAGGGCCATTTCAGGTTGGGAAACAAGCCGAAGCCTCTATTTCCACTCGTCATCATCTCTGTCATGCCTACGTGTTTCTAGGAAGCACAGAACTCTCAGACCACATCTGTTGACCTGACCCAAGGATATGCCCAGCAAAGACTATCTAGTATGGATTGTACCCAGGGCTTTTTTTTTGTAGCAGAAACTCCTTTGCATATTAAGCCACACACCCCTGATGTAGCCAATCCTCCAAGAGCTTACAGGGCTGTTATTACAGGGCCTACTGTAAACTCTTGGAGGATTGGCAACATCAGGGGTATGTGGCCTAATGTGCACAGGAGTTCTTGCTACAAAAAAAACACCTTGATTGTACCCATTGCCATGGACGCTTTCCTTTTTCTTCCCTATTGCTATGCATTGCCATTCTAACAGCAGATGAGCCCAAAGCATTGCTCCTTTCTGATACTTAAATGTTGTCCATAAGTAATTATGCATTCTAATTCAGACTGACACAAATGCATTAATCAATTTCTGTAATGCTCTTATAATATTTTTCCCAGTAATGTCTAATAACTTCACATTCCTTCCAAAAGCTGAATAAATATAGACTTCCTTCTCGAAATCCATGGGACAACCTAAGCAAAATTAAGTAATTTTAAATCCCATTGATTCCTATGGCAGAAGGTTAATCCTAGCCCTAATTCTCTCCCTGAAATAAATAGCCCTGCAAAACACTTCGGGCTGGATTCGGTTTAGATTTTCAATGCATGCAAACGTTTGTTATCTAGTGTTCAATGATGGGACTAGATTTATTTTTCCAGTCTTTTAGTAGTTATTAAGAGGTTAGAAGTTAGCTCCCTCTGAGATTATAAATCAATCTGAGTTTGTGTTTTATATACTCGAAGCCGTGTTCTCGATTGAGAGTGGCAATTGCTTTTCTCAGATTACCTTCAACTGAGTCAAACCATTAACCCGTCTCAGGGGTCTCCAGGGTGGTGCCTGTTGACACCATTCTTGGAGCCCACCAAGAGTTTTTTGAAAGTGGGTGTGGCTATTGCCAAGCAGGGCTTCTCATTGGCCACTGAAGGTCAAGTGGGCTGTGCAGATTAAAATAACATGACAGCTGCCCACCACAGTGTTTTTTTTCTTCTCTGTCACCCCCAGTTTAGTGTAGTGGTTAAGTGTGCAGACTCTTATCTGGAATAACTGGGTTTGATTTCACACTCCTCCACTTACAACTGCTGGAATGGCCTTGGGTCAGCCATAGCTATCGCAAGAGTTGTCCTTGAAAGGGCAGCTGCTGTGAGAGCCCTCTCAGCCCCACCCACCTCACAGGGTGTCTGTTGTGGGGGGAGAAGATATAGGATATTTGTAAGCCTCTCTGATTCAGAGAAAAAGTGGGGTATAAATCTGCAGTCGTCTTCTTCTTCTACTTCTTCTTTCCAGGGAAGACACTCAAAAGGGTTGCCCTTTTCTTACAGGAATAGGGGAATTTAGGGTTGCCAGCCTCCAGGTGGGACCTGGAAATCTCCTGCTATTACAATCAATCTCCAGATGACCACGAACAGGTCCTCTAGAGAAAATGGCTGCTTTGGAGGGCACACTCTGTGGCAACATACCCCACCATACCCCACGAGGAACAAGCTGCAATTCAACATGGGTCACATGAAAGTGATACCACATTAGCACAGAGGAGGCCCTTTGGTGGACAGGTTTTCGGAACAGCTTAACTCTAATATTCGTTTTCTTCAAGTATCATTTATATGGAATTGGAGAGAACTGCACTCTTTTGAAACTGGGTACATCCATTATCTCGTTAAGGAGCTGTGATCATTCTGGAGCGAGAAGAATCCCTTTAAAGTCAGATACATCCATTTTAGAGCTAGTGACACCCCTAATTTTGGAACTATCTTGGCTATTCCTTTAAATATGCACAGTGGATTTTTCTTCTTATTGATCTCCCTATAGAGAAATGCAAAGGAATGGCAATTGTTGGAAAGAAAGCTTCAGTCCCTTTGTAGTTATTCCATTGCATTGAACATAAGATACAGCTACCCTTTTTTTGGATGCCTTGTTAAAATATATATATAACTATCTGCGTTCATGAAAATACGATTTCAGAAAATGAAATTTTAAAAAATCTAATTAGATGACAGGCATTGCAGCAAGAGGCTTGCTAATGCGCTAATTTTGTTCAATGCTTCCAATATGTCAAGTGCTACATAAGTGGCAGGAATGATTTCTTCCCTTTGAAAAGCCACATTTCAAATAAAAAAGCTCCTCAAAGGATATCACTTTGATTTTGTTCAGCTGACTTGTAATTAGATATGGTATCTTTTATGGAATCATTCTCAAAGATAAGTTGTTCGTTCTGGCGCCAGCTTGTCTTTTTTTTTCCAGTTTGTGAAAGGCTTGGGTGTTATGCCGAGAGGGGAAGGGTTGGATCGAAACAGCTTTTCCACCAGTGGAAACAAGTGAAGGGGATCACTTTGTCCACTCAAAAAGGATTATGGGTCCTGCCTGGACAAAAGCCACATTGGATGAAGACTTAAAGACAAGGAGAATTGAGCAAGACTGAGCAAAAAAAGATATAGATCTAACATAATAAATTACAATTAAGTGACTGTGGCAGAAATCTGTGAGCTTAGAGCAGAGGTGGCCAAACTGTGGCTCGGGAGCCACATGTGGCGCTTTCACACATATTGTGTGGCTCTTGAAGGCCTCCTCCTGCCCCACAGGCCAACTTGAAGAAGGCATTTGTCTCTTTAAGTCACTTCTCTAAGCCAAGCCAGCCAGCAGCTTGGAGAATTCATTTCATTAAAGTTTCTTTCTTTCCACCTCTCCCTCCCTCCAATGACCTATTCGCCTGCCTGCCTGCTTTCTTTGCAGCTCTCAAACATCTGACATTTATTCTATGTGGCTCTTAGGTTAAGCAAGTTTGGCCACCCCTGGCCTAGAGCATTTCTGTATGGCAGATTGAATTAGCCCTGGCCTCTATTCTATCAGGTCTTTGGCTTAGCATCCCATAATGCTCTATAGCAGGGGTGTTGAACTCATTTGTTATGAGGAACGGATTAGACGTAAATGAGGCCTTGTCAGGCTCGGCCATGTGTGTCATAAAATGTAATGCCAGGTAGCGAAGATATAAATGTTATAAAGGACACAAACACACGTAAAAATTTTTTTAAAAGAAATTAAAATAAAACATGCTTAAACCATTAGCATTCTTGTGATATTTAACAGTCTCTGATAACTCTGAAGACAATATATATGCTGTAGCAATCTTGAGTACACTGTTCAGGTGCTGTTCAGGTGTGTATTTGTAAATTGCAAGCCTACTTTTGATTTATTAGCAATCATTACAGAAATATCATGATCAATGCTTTGAGCATTGAAAACATGAAACGGCTGGGCACTGCGAGCTTTTGTACATTAATTGCTTCATGTGCTGGTCAAGAAAATGTGAAGGCACCATGGCACAAACTGAGGGCTATGTGTTTGTCTACAGAACTATAGTCTCCCCCCAGAGAAATAACTACAATTGCTATGAGGCAGTACAAAAATAGAGGGACAACAATGTAAAGTGGTCAGCATCAGCCTACTTTCTGAAAAGTCTAAATTCAAAATTCACAGTCTGCAAAGGAAATTGGTGTGGGTGAACTTGGTGTGGACACACACTCTTAACCTAATCCACCTTACTGGCTTATTGTTTTTCCTCATCTAAATAGTTCACATTTCTTTCCTACTGAGAAAGACTGGATCATGAGGATATGAGTTCAATGAAAAAGAGGGAAACTCAGTTGCACTCAGGAGAGCCTTGTCATAACAGCCCAACAAAACTCTCTCTCTCTCTCTCCCTCTCTCTCTCTCCCTCTCTCTCTCTCTGTAATAAGGCAAAAAGCTCATACCTTGGTCTTAAAGGAGATTTCTTTGTATTTATCTCCTGCTATCAGGGGAAACGAGGAAACTCTCGCTCTTTTCCTCCCTCTCCAGGGGATGAGAAGGGGAGGAGTTTCAGCCAATAGAAGGAAGAGAGCCTTGGCTCAGTAGCTTTTTGTATGATTAAGAGAGCCTGGCAAATCAAGGTTTCCCCCGTCCTTCCTCCCCAAGAGAGGATCCTCAGCCAATGGAGAAAATACAAGCTTTGCTCTGTAGTTCCTGTGCAATTGAGCACTCCTGGCAAATCCAGCTGTGATGCAAAAGAAAACAAGAGAGAGGGAGAAGGAAGCAGTGAGTTGCTCATGGGCCTGATAGGACTGGATATTTCCTGTGGACCCCTGCTGTATAGTCTGGCTAAGTGTTTAATTTTTCCAAGCAAGAGTGCACTCTGTCCTAAAAAGAATGGTTTACATTTCCAGAGTCCAGGGTAATAAGTCTAAATCAGTGGTGGTCAAACTTAACATAACAGCCACATAGAATAAATGGTAGATGTTTGAGTGTCAAAAGAGAAACAAATATTACATGTGTCATTCTTAAAACTCTTAATACTTCCTTTGCACATAAAGATAAAATACATTTGTACACACTTGACAACACAACCATGCTAGGAAATTTAAAAAAAAAACCCAAACGCTGGGAATAATAGTCCCCATAAAACCAACACAGAGAAAGATTATTTTTTGGCACCAATGGGAGAAGGCAACACACATCAATGAACTGTGCGGCGCTATCATGCTGGTTTCTAGTACAGTGAGGTCTTCTCAGCTTGACATCCAGTTTGGTAGATGATGCAGTGAGTGATCTAATAATGCCCATTGTTAGCATCACTGAACTGCATGGCCCTATCATGCTGGCTTGTAGCATACTGAGGGCTGCTCAGCTTGATATCCAGTTTGCTGGATGATGCAATGGGTGATCTAATAATGCCCATTGTTTGCATCTCTGAACTGTTTAGCACAACAATGCTGGCTTTTAGCATAGTGAGGACTGCTCAGCTTGACATCCAGTCAGTGCCAGATTAAACCCTGTGGAGGCCTTCATTACTTCCTCCTTGACCTCTGGGAGCCACACAATATGTCAGAAAGAGCCACATGTGGCTCCTGAGCCACAATTTGGCCACCCCAGTCTAAATATTTACGATATGGGGATATTTGTCTCCATGAGTCCTCCTTGATAAACAGAGAGGCCACCCAGAGTAATTTTGAACCACTGCTAATATACAGATTGTCATTAGAAGAGACACCAGGATAGTCGGGGCTTCTTGCCCACAAAGAAGTTGTTTTAACTACAGGCAAAGTTCATGCCTAACTGAATGGAAGGGGCTGGATTTTGGCAAATACATCAGATGCTCATCACAGACCTGACTGACAGTTATATTAGCTCCTGTGGATGGGAAAGGTACTTAATATATGGGTTTATTTTTGTTCCCTGTTGTTCCAGCCACTGCCCTCTTTTTTGGGTCTTGATGAGAGAATCCAAGGATATCCTTTATAGAATTACTGTGCACGGTGTTTAAGTACTGAAATTTGAACTGATGGTGTATGTTGCATATGGGATTCTTATATGTTTGGAATGTTTTTGCATTATAGTTTTTAATAGTTGGAACAGCTCTCTCTCTCTCTGGAATTATAGGGCTCTTGCCAGTCATCCCCCTCCCTTACTGAACCTGGTGGGAGTGTGAGTCCTAGGTACTCCTAGGTACCCTGTACTCCTAAATTCCCCAACAGTGCCCTCAAGTCACAACCAGTGTTCCCTCTAAGCTGAGTTAGTGTGAGCTAGCTCACACATTTTTGTCTTGGCTCAGGAAAGTTGGCCCCAGGGCAATGTATGCAATAGCTCACAACTTTAATGCCAGTAGCTCGTCCTGTTTTATCTTGAGAAGACCATTGGTCAAAGAAGCTAATAAATTTTTAAAAAAAAAGGGGGGGGAGAATGCCAGTAGCTCATAAAGTAGAATTTTTGCTCACAACCAATTTATGGCAACCCCATGAAGTTTCACCACAAGGGGTTTTCAAGGCAAGATATGGACACAGTTGGTTTGCTATTGCTTTCCTCTAAACAACAACCCTAGTGTTTCTCGGCAGCCTCCCATCCAATTACGGACCATGGCCAACCCTGCTTGGCTACCAAGCTCTGACAAGCTCAGGCTAGTCTGGGCTACTTAGGCTGCTACATGAGCTAACATATACATAATTCTTAACACCAGGGCTTTTTGTATATATAGCAGGTACTCCTTTGCATATTAGGCCACACACCCCTGATGTAGCCAATCCTCCAAGAGCTTAAGGGCTCTTGAGCCTTCTGTAAGCTCAAGGAGGATTGGCTACATCAGGGGTGTGTGGCCTACTTTACAAAGGAGTTCCTGCTACAAAAAAAGCCCTGCTTAACACTAAAAAAAAGTGTATATGTGCAATTACTTATTTTTTATTCCCCAAACAACCCTATGAGATTTGGGCCAGTCAACATTTCCAAGGTCACCCAGTGAGCCTCACAGCTAAGCAGCGTTTTAAAGCCCGAGCCTCTCATTTCAGGTCCATTGACTCTCACACGAGACAGAGATCTGCAAATACACTACTGGGAGTAGAGAAGCTTGAAAACGGAGGAGTTTTCAATAACAGCATCATCTACAGATAAAGGAGTAGACAAGTACACAGAGATCTGGTTCTCTTTTATATTCTCTGCCGCATAATTTGCGCACAGTCAGGAAGGTATCTTAAATCAAAAGGCTTCAAAGAGATAGCAAGTAGCCTAGTTCTGAAGGAAGGTCATTCGGATTTCATAAACTGGAAATATCAATAAGTAAGGATGATATTTTAGAACAGCTAAACAACTTAGTCTCTGCGGATGATGGTTACCTTTAGCAGATGAAGTGGAGGCTTTGTCTTTTGGTCTTTCATACAGAAATTAATACATCCCAAGATGATTTAGGCCACCAATTAAAAAAAAACACACAAGATAATGAATGGCATTGTGCCTCACATGGCTAGGGGTAACAAAAGTCAATAAAGGAAGTTGGGAACATAATGCATGCTAATGTAATATTTTCCCATCCTGTCAAAAAAAATAAATAATTATATTGATGTAAACAGTTTTTGTACAACAAAACTGATCGGCGTAATTGTAAATAATCCATGAACGAATTGGAGCAGGGGGTTCAATAAAGGTTGAGAGAGGTCCACCAGGGTTATTTCTGTGTCCAAGGCTGTGGTCATGCACACTAAACAAAGCACCTTCAATCCGCTTTCAATGAACTTTCCAAATGGATTTTACTGAGTGAAATGGCAAAATCCAGCTGTAAAGTGTATTGACAGTGCATTATTTAGTGTGTGTGATCGCAGCCCAATAGCATTCAATACCTTGATGGACCAATTTAAGAATGAAACATAATTACGCAATCAAGCAGAATCATGATTATGCAATCAAACTTGGCTGTTTTTGTTTGTTTGTTTCTGAACTTCTTGTACTTTCACGTTTTTTAAAACCAAAAAGGTAAAATACGCTTAGGAAAGGAAAGGTCCCCTGTGCAAGCACCAGTCGTTTCTGACTCTGGGGTGACGGTGCTCTCACAACGTTTTCACGGCAGACTTTTTTTATGGGGTGGTTTGCCATTGCCTTCCCCAGTCATCTACACTTTCCCCCCAGCAAGCTGGGGATTTGTACCAACCTCAGAAGGATGAAAGGATAAGTCAGCCTTCAGCCAGCTACCTGAAAAACCAGCTTCCGCCGGGAATCGAACTCAGGTCATGAGTAGAACTTAGGACTGCGCTACTACAGCTTTAACACTCTGCACCATGGGACTCTTGGAAATAAGCTTAAGCAAGAGCCAAATTAGAAACTAATTTCTGGAAGAAAACACATTTACAACAGTGACAGGAAAACTCAACAACGAGCCTTATAGCAGCAAAGATCTACTTGCTGAGTGTGAGACTCAACTAGGATTGCCAGGTCCCTCCAAACAGCTGCGGGGGGGGGGGGTGTCACTTTCCTGGATCAGGGAGGAATGCTCAGCATTTCAGTGATGTGCCTGCATGACTTGGAAGTGTCATAGGCTGGGGTGGAATTCTAGCAGGAGCTCCTTTGCATATTAGGCCACACATCCCTAATGTAGCCAATCCTCCAAGAGCTTACAAAAAAGAGCCTTTTAAGCTCTTGGAGGATTGGCTACATCAGGGGGTGTGGCCTAATATGCAAAGGAGCTCCTGCTAGAATTCCACCCCAGATCATAGGCATGTCAGAAATGTCAGGGATGATGCTCTGATTTTCGGTCAAAACTCTATGTTAGAATTAGCTTCTATGTTAGAATTAGATTTTTTTTTTGCCCCAAAACCAGAGCATCACCCCCAATGTCCCTTTGGGGTAGGTAATTCCCCCCACCATCCAGTTGGTCAGCAGTGGAGAGGTGAGGCCTGGTAGTAGGACAACCCAACTCTCATTGGGGGTTTGGCATCCCCAGATTCAACCCAGCCAAGCTGTTTGAAGGCCAAAGTGCCTTCCCCAATTTTCCTAGCATTGATGACTGTGAACAGCTTGAGTCTGTCTGTACACTTTGAAGAATCTTGCAGACATCCTTCCCAATACAGTCTACAAGGGATATAAGAAGAAGAAGAAGAAGATATTGGATTTATATCCCGCCCTCCACTCCGAAGAGTCTCAGAGTGGCTCACAATCTCCTTTACCTTCCTCCCCCACAACAGACACCCTGTGAGGTGGGTGGGGCTGAGAGGGCTCTCACAGCAGCTGCCCTTTCAAGGACAACCTCTGCGAGAGCTATGGCTGACCCAAGGCCATTCTAGCAGGTGCAAGTGGAGGAGTGGGGAATCAAACCCGGTTCTCCCAGATAAGAGACCGCACATTTAACCACTACACCAAACTGGGATACACTACACCACACAGGGATAGGCATGCTTGTGGTGACTTTCCCACCACCCGGTTCTAATATTTGATACAAATCACTGCAAGAATAGGTGCTGTCTCACACTGAGTGTCCCTCCCCACAGCAATCAATGGTAAGAAACAGAACCATAGAGCTGGAAGGTACCTCAAGGGTCATCTAGTCCACCCCTGCACAATGGAGGAAATTCACAACTTCTCAAATTCTCCCCACCAAGCACACACACACTCCCACAGGGACCTCTATGCCTTGAGGAAGGCAAAAAAAACCCCTCCAGGATCCCTGGAGAAAAATTCTGTCCTGACCCCAAATGGCAATTGACATTACTCCAGGCATATAAGAAAGAGCTCTCCCCTTCCTGTTAGGGGTGGACATGAACTGAACCATGAAGCAAAATACATCACAAATTTTGTCCTGTTTGTTGTTTGTAAACAGATGTTTGTGACAAGTCTACCACCATGAACTTCCATGAAATTTTAGAGCAGTTTGTGGAGTCCATGGTGGCTCATGGATGGAGCAGAAAGCAGAGGTTTAAGTCCCTTTAAACCCTGCTTTCTGGTCCCTGCAAAAGCCACAGAAACAGCTTATAGAAACTGCAGAAGACAGCACAAAACAACTGAGCACCTGGGAGTAAGTTGCTCTCCACCACTCAGCTGTTTTGGGGGCTTTCTGCAAACCCCATTTAAAAAGGCTGCAGTCGCTTTCAACAGGGTTTGCAGGGTCACAAACAATGAACCAATTCAGTTTATGAACCAGCCTCTTGGTTGACTTCATGGCTCAAACTGAACTGAACTGCATTTTCCCAGTTCATGCCTTTCCCAACTTCCCATCCTCCCTCTCACTATCTGCCTAAATTCACTGAATCAGCACCTCTGTCAGATGGCCATCTTGCCTCTGTTTAAAAACCTTCAAAGAAAGAGAGTTCACCACCTCCTGAGGAAGCCTGTTCCACTGAGAAACTGCTTTGTCAGGAAGTTCATCCTAATGTTTAGCTAGAAACTTTTTTTGATTTAATCTCAATCCGTTGGTTCTGGTCTGAACTTCTGGGGCAACAGAAAACAACTCTGCTCCATCAACTCTAGGACAGCCTTTTGAATACTTGGATCTGATTCAGTAGTATTCAGTGCCGAATACAGTCGAATCAGCAGGTATTCGGGGCTCTATTCAGTTTAGCCAGACCAAATGCACACCCCTAATAGCTATTCTATCAACTCCTCTCCAGCTCCTTCAGCCTTTCCTCATAGGGCTGGGAGTGCAGGAACTCTTTGGATTGGATCCAGTAAAAAGTTTCTGCTTTCACCGGAGCACTTTCACAGCCAGACATGCAAGAAAAAGGTCTACAGTAGCTACTTGCACTAACTCAGACATATTGCATCCCCACTTGTATTTCTATCACGCAAGATTTTCCACAATCAGTTTCTGTGCACTATAATGTACAGGGGGGGGGGGGGGGCGGGGAGCACTAGGAATTGCACAAGCCCTTGTAGAAGCAGAACTGTGCGGAGTCCAACTATGTTGCATTTACATGCCAAGTCTCTTTTGTGTTGAACTTGAATCATGCTAGGAATGATAAACAAATTTCCGAAAGGGTGGAAAGCACAGTCTGATTCAGTCAGTCCTTATCTAGTGTAATGAGGCCACCTGAAATGTTGCTACATGGTTGGTAATTTATTTATTTTTTTAAAAAAAGAACTTAGTTTTTATTTAAAATAAAATTTGAATTGCTAGGAAGCATTTAATACTGAATTCTCCAAAGCATTTTATCAATAAAATCTTATCAAAATTTAATATGCAGGTATTAATGTAAATTAATGCATAAGACATCACTGGTTCAGCTTGCATTGTTAGAGTTGCCAGGTTCCCCCTGCCATAGGTTGCCAGGAACTCTTGAAGATTTAGAAGTGTAGCCCGAGGAGGACAGGGACTTCAGTGGAGTCCAATGCCATAGAGTCTACCCTCTGAAGCATCCCTTTTCTGCAGGAGAACTGCTCTCAATAGTCTGGAAATGAGTTGTAATTCTGGGGGATCCCCAGCTCCTACCTGGAGGCTGGCATCCCTGGATTAAGGGTGTGCATTCCCAAATCCCCAAGCTGCAAATACAGAGGGAAATTCCTTTTTCAGGTCATTACAGTGATATTCCAGAGAAGTAATATAAATTGGGGAATCTTAGAAATCTGTGAAACCTCCCTGAAAAATCTTTCCCCCCCTTTTTTTTCATGTTCACATTCTCTAGCGAGTTTCACATTCGTAATCGCATACCACCAATTACAGTTGATGAATGTTTGCCTTTTTTTGGGGGGGGGAGGGTGTTCATATGCAAACATTTGTCAGGGCATTGCTGCTTTTGCACACATGTGGGAAAGCAGCAGTGCTGGATTAAGCCCTGTGGAGGCCCCTAGGCAGTCGAAATCTCGCCCCACCCCCGGCAAATTATCTCCTAGTATCTCCTGCAGGCACCTTCTCAAAAGCCCCATTTGACAAAGCTGTGGGAGAGAGGCAAACTGGTCCAGGGCCCCTAAAGGCTTGGGGGCCCATAGGCCGGTGCCCACTCGGCCTTTTTGTTAATCTGGCCCTGGAAAGCAGTCATTATTTGACCCATTAAGTTCTGATTGGGAACTAGAATGAATAGCCCTACTGACTGTGCATGTTCAAAATCCTGCCTCACACACTCTAGTAACTGACTTGAATCTCAGCACAAGCCTGTCCTCAATGAACCTAAACCACCCAAGCAATCCAGAAAATAGGGAGCATGCGCCAACAGCCGCCATCTGCCATGATGAACAGCACTACTTGTGCGGGCCCAAAAGCTCTTGAAACACAGCTCGCTCTCAAATGTTGACAAAATCATTAATGCAAAGTTATGGAGTGCTTAACTCAAGAGACAATGAGCATGGCACGTGCAGTGCATTCAATATCTGGAAGAGTTATTTGTAAAACATGGGGCACTGGTAGTTTCTATTTTGCAATTCAAGCATAGTGTGCCTGCATTTTAAGGTGCCTTTCAAAGAACCAACGATACCACGACATTGAAGAAATGAAAGCGTTATACATGGGCACTTGCCGGTTCAGCTTGTATTGTGATTAGGGATGGGCGGGGCTTTTTTAAGTCAAGCTGGAACTCATTAGCATATTAGGCCACACCCCCTGACATCACCATAAGTGATGTCACCTATTCAGCAGATTGCTTTTCACATATTGACACAGAACAGTACAGTGCCATCAGCTGCATGACATGGAAGTGTGTTCTCACACAGCCCAATGAGACACCTTGTTTCATCCCCCCCAACACAGCCAGAGGGAGAGAGAGAGATGTGCAACAGAGTGCGCAGCAGCAGGCCCAGCTTCTCTCAGGAGGGGGCGCTCATTGATAGCTCCGTGTCTCTCTCTTTGCAAGCCCATTGGAGGCTGGAGGCAACAGAGAGAATGGAGCATGTGGTCTGGGAGTGTGTGGCTGCCTTCCCTCTGCAGGAGACCTTTTTCTGAGCCAGAGCTCTGGCCAAGCCAGCTGGAACTGGTGGGCATTCCAAAATTCCCAAGCCAAAAACATAGGAAAAAAAAATTTGGTGTTTCAGGTCATTACTGTGATTTTCCAGAATAGTAATATGGATCTATGCATCTTGGCTATGAATCTCCAAAATCATCATCATCATCATCATCATCATCATCACCCCCCTTTTTGTTTCATGTTCAAGTCCTCCAGTCACCTACACTTTCATGATCACACGTCACAATTACAATGGTCACGATTCCACAATCTGTCTGCTAAACGCAGAGCTATGCCCATAATGCTTACAATTACGTTTACACGCTACAATGAAATGGAAGAAAGAGGTAGCATTCTTTTCCTACATTTTGTTTGCTACTTGATGCATTTTAGTACCAGGAAATTGAAACCTTCAGTCTTGTGTGACTAAGAAATCTTTTTTAAAAGAAGTTTAACATGCCTTAAGTTAAAAAGCAACTCTAAACAGCTCTACTTAGATACCTTCTCTGTTCTATTCAATGGGGCTTACTCCCAAGACAAGGTTTTTAGAATTGTAAAAAAAAAAAAAAAAGATAAAGGTAGTCTCCTGTGCAAGCACCAGTCATTTCTGACTCTGGGGTGACATCACATCACGACATTTCACAACAGACTTTTTATGGGGTGGTTTGCCATTGCCTTCCCCAGTCATCTACACTTTCCTCCCAGCAAGCTGGGGACTCATTTTACTGACCTCGGAAAGATGGAAGGCCGAGTCAACCTCAAGCCAGCTACCTGAAAACCCAGCTTCCTCCAGGATCAAACTCAGGTCGTGAGCAGAGCTTAGGACTGCAGTACTGCAGCTTTACCACTCTGCACCACGGGGCTCATGTACTTTAGGCATATTGGAGTAGAGAAATAGATTATTTCTTGTAAAAATGAACATCTAATAAAAATGACCTCATTCCACAAAAAAACCCCCAACTCTGCTTAATCAAGATAATCTACTCCCCCCACCCCATGGTAAATTAAAGGTCTCGTGCATCAATATCTCCAGTTCTTTGGCTGTCATTGACGGGCAACAGTGTGTGTTGTTAAGACAGACATCTGCAAGTTAAATGTTGAGGTCATCTGTCATTCTCAAAGTGCAATCAATGCAATCCATAACTACCGCTCAATCTTATTTAAGACGGAAGAAAGGAATAGGTCAATGAATGTTCCCAGGGAGCAGCATCTGATTTTTCTGCAACACATTATATATATATATTTTCCCCTTAGCTTAAAATAGCTGTTTCGTTTCCCTGTAAGTAATTGAATTTAAACATTTGCACACAGTAGCGTGTCCCTGACTAAAGCGTATTAGCATTCATTATTTCTAACAAAATGAATGGGATGAGCCTGAATTTCATCTGCGTGTTTATTTTTAATCCATTCAAATGCTCGCTCTTGTCTGATTTTTTTCCCTCCCCCTTATGATGATTCTGACTTTTGTCTTTTGTAAAACAACACAATACAAGTAAAGAACAGCAGACTTGGAGAAAATTGGACTCCCCATCATCGTCTTCCAAGCTGGCTTAATTAGATGTTTAATGGTAGAAAGAGGCTCTTGCAACAAAGACCAGTTCCTCGAATCTTCTAAATCCTCCTCCCATAGCACTTCAAAGCCTAAAATTTAAAGAGACAACTATGGCATTTAATTTCATTTAAGAAATAGCTGTTAAAAGCCTTTTCAAGATTAGGACTGGATACCTTTGGGTCAATCTTCTTTTATCATCTGATAACTGAGCCTTTGCTATGGCTTGGAAAGAGAATGCACAATATCTGCATATGCCAGCTGAGACCATTCTTTTTGTGTGACAACTTCCAAAGTGATGGGGGGAGGGGGGGTAGAATTCTAGCAGGAGCGCCTTTGCATATTAGGCCACACATCCCTGAAGTGGCTCAGCTGCAGTAGAAGAAGCTGTTTGGATCTAGAACAGAGCTGCTGGTAAGGTGAGTGAGACTTGATTTGCTTTTCTAAAACTGCTGAGGAGCATTACCTAGGGTTGTTGTGGGAGGTAACTGTGGCGTGCTTGGTGCTTGCTGGAGAGGGGTTTCTGATTGCTTTTGTGTGTCTTTTGTGTAGCTGTTGCTGAGTGAGGAGAGCTTGACAAAACGTATGAGGCGCTCTTGAAAGGACAAGAGGAGGGAGAGGAAATGGTATCTCAGCAATTAGAAGAGGACCCAACACAGGAGGAAGGTTCCTGGAAAAATGAAACCCAAAGGAGAAAGAAAATCAGGAGATGTTCTGAGCTCCTGCTGCTCAGCAATAGGTTCCAGGATATCCCCACAGTAACTGATTCTGAGCCATTGGAACAAGGGCTACTTCCCCAGCCTCTATGAAGCTTGAAGAAAGTTTCTCATGATCCTGTGAATAAGAAGCCTGGAGCTTCTGCTCCCCAATATAGGAAGAGAAAGGTGGTGGTGATTGGAGACTCCTTGCTCAGATGGGTGGAGCCCAAAGTGTGCCGACCAGACTTGTCATCCCGAGAGGTCTGCTGTCTGCCGGGTGCATGCATCCAGCACGTGACAGAAAGGATTGGAAGATCAAGCCCACTGATTACTATCCTTTCGTGCTGATCCATGTGGGAACGAACGATACTGCCCGTCATAGCCTTGAACGTATTAAAAAGACTATGTGGCTCTTGATCAGAAGGTGAAGGAGCTGGGTGCCAGGTTGTGTTCTCGTCAATGCTTCCTGTTGAAGGCTGTGGCTTAGACCGAGAATGAAGAATACTTCAAATAAATGACTGGCTATGTCGATGGTGTCGTCAGGAAAGATTTTGATTTCTGGACCATGGCTTACACTTTCGAGATGGTGGTCTTCTATCAGGAGATGGTTTGCACCTTACGGCGGTAGGGAAAAGGGTGTTTGGTAACAGCCTTGCTAACCTAATAAGGAGAGCTTTAAACTAAATCGTATGGGGGAGCAAGAAAATAATTCAAAACCTTGTATGATGCCAGAAACTGGGGATAAGAACATTAAAGATTTGCAAAGAGTGGTGCATACGCTAAGTAGTGTTAACTTGCAGGCTTGTCCGGAAACTAAACCCTCAGGATGCATAAATTGTGGATTCCGATGTCTCTACACTAAAGCACAGAGTATGGGAAACAAACAGGAGGAACTGGAAGTCCTAATAAAGGAAGGAGACTATGACATAATAAGCCTTACTGAAACTTGGTGGGATGACACTCACAACTGGAATATTAGGATACAGGTCTACAACTTATTTAAAAGGGACAGGCAAATGAGAAAGGGCAGAGGCATAGCAGTATATGTGAAAGAGGAAATATGTGAATCTGAGCATGGCAGCTCAGTTGAGAGTCTCTGGGTAAAAATAAAAGGAGTAAGAAATAACTGATATTTTTGTGGGGGTCTGCTATAGACCACCAAGTCAGGCAAAGGACTTGGATGAGATACTTCTACAGCAGATTGCAAAGTTCTCCAAGAGAAGGGATACAATGATCATGGGAGATTTCAATTACCCGGACATCTGTTGGAAGTCCAACTCTGCTAAAAATGAAAAATCAAATAGATTCCTGACTTGTTTTGCTGACAACTTCCTTTTTTCAGAAAGTGAAGAAGGAAACAAGGGGATCTGCTAGGTTGGATTTGATTCTCACCAACAAGGAAGAAATGATTGAAGAAGTGGAAATAGTGAGCACCCCGGGCACTAGTGACAAAGGGAAAAACTATATGTAGACTTATAGGTTGGACTCCAGAAAGACAAACTTCGGGAAACTTGGCAAACTTCGGCAAACTTGGAACTATGCTGGGTAAAATCCCATGGTCAGAAATATTTAGGAAGAAGGGGGTTCAAAAGGAGTAGGAGTTTCTTAAAAGTGAAATATTGAAAGCACAATCACAGACAATTCCTATGAGAAGAAAAAATGGAAAAAGCCTAAAGAAGCCGAAGTGGCTCCATAAACAGCTCTCTAAAGACTTGAGAAATAAAAAAGGCTCCTTTAGGAATTAGAAGGAGGGCCTTATAACCAAGGATGAATATAAACAAATCACCAGTGCTTGTAGAGAAAAAATTAGGAAAGCTAAAGTTCAGTATAAAGTTCAGTATGGCCAAAGATGCTAAAAACAACAAAAAAGGGTTCTTTTCTTATGTTCAGAGTAAGAAAAAGAGCAAGGACTTGGTAGGCCCATTGCAAGGGCAAGAAAGTGAAACTGTAACAAGTAATGAAGAGAGGGCGGAACTGCTCAATTCCTACTTTTCCTCAGTCTTCTATTCTGAGGGAAACGGTGCTCAACATGGCAAAAACAGAACATATAAGGAGGGTATGAAGTTCCAACCTAGAATCAGCATAGGGGTAGTACATAAACACCTAGTTTCTTTAAATGAAACTAAGTCCTCAGGGCCAGATGAATTGTATCCAAGGGTTCTAAAAGAGCTTGCCGATGTAATTTCTGAGCCTTTGGCTATTATTTTTGAGAATTCTTGTAGAACAGGAGAGGTGCCGGAAGTTTGGAGGCAGGCGAATGTTGTCCCCATCTTCAAGAAGGGAAAAAAGAGGATCCGGGTAACTACCGACCCATCAGCTTGACGTCTATACCTAGAAACGTTTTAGAACAAATCATCAAATGGTCCTGGAACATTTAGAAAGAATGGATGTGATTACTAAGAGTCGTTAGGTGGATCTGTAACTGGTTGACAGATCACACCCAAAGAGTGCTTGTGAATGGTTTCTCATCCTCTTGGAGAGGAGTGACAAGTGGAGCGCCTCAAGGATCTGTCCTGGGACCTGTATTGTTCAACATCTTTATCAATGATTTGGATGAAGGAATAGAGGGAATGCTTATTAAATTTGCAGATGATGCTAAAAGGCAAATGTAATTTTGGGCTGTATCAACCGAAGTATAGTGTCCAGATCACGTGATGTGATGGTATTGCTTTTCTCTGCTCTGGTAAGACCTCACCTGGAGTATTGTGTTCAGTTCACCACATTTTAAGAAGGATATAGACAAGTTGGAATGGGTCCAGAGGAGCATGATGAAGATGGTGAGGGGTCTGAAGACCAAGTCCTATCAGGAAAGGTTGAAGGAGCTGGGGATATTTAGCCTGGAGAGGAGACGGCTGAGAGGTGATATGATCCCCATCTTCAAGTACTTGAAGGGCTGTCATATAGAGGATGGTGTGGAATTGTTTTCTGTGGCCCTGGAAGGTAGGACCAGAACCAATGGGTTGAAATTAAATCAAAAGAGTTTCCAACTCAACATTAGGAAGAACTCCCTGACAGAGCGATTCTTCAGTGGAACAGGCTTCCTCAGGAGGTGGTGGGCTCTCCTTCCTTGGAGGTTTTTAAACAGAGGCTAGATGGCCATCTGACAGCAATGAAGATCCTGTAAATAGGGGGGAAGTGTTTGTGAGTTTCCTACATTGTGCATGGGGTTGGACTAGATGACCTTAGAGGTACAACTCTATGATTCTATGTAGCCAATCCTCCAAGAGATGAAGAAGATATTGGATTTATGTCCCTCTCTCCACTCCGAAGAGTCTCAGAGCGGCTCACAATCTCCTTTACCTTCCTCCCCCACAACAGACACCCTGTGAGGTGGGTGGGGCTGGAGAGGGCTCTTACAGGCTCTTTTTTTGGTAAGGTCATGAAGGATTGGCTACATCAAGGGGGTGTGGCCTAATATGCAAAGGAACTCCTGCTAGAATTCCACCCCTGAGCCTAACCATTGTAATGTAGAGACAGAGTTACAGGCTGTAACCCGTTTCCTGCTTAGAAGACCCACCGTGGAAGTCACAAGAAACATTCCCAAAGAAATTGCCCAAGGGAGATAAGACTGAATGTAGTACATGCAGGGCTTTTTTTGAGAAGGAATGCACAGGAACACACTTCCAGCTGACTTGGCATCAGGGGGTGTGGCCCAATATGCAAATGAGTTCTTCCTGGGCTTTTTCTGAAAAACAAAATTCTTGAGTGAAACAATGGTGATGTCAGGGGTGTGGCCTAATATGCAAATGAGTTCCTGCTGGGCCTTTTCTTTTTAAAAAAGCCCTGAGTACATTGCTAGGAATGCAGTTTAAGAATATGGTGGTGGTGGTGCACAGTAATTCTTAATGTCACTATCCTGGATTCCCCTTTTCACCCAATCATAAACGCCTCTTGGGGAGGGGGAGGAGTCATGGTTTAGTGGCAAAGTATCTGCCCCATAGGAATTCACAGGCTCAATCCACAGCAACTCCAGTGAAAATGGTCAGATTGTAAGTGATTCTCAACATTTTGGAGAATTGCTGGAAGCAGGAGCAGGCAGTAATGACCTTCATGGGGCCTGATGTATAACTATGTGGCAAAACAGAGGCAATCAACATTTTTATGTATATCGGCCAAAGAAAATAAGGGCCCTTACCAGTAAGGAAGATGGTTAGAAGCAGGGGGTCATTTTGTAGAAAAATAGGTGGTGGAGCTCATCCAGGGATCGTTATGCAGCTGCACCTACTATTCAAGGTGGGAAGGAAGAGGTGGAACTCTCAGAAAGGGTCAGGAGCTGTGCTCCTGTGAGCTCCCACTGAATCCGAGGCCTGGTTAGAAGTGACAAGATGGAGAACTTGGAAGATGAGCACTCATGTCCCATCATGTGATTGGAACAAACCAATGGCTTCTCCTAATTTCTTCCATGCTCTCTACTATGGCCCCTAGGGGTGGGAAATTCCTGGATATTTGGGGGATGAACCCTGGTGAGAATGGGATTTGGGAAGAGGAGGGATCTCAGCAGGGCAGAGCTTTTTTTGTAGCAGGAACTTTGCATATTAGGCCACACACCCCTGATGCAGCCAATCCTCCTGGAGCTTACAGTAGGCCCTGTACTAAGAACCCTGTAAGCTCTTGGAGGATTGGCTGCATCAGTGGGGTGCGGCCTAATATGCAAAGGAATTCGTGCTACAAAAAAAGCCGTGAAGCAGGGTATAGTGCCTTAGACCCCAAAGGAGCCATTTTCTCAAGGGAACCAGGGGTGGAATTCTAGCAGGAGCTCCTTTGCATGTTAGGCTACACATCTCTGATGTAGCCAATCCTCCAAGAGCTTATGAAAAAGAGCCTTGTTAGCTCTTGGAGGACTGGCTACATCAGGGATGTGTGGCCTAATATGCAAAGGAGCTTCTGCTAGAATTCCACCCCTGAGGGAAACTGATCTCCATCATCTGGAGATCATTTGTAGTGCTGGGAAACTAGCAACCTTAAAGGTACCTGTTCATACTAGTGCAAAGATTGTTCCAAAATAACACAAAATGTTACTGTACAAATGGTATGAGATTCAGGGATCCTATCTTGTCTTCCACAAGAGTTGGAAACTCAGACATTTGGCTAATTTTTTGTGCATGTCATAATCCTGTATCCTCCTCACTTTACTGTTACATGTACATAGCTCTTAACATTTTTATTTTATGTTTTTGTTTTGAGATTGTTTTTAATATCATGAACCACCACAGGCGTTTTTCTAATGAAGAATCTGCTAATATATATTTGAAATAAGTAGCCTTGCCTCAGTTTGGTTTTTTGCTTTTTTTAAGTAACAAGACTGGCTTAGAAAAGAGTCGTGAGGTGAATTCTTCCCACACATCTCAGGCCTTCAGCCTCAGCAACACTGCAGAAGAAAACCGCACTGAAGCCAATCTTACACCACCTCTCTAAGGTCAGAATGGGCCCTGCACTAAACTGCATTAACAAAATGAGGCCAGCTTGCCCAGTCACAAAAATTAAGCCCTGTTCGATCCGGCACTAAGGTACCACAAAGCATTTGTATCCAGTTGCTTCCTCCTTGTCAAATCCGTGTTTTGTTAATCGGCTGCCATTTTGATCCAAAAATAAGTTTTTAGCTAGATGACTCGTGAAAATCCATATCCGCATTTTCACCTCAGGGAAGGTTGTTAGGTGGGCAGAGCCTTTCTCGCTCTAAAAAAGACACAGTGAACAAGATTAATCGCTCGCTATAGATGAGTTATTGAACTAAGAAACAAAAGCTTTAGATCTTCCCCCTTCAATTCTCTGCAGCCAATCGGAGGTCTAGAAATCAATAGAATGATGATATAGCAAGACTGGGTATTGAAAGTATTCATTATCAGCACGTCTCCCATTGTTTTGTTTTGTTTTTCTTAATACATGGCAAGCAGTGTCTCAAAATCTTAGTGTTAAGGCATTTCTGATGCCATATAATCCATCCCATTGCACAGGCAGGATTGAAGCAACTGAACAAAGTGATTTTTGGTTCAGCCTTCTCTAATTTCCAGCTTTCATTCAGGATGCCTGAGCCATCAGTGATTTAGCTCACGTTCAGCTTGCTAGATGGACACCAGTATTTTTTATTGAGCAGTGCCTCTATTTGTTTTGAAGGAGTTACCTTCGGCATACTCAAAAGTACATTACGGTGCTATCAGTAGCATTTCACACATGCACCTTGTCACCCAGCCTGATGGGTTGGGTTGTCAAGCACAGCATAGAATCCCGGGAAACTTTGGGAGGTGAAGCATGGAGGGGGTGGGGTGGGGAGATATCATTGGCATGTTAATGTCATTTGCAACTAAAACCCAGAAATAGCATCACTACAGCTTGATGATGTCACTTCTGGGTTTGAGCAGGAAATGAGGCTAACCCATCAATGACATCTTTCCCTCCCTCCACATTTCCCCTATCACTCATCTGAGCAGTGGCAGGGTCCAGAAAATGGTGGCAGGAGACCAGGGCTTTTTTTGTAGAAAAGGCCCAGCAGGAACTCATTTGAATATTAGGCCATGCCAGCCGGAACTAAAGCCAGTCAGAACTAAATTTCTGCTCCGAAAAAGCCCTGCAGGAGACTGCCTACCACAATGGGTAAGTTGGCAACACTAACAACGGGAGTTCTGGTTCCTCCCCAACCTATCGCCACAACATGCAAGTCAGAAGCCAGGAAAGCATGAACCAGATAGCCAGTGATTATAAACCATCTTCCTACAGGGTTTCCACTAAGGTCTGTGTTATCAGAGCTATTGCATATGTGCACACCCTTAGGAGGATTGTAATTCCCTTCCTCGACACTATTTCATTACCTGACAACTCACCAACACTGGAAAGTGTCGCTGTCTACTACTGAGCAGCTGCAAAGATATTCAGCCGCTGCTGAAGGTGACAGTTGTTCGATGAGAGGGAAGGAAATCTGAGGCACCGTTCATGTGTGACTTCATGCCATAAACGATGGCGCACTTGACTATGGGACATACTCACGGGCGGAATTCTAGCAGGAGCTCCTTTGCTTATTAGGACACACACCCCTGATGTAGCTAATCCTCCAAGAGCTTACAAAAAAGAGCCTTGTAAGCTCTTGGAGGATTGGCTACATCAGGGGTGTGTGGCCTAATATGCAAAGGAGCTCCTGCTAGAATTCCACCCTGGACATATTGGTTTGGATCCAATGAATGTGCTCTGCGCCTGCTAGTTTCCGCACTCTTCCACTTCGGCTCAAACTTCCATTTGGACAAACCATTGATCTTGCCCAGATAGAACTTTTAGAGGAAGAGGAAGCATACTTGGCAGCAGAGACCATCATTCACGAAACTTGTTCATAGGAACCCAGCCTATCACGGCAGAATTTTGTGGCATCTCTAATTTTCATGGGTCTAAGTCACTACAAGTTGATATCCAATCACCAGCTGGAAAATAAAGACTTGCGCTAATGTAAAGGTTGTGATATTTGACTTTTTAAAGTCTACCAACCCTTCTGTCCCTTCCCTGCAGTGAGTTATCATTGAGTTATCTCCTCAAGGTTTGGTTTTTTTTAAAGCATGTCATGTGGCCTGAAGGCTGCTGTTACAGGGAAGGGATCTAGATACTTCCTTGTATTCACAAAAGAAATGTCATGGTTATTCAGATCCTATCCATTTACTAAGAGAACCAGTTTGGTTGTAGTGGTTAAGTGTGTGGACTCTTAACTGGGAGAACTGGGTTTGATTCCCAACTCCTCCACTTAGAGCTGCTGGAAGGGCCTTGGCTTAGCTGTAGCTATCACAGGAGTTGTTTTTGAAATGGCAGCTGCTGTGAGAGCCCTCTCAGCTTCACCCACCTCACAGGGTGTCCTTTGTGGGGGAAGAAGATGTAGGAGATTGTAAGCCACTCTGAGTTTCTGATTCAGGGAGAAGGGCGGGGTATAAATCTGCAGTCTTCTTACTAAGAGGCCTTTCTCCTTATTTTGTACAGTCATCCTTCTTTGTGTACTTACACACTGTGGACTTCCTAGAGAAGTGAACTTTTGCTGTGCAAGGAATTCAATGTTCCCTTTAAACTGTGGAGCCTTGTGCGCAAAAATTCTACTTTGGGAGCTACTGGCATTAAGGTTGTGAGCTACTGCATAAATTAGTTTGTTCTAGGGCCATTTTCCTGAGCTGAGTCAAAAATGTGTGAGGTTGGGGGCTAAAAAATTGTGAGCTAGCTCACACTAACTCAGCTTAGAGGGAACACTGGCAAGGATATCTTCAGAAGAAAAGTTTATCCTATTTTTTTTTAAAAAAAAACCCTATTCCATGATGCTCAACCCAAATAAACTATTAGCCTGACAACAGGAACTTCAGAAGCTTTCAAAATCTACAAAGACGATAGCCTTGGGATGTGTTGTCTTGACTAAGTGTTTTTACTCTTAGAAGATATTCATGATCTCCAACCTGAATAAGATCTGATAAACATTAAGTCGCATTTATCTTCGCTTTACATTAATGGTTTTCAATATTTGATAGCACCTTCCTTCTTATCTTTTTTTGACACCTGCCTCTACCAGGGTGTAAACTGTCATCAATACAATGACTGATTTTCATACCTTGGTGTGCTACATTTCTTTATACCGTTTCCATAGCACGCCCCAGGTGCTGAATGTCAGTTTGGAAAAACCTCTTTTTAAATTGTGTGCCCATTGTTAGCACCGAGACACAGTTAAATAAACTTAGGATACTGCAGTCCAGCAGACAGATTTTAGGAACAGCACTGAAAAAGCTGACAACTGGTCAGTTTGGTGTAATGGTTAAGTGGGTGGACTCTTATCTGGGAGAACTGGGTTTGATTCCCCACTCCTCCACTTGCACCTGCTGGAATGGCCTTGGGTCTGCCATAGCTTTCATAGGAGTTGTCCTTGAAAGGGCAGCTGCTGTAAAAGCTCTCTCAGCCCCACCTGCCTCACAGGGTGTCTGTTGTGGATGGGGGTGGGGGAGGCAGAGGAGATTGTGACCACTCTGAGATTCAGAGTATAGGGCAGGATATAAATCCAATATTATCCTCTTCTTCTTCGACAATATTGAAGACTGTTCTAAATTCTCTATCTTGTTTGGTGTTGGTTTTTCCCCCCAGATAATTTCCCCAAATATATATTTAGTATTTTGGTTGTTTGTGTGTGCTTGTGCAACTGGAAATCATGGTGACATCAGAAGTCCCCTACTGAAGCTTGGACATTTTCAGAGCTGGCTTGATATACTTGCTTCTGTGTCCTGGCCTTGGTATTCCAAGGAGGTCTCCCATCGAAGTGCTTGCGAGATTCAGCCCTGCTTAGCTTCTGAGATCTAATGAGATTGGGCTTGCCTGGGCTATCCAGGTCAGGATACCTTTCCCAAATATTTGATGGCTGTATATGCAATTCAGATAGCTGATGCTGGGTGGCTGATATTTAATTTAACTCTAGTCTACTAGTACATGAGCCTTAGCAAAAAAAAATTTTTGAGATCCTCAGGGAAGCTTCATCCTAAGTGCCTGTGAGAGCCAGTTTGGTGCAGTGCTTAAGTGTGCAGACTCTTATCTGGGAGAACCAGGTTTGATTCCCCACTGCTCCACATGCACCTGCTGATGTGACCTTGCATCAGACACAAGTTCTCATAGAGCTGTTCGGCTCAAGAGCAGTTCTGGGAGAGCTCTCTCAGCTCCACCTACCTCACAGGGTGTCTGTTGTGAGGAGGGGAAGTGAAAGAAGATTGTAAGCTGCTCTCCTTTGGGTAGTGAAGGGCGGGGTATAAATCCAATCTTCTCCTCCTCCTCTTCTTCTTCTAGAGAAAAGAAGAGAATCTTCCCCCCAGAAGCTTTTCTTGTATTCACTTGAGAAATTGTGTTTACCATGTCTCTGTTTTCTATAGATTGGTAAATGTAATCATTCTAGATGGCCTTCGGAAATGGATATTGTGACCAAGTAATTCTCTTAACCTATACTCTTGGCTCTGATGAAGGGTACCTTCAGTCTCTGACAAAAGGAGTCATACTGTGAAAATCTCATGGCTCTCTAGGGGACTACTGGACTCAAATCTAGCTTCCCTTGGGTCTCTGTGTGTGTTCCTTATTATTGCTTGCTTTGTGCAGTTCTTACATGTTCTGTTTCATTGTTTTTGAAATACTCGAATATTTGTAAACTGTGTTTTGTGTGACATTTTGCAGAGCAGAATGAAAATTCTGACGCAGAGTAAAATGAAAATTCCTCGGATAAGCAAATAAATGAATTCGTTTTTCACAGGCTGAATGCCTTTCACTGACTCGCAAAGCTTCCCTCATTTATCCTGGGCTACATGAAGAACACAGGATAACTATTTTGCTGTTTTGGTTTATTTTAACTCCAGGTGGCATAGTGTAGCTATTTTCAAAGATGTTTCCATAGTAAATGCCGTAGAGTGTAGTCTGTCCTATATATGACCAATAAAGGGGCTTATTTAGACTGTCTGATTGTCAGTCAGACTTCACCATAATTGTTATTTATATATATTGTACTCCCATTCTGGCCCATTCGGAATATTGCCAATTTGTAAAGCACTTTTTCAAAGAGCACCCATAACCATTCCCCTGAACACATCCTCACTGATGAAGTGCACAAGGAAAAATGAAGTTCACAATTCAGCCGAAGTTAAGACTTTCAAATTTACTTCTCCCTCACTGAAATCAGAGAGCTGGATCCTATGGATTTCTCTGTTAATGGTAGCACCTTTCCTGGCATGAGAGGTTCTTTAAAGTGTACAATTGGTGCCAAATTTTAGTGATCTGGATTCTTTCAGTGCAAACTGTTTCATCAGTGCGTGCATTCTTCTGTTAAACAACTGAACCACATGTCGATGTGATGCAAGGCTGCAATTCAGCACTATTTTTTCTGCTTTTGTACATGCACTTTCACCAAGGTATATTAAAATTAGTATTAGCTAGCCCAATCTCATCAGATCTCAGACGCTAAGCAGGGTTGGCCATTGTTAGTATTTGGATGGGAGGAGGAGGAGGAAGAGGAAGAGATTGGATTTATACCCTGAACAATACGGGCAAGGATCTCCATGGGACAAATGAACCAGCATTTTCTATGGACTGTGACAGAAGCTGAAACCTTGGTAAGTAGCTTGCATAGGTAGAATCACATGAATGGTATTTAGTGTTTGAACAATGCGGTAGATTCAAATTTGGGTAATGCTTTTTTCTATGTCAGCTTTCTGTGTTAGATTTTTGGAGTTATTTGGTTGTATTTTGCAGGACCGGATCTACATGTTTTTTGAGGGAGGGGGGCAAAATTAAAAAATGATGTCCCCTTATGGGTTCATAGAATACAATGGACTCCATACCCAATTTGGTGTCCTCCCTCCGTTGGCGCCCAGGGCAAGCACTTCCCTCTGCCCCCCCCCCCCCGATCCGACCCTGGTTTTTTGTTGTAATTGACAGGAATGATGACATTGGGTGGCATATAGAGAAGTATGATTGGGAAGGAAAAAAAAACCTTTGCTCATGGAACTAGGGATGCCAGACACCCTAGTGGAGGTGCAGGTCCTCCCGCTGCCAGGCTCCACCTCTTTCCCATCGATCATCTGGCTGGTGGAAGAATGAATCCCAAATAAGGGAGTAACACCTGGCATTTCAGTGACATACCCATGTGACTTTCAGCATGACCCAGAAGTGACACAGGAATATCGGGGACATCAGGCCATGTTCTGATTTTTGAGCAAAAACTCTATGGTAGAAACTAATTTGACCACAGAGTTTTTGCCGCCCAAAAAGAGTCTCGCCCCAGTGTCCCCGACTTGCCTACATCACTTCTGGGTCATGTCAGAATTGGCAAGGATATATAACTGAAACATGCAATGAAATTCCTGGCTCCCGGTAAGCCCACCCATCCATCATCCATCAGTTGCCCAGAAGGACCTGGCAACCTTACATGGAACGTATCCTTCTTACCTCCTCTAGCTCAGTGCACCCCCAAAGCATCTTGGGTATGACATTAGAGGGACTTGCTGTTGAATGGTGAAAACCCTGAAATCATGGTTCACCCTTGAGGGAGTGGGAGACAGACATCTCCATTTGTGAGGCAAAGCACCCTAGCATTACAAAGGGTTAAGATGAATAATTGCTTCAACTTGCAGGTGTTTCTGTTTAGCCTTTTTCTGTATCTCTTTCAAGGCCTGGTATCAGAATGTGGTAATTGGGTAAGTGAAAAACCTGCACTCAGTTCAGTAACTAGATGGGAGGGGGGAGCCCGGAACAAGTTGCAATCATCTCTTGGAGGACTCCAGTGGATGAGCACTCTGATTGGATTCCAGAGGCCACCTGATGCCAAAGAGTAAGAAACGACAACTGGGCCTTAGATAAGGGTAACACTGCACTAACTTTTGATCCCAAGGGCAGACGCATAAGCTTCAAGTCTGAGGTCTGCAATGTTGAATGGTGCACTAGCTAATGCCAGGTACTAAAGTGTCAGAAAGGGTGAGGAGAAGTTAGTTTTGTTGTGTGGCTCAGAGTGTTAAAGCTGCAGTACTGCAGTCCTAAACTCTGCTCACGATCTGAGTTCGATCCTTGGCGGAAGCTGAGTTTTCAGGTAGCCAGCTCGAGGTTGACTCAATCTTCCATCCTTCTGAGGTCGGTAAAATAAGTACCCAGCTTGCTGGGGGGAAAGTGTAGATGACTGGGGAAGGCAATGCCAAACCACCCGGTAAAAAGTCTGCCGTGAAAACGTTGTGAAAGCAACATCACCCCAGAGTCAAAAACGACTGGTGCTTGCACAGGGGACCTTTCCTTTCCTTACTAATTAACTCTAGAGATTGTGTTGCTTAGTATTTTTAATTTTATTTGCCCAGCACTGGCAAATTTTTCGATTATTTAAAGGATTTGGTTTTCTCATGTGCATTTAACCTCAGGAAACCACGAGTCTGTGCACTCCTTACTACTCTGGGAGGCAGTGACTCAGAGGGACTCAGGCTTGGGTTTCCTGACACCTTTCCAATTCATGTCAGATGAAGAGAAGGTTGATCCTTGAAAGCTCAAACCCTCAAAGTCTTGTTGGTTTCTCAGGCGCTACGGGACTCAAACTAGCTGTTCTACACCAAATCAACGTGGCCGCCCTCTGAAACTACCTGACAACAAAAACAAAATTCAATAACAAATGAGAACCCTTTAAGCCAACCTTTAGGCCAATGTTTTATGTTCAAAAACGTGAGACAAGTATATTAAGAATCTAGTGCAATTCATAAAGCATTGAACCTAAGAAACTGCTCTTCCTTCCAGAGTTCATAGGGTTGCCGGTCCTCAGGGGCAGGGGATCCCCTGGTCTAGAGGCCCTCCCCTGCTTCAGGGTTATCAGAAAATGGGAGGAGAAAGTCTGCTGGGCATTCCATTATACCCTGTGGAGACCAGTCCCCATAGGGTATAATGGAGAATCAAACTGTGGGTGTCTGGGGCTCTGGGGGATCTATTTTTTTTAGGTAGAGACACCAAAGTTTCAGTATAGCATCTAGTGCCTCTCTTCAAAATAACCCCCTAAGTTTCCAAAAGATTGGACCAGTGGTCCAATTTTTTGCGACTCAAAAGAAAATGCCCCCCATCTTCAATTATATCCAGTGGAAGGAAGGCATTTAAAAGGAATGTGATCCTTTTAAATGTGATGGCCAAAACACCTTTCCAAGTTCAATTGTGTTTGTCACAACCTCACTCCTGGCTCCACCCCCAAAGTCCCCAGAAGGATTTCCATGGGATCCCTTCCTTGCAGACTGTATCCCTCGTTATTGATTGGTTACCCACCCACCCCCCATTACCACCTTTTCTCTTTATCTTAATTGTATGGTAGAGTTCATATTCACTGTGTTTTTGTCCTGCTGGGCTTTTTTTTTTTTTTTTAACATCACTTTGAATTTTGCAAACAGACCTGTATTCATTTCCCAAATTCCCCAAGCAATTTCCACTTTAAGCATATTTTTATCATAAAAGTCATTTTGCAAACTCACATTAATGTTTTTGCATTTGAATTTCAAGGAGATTCCTTTTTAGCGGGGGGAAAAAACCCACAAAAAACAAAAGATATTGCTGTCTAACTTCTAAGTAATAATAAAAAAATTACCTTGGCCTCTTTTCTTTTTTTTAATTGAAGGCTTGGCAAACAGATCAGAGGGCTCCATTTATATGTCTGCTATAAGTTTTCTCTCTCTCTTTTGCATTTCTTAATCAAACAAGAAAGGCATTCTGTGCTGTTCTGGCATATGTGCGGAAAGTTAATAGCATCAGGGAGGGGATTCATCAGTGCTATGTCAATAGATGGGGCATGTTTGGATTTGCAGGGCTGAGGCCCAAATTAGATGCCATTTTCCACTAAATGCTAGCCCACTGCCAGTATACCGAATTCATTCCTTTTATCACCTAGTGTTTTTTCACCCGTTTTGTCCTACCCTAACAAACACAGATCCTATTTGTGATTCTTTTAATCTGCTAAAAAAATCCCATGATTCCACACTGCACACTTATATTAAGAATTACTGTGTCCATTCCCATTTGTCTGATGAAGTCTGCTTAAGAGCATATGAAAGCTTGCATTCTGAATAAAACTTAGTTGGTCTTAAAGGTGCCTTGTCTACTGCTTTGTTTCATTCTTCTTCTGTAACATTTTCTAGAATTTCCCCATTATACATTAACAGTAGCAAAAGAGGTGGAGCAAGGGGTGTGATCACACTGGGAATTTGCCACGGTGGTCTCCTGGCTTTGAAAAAGCCAGTGCTCCCTGATGCATGCTGCGGCAATCACACAGCCCCCCACCCTGCTACCAGGAAAGGCATGGGCTGCACACATGCAAGAGGAGAACTCAGACTGCTCCGGTGCATGAGAGGTGCATGCATCATGCACCCCGGCCATTCAGACAGCCAGGAAACATGCCATGCATGCTCTTCAGAGGTTTGCTACTGAGAAGTCCCCAGTGGCTGTTTAATCCAGTCCCAGCCCATCCTACAATCAGGTAAGGATGATGGTGACATGGGGGACAGATATGCACATGTGACCATGCATGTTTAATCTGGAGGGGAGGGGTGGCTAGGGTGAACCATATCTCTTGTGTGATTGCACCCAACGTCAACGAAACACAAAATGTCTTAACTTCAGGACATGGATAAATTCTACAAGAGGGCATTGGAAAGTGAAACTTACAGTTGTCTTTTTTCAGTGGCTGCCATATGCATAACATAATATCTATTTTGGGTCTCAATTCTGTGAACTCCCATTATTATGCACTGTATATTGCCTTGGGCATCTCCTTGGGAAGAAGCTGTGGCTCAGTGGTACAGCCTCTTTTTTAAAAAAAAAAGTAATAATAATCAGGTTTTCAAAGAACCCCAGGGGATCCTCCATTTTGGAGACCTTCCCTCTCTTCAGGATCATCAGAAAGTGGGAGGTGGGGTGTCATTGTATAAGTTAGCAGATTTGTGGCTGCCTTTGTCTGCCACTGCCCGTCCACTCCGATGAGCAATAGTTTAACACAGCCAACACCACACTGTGTTCTTAAACTATATACAAGGTTTTATTTTACATATATACAAACACTCCATCATAATGCTCCGCCAATCAATCATAGAATAGTAAGAGGGTAATATGTACAGCATAGCTTCATTAATATACTTTTGCTCCTAATTAATGTACCAATGAGGAGGCAGTGCTGAGTCATTCTGTACTCTTCACCTGATTACATCATTCTACTGGCTAGAACCAGTTCTCCTCTGGCAGATCTTCCTGAGTCATCTACCTGTCAGTAGCTGTCAGATCATCAGCAGTGCCTCATGCCTTACTGGCATTCTTTTCTATGCCAACATGGGGAGGGAAATATCTGCTGGTAACTCCATTATACCCTATGAAGACCCATTCCCATAGGGTGTAATGGAGAATTGATCTGTGGGTATCTGAGGATCTGGGGGTTGTTTTTTTTGAGGTAGAGGCACCAGATTTTCAGCATAGCATCCAATGCCAATCCTCAAAACACCCCCCAAGTTTCAAAAAGATTGGACCAGGAAGTCCAATTCTATGAACCCCCAAAAGATGCCCCTTTCCTTTATTATTTCCAAATGGATGGAAGGCATTTAAAAGGCATGCGGTCCCTTTAAATGTGATTACCAGAACTCCCTTTGGAGTTCAATTGTGCTTGTCACACCCTTGCCCTTGGCTCCACCCCCAAAGTCTCCAAATATTTCTTGAGTTAGACCTGGCAACCCTAAGCATTCCTATTCCCTGAAAGCAGTGTTGGCTAAAAAGCTTGAAGATCTAAAGGCTTGAAATCGGTGTTATTTTTTTTTTTTTGCTTCAGGGAGGGGGTTATTGGTAGCCTCTTACCCCCCCCCCCCCAAAAAAAAATCATTTATCTTTACCCCACTGAACTTTAAATCCTGGCTATGGCCCTGGCCTGAGAAAATGTGGGAAGTGAAGCATGGGTCTGTACAATAACAAAGCATCAAGCTCACATTTCATTTCTGATCATAAGTTACAGTAAAATTGACTGCAATTTTTGATACTCATTGCTTGGGAGATGAAGTCATTTTCAACTTTCGGAGAAGAGGCAAGAAAGAGGCTACTCCAGTAATTCCCAGATGCAACAGGCAACAGGCGAAGGTTACAAACACACCAGAATTTTCTCATTATATACTCTGATATGAGGAACAGCTCAAATAAATGTGACTTATACACATAAGATGTTGTTGATTTCAGTGGGTTAATCAAGACATACCTGCAGGGGTGGAATTCTAGCAGGAGTTCCTTTGCATATTAGGCCACACACCCCTGATGTAGCTAATCCTCCAAGAGCTTACAAGGCTCTTTTTTGTAAGTTCCAGAAGGATTGACTATCTAGCTATCTAGAGAAATTGTTCCCAGTATTCCATCCTATTTTCCCACTTCCTGCCACACTGCTTGCATGATCAAAAAATGCTATCAAAACTGTGGCGAGCACTGCCATATTCCCTGGTTGGTAGAGTTTTACGCAGAATCTGGGTGTTAGCTAGTACCCATTTGGTCGACCCACTTGTGTGGATTCCTACCTTTCATTTTTAGAAAAGTTCTCTAGGGCTGTATTTAGATAGCCAATTTGAGCTGACATAGGCATTTCCTCCAGGTGGATCAAAAAGTCAAGGTGAGACACACACAGCTGCTCCCAGTTCCACCCTCACACTCATCCTCATTCTCTGACATCTCTGAGATGCATCAAATAGCTACCAGTCGAAAAGTCGTAGCAAAGTCTTCTGCCGCACTACTCCCACATTTCCTGGCGTCTGACCATGAGAGCGCACAAGCAAGGCAGACTGGCAGTGTCAGGGGTGGAATTCTAGCGGGAGCTCCTCTGCATATTAGGCCACACAACCCTGATGTAGCCAATCCTTCAAGAGCTTACAAAAAAAGAGCCTTGTAAGCTCTTGGAGGATTGGCTACATCAGGGGTGTGTGGTCTAATATGCAAAGGAGCTCATGCTAGAATTCCACCCCTGGTCGGTGTAAATCCACCAGTCCACTCTAGGCACTCACCGTATTCTTTAAAAAAAAATCACTGCCATGAAGCACATGAGCACATATGCCATGGCCACTGAATATGAAAGTGGGGGGAATCCAAAAAGGGATGGCATGTAACAGCTGTGTGAACACACCACCCTAGGCCTTCTAGACCCAGAGATAGAAGGCAAAATGGGATGACAGCTTTCTGTCTCAGTTACGCAATTGGATCAGGCCTGGACCATGGCTCCAGTGTCTTAGCTAATAAGAGCTTTGTTGTGTGTTGTGTGTGCCATGATGCCACTTCCTAGAAAAAACCAGAAATGGTTTTCCTTGGAAGTAATGTAACCAGGGCTTTTTTTGAGCAGGAACACTCAGGAACAACCTTCCAGCTGGCTTGGTGTCAGGGTGTGTGGCCTGATATGCAAATGAATTCCTACTGAGCTTTTTCTATAAAAAGCCCTATGTGGAACAATGGTGACATCAGGGGGAAGTGGCCTAATATGCAAATGAGTTCCTGTTGGGCTTTTTCTGCCAAAAAAGCCCTGAATGTAACACTGCATAAGATGACAGTTTTTTAAAAAAAAAACAAAAATGTCTCCTGACACAGTTTCATAACAGGAGAACTGGCAGCCCTACTAATGCGGGAAGTCACAGCTGTTATTCACAGCAGGTATCAAGATTCTTGGTTTCCCTACTGCCAGGAGGACCTGCAGCAGAAATTGTTAGCTCTGTCCGTGCTTCTTATGCTTTCATTGGCTTCTAAAAGTAAGTGATTTTAAGGAAAAGTATGCCATGCTTCCCTTTGAATGCCGGTATTAGTCCAATCCCCTCCACAGTAATGTGACAAAATTGACTCTCTTATATATAAGAGACTCTCTTATATATAAGACTCTCTTATATTGACTCTCTTATATATAAAGGGTGGTGTTTATTAGTCCTTTCCCCCAGAAAAGGCAAGGGACATTCAGAGGTAGTTTGCCATTGGCTGCCCCTGCATAGCGTCCCTGGGATTCTTTGGTGGTCTTGCACCCAAATACTGACGAGAGTTGACTGTGTTTAGCTTGGTTGTGGCAAGTAATAAATTCTGCCTGAACTCCAGGGCTTTTATTCTGAGCAGAAAAACACAGGGATGCATTTCCTGATGGCTTGGTGTCAGGAGGTGTGGCCTAATATGCAAATGAGCTCCTGCCAGGCTTTTTCTACTAAAAAGCCCTGTGTGAAACAATGGTGATATAGGGGGTGTGGCCTAATATGCAAATGAGTTCCTGCTGGGCTTTTTCTACAAAAAAAGCCCTGCCAAACTCTAAAAGATTTGCACAAATGCAAACTCCAACCTCACTCTTTTAGGAAGTGTTTCTAACGTGTACATAGGGTCACCATGTCCAATTCAAGAAATATCTGGGGACATTGGGGGTGGAGCCAGGAGCAAGAGAGTGACAAGCATAACTGAACTCCAAAGGGCGTTCAGGCCATCACATATAAAAGGGACTGCACACCTTTTAAATGCCTTCCCTCCATTGGAAATAATGAAGGAGAGGGGAACTTTTTTCTGGGACCAATCCTTTTGAAACTTGGAGGGTGTTTTGAGGAGAGGCATCAGATGCTATGCTGTAAGTTTGTTGCCTCTACCTCAAATAACAGTTCCCCCCCCCAGAGTCCCAGATACCTGCTGATCAATTCTCCATTATATTCTATAAAAATCAATCTCTATAAGGAATAATGGAGTGTCCCGCAGACATTCCCTCCCTGCTTTCTAATGACCCTGAAATGGGGGGAGGGTCTCTAAACAGGGGGTTCCCTGCCCCCACCTGGGGATTGGCACCCCTACTTGTACACCAAGACAGGACTTGTACATTCATTATAACGTACCTAGTTCTTCCGTTTTCTATTTTATTTTCATGACAACAACCCTGTGATGTGGCTGTGTTACTGGTCCCAGAGCACCTTAGCAAGCTTCATGGATTATTGAGAATTCAAACCTGGGTCTCCATCAGCTTAGTCCAGAACTTCAGCCAGAGTTCTGAGAGAGGGCAGAGAAGCTCTGAGATAAGCTGAGAAAGCTGGGAAAGTTGCTGAGAATTTCTGAGTCTGTGCGACTGCTGAAAATTCTGAGTTTGTGGTGGCTTGGGAACTGCTGTTTGTTTGGTTAAGTGGGCTGAAGGTGAAGGTGATTGTTACTGATTGATTAGGAGTGGCTGTGTTCCCCACCCTCTTTGCATTTTAAGCTGCGCCTTGCCAGAGGCTGAGCACATTTCATAGAGTTCTGAGAGAGAGCAGAGAAGCTCTGAGATAAGCTGAGACAGCTGGGGAAGTTGCTGAGAATTTCTGAGTCTGCATGACTGCTGAAAATTCTAAGTTTGTGGTTGCTTGGAAACTGCTGTTTGTTTGGTTGAGTGGGCTGAAGGTGAAGGTGATTGTTGCTGATTGATTAGGAGTGGCTGTGTTCCCCACCCTCTTTGCATTTTAAGCTGTGCCTTGCCAGAGGCGCAAGCCTTTGGCACAAGCCGAAGGTCGAGAGCCAAAGGGCTCTTGGCTGGTGGCTCTTAGCCTGGGGGCTCTGTAAGGACCAGGAACCCAGATTCCTTCTGCTCCCAATAAGGTAAGCTGACCCTTCAGAAGGAGAGCCACATAAACAAACAGGATTTAAAAGGGGATTATATATATATATATTTTAAAAAAGCTATCATGAAGGTAGAATGCCAGCAGGGGGGTGGGGGCTTTCCAGTGTTTTGCACTGAATGTCACATGTACGACTATCTGCCCACAGGACAGAAGTCTTGGATGTGTGCTCGATGCAAGGAGCTCCTGGTCCTTAGGGAACAAGTTCGTACCCTTGAGGCCGAGGCGACTGACCTGGAGAAGCAGAGACAGTCATTTAGGCACTTGGAGAAGACTCTCGGGGATGTCTTAGATGAGCCCCGCTCTGAACGTGGCAGCCCCATTGCTGCCAGGGAGCATGAGGGTCGAGAGGAAACAGGGTACCGTGCTGGGGGTAAGGGGAATGCGCCTTCAGAAGGGACCTCTTCTTCAGTTGGTGAGCGGGCATCCTTTCATGCCAAGGAACCATCCCTGGGCAGGGAGAGGGGGGGTTCTTGGTAGTTGGCGATTCGATCCTTAGGCAAGTAGACAGCTAGGTAGCAAAACCGCGTACTGACCGTATGGTGACTTGCCTGCCTGGTGTGAAGGTAGCGGACATTACGCGTGTAGTAGATAGGCTGATAGACAGCGCTGGGGAGGAGCTAGTGGTTGTGGTGCATGTTGGCACCAAAGATGTGGGGAAATGCAGTCATGAGGTCATGGAGGAAAAATTTAGGCTGCTAGGCAGGAGACTTAAGGCCAGGACCTCCAAGGTAGCCTTCTCAGAAGTGCTACCTGTTCCACGTGCAGGGCAGGAGAGACAGGCACAAATTAGAAGTCTCAATGTGTGGATGAGACAATGGTGTAAGGAGGAAGGGTTTAAGTTTGTTAGGCACTGGGATGCTTTCTGGAACAAGCGGGAGCTGTACGAAAGAGACGGTCTCCACTTGTCCCCAGAACCAGGCTGCTGGCACTTAAAATCAAAAAGGTTGTAGAGCAGTTTTTAAACTAAATCATAGGGGAAAGCCGACAGGAGATGAAATGTCTCTGGTTCGGGAGGACTCATCTCAAAGAGATGAAGGGTTAGCTGTTACTTTTCTACCGGGTAATGGATCAGAGTTGTCCACTGAGATGGTGACAAACGGTATGGACTGTCTGCCAAAGTCTCAAGGCGGCAGGAGGAAGGTTGCGGGCCTAGCTTGCCTGGGAAATTATAGATGTCTGTATGCAAATGCAAATGCTAGAAGTGTTCGAAGTAAAATTGGTGAGTTGGAATGTTTAGTGTTGGGAGAAAACATAGACATTGTGGACATTTCAGAAACTTGCTGGAATGAAGAGAATCAGTGGGACATGGTGATTCCTGGATATAAGTTTTATCGGAAGGATAGGGAGGGAAGGGTTGGAGGTCGGGTGGCTCTGTATGTCAGGGAGGGTATATGTCCAGTAAGAATTAGATTCCCTTCTAGAAATGCTTTGGGTTGAAATTGAGGGCCCAAAAGGAAATTTAACTATGGGAGTTTGTTATCGCCCACCAAATGAAAAGATAGAGGATGATTATAATATGATAGAAGGATTAAAGATAGCAGCTAAACGTAAAAACTGTGTCGTAATAGGTGATTTTAACTACCCACAGATTGATTGGGTCAATATATGTTCTGATCGAGAGGAAGAAATTGAGTTTCTTGATGCTCTCAGTGACTGTGCTATGGAGCAGATGGTCTCAGAACCTACCAGGGGTGAAGATGAGGAGTGTTTGTCCACTCCAGAACCACTAATTTTGGAACGAGTGTTGAAAGACCTGAGTCAGATTGAGGTGACAAGAGAGGAGGTCCTACAACTAATAGACAAATTAAAAACTAATAAGTCACCAGGTCTGGATGGTATACATCCAAGAATTCTGAAAGAACTCAAAGTTGAACTTGTGGATCTTCTGACAAAAAATATGTAATCTTTCATTGAAATTTGCCTCCGTTCCTGAGGACTGGAAGGTAGCAAATGTCACCCCCATCTTCAAAAAGGGTTCCAGAGGAGATTCGGGAAATTACAGGCCAGTCAGTCTGACTTCAATAGCAGGAAAGTTGGTAGAAAGCATTATCAAGGACAGAATGAATAGGCACATTCATGAACACGGGTTATTGAGGAAGACTCAGCATGGTTTCTGTAAGGGAAGATCTTGCCTCACTAACCTGTTACATTTCTTTGAGGGGGTGAACAAACATGTGGACAAAGGAGACCCGATAGATGTTGTTTACCTTGACTTCCAGAAAGCTTTTGATAAAGTTCCTCATCAAAGGCTCCTTAGAAAGCTTGAGAATCATGGAGTAAAAGGACAGGTCCTCTTGTGGATCAAAAACTGGCTAATTAATAGGAAGCAGAGAGTGAGTATAAATGGGTAGTCTTCGCAGTGGAGGACGGTAAGCAGTGGGGTACCGCAAGGCTCAGTACTGGGTCCCATGCTCTTTAACTTGTTCATAAATGATTTGGAGTTTGGAGTGAGCAGTGAAGTGGCCAACTTTGCAGATGACCCTAAATTGTTCAGGGTGGTGAGAACCAGAGAGGATTGTGAGGCACTCCAGAGGGATCTGTTGAGGCTGGGTGAGTGGGCGTCAACGTGGCAGATGAGGTTCATTGTGGCCAAGTGCAAAGTAATGCACATTGGTGCCAAGAATCCCAGCTACAAATACAAGTTGATGGGGTGTGAACTGGCAGAGACTGACCAAGAGAGAGATCTTGGGGTCGTGGCAGATAACTCACTGAAAATGTCAAGACAGTGTGCGATTGCAATAAAAAAGGCCAACGCCATGCTGGGAATTATTAGGAAGGGCATTGAAAGCAAATCAGCCGGTATCATAATGCCCCTGTATAAATCGATGGTGTGGTCTCATTTGGAATACTGTGTACAATTCTTGTCACTGCACCTCAAAAAGGAAATTATAGCATTGGGAAAAGTCCAGAGAAGGGCGACTAGAATGATTAAAGGGTTGGAACACTTTCCCTATGAAGAAAGGTTGAAACGCTTGGGGCTCTTTAGCTTGGAGAAACGTTGACTGCGGGGTGACATGATAGAGGTTTACAAGATTATGCATGAGATAGAGAGAGTAGAGAAAGAAGTACTTTTCTCCCTTTCTCACAATACAAGAACTCATGGGCATTTGATGAAATTGCTGAGCAATCGGGTTAAAACGGATAAAAGGAAGTACTTCTTCACCCAAAGGGTGATTAACATGTGGAATTCACTGCCACAGAAGGTCGTGGCGGCTACAAGCATAGGCAGCTTCAAGGGGGGGTTAGATAAAAATATGGAGCAGAGGTCCATCAGTGGCTGTTAGCCACGGTGTGTGTGTGTGTGTATAAAATTTTTAGGCACTGTGTGACACAGAGTGTTGGACTGGATGGGCCATTGGCCTGATCCAACATGGCTTCTCTTATGTTCTTACATCAAGATGACTGTCACCAGGGCTTTTTATGTGCAGAAACGCACAGGAACGGAGTTCTGACTGGTTTGGCGTCAGGAGGTGTGATCTAATATGCAGATGAGTTCCTCCTGGGGTTTTCCTACAAAAAAGCCTGGTGTGAAGCAACGGTGATGTCAGGGGTATGGCCTAATATGCAAATGAGTTCCTGCTGGGCTTTTTCTTAAAAAAAGCCCTGACAGTAACTACTATAACACATTTACCCCAAAGATTCCACATTCTAGCTCTGGTGTTCTTGATCCCTGGAAGGTGAAGTAGTAATCAATGTAATTAATTTTGTTTTTCTAGACTTTGGTAATGTCTCTAGACTTTCCCAGTAATCTTATAATAATCTTTTCCCCACCCCACCCCTGCACACACAAGTAATATCGACTTATATCATAATTTATATTTCTTTCTTTGATGCAGGAAGCGAAGTGATTTTCTGCTCTCATTCTTCCCAAGGCAAAATAGGAAGCTGCTCTCAGATGAGTAAGAGAACTCACTGCTGGAAAACGGGGCAAAGTAAGCTGTGCGGCTGTAGTGTAGTGTAGTAGCTTACAATTTTCTCCTTGTCTCCATTTTTCCTCACAACCCTGTGATGTAGCTTAGGCTGACAGGATATTATAGGCCCAAGGTTTCTCAGCAAGCTTCCCTGGAAGAGTGGGGATTTGAACTCAGGTCTTTCAGACCCCTCTCCAACATTATATCACTCTACCACACTGGTAAGGCTGCCAAGCCCCTGGGCCAGGCGGTGTATCCTCCGCCCTGGAGGTTCCCAGTCCGCCGGCCCACATTGGGTCAGCGGGGGGGAACCTCCCCCGATGTCGCCAGCACAATGACATCACCCAGAAGTGACATCATTGGTCTGGCCATGCCGCGTGCCAGCCACTCTAGGTGTTCCTGGGAAAATTCTATGGTTTTCCCTGATGCTCTAGCAATTTGGGAGGGAAAACTCTTTTTTTGTGTTAGAGGCCGAGGGAGACTTGGCAACCCTACACACTAGCGCTTGTATATATAAAGCGGGCCCTAAAATGCCTTTAATTTCCTTTTCTTCCTATCTGGCTTCAACACAGAGAAAGTGTAACTTGGACCCTGTGATTATTTCCAAACAGCGCGCGCACACACACACACAAATGTTCAACACCTCCTCCACGAAGTCAATGTCCTTGAAAATGTTCAACACCTTCCCCATGAAGTCAATGTCCTTGAAACTGCTGAATTCATTTCTATATTCCAGTACAGGTGGGGGTTTTTTCCCTTTAAGTGTATACAGTTTCTTTAATTTGTTGTCTCCAGCAATGCTTTCCTTTCTCTTCATTGCTGCTTCTAGTGCAAAGGTTATGAGAACATCAGCCATTAACATAGATCTTTACAAGTATCCGTGGCCTCCTTATAGGATAGGTGTATGCTGAGCTGCCAAAGGTATCTCTGGGGATCAGAAAAGTGCCTTTCATCAGGTGCTTCTTATGCACTTCCTACTCATCCCTTTTAGGGGCGAGTTTCTCATCCTGTGAAGGCAGGTCTCCCCAGGGTTGTTACAAGCTTCTTTGAAAGAAGGCAAAAGCACTGCTTTCGTTTCAAATGAAAGAAGATTGTTATCTCCCCGCCCCCCCCCCCCCCACACACACAACATCCTTCCTTGTAAAATAATTTCCATTTAGGACGAAAGTGAACACCTCAAAATGATGTATTGGGTGGTGAACAAAAATAAACCCGGCAAGTCTATCTTAAGCAGAGCCAGATAGTGAGGTGAAAACAAAGGGACCTTTTTGTCTCGTGCTGTTCCCAGTCAAAAAATTTTTTAAAAAATCTATTAATGTAAACAGCTTGCTGTCAGAAACTTCCCACTGTGGCTTTTCTCTGGACAGTGTTTACACTCAAGTAAGCCAAGAGATTCCTGCTCAGTTCCCTATATTGCATGGGAGAGATACAAAGAAAGCACCTTTAAGGCCAATGAGTGCTAATGTTTTAAGGTTTTTTAAATATATATATATATATTTAATTGCATTTGTCTGTTCTCTTTATAAATTTTATATTTCTGCTACCTAATCTTAAATAGATACACACATGGCCCAGTCCAACATAACTCAGCCCAACATGGTCTGGCCTAACAAAGTCTCATTTATGTCAGATTCAGCACTCATAACAAATGAGTTTGACACCCCTGGCTTAAAAGAAACAGTTTTTTTTTAATTCCATCCTGCTTCATATATCTGCTCACTACAACTTTGTCCTCATTTCTTACTTCTCTATGTAGAATTCTCCCTTGACTTGGTACGCTCCACCATTTCTCCTTTCACCTGAAAGTCATGATGCTGTTTCTGCTGTTAGAATTTCAGCCTTCCAGCTCTTTCCCCACTGGAGAGTTGCTGGTGAACTGATTTAAATAAGTTATGTAGTGCTCTTCCCAACTGGCTAATTACGATCAGCCATTTTCCTTAACTGCCTAACACGGGTCCTTCCTCCTCCCACCCCCAGCCTCAAGGATTCACTCTTACATAATATACCTCCTCACCCTCAACTTTACTCATCTCTAGTAGAGTAAGCTATCTGACTTAGCTGGATAATGCAACTAAGGCCAGGGCTTTTTTTGTCCTGGCCCCTGCTTGGTGGAACAAGCTCCCACTAGAGATCCGGGCCCTGCAGAGCCTACTGCAATTCCACAGGGCCTGTAAAATTGAGCTGTTCCACCAGGCCTTTAGTTGAGGTGGCAGGCATCACCAGCCATCAATATGGCCTCGCTGCCACATCATGACCCACTCAGTAGGAGTGTTTTGATTATGACTACTTTATTCGTTGTTCCTGTCCAGTCAGGGATTAGGTTCTTGAAATGGCCGCCATCTGAAGTTTCGACTTAATGAATTTTAATTAGTAAATTGGTTTGTTTGGTTTTTATGCTTAGTTGTTTTAGAAATACGTACATTGTTTTATTTGATGTGGCCCACCCTGAGCCCATTTGGAGAGGCCAGGATATAAATGTCAATGAGTGAATGAATGAATGAATGAATGAATGAATGAATGAATGAATGATCCTCTCTTATCTGTCATCACAGCTTTAATGAATATCAAAAGTATTGTTTTGGTATCAATCACTGCACAGAATTTCCTGTAGGTCTGACCTAGCAACCAACTGGAGGGTTGGCAGGAAATGATGGGGGTATCTCTAGGTAGGAGCATAGCCAGGATTTTAAAAGCTGGGGGGCTTTTTGAAAAATCGGGAGGGGCACACTTTCCCATCCACTGCAGGGCTTGCCGCTTCTCAGAAGCTTCCTGGGGTAGGGGCAAAAGCTGGAAGCTCTGAAAATGGCCAAGTGGAGGCAGCCAACCCTAAAACTTTGGAGTCGAGAAGGGACTTCAAGTTGCATGCAAGCGGAGGTGGGGGGGGGTCCTTCCACCTCCCTCTCCCCCACCCTGGCACTTTGCAGCCAGCAGCTCCATCTGTCCCCCTCTCCTCAGCCCCTTCCACATGGCCTCTTCTAGTTCCTGCTCCTCCACCTCCCTCCTCCCTGCCTGCTGTTTTTGCCACTGCAGTGCACTGTGCCCTGCTCAGCTCTCCCAGTTCCGGCTGCTGCTGCTCTTAGCTGGCTCAGCCATGGGGGGAGGGGGGAGCAGATTGTGCCCTGGAGATCCCCCTAGAAGTCCCTGCCTGGAAGTCGGGGGCACACTGCCCCCCACAGCCCCTCCATGGCTATGGGCCTGCCTCTAGGAATCACCAGAGCTGTTTCTAAGGTAAAACTAGAACACTCCCAGAGCTGTTACTATGGTCCCAGGGTCCAATCATTCCCATCATTCTCTGTTTCTGTGGTTCCATCATTCCACTCTGAAGTCTGTCATTCCAGTCCCAGATCATTTTTTTTCCCACCTGGCCTCACTCTAGAGGCTCTCATTCACGTCTACAGCTGCCAATCCCCAGATGGATAGTAGAATATCTATGATATATTCTGTGGTACTGTAGGGTTGATATAATTCCCAGATGGAGGCAGAGGATCCCCTGGTTTGAAGGCCCTCCCCACACTTCAGGGTCATCAGAAAACCGGGGCGGGAGGAGGGAAATGTCTGCTGGGTGCTCCATTAATCCCTATGGAGACTGATTCCCATAGATAGAGTATAATGAAAATTGATCCATGAGTATCTGGGGCTCTGGGAGGCTGTTTTTTTTTTTTTGAGGTAGAGGCACCAGATTTTCAGCGTAGCATCTGGTGCCTCTCCTCAATACACTCCCAAAGTTCCAAAAAGATTGGCCCAGGGGGTCTAATTTTATGAGCCCCCAAGAGAAGGTGCTCCTAGCTTTCATTATATTCCAAATGGAGGGAAGGCATTTAAAAGGAGCATGGTCCCTTCAAATGTGATGGCCAGAACTCCCTTTGGCGTTCAATCATGCTTGTTGTACCCTTGCTCCTGGCTCCACCCCCAAAGTCCCCAGACATTTTCTTGAGTCAGACTTGGCAACCCTAGTCGAGTCCCAGGGCAGGTTTCTCATAATCCATTCCACATTTTCATTGCAACTTTTGTCCTGTAAGGCATTTCTGTTGAGCCTATGCAAGTCAATTGGCATTCTTGGCTCCCATTATATTCAGTGGGACTTCAGACATCTCCCATTGTTCCCAGTGGGCATTCCTTTCATTTTGGTAGATTCCCCCCATTATACTACATAGGGGAATTTGCAGGGGGAGCTGCTCTTTTTCAACCGAATGAAACCAAAATTGTAGGGGAGAGAGCTCTGCCTGTCTACTAAAGAAGTATCAAGAATATTGGACCAAGGGGTAAATTCTGCAAGCCCCTGAACAAGTTGCATGAGCTCTCTATTGACCCAGCCATAAGAGAACAAAAGGGCCCCATCTTCAACCCCCACAAAGAAGGGAAAGAAAGAGAACTCTGGCTTTTTATAGGCTGTCTCCAAAAGCGGTTGCCTGGCTGGAAGCACTCTTTGCTCCTCCTTTGCAGGTATCTGATCAGAAGAGAGATGTGTCATTGCTGAAGAAATAAGTATAATCAAGGAAAGAACAAGAGGCCGTGCAAATGACTGACAGCACATGAGCTCAAAACCAACACAGCTTTCTTTGGGGAGGGTAATTTTATTCAGGGCTTTTTTTGTAGCAGGAACTCCTTTGCATATTAGGTTACATAGCCCTGATGCAGCCAATTATCCAAGAGCTTACAGTAGGCCCTGGAAGAAGAGCCCTGTAAGCTCTAGGAGGATTGGCTATATCAGGGTGCATGGCCTAATATGCAAATGAGTTCCTGCTACAAAAAAAGCCCTGCGTTTCACTAAGAATTCTGGATTCTTAATACAATTTCAGGAAATCATGGTAATTACCCCAAACAGTGTTCACACTGTAGCTCATTCACACATATTGTATGGCTCTTGAAGCCCCTACTGCTCTGTTGGCCAGCTTGGAGAAGGCATTTCTCTCTTTATATCACTTCTCCAAGCCAAGCCAGTTGGCAGCTTGGAGAATGCATTTAAAGATAAAGTTGCTTTTTTCTACCTCACCCATCTGTTTGCCTTCTTCCTTCCTTCCGACCTTCCTTCCTTCTCTCAAACATCTGACATTCATGTTTTGCGGCTCTCAAACTTCTGACATTTTCTTCTATGTGGCTCTTTTATTAAGCAAGTTTGGCCACTCCTGCATTAGAACAACAGCCCTGTGAGGCTGAGACAGAGCAAAAGATCCAAAGTCACTCAGCAAGTTTCATGGCAAGGTAGGTATTTGAATCTGAGCCTCACAGGTCTTAGAGTGACATTCTAGCCACTGTGTCACACTGACTCCCTTCCTCTGTGCCTCATCACAATCTCTTCATGAAACCCAATGGTTTTGCTCAATGTTGTCTTGTTTTCCTCCCAATAACAGCCTTTGCCTACTGTTTTGTTTTGTTTTTTTGGTCCACGGAAGTCTCATGGTCCCCATCAGAGGTCATTTTGTAGAAAAATAGAGGGTGGAGCTCATTAGCATAACTTGTTAGCATATGTGCCCCCTCCAGCCAAAAAGTAACTCATGCAAGAAAGGAGAGCCCCAGGTGAGCGAGGCCCGCTTGGGCTGGCTAGAGATCCAGCCAGTCCAAACAGGCCTCACTCACCTGGGGCTCTCCTGGGCTGCCCTCCCCAATCAAAAGGCCAGCAAGGCACCCACTACCCAAAATCACATAAGAAGTGGAGAAAGGGTGGCATGGGCTTCTCCAGGGGTTAACGAGGGCTGCTGGGGGTGTGGCAAAGCCCCTGGTGGCTGGCTGGCTGCCCACTCTCCTAATCCAGGGATTGTTACGCAGCTGCCTCTACTATTCAATGGACAAGGTAGGTGGGGAGGAAGAGGGGGAATCCTCAGACAGGTTCAGGAACTGCCTGCTGAATCTCTGGTCTGGTCCCCATCATATCCCATTTGGGTGGCTAGAGGAAGAAGAAGAGATTGGATTTATACAAGGCTGTTTTTGTAGAAAAAGCCCAGCAAGAACTCATTTCCATATTAGGCCACAACCCCTGACACCAGGCTAGCTGGAACTGCATTCCTGTGTGTTCCTGCTCAAAAAAAGCCCTGGATTTATACCCCGCCTTTCACTCAGTGTCTCAGAGTAGTTTACAATCTTCTTTCCTTTCCTCTCCCCACAACCAGTGCCAGATTAAACCCTGTGGAGGCCCCTAGGCAGTCAAAATCTTGGGGGCCCCTTACAAATTATCTCAGAGTCTGCTTGTCCCACCACCCATACCCCATGCTGCAGCCTGCAGGCACCTTCTTAAAAAACCCTTTTACTAAGCTTTGGGGGAGAGGCTGAGAGAGGCTAACTTGGGAAAGACACCAGCAGCTGCACCAGGCAAGTCAGGCAAAAAGAGGCTCAGTTTCTGGCTGCACATGCAGGCTGGGAGGACTGTAAGCAGGGTGAAAGGGGGGGGGGGAAGCTGGCCTGGGGCCTCTAAAAATGTGGGGGCCCATAGTCCAGTGACTACTTGGTCTGATTGTTAATCCGGCCCTGTGAGGTAGGTGGGGCTGAGAGAGCTCTTGAGAGAGCAGCTCTTTCAAGAACTGTGACTGACCGATGGTGACATCAGCAGGTGCATGTGGAGGAGTGGGGAATCAAACCCAGTTCTTCCAGATTAGAGTTCGCACGCTCAACCACAACACCAGACTGGCTCTCAATCTGGAGATACTGGTTGGATCCAGTCCAGAGGTGTCTAAAATTAAAAAAAAAATGTTTCCCAGCCTGAGAGCTGCAGTGTCCCCAAAAAAATATCAACAGATTCAGGGCAGGATTCCTGAATCACAGCCTGTACCTGAAGTAAATTGCCTCTTTTCCCCTATGTCCAGTTTCCAATGACTACCTTGTATGGTGAACATGTATAATGCAGATACTAAATCCACAGAGCGGTGCTCCTAGACAAACCTTGCAGAAGTGAATAGAGTTACCTCAGGGATCATGCTGGTTAATATGGTTCCTCATATCACTATGAAGCCTTTTATGAATCTCTTTATTTAAATAATCTTGAAAAATATAAGCTGGAGCGTGAATGTGGGTAGATAGCTATTTCCAATTTAATTGTGAATTTCTCCATTGCCTGAGGCGAAAAAGCAAAGAACGCCATGCAGTCTGTAAGAAAAGATGTTTCCTTCTGAGCAATTCCTTTTTTTTTTTAACTGACAGTAGTCTGAAGCTAAAAATTGGACAGGGTTATTTAAATCCATCTATGAAAGTTTGTCTTGGTTCCTTGTTTTTATGCCCACAGCCTCCTCAATGTTCTTGCTTCTTTCCCTGTCTGTTCTGACCACCAAACACATAATCTGCCCTGTTTCTAGAACACGGATGAAGGCTTCCTTCCACGTTACCTCACCTTGGCTCCACTCAGGCCCAGCACATCCAAGTAAACCAGGTAGGCGGCTGCCTAAGTCTGCTGCCAGGCCTACAGGGGTGTTGGGGACCCCGTCCAGCCCTCACCCTCTCCCTGCAAGTGGCCCAAGCAGCCTTCAGGGGAAGCCAAGCTGCAAGGCTGTGCCAGGGAAGCTCGCAAATAAAACCAGCTGGCAGCAAGAGGCAGCATAGTGGGAAGAAAGCCCTTGACTCTTTCCTGCCACAGCTCCGCCTCTTCCTGTCTGCCTTGACTGTGTTGGCAGCTGGAGGAGCCTCTTCTTGCCGCTGCCACCACCGAGGGAGGCTGGTGGCAATACAGGAGCCACCTGGCCCTTCCCAACGCTGACTGGGGCCCGGTGCCACTGCACTCAATGGGGGGAAGGAAGGGTGTGCAGAGGGTGGGAAGTTGGGGGTGGGGGACCTTGTCTAGGGTGCCAGCCTAGTGCCAGCACTCTGGCACAGGCTCTGACTTAGGCTTCCCAAATCCCCCGCCTGGGCAGGGGACCCCAATTTGGAGCCTCTTCCCCCCGCTCACCAAAAATCTGGAAAGTGGGGGGGGGGGAATGGCGGCCCTTCACACCCAGCCCCGATCCCAGCAGCTTCTCCTGGCTCCTTCCCTTCCCACCGATCCCTGATACTTCTCCTCATCCTTTCCCTTCCCACCCCGGATCGCAGCAGCTTCTCCTTGCCCTTCCCTTCCCATCCAGCCCCGATCGCAGCAGCCAGAGTTCTTCCATTTTCCCAGGCTGCTTCCCGCCCCCAGTCAGCTGGCCGGTGGGGGGGAGCCTCGCCCCCAAAGGACCATGTGCCTTTGCACCTCCGGAGGCTTGATTGAAAGGCTTCAAGGATGGTGTATCTGTGTTGCTGTGAAGAAGCTGGCAGCAACTCGTGAGTAGAGAGGCCAATCCCCTGCATCAGATTTGCCAGAAACGGGGGGGGGGGGGAGGGAAACGTCTTCATTATTCCCTATGTGGAGATCGATTCTCATAGGGTATAATGGGGAATTGATCTGAAGGTTTCGGGGGTTTCGGATGTTTTAAGGTAGAGGCACCAAATTTTCAGTATAGTATCTAGTGCCTCTCCCCAAAGTACCCCCCCAAGTTTCAAAACGATTGGACCAGGGGGTCCAATTCTATGAGCCCCAAAAGAAGATGTCCCTATCTTTCATTATTTCCTATGGAAGGAAGACATTTAAAAAGGTGTGCTGTCCCTTTAAATGTGACGGCCAGAACTCTCTTGGAGTTCAATTATGCTCGTCACACCCTTGTTCCTGGCTCCGCCCCCAACGTCTCCTGGGTCCACTCCCAAAGTCTCCTGGCTCCACCCCAAAGTCCCCAGATATTTCTTGAATTTCTTGGCAACCCTACTCTGACTCCACTTTTTTTCTTACTCTCTGTATCTTCTTCATTTATTCTCCTCAGTGCTCTGTCCCCACCACCTCTTTTTTCCCAGTTCTGCACTCTATACCTTTACATCAAGTCCCTTAAGCCAGGGATCCTCATCTTTGTCAAGCCTTTGGGATTTTCTGGAATTTCAAGCAAAAAAGAAGAAAGTGTACTACCTTAAAATGGCTACTGTGAGGTCTAGGGTTTACCCCTAAGGCACAAGAAGTGAATAGGCTCTGGAAAGGACCTTGGTGGGTGCCATGATAGCCATGGCTACCATTTTGGAAACAGCTGATTTTCTCACAGCTAACCATGTGGCTTCAACAAAAGTACTTATGAACAGTTTCATATAGTGGTTAAGAGTGTGGACTTTAATCTGGGAGAGCTGGGTTTGATTCCCATTCCTCCACATACAGCCAGCTGGGAGACCTTGGGACAGCCACAGTTATCTCAGAGCTGCTCTCTCAAGAGCAGTTCTCAAAAGAGCTCTCTCTGCCCCACCTACCCCCACAGGGAGTCTATTGTGGGGAGAGGAAGGGAAGGAGATTGTAAACGGCTCTGAGACTCTGAGAGATGGGTGGGATATAAATCCAACCTCCTGCTTTTCCTGCTCCTTCTGCTTCTCTTCTTCTACAACTTTTCAGTCCCACCAAGGTCAACATAACTGTGGTTAGTATGTTAGACTTGGAAAGATTGAGTTCAAATTGCCCCAGGGGGAGGGCTCTTGGAGAATCGGCTACATCAGGGGGTGTGGCCTAATATGCAGAGGAGCTCCTGCTAGAAAAAGAGCCCAGCTTGGAAGAAGAGTTGAATAAAAATATGAAAGACAGCAGATGGGATGGTAAAGCCAAATTCTGATGGACCTTTTTCAGGCTCCATCTTGTTTCTGCACCTGGTTCCTTCACCTCTTTGATGTCTTGTTTGTCTTTCTATGGAATTCATTGAAAGAACAATAAGAACACAGGTTCAGCCTTGCTCTGGCAAATACTGACTTGTATTCAATGAGACCCACAACCAAAGCGGAGCTTGCAGAATGACACTTTCCCACCCCTACATCCACCTGTAGCCTATTATATCCCCAACACTTACTCTTGGGGTTCGGGGGAGCCCCCCAGCAACAGTCCTAGACACATGTAGGTATCCACAAAAGAAAAATTCCTCTAACTCAGTGGACATATCTTTCCAATAGTAGAAAACAGCAGATGTAGACAAACCAATATTCATGGCCAGGGCTTTTTTTGAGCAGGAACGCACAGGGACGCAGTTCCGTCTGGCTTGGCATCAGGGAGTGTGGCCTAATATGCAAATGTGTTTCTGCTGGGCTTTTTCTACAGAAAAGCCCTGTGTGCAACAATGGTGACATCAGGGGTGTGTGGCCTAATATGCAAATGTGTTCCTGCTGGGCTTTTCTACCAATAAATCCCTGTCATGGCTATTATCTTGGATGAATTCAAGGATAGGTGCCCTCACTCAAAAAAAACCCCTGGTTCTGCTGTTTCTGTGTATAGCCACAAAGATTGCTTTGGATTGCAAAGTCACTGAATGTCTGGTAGAGAACAAGCATTGTCTACTAGCATTTTACAAAAAGGCTATCCTTGGTTCATTACATATCTTGATGGAAATACACTGACCAATATAAATTCGGCTCCAGTTCTGAGCACTATATTCTGTTTGTAAGACAGAGGCCTGATGACAGCAGTTCCTACATCATGGAAGCCACAGAATACATATAAGACCCATGCCCAGCGGGTTGCATCCAGTGGTAATTTCTGCCAATGGAAGGGTGCTTCTACAGGTTTCCCTGTAATGGCAGGCACCTTCATCCTTCAGGCTCCTCCAGCTGCGCGGTGATGCTAGCTCTGGGAATTTCTCAAATCTCTATGGTAAAAACCATGAAGATCTGATAAATTCTAACAGCATCACACAATCCTCTGATATCACTTCCATGTATGTGACTGGAAGCAATGCTGCAGGATTGCATAACATCAGTTTCCAGTGTTTCCACCCCACAAAACTCTTTGGCTGGCAATCATATTCCCCTCTCCCAAGATGGGCTATAATCATCCCTAAAGCACTGCTCCTGGGGAATTGTAGACTGTAAGGAACAGCATGAAAGGTAAATTAGGAGTCTGAAGTGGGAGAGGAAACCAGTAAAAATCACCCTGCCTTCTATTAGCAGAAATCTATTGTTGGATCCAACCCAGTAAGCCTTTATTAAAATATTTAAACAGCAATCCATATATAATTTAGATTCTCTCTGTCCCTAATAACTATTGCTGAACAAAGTATTAAAATAGAATCTTCAAATTAAATACACTGGGCTAATTCATATTTTCCATTTTATTGGTTCTGCCTATATAATTCCTTCAACCGCATATTTCTGGAGCAGTGGGAGAAGAAGTCACTGAAAGGTATTTCCTATGCCACGGCAGTAACATATGCCTATGTCCTTACAGGGCTTTTCTTGAAAGCAAATCCATTCTTCTTTTTCCTCTTTTTAAAAAATGCATTCTCTTAAATAAAAGAAAGATCACAAATCAGAATGCCCGCTTCCAATTCTTTACATATTTCAGAAACCAAAAGAATTAAAGTTTTGCAAAAGTCTTCACAGATACATATATTTACCAAATGATTATAACAATAATGGAGAAATTGTGTGCCACAAGCCTTGAAGACACAGACCGATTCCTTACTAGCAGTTGCTCCCAAGCTGCGTGGGTGCATTTTGATCCATGGCTCCCTCCAGTTTCCCTTTCAGCTTCCAGATCTCCAAAAAACCAAGGTCCTGTAGCCGCGAGGGAAACTGGAGGGAGTCGTGGATCAAAATGTGCCTCCACAGCAACTGGTGGCAAATTGATTGCTTGAGCCGGGGAAAGCAGAAGTCCCAGGTTGGAGCAACTGCTAGTGAGGAATCGGCCACATTGTACTGGTCTACTCTGTACACGTCAAGCGTGATCAGGAATGATAATGCTGGCCTCATTGGCTACTGAGCCTGTTGAATCTGGATGTGCTGTTTCTGGACTTGATGAACAGTCATGAGTAGGGTTGCCAAGTCCAACTCAAGAAATATCTGGAGACTTCGGGGGTGGAGCCAGGAGCAAGGGTGTGACTAGCACAATTGAACTCTGAAGGGAATTCTGGCAATCACATTTAAAGGGACCACACTCCTTTTAACTGCCTTCCGTCCATAGGAAATAATGGAGGATTGGGGCACCTTCTTCGGGGGCTCATAGAATTGGACCCCTGGTCCAATCTTTTTGAAACTTGGCGAGTGTTTTGAGGAGAGGCACCAGATACTATGCTGAAATTTTGGTGCCTCTGCCTGGAAAAAAAAAAAAACAGCCTGATACCCATGGATCAGTTCTCCATTGTACCCTATGGGAATCAATCTGCCCAGCAGACATCCCCCCCCCGCTTTCTGATAACCCTAAAGCGGGGGAGGGCCTCCAAACCTCATGAGGAGTGGGTTCAGCTGCCAGCAGACACATGGCCAGTCCTCCCCCTCCTCCTCTACATGCCAACATGTCATCTGCATACAGTATGCTGTAATGCTCAAATTTTCAGTTATCCCATGTAGAGCAATCAGTGGCACGAGCATCTGTTTTCCAGGCCATGGCCCAGGCTAAATAAATAAATGAAGATCTGGATAGCCCTGGCCAGGACTTTTTGTTTTGGTAGCAGGAACACCTTTGCATATCAGGCCACACGCCCCTGATTGTAGCCAATCCTCCAAGTGATTACAGGGTTCTTAGTACAGGGCCTACTGTAAGCTCCAAGATGATTGGCTACATCAGACTAGCCTGCTCTCATCATCATTTGCTACTGCTATTGTTCATTGAACTTCTATCCTGCCCTCTCCATACATGGGCTCAGGGTGAGTAACATCATATAGATGCAATATACAGCTTGAGACATACATATATTAAATACAATACATGTAAAATACAGTAAAAAAAACAATCAGATATATTACAACTGATGGCATCTGTTCACAGGGGGTGAATGTCTGACAATCTAAACTGCCTGATAAGCAGGAAGAGACTGAAGATAAGATATTGGATCTATACCCCACGCTTCACTTGGAGTCTCAGAGCGGCTTACAATCTCCTTTCCCTTCCTCTCCCCACAACAGACATAACAGAGAGGTAGGGTTGCCATCCTCCAGTTGGGGCCTGGAGATCTCCTGCTTTTACAACTGATCTCCAGCTGGCACAGACCAGCTCCCTGGTGGAAAATGTCTGTTTTAAAGGGTGGACTCTGTGGCATTGTGCCATGCTGAGGCCCCTCCCTTCCCCAAACTTTGCCCTCTCCCAAATCCACTCCCAAAGTCTCCAGGTATTTTGCAACACAGACCAGGCAACCCTACTAAGAGTGGGAAGGAGGGGGAACAGGAGAGAAGAAGATGACCAGTCCTAATGGAAAGCCCATCACTGTCTTCAACCATATGCCTGGCAGAAAACTACTGTTTCCCTGAATTGCATCAAATCTCACAAGATCCCATCTCATCTGGAAGAATGTTTTACCAAGTTGGAGCCAGGGTCGAAGAAGCCCTGGCTGTGGTTTGAGGGCAGCTGGACACTCTTGGGGCCAAGCATTACCAGCAGGTTTTTATCGCTTGAGTGTAATGCTCCTTGGGAAAGTCCTGAAGGTATGCTGATATGTTGGAAATTAAGCAGGGTCAGCCCTGGTTAGGACTTGGATAGAAGGCTGCCAAGAAGTCCAGGTTTGCTATGCACAGACAAGCAATGGTGAACCACTTCTGCTTGTCTTTTGCCTTGAAAAGCCTATGAGGTCACCAAAAGTTGGCTGCAACTTTCTACTACCAGTAGGGTGCTAGCTGTGTTTCTAGTTTAGGTAATGCTTGGGCAGCAGTTGAATACAATGTCCCATGGAAAATAATGTCTTGCCTGCTTATTTTTAAGTGGTATCTTTCATTGCTGTTATTGAAATCTTTAATGTTTATTAGCTGTTTTAAGCAAATCATCTTTGCAAATGTGACACATACAGGAAGAAGAAGATGATGATGATGATGATAATGATGATAATAATGATATTGGATTTATACCCCGTCCTTCACTTTGAATCTCAGAGTGGCTTACAATCTCCTTTATCTTCCTCCCCCACAACAGACACCCTGTGAGGTACGTGGGGCTGAGAGAGCTCTCACAGAAGCTGCCTTTTCAAAGACAGCTCTGCAAGAGCTATGGCTGACCCAATGCCATTCCAGCAGCTGCAAGTGGAGGAGTGGGGAATCAAACCCGATTCTCCCAAATAAGAGCCCACGCACTTAATTACTACAGCAAACAGAAGTCTCCTTTTGTTTGCACAGGTGTTCTCCACTTGGATGAGCTTTGAAGAAGAAGAAGAAGATATTGGATCCCGCCCTCCACTCCAAAGAGTCTCAGAGCGGCTCACAATCTCCTTTACCTTCCTCCCCCACAACAGACACCCTGTGAGGTGGGTGGGGCTGGAGAGGGCTCTCACAGCAGCTGCTCTTTCAAGGACAACCTCTGCCAGAGCTATGGTTGACCCAAGGCCATTCCAGCAGGTTCAAGTGGAGGAGTGGGGAATCAAACCCGGTTCTCCCAGACAAGAGTCCGCACACTTAACCACTACACCAAACTGGCTTTCTGCTGATTCTCCCCCTTCCTCAATAGGCCCTGTCCCAAGGTTTGCTGACCCCACAAGAACTGCATTTTGGGAATGCAGCAGGTTGCAGAGGGGCGAGGGAGGCAAGAAAATTCTATTTTGTTATTTTGTAAACATAGTTCACAGTGCATAGGATGCAATCAATAATCATAATAACATTAGGAGAATTCATCTATCAACTTTCACTTCAAGGTTGATTAATGAAATTTTGGACAATATTCAAAATATTCTCTATTTTGACTTAACATTTTATATAATTTCATTATATTGGAGAGCTTCAACGCTTCCAAAATAACTAACGTTATTAAATAGAAACCTCAACCCTTTAACTTAGTGCTAAATCTTATGTGTCAGTTCTGAATAATAATACTGCAGAGAACAAAGGAAGAACTAGGTTCTTTGCCACCAAGTGAAATGCCTAGTTGCAATCTTCATTATTCATATTTGCTGCGATATGACAAAGACTCCTTATGGCCAGATCTCTGCACAGTATCTGGAGGAAATGAGTGGTGATGCTTCACAACAACCGCTCGAAGAATTTGATGAATAATAGAGAGCTCTACTGTTCAAGTGTATGACATGGGCGGAATGGAAAGTGTTGGGAACACAGGAGAGAAGAGATTGATTCCGATGTGGCGGGGAGGGAATAGTTTCGCTTCCAGCAAAACCAGAGCATTTCAGATACTGAAGCTTTAAATAGGGCTTTCTCAGTAGGTTGTTAGTGAACCCATTTGCAGCCATGGAAATTGAGGGCACTTGTTTCTAGACTTTTCTAGATTCTTATATAAAATGGATGATTTGCCTTGAAAACTCTATGAGGTCACAATAAGTTGGCTGAGACTTCACACATACACAGATAAAATGGCAAGCCCCCCCCCCCCAAATTGTTTCAGAAGAACATAAGGAGAACCCCATTGGATCAGACCACTAGTCCATCTAGACCAGCATCCTGTTTCACACAGAGGCCAAGCAGTTGACTCAACAACTATAGCCCTGTTCACATGTTACAATGCCCACATCTATGTGCTGTATGTATGTGCACACACCCATTTGTAAGAAAGAGCCACCACACATCCACTTTACAAATGAAACCAGGGATTGGTACCTAGATAAATACAGGGTTTCAGTCACACATTCAGCTTTACATTTGTTCAATGTAAAAAGGTAAAGGTAGTCCCCTGCGCAAGCACTGAATCATTATCAACCTATGGGGTGACGTCGCATCACATTTTCACAGCAGACTTTTTTACAGGGTGGTTTGCCATGGCCTTCCCCCAGTCATCAACACTTTACCCTCAGGAAGCTGGTGGGTACTCATTTTACCGACCTCAGAAAGATGGAAGGCTGAGTCAACCCTGAGCCAGCTATCTGAACCCAATGTCTACCGGGATCAAACTCAGGTCATGAGGAGAGCTTGGATTGCAATACTGCAGCTTATCACTCTGCACCATGAGGCTCCTGTTGTTGAATGTAGCATGCCCTTTATCATGCCATTCACTCAGTGATGTACCAGTCTTCTATCACCAAGCTTTAAATGGGCAGAGCCTTACTAACAACCAATCAGGAGGGAGAAAAAGTGAAATCAGGTGGTAAATGTCAATTTCAACACTTTCCCTGCTATTCAGGGAAAGAAAGGGTCTATAGGTCTGGCCCAGGGAGAATAGACTGGCTAACTGTTTAAGATTGCTAAAGGAAAGCGTTCATAATTGGGAGGAAGTTTATCTGTAAGGATCATTTACCCTGGTATTGTTAAAACACCAATTAGTTGTTCTACTCTTTAAAGTGGTTCAGGCATATGGGGCTTAACAAGGCTTTTTTTTTTGTAGGAAAAAGCCCAGCAGGAACTCATTTGCATATTAGGCCACACCCCCTGACATCACCATTGTTTCGCAGAGGGTTTTTTTGTAGAAAAAACCCAGAAGGGCCATATTTGCATATTAGGCTACTCCCCCTGACACCAAGCCAAGGTGCATTAACCAGTAAAAGGGTGAAAGGAAAATAAACAAATGCCCTAACACATCTGTCTTACAGTCCCTACTGTCTCAGTCGGGCCTAGCCTACTCACCCTTCCTCTAAGGGCAAGGGTCTCTTCCTGGCAGCAACTTTTCCTCAGTACTGCCTCCTAGGAAAAGAGCACCCCCTTCCTGGGCTTGGCCCTTTTATCTTCTCCTCCCAGGCCCCACCCCTCTCTGGGCCAGTTTCCCTCCAAAACCCTTGCCACCCAATCAGAGGGACAGGAGGGATCCTGGGAAATGTAGGCTCTTCCCAGTAACTCCTAAACAGGCTTCCCTGGGGCATGTAGGCCTCACTAGGCCCAGAATCATGACATAGGCATTGTGATAAATGTCATATAATGTGACAAGGTGACCATCTTATTAGTCACCTGTATAAAACAAGCACCCTGCTGTTGCATCCGTTTACCAAAATTCCCCTTCAAAAATGGCACGTTAGGCACTCTTAAAGATTTAAACAGTGTTTAGGTTTATTTGAACAAACTGGCAGGGAAGGGAATTGATATTTACACAGTGTTTGGGAATTTGGAATTGGTAGAAAGAAGGTTACATATAATCACAGAACTGCATCTTATGTTGCTGACTGAACAAGAGATTTTTTTTTAAGAGGGCTGTTTGGCTTTCACTGAAGTTATAACAGATGTTACAATGTTTTTTTTTTTTTAAAGAGATGGCTTGTTTTAGTTTGCCTTTTGAACTTCACTCTGATTAATCACACAGACTTGATAATGTAATCGGCTTTATCCTTTTGTTTAAGACTAGGGTTTTTCAACTAGACCCTTTTCTCTGGCAAGATCATTATCTTCTTTTTAAGAGCAATAACCTATTCTTTGGGGCATGTTAAGGGCCTTTCAATGCCATTTCAGACCACTTGCCAAATCCTCATGTTCCAGACTGACAGCCTTCTTACACTGGATATTAAGCTCAATAACTGGATATTAAGATCAATAATCTACATTTTGGTGCATGTTTAAGGCCTTTCAATGCCACTGCAAATCAGTTTCCAAATCCTTATCTTCCAAACTGACAGTCTTCTCATACTGGAAAGTAAGCTTAAAACTGGAGAACTAATTCCCCTCTCAAGTTGTGAGTTGTACCACTCTCTTCTTCATTCACTCTTCAACTCCCCAACTCTCCAATTGCCTAACTGTCACCCTCTTCCTGACAGTTAGCTGCAATTCCCCAATCAGAGTGAGTTCCATGAGCTGTCAATCAGGTCAGCTAACTCAATCTCATCCAAGCAGCACTGCCTATGAGCATGCCTCTGCTTGCTGTCCATCACACAGACATTGAAATAAAGTCTAGGTTATATTATTTTAATGACCACTAAATAACATCCAAATATAGCATCATCACAGTGCCAGATAAGAATTGGCAACTTTGATTAGGTGGGACCCAACTGGCCTCTGACTTGCATGATCTCTGTTGAGTTAGTAATTGGTGTGTGATCTAGGGCCAGCAGCTCTCTCCTCTGTTAAGCTGTGATGATGGGTATTTAGCATCTTGATCCTACATCCCTCGAAACTCTGATGCCTTAAAATCTGTGGAAACTTGAGCTCCATTGCTGTTTGGTCTCCATGGTTCAGTTATGAGAAAGAGATGTTCTGTGTTGCCCCTTTCTAAACAATGTTGGCTACGACTCTTATTTAAAGCCATTTCCATATGACGCCATAATTCTGATTCCAGCCCCTTTAGTAGTACTACAAAACATGAATTTAGCACCACGTAGGTGCAACGTGCCTGCTTGCATGCAGGTCATAAATATTAAAAGAATCTTTCAGGATAGTGCTGGGGAATTTACCATATTCAAGGTTGTTTTTGTTCAGTCCCTTGACGGGACAAATTCATGCTTTACAAGTTCATGATAATCATTTTTTTAACACTGGGATCTCTGTGCAGAATGCATGAAGTGGGAACAAGAGACAAACAATTTGAACCATATTACTGCCTTACTTGGGGGACGTCTTCAGCTCTTTGCAGCTACCAGAATATTTGAATGTGCCCTTCTCACACTACAGAGATAGTAGTATCGCTATGTACTGCACCTGCAGCTTTTACACAGATAATGTTAATGTTTCTTTGCCAGTATAATATAATAACCATGAAACAAATTTAAGAAAACGAAGATGTTCAAGAGAAATAAATGTTTGTTGCCCCTACACCCGCCCCACACACAAGGGTCATGGAATATGACACAACAGATGTTGTTCCTCTGATGATATAGTACAAACTCTCCTAAGATCATGGGACACAATTTAAAAGAAGAATAGAACATGGGAGGAAAAGGGCACCAAGGAAATCTACATGGTTGATTGAACCATTTATGTTCTTAACAATTGGCCTTTACTTATTTTCTAACTTACCTTTTAAGCTCTTGATTCCATTTTGTTGGGTTAAGTTTCCCCCTGTCCTTTTCTTCACCTGACTGAACATAGCTGGAAGAGTCCTCTAGGGCAGGGGTGTCAAACATGTGGCCCGGGTGCCGCATCAGGCCCTTAGAGGGCTCCTATCAGGCCCCTGAGCAACTAGCTGTCATCTACTTCCTTCTCCCTCTCTCTTGCTTTCTTCTGAATAACAGCTTGCTTTGCAAGGCTTGCTCAATCGCACAAGAACTACAGAGTAAAACCTCTGTTTTCTCCATTGACTGAGGCTCCTCCCTTAGGGAGAAAGGGGGGAAGGTAGAACTTATTTTTCCAGGCTCTCTCAATCGCACAACAGAGCTACTGAGCCAAGCCTCTCTCCCTTCTATTGTCTGAGGCTTCTCCTTCCCCTGTCCTCTGAGGAAACAAGGAAAGAGCCACAGCTTCCTTTGCCCAGTTCCCTGGATCCCATGGGAGAGATACAAAGAAAGAACCTTTAAAACCAATGAGTGTTAAAATTTTAAGCATGTTTTAAGTTTTTTAAAATATATATTTAATTGTGTTTGCCTGTGTCCTTCATAAATTTATATCTCTGCTACCTAATCTTAAATAAGTACACACATGGCCTGGTCCGACATGGCCCAGTCCAACATGACCCGGCCCAACCCGACATGGCCCAGCCCAACAAGGTCTCATTTATGCCAGATCCGGCCCTCATAACAAATGAGTTTGACATCCCTGCTCTAGGGTCATCTAGTCCAACCCCCTGCACAATGCAGGAAATTCACAAATGCCTCCCCACACGCCCCCAGTGACCAGTGTCCCATTCCCAGAAGATGGCAAAAAAAACCCCTAAAAACCTCCAGGATCGCTGGTCAAACTGGCCTGGAGAAAATTGCTTCTTGACCCCAAAGTAGCAATCAGCAGTTCCCTGGGCATGTAAAAAAAGGACATGAGAGGTAAGCACTAACACACCCCTTCTTGCCCTCCCTCTTATGATCTGCCTAAGTTCACAGAATCAGCATTGCTGTCAGATGGCCATCTAGCATCTGTTGAAAGACCTCTAAAGAAGGTTCAGGTAGCCGGCTCATGGTTGACTCAGCCTTCCATTCTTCCAAGGTCAGTAAAATGAGTACCCAGCTTGTTGCTGGGGGTAAAGTGTAAACGACTAGGGAAGGCAATGGCAAGCCACCCTGTAAAAAGTCTGCCATGAAAATGTTGTGAAAGCAATGTCACCCCAGAGTTGGAAACGACTGGTGCTTGCACAGGGGATTACCTTTACCTTTTTAAAGGAGGAGAGCCCACCACCTCCTGAGGAAGCCTGTTCTACTGAGGAACCACTCTGTCAGGAAGTTCTTCCTAATGTTTAGACAAAAACTCTTTTGATTTAATTTCAACCCATTGGTTCTGGCTCAACCTTCTCAGGCAACAACAATCAACTCCGCACCATCCTCTATATGACATTTATATCCTGAAGCACCGAAATCTCAACATTAATTTCCCCCCACTCACAAATCCCTTATGCTGTAAACTTCAAGAGCTCTGACTTTTTTGAACCTATAAAGAATTCTGGGAGATGGACTGACTACGATACGAAGAGAAAGCACTTGGAGTCGGCTCGTGGCGGAAATCTCAGAGAAGTTGCATTTAAGCTTCCAGTATCTTGCACATTTACTATCAACCTGAAGTGCTAGGCAATATCAGCAGATGCAGCAAGGTAGAAAATAGAATAACCTAGGCACCCTGCAGAGCTCAAATTTACAGGAAACATTGATGAACCCCAGAGAGATTTTAAACACAGGTTTGACCTGTTCGTGGAAGCAACTGGAGCAGAAGTGAAATGTGACTCCTAAGGTTGCCTCACTCGCTCGAACACCAGGAATAGGCTGGTCTGAAGTGCGGAGTGCTTCCCAGGCGCTAACGAAGAGGAGAGAACAAAAACAATAAATCAGTTATTGTAATATGTGTCACATTTTGCCTGTAGAGAGGGAAAAAAGAAACAGCTGTTTCTTGCAGAGCAATAAAGCACAGCTCTTGGGCGGCTATCAAAGAATACATTACGGAGGTTAGATTAATCAGCACAGTCTTGACATTTCAACATATGTTAGGGCTGCTTGAAGAAATTGCAACAAGAACCAGCTCTAAGAGGTTGGAACACATTCCGAAGGACCTCCATTTTGTTTTCCGCTATAGCTGAAGTGCATAAAACGTTTAATAGTTCCTTCCCAAACAGGTGGGTTGCCAGGAACTACTGTTTCCACTGTAATCCCACTACTGTGCAAGTTATTAGGGTCAGTCTTTTGAAACTCTGTAGCCACCCCATATGTCAAGGACAGCAGCCCACTCCCAATTAGTCCTAACTGGAGCCAGGAGAGCCATGGATGGCAGCCAACCTCATTCGCCAAGTTCAGGAAAGCTGGGATTGGGAGGGGCGGCTAAGTAGGATTGGGAGGGGTGGAAGGCCAGGCAAAATGGCTGCCAAGTGAGGTACAGAAACTTCAACAGCGAGTTCTCTGCCAGCTCCACCACCACAGAGAGAAGCCCGAAAGAGATGACAAGGGCGAACAGGGTTGCACAGGTAAAAATGCTGAGGTGGCACCAGCCAGTGATGTCATCAACCGGTGATGACTCTCAGGGCCTCAGAGGCCTTGTGGTGGTCAGGTGAGCCAGGCAGGAGAGTAGTAGCTACTCAGGAAGGAAACCCCACTTGTCAGATACACTTGCAGGCTCAGAGACAAGGGACCCAGCCTGTTTGGCAATGTCAGGAGAGGGCAGGGCCTTTTTTTTTTTTTTTAGCAGGAACGCACAGGAACATAGTTCTAGCTGGCTTGTCATCAGGGAGTGTGGCCTAATATGCAGATGAGTTCCTGCTGGGCTTTTTCTACAGAAAAGTCCTGTATGAAACAATGATGATATCAGGGGTGTGGCCTAATATGCTAATAAGTTCCTGTTGGGCTTTTTCTACAAAAAGGGCCTTGGGAGAGGGTAAGGACAGGCAACAGAAGTGAGCCAGGATGATGGGGAAACCAAGGTGAAGGCAGACTAGCTGCACCTGGGACCTCACACCAGGCAGGCAAGCAAAGGGGTTGAGAACTCTTGCCTGTTATGACTACTGTGGGAGAGACCCACAGACAAGACAGTGGGAAGCCAGGCATCTTGGTGGTGGAGGAGTCTCACACCATGGATTTCTGCTCATATAAATCTAACAAGTGATTTTACTCATCAGGCTAAAAGCACGTGTGCTGTATTCCAGTCCACCCTCTTGTATTTGATGTTGCTCTTCTCTGACAGTCTCTTGAACACCCAGAAGCCTATTAGAGTCTGAGATGAGATAATAGGAATGTTTCTACATGACTTGGTTTTTCTTCAAAGGGTTTTCTTAATGGATTTGGGTTGGGTTTTTTTTTTCTTTTTTTCTTTTTAAGGAGATTGGATACCGTTTTAGATCTGATATTATTGTGAAGTTTGCAGTCCTCATTTTTTATTGATTGTGTGTGTGTGTGTTGTTTTTTTGATCACCCACTCCTTTTCAAAGCCAAGACCCTCATGAAAGAGAATTTAAGGACATACAAAAAAGAACCATTTATTTTAAGGAAATGCTGTGTATTTCTTGCCGGAAGGCTTCCCTGCAGCTTGCATTCTTCCCAGCCTATGTAGGACCAATCACCCACCACCAGGGCTTTTTTCTGTAGCAGGAACTCCTTTACATATTAGGCCACACAACCCTGATGTAGCCAATCCTCCTGGAGCTTGCAGTAGTCCCTGTAATAAGAACCCTGCAAGCTCATGAAGTAGGGCTGCCAAGTTCCCAGGCCAGGCAGGGCTTCCCCTACCCCGGAGGTTCCAAACCCACCAGCCCACATTGGGGCAGTGGGGGGGACCCTCCCCTGATGTCGCTGGCATAATGACATTACTCACAGTAACATCATTGTGCCTGCGATGTCACACGCTGGTCACTCTAGGAGCTTCTGGGAAAACTCTATGGTTTCCCCGAACTCTAGCAATTTGGGAGGGGGAAAAAAACCTCTATGGTACCTATTGTACCTAAGTGGCAGTCTTCTCCCATTTAGGTGTTAAAGGCCTGCCAAAATAATTCAGTAGTTATGAATTTTTAGAAAAATATGTTTAAGGGGACTTTAAAGTTACTTTACAGCAGGGGTCCCAACCTTTGAGAGCCTGTGGGCATCTCTGGATTGCTGACACAGAATAATGGGCACAGCCTCGTAATAGTGGGCCAACCACAAAATGGCCGCCAAGTGAGGTGCAAGAAATAATGAAATGGCTGCCACAGGAAGCCGGAGAAGAAATTGGATTTATACCCCACCCTTCACTCAGAGTCTCAGAATGGCTTACAGTCTCCTTTCCCACAACATACACCCTGTGAGATAGGTAGGACTGAGTGAGCTCTTTCGAGAACTGCTCTTGAGAGAGCAGCTCTTTCAAGAACTGTGACTGAGTCACTCAGCAGCTGCAAGTGGAGGAGTGGGGAATCAAACCCAGCTCTTCCAGGTTAGAGTCCACACAGTTAACCACTACACCAAACTGTCAGAGGAAAGCATGGGAGAAGAGGGATAAGTCTTATTTTAACCTGCACAGTCAATTGGATCTCTAATGACTTATCAGAACCCTGCTGGGTGAGAGTCCCACCTGGGTCAACCAACTTTCTAATAACACTTGGTGGATGCCAGGAAAGGTATTCGTGGACACCATGATACTGATGCATGCCGCATTGGATACCCCTGCTTTTAGATTTTTACATTTACTGTTTGGGCTGGCGAGTTGTTTAAAGGGTTTAGGGTTCTCAGCACTGCCTTGGCAAATACCAGATGTTTCAGGATGATGCCTGAGGAGGGGGAGTTGGGGGGAGTGTGTGCTGTCTAGGGATGGGCAAGGACCACATTTTTGGAGTTCAGTTCACGGCTGAACCATAAACTGAGCCATGGGCCAACATGCCAGTTTGCAAACCAAACTGTTTTGTATTGGTTCAAGAGACATTTAAATTTTAAACCCCTGCATTCTGCTCCCAATAGCTTTTTGCGGGGAGCAGAAAACAAGGGTTTCCAAACAGCTGAGCAGCAGGGAACACTACTCTACTGTTTGGTTTAAATGTCCGCAAGTCATCTAAACTCTACTTTCTGCTCCCTGCGAAAAACCACAAGAAGCAAAGCAAAGGTTTCCAAACACCTGAGCATCAGGGACATCCTCTGAGCCAGCTGTTTGATTTAAATGGCTCTGAGCCAGGTAAACCCCTCCTTTCTGCAGAACCTACCATGAACAACATCAAAATTCATGGAAGTTTGTGGCATTTCTTCAGTTAATTAACATCACTTTGCAAACAATGAGCCAGCCAAGTTTTGTGATGAACTTTAGTTCATCAGTGGGTTCATGCCCCTCCCTAGTGATGTCCTTTCTGGATGGTGCTCCAGACCACCTCCCCTAGTCTCTGTGGGATTACCACAGAGACTAGGGGGAATTCATAGACTGTCACAATGTGGTGGCCATTTTTCTCTGTCCCTGCAATTGCTTGGGTCAGGAAGGTAATGAGGGCTGGTGGCAGATAATTCCCCACCCCAGGCAAGTAACTTAGTGTTTGAATTTATTTTTGGCTTTGGGGGAAGCCTCCTTGAATCCTTAATGGGGAAAATAAAATTTTTATTTTTTAATTTATTTATTTTTTTAAAAAAAATTACATTTATTACAATATATATACAAAACAAGGACAAAGCAGTATTGTACAACCTTGTGATGAGTATAGATAAGATCTATGCATCATACAAAAATACCTCTCAATTATGTTGCATTTAAAAAGTGGAACAAATCAATATATTTAAACAGCCTCCAAATAATCTTGCTTTTGGAACATATCGTACAGCCTTTTTAATGTCAGACATTAAACCAGTTCATATGGACAAGTTTTTAAATGAATTAATTTATCCAAGGTGAAGAGCCCCATAGCACAGAGTGGTAAAGCTGCAGTACTGCAGTCCTAAACTCTGCTCACGACCTGAGTTCAATCCTGGCGGAAGCTGGGTTCAGGTACCCGTCTTGAGGTTGACTCAGCCTTCCATCCTTCCAAGGTCAGTAAAATGAGTACCCAGCTTGCTGAGGAGAAAGTGTAGATGACTGGGAAAAGGCAAAGGCAAACCATCCCATAAAAAGTCTGCCGTGAAAACGTTGTGAAAGCAACGTCACCTCAGAGATGGAAATGACTGGTGCTTGCACAGGAGACTACCTTTACCTTTAATTTATCCAAGGCAAGGTTATGGGAGCTGCCTCAACCCCAAGAATGAGTAAAGTTTAGATAGTATTAGGGAGTAATTTTCCACATTTTTGGAAGAGGATGGACTCCATTGTTTTCCCCTTTCAATATCAAAACTCTGCTCCCCCCCCCTCCTTAAAACAACAGCTGCCATTCACTCTTTGAAAAACGAGTTGTCTGAGAAAGGTGCCCTTGGAAATGCCATTGGCTAAATGAGTCTTTTATTTTTATGCTCCAAAATGATTTAATATTGTTCTGTTTCTCTCCCAGTGTGAAGCTCTGATCTCGTTTTGCTCGGCGCCTGAAACAAATTGAAATAGATTTGCAGAAGCTATGAGGATGGAGGGGCTTGCCTGGAAGCCACTGTTTCGCGACAGTGCTCAGTCCTTCTCATCCGTCTCCCTTTGGGACAGTTCTGTGGTTTGGTTGCCATTAACAGTATACATAACAAGTAGCATTTAGAGGCAGATGCCATTACTGGGGAGCTGATAACATCACTGTGACTCCCTCCGCCCAGCAATGTTCCCTCTTATTTGAATAGTTGTTTCTTCTTAATATAGATCCCCATTATCGCCCTGCATCTCAATTGTCTTTCAGAAGAAGAGTAGGCCACATGGTTGAGATGGGTAACAGTACGGTACCACTCTTCGTCAATCAGTTCTATATTTAAAACCACAGACATCCAAAGCAAATCTATTTAAGGGATGTCTCCATTTGCGCACGCTGCAGTACATTTCCTCACAGCGCAGACCCGAATATTTCAGGTATAAATAAAACATAATTTCAAGACTGTGTCTGCTGGTTTGTATAGAGAGAGATTGTTAAACTCTCTTGCTGTTTCACTTTGTAAGGACATGCGTTTCGTTCTTCATTATCCAAAGCGAAAGAAACTCGTATGCATTATCAGCAGTAGAAAGGAGTGCTACTGAAGTTTTATGAAGTAAATATGGAGGGAAATTGCCTCAGATTAAGCTATATTTTATTTTTTCAACACAGCCATCGACTGCCACTAATAGTTTATTTAATCAAAATGTCAAAAGAAAAAAAATCTAAGGGTGGCATTTAACTGGATTTTAATCTAATTCTTTAGATAAAAGTTGATATTAGATATAGGGCACAGGGCAAGCTGAGCAATGGGTTCCATTCCTTCATTCTTTCTTTCTTTCATTCATTTAGGCACTTTCTGTGCTGCATCTTCATAGAGCTTGATCAGAGTGACTTACATTTTTTTAAAAAATGACTTTTTTGTAGAAAAAGCCCAGCAGGAACTCATTTACATATTAGACCACACCACCTGATGCCAAGCCAGCTAGAACTGCATTCCTGTGCACTCCTGCTAAAAAAAAAAGCCCCACGACACTGCTTTATCCCCCCTGCTGCTCAACTGTTTTTCCTAAAGAGCAGAAAGCAGAGATTTAAATGGCTCAGAGCCATTTAAACCCCTCCTTTCTGCTCTTTAGAAAAAACAGTTGTGTAAACTTTCTGCTCTTCGAGAACTGCCACAAACAACTATGAATTGCCTTAAAATCCGTGGAAGTTTGTGGCGGCTCTTTAGTTGATGAACCTCACTTCATAAACGTAAACCACAAGCCAGCCAACATTAATTATAAACTTTAGTCTGTGTACTGGTTCATGCACATCCTTAGGGCTTTTTTTTTTTTAGCAGAAATCCACAGGAACACAGTTCCGGCTAACTTGGCATCAGGGTGTGTGGCCTAATATGCAAATGAGTTCCTGCTGTGCTTTTTTCAACAAAAAGGAATCTCTGGCCGTTTTCCCGGGGCTTTTGCATCGCAAATGTAAACCACCAAAAAGCAGTTTACATTTGTGATGCAAAAGCCCCGGGACTACGCGGCTCTTCCTGGTGCTGCGCAGCAGTTTGTGCGAAATCCACGCAGACGCAGCGCGGTGAAGAGGGACGTTGCTCCGGGGTAAGGTAAGTGGGAAAACGGCCTCTGTCTTCAAATTGCACATATGATTGCGCTGCTCTCCATACCAAATCGGTAAAAGTCTGCAAATGAAAAACTTGCAGCCCTTTTGGCACTGACATTTTGCAATGTCACCCCTTTGGCGACTGCAGCGCAGTTTGGAAACACGCAGCATGTTGCATTGCCAGTAGAATCCAAATGAAAATTTAAACTGCCCATTTCTGCAATCTATCTCCTCAAATTGGTGGACTCACATATCACTGGGGATGCCTACGGGACTCCTCCAGAATCCGTGAACTGGAGTCAGAGAAAAAGGAAGCTTTAATAAGGTAAATACACTCCAAAGGAGAAAAGTGATTCGTAGTTTCAATAACAAAAGCAGTTGAAGAAGCTTTTTGTTTGGTATTGGAGACTAAAAAATCCCCAATCTTAGACTGCTTCTTAGCAGGGATAGAAGCTGATTTCTCTGCATCCCTCGGATGCTTGCCAGGAGCCATTGTTGTTCAAATTTCAAAGCAATAACAAAGGCAAGTACTATCACGATTAAATAGACCTTAGAATGATACATGCAAAAATATTCTTTGCTCCAAAACTCCTTTTCTGAGAGGAAAGAGCAGCAGAAGTAGAGTAACCTTTTACAACTTGGAGAGGTTCCCAATTTTTTTGTACAGGAAAAAGCTCCACATATAAAGTTAGCAACAACAAAAATAGAGACTTCCAGTCTTCAAGGCCAATTGTAAATTATTTGGCTGTGCCTGACCAGGTGATAGCCGTGATTGGACTGCAAACAATCGACTCCTTGTCGGTACTTAAAAAATAATAAGAATGCCAAGTCCTTGAAATCATCAAGTAAAACACACAAGGGCTAAAAAGCAGTTTAAAATATCTTGTCAGAGTGGATTATAAACAGAGCACTTAGGGTGCAAATAGGGAGGCCAGTGTCATGAGCCCTGACAAGGAGGAGCTGTAAGGGTTAACAGACCTGGAAGAGTTGCCAGCCAGTTCCTCAACTGAACAAGCAGCAGCTGGCCCATCAATCACTCTCCAGGCACCAGTGTCAGCTGTTGATGATCAATCTCCTCCAAGCTCTCCTCCTCCCATCTCAAGAGTTTGAAGCAGGCTCCGGAAAGAACTTTCAGAGTGAAGACATGAGGCACGCCGAGGCTTCAGATCTCTCAGCCCTGAGTTTTAACAGAGTCACTGTCACCCAGGCAGCAGGCTCCCATATAGCTCCCACCCAGGACCTGGTAACCTTGTGGAAGCAACGAGTCTATTCTCTGGCTTGCATCCACACTCCTTCCTGATTCCTGATCCTGACCTGCTTGATTTCCTTGGCACCCTGACCTTTTGGCTTTTGGAGATTGATGTCTGATTCCGGTTTGTGATTCCGCATTGGTGACTTGGCTCCTGCTTGACTTCCTGGACTTTGACCTTGGACTGGCTTTGGACTCCTGCCTGCCTGCACCCTGAGAATGTGACAGATTGATTCCACCACACACTCACTCCACAAGATGGATGAAGAGGCAAGCGGAGGCTCTGGGCAGCTAGCAGCCTTGCTCACTCAGGTACAGTGCCTCACTCAAATGGTGGCTCACCTGCAACAGCAGCAGCAAGCCACTGTCGCTGCCCCACCCAAGTGCCCAGTGCTTCCCCCAGAGAAGTTCATTGGGAAGGTGGAGGAGTTACCTGCATTCCTGGCACAGTGCAAACTGTATATTGAATTACGTGCCAGAGACTTCCCCAACAACCAGAACAAGGTATGCTTCATTGTCAGCTTCTTAAAGGGGCAGGAAGCTAAATGGGCTACCCCCTTGCTTCTAGCCCCATCGCCCCTGCTGACTGACTACCAGGGTTTTCTGGACCATATGGCAATTCCCCAGCAAGCAGCCACTGCCATTTGGAAGATCTGAACCCTGAAGCAAGTTAGGGGCGGGGCACTTCTTCTCTGGCTGCCCCACCAAGTGCACCCAGCCCAGTACCGTCCCACCGCCACCAGTAAAGACCAGCCCCAAGTCTGAGTGGACCCCCCGACTTGGGGGCACCTAGCCGGGTCCCCTGAACTCTATGTTACCGACCAGGGCCCGTTCCTCGTACCAGTCACACTTGGCTTGCTGGACGGGTGCTGGCTGTTCATCTACGCCATGGTCAACTCTGGGGCTGCCCGCTGCTTCATTGACGTGGCCTTTGTGAAGCAACACTAGTTCCCACTGCAGGACAAAGACCTCGATCCTGATTGAAGCCATCGATGGGTGCCTCCTCCGGTCCGGTGACCCAGGAGACCCACCCGGTCATGCTCCAGATCCAACACCATCACGAGCACGTATAATTCGATGTCGCTCACATGCCCCACTTTCCCCTCATTCTGGGTCTCTCGTGGCTCGTAAAGCACAACACCCTTGTGGACTGGGCACAGGGAAAGCTGAACTTCAAGGACCCTTTGGACTCCTGCCTGCCTGCACCCTGAGAATGTGACATCCAGCAGCTCAGTTACTCAGTAATATTCGAGACCCCCTGACACTAATAAAGAGCCCATCGAAAAATCATCTTTGCCCCCAGAAGAGCAATCTGTTTCTCAGGCGTCTATTGGTGCAGAAAACGGAATGCTTTGAAAAATGTTGCTTGAATACAAAGCGATGGAAAGAGGCTGAGATACCAAAGACAAAAGGCCTGCATTTAGACTAGAGAGCTTCGGCTGCTGCATGGAAATCATTTGTTCCACTATAAACACTTACTCTAAAAGTGGTTGAGTTTTCATTGCCTTTCTAGTTCCCTTGCTGTGGATCCTCCAGTGGTTCTTAATCATCGACTCCTTTTGGACCAGCCAAGGTCATATTTGGTTCTATTTATTATTTATATGGAACAATCTGAGTGCGCAAAACTTTGCAGACTTACGTGTGTAGAAACAATAGGTCTGCGTAAGCTACAGACCCACGGTAAATGGGCACTATATTTTTGAAAAGTAGAAGCTCTGAAAACATAAGTAGTTTTGAAAATCCTCCCCCCCCTCCCCCTTTCTCTCCGGATATGCACTTCATACCTTAATTCAAGGCCAGCCAACAAAGGCCATAGTGTGTCTTAAGAGATATACCTTGGTGCAGTGGCCAGTTCCCAGAAGCCTTTGCAATGGTGCTGTAAAACGATGGTTGTGAGTGAGCCTAAGTCATAGCTGACTTGTGTGACCCGCTTAATAGGGTTTTCAAGGCAAGCAATGTTCAGAGGTGGTTTGCCATTGCCTGCCTCTATATGGCAACATTGGGTTTCCTTGGTGGTCTCCCATCCACATACTAACCGGAGCCAATCCTGCTGGGCTTCCTAGATGTGATGAGACTGGACTTGCTTGGGCCATCCAGGTCAATGTAAAAGACCCACACAATTAAGGAATAGTCTTTCAGCAAAGTATAGGTGAGCAGTCTGAGCATGACCAGATTCCCATTTCAGTTTATTTCAGGATTACATCATTTAACCCTTGCAGGCTTTTCTGCATGGTTACTGAACAGCAAAGCGGAGTGGAGGAGAAAGAACTGAACTATGCTAACATCTAGGGCTTCTTTTTGTAGCAGGAATGCCTTTGCATATTAAGCCACACACCCCTGATGTAGCCAATCCTCCAAGAGCTTTAGTACAGGGTCTGCTGTAAGCTTTTGGAGGATTGGCTACATCAGGGGGTGTGCGGCTTAATATGCAAAGGAGTTCCTGCTACAAAAAAAGCCCTGTTAACATCCTAAACTCACTGACTTCAATGGTCTTTGAAGGATATAACCCTTAAATCCTGATATTATATTGTTGAACTATTGGCAAGCAGTTCAAATCCCACAAATCAGAAAGGATCTTTTGATTATTCTTATGTCAGCAGCTAAAACTGAACGTCTAAAGGCACCCCATCCATCAAGAACTGGTATTGTAAGATCTGGGACTACTTAATAATGGATAGAATATCAGACACATTCTCTGATTCCTCTTTTGGCCCTTCTGTTTATTTTGAAAGATGGTTTCCGATTCTGGAAAAATTGGATGACAGACTTGATAACAAAAATATTACAACTTGTTGAAGATAAGTTGGCTAATTTGACTTTTTAAATGGAACTGAACACTAGGGTATCTTTAAATATTGATAAATTTAACTTAAGTATACAGATGTTGTATTATATCATAATAATAATAATAATAATAAATTTTATTTATATCCCGCCAGGCTCAGGGCGGCTAACAACAAATTCAATAAAATTATACAATATATGATAAGTTTAAAACAGCATTTAAATTATACAGTAATTTAAACAACAATATCTAAAACTAGTTCCAGTTGTCTGAGTCGTTCCATAATTTAAACGGCGGTGGTCTTCCTGATGTTATTCTGTACATTTATATAATGGCAGAGATCACTAGATAAAATCGTTGGTGGATTAAACAGCCATCTTATCAGCGGTCTACAAAGGCCTGCTTGAAAAGAATGGTCTTACAGGCCCTGCAAAATCATGACTGTTGACATTAGTAATCTATTTGTGTTATTGTTACAATATTGTTGGATTATTGAATTTTGAACAATAAATTTTTGAAAAGTTTTTTTAAGGCCCTCTGCTTAGTATGACTTTGTGAATCTCCTAATTCTCCACCTAAACTTGACTTGTACATATTTTAATTTTTCTCCCGTTACCAGGAAAAGTTCACCTTCATATCAACTTTAGATGTTAAGAACACAAAGCAATGATACCCATACTAACTCAAGGCTGTCTGAGGTCAGTGGCATGAAGTTCGGTCGTTGTCACAGAGGGCTGTGGACAGATCTACATTTTGTATGCCTTCCCAAACATACGTTCTTTCTTTCTCATTAACTTGAGTAGACAGGTTGGGATGAAATATACCGGTCATATGACATATTTTTGTAAAACAGATACCTATGCGCAAGAAAACACAATTGACTTGTCTGAAATTCATCACGTTTATTTACAGTCTGGAAATCTAATTTGGAAAATGGGCTTCAAAATAGTTTACACCTGGAGGGTGGAATCCTTGTGACAATAAAAGGATTACCGAGTGAGAACTCCTTCTCCTTTTCCAAACATCTAGAGAGAGGGGGAGAGAATCTCTCTCTGCTTCATTACCTATACATCACTCATTGCTCTCAAGTACTATAAATGTGACACCTTTTTTTGTCCTTGAAAAGCAGCTGTATTGTTACTGCTTTGTCCCAGATGGTGTTAAATGACAAGAGAAGAGCAGCGGAGACAATTTAAGAAAGTTGCGGAGAGCTCAACAGAGACATCTTGCTTGCCATATTGGGAGTTGGAAAAGGAAGCTTTGTCCATGTCAGAGATACAGGTCATTTGGAAGGTTTTCACCAACTTCACCTTCATCTCTTCAAAAGAGCTTTCTCTAGATGGGTGGATCTCATAGTTTTGCCATTCTGGACTTCTAATTTTGAACCTATGTGCTAATCTGAAAAGAATAGTGTTAGCAGTGGTAATCTGATGCACGGAGCAGTCAAAGAGGCATATGAAAGATGGGGAATCCAGAAGGAGCTTAGACTGTGCTCAAGTGAGAAGTAGTTCAGACTGAGGAATCAGACCCAAGCCAACAGATTGATAGTACCAGGTGGAACTCTATTGGCCCCATGGGTCACCTGATTCCTTCTGGTTGGTAGCTGCAATCATAGCCTTCAGTTGCCTACATTGCAGTAAACGTAATGCAGGATATCTAACTCCAGCAAGCTAGCATGGAGTTTACAAATGGAGCAGACATCCATCAATCGCTATTAGCCATAGGGTGTAGATGGAACTCTGTCTGGAGCAGTGATGCTCTGTATTCTTTGTGCTTGGGGGGGGGGGGCACCAGTGGGAGGGCTTCTCGTGTCCTGACCTCACTGGTGGACCTCCTGATGTCACCTACTTGTTGGGGGTTTTGGCCACTGTGTGACAGAGTATTGGACTGAATAGGCCATAGGCCTGATCCAACGTGGCTTCTCTTATGTTCCCTTATATTCTTACGTCTTGTTCTGCTAAAGATCCTGGTTGCTGGCCTCCAGCATTTTTAAAAAGGGTATCCATGGAAAATTATTAGATGTTTATTTTACATATATACCATTTCACAAAACCACATCGATACACACATGTACAAAACAAAGTATGAACCAGACCCAAATTTGTCTCACACAATATTAAGAAAAAGCTCTCTTTTTAAAAGAAGGTTAGAACCAAGTGATTACCATACACCAACCCAAACATTACAGTCAGACACCAAACAATGACCATTCATTCTTCCACCTCGGGTCCCCAACCCCTTAGCATATGCTAATGTTATGCTAATTAGCCAGTTTGGTGTAGTGGTTAAGTGTGTGGACTCTTATTTGGGAGAACTGGGTTTGATTCCCCACTCCTCCATTTACAACTGCTGGAATGGCCTTGGGTCAGCCATAGCTATCACAGGAGTTGTCCTTGAAAGGACAGCTGCTGTGAGAGCCCTCTCAGCCCCACCCACTTCATAGGGTGTCTGTTGTGGGGGGAGAAGATATAAGAGATTGTAAGCCATTCTGAGACTTTGATTCAGAGAGAAGGGCAGGGTATAAATCTGCAGTCATCTTTGTCATCATCATCTTTAAGCCTATGGGCACCTTTGGAATTCTGACACAGCATGGTGGGTGCAACCACAAAATGGCTGCCGTAAAATGTCTGCTGCAGGAGGTGGAATCACCCACACAATTGTTGGTCTGGCAAACTTTAGTCAGATTCCCGTGCTGTGATGGCAGCCAAGCAAACTTTAAAAAAAAAAAAATCTGCGCAGCCAATCAAATCTCCTGTGGTCAATCAGATGCCTTGGTGAGGAAAAGCCCCACCTGGCCCAGCTCACTTTCAAAAAACATTTGTCAAGCACCAGAAAAGGTGGTGGTGGATTTCATGGCACCCAGGAGCAGCATGCTGGAGACACCTCTTCTACCATTTTAGGTACCGTCAGAGGTCGTTTTGTAGAAAAATAGGTGGTGGAGCTCATTAGCATATGCCCCCCCCCAGCCAAAAGCAACCCAATGCAAGAAAGGAGATGCCCGGGCGAGCAAGGCCTGCTTGGGGCGGCTAGAGATCCAGCCAGCCAAACAAGCCTCGCTCACCTGGGGCTCTCCTGGGCTCCCCCCCCCCCAGTCAAAAGACCAGCAAGTCACCCACTGCCCAAAATCACATAAGAAGTGGAGAAAGGGTGGCACAGGCTTCTCCAGGGGTTAATGAGGGCTGCTGGGGGCATGGCAAAGCCCCTGATGGCTGGTTGGCTACCCACTCTCCTAATCCAGGGATTGTTATGCAACTGCACCTACTATTCATTGGACAAAGTAGGTGTGGTGGAAGAGGGGGGCATCAGAAAGGTTCAGGAGCTGTGCTCCTGTGAGCTCCTGCTGAATTTGAGACCTGGGTACCATGATCCACATGTCTTCTTAGACCTCCCTCCCCCCCGCTGCATAATGTAACCCCATGCCCTTCTCAGTGACCATGGGCACTCCTCTTCAGAGATTGCAAACATTTTTAAGTGAAAGGTGTTCACAAATTAATTACATTTTTTTCAAAAGTTTTTAATTGTGTGATAAGACATTGAGTGGTGTGCATGCATGTGTGGATCAGCCTTCATAACTGCATTTTGGACACAATCTTTCAGCCTACTTCATGAGGTTGTTGTTGCCCTAGTTTTGGGTAGTGGTTAAGAGCAACAGACTCTAATTCGGAGAGCCAAGTTTGATTCCCCACTCCTCCACATTAATCCTGCTAGGTGACCTTGGGTCAGTCGCAGCTAGGGTGACCATAATGTCTGAAAGCCAGCCAGGGACACATTGGGGGGGGGAGGTAGGGGTGCGCGTGCGCGAAGCGCGTGCGCGTCGCCGGAAACAGGAAGTGACGTCACGCCACCACAGGAAACAGGAAGTGACATCACTTCCTGTGATATCATTTCCCCGCGTCACCTGCCGGAAATGGGAAGTGACATCACTTCCTGTGACATCATTTCCCCCAAATGACATCATTTCCCCCAAATGCCACTGCCGGAAACAGGAAGTGACTTCACAGCACTTCCTGTGACATCCCCAAAAATCCCCCAAATATCACCGCCGGAAACAATTTTGTTCTGAAATCCTGTATATACTTCATCAGTATATGGGATAAGGCACTTTCTCAACTGTGCTGCATAATGCAGCCTATTTATTTTGTCCTGTTTGCTCTGTTGGCTCTATCTGCGCCACCTTCATCACTTTCGGGGTGTGGATCCCCCAGTGGGGTGCTCTCCCGACTCCCTCCACCGGCTGTTTCTGATAGCCCTGCGCCCCCTCTTTCATTTGATATGTGTCCCGTGCGGGTGCCACCCTTCCGCCGGGAGATGCCGCAAAATGAGCCCCCTTGAGGCTTATGGCGGCAGGGCTCGGGGGAAGCGAGCTAGACTGCTGTTCTTTTGAGGGGTTATAGAGTGTTTCGAGCCCGTCCCTGTGGCATCGGTCCCATTGTTGTGGGGCCCAGGGGGCCGGCGCAGCGGCACGCCGAAGCAGCCTGTCACTAATAACACAGGTCGAGATGCAGGACAGGAACCCGGAAGTGACCGACAGGCTGCTTCAGCGTGCCGCTGCGCCGGCCCCCTGGGCCCCACAACGATGGGACCGATGCCACAGGGACGGGCTCGAAACACTCTATAACCCCTCAAAAGAACAGCAATCTAGCTCACTTCCCCCGAGCCCTGCCGCCATAAGCCTCAAGGGGGCTCATTTTGCGGCATCTCCCGGGGGGAGGGTGGCACCCGCACGGGACACATATCAAATGAAAGAGGGGGCACAGGGCTATCAGAAACAGCCGGCGGAGGGAGTCACGAGACCACCCCACTGGGGGATCCACACCCCGAAAGTGATGAAGGTGGCGCAGACAGAGCCAACAGAGCCAACAGGACAAAATAAATAGGCTGCATTATGCAGCACAGTTGAGAAAGTGCCTTATCCCATATACTGATGAAGTAAATACAGGATCTGAGAACAAAATTGCACCAGAAGACACAAACACAAAGCTCCCTTACACTGAATCAGTGCTTGGGTCCACCAAAGTCAGTATTATCTACTCCAGTCACAAACACAAAGATCCCTTACACTGAATCAGTGCTTGGGTCCACCAAAGTCAGTATTGTCACATAAGAACATAAGAGAAGCCCTGTTGGATCAGGCCAGTGGCCCATCCAGTCCAACACTCTGCGTCACATAAGAACATAAGAGAATCCCTGTTGCATCAGGCCAGTGGCCCCTCCAGTCCAACACTCTGTGTAACATAAGAATATAAGAGAAGCCCTGTTGCATCAGGCCAGTGGCCCCTCCAGTCCAACACTCTGTGCCACATAAAAATATAAGAGAAGCCCTGTTGCATCAGACCAATGGCCCCTCCAGTCCAACACTCTGTGCCACATAAAAATATAAGAGAAGCCCTGTTGCATCAGACCAATGGCTCATCCACTCCACCACTCTGGTCACATAAGAACATAAGAGAAGCCCTGTTAGATCAGGCCAGTGGCCCCTCCAGTCCAACACTCTGTGCCACATAAAAATATAAGAGAAGCCCTGTTGCATCAGACCAATGGCTCATCCACTCCACCACTCTGGTCACATAAGAACATAAGAGAAGCCCTGTTAGATCAGGCCAGTGGCCCCTCCAGTCCAACACTCTGTGTCACATAAGAACATAAGAGAAGCCCTGTTGGATCAGGCCAGTGGCCCCTCCAGTCCAACACTCTGTGTCACATAAAAATATAAGAGAAGCCCTGTTGCATCAGGCCAGTGGCCCCTCCAGTCCAACACTCTGTGTCACATAAGAACATAAGGAGGGAAGGGAAGGGAAGGGAAGGGAAGGGAAGGGAAGGGAAGGGAAGGGAAGGGAAGGGAGGGAGGAAGGAAGGAAGGAAGGAAGGAAGGAAGGAAGGAAGGAAGGAAGGAAGGAAGGAAGGAAGGAAGGAAGGAAGGAAGGAAGGAAGGAAGGAAGGAAGGAAGGAAGGAAGGAAGGAAGGAAGGAAGGAAGGAAGGGGGGAGGGAGGGAAGGAAGGGGGGAGGGAGGGAAGGAAGGAAGGAAGAAAGGAAGGAAGGGAGGAGGGAGGGAAGGAAGGAAGGAAGGGAAGGGAGTGAGGGAAGGAAGGGAGAGAAGGAAGAAAGGAAGGAAGGGAGGAGGGAGGGAAGGAAGGAAGGGAGGGAAGGAAGGAAGGAAGGAAGGAAGGAAGGAAGGAAGGAAGGAAGGAAGGAAGGAAGGAAGGAAGGAAGGAAGGGAGGGAGGGAGGGAGGAGGGAGGGAAGAAAAGAAGGCCGCCCCCCACCCCCACCCCGCTTTCGGCCCCCTTACCTGATTCTAGGGCGGCATCCAGCGGCGGCGGCGGCGGGGAGTCCTGCGGCGGCGGCCTCGCGGCGAGGGAGGGAGGGAGCTGCCGGCGCTGGCCTCTGGAGGCCTCCAGGGACCAGCGCCGGCTGCTCCGCGGCTTCCCCGCGGCCTCCGCTGGTCCCTGGAGGCCCTCCAGGGACCAGCGGAGGCCGCGGGGAGGCCTTCGCTGGCCGGCGCTGGTTCCGGAAGGCCTTCCAGAGGCTCTGGAAGGCCTTCCGGGACCAGCGCCGGGTGCCCCGCGGCCTCTGCTGGTTCCTGGAGGCCCTCCAGAGACTCTGGAGGGCCTCCAGGGACCAGCGGAGGCCGCGGGGAAGCCTTCGCTGGCCGGCGCTGGTCCCGGAAGGCCTTCCAGAGGCTCTGGAAGGCCTTCCGGGACCAGCGCCGGGTGCCCCGCGGCCTCCCTGCGGCCTCCGCTGGTCCCTGGAGGCCCTCCAGAGACTCTGGAGGGCCTCCAGGGACCAGCGGAGGCCGCGGGGAAGCCTTCGCTGGCCGGCGCTGGTCCCGGAAGGCCTTCCAGAGGCTCTGGAAGGCCTTCCAGGACCAGCGCCGGGTGCCCCGCGGCCTCCCCGCGGCCTCCGCTGGTCCCTGGAGGCCCTCCAGAGACTCTGGAGGGCCTCCAGGGACCAGCGGAGGCCGCGGGGAAGCCTTCGCTGGCCAGCGCTGGTCCCGGAAGGCCTTCCAGAGGCTCTGGAAGGCCTTCCGGGACCAGCGCCGGGTGCCCCGCGGCCTCCCTGCGGCCTCCGCTGGTCCCTGGAGGCCCTCCAGAGTCTCTGGAGGGCTTCCAGCGACCAGCGGAGGCCACGGAGAGGCCTCCACCACTGCCGCCGGGCCCCGCGCGTGGGCGGGGAAGGCGGCGAGTGAGGGAGGGAGCGTCCGTGCGCCTGCGCAGGGGCGCTCCCTCCCTCACTCGCCGCCTTCCCCGCCGGCGCCCGCGGCCCACCGGCTCCGGGGCTGCCTAAACCGGGACCTTTAATGGTCCCGGTATAGGCAGCCCGGGAGCCGGGATTGGGTGGCCAGAACCGGGAATGTCCCGGGAGACCGGGACGGTCTGGCCACCCTAGTCGCAGCTCTCTCAGAGCTGTCTCAGCTCCACCTACCTCACAGGGTGTCTGTTGTGGGGAGAGGAAGGGAAGGCAATTGTAAAGCGCTCTGAAACACTTCTTGTGAGGATAAACTGGAGGGGTGGGAAATGAGGCAAGCCACTTTGTAGGAAAAGGTGGGGCATAATGAAGGGAATAAATAATTCAATGTGTAGTTTGGCATGCCAAACTCCAAGTGATTTTAATAGACTTTAAGTACTGTAACCAAAAAGGAATTTGCTGCCAGGTTCTTTGCAGAATAATTGTTGAGACGTTGCTATTCTTGTAGTAGAAATTGGGGGGAAGAAAGTAATTTTTTTTTTAAACTTTAATATAGTTTAGACATCTCTAATTATGATCAGTGATTGTTTTAACACGGCACTCATGCTGTTATGGCAATTAGGATTTTAGATAATTCTCTGGATCTTTTGATGTCTCTGTTTAGAAAGGTCTCCCGCTGGTCTAATGAGCAGTAAAATATGTAGCGCTGCACTTGTGCTTACATTTTAGGGACAGCTCAGAATGGCTCCAGATCTCATGGGGGATTTTAATCTGATTTTCTTCTAGGGAAAAAAGAGAGAGATATAGAGCAAGAGATTCATTCATTACTTTCCTGCAAGAAAAGAAAATAATACATGTTTTGCCTGGGGGCAAACCCAATAAGAGATGAATGAATTTGTGTAGCATATTCCTAGTTGGACTGGGAGAGGTCATGATATAAATATTGGTTTTCTGTCACAGCAATTCTGCCTCCAGTTCAGTTGCTTAAATCCCATTGACGGATGCATCACTATAGGCAATTTAATTAGAGTTACTCTGAAACCGCACAGGGCTGCAGCCGGTATGGAATTTAAGAATGTATAATATCAATCCAGAAGACAATTTTTTCCCCAATGGGATTTTGGTAATAGGCAGCACTCCATATAACTGAGTTTGGGTGGTCTTCTTAGTGGTGGCTCCTCCTTTTCAGAATTCCCCACTAAAGGGATTAAGATTTTCTTCATTAATTCCATTGGCAGCTAAAGTGGGTTTTGTTCTCGTGGTTCTTGCTGCACTTTGCTATGGATTGTAACTGGTCAGGGTGCCATAACAACAGCAGCAGCAGCAGCAGCAACAACAACAACACAGTTTTCTTTATTATGTCCCACATTTCTCATTCATGGCGATTATTCGTTCTGATTCTAAATGTGGTCAGTCATGCCATGTCTTATGTTTAATGTCCAAAAAAATAAGAAACATATGAAAAGATTTTAAATTACAGAAGATCTGTTGTGGTTAATGGTTGTGTATATGTAATGTAAACAGAATACATGTGAAAATCCAAGAGAAGGTATTTGCACATCAGATCTGAAACAGGAGAAGGTTGAATGTATTGTCCAACGTGTGTCTCGGTGTGTATTTAACACAGGAAAAGGTTGGATATATTGTTCTCTGTGTGTGTATGGGAAGTGCCATCAACTTGCAGCTGACTTATGGTGACCCCATAGAGTTTTCAAGACAAGTGATTAAGCAGAGGTGGTTTGCCATTGCCTTTCTTCTGCAAAATTGGCATTGGTGGTCTGATCTCCGATCTAAGTATTGATCTTGCTTAGCTTATTTGTGTTTTTATGCCAATATATGGCCTTGCTTAGCTTTCAAGATTTCACAGAACTAGGTTATGCTATACCATTCCACATTAACATTGAACACATGGTTAATACAATATACGTGGACATGGTTAATACAATATACAATATTAACTAGAGATTTTGTCTTTGAACCAGAAGTGATGCTATTATCATTTACTAAGAATACAGTTCCACAAGCAGAAGAATACATGGTGATTTATATTATAACTGCGGCAAGGATAGTGTATGCTAAGTACTGGCGTCAGGAGAGGGGCCCGAACTTGAGTGAAGTTATAGAAAAAGTCTTGGATGCCGCCGAAATGGATGTACTCTCAAATATGTTAAAAGGAGAGTCTAAAGATGACGCTGTTAGAAACTGGGGCAAGTTTTATGAATGGTATGAGAAAAAAGAAAATATTTCTATCACTGATAAAATTGAAAAAATTTAAAAATAATGATTATTTAAAAATTATCTAAAAACGTTTTGTTGTATTTATAATTTGTTCTCAATTTTACAGAGCAGATAAAAAGTTGTGTAATTGTAATGTAACGATTCAAAGTTAAACATTTTTTGTATTTAAGTTAAGATAGAAGCCGCTGACATCCTCCTCAAGGAAGTTTAATCAACTCTACTTATGTAAATAACGTGTATATACTATGTGACTGTAAGTTGATGAAGTGGGTGTATTAACGTTATTGATATTGATACAAAGAAAATAAAAAACTATTACGGCAAAAAAAAAATACAATATACGTGGAAAGATGCTAAGGGACAGTGGGGAGGGACGGTGGCTCAGTGGGAGAGAATCTGCTTGGGAAGCAGAAGGTCCCAGGTTCAATCCCTGGCATCTCCAAAAAAAAGGGTCCAGCCAAATAGGTGTGAAAATCCTCAGCTTGAGACCCTGGAGAGCCACTGCCAGTCTGAGAAGACAATACTGACTTTGATGGACCAAGGGTCTGATTCAGTATAAGGCAGCTTGATATGTTCATATGCTATGAAAAGAAGGTAAAAAATTATCAGTTTCATTTCTGTGTTTCCATTTGATTCGTCTCCTTCCTCTAAGGAGCTCAGTCAAGGCTGCGTACATGGTTCTTTCCTCTCTCTCCCTCCCCCTTCTATTCATTCAACAGTTCTGTGAGGGAGAATTGGCTGAGAGAGAGAAAGATTGACCCAAGGTCAACCAGTCAGTTTCATGCTTCAGTAGGGTTGCCAATCCCCCATTGGGGCAGCAAGAAGATAACAACCTCCGCAAAAAACCAGCCTCAAAAATAATTACAAATTGTATCAGTGCTTTATAAATAGAAACAAAACAATAATATAAAGTGAAATCAATCACTAAAGGCAACAACAACCACACCCAGGAGTCTCAAAGGGTGACTCAGCGCCGAATGAATCCAATAATGTAGTCCAGGTTGTGGAAGAGGTAGGTTTTAAAGGAGTCCAATGCCCCATGATGTCTTCACAAATGTTTGGATGGAATAGTCCTGTGCAGCAAGGCACATAAAACACGACAGGGCTGTACTTGGTCCCCTGTTTCACAAACAAGCTTATACAAGTGTCAAGCATCGATATTTCTTTTGTTTTTTAATCAAATACTTGCTTTATTGAAAACTCCATGACTTGCTCCAAGGATGGATTCCTTGGAAGTAATGATTGACACCGTATTGAATAGTATCTTATAGACTACTTCAAAAGGCAGGGTTACAGATAACTTCAAAAGAATAACATAAGGATGCAAATTGAGTTGAAGGTTCAAAGGCCACTCGCTAATATCTCTTTTATGACTAAGGAATGTTAACATCTTCATTTCTCACACATTCTCTGCTAGCTGATAAGACATGGCTGTGTGAATCTGGGGGAGAGGCACTTTACACCATTAATACAAGGTTACACTAAACATCCTGGATTCAGAGGGATTTATTATGCATCCACAGGGGGGAAGGGAGAGAAGGGGGGGAAGAGAAGAAAGGTATTGATAAACCAGCATTTAGAAATAGCATGCTTGACAACAAGCTGCACAGATGGACATAAAAATCAGTGCACAATAATACAATAATACAAAAGGAGTCTCTAACAAGAATAAATATAAATACAATATTACAAACCTTCATAATACCCTCATACATTCTTCAGAAGAGCATAGCTTCAGTATTCTCAACAACAATGCAAATAATGAACAATCATATGGTGATAAATACAAACAGGTGCCACATAAACGTGGTTATTTAAAGTTACAGGCACCCTGTCTCTGTAAATCTACCAAAGAAAATTTTAAAGAAAACACAACAAATCACAATCTAGAGTACTAGAGTCTTTAATTTAAAGATCCATCACATTTCCTGTCTCAACAACCATTTGTTTGCATCAGTCTTACCATGTAGCCAGATAGGAATTTTTTTCAAAACAAAAAAACTTAAAGAATCAGCATCATGGTGGAAAGCTCGAAAATGTCCCTTAAGGGGAGCGTCCACTACCAAGTTCTTGCTCAATCCCCAGTTGGGGGCAGGGGATCCCCTGGTTTGGAGGCCCTCCCCCACTTCAGGGTTATCAGAAAGTAGAGGGGGGGAGGGAAATATCTGCTGGGTACTCTATTTTACCCTATGGAGACCAATTTCCTTAGGGTATAATGGAGAATCTATCCATGGGTATCTGAGGCTCAAGGGGGCTGTTTTTTTTTTTAGATAAAGGCACTAAACTTTCAGCATAGCATTCAATGCTTCTCCCCAAAACACCCCCCAAGTTTCAAGAACATTGAACCACAGGGTCCAATTCTATGAGCCCCCAAAGAAGGTGCCCCTATCCATTATTCCCAAAGGGAGGGAAGATATTTAAAAGGCATGTGGTCCCTTTAAATGTGATTGTCAGAGCTCCCTTTGAAGTTCAGTTGTGCTTGTCACACCCTTGTTCCTGGCTCCACCCCCAAAATCTTCTGACCCCACCCTTCAAAGTCCCCAGATATTTCTTAAGTTGGACCTGGCAACCTGACACTTGAGTGAGGATTTAAACCCAGACTTTCTCAGTCCTAGTTTGAGATTGGGCTGGCTGATTGTCTTATAAATCCTGAAACAATGAGATTTCTTTTGTTTCCTCGTAGTATTTGCTATGAGGCAGGGAAAACGGATTACCGGTTTTCACATTTTAGAGCCTTAAATTCTGAATGTATTTATTTTACTTATTAAAATATTTATATCCTGTATTTCCTCATGACTCAAGGCAGCTTCCAAGTCAAAATTAAAATGCTACAATGTAAATCCTATACAATACAGTGCCCCTTGTAGCAAAAAATAAAAATAAAAATCTGTGGTTTATACCCTAATAAAAGCCCTGGACACTGAATCGGCTTCCATTCTAGGGAGATCGCCCCTTTCCAACCTATAGGCTGGAGAAGACATTTCCCAAAGTTCCACAAAGAGGGGGAAGAGCAACTCCTTTCGAGGCAAATCATAATATGGCTTCCTCTCGAGTAGGCTGAAACTGATGTGGGGAGGAGCATCTGTGGGTGTTGAGCACATTCCTCTCCACTGCCTGTTGCCTAGTGGTCACAGCTCCACTACAAGTGCAGACCTAACAGTGGAAACCCACTTGGAGCTGATCGCTTCAGGCTGAGGGGGAATTTTCCCCTTCCAAGCTTTGTATCCACCCCTCCAAATTGGACCAGGGGAGGGTTTCTTGCCCACTCTGCAATGCCTGTGCCAGACAATAATAGTGGGTTCTGGAAGGCATAAGCACCAGGTCATCATTATGAGTATGTTACTATCCAGGGGTCATTTTGTAGGGGAAAAAAGGTGATGGAGCTCATCCAGGGATTGTTATGCAGCTGCACCTACTATTCAGTGGACAAGGTGGGAAGGAGGAGATGGAACTCTCAGAAAGGTGTGCTCCTGTGAGCTCCTGCTGAATCTGAGGCCTATTGCTTTCACAAGTGTTTATTTAGCTGAAGAATGTAAAGGGATGATATTAGAATGTCAGGGTGTTTTCGCACTCACGTTTTACTGGCGCCACGACCCTCCTGACGCCGGCGAATCTGCATGGATTTCGCACCAGAAGCGCCGGCGCACCCAGAAGCGCCGGCTACTTCCGTCGCTAAGCCAGCGCAAACGTTTTCCTGCATCTTTGCGATTTGCGTTTGCGCTGGCTTAGCGACGGAAGTAGCCGGCGCTTCTGGGTGCGCCGGCGCTTCTGGTGCGAAATCCATGCAGATTCGCCGGCGTCAGGAGGGTCGTGGCGCCAGTAAAACGTGAGTGCGAAAACGGCCTCAGTTTAGCTTAAATGCTTGCCTAAAAGGGCAGGAATGGAACTGATCTCTCTCTCTCTCTCTCTCTCTCTCTCTCTCTCTCTCTCTCTCTCTCTCTGTGTGAAGTGCTGTCAAGTCACAGCCAACTCATTCTGATAAGTAGGGTTTTCAAGGAAAGAGATGTTCAAAGGTAGTTTGCCATTGTCTGCCTCTACATAGCGATCTTGGTATCTCTTGGAGGTCCCCCATCGAAATCCTAACCAGGACTGACCCTCCTTAGCTTCTGACATCTGACCAGATCAGGCTATCTTGGACCATTCAGTTTAGGGTGCTTCCTCCACAGGACTCCCCCAGACCTTGCAAAATATGTGAAGTAAGTTGCAGACAACTTATGGTGACCTCGGCATGAGGTTTCCAAGGTAAATGAGAAGCAGAGGATTCTTTGCCATTGTCTTCTTCTGCAGAGTCTTCCTTGGTGGTCTCCCTTCCCAGGAACAGTTCAGCTTAGCTTCTGAGATCTGACAAGATCAAACTATCCTATGCTGCCTCCCCCCACCCCAAACCCTGGGACACAGCATGGGCTGCTGCTCACTGGGGGGGGGCAGGGCTTGTAATCCCACCTTTTCACCACACCAGATTGACAAGACCTCAATGCAGAAAACTTCATGGGAGTCCCCAATGGCCAGGCAGCTCCATTTCAGCGCTGATGCAACTGACTAACCCGGGGGCGGCCAAACTGTGACTCGAGAGCCACATATGGCTCTTTCATACATCTTATGAGGCTCTTGAAGCCCCCATCACCCCATTGGCCAACTTGGAGAAAGCATTTCTCTCTTTAAATCACTTCTCCAATCCAAACCAGTCGGTGGCATGGAGAATGCATTTGAAGTTAAAATTGCTTTCTTTCCACCTCTCTCTCACCCCTCTTCCTTCCTTCCTTCCTTCCTTCCTTCCTTCCTTCCTTCCTTCCTTCCTTCCTTCCTTCCTTCCTTCCTTCCTTCCTTCCTTCCTTCCTTCCTTCCTTCCTTGTGGTTCTCAAAACATCTGATGCTCATGTCTTGTGGCTCTCAAAACATCTGGCATTAAGCAAGCTTGGCCACCCCTGCACTAACCTAACAACATGAAGGTGGCAACCTCATTGCCCCAGCTTTCAATAAATATGGTTAACCATAGGGGAATTTGTTCATAAAGTTGTGGCCTTGTTTAACTTCAAATTAGGTGTGTGCTGCTGGCTTTCTGGGGATCCAGAGGCAAAATAAGCTTTGCAAAGAGCTGCCAGTGAAGGGCAGAAGGAATGGAAATGCAATGTTTTGTTTGAATAGATGCAGGACCTTTTTGCAGTGGGTTTTCACTGCAGCTCACCTTTTAAACTGCATTGCTTTACCACCCTTTCCATTACACACAGCACTGTTGGTCAATCATAGCACTCTCCTGTTTCTCCACCCTGAGGTTTTCTCATGTTTTCTTCTGACTGGTCAGAAAGGGAGAACTTGGGGGAGGGGGGACATGAGAACAACAACCAGAAAGCCAGGGCGTTTTTTGTAGCAGGAACTCCTTTGCATATTAGGCTACACCCCCGCCAATGTAGCCAAGCCTCCAAGAGTTCACAGGGCTCTTCTTACAGGGCCTACTGTAAGCTCTTGGAGGCTTGGCTACATCAGGGGGGTGTAGTCTAATATGCAAAGGAGCTCCTCCTACAAAAAAAAAGACCTGCAGGAAACTAAACTGTGTGTAAAGCAGAGAAATAAAACTGATGTGCATAAGAAGCTGAACTTCAGCAAACAAAAGGTGTGAGGAAGCTTGCAATTAGGGACAGGAGAGGAGACACAAAGCTGCCGTTTTCAGGGGCAGCCGCGGTTCTCATTACATCGTTTGTGCCTGAAATGGCTTAATGAACGAAAGTTGGCACGATTGAATTCTAAAGTCGTCTTTATTGGTGTTATTTAGGGCTATCACATTGTGTCGTGAGCTGAATCTATGATCAGAGAGAAATGCCAGTCTGAAGGGGACAATCCTTATCCTTCTGATTTAGCGGTCTGCTCGGTGGCCGTTGTAAGGTTTAAATAAAGTGGCCCAGATTTATTCCAATAATTTGTGTCTGACTCTTTTCCGACTCTGGGGGCAATTTTATATTCCCCCAAAACAGGTCACATTTTTCTTAAGGTTGTCGATAATCTTTTCCCCCGCCTCATGTCTAAAGTTTAGGAAAAAAAGAGGTGCAAGTAAACAGATCACATTTGATTAATTCCCTCCTCCGAGATCTGCCAGGGGAGATTCCTCTTAACGTCTCCTCTCCGCTAATTTTTTCAGAAGTGTTTAATTGGATTCTTGCATTAAGAGTGATGCTGTTTTGCCGAGTTCCTGCATCTTGAGATATGTTGAGCGGGCTTGTTGAGAATTTCTTTGCTGCATATCTCTTTGCAGTTCAATACTACGGACTCAGATCATAAGGGCTGTTCTGGCATAAGGAATGTTCATAAGAAATGTTCATAAGATCATAAGAAATGTTCATAAGATCATAAGAAATGTTCATAAGATCATAAGAAATGTTCTGGCAGGGCACACTTGATCGTGAAAGAAAGGCTCATTGCAGGGCCCCAAGTCTCCCGCACAAAACCACCCAAATATCAACCTTTTTCATGCTATCTGGCTGCCTTCTCTGTCACAATTACAGTATTTAAAATACAAAGAAATGGGTCTTATTTTGAAACAGCCTGGGGTCACAGAGCCATGATGACTATGTAATTGTGCCACACACAGGGCCGGCTCACCCACTTGGCACACTAGGTGATTGCCTAGGGCACTGGAAGGGGGGCGCTGAATTGGGCTCCCCTCCTCCTGGTACAGAGCCCCGTGGTGCAGAGTGTCAAAGCTGCAGTACTGCAGTCGTAAGCTCGGCTCACAACCTGAGTTCGATCCCAGCGGAAGCTGATATCAGGTAGCCGGCTCAGGTTGACTCAGCCTTCCATCCTTCTGAGGTTGGTAAAATGAGTAGCCAGTTTGCTAGGAGGAAAGTATAGATGACTGGGGAAGGCAATGGCAAACCACCCCATAAAAAGTCTGCCGTGAAAACATGTTGTGAAAGCAACATCACCCAGAGTCGGAAACAACTGGGGACCTTGCACAGGGGACCTTTCCTTTCCATCCTCCTGGTACTCAAGACAACCACCTAAATTTGCCTCTCTCTCCTCCCGCCGCTGCCTCCACCTCTGCCACCACCAGCCCCTTCCCTTCCCTACTGCCACACTCCGCCCACCCATCCCTCTCAGAGAAGCTCACCGCAATGAGGCTGGGCCCTACTGACTTCAAGGCAGCCGGCATCTGCATGTTTTTCAAAAAGAGTGCAGGAGGAGGCTTCGCTCTCCTCTCACTTCCGGTTCCTGAAAGGAGTGGGGAGAAGCCTCCTCCAGTGGTCTCTTAGAAAAACGAGCAGATGCCGGCTGCCTTGAAAGTGGTAGGGCCCAGCCTCGTCATGCTTCTCTGAGAGAGGAAGGGGGGTGCTGTGGAGGGAGGGGGAGGTGGCGGTGGCAGCAGGGGGTGGCGGGCAGGGAGCCTGCCTGGGGCTCCAAGTGCCCAAGGGCTGCCACTGGCCACACAGCCAATCAGAACTGGTTACATGGTGACATCATCAGGCATAAACATAGCCTTCCTGTTGAGGATAGGGAAAGAATGATCTCTGACACTTTTCCAAGGTCACCATATCCAGGATGCTTGTTCTTCTCTGTCTCCAAATATGTAGGGTTGCCAGCTCTGGGTTGGGAAATTGTTAGGGAATTTTTGGAGTATAGGAGCCTTTCCTAGGACTCCCATTCCTACCAGGTTCGGTAAGGCTGTGTGGAATGACTGGCAAGAACCCCATCAATTGAGAGAGAGAGAGAGAGAGAGACCTTCTCCAAAGTTAGAATCATTAATTAAAATTAAAACCATGTTGCAGTAATTTTTAATCATGTAACATTCTAGTATGCAGCATACAAGATTCATTACATTAAACAAAGATCCAATTAAAGTGCAGTGTTATTTCTTAATGAATGCATCCTCATTGCCCTGCCTAAAGACCTATCAGGTGTTTGTCCAGAGCAATGAGGGGCAAGAATAATATCACACATTAAATACCTTTTTCCATCCATAGGAGCTAATGCAATTTTCAGCCAGGTCTGTGACGAACATTTGACATATCTGGTAAAACCCAACCTCTATCATACAGTAAGGCATGAACTTTGACTTAGCCAAAACAATACTATGGGGGTTAGACTATTCTGGCCTTTCTTCAAGTGTGTTCAATGATACATGATTATTTGTCAATGAAGTAACTTTACACAACCTGATAGTGTGTATTGTCGTATGATGATGCACGATACCTTGTTATACATGGAGTTGTTGCTATAATACAGTGTTTATATGTAATTGGTGGCCACACAGTTTTCTCTGGTTGCCAGTCCTTTGACAATTGCCAAGAAGTCTCGGTCTGGATCAGACACACAGCACTGCAGCCCCAGGAACTCTTACCCCACACACACACACATTTCAGGTGGGAAAACAATTCCTTGTTTGAACACTTGAAAGGGTGCACATGGGAAAAAAGAACTCTTGATTTGGGTTGGGCCCAGGGCTGGTCCTAGACTGTCTGGCACCCTAGGCAAGGCTAACTTCCTGTCCCCTGCCCCGCACTGATAATATCACCAAATCACATGGAGGGGCACCCGATTCAGGACACCCAGAAGACCAGCACCCTAGGCAATCACCTAGTTTGCCTAGTGGCAGGGCCGGCCCTGGTTGGGCCCTTGCTGCATTTTTTTTTAAACTGCTACTGTTTGTAAAATGGCATCAGCAACTAGGGTTGCCAAGTCCAATTCAAGAAATATCTGGGGACTTTGGGGGTGGAGCCAGGAGACATTAGGGGTGGAGCCAAGATCAAGGCTGTGACAAGCATCTCTCTTGGCTTGACTTCGCGAACGAAGATTTAAGAAGGGTGCAGTAGTCCATGTCTGCTGCAGGCTCGCTGGTGGCAGATCCGGCCACAGTGGCTGCAGGGAAAAGTCTGACTTGGGGTTGGTGCTGTAGCAGTACGATTCTTCCTCAATCTCCTTTTGTCCTCAAGACCAGCTATGCGTGCGTTCTCAAAGGAAGAGACAGCCTGGTGGATGGTGTGCCTCCATGCTTTGCAATCTGAGGCTAGGTCAGACCACTGGTGATGGGATTTCTTCAAGGAGTCCTTGTACCTCTTCTTTGGTGCCCCTCTATTTCGATGGCCGGTGGAAAGTTCGCCATACAGAGCAATCTTGGGAAGGCGGTGGTTTTCCATCCTAGAAATATGCCCTGCCCAGCGCAGCTGCATCTTCAACAGCAGTGTCTTCAACAGCTGTTGTGACAAGCATAATTGAACTCCAAAGGGAGTTCTGGCCATCATATTTAAAGGGACGGCACGCCTTTTCAATTCCTTCCTTTCATAGGAAATCATGAAGGATAGGGGCACCTTCTTTGGGGGCTCATAGAATTGGACCCCCTGGTCCAATCTTTTTGAAACTTGGGAGGAATTTTGGGGACAAGCACTAGATTCTATACTGAAAATTTGGTGCCTCTACCCCAAAAAACAGCCCCCCCAGAGCCCCAAATACCCACGGATCAATTCTCCATGATTTTCTATGGGAATAAATCTCCATAGGGAATACAGAGTTCCCCCAGCAGACATTTCCTTCCCCTCCCCCTGCTTTCTGACGACCCTTAAGGGGGGGAGGGTCTCCAAACTGGGGGATCCCCTGCCCCAACCTGGGGATTGGCAACCCTATCAGCAACCATGAGACTGACCCATGGCTGCCATCATGTTTCGTGTGGCTCTCTGAATGCTAAAGTCAAAGATCAGCTAGCATCCATCGCAGGTCCACTCGCCTTGGCAAGGCCAGAGTAATTGCCTTGCCCCTTTCAAGCGAACACTTTCATACTCTTGACGGCCTCTCTGAGGGAGCGGGCTGGTCAAATGTTTGTGACAATTGACTTGTGTCTGCAAGTGGACGTGCAGAAAAAGGGAGAGATGGAGAAATATCGCATTACAGCAAGAAATTGGCTGCACACTTGCTCATCGAGGACACAGTCTGGCCAAAAGGAAAGGTGCTCTCAAATGCACTATTTTGAGTGAAAAGGTTATAAAGTATGTTGAAATCATCCCAACTGTTGCAACTGAAGGGAATTACCAGTTACGGTGAGAAATGTTTATGTTGCATACTAAGTAAACGATGTAAGCAAATACCAAAACCATATACCCTTTTAAAATTGCAGTTGTTTCCCATTTCCATTCTTAATTTCCCACCTCCTTCCCCCATCCTGCAACACTGTGCCATACGCAGCTCCAGCAAATAAAGAACAAGTGTAAGGCGTTAGAAAACAAAGTTATCTTTCATTTAGATGATAAACTGTGTGCGCCGTAAAGTAATTGCTTCCCCCTCCCCTTTAATATTAAGGAACCCCCTTCCTCCAAATCTCAAAGCCACTTTGCAGCAGATTTTTGAATTTTTCACAATTCTTTAAAGCTCTTGGGATTAGCCACTTAATTTGTTCTTCATTAACTGGTAGCTAAACAAAGCCTCAGTCACATATTGCACTGCTTCAATTTCGTTCTAAGCGTGATGCTGCATCTTTCTTTCTTTTTTTAATTTGCAAAGAAGTCTTCAACTATTATCTTTTGTTGTTGCTGTTGCAAAGGCTGACTTTTCAGAGTCAACAAAGAATCCATGACAGGTTTTTTTGTATTTATATACCACCCTTAACCACCATATTGTTGTTACAAGCAGGGCTTTTATTGTAGAAAAAGCCCAGCAGGAGCTCATTTGTATACTAGGCCACACCCCCTGACATCACCATTGTTTCACACAGGGCTTTGTAGGAAAAGCCCAGCAGGAACTCATTTGCATATCAGGCCACACCTCCTGATGCCAAGCCAGCCAGAACTACGTTCCTGTTCGCTCCTTCTCAAAAAGGCCCTGGTTACAAGCAGGCCTCGGATTCAGCAGGAGCTCACAGGAGCACAGCTCCTGAACCTTTCTGAGGGTTCCTCCTCCTCCTTCCCACCTTGCTCACTGAATAGTAGGTGCAGCTGCATAACAATCCCTGGATGAGCTCCACCATCTATTTTTCTACAAAACGGCCCCTAGTGACAAGGTACCTGAACCTATGAGATATATGCCAATAATGAAAAGGGGGAAATTTTTGTAAGAGATTAGATTGGATTAATACCTCACCCTTCACTCTGTATCTCAGAGTCTCAGAGCAGCTTACAATCTCCTTTATCTTCCTCTTCGCCTACAACAGACACCCTGTGGGTGGGGCTGAGAGAGCTCTCACAGAAGCTGCCCTTTCAAGGACAACTCCTATGAAAACTATGGCTGACCCAAGGATATTCCAGCAGCTGCAAGTGGAGGAATGGAAAATCAAACCCGGTTCCCCCAGATAAGAGTCGGCATACTTAACCACTACACCAAACTGGCTCTCTAGCTGATTTCTCCATGCCCCCCATGATTGACTTCAATGGACAAAGTCAATTGGGCCTGGTCACATTTGAGAAGAGACAAAACCTACACTAGGCATTGGGGCCAACAAGGTTGGGAAGCAGGATTAGTTCTCATCCCACAGGACCCATGTTTACTGTCTCCCATATAAGTCAACAGCTCCCATTCACTGATATGGGGGAAAGTAAAACCCAACCTAGATAGCTCAGGCTATCCAGATCTTGTCAGATCTTAGAAGCTCAACAGAGTAAGCCCTGGTTAGCATTAGGATGGGAGACCTCCAAGGTACACCGGGGCCTCTACACAGAAGCAGGCAACGGTAAACCACCTCTGAACATCTCTTGCCTACAAGGTCACCATAAGTCAGCAGTGACTTGATGGCAACCGGCTCCCAACAAACCTATACTTGGAGACACTGTTGCAGCGGGTACAAAATCTTCCCATCAACACTGATCCTTGGAGACCAGTTTTCTCCAACATATGGGCACATGAAATGTCACTTTGCTTAGAGGTCTGCCTCTAAAGATTCCTGTACCACCTGGACATCTAGCTGGTATAAAAGATTAAATGACAATCAGACCATGATAGCAACAAACAGTGCACAATCTCCATAAATGGGTTATTCCTTAAAGACCCTTGGAATGTTACTTCCTGGTTGTCACGGATGGCCTTACTCACCCAACCTAAAATTATCTGCTCTCTGTAACTCTAGGCAACTGGCTCACACTTCCATATCTACTGGTTACAACCTGTTTTCCAATCCAGCAGCACCTGATACATCATCAAGGGTCTATAGACTTGGAGAGTCTAATAATAAGTATAATAAAGTCAAATCATTTGGGACAAAAGCATAGCTTGAACAGATATAAAAAAAACTTTTTTTACAAGAGATTTATGAGGAATACTCATTCTCCTTTAAGAATGCAAGGGTCACAGCGGATAACCAGCTCAACATTAATGTGTCACACTGCCACAGAGCGAGGGGGTGGGGAGTGTGATATGTTTTTTACAACTGGTTGTCTGCCAAAATCTGAAGATGCTGGCAGCTTTGCTCCTTAGAGATTATGCAGTCATGGCATAGGGACTTTGATCCATAGACATTGCCCTTGAAGCTTTCTACAGCCCCTTCCAAAATCATACAGTTTGTGAAAACAGTTATACGTCTCTGTTTGCAAGCCCTTCTTCCACCAGGGGAAACAAATTAATCTCATGATTCCTTGATGGAGTAATTAATAAATAGAAGAGGTGGGAAGATGTACTAACTTGTGGCATTGGGGTGTGGCTTCAGAATGCTATGTACCAGGGGTGGCCAAACTGTGGCTCAGGAGCCACATGTGGCTCTTGCATGCATATCGTGTGCCTCTTGAAGCCATTCCCCACCACCCCATCAGCCCGGCATTTGTCTCTTTAAATCAATTCTCTAAGACAGCTGGCAGCTTGGAGAATGCATTTAAGTTTGCTTTCTTTCCACCTCCCACTTCCCTCCCCAATCTATCTGCCTGCCTGCATTCCTCCCTTCCTGTCTTGTGGCTGTCAAACATCTGATGTTCATGTCTTGTGGCTCTCAAACATCTGGCATTTATTCTATGTGGCTTTTATATTAAGCAAGTTTGGCTGCCCCTGCTATGCACCATAGGATAGTTGATTTAAGGTGCCATGGATCTCAGACCAGAGGCAGCAACAGTGAGACACAGGTTACACCATGCCACCATAGCAACTAATCAGAGGATAGTGGCCCTGACATGGATAGCCCAGGTTAGCCCAGTCTCATCAGATCTCAGAAGCTAAGCAGGGTCCACCATGGCTAGGAATTGGAAGGGTGACCTACAAGGAATACTTGGGCCATGACACAGAGGCTGGCAACGGCAAACCACCTCAGATTCATCTCTTCCCTAAAAACAAGCATAGCTCACCACCTAGTAGTGCATAACACTAAAAAGCTAGAATCTTACGATCTCCTGGCTATACTACACACAATGACAAGATGATGGTGGTGGTGGTGATGTTGATGGTGGTGGTGGTGGTGATGCTGATGGTGGTGGTGGTGGTGGTGGTGGTGGTGATGATGGAGGAGGAGGAGGAGGTCATGGTGGTGGTGGTGAGGGAGGAGAGACAATTGTGCCTTCTCTCTGCTGTTCTTTGGTGACATCAACTACAGGTAGTCATGCAGAAGTATTGCAGCCACAGATCAGCTGGGTCATGTGACATTAGGGGACAGTGAGGCCTAGAAAGCCACTAACTCCACCACAGATCCTTCTTACATATGAACATATGAAGCTGCCTTATACTGAATCAGACCCTCGGTCCATCAAAGTCAGAGTCAGTATTGTCTTCTCAGACTGGTAGCAGCTCTCCAGGGTCTCAAGCTGAGGTTTTTCACACCTATTTGCCTGGACCCTTTTTTGGAGATGCCAGGGATTGAACCTGGGACCCTCTGCTTCCCAAGCAGATGCTCTACCACTGAGCCACCATCCCTTCTTCTGAATAATGCAGCATACAATGGTAGACTGAGCACTCAAACTGCCTGCGCCTGCCATTTTGCTTGCCTTCTTTCCCCGATTGTTTACAGACTATAATTCTGAGACTGAAACGAGGGCTGATTAGAGGGTAATCAAGTTGGAACCATATATATAATGAGCACTTAAGCTCTGCAATTCATTGCAAAGAGTTGTGAAGACAGTCATTGGTTCAGGTGGTTCAGAGCCAGTTTGGTGTAGTGGTTAAGTGTGCAGACTCTTAACTGGGAGAACCGGGTTTGGTTCCCCACTCCTGCACATGCAACTGCTGGAGTCACAAGTTCTCTCTGAGCTGTTGTGTTCAATAGCAGTTTCTGTCAGAACTCTCTCAGCCCCACAAGGTGTCTTTAATGGGGTGGGGAAGGGAAAAGAGATTGTAAAGCATTCCGAGACTTCAAGTAGTGAAGGGTGGGGTATAAATTCAATCTCCTCCTCCTCCTCCTGTTCTTCAGGCGGATCTAAAAGGGAACTGGGCAAATGTAGAGGGGTCAGTTCTGGTCATGATAGCCGAATGGAACCTCCATAATGGAAGCAGTCTGTAGGTTTTCTTGTGGCATCATACTAGCCATTACTGGAAACACAATAGTGGGCTAGATGACTATTGGTCTGATCCAGCCGGGCTACTCTTGTGTTCTTAGAGCAAGCAGGTATAACACTTCCTGGATTCACTTTCAACAGCACCAGACCAAAAGACTGCCAGCTATCATGGCAACAATACATACAAGGAGAATCACGGAATGGTTGAGAACTAAGAGGCAAACCATGATATATTAACAAATAAAAACTGATTGGTTTAATGAAATATTTTCTTTACATTCTTTGTATTATAATCAGGCCTCAGATTCAGCAGGAGCTCATAGGAGCACAGCTCCTGAACATGAGGGTTCCCCCTCTTCCTCCCCACCGACCTTGTCCATTGTATAGTAGGTGCAGCTGCATAAAAATTCCTGGATTAGGAGAGCAGGCAGCCAGCCACACCCCCAACAGCCCTCATTAACCCCTGGAGAAGCCCGTGCCACCCTTTCTCTACTTCTTATGTGATGTTGGGTGGCAGGTGGCTTGCCGGCCTTTTGACTGAGGGGTGGTGGTCCAGGAGAGCCCTAGGCGAGCCAGGTCTGCTTGGGCTGGCTGGATCTCTAGCCAGCCCAAGCAGCCCTCAATCGCCTGGGGCTCCCCTTTCTTGCATCGGGTTGCTTTTGGCTGGGGGAGGGGTGGCATATGCTAATGAGCCCCGCCACATATTTTTCTACAAAATGATTCCTGATTGTAATCAGTTTGCAAGTATAATAAATACAAATACTAGTCCAGCACTCTTAACCACTCTTAACAACTACACCACGTTCTGAGCCCTTAACTGCTACACCCTACTGTATCTGGTTTTACAAGAATATTAATGCCATGCACAAGAAGCCTTCCTCAGATTTGCATTCTCTGTTCTTCAGCTCCTGGGTATACTGAATTCACAATCAGAGCAAATATTTTTCATGCTAATCAGACATTTGATCCAGTCAACCGTTTTCAGTCTGCAACAGCATTCTATATATGGAAATCCAATAGATACCTCAATGTTCCACCCATGTATGGGTATAGTCCACGCAAGCTATTCTTGGTAGTGGCATTTCAGAGCATTGTTGTAAGCTGGGTGACACAGGCAGGTGACTTTGTTTCCAAGTTTTTTTGACACTCTGCAAGGCCACACTCATAAGAATGTCTACTACACTTGCTAATTGAGGTAGAGTTGTCCTTGAAAGAGAGATGGAAACAGGAAGTCATTCAGTGAAGATCACACTTTTTACTGAAGTACTGAGAGACCTTGTCATGATGAAGTGGCCATGTTGAGAGCACATGTTGACTCCTCACTCTTCCATAAGCATTCACTTGTGATAGCTGTGTGTGTTTGTCTTTTCTTACCTTGTTTCTAGTGTTATTTTTCCTCCAAGGCTCCATTTCTTTTTACTATTATCACAGTCTGAACCTTTCACGAAAGATACATTTACTTAAAGCTTACACTAAAGAGAATGTAAGTCGATGCGGGCTATGAATCAAAAATATTGTGCATACACAGGAGAATGTGAAAAATGTTGGCAGTGTAAGGGATGAATATGTTGCCCAGTAATATGAGGGAATGTGTGTAAAACAGGATACTTTTGTATTCTGCTCAGTTGAGATGTACATTGTCCACTTTGCAGAAAATTGCATAAAACTGTTTGTATAAATTCACATTTTTCAACTTGTTTGGAAGACTGTGGGTGAGCTACAACTCCTTTCTGTTACAAGGGGGAACTTATGATGATCCAGCCATTCATAAAGGAACTTAATGGGTTTTAGATTTTATACAAGCATAGGGCTAGAAGTCCTAACCAAAGCAACTCCAGCAGCCATCTTGCCAATAATTAAGAGAGCCAGTTTGGTGCAGTGCTTAAGTGTGCGAACTCTTATCTGAGAGAACTGGGTTTGATTCCCCACTCCTCCACATGCACCTGCTGATATGACTTTGAGTTAGCCACAAGTTCTCTTAAAGCTGTTCTACTCAAGAACAGTTCTATGAGAGCTCTCTCAGCCCCACCTACCTCACAGGGTGTCTGTTGGGGGGAGGGAAGGGAAAGGAGATTGTAAACTGCTCTGAGACTCCTTTGAGTAGTGAAGAGTGGGGTATAAATCCAATCTCCTCCTCTTCCTCCTCTTCTTCTTTTCTCCCAGACACCATCAGGAAGCCAACAATGTCTTCTCCAAACATCAACTAAATATTAACTTCCTCATCCTTTGGATTTCCTTTACCACACTATTCACAAAATGAATACACTGCAGCAGGCAGATTCTCACACCGGCTAACTCTCCCCCAGTCTCATTTGCTCTCTCAGCAGGAGAAAGCAGGGTGAGGAATGATATGGTGATGTCACTTCCAGTCACCATGTCTGTAAAGCACTAGGGATTTTCCCTGTGGTCCCTGTCAGAGAGGTTGGGGGAATTCATAGAGCTTCACAGGATGCAGTGACATCTCATCCAGGTCTTCTGGAACTGACATCGCTCCATCACAGGATATTCCCCCTCCCTTGCTCTGGTGGCTGGAGATCGCCGGTTATTACAACTGAACTGCGGGTGTCAGAGATCAGTTCACCTGGAGAAAATGGCCACTTTGGAAGGTGAACTCTACAACATCAGGAAGAAGGAGACTGTAGATTTATACCCCACCCTTTTCTTTGAATCAGAGTCTCAGAGCAACTTACAATCTTCTTTATCTTCTTCCCCCACAACACTTAACAATACTGGAGAGCCAGTTTGGTGTAGTGTTTAAATGTGTGGACTCTTATCCGGGAGAACCAGGTTTGATTCCCCACTCCTCCACTGCAGCTGCTGGCATGGTCTTGGGTTAGCCTTAGCTCTCACAGAGTTGTCCTTGGAAGGGCAGCTTCTGGGAGAGTTAAAGGGATTAATAAGGGATTAATATCTCTGGGAGATATAAAGGGATTGTGAGCTGCTCTGAGACTCTACGAAGAAGATTCAGCATGGAGGGCGGGCTATAAATCCAATAACATCATCACTACCCCATTAAAGTCCCTCCCCTTCCCAAACCCTGCCCTCCTCAGACTCATCCCATAAAATTTCTGGGCATTTCTCAAGGTTACAACCCTGGCTATATGGCAATTTGAAGTCTTCCATACCAAACAGCAGTTCGCTAGGGAGGGAAAAAAAACCAGCGAAATTCAATAAGCTTAACAAGAAGCAAGTAAAATATTCTAAATTCCTTAGAGCCCTTTCCAAAATATATTTGTAATATACCAGCTTTATTCATCTTGGAAGGGTGAAACGAAACACCCAAACAAAGGCAAATAACAATACAAAAGCACAGGCTCTAAAATCGATGCGCCAGGCAAGCCGAGTCGAACTAGTATGTAATGCGTCTGTCCCAGTGCAGTAAAGCTTACCTTCTGAATCACATATGTATTGACCTAATTACATAAATATTGACTCGTTTTTATTTGAAGCCCTTTTCTGCCTCAGCATAACCATCATGTCGATAGCAGCGGCATGCAATAACAATGAACTTTGACTTGTTAATTTTGACCGATGGGGCTAATCTATCAATTTATTGTTATCGGTTGAGAACTAAGATGACAAACCCTGCTGTGCATCTGTCTCTCTTTGTAATTAAAATTGCTGAATGTGGCATTCAGATATATCATGGATTGTTGGTATCATCCATCACTCTTTTGGCATGACTTTATAAGAGATCCACTGAAGGGAGGGAAGTGAGAAGCGTTCGGATAGCTTGAATGAGATGCTAGCTTATTTACGATGGGCCTGTCTACATTCTGTTTTTACTCCACGGTATCTCAGTAGTGCAGTCGTTATGCCTTTGATTTGGATAACTCTCTGCGCATTATGCTTTCTGTATTTCCATCCCACGGTGGGGGATCTGCAGCTGGCTAGTCTGGATGGGGAAGTTCCTGTTGCCGTGGCAGCAAATAGGAGAAGACAATATTGGATTTATATGCCACCCTCCACTCTGAATCTCAGAGTCTCAGAGCAGTCACAATCTCCTTTACCTTCCCGCCTCACAACAGACACCCTGTGAGGTTGGTGGGGCTGAGAGGACTCTCGCAGAAGCTGCCCTTTCAAGGACAACTCCTGCGAGAGCTATGGCTGACCCTAGGCCATTCCAGCAGCTGCAAGTGGAGAAGTGGGGATTCAAACCCGGTTCTCCCAGATAAAAGTCCACACACTTAACCACTACACCAAACTGGCCAAGACCACAGAAAGAGAAGCTGGAGGGACCCCCTTCTATTTAAAAAAAACCCCATCAATAAAACTATTTATGAGGGAGGGGAGAGCCAAAGAAGATCATGGTTGAACATTGGTGGCTTTTTCCTCCGACAAGGCAGGAGAAGAGAGAATAGGACAGTGTCCCTTTAAGAGAAACCAAAGCAGGAATCCTCACTCTGATGCCCTAAGAAAGCATCTTTCAGCTCCTCCCCCCCCCCCACACACAATGATTCTGCAAAAATAAAGGAAAGGGACAGAAAAATCCTCTATTTTATATTTACTCAGTAGTTCTTATGCTGTCTCTGGCTATTTTAAAGTTTGCCTGTCTGGGAGGACACATCTTTCTCTTTTGTCTTTGGAGAAGGAGGGAAGGAAAACAGAATGGGGAGGGAGCGTAAACCTACAGAGAGAGAGGACATTACAGGGGAGGGCAATGGGTGGGCCTCAAAGATCCATCAGAGACATTCTACTTCTAAAAAGAGACTCAGATCAAACACAAAGCTGGCAAAAGGTCCACCCCAAAAGAAGCTTTGGAAACCACAGGAGGAAGGAAGCTGAAATTGGTGTGGATTCTAGTTAAAATGAATGTAGAACCTACAAGAAACTGCAAGGTGAGACAGAACTGAAAGCGGTAGTTAATGTAGAAGATCACTTGAAATGCGCACTAAGAGAAGATTAAATGGCTAGTGTAGACAGCGCCAATTTGAGGAGAGCATTTTCTTTCTTTTCAAGCAAGGACTGCTCTGTCACAGTGGTGGAGTCCTATGCTTGCTTCAGATCCAGATGAACCAGCTGAAAGTCCTTGCACAACCGTGAGTGTGTGTGGGGGAGATGATTTGAAAATCCCTCCCCTTCCAAGACTATACACATTTTCATGGATTTGAGTAGCTCTGGGACAACTCTTTAGGGAGTGGAGCCAAGAGAGGATGGGATTTGGCAAGGGAAGGGACCTCAGCATTGTTGCACACACCATCAGTGCCAAGAGTTGAGTCCCCAGCCCAATTTAAGAGACTCAACTGCCAGAGGTCTAAGTGAGTTGATCCAGAGATTCTTTTATTGCCATCAATAGCAGGAGGAAAACAACTCTCTCTCTCTATACCAACATCCTCCCTGAGTTTTTCCTCAGCTCTCCTTTACAAAACATAACATATTTATACAATTTTGGTTAGTTGATTGGTCACAAAGTTCTCACTTTTGGACTTTTAGCGCAGCTTATTGGTTCAAAGAAACCCATCTCTATTCTGGGAGACAGGAGATTACCCAGGATGAAGTCGCTCCTTTGAAGTTCCTTTGATCTGTGCTCTCAATTTCCTGCCTTCCTGGCATCTAGCATCTGGACAGAACTCTGTGGTTATGGTGGTCTTCTAGGAATGTGCAGATAGCCAAGGGGTGTTGTTCAGTGTAGATTTTTGGCTCAGTTCTGGAAAATATGTCAATAAGCAACATCTCTACTGCGTGGGGTCATTCTGACCTCCAAGCCAAGAGGCCTTTTCCTGCTGGTAGGAAAATGGTTTACTTTTCAGTGAAGGAATATGACCTTCAATGAAGATGCTTGTATTTTTCAGGAGGAACAAAGTCTTCTAGCCTTTGTCAATACTGTAAAATGTTTTGCTGTATACTTTTGACTATTCACACTGATTCCTGAGTGTAGAGACAGGCTACATAATTAAAGTTAGTGCAGTGTGCTTGGCACTCTGTGCATGCTCTAATGCAGATCTGAATCTACATTCTACAGCATGGTGCAATGCCACAGAGTTCACCTCCAAAGCAGCCGTTTCCTCCAGAGAACTGATCTCTGTAGTCTGGAGATCAGTTGTAAAAGTGGGAGATCTCCAGGCAAAAACCATAAAATGGTAGCTCTACCTTAATTATCCCCCAAAATGGTAAAAAGTGGTTCAAATTGTGAAATTAACAAGTCCTATGAACCATCTGTTTACATATATCATGCTGACAGCCATAAATATAGTGAGCATTGATATAACAGATCCACAAAACATTGTGTACTGAATTTGACCATGAAAAAGTAATTTAAAAATATACAATATAACAGGTATACTCAAATAGGTCAATTATCAGTCTGTAATCATTCAGATGATCCAGAAAATATCTGCTTGGTTTGCAAATTAAAGAGGTGTCACCAATTTCCAGAATTTTTAAGGTAGTTTGTTTAGGTCCATGCCATTTCGTGAAGAGCAGAAAGCAGGGACTTAAATAGCGCCAAGCTCTTTAAACCCCTGCTTTCTGCTTTTTGAGAAAAAACAGCTGAGTGGTGGGGAGCAGACAGAAGGGGTTTAAAGGGTTCTGAACCATTTAAACCCTTCTTTCTGGGTCCTGAAAAAGCATTAGAGAATGGAAAGCAGGTGTCACAAACTAATACAACCTGGTCTGGTTCGCAAACCAAACTCCTAGTCCATATCAGTTCCTGGTTCAGTTTGTGGTTCATCCATGAATCACGAACCAAATGAAATGCCACAGTGTGGTCGATACCCACCCCTAATCTTATCTGCTAATGTAGAGATTGCAGTTGTTTATTTTTGGAATTGGTCATAATGTTGCTAAAGGGTTGCCAGGTCTCTAGCCTCAACTCCTGGAAATTTTAGGAGATGAAGAACAGGGCAGGGGCTGATTGGCATTTTGATGTCACTTCTGAGTTTCACCCAGAATTGATATCATTATGCTCTAGGAAGTCCCTGAAACTATGGTTTCACTATTTCCCCTCCCCCTCCACTTCTGCCTAGCTGGTAGTTTGAGGACTAGCAGAGATGTGGCAGTGTGGCCTGGAGTTTTCCTGCAAGAACTGGCCAAACAGTAAGCCTAACTAAAGCTCTCCCCCACTCCTTCTCCATCCTGGAAATTATTCTCTTATAGTTGATGTTCTTCACATAAGCTTTGAAGGTTGGTATGAAGAAACTGCATAGGCAGAAGCTGCATGATTTGCATTGTGGGTTTATTGGTATGCCTAGCAACTGTTAGGAGACTGGGGGGGGGGGGCAGGAACATGGGAGGCATCAGTAATGGCATCACTTCACTTCAAGGGGGGGAAACAGAAATGACATCACACCTCTCTAGGAATCACAAGAAATTCTGTGGTAAAATCATCCAGTTTCTGGTAATTTCTGACATCACTTCTGGATTTTCCTGGAAGTGAAATCACACCATCACCCAATTGCAAGTTTTTAAAGACTATTTCCCTCTTGCCAGCCATAGCAGCAGTACTGGGAAAATGGTAGCCAGGGGGCAGCAGAACTATAGCGCTACAAAACCCAGGGGGTAGATTTCATAGAGCTATATAGATAAGAGTCTGCCAATCAGTGTTCCCTCTAAGCTGGAGAGTCTTGTGAGCAAAAATTCTACTTCGTGAGCTGCTGGCATTAAAGTTGTGAGCTACTGCATAAATTAGTTTGCCCTAAGGCCATTTTTCCTAAGCTGAGACAATATATGTGAGCTGGACACTAACAAATTGTGAGCTAGCTCACATTAACTCAGCGTAGAGGGAACACTGCTGCCAATGTGACTCAGAGATCTTTTCACAAACTCAAAGGCCATTTTAAAACCACTTTGATGATTCCTGAAAGGCTGGTTTGTGATTTTCAGTATATGAATTTAACAGTCTCAAGCCTCCCACCAGTAAACCTGGCTGGAAGTCTCAGCATGGCAGAAGTGAGTTCTCACACTCTCCAGCTTGGCAGGGAAATGAAGTGCTATGAAAGCATCAGACACATAAATGTTAAAAGAAAATGTGGCTCATGCAGGGAAATTAGGGCAGGTATTTGAGACACAATGCATCCACTTGAATGCAGTCAGACTCTGCTATATTTGCTGGTCTGCTTTGCTGTGTCATTTGCCCACCTGAAATACCACTTACAGCACAATCGTAAATAAAATTAACACCCTTCTAGGCAGGGCTTTTTTTTTTGTAGCAGGAACTCCTTTGCATAGTATGCCACACACCGCTGATGTAGCCAATCCTCCCAGAGCTTACAGTAGGCACTGTACTAAGAACCCTGTAAGCTCTTGGAGGATTGGCTGCATCAGGGGTGTGTGGCCTAATATGCAAAGGAGTTCCTGAGTTCAGAGTGAGTTCAGTGGACTTTAAAGGCTATAACTGTGCTTTGGGTTGTACTGCTAGGGTGCACACAAGCAGAACGTTGTGAGAATGGCAGAGTTTTGCTGTTTGATAAATAAACACACATCTGTTCCAAGGCAAACTCTTTTTTAAAAAAATGCAAAATAGTTGTTCTGTATTCACAGATTTACAGTGTGGTAGAGTTCAGAGAGGCAGGGTCAGCCATATATAACAAAGGAAGTTACAAAATGTACCCCTCATGATAGCTAATCCTTCCCACCCTAATGTGCCACCTTTTATTTATTTTTATATCAGAGCAGGTCAAGCCCCACCCAGTGGGAAGGTCAGGCAGTCATTGGTGGGAAGTGACAGGAAGTCACAGATGACTTATTATGACCTCATAGGGCTTCCAAGGCAAGAGACATTCAGAGGTGTTTTGGCATTGCCTGCCTCTGTACTGCTCCCCTGTACTTCCTTGGTGGTCCCCCATACAATACTAACTAGGCCAACTCTGCTTAGCATCTGAGATGTATCAGATCAGGCAAGCTCAGGCCATCCAGGTCAGGGTAAGTCACTGGATTTACCTAAACAAACTGGTAGTCATTGGATGAGTTGTTACAGAATCTCTCCAAAATCCCTCTTCCCTTCTGCATCCAAAAGCTGTTTTGAATCTCAGCCTTGTCTCTCTTTGGTAGTAAGCATGTTCCTGCTCTAGCTTGGTTAAGTAGTGGTTAAGAGTGCAGACTCTAATCTGGGAGAACCAGGTTTGATTTCCCACTTCTCCACACACAGCTTCTGGGTGGCCTTGGGCAAGCCACAGTTGTCTCAGAGCTGTTCTATCAAGAGCATTTATCTGAGAGCTCTCTCAGCCCCACCTACTTCACAGGGTGTCTGTTGTGGGGAGAGGAAGAGAAGGAGATCGTAAGACACTCTGAGTAAAGGACCCCAGAATCCCTGAGTCAACTTCGGTAACCACAGTACCAAAATAGACTCTATCTGTTGCCACCTGTTCTGTTCTTCTTCTCCAGCCCCAGGAAGTTTAGAAGGAAGCTGCCACCTGGCAGGAAGGAAGTTCATGGATGAGACTGTTTCCACCCAGAGCAGAGCTGTTACTGCCTACTTTGCTCACCTGTTGTCCCTCAGTCCACTCGTGGCTAATAAGATTTGTTCTTAACTAGGGGTCATTTTGTAGAAAAATAGGCGGTGGAGCTCATTAGCATAACTCATTAGCATATGCCACCACCCCCACCAGCCAAAAGCAACACGACACAGGAAAGGAGAGCCCCTGGTGAGTGAGGCCTGCTTGGGCTGGCTCGAGATCTAGCTTGACTGCCCCCCCCTCCTAGTCAAAAGGCCAGCAAGCCACCCACTGCCCAAAATCACCTAAGAAGTGGAGAAAGGGTGGTGCAGGCTTCTCCAGGGGTTAATGAGGGCTGCTGGGGGTGTGGCAAAGCTCCTGGTGGCTGACTGGTTGCCTGCTCTCATAAATCAGGGATTGTTATGCAGCTGCACCTACTGTTCAATGGACAAGGTGGGTAGGGAGGAGGAGGGGCATCAGAAAGCTTCAGGAGCTGTGCTCCAGTGAGCTCCTGCTGAATTCAAGGCCTGTTCTTGACTATCCTGTGTTAAAATATTTGTGATAGTTGATTTTTTTCCCTCTTACCACAGTATGCTGCTTTGGGACCACATTGGTCAGAGAAAAAAAACAGTTAAAGAGACTCAAGTGGTAAGTAACAATCAGTCTGATCCAGCAGAGTTCTTCTTACATACTTTGGAATGCACTTCCTATAACTACTACTGCAACTACTAACTTTTTTTTTTGGCAATTCTTTAGTATTTCCTTTGAAAAAAAATTATTCGAACTCCTCAGTCCTTTTTATCCCAATCTTTTAATATCCTGAGATATGTTAGATTTTAATTAAAGATACCCAACATTTGTCAACTAGATGGACTATAATTGCCTCAGATATAACCACCTGCAACTGGGGATGAGGATATATTTCGATTTAAATGAGAGGAGGAAATGAGAGGCCCACAGAGTGGCACCAGTTTGCAGAAGGAAATAAAAGACCAGGGTCAGTTTGGTTCACAGTCAAGAGGTCATCAGGGCATGCTATTTTGGTCACCCGATGAAACCACCGGAGAGCAATTATCACAATGAAAAAGAGGACTTACTTTAAAGTCCCTTGAACTAGCCCGTAAGGGGAACAGGAGGGTTAGTTCGAGTTAATAATTATTGTGACTTGTCTTTAAGGGATCAGTGGGCATCACCATTTTCCTTTTGCAAGTCATGTTCTTGTTTTGCTCTACGCTGAAGATAATGTCCTGTTATCTCAGAGGAGAGTTGTGTTTTTAGAGATTCTTTTCCCCAAAAACGTTTTATTAAAACCAATAAAAGCAGTTACAGAACCAGTGACTATAATATCAGAGACAATTCATAGAAAATCAAGAAAGACAATCAAACAATCTAATGAACAAAAACAAAACATAAAGACAACTGGCAGCAAGATTGTCAAGTTAATACAAAGCCAATGTCAAAACAACTTCTCTTACATTACATTAATAATATCATAATACCTGCAGGGAATCTGAATGGGCAGAAGAAAATTCTAGAAAAGGCAACCATTTGTAGATTGGGGAGCTATCACTATCTGATTCCGTGATAGGTTTCAAACCATCTGCAATCTTATCCATAGCATACACCTCCTAGATTTTTGCAAACCAAAGTTTTAAGGATGGGGAATTTGGAGATCTCCAAAACTGGGCTAGAACCATTTTGGCAGCAGCAAATAGTGAAGATATCAAGGATTTGCTTAGTGCAGTGATTGAAAAACCAGTCCAGCAATCCAGTAGAACAGGGGTGGCCAATGGTAGCTCTCCAGATGTTTTTGCCTACAACTCCCATCAGCCCCAGCCAGCATGGCCAATGGCTGGGGCTGATGGGAGTTGTAGGCAAAAAACATCTGGAGAGCTACTGTTGGCCACCCCTGCGGTAGAATAAGTTCCAGTTTTAAAGGTAAGTCATAACCCGTGATAGCTTTGATTTGAGATCTTTAAAGACATAGGTGCAACCACCAAGTAAAACCCCATACTTAGCAAAGGGCAAGAGTCACCTTTTCCTCCAAACCTTTTCAATTACAAGTACCAGAAATAAGACTTATTTAGATTCTTTCACTCACCAGCAACCTGCAAACCTCACTGTGTGATTTGAAACTGGAAACTTGCTGCTGGTGTCTAGTTGCATCTGATTTTTTCTTTTTGTTCCCTGTGTGTCTGAGTGCTATTTAGCATCTCAGCTTCTCAGACCTCCTTTACTCTGAACTGAAATTTCTTGGACTCATCTGGCTCATTGGTTTATGTCTCTGGAATTTATCTGCCCTGTTAAATCAATTCCTTTATGTTCCAGAAAATTTGACCTGAAGACACTTTGTCAAAATTCTCAAACTTTGAGGCTATAATTCCTATCCCAGAATAAAGATGGAAGGAGGTGGGAATACACTTGTTCTCCACCTCTTCTTTTGCTGCTAAGAGTTAAGGATATTTTCTTTGGATTTTTCTTTCCCCCTCCCCCTTCCCCCAAAAAGGCAACATGCAACTCACACACACACACACACGGGAGTAAAGGGATTGAGAACACCATTGTAGGACACAGGAACACCATGCTTGGTCAGAAAGTCGGACATTTCAGATTCCCTGGTGTGATCTCAGAAGCCTTTTGACTCCCCACCATGGGGGCAATTCCAGAGCTTGGTAAGCCTGCCTTCCAGTCCCCAGTCTCAAACCAGGGCTACTGTGCAAACTAGTACACTAACACCAACAGAAAACAGGTGTGGCAGAAGTCGATGACCTATCCAGGGAATTCCAAGGTGTCTTTACGTCATGTCTATTGAAGGAAGCATTCACATCACAAAGAAGACATCCTCAATGTGGAATGTGAACTGTTTTTAGCATGTGAACTGTTTTTCTCTGGGACTTTATAAGGGACTTATATCTCCTTATTGTTTAGGTGCTGGTATAAATCATTAGTTATTTGTTACTATAACCCTTGGGTTGTGTTATTGTATAATCCCCAAGTGGGGGGCAGGGGATCCCCCAGTTTGGAGGCCCTCCCCCCACTTCAGTGTCATCAGAAAGCAGGAAGGGGGAGGGAAATGTCTGCTAGGCACTCCATTGTTCCCTATGGGGACTGATTCCCATAGGATATAATGGAGAATTGATCGGTGGGTCTCGGGGGGGGGCTGTTTTATGAGGTAGAGGCACCACATCTGCAGCACAGCATCCAATGCCTCTCCTCAAAACACCCTCAAAGTTTCAAAACGATTGGACCAGGGGGTCCAGTTCTATGAGCCCCAAAAGAAGGTGCCTCTAACTTTTATTTTTTTTTCTAATGGAGGGGAGGCATTTAAAAGGTGTGCAGTCCCTTTAAATGTGATGTTCCATTGTGCTTGTCACAACCTTGCTCCTGGCTCCACCCAAATATCTCCTGGCTCCACCCCCAAAGTCCCCAGATATTTCTTGAATTGGACTTGGCAACCCTAATGGAAACACTCATCTACTTTCTGCAAGCAAGACCTCCGTTTAAGGTCTGACATTCCTCCCTTTTGCTGGAATAAGTGAAAATAATAAATATTGCATTAACATGCTAAAAATAATTAAATAAACAGAAGTAACAGCCAATATCTGAATCCACATCTCAGTATAATGTTGCTCTGCAATCCCTGGAGAACGGTTTGGAAAAATATATGCAACATTCCTTGAGCAACAAAAGTCAATCCAATGAACAATCTGAAAAGGGGGGGAGATAGCCCAGTTTGATGGCCAAGTTCGATAATATCCTGTTTCAAGATCATGCCGAACTGTATGCTGAATCCGGCATAAAATTCGTCTCGCTTTTATTTTGTTAAGCATTGATTATAATCCTAACTATTATAGGTGGATTCTGTTACCTCATTTGGAACTAAATCCATTTGATCTCGGTGAGATTTCCTTCCAAGAAAGTAGGCTTAGGATCAGAGAATTCAGTTTGTAACTAATCGTACACTGTTCAAAATTTGGTGGCTGCTTGGAAGGATCCTGCTGTCCTAGAAGCTCTTTATTAAGCTTTTAATGATTTTCCTCTATGTTGTGGCTTAGTCTTTTTGTACTTCCAGATGCTAATGAAATAAATAGTGCTTAGCACTGCAGTGCTTTGAGAAGCTTGGAGCACAATTAAATGTTATGAAGGCTACATGGGGAAGACAGGGGATCTCGTAGTGAATTCATAGAAACACAGAGCTTGAAGGGACTCCAAGGGTCATGTAAGAACATAAGAGAAGCCATGTTGGATCACGCCAATGGCCCATCCAGTCCAACACTCTGTGTAACACAGTGGCCAATATATGTGTGTGTGTTTACTTATATATATATGTGTGTGTACACACACACACATATACATGCACACACATATATATATGTAGTCCAACTCCCTGTACAACGCAGGAAAGTTAGTTACCTCTTCACTAGGGATGTGCATTCAGCTCAGCTGAGCCTAGATAGATGATAGATAGATATTCAGACAGACAGACAGACAGAGCCTATAAACATTATGAGGACCCCCATGGTGCAGAGTGGTAAAGCTACAGTACTGCAGTCTGAGCTCTCTGCTCACGACCTGAGTTCGATCCCAGGTAGCTGGCTCAAAGTTCTCTCAGCCTTCCATCCTTCCGAGGTTGGTAAAATGAGTACCCAGCTTTCTGGGGAGAAAGTGTAAATGACTCGGGAAAGCAATGGCAAACCACCCCATACAAAGTCTGCCGTGAAAACATTGTGATGTGACTGTCACTGCAGAGTCGTAAACAACTGGTGCTTGCACAGGGGACTGTCTTTTTATAAAGCATTAAAGGGCTCCTCAGAAGCCGAATCAGATTCTCCGATCTGATTTGGCTTCCCGATTAGATATCCGCATACAGGGATCCCAAATGCCAGGCAGAAAAGTCTGGCTTCCCTTTAACTCTCCTTTCTCTTCGCCCCACTTAGAAGGGGGGGGGGTGAAGGGAAGGGGAAGTTGAAGGGAGGGGAACACAAAGGGAGCCCTGTAAAAAAGTCACCCTTTCCCCTCTTGCCTTTCACGTGTGCTCTGCCTTTGCGGAGCCCCAAGAAGGCAAAGAGCTTTTGTTCTGGTAAGAATGAATGCCCTTCCCTTGGCAGTTCTGGTGGGTAGATATAATAAAGGGCCTTACTGAATAGGTGATAACAGACGGGTGGTTTAAGCCGCTTGGGAATGGGAGGCAGATGATTAAAAAAGTGCATCCACACACATGCACATCTGCCGCTGTCCCTGTCGCGCAGGCAGCCTGTCCAAGGCCAGATTGAAGCTGCCTCAGAAAGACACCACTTACAAAAAAAGGAAGCCCCCTGTGCAAACGCCAGTCGTTTCCAGTTCTGGGGTGATGTCACATCACGATGTTTTCATGGCAGACTTTTTTACAGGGTGGTTTGCCATTTCCTTCCCCAGTCATCTACACTTTCCTCCAGCATGCTGGGTACTCATTGTATCGACCTCGGAAGGATGGAAGGCTGGATCAACTTTGAGGCTACCTGAACCAGCTTCCACTGGGATCGAACTCAGGTCATGAGCAGAGAGCTCGGACTGCAGTACTGCAGCTTTATCACTCTGCGCCACATGGCCTAAATTCTGAGGTGGCCCCAAAGTGCTTCCCTGTCTGCCTAGATGGCTGGGGAAACACCCGGGGAGCAGCTGAGAAGTGCATGAGCGCTCTGGAAGCTCCTCCAGAGATCACGCAGCCTGTCCCTGTTCCGGGGGCAGGCCGTGTGCCATCTGGAGGCTCCCTGTTGCTCTTTTTCCAGCGGGCTTACTTCCGGGGCGGCTTGATGCTGCCCTGAGCTGGCTGTCTGCTTTCAGCTGATGTACCTCAAAAAGTGATTTTTTTTTTTTAAAAAAAAAGGAAATTACCCCCATAACTATGATAGTTTACATCTAAAATATAATTAAATACGATCCTTTAAAAAAAAATTAAAATCATTTTTATGAAACTGGTACTTCACCATCTCAGAGGAACCCAATTAGAGCCAGAAATGGCCTACAAATGAAGTGTACACCCAGACCTTATAGAAGGAGCGGGGGGGGGGGGGGAGTATCGTCATATAATTTGAGAAGCATAGTGTCCAGCTCTTTTCCTCAACAGCTGCTTTTGGAGCACTCCTCTATCCAGCGCCATGCTGCCTTTGTTTGTTGTAGCTCTGATATACTAATCTTTGCCTGCAACCCTGTTATTCCACTAGCATGAAGTACTTTACATATTCTGTGCATGCAACCGTAGCAATCCAATTTACTGCTAATTCCCAGTCAATTGCTCATTGTTGTTTCAGCTCTCAATCCGACTGTTTAAGCATCTTTTGGTATGACTTTTGGTCTTTAAAAAACAGAAGGCAGGCCAGAGTTTCTTTTGTGCTATGGTGGCCGGATGTTGCAAAACCACTACCACCCTGCCGCCTTGTTAAGGCTTGGGGGAGCTCAGCTGTTTTGTCTCAGTTTTTAGGCAGTGGTTGTCTATTGAAATTTTGACAAAATCTGCCTTGATTTTGCATTGACTAATACTTCCAAGCCGTCTGCCAATGACATAACTCACTTCAGGAATGTCTAAAAGTCAGGCTTTGGTTTTCATCTCTAGTTTAGTTCAGAAATAATGTTAAACAGAGCGGAGGGAGAGCACACATGAAGCTGCCTTATACTGAATCAGAATATTGGGCTTATCAAAGTCAGTAATGCCTACTCAGACTGACAGCAGCTCTCCAGAGTCTTAGCTGTAGGTCTTTCACATTGCCTAGTACCTGATCCTTTAAACACCTCGTACCTAATCCTTTAAACTGGGTAGATCCAAGTGGGCAGATGTGTTGGTCTGAAGCAGGAGAACAAAGTAGGAGTCGAGTTGCACCTTTAAGACCAACAAAGTTTTATTCAGAATGTAATAAAGCTTTCGTATGCATGCATGCTTCTTCAGACGAGGGGATAGGGTAAACTGGAGATGTTGGGGATTGAACCTGAGAGCTTCTGCATGCAAAGCAGATGTTCTATCTCTGGGTGCTATCACACTGGGACATCGATGCGATATTATCTCATCACCGCAAAACATGCTTGAGTTTGGTCCCTTTCAGAGGGATCAGACGCTGGCTGTTGAAACCAGATCCCGGTTGCCCGTTCAGACAGCTAGCATGCCTCACAACAGACCTGCTGTGGAAAGTGTTGTTGTTGTTTTTTTAAGTCCCCCGGTGTGTGCACTCAAGCAGAAAAGCGCACAAGCATTCCTCAGAGAGGGATTGGGGGTTGGGGGGACAGAATGCGCTGGAAACGGCTTGGTGTGATCACACTTCTCTTCTGCTTATGAGTCATGTCCAGGTGTTCAGACAGCTGGTGAATATGTGACCTAAATGCGATTCGAGGGGGAAATTACTGGGAAGAATCAGGTAGCTTTTTAATCCGGATAGGTGGTGTCTGGAGATGGGGTGAGAACGGGTGTGGCTCAGAGGGCAGATGTGATCATGCACATTTGATCCAAATGGGAGGCAGGGCTAGGTTGGGCCAAATCTCTTGTGTGAAAGCGCCCTCTGAGCCAAAGCTCCTCCCACTAAAAAAGCAGAGAACAGAGAGTACTAAGCATGGACTGTAATGAGGGGCTGAAACCTCTGTATGATCCCAGTTTTCAGTGGGAAATTCTGCTAGTGTTGGCTTTCCCTTTGCAGTCTTTTTTTTCCCAAGCATCATGTGCTCTGTGGTGATTAAGACAGCACCATCGCCAACCAGCTACATGCAGGTACATCGACGTACCCAGTGGGCCAGCCCCAATGTCATTCTAGAAGCAAAGCAAGCAAGTGAACATGTGAGTTGTGTGTACCTGCAGTCCCAGTTTTCCCTTTTCTAGAGACCAGTTTGGTATTCAGATCCAGGATTTTTTGGGGGGTGGGGGTTGACAGATTCTAATGTTATTTAGCTCAATTATTCACTAGGGGGAATATTTATGGAGGGCTGCAAGGGTTCAAATTACACCAAAACTGAAATAGAGCTGCTGGTGCCTAAACAACTCCCAAATTTTCAAGCGAATTGTACCTATTAAACCTATGGGCCCTACAACAAGGGTGCCCCCAGCCATCCTCCATTTTTTTTTTTTTTGCTATGGGAAGGGAACACCATGCTTTCTCCGGAGCAAAGAATAGCCAAAGACACAAGAACAAGCAAAGGAACCCCTGGCCAAGAACCTTCAAAGCATACAGAACCAACAAACCTGAGAGCCAGTTTGGTGTAGTGTGCAGACTCTTATCTCGGAGATAAGTGTGCAGACTCTTATCTGAGAGAACCGGGTTTGATTCCCCACTCGTCCACTTGCAGCTGCTGGAATGGCCTTGGGTCAGCCATAGCTCTGGCAGAGGTTGTCCTTGAAAGGGCAGCTGCTGTGAGAGCCCTCTCAGCCCCACCCACCTCACAAGGTGTCTGTTGTGAGGGAGGAAGGGAAAGGAGATTGTGAGCCATTCTGAGTATCTGATTCAGAGAGAAGGGTGGGGTATAAATCCAATATCATCATCAAGAACCCATGCAGAACCAGGGGATCCTGGCAGAACCACAGGACAATGTGGCAAGCCTAACACAACAGATGTACCACCTGAGAACCCAAACCAATGTCAATTCTGAAAATCATCCAAGAAAAACCCAATATACCATTATAATGGCAAATAAAATCAGATTCCAGTACTGATTTTATTTGCAAACTAGAAGGTATGGACATTCCAACTGAGGCTGTAGTCCTCACATTGGATGTGGCTTCTCTTTATATGAACATACTGCTGGAGGAAGCCTGTTTTATTCTTGAAGAAACTTTAAATTTTGGATTTTCCTCCACATTTTTATTAGATCTTGAGGAGAATCACCACCATGGAACCATTCCCTTCCCATTCACAGGAAACACCCATTTGAAAGCAGTCCCCTCAGTCATAAAAGGAACTTGGAACTGGCTGATAAATTATTACTAGCCCTGCCCTTCTGGCAGCCATTTTGAAATAGTGCCCACTAATGTTTCTCAAAATTCCTGCCTTAATATGACTAAGAAAAAGAAGAGGTAGTCTAATTCCCAGTGCCAACAGGGGCAAAAATTAGTTACCATTCTAATGTGCTCTGTGAGTCTAATTTCTTCTGTATATGTAAATGGTAGGTATTCTCAGGACACTTGTACAAAGTGCTGTTCACAACTTAGGGGCCATGATCCCATGGGAACAAACGTTGGGGGCTGTATGCTGCATCTTTCCCAGATGTCTTTGAAGTACACCTGCATATGCATGTATTCTGTCTGATGGCAAATACTGTTTTTCACAGAAGTTCCTAAACCAACTACTAGTACTGTACCTTTTATATTTTTACCCCTTTCCAATAGCAAGGCTTGTATTGCCTGATACACTGCCCCCCAAGAACTAGTCTGAAAAATTCTTAAAATAGACTCTAAACTTTTCCAGAGAGTTTCTAACTCCCCCTTAACTGACGGGCTTCACGTTTGAAGGCTCCCAAGAAATTCTCATTAATGCTGCTGGTTGGTCGTAAATTGTTATCTCATCTGACTTTACAGAGGTTAAGGCAATATGTTATCAAATCTAATTCAGATCTGCCCTGTATCAGTTTCTCACTTTAAGTGATAATAGAGTACACAGGCAGAGTAGTGTAAAGGGTGCCTCAGGCATGAACAGGATAGATACATGGGAAGGAGGGGTTAAGACATGGGGGTATTTTATTTTAATAAGGACAGGGGAGATGCAGTAGGCAGTTAGATAATATTAGAATCTGGCCTAAATGATCTTCCAAAAAGATATCCTCTTTATAGGAATTTAAACTTCAGATGCAAAGCTACCACCTTGGGGAGGGGGGGCGGGGAATGCCAAATCCATGAACCCAGACTCCAAAATTCCACCCCAAAGTCCAGCCCTGATAGTATCACTGAGGAGGTACTATCAAAACACAGCTGGGATACTTTTTTGAACAGAATTCTGGAGACAATCTGTCATCTTGGAAAATCAAGTCTGGTAAACTTCAAAAAGACTGCCTTCATACACTCACACTAATCCTTTTTGGGAGGGAACTTTTAAGATTTGGATCAAACACCATTCTAAAGATATTGGCCCTGCCAACTTCACCTCTAACAAATTTTACAGGCCAGCATTGGTTCTTACCAGGCAATTCATTATCCTCATTCCTGACTTGGAGGAAGGCTGGTATAACACGTTTCTATGATATCATGGCTGGAGGCTATGTAAAAAATAAATCAGATCTGAATACCAAATACAGTATTACTTTACCATGGTTTGAATATTTGCAAATTAATAATCTTTTGAATACCTATACATTTGAATTTCCCTTGAGGGTTTCCCTGATTATGAAAAATATTTATATTCTGATGCAACACCAATAAAAGGTCTGATATAAAAAATTTATACTACTAAATTTCAAATCTAATACTCTTCTCCATTATCAAAAGTCTTGGCATGCACCATGCTGACTTCCAATATACTGTTACAGAAGCACAATGGCAACTGATTTGGACCTCTTTACCGATTCTAAATCCCTTAATATGCAACTGCAAGCATTTAAGGTAGTTGCCCATTGGTATTTGCTACCAACCCAATTAATACATTTCAGAACTTCAGTTACTCATTGTTGGAAAGGGTGTGGAGCCCTCGGCACTTATCTTCATAATTGGTGGCTTTGTCCCCAAATTGCTAACTTCTGGAAACAAAATTTCTCTAAAATCCAGTCAATTACCTCTTTCTCTGTCCCTTTCGCACCTGAAATTGCTTTACTGTCTCTATGGAAAGTCCCCAACATACCTAAATATTCACAAAATCGAATGGATTTAATTTTTATGGCTGCAAAATACCCCATTTCTATGAAATAGAGAACTCCTAATATTCCATTATATTCCTGGTCATTCAAAATGTGGGAGTATTTTGTTCTTGATAAGTTAACCCATGATCTAGGACAACCTCAGAAGCCTTCTCGTAATTCCCTTTTCTTTGAAAAGTTGCATCCTTTTTTAAGTAAAAAAGTTAATTCTGAAACTGCTTTGATTTTGGCTTTACATTGATATTGATTTTTGAGTCACTGTTAGTTAATGTTGCAATTTAAAATCCTTTAAGCACCTGTTTTATACAATTACTCAATTTCTTGTAAACTTTTTCTTTTTATTGGATTTTATTGGATTGTATTTTCTTAAATTTTCAATAAAGCTAAAATGTTTTTTTTTTAAGAATCCTGGAAAATCAAGATTATCCCTTAGATAAGGGAGAGTTGTTCCCTCTAAGCTGAGTCAGTGAGAGCTAACTCAGTTTTTTAGCCTCCAGCTCACACATTTTTGTCTTAGGGTTTGTAGAATCTTTCGGGTTCAAGTGCCGTGTTCTACTGGAGAAAGTTTTCCTTCCAGACGTTTCGTTCTCAGCTGCGGAGAACATCCTCAGTGGCGTTGCAGCCGGAGCAGGCGCTCTGACCTTCTTGGCTGCTGCACAGCAGCACAGCAGCCAAGAAGGTCAGAGCGCCTGCTCCAGCTGCAACGCCACTGAGGATGTTCTCCGCAGCTGAGAACGAAACGTCTGGAAGGAAAACTTTCTCCAGTAGAACACGGCACTTGAGCCCGAAAGATTCTACAAACCCTAATGATGTTACCAGCCGTGAAAATCTGAAATCTTTGATTTTTGTCTTAGCTCAGGAAAAATAGCCCCAGAGCAAACTAATTCCTGCAGTAGCTCACAGCTTTAATGCCAGTAACTCACAAAGTAGATTTTTTGCTCACAAGGCTCCACAGCTTAGAGGGAGTATTGGAGAGGACTGATACTATTTTTATTCGTACCCTTCTTTTCTCCCTGATCAGGATCAATGTGGCCTTTCACCTCATTTCCCTCTCCTCCACCATTAGGCTTCCCCTTTGCTGTACTGGCCTATCCACCCTCTGCCATCCTGGATAGGTTTGGACTTGCCTCCCTGCTGGCTTCAGAGTGGTAAGAAGAGGCCTATACAGTCACCCTTTCTGCCTCACTCTTTGTGCCTCACCCAGTTTTTCTCCCATGGCCTGACTTGTAAGCCTCCCTTATATACCACTCTTGGTCACACACCCTTCCTTTGACCTTGGCTCCAGTCAGGGGTTGGCCCTGCCTCTTCCTGGAAGTGATAAAAGGAGCGTGGATACCCACTCTCACAGCTGTCTTGTCTTCCTGGGCTTTAAAGATATAAAGCCTAGTCTGCATCTTCTTACTCTGCTTCTTTCAAGCTGCTGGCCTTCACCTTACAGATTGCCATTGGGCTATCCAGATCTCCAACTTCCTCTCTAGCAGTGGTGTGGGCCACTACCTGGTTTGGGGCCTGTCAATGCCTGCCCCAGCATTTTGGCCACCATTCTTTGGACTCCTGCTGCATTCCTCCCTGGGTAAAGGCCTTCAGGGCACTGACTTGTTTATGGCTTGCCCAGTAGGAAGGGGTTTAAGTTGGGGATGGGAGCCATACCCAGGCATCTAATCAATATTCACAACTACAACCTTGTGTGGGTAGATTAAGCTGAGAGATTGTGATGGGCCCAAGGTAGAGCTTCCGGGTTAGGGAATACCTGAAGATTTTAGAGGTGGAACTTGAGGAGGACAGGGTTTGAGAAGGGGAGGAAATTCAATGTAGGGTTGCCAAGTCCAATTCAAGAAATATCTGGGGACTTTGGGGGTGGAGCCAGGAAACTTTCACATTCCCTGAAATAAATAAGTTAAAAAATGGCAGTCCATTTCCCCTGAATAGTCGTAATTTCCTCACATCAGCCAGCTGCACCTCCTCTGTACTCTCTCTCTCTCCCCTTCTCTCTCTTACACACACACACACAGAAGCCAAAATAAACACTTGTGTGGTCTCACTAGGGCAATTTACTCACAAGTTGCTGAAGTTCCAAGTTCTCAAGAATAACACAAGGAAACTAAAAGTTCTAGTTTACCCTTTCCTGTGCAAATGGCCTCTGATAAGATTATAAAGCCAACACAGTTTCTGGGCTCCTTCCCTTCCCTTTCACCAGGCACGTTGTTCTGCAGGCTCACCCCACCCCCAGCCTGATCTAAGATTTAAAGACACACACACCTTTCTAGAAAAAAAAAACCTGTTCCCAGTGTCTTTTTAAGCCTTCAAGGTTTGAAAGCATATGGGGGCTGTTGAGGCAGGGCTTTCCCCTGCTGGACAGCTGACTGGGGGTGGGAAGGAGCCTGCAAAAGGGGGAGAACCCCCGCTGGGACCTGGGGACTGGCAAGCCTATTTCAATGAGGTATAATGATATAAAGTCCACCTTCCAAAGCAGCCATTTTCCCTCATGTTTATATGAAACTAAAACAAGCAACTGTTGATTGCAAACAAATGAATGCTCTACCACCTACCAATGTGGGAAGCAGGAGATCAGAAAGGATTCCAATGCACATGGATGGAAGAAGAAGAAGACTGCAGATTTATACCCCACCCTTTTCTCTGAATTAGAGACTCAGAGAGGCTCATAATCTCCTTTATCTTCTCCCCACTACAACAGACACCCTGTGAGGTGGGTGGGGCTGAGAGGGCTCTCACAGCAGCTGCCCTTTCAAGGGCAACCCCTGCTATAGCTATGGCTAACCCAAGGCCATCCCAGCACCTGCAAGTGGAGGAGCGGGGAATCAAACCCGGTTCTCCCAGAAAAGAGTCCACGCACACTTAACCACTACACCAGAGGACTCAGAGAAGGGAACTGGCTATTTCCTAAAATCCTAACGTTTAGATGTAGACATCCCAAATGAATTCAAGTTCACATAATCAATATGTATGGGGAGGTCTTGTATGGGGATCACGGGTGTGTACAAATAGCAGTATCAATAAACTCTTCCTTTCAACCAACTCGACAGGATTTGCCTTGACATAGGGAACTAATGTGATTTGTTCTCGTCACCCTCCCTGAGGTTTTTTTTTTCCCTTGCCCCTGCATGAGCGCAGTCCTGAATCTTATTTTAGAGCTGCAAGTTTGTGAGATGTGAACCTTGTAGCAAATTGTATTTATTTTAAAACATTTATGCCGTATTTCCCCAAAGCTGTGAATGAGAAAATAATGTTAGCATGAAGCAAACAGAAAAAGCAATCAGCTCAATCTTTCCCTCCTCATGTGGAGAGCTTCGTAAGCAGGATTAAGCCATAGATATAAAGACATTACACAGATCTGATTATACTGTTTTCATTTCTGCTTTGCATAAATCAAATCTTTCTTTTTGAACCATGGTTGACATTCTGAAATGAAACGTATGGCGTTTGGCCATTTGCAGGGGTGTCCATTGTATGATGCCCATGGTATAAAAATGGCATACGTGAAACAAAAAGAAGCACAAATGCCAGCAACATGAATGTGACCACAGGAAAGGGGGGGAGGTTGCAGAAAAAAACCCAACAGGAACTCATGTGCATATTAGGCCACACCCCCTGACATCACCATTGTTTCACACAGGGCTTTTTTTTTAGAAAAAGCCCAGCATGAACTTATTTGCATATTAGGCCACACACCCTGATGCCAAGCCAGTGGGAACTGCGTTCCTGTGCATTCCTGCTTAAAGAAAAAGAAAAAGCCCTGACCACAAGTGAAAATGTGTACATTTTCAGATTTTTAAAAGTTCATTTGTTTTTAAGCTTAATACATAATATATTCCAATCAATTTATGATTACTGATTGGAATATATTATGTATTAGGCTTAAAAGCCTGAAAGAACATAAGAGAAGCCATGTTGGATCAGGCCAATGGTCCATCCAGTCCAACACTCTATGTCACACAGTGGCCAAAAATCCAAGTGCCATCAGGAGGTCCACCAGTGGGGCCAGGACACTAGAAGCCTTCCCACTGTGCCCCCCCGCCAAGCACCAAGAATACAGAGCATCACTGCCCCAGACAGAGAGCTCCAACAATACGCTGTGGCTAATAGCCACTGATTGATCTCTGCTCCATATGTTTATCCAATCCCCTCTTGAAGCTTTCTATGCTTGTAGCCGCCACCACCTCCTGTGGCAGTGAATTCCATGTGTTAATCACCCTTTGGGTGAAGAAGTACTTCCTTTTATCTGTTCTAACCCGACTGCTCAGCAGTTTCAATATCCACGAGTTCTCATATTGTGAGAAATGATTATAATAAACTTTAAACCAAACTTTAAACAATCAGTTTCTCATAAAAAGAAATATATATAATAATTCTGCTTCTCAACAGTGAAGAGCAACCAACTCTCCTTCTTATTCCTAGTCCTAAAATATTGTAATGCAGTTAGTTTTATCAGCCCTGTCAGATGCCGAACTTTTAGCAACCCCCCGCCCCAATCCCCTGCTGATGGCCAGGGAGAACCACCCTTCCTCAAGAAAGAAAGACCACTTTGAATGTTATCTCTGACAGAACACAGAGAGAGACTGGTCCGCTGGCCACCAGGAACTGCATTTGGGAAACCCCTCAGTTTGGTGAGAGCCAATTTGGTGTAGTGGTTAAGTGTGCAGGCTCTTATCTGGAAGAACCGGGTTTAATTCCCCACTCCTCCACTTGCAGCTCCTGAAATGGCCTTGGGTCAGCCACAGCTTTTGTAGGTGTTGTCTTTGAAAGGGCGGCTGCTGAAAGAGCTCTGTCAGCCCCACCCACCTCACAGGGTGTCTGTTGTGGGCGGGAGGGAATGTAAAGGAGATTGTGACCACTCTGAGATTCAGAGTATAGGGCGGGATATAAATTCAATCTTCTTCTTCATCATCATAGATGATTGCATTGGGAAAAGGGTAGAGTGGGAGTAATATGGCCAGCTCCAGGTTGGGAAATACCTGGAGATATGGGGGGTAGGGCTGAGGAAGATGAGATTTGGGGAGGGGAGTGGGGGCAGAATATCATCAAGTCCACCTTCCAAAGCAGCCAATTTGTCCAGGTAAACTGATCTCTGTCACCTGGAGATCAGTTATAGTTCCAAGAGATTTCTACCACTTGGAGGTTGACAACCCTAGGTGGGAGACTCCCCCTTTCTGGATCCTATTTTCCATGACCACAGTGAGAACAAAAGTGAAGAGGACTTCTCATGCAGGGGACAGGCACGCACCCACACACTTTGTACAATGCCCCGTACCAAGAGAGCTGGGGAAATACTTCATCTAGCAGGTGGGAGTAGAGTTGCCATGCCCAATTCAAGAAATATCTGGAGACTTTGGGGGTGAAGCCAGGAGACATTGGGGTGGAGCCAGGAGCAAGGTTGTGACAAGCATAATTGAACTCCAAAAGAAGTTCTGGCCATCGAATTTAAGGGACCTCACACCTTTTTAATGCCTTCCCTCCACTGGAAATAATGGAGGATAGGGGCACATTCTTTTGGGGCTCATAGAATTCAACCCCCTGGTCCAATCTTTTTTGAAACTTGGAGGATGTTTTGAGGAAAGGTGCCAGATTTTAGCCTGCAAATACAGCTCCCCCAGAGCCCCAGATACCCACAGATCAATTCTCCATTATACCCAATGGGAATTGGTCTCCTTAGGGAATAATGGAGTGCCCAACAGACATTCCCTCCCCCCCCCCGCTTTCTGATGACCCTGAAGCAGGGGAGGCCTCCAAATGAGGGGATCTCCTGCCCCCACCTGGGGATTGGCAATCTTAGGTGGGAGAGTCTAAAAGTGGGGCTTGTTGGCTTTATTAAGATTTTATTAAAAATCTTTCTACCTTTCCCCTTTTAACTGAGGATCTGGCCATTCCCACTTGCTGTTTTTCACATGCCACTGGCCATATGAATTGATTTATTTCTCCAAGCCAGCCTCCGAATCCATAAATTAGATGAGGCAAAAATAATGATTCCCCCCCCCGCCCCATGCAAGCACAAACCCTTTAATCCTCTCTTTTAAGTGTATTCTCTGAGAACACGCTTCGTCCACCCTTTATGTGTAATATATTAATGCTTTTTTAACTACTTGCAGAATAATACTTCAATACCTTTTTTGTGCACAGCTGTGCTAAAATGGAGCAAAATAAATTTCTTCTCTTAATACATCTTTCCTATATTCAAAATGTTCAGATAGCCTTAAAGCATCCCTGGAACTCTGGAGACATATTGATTTTTCTTAACTTAAAAAAAGCACACAAACACATCCAACTTGGTTATGTTTACAGGCAACACTAATCTTTAAATGCATACCCATCTCTCCTGATTCCTCCACACAGCCTTTTCTGTCTAGCAGTTATGAACCTGGAGGACAATTTTAAAGCCCACTTTGAAAGTAACTGTCTCTTGTAATTATGTGGATCCCAGAGAAGCCCAAGGAGCAGAACTTTCCCCTCTATCTGAAGTGGTACAGAAAACTCTCATTAATTCTAGCCAGTCTTTCAGGCAAACAAAGTAAGTGGACCTGAGGTTTTTATGATACGCATAAACAAACTGTGTTATCCAGTCACACATGCTAAATAAATTCAGTCCATTTCAGAAACTGTCTGAAAGTGGGTTTTGCCATTTTGCGACCACACGTTCCAAATAATGCACTTTCAATCCACTATCGATGCACTTTCCAACTGAATTTTGCCAGTTCACATAGCAAAATCCAGTTGGAAAGTGCCTTGAAACTGGATTGAAAGGGCGTTATTTAGTATGTGTGACCGTACCCCAGTGTGAGCCAGTGTGGCACAGAAGGCAGAGGAGGGCATGGGTGACCTGGGTTTGAATCCCCACATCCAGGGCATTTTTTGTAGCAAGAACTCCTTTGCATTTTAGGCCACACACCCCTGATGTAGCCAATCCTCCTGGAGCTTACACTAGGCCTATAAGAAGAGCTCTGTAAGCTCTTGGAGGATTGGCTATTAACAGGCTACATCAGGGGTGTGGGGCCTAATATGTAAAGGAGTTTCTGCTACAAAAAAAGCCCTGCCTATATCTTCCAGGGATGTTCCCTGGTGACCCTGGGCCCATCACAAACTTGGTTCTTCTGAGAAAATGGAAGAAGGGAGAATGAAATTCTAAGCTGCTTTTGATTCCCGATGGGGAAAGAAAGCAGGATGTAAATATTCAAATGCAGATTTAGATTTAAATTTAGATTTATTGGAGTTATATCCCACCCTCCCTGCCGAAGCAGGCTCAGGGCGGCTCACAACCAATAAAATCACAATAAAACAATTCAACCACATTAGTTACATAACATGATTAAAATTAAACAATTAAAACAGTTTGGTGCTAATATCATTTGGTGTCATTCCATTTCTGATGGTGTTCAGCGCTTGTTAGGTATCATTTCCTACTACTATATCGACAATTCAAGATCAATTAAAGGCTAGCCAGGATAGTGTTGTCTTGCAGACCTTGCGGAACTGAGCAAGGTCCCGCAAGGCCCTAACCTCCTCTGGCAGCTGGTTCCACCAATCGGGGGCAGCGATTAAGAAGGCTCTTTCTCTGGCGGATTTCAACCTCGCCTCCCTCGGCCCGGGAATCATTAATAGAGTTTGCATGCCAGATCTAAGTACCCTCTGGGAAATGTGTGGGGAGAGACGGTCCCTAAGGTAAACAAGTCCTTGGCCATAAAAGGCTTTAAAGGTAATGACCAGCACCATGTAGCAAATCTGGTATACTATTGGCAGCCAGTGCAGCTCCCACAGCCCCGGCTGTATGTGCTCCCACCTGGGGAACAGCAATAACAGCCTGGCTGCCGTGTTCTGCACTAGCAGTAGTTTCCGGCTTTGAGACAGGGGCAGCCCCATGTAGAGGGCATTACAGTATTCCAATCTCGAGGTGACCTTAGCATGGATCTCAGTTGCCAGGTCGCCGCGTTTGAGGAAGGGAACCAACTGTCTCACCCATCAAAGATGGAAAAATGAGGATTTAGCAGTAGCTGCTATCTGGGCCTCCATTGTCAAGGAAAGCTCCAGTAGCACCCCGAAGCAATTTGTAGACATTGATGCTGAGTATAACTCACACTAGGTGAGCAAATTGTCCCAGGTCCAGTCTTCTGCCATGTTCCTTACATGGAACTTGGGCAGCATTCATGTCTACACAGAAGAATAAAACAAAACACAGGTACACTGAAATATGCCTTGTATATTTATTTTTGTACTTCCAAATCTCAGGCTCCCATTCCCCTGTTTAATATTTTTGGCATGTGTCAGATTAATTGGTCACCTGTCTAGGGACATTAGTCCCATTGCCACAGCTGCAGAGAGAGGGCAACTGAGGGGACAAAATTCCCAGGGCTCAAAGTCAGCTCGAGGGCCTAGAGCTGGAGTTGTCCAACAGGTGACACAGTTGTTGTTGTTCAGTCGCACAGTTGAGTCTGACTCTTTGCAACCCCATGGACAAAGTCACACCAGGCCCTCCTGTCTTCCACCATCCTCCAAAGTCTGCTCAAATTTGTGTTTGTTACATCAGTAACACTGTCCAGCCATCTCATCTTTTGCCATCCCCTTCTTCTTTTGCCTTCTGTCTTTCCCAGCATCAGGATCTTCTCCAGTGAGGGCTCCCTTCTCATTTGGAGGCCAAAGTATTTGAGCTTCAGCTTCTGTATCTGACCTTCCAGGGAACAGTCTGCGTTGATTTCCCTTAGGACTGACTGATTTGATCTTCTTGCAGTCCAAGGGACTCTCAAGGTTCTTCTCCAGCACCGAAGAAGAAGAACAGGTGACACAGTACAGTTTATCTTTTTTGGAATGCCTCTGCTCTCTCTCTCACACACAGAGACACACAAAGAGGATTCTGGGGGTTCACTCAGCTTCCTCTGCCTGCCCCCTTCCTGCTTAGCAGCAGCAAATCTCTTCTCCTCTTCTTCATCCTTGCATCTGCCTTGCAAAAAGCCCACTGGCTGCTGCCCATTCCCTGTCCAATTCCTCATGTGTATAAAGAAGCGTCTCAACCCCAAGAACAGCACTGTCATCTGGTAAATGAATCCCTAGCTGGAAGCTGTGTTAGAAGTGGTGGAGGGGGAAGTGGCCAATTACCTCATGCCCCAGAGAAGAATATGATGGCGAAGACAGGACTTGTGAAACCTGAAACAGCTGCATGGCGGGGAGTGTGGCTGTTTTTCTCACTGTCTTGTGCAGTCCCTTTAAACTTTAAAGGGACTGCACAAGACAGCCCAAAACAGCTGTGCAGTAGAAAATGCCTCCCCACTGTGCAGCTGTTTTTTTGTGCTATCTTCTGCAGTCCCTTTTCAAAATATGCTGTCATTCCTTCCTTTACCAATGCTCTTACAGAAATATGATTATTCACCAGCTTTGGGACCTAAAGGCAATTTGTAATGAGCACCTCTTGGGTTTCACCGCTGGGAAGCTTGCATTTTACTATTCTACTGCCCACACCTTCAGCCCATACGTGGTGTCCATCTGCAACACTTAATTTCTTTTTCTTTTGCTCATCTAATATTTCAAAAACCTCTCTATGAGCACACATGCACACCAAACTCAGATGATTCTGGCAGGCTGGTTAAAATTAATATAAGCATATCCTCATCTGGAATTTCCTTTCTTGCAGCTCTGAACTGCTCAGCTACATCCAGCAATCTTACATTCTTATGCTAAACAAGCATTTCTGAAGATACAGATGGCTCTTTGAGGACAATTTTACATTAAACCAGGCCTTTTTTTGCAGCAGGAATTCTTTTGCGTATTGGGTCACACACCCCTGATGTAGGCAATCCTCCAAGAGTTTACAGAGCTTTTATTACAGGGCCTACTATATGCTCCAGGAGGATTGGCTACATAAGGTGTGTGTGGCCCAATATGTAAAGGAGTTCCTGCTACAAAAAAAAAAAAACCCTGCATGCAACCTCTGCAATTCAGCCCAAAGAGCCCTGGCATTTGGCATTTTAATGACCCTTTATACCTGTCTGTTAAACCTGTGATGATAGCACCTCTTGTCTGGTGATTCTTTATGTCCCAAGTAGCCTGTTGCTCTGCACCTTCAGTTGGAAGGTCAGTCTGGGTAATAGTCCACAAGCCTCTTCTGATAAAGTATGGCTTCATTCTTCCTCTTCAAATTTGATAATTGCTCTTTGTGAGCCTAACTTTCAAGTGACCATGCTGTGCACTACAGAAAGTCACCATCTTTGTTCCTTTGTTCGTGCTAAAGAGCCTCTGGTGATCCTTCTACCTTCAATCATAGATGTGCATAGAATTGGCAGAGGAATTAACACAACAATGGTGCACAACCTGATTAAAGTGTAGCTAATGATTTATTTAGGAACTAACATATCTGATAGTAAAGAGAGATTCCCAACTATATCTCTAGATGAGATAGAGGGAGAGACGAAAGGTGCGATCAGACGGGCAGGTTGTTACAGCAGTAAGCTGTATGAGTTTGGGGCAATTTGTCAATCAGACAGGGCCCCTTAAGCCAGCATCATAGCACAGCAGCCATGGACTTGCAGCTGGGTTGGGTTTTTCCCCTAAGTCCTGTATGCAAGTGTACGCACACACGCTTCTGGCCAGTTCTATGGGGGCACTGAAGTGACACTGGAAACAGAGTGGAATGATCACACCATTCATGCATTTCCATGGCATGCCAAGGCAATCAGACAGCCGGAAATCCACCATGGAAGTGCTTTGATAGGGAAGCCACCCGAATTTGCCAGTGACTATTTAATCTGCATGGAAGTCATTTTAGCAAGAGGTAACGGTGAGTGGGGCGTGGGAACCAGATGTACATGTGTGATCACACCCATTTAATCTGGAGAAGAGGGATGGCTATGGTGGGCCAAACTTCTCATCTGATTGCACTCTAAGTGTGGAACTCCCAAGCAGGATATTGCCCTAAAAGTAGCAATCTGGAGACAGACAAGGAATGGCACTTAGCAGAAGATAAGGTCCTATTTAATTGTCTTCTTGCTGCCTCCTTCAGGGTTTTCTTCTCTTCTTTGTATACCAGACATCGCCTGTTCCAGCATGTCTGGGGCCCATGGTGGCTCTCAGAAGCCCTGTCCACTGAAAACCTGGATTCAAGCAAAACTCTCTCTTTCTTTCTTTCTTTCTTTCTTTCTTTCTTTCTTTCTTTCTTTCTTTCTTTCTTTCTTTCTTTCTTTCTTTCTTTCTTTCTTTCTTTCTTTCTTTCTTTCTTTCTTTCTTTCTTTCTTTCTTTCTTTCTTCCTTCCTTCCTTCCTTCCTTCCTCCCTCCCTCCCTTCCCTCCCTCCCTCTCTCCCTCCCTTCCATTTCTATCCTGCCCTCCCTGCAAGTAGCCAAAGGATGGCTAACAACAAAGAAGTTACAAACCATTAAAAACAATTTTAGCAGTACAATAGATTATTTAAGACATTTTAATTTTATTTTATTTAAGATATTATTTAAGACAGGGGCAAAGCCAATACATTCCTTCATACAGTTCTAGTGGGGTATTCTTGCAGGGTATTTTTTTCAAGTGGTATATGCTTGTGTGAGGTATTATTTCTAGTAGTAGATGTGAGTCCAAATGGATACCAGTTCTAGGGATCAGACTCAAGTTGGACGCACAACATTCAAGCAAGGAGTCAAGAATATTTAAATTTAGGTTGGAAATGAGTGAAACTGTGAATGGTAGAAGTATGAGATCTTAATTAAATGTTATGCAGTCATGTGGCATGTTATACAATCATCTGGACAAAAAGCATCAGTGATGTCTGGTTGTCTATATCCTTATTCACAAGAATTCTCTGCAACAGTTTCCTATGTTGCTCAACTGAAATAAAAACAGTCTTCCATTCATAAATTCTTCTACTGTGTGGAAGGAGATTTTATTTCACTGTTGTGAGGAACACAACGATGTCATAAAGTGGAGAGAGGCTACCAAATTTGAAGCAAGCCATTTCTGTAGTAAACCTGACAAGCAAACAACAAGCTTGTGTACTTCATTACAATATTCTCTGTTGTACCCCAAAGTGTTTTTCTCCCTTGCATTTCACCAACTCGGACCAATATAGATCAGGTGAAAGGGGCAAAATTACAGCTTGGAAAAATTACGATTTATTTTCTTTCTTTTTTTAATGTCCTGCACTTTGTACAGAATTTCATCACAACTCAAGGCTAAACCCAGAAACACAAATCCAAATGATTACAATACAGGGGAAACACATTTGCCACCAATGTTCCCTCTAAGCTGAGTGAGGGTGATCTGGTTCACAGTTTTTTAGCCTCCAAGTCACACACTGTCTTAGCTCAGGAAAGATGGCCCCAGAGCAAACTAATGTATGCAGTAGCTCACAACTTTTATGCCAGTAGCTCATGAAGTAGAATTTTTGCTCACAAGACTCCACTGCTTAGAGGGAGTATTGATTGCCACTCCCTATTTTGACCAATCCTAGACTATTCTAGAAGCATAGCAAGAGGCTGGGGTTGCCAGCTCCAGATAGGGAGATATCTGGAGATTTGGGAGTGGAGCCTCATGGGGGAAGGGTTTGGAGGGGAGGGACTTCAATGGGGTATAATGCCATAGAGTTCACCTTCTGAAGACACCATTTTCTCCAGGGGATCTGATCTTTGTCACCTGGAAACCAGCTGCAATTCCAGGAGATCTCCAGTCACCACTTGGAGATTGAATGAAAATCGAACAATAAATAACCATTATATTTTTCCAAAAAACAAAAAATCCAGTTTTTTAAGGTTTGAAAAATCTTGATACAATTCTATGAATTCCCATAAACATCAATATCATTCAGCAGTAATAAGCACAGACCAGGAGCATGATACTCCTTCCTATTGCTGGAGACTGCCTGGTCATCGTCACCTCCAGTGTCATACAAAGCAATCAAAGCGCAAAAGCCAAGCAAATGTTCTTTCTGTGTTTCTTGCTCTTATGTTCAAGTAGCAGGGCTTTGTTTGTAGAAAAAGCCCAGCAGGAACTCGTTTGCATATTAGGCCACATCCTTTGTTTCACACAGGGCTTTGTTTGTAGAAAAAGCCCAGCAGGAACTTATTTGCATATTAGGTCACACCATCTGATGTCCACCAGGGGTGGAATTCTAGCAAGAGCTCCTTTGCATATTAGGCCACACACCCTTGATGAAGCCAATCCTACAAGAGCTTACAAAAAAGAGCCTTGTAGACTCTTGGAGGTAGGATTTTCAAGTCCTCTTCTATGGTTTCTCTGGACATTCTAGCCATTTTGGAGGTTAAAACTCTATGGTACTTATTGTACCATAGAGTTTTACATCCCAAATGGCTAGAGTGTTCAGGAAAACCATAGAGTTTTCCCAGAAACGCCTAGAGGCCTGCGTGTGTGCCACCATTTTGATGGCATCACTTCTGGGTGATGTCATCACGCCGGCAACGCAGGGGGAGGTTTCCCCCACCAGCCCAATGTGGGCTGGCGGGTTGGAATCCTCTGGGATAGGGGATTCCCCGCCCAGACCAGGGGCTTGGCAGTCCTACTTGGAGGATTGGTTACATTAGGGCTGTGTGGCCTAATATGCAAAGGAGCTCCTGCTAGAATTTCACCTCTGAATGTCACCATTATTTCAGACAGGGCTTTTTCTATGAAAATATGCAAATTAGCTCTACAGAAACGCCCAACAGGAACTCATTTGCATATTAGGCCACACCCTGATGCCAAGTCAGCCAGAACTGTGTTCCTACTAAAAAAAAAACATAACAAACCTGTCAAGCAGCATAAAAAGTCACAATTCTGCAAACAGGCTATTCTGGTTACTCTCTAGAATACCTGGAGGTTGGCAAACCTACAAGAGATACTAGACTTGAGGCCCAGAGACACATGGAAGAACCAGATACAGGGCCAGAAAGGAGAGAAGTGTTGTGGCTCTTTGGATCAGACTTCCTCCCCTCCCATTTTTCCAGGGAAAACAGCTTCGGTATAGGAAGCAGCAAAGACCATTCCCGACATCCTGATCCCAGAAGATGCAAGTCTTAGTCCCTGATCAAAGATGTTGCTTTTCCTCTGCAAATGAAGTCTGACTTCTTATGCTGACTGCTAGGTATTTGGACAGTTGAATGCCAGACCATAGGAGTGGGTCACTGAACAGAATCCTTGAACTGGATGCTACATCTGCTTTCTGACATTCATATTATTTTAAACAAGCTCAGGAATGTAATTTGTCCAAAACGCTCTTGTCTCCACCTGTTTACATAATGTTGTCGAAGAAACAGCTTTTCTCCCCCTGCCTCTCTAGTTTTCCATGTTTCCTCTTCCCCCTTCCAGACACACATCTCTATTGATTCCACGAGTCCAGAATCATTAACCTTCCTAGGATTACTTGTGATTATTTTTGGTGCATGTTTATGCCGCATGGCAGATACATTAGGCCTAATGATCTCAGGGGCAGCAGATTGCTCTCTAGGTATTCTTGAAGCAGGATGTGAGGGGGTTAGACCTTGAAGCTTCTTGAACAACCCCAGGGCAGATTAGTCCTGAATTAAAGCCAGGGCTGTTTGGGAGGTCTACAGCTGCAATGGGCCATGCTTCACATTAGAATGGTTGGTTTGCAACCAAGCGTGCAGCGAATCTACTGGCGCTAATCTGAGCCCTGAGGAGTTTACTCAACACATTGGGAAACCCATCTCATTCTCGGTTTCAATGCATACACACAAACCCACCGAATTTTTGACGTGCACCCAAAAAATTGTAATGCTTGAATATTTAACACTCCTTAATGATACCTTTGTAAAGCAATCAGAGGTCAAGAATATACCACTCAGCTGCACGAGTAGTGCTCCTTTCAGAAAATCAAGGAGCAGTACACTGGCAAGTTACTGGCTAATAGCCAAATGATGTATTATATGATGGTCCACAAGTTCAGGAGGATAACCATGCCGGTCTGCAGCAGAAACTCGAGATTTGAGTCCAGTAGCAACTTAAAGGTGAGGGGCCTCATGGCATAGAGTGGTAAGCTGCAGTACTGCAGTCCAAACTCTGCTCACGACCTGAGTTCAACCCCAGCAGAAGCTGGGTTCAGGTACCCGGCTCAAGGTTGACTCAGCCTTGCATCCTTTCAAGTTCTCTAAAATGAGTACCCAGTTTGCTGGGGGTAAAGTGTAGATGACTGGGGTAGGCAATGGCAAACCACCCTGTAAAAAGTCTGCCAAGAAAACATCCTGATGTGATGTCCCCCCATGGGTTGGTAATGACTTGGTGATTGCACTTTTACCTTTGTAAAGGAATCAGAGGTCAAGAATATACCACTCAGCTGCACTAGTAGTGCTTCTTTCAGAAAACTGAGGAGCAGTACACTGACAAGTTACTGGCTAATGGCCAAATGATATATTATATGATGGTCCACAGGTTCAGGAAGATAACCATGCTGGTCTCCAGCAGAACCTCTTGATTTGAGTCCAGTAGCACCTTAAAGACCAATGAGATTTTCAGGGTATGAACTTTCAAGACTAAAAGCTCTCTAGGGTTGCCAGGTCTGTTTTGGAAAATACCTGGAGACTTTGGGGGTAGATTTGGGAGAGGGTGGGGTTTGGGGATGGGAGGGGCTCCGGCATGGTGCAATGCCATAGAGTCCACCCTCAAAGTAGCCATTTTCTCCAGGGGAACTGATCTCTGTCAACTGGAGATCAGCTGTAAAAGTGGGAGACTACCTGTCTCTTAAGCTCCCTTTGACAGCTGTCCCATGTAGCTTTTCTTCAGCACTATTTGAAACAAAAAGCAGTCCCTGGAGGCTGCAATCAAAACTGGATGATATCCCAGTGAGGAACGGGTGCTTAACTCTTCTTCTCTCCCCTCCCCCCAACCTTGTCCACCTTTTAAAATGCTCCCCAAGCTACTTATCTCCCCACAGGAGATGTAAAACTTTACCCTTGGTTCTATAACAAACCACGTTTTCCCTTTTCTTCAGTTTCAGAGAATAGCATGTCGGTCCACAGTTGAACAGCTAGATTCAAGTCCAGCAGAACTTTAAAGACCAGCAATATTTTCGGGAGCCAAAGTTCCTTTTGCCAGATGTATCTGACAAAAGGAGCTTTGTCTCATGAAAGCATATGCCCCCAAAATCATATTGGTCTCTAAAGTGTTCCTTTCCTATAGTGATTGTGTGACTCCCTTTTCTGCTTACACAGTGTCTACCACCCACTTCAATTCTCTCTTTCAGGTTCAGAGTTACAAGGAGTTTAGGCTGCCACACTCACCATCTATCTCATCTCTTTTAAACTCTTGAGAGATCCATGATCATTTTTCGCTTTGGTCCTCACACACACAGAGACAGCAGCAGACAGAGTAACACAGCCCTCTTTAATAACTGGCCCTCACTCAAACATCTTCGTGAGTTATTGGAGCTCTCTTCAAACACTCTTCCATTCACATGCTGCCACCATTTATTCATATCCTAAATATATATAGACTGAGATCTTCATTGTTATATATGTGTGTGTGTGTTTCTTTCCGTGAGACATAAAGCCCACATGATTAAACAAAACAAGAACTTAACTTTGATTTATGGTTTAAACACAACACTGAAGAAAGTAAGGTAGACCTGAAAATATACCACTTCTTTTAAACTTTTGAACTGGTCCCCTGTTCCAGTACCTTGGAACTTGTGTGGCAAATTGACTCTTTCTAGTCAACTAGCTTTAAGCTAATCTTCACTTCAGCTTCACTCAATGACATGCTGTTTTCTAATTTATCAGCCACCACCTGAAGTGTCCTTTTCCAACTGTCTCTCCCTAACATCCCATTGGTTGCCGTTAGGGAGAGGAGGAACCTAACCTGTCCCTCACAGAGCATATATAGCCTTTTATGTTGTGTTTCTAGTGCTATGTACATTTCTGAACTCATGTTTAGTTGATTAACCTACCAATTTGAGCTTGCAGCCCTGTTTGAATTCTTACTTGCAGGTTATATTCAGCCATGTTCCCTTATTGAATGAGGTCATGTCATAACAGCCATTTTCCAAGCAGCATTAATTCAGAATGCATGGCCATATTCTGTACTCAAGCACAATGACGGAAACCCAGGATTCAGTGCTGCAAATGTTAGGCATATCACAATCTCACTGAAATGGATGGGATTTAAGTCATTTTAAGGCTACACTTTAGCGCCATTAATTTCCGGGTCTTAGTTATGCTTAGCTTTTGCTGGATTGTAATGAACTAAAGCATCTGTCAGATACTTCAGTGACTCAGCACTTTGTGATGAAAGATCATATGCATATGAGTAAGCTGAATACATAATGGAAGTAAATAGCTCGTGACAGGTTAGATCACACATTAATAGCTGGTTGCTGCAGGCGAGGACAGGAGAAGAAAGGGATATACAGCCAAGGCACAGGCCTCACAGTGGAACAGTCCTATCAATCATGGGTTGGTCAGACTGCAGGGCTGGGGGGAACTCGAGAGAGAATGGATAGGCTCACTTACTGAATTTACCAGCCAAAATATACAGTCTACCTAATACAGAAAAGAATTATCAATGGCAAGCCCATCTGTATCAAAAACTGTTTCCCAGCAGAGCCAGCCCTCCCATTAGGCAGACTAGGTGATCGCCTAGGGTGCTGGACTTCTGGGTGCCTCCAACGTGAATCAGTGACATTATCACTGCAGGGTGTGCACTAAAAGTTAGCCTTGCTTAGGGTGCGAGTCTAGGGCCGGCCCTGTTCCCAGTTGGGATAGGAGCCATGGTGGCTCAATGGAAGAGCATCTGTTTGGCATGCAGAAGGTCCCAGCTCCAAGACATCAAAAGACATCTCTCCCACCTACCTCCATCAAAAGAAGGTCAGGTAGTAAATGACTGAGACTCTTGAAAGCCACTGTTAGTCAGTGTCAACATTGACCTTGGTAGGCAAAAGGTTTTACTGAGTGGAAGGCAGTGCTATGTGCTGCTTAAGCTACCAAAGAACTGACTTAACAGGCTTGGTAAAAAGCTCCTGAAACAGATTGCCATTGTAGAAGAATTCCAGAGCTTTTTTGCAGAAAAATCCCAGCAGGAACTCATTTGCATACTACACCCCTGACACCAAGCCAGCTGGAACCGCATTCCTGTGCGTTCCTGCTCTTAAAAAGCCCTGAAGAATCTTATCTTTTAAAATCATCCATTTAATTTCATGATGTTCCACCAGGTCTAGGGTGGAAGAGACAGAAGTTCATCTGGATTGGGCTCCCCCTGCTCTGTCATGCTCTGTCATGGCTTATGTTCAATCGTGTTTTGTCTCTATGTCCACCCACTTGCCTCAATATTAGTTAATATCTACTACATACATGTAGAGCCCATGGGAGTGTATGTTTTAATTTGTACTACTAATGGTCAACTGATGTATATATAGTGTTTTAGAGATTATTTTATATTTAGGTTAATTGTTGCTGTTTATATGTATGTATCTACGTTGTCATAACTAAGGCTTTTTTTTAGCAGAAACACACAGGAATGCAGTTCCAGCTGGCTTGGCATCAGGGGGTGTGGCCTAATAGGCAAATGAGTCCCTGTGAAACAATGGTGATGTCAGGGATGCGGCCTAATATGCAAATGAGTTCCTGCTGGGCTTTTTTTACAAAACAAAACATCCTGATCGGAACTCACCCTGAGCCATTCTGTGCAGAAGAGGAAGGGCTAGAAATCAAAGTAAAGAAGAAATATGATGTTTCATTGCACCTCAGCCTGGAACACAATTAGATCAAAGAACAACATCAAATCCCCTCCAACTGATTATTTTGATCAAACATTATCATTGCTCTCAGCAGTTGAATTCTAGCAGGAGCTCTTTTGCATATTAGGTCACACACCCCTGATGTAGCCAATCCTCCAAGAGCTTACAAAAAAGAGCCTTGTAAACTCTTGGAGGATTGGCTACATCAGGGGTGTGTGGCCTAATATGCAAAGGCGCTCCTGTTAGAATTCCACCCCTGGTTACAGCAATGCTACAACATCATTTCTGGTTGCATAACCAGAAACAGGGCTTTTTTTTTTTTTTTTTCTGGGAGAACGTGGTGATCTTGGAAGCGGAAGCAAGCAAGGGAAGAGACTGGCTACATCAAGGCTGTGTGGCTTAATATGCAAAGAAGCTCCTGCTAGAATTCCACCCCCGGTTGCTCTAAATTTCAAAACAAAATTGCATTTGTACATGGATATTTTGACACAATTTTCCTGCGTTTCTTTTCTTGTCCACACTCCCACCCACCAAATTTATGTTTTAAAAAAATTGACCTACAGAAGTGGGTCTTAGCTGCGTAGCTTGTGAGGTTGCCAGGCCACTCCAGGGAAGATCTCCAGGGAATTGAGCAACAGAGATCCTCTGGAGAAAATGGCCCCTTTGGAAGGTGGACCCCATGCCATTATATCCCATTGAAGTCCCTCCCCTCCTCAAACCCCACCTTCCTCAGGTTCCACCCCCCCCCAAAAAAAACCCCAAACATCTCCAGGTATTTCCCCAACTCACAGCTGGCAACCCCAGGGCCAGCCCTGCCACTAGGTAAACTAGGTGATTGCCTAGGGTGCCAGCCTTCTGGAAGCACCAAATTGGGTGCCCCCATATGTGACTCATAAGAACATAAGAACATAAGAGAAGCCATGTTGGATCAGGCCAACGGCCCATCAAGTCCAACACTCTGTGTCACACAGTGGCAAAAAATGTTATATACACACATACACTGTGGCTAATAGCCACTGGTGGACCTGTGCTCCATACACTGTGGCTAATAGCCACTGATGGACCTGTGCTCCATATTTTTATCTAAACCCCTCTTGAAGGTGGCTATACTTGTGGCCGCCACCACCTCCTGTGGCAGTGAATTCCACATGTTAATCACCCTTTGGGTGAAGAAGTACTTCCTTTTATCCGTCTTAACCTGTCTGCTCAGCAATTTCATCGAATGCCCACGAGTTCTTGTATTGTGAGAAAGGGAGAAAAGTACTTCTTTCTCTACTTTCTCCATTCCATGCATTATCTTGTAAACCTCTATCATGTCACCCCGCAGTCGACGTTTCTCCAAGCTAAAGAGTCCCAAGCGTTTCAACCTTTCTTCATAGGGAAAGTGCTCCAGCCCTTTAATCATTCTAGTTGCCCTTCTCTGCACCTTCTCTAAAGCTATAATATCCTTTTTGAGGTGCGGCGACCAGAACTGCACACAGTACTCCAAATGAGACCGCACCATCGATTTATACAGGGGCATTATGATACTGGCTGATTTGTTTTCAATTCCCTTCCTAATAATTCCCAGCATGGCATTGGCCTTTTTTATTGCAAACGCACACTGTCTTGACACTTTCAGTAAGTTATCTATCATGACCCCAAGATCTCTCTCTTGATCAGTCTCTGCCAGTTCACACCCCATCAACTTGTATTTGTAGCTGGGGTTCTTAGCCCCAATGTGCATTACTTTGCACTTGGCCACATTGAACCGCATCTGCCACGTTGACGCCCACTCACCCAGCCTCAACAGATCCCTTTGGAGTTCCTCACAATCCTCTCTGGTTCTCACCACCCTGAACAATTTAGTGTCATCCGCAAACTTGGCCACTTCACTGCTCACTCCGAACTCTAAATCATTTATGAACAAGTTAAAAAGCATGGGACCCAGTACCGAGCCCTGCGGCACCCCACTGCTTACCGTCCTCCACTGCGAAGACTGCCCATTTATACTCACTCTCTGCTTCCTATTACTCAGCCAGTTTTTGATCCACAAGAGGACCTGTCCTTTTACTCCATGATTCTCAAGCTTTCTAAGGAGCCTTTGATGAGGAACTTTATCAAAAGCTTTCTGGAAGTCAAGGTAAACAACATCTATCGGGTCTCCTTTGTCCACATGTTTGTTCACCGCCTCAAAGAAATGCAACAGGTTAGTGAGGCAAGATCTTCCCTTGCAGAACCCATGCTGAGTCTTCCTCAATAACCCGTGTTCATCAATGTGCCTACTCATTCTGTCCTTGATAATGGTTTCTACCAACTTTCCCGGTATTGAAGTCAGACTGACTGGCCTGTAGTTTCCCGGATCTCCTCTGGAACCTTTTTTAAAGATGGGGGTGACATTTGCTACCTTCCAGTCCTCAGGAATGGAGGCAGATTTCAATGAAAGACTCAGTGATGTTATCGGTGCAGGGGGGGGGGGGGGCACCAGAGTGCCAGACAGTCTAGGGCCAGCCCTGGACAACCCTAATGGCTTGTGTTTACATTTCATTTCTAGACCCATTTAGGCCTGCCCGACACAATGTTTATTAATGGGGCAAAGGCAAGTTAACTACCCAGATCAGGAATCATATGTACATGCGTGTTCATTCACTGCCTCATTGGTCTCGTAGTTTGTTTAAAGGAGAAGACCTTGTGAGAAGTTCTGGTTGAAGGTTGCTCAGGAGAGTTCATTAAAGAAATGTGAATGGCCTGCCCAGGACACACTGGTCAGTTAGAAAGCCATCATTTCTGCACATGGACCAGTATGCTCTCAGCAACTAAGTGCACCAGTGCAAACGTCTGCACATACACTAAATGGCAGTCCTTTAAGATCTGTACAGAAGCAAAGAAGAGGTAATCACTCATTCCCATTCAAAACATAGGCCACGATCAGCCGGGAGGATACTGTACCTTCAATAGCAAGCCAGAAAGTAATTCTGGCAACTGCATGGGTACAGATTTTCAAGAAATCAAAGTCCCCTTTGCCCTGCCCTGGATAGCCCCAGCAAGCCTGATCTCACGGTATCTCGGAAGCTAAGCAGAGCCAACCTTGGCAAGTACTTGGATGGAAGACCTCCAAGGGCTCAGGCACAGAGGCAGCCAATAGGAAGCTAGCTCTCTGAATGTCCAAGCCCCACTAGGGGTCATTAGAAGTCAACCTTAACTGACAGGCATGCACACATGCACACGCGTGCGCATACACATGCACACACAAAATACCAAAAAAAGAGTCAAAGCTCTTTTTGTCAGATATCTGATGAAGAAAGCTTTGACTTTTAGAAGCTCATACTCACAAAATCTTCTTGGTCACTACATTGCTCGTTGTCATTGCTGCTCAAGGACCCCATGGACCAAGTCACTCCAGACTCTCCTGTCTTCCACCATCCTCCGATTTGGGGTTGGATCCAGATGGATTTGGGGTTGGATCCAGATGGATTTGGGGCTCAAACTCACCCAATTCTCCTCCTTGTTACAGCCCCTCTCCCATATGGCTTTTGTCTCTGCAGGTCCCATGATAGCCAACACAGCCTCATTGGGCAGACAATGGAAACCACCTCCCCTTTTCATCAAAGGAAAAGTTTGTTAGATCCAGGGCTTTTTTTGTAGCAGGAACTCATTTATGCATTAGAAGATGAAGATATTGGATTCATCCCCCACCTTACACTCTGAATCTCAGACTCTCAGAGCAGCTTACAATCTCCTTTACCTCCCCCCACAAGAGATACTATGTGACTGGGTCTAAGAGAGCTCTCACAGCAGCTGCCCTTTCAAGGACACCTCTGAGGTAGCTGTGGCTGACGCAAGGCTGTTCCAACAAGTGGAGGAGTGGGGAATCAAACCCAGTTCTCCCAGATAAGAGTCCACGCATGTAACCCCTACACCAAACTGTACTAAGAGCTGTAAGCTCTTGGAGGATTGGCTACATCAGGGGTGTGTGGGCTAACATGCAAAAAAGTTCCGGCTACAAAAAAAGCCCTGGTTAGATCAGATTCATTCTACTAACTTGATCCCAGAGAAGCCATTAAGCTTTCAGTTAGATCTTACCTCTGTGTGGCCACCGTTTCAACAAACACCATCTTCTCAAGTAACCAAGGGGGAAAAAACCCTATGACAAAGGTTCTCATAAATTACAGTTTTAGTAGCACTTAACAAATCAATATCATGCATTTGTTTTGGATCATTACCACCTTTACTGACTATATTTTGTTAAGGGGAACCAACATTTTATTTGAAATGAGCAGAGTGATTAAATATAACATTTGCTGTGGAGAAGAGAGACCTTTGGATATCTGTCTCTCTTTAAAAAGGTTATTAAGAAAAGAGGTCAATAAACAGGAAATCTGAAGGAAGAGGAAACATTCTCCAAGCCAAATCCTCAGGGAACATTCCCAAGTATAATGTGAGGCAATTCTTCGCTTTTTTCGGCAGGCAGAGCTTATTAAAGCAGCACTGAAATTGCACAGTAAACCTAACTTGTTAAACAGACAGAGACAAACATTGTCTTCTCTATCTCTGGGGACCGAACTCTGCCTGCGGGGCTTCCTTAAATTTGTGCACACTAATTTCCCTGGTAAAACCAAACAGTGATTTTGTAGGAAAGGGACTTCTTCTCTCACAAGTGGAAGTGAGAATAGTCAGCTCCTTCAGGAAATGCTGGCGTTCTTGCTAGAAGGTAGCAACGATCTCTGCTCCTGTTGATTAGTAAAATCAACCTCACATTTTCCAAGAGGAGAGAGCCAATTTATCAAATGATGTGCAACTGCAATAAAGAAAGTCAACAGTTATGCTGGGGATTGTTAGAAGGAAGCTGAAAACAAATCAGCCAGTATCATTATGTCCCTGTGTCAATCTATGGTGCGACCTCATTTGAGATACTGTGTACAGTTCGGGTCACCGTACCTCAAAACAAGATATACCATTGGAAAAGGTGCAGAAAAGGGCAGCTGAAATAATTAAGGGCATAGAACATCTTCCCTATGAAGAAATGTTAAAGAGGTTGGGGCTCTTCAGCTTGGAGAAATGATGACTGAGACGTGACATGGTAGAGGTTTACCAAGTTTTGCACAAGGGGGAAATGAACAGGTTGAATTCATTTGCTGCAGCTTAGTGGTCGAGCTTCTGCTTTGCATTCAGAAGGTCAGAGTTCAACTCCCAGCATTTCCAGTTAAAAGAACAAGATAGTAGATGATACACCACTACCTGAGACAAGAGCCACTGACAGACCAAGTAGACGATGCTGACCTTGATGGACCAATGGTCTGATTTGATACAAGGCAGCTCCATGGACTCAGCAATGTCACACTGCCATATCTGGTCTCTTATGCCCTGTTACCATAGGGAAACAAAACCTTGAACTAACATTGCAGGTGATCATGGATATGATCTTGCATGGAAAGGTAAGTTTTGGAGGGTCTTTAGTTAAACATTTTAGCCCTCCACCAAACTGCTGTTTTCTAACCAAAAATGTTCACTCCCAATCATTTGGCTCAGCTTGCATTTCAGAGTACAAAAAAAAAAAAATAACATTGTCAGGCTTGAATATATCTCAAAGGTTCATTTTCCTGTGACTGCAAGAGTTTGGAAGCAGGCAGTTAGTTGCTTTATAAATGTGAAGGCAGTAATGTGGAAATGAAATTCTGCAAAAGCTTGTGATTTGATATGTCAGGCACAGTTAAATACCGATTGGTCCTGCATGCCTGCTATCAGATACCACCAGACGGAGACCAGTAATACATAATCTTTGGATGCTAAATGTTGTTTCTATCAAATATTACTCAAATATTTACACAACTGGAAAATATACTGAAGATTCTTGCCATAAATATCCAAAAAGAAGAACTGTGATCAGAACTATCCAGAAAAAAAGTCAACGGTCTGCGCCAGGTCCTTTCCCTCAGAGGCTGTTGCTAGGCAATTATAGCACTCCAAGCTTGGTTCTGTCAGTAAGAGGTGGGGGGGTGGAGGCCCTTTCTAGGCCTATTTTACCTTTGAGGGAGAACTCATTGAAGCTAACCCTAGCTAGGGTTGCCAGCTCCAGGTTGGTGGGAAATTCCTGGAGATTTTGTGGTGGAGACTAAGGAAGTCAGACTTTGGGAAAGGGAGAGGCCTCAGCTGAATATGATGCCATAGAGTCCAAAGTACTTGTTTTCTCCAGGGGGAGGAGAGGTCTGTTGTCTGCAGTTCAGTTGTGATACCAGATCTTCAGGCTCCACCTGGAGGTTGGCTATCCTAGGCCTGGCAGCACGCTCTGGGTGACATTGCCACCTGACTGGCATGACTTAACTAGCCCTGGCTGCTTGTTATTGTTCATCAGCAGCCCCCTAATGCAGCCAATGTGGCATAGGAGTTAGCACTTCAAAGCTGGATCTGCCAGATCCAGGTTCTTACTGTGGATGCTCACTCTTTGGTTTTGGACTTTTAGCCTAACCTCCTCACAGGGTTATTGTGCAGATCCAAAGAGGGAGAGGAGAATGGTGTAAGCTACGTTGGTCTCCACTGCAGAAAAAGACTATCCTTTTCCTAGGTAGAGATTGAAGGGAGGGGGAGGAGATTGAAAGCTGAAGTAAGAGGGGCAGATAAAGGTAGGTTGACGGTTACAGCTGTCTTCTCGACATACTTTGCCTCCCTCTATCTTTTCCTTCCTTCCCAGCCCACCTCCAAGGCCATGACACTCACCCACAGCAAATTTCTAGTGCCCACTGTATTTCTCCCTACAACGGGCATTATTACTAGATTTTAAATAGGATATTTTTTTATTTATTTTATTTACTTACAAAATTTGTGCCCTGCCTCTCTGCCTTTACAAGGATCACCAAGGCAGCCCACAACTTTAAACATTCATGATAAATCACATTTTAAAACCATGACACTCAGCCCCAATACACCTAATTTATAACAATTTTAAAAACAGAGTTAAATACATACAAAATGTAAACACATAACAAAGGGCCATCAAGTTGCAGCAGATGGATGGCAACCTCTTGTGGGGTTTTCAGGGCAAGAGATGAGCAGATGCGGTTCGCCATTGCCTTCCTCTGCCTAGTAACCCTGGTCTTTCTTGTGGTCTCCCATCCAAGTAATAACCTGGGCTATTTTTCTGGGAAACGCAGCAGAACAGAGTTCTAAAAATTCTTAATGGAAACAAAATTCTCAAAAAAAAATGTTTGAAAGTTCATGAGGGACACCCATGTATTTCTCCATCATTTTCTTCTTGAGAGTTCTGGCACCTCTTTTCCAGGAGAGGAAAAAAAAAAAAGCCCTGGTATTAACCATGGTGGTCTGGGCTATTTAGAATGTCCTGATTTTCAAAAGGCATTCCCAGAAACTTTCCAAAAATCCTACTGGCACCTGAAAGTCAAGATGTCTTAGCTGTTGGTATAGAAAGGTACAAACCAGAGCTCCTGATTTTTGCCAGTCCCAGATAGAGTTGCCAAGTCCAATTTAAGAAATATCTGGGGACTTTGGGGGTGGAGCCAGGAGACTTTGGGGGTGGAGCCAGGAGACATTGGGGTGGAGCCAAGTTCAAGGCTGTGACAAGCATAATTGAACTCCAAAGGGAGTTCTGGCCATCACATTTAAAGGGATGGTACACCTTTTCAATGCCTTCCTTCCATAGGAAATAATGAAGGATAGGGGCACCTTCTTTTGGAGCTCATAGAATTGGACCCCCTGGTCCAATCGTTTTGAAACTTGGGGGATAGTTTGGGTAGAGGCACTAGATGCTGTACTGAAAATTTGGTGCCTCTACCTCAAAAAACAACCCCCCCCCCAGAGCCCCAGATACCCACTGATCAATTCTCCATTATTTTCTATGGAAATAAATCTCCACAGGGTATAACAGAGTTCCCAGCAGACATTTCCCTCCCTTCCCCCCGCTTTCTGACGACCCTGAAGCAGGGGGAGGGCCTCCACACCAGGGGATCCCCTGCCCCCACCTGGGGATTGGCAACCCTAGTCCCAGAGGTTGATATTCAAAGCTCTGTTCCCTTTTGGAGCAGGAAAAAAGGTTACATAAACCTCCACGAAGACCAGCCTTCAATAATATAAGCAAAAATTTACTGCAAAAATACGATACTCAAAAGTTGTTCACTATTACTCAACATTCTGATATTACAAACCATGCAACATAAGGGACATCAACCCCCTCATCCAGTCACTCAAATACAAATAAATGTCCATGTATGCTTATCAGATGGGTGCAGGTGACAATTCCAATAGTAAAGTTCTTCATGGAGACCAGTGCTCCAGACAACGTCTTCAGTACAGCAAGGCACCAAGAATAATACGCGATGCGGTCGTACTTTGTTCCATGTTTCACACTTGCTTCTACGAGCGACTTCCTTGTGTAAAACGAATCCTTGAAGCACCAGTCAAGAATTAACGTTGACATCACTTCATGGCACTCACAAGCTGAAATTGTTTCTCAACTTTTGAGTATCATATTTTTGCAGTACATTTTTTGTTTATATTATTGGAGACTGGTCTTTGCGGAGGTTTATGTAAAGTTTTTTCCTGCTCCATTATCCACGTTGCTCTTTATTGGTTGCACACTGTTCCCTTTTGGGCCTGAAGAGGACTTGGAGACCTAAAGACATACATCCTGTTGTAGCTTACTAGGCTAGACTTCAAAGTTGCCAGCTCTAGGTTGGGAAATATCTGGATTATTTTTTTTTGGGGGGGGGGAGCCTTTAGAGTGTGCAGTATGGGTAGGGGAGAGCCTCATCATGATACACTGCCATAGAGCTTGTCCTCCAAAGCAGCCATTTCCTCCAGGAGAACTGATCCCTGTAGTTTGAAGCTCAGTTGTAAAAGCAGGGGATCTCCAGGCCCTACCTGAAGGTTGGCAATTCTACTAGGCAGTCTTGGGTTTTCAAACTGAGTCTAAGCCCCAGTGTTCCTGATACTAGTAAACCAGTCTCAAAGAAGGCTGGTTCCTCTACTGAAATAACTTTCAACGCATCTCCAAAGAAACACCTGGGCAGATTTTCATACTTACATCTAATTACGCCCAAACAATTTAATTAAATTCCTGATTTCTAATAGGCATTTTCCACATTTTGCTAGTTCCCTGCTGTTCAGCCTTTCAAGCAACACAATGTTTCAACAATAACCAAATATCTATTTAAGAAATAAAATAAGTTAGCAGGTTGATAACGAGGAATATGACTCTATTTTGTTCTATTTTCAACAATGAACATATTGTAAGTTGCGTTAGCCATATTTCTCGTAAAATGCCACATCAGGTTAATGAAAAAGAAGCACAAAAGCCGATTCAAATCACTGCAGCAGAGGCATTTTGCTATTAGCTGACATAACGCTTTAATAATGGAGTTACTTACTTGAGAGAGGGGAGAGAAATACCTTTTGCCCAGTATTCAATCCCTTGAACTATGTACACAGTTTCCCTCTTTTTCCTTCCTTGACTTGAGTAATGGCCTTTAAAACCTCACTAAATCCTTTTGTTTAGGCTCCCTGCATGAAATATTTTCTTAAAGGATAGGTGTATTAAACAACATGACAAATCTCACAAGCAGACTCGACATTTTTTTTTTTTTTGTCTAGAGATTGCCATAAACAGAAAGCCTAAATGGAGATCACCAGTTTGATTGAAAACATATTGGGGCATAATGGATTGTTTGAAAATATATCACAAATGCCACAAGAGAACTATCCAGCCAAAGAAACAAAACGAGAGAGAAGAGAGGGAGAAAATCTCTCTCCCGAGTGGCATCAATTTATCTGTTGGGGCCATTCGGCTCACTTGATTCTATTCACTCGTAGAACGGAATGACTTGGAAGACCCGGGCTACCATATGGAATATCAGTGATCTCACCTAATAAATCTAACTAAGCAGCCCTTTCCTTTAGCCATACAATTAAAAATACAGTCGACGGGTTGTTTCAAACATCTGGGCCTCACCATGAGGACAGGCCTTGTCCTGCAAAGATATTCTGGTCCTCCATTTTCTGCATCATTGACTTTAAGTGTACAAAATGATATTTTGCTAGCACCTCATAGCTATCTTTATGAGACGTTGGAGAGGTAAAATGGAAACTGGGATGTAAGCAGTGACAAAGTCTGATGGTTTGGGAGGACTGCTTTTTCTCTTCAGTGCTGCAATCAGGAGGAGGGAATATTTTCGATTGTGAAAGTAAATAAAAAACAAGACAAATTTAAGGTTTTTGCTTTGTTGGGTTTTTTTTTAAAGCAAATTATAGCAGCAGGTAAAACACTTTATATCATTTCCACACGGGGAGTTGCACAAAATTATCTGGGAACCAAGCTAAAGAGGCACGTTCACAATCAGCGGGGAAGACATTACGCTGGGATTACGATTCTGTAAATAATTCCATTTGCCTCAGTATATTCACTGGATGCAGAACATAAAAAGAATAAAGTTTTGGTATGCATTTAAGGCAAATATAACCCAGCAGACCTGGTGTCGCACAGCAGGGGCCTGGGAGGGCCTTCTACTGGCTGCCACCACTCTGGTAAGGGTCAGTATGGAGAGCCCCTACTTCAAAAAAACAACCCCTCTGGAGCCCCAGATAACTGCAGATAAATTCTCCATTATACCCTATGGGAATCGGTCTCCATAGGAAATAATGGAGTGCCCAGCAGACATTTCCCTCCCCCCCCACTTTCTGATGACTATGAAGCAGGGGGAGGGCCTCCAAACTGGGATATCGCCTGCCCCCCCCCCCCCCGGGGATTGGCAACCCTATGACAGGAAGTAGTTTGAAGGTCCCATTTTAGAGTCAAACTACATATTACATTTTACCCAGGTTGTCCCTGTGCTCATACACTTGAATTTAGGCTTGCCAGTCCCCAGGTCCTAGTGGGGGATCCCCCGGTTTTGCCACCAGTGTTCCCTCTAAGCTGAGTTAGTGTGAGCTAGCTCACAGATTTTTAGCCTCCAGCTCACACATTTTTGTCTTAGCTCAGGAAGGATGACCCCAGACCACATTAATTTATGCAGTAGCTCACAACTTTAAGGCCAGAAGCTCACAAAGTAGAATTTTTGCTCAGAAGACTCTGCAGCTTGCCATCATGTGCCTTTAAATCTCAGCAGCCTTAGAAGAAGCTTGAAAATAACTGCTTGTGTTTTGGAAGGTGTGTGTGCCTTTAAATCTCAGCAGGACGAAGCTGCGGGGTGGGGTGGGGGGGTAAATGTGTGAGAGAGGAAGTCAGGACACAGCTCTTCCCAGTGAGTGTGAGAGAGAGGAAGCCAGCACAGTCCCTCTTGTTTGTTTGGCATTTGTTTCAGAAGTCGTTTTTATGGATAGTTAAGAGTTAACTAAGACCTGATTATTTGTATGGATAGTAAAACGTTTACCAGAAACTAAATTATTCTGTTCAGTAGTTTTGTTTTCCTGTGTTAGTCTGACAAAGTTGGTTGAAGTGCAATTTCGAACTTGGAGAAGGGATAGGGTAAGGCCCCTTCTCCTTGTGCCCTACCCTCCTGACTGGGATGTGGAGAGCAAAGCAAGAATCAGGCGTGTGGATTCCAGCCCCACACATCTCTTCCCTTGCTTGCTTCCAAGATCACCATGTTCTCCCAGAAAAAAAAAATCCCTGTTTCTGGTTATGCAACCAGAAATGATGTAACCAGGGGTGGAATTCTAACAGGAGCTCATTTACATATTAGGCCACACACCCCTGATGTAGCCAATCCTCCAAGAGTTTACAAGGCTCTTTTTTGTAAGCTCTTGGAGGATTGGCTACATCAGGGATGTGTGGCCTAATATGCAAAGGAGCGCCTGCTAGAATTCCACCCTTGGCTGTAACATTGCTCTTCCCCCCCCCTTTTTTTTTCTTTTTTTGCCAAATTTCTTCTTCTACTGCACTGGGTAGGAGTGGGGACAGGAGAAGTTGCAATACCTTGTTTTTGTTTGCATGTTCGGAGCGACCGTTCATTCACAATGGGGCTGTCAAAAGTTACTATCTGCATGGTTCCTTTAAGATAAAATATACAAGAAGCTAACTTCCAGCAGCAGCTGTTCTGCCTCATGACCCAGCTATTATCCATTATTAATAATTGTTCGCCCCCTTGCCTTCACTCTTTTGGTACCGTTGGGCATCCCTCCAGCTATCTGAAGAGCTCCTTCAGATCCCTGGATTAAGACTTGTGTATAGTAGTTTTATTAATACTCTTATCCCTCTTGCCTCAGGTACCATTGAAATTAATACCTGCTGCCAACGGGTCCTTCATCATCCCCCAGGAAATCTCTTCTTCTCCTTGTGTACCTAAGTGGTTCGGAGCTAAATGAAAAGAGAATGTGTCACAAAATGGAGTGCTTTAATTGACTGTACACTGATGATCTGAAATGCTAGATTTAAAGAAAAAACAGACCCACATAACGCGTGAGGTAAATTGCCAGGCCTCATACTTCCTTACTTGCTCAGTTACATTCATGGTAGAAGGGCCGTCATGACAATTAGCTCTCCATCTTGCTTCAGTTCTACCAGTTGCCAGTTTGATATAGTGGTTAAGTGCGCAGACTGTAATCTGGGAGAACTGGGTTTGATTCCCCACTCCTCCACTTGCAGCTGCTGGAATGGCCTTGGGTCAGCCATAGCTCTTGTAGGAGTTGTCCTTGAAAGGGCAGCTTTTGTGAGTGTTCTCTCAACCCACCTACCTCACAGGGTGTCTGTTGTGAGGTGTCTGTTGTGGGGGTGGGGGAAGGTAAAGGAGATTGTAAACCACTTTGAGACTGAGATTCAAAGTATAGGAAAAGGAAAGGTCCCCTGTGCAAGCACCAGTCGTTTCCGACTCAGGGGTAACATTGCTTTCACAACGTTTTCATGGCAGACTTTTTATGGGGTGGTTTGCCATTGCCTTCCCCAGTCATCTATGCTTTCCCCCCAGCAAGCTGGGTACTCATTTTACCGACCTCAGAAGGATGGAAGGCTGAGTCAACCTCGAGTCGGTTACCTGAACCCAGCTTCCGCCAGGATCAAACTCAGGTTGTGAGCAGAGCTTAGGACTGCAGTACTGCAGCTTTAACACTCTGTGCCACGGGGCTCTTATTCAAAGTATAGGGTGGGGTGTAAATTCACTATCTTCTTCATCATCATCATCATCATCCAGCAGCCTTTGAGTCATTTAAGAAGTTCTTGCCAGGCCAGTAAATTGTTGTTTCAGCCTCCCCCCCCCCCCGCCCCCATTCCTGATCCTCAGTTTCTCTTTCTATTGAGCTTGGTTTGCTGTGTCTGAGTTCTGCTTGGGATGGATCCCACAATCTGTGGGTAAAAGGATCATGAGATCTTCCCAGGGTTGAGGAATGTGTGTGCGCTAATAGAAAACCAGCTGTAGTGGAATGGGGGAAGGGGACAAAAAAATGTCCATTCCTCTTCCGTGTGTGGAGCTCCTAACAAGAGGAAAAAAGGACAAGCTCATTGTCTTCCCCAACCCAACCACAGCTATCTGACCAGTGTGGTGATGAGTACACATGAGTCCTTTGTCCCTAGGAACAAACTTTCCCAGGTTCGGAAATGGCTCCGGAAGGGAGGGGAAGGTGGGAAAGATGCCAAACCATCAGTACTTTCCACTTGTTCACAGGTTCCATAGCTTGATGCTGGGCTTGGATTACAAAGCACGCCTTCTAATGTGACATATTTTCAAGATTTCTCCAAGACTGGTCTGCCTAGACCCCCAATGGCAGCCTGAATTCTTTAGGAATCGAGACTACAGGCATTTCCATGCAAACTTCTGCAATAGTGAAGGTTATCGTCATATAAACAGTGCACTCCCATGGCTTTTTCCATATGCACGGCTAAGAATATAATCATGTGAAGATAATAACTACTACTTTTGTGGGTGTGAACTGGCTCTCAAATATACTATTATGGAATGAACTCTGGAAGATTAGCAGCGTGTATAGCAATGAAAGGACAATAGTAATGTAACACCTCGGAGGCTGTAGGATATGTTTTCTTACATTTTGGCGAAAGCATGAATTTCCAATGATAACTCAATACTGCTGCATGGTATTTCATTATAGGAAGAAAGATGGCTTTTATATTCAGATGCAGCTGAAAACTGCGAAGACTATAGGAATGAATTAATGCACATAAGGAGGACGAGCAAACATGCTGGCCAGCCCCTCCATGCTCATCTGCCCCTGCCATATCTATGCATATTTGCCCAGCACTGTTCCCTGGGGTCTGAGGGGACGAGTACAGGTTCCAGCATCTAAACCACCTCTGGTTGAGGAATCTTTTACATCTGTGCATGGGCGGAATTCTAGCAACAGCTCCTTTGCTTATTAGGCCACACACCCCTGATGTAGCCAATCCTCCAAGAGTTTACAAGGCTCTTTTTTGTAAGCTCCAGGAGGATTGGCTACATCAGGGGTGTGTGGCCTAGTGTGCAAAGGAGCTCCTCCTAGAATTCCGCCCCGGAATCTGTGTATACACAAGTGTGTGTTTGGTGCACTATTTGCAGGAGATAAGAGAGTGACCTTTTAAATAATAAAGTTTTTATTAAACTATCAAAAAGCGGGGGAGGGGGGAGAAAGTGAGGCTGATTCCACACTCACCTTGATCCGGGGCGGGTTTCTGTCTCCACATGGAGCAAGCTGGCGATTTTGCACCAGTTGCTCCGGGCGGCCATTTTGCACAGGGCAAACCTGCGATTTGCTGCACTGCAATGTAAACCTGAAAAAACAGGTTTGCCTCACGCAAAATGGCGGCCCGGAGCAACTGGTGCGAAATTGCCAGCTTGCTCCACACGGAAATGGAAGCCTGCCCCAGACCAAGGTGAGTGCAGAATCAGCCTGAGACAAATGAGACATAAACCATAGCAACCCTCTTATGTAGCAGTGACCATTTTCTAAAAATATATATATTTCCTGAAAAGAAATATTTATGTCAAAGGTGCCATGTAACTTACACTATATAACAATAAGTAGATCTTAACTGAAGTTCCAAATCATTTCATTACATTTCTTCAAGGAAGTCTCCCTAGCACATAGGCTTTTAGACACAATAATGTAACAATAATTGAAATACATGGGGGAAAGGAACATTCAGCAGTTTAGGAAGAAGTAAATCTTGAATACATAATTTAAAACATTGAATTACAATTAAAAATAGCCACAGAATTGCTACATTTTTAACGAGGCATTGAATTAATGGCCGTAGCTCGAATTTTTAGCACTGCTGAGATATATTTGGCAAGTGCCAGAGAGATGTGATTTTCATTTCTGGACAGAAGGTTAAGTATGTGGTAGTTCTTGGAGCATCTGGGGAAAGTTACAAGGAGGGAAATTATTACAGAAGCTCTGAAACTGCTATAGAACCGACATGTGAAGAAATGTGTCAGGGCTTCAGGCACCTTGTGACTGCAAGAACAAATCATTGGACTACCTGGTGCACGGGGCCAGCCCTGCCACTAGGCAAACTAGGTGATTGCCTAGGGTGCCGGCCTCCTGGGGGTGCCAAATTGGGCAACCCCGCTGTGTGACTCGGTTACGTTATCAGACCGGGGAGGGTGCCAGAAGTTAGCCTTGCCTAGGATGCCAGACACTCTAGGGCCAACCTTCCAAAAATATCAGCAATTGGTAATACATTGAAACAGGTCAGGGAGAAGAAATGGTGATAAAAGAATACAGATACATTTGTCAACAATCTTGAAGGTGTAAAACCCAGGTACTATGGAGATAAGTCTGTGAAATGTATTTTACCCACCCTCAACTGGTTTTAGTTGGATGTATGGATTGTGCCTCTCAGGGCTTTTTTTGTAGCAGCAACTCCTTTGCATAGTAGGCCGCACCCCCTGATGTAGCCAATCCTCCAAAAGCTTACAGGGCTCTTAGTACAGAGGCTACTGTAAACTCCAGGAGGACTGGCTGTATCAGGGGTGTGTGGCCTAATATGCAAAGGAGTTCTTGCTATAAAAAAAGCCCTGGTACCTCTGAGGAAGAGAGATTTGGGCTCTCAGGAAACTGTGAGGGAAAAGAGTTTATCCACAGTAATTCAGAGTTCATGGAAGGGGAGATTGAGTGTGAAGGAGATGTATTAAGGAAGGGACAAAGAAGAGATAGGAAAGTAGTATGACATACTTTGTCTAACCCTGGCCAAAAGGGTGGTGTTCCAGAAGTGTGGTGGCTGGTGGACATCTTTAAAGAAGGGGAAGAAGCAATGGAGAAAAACTAAGATGATTAATGAACAAAGGAGGGCAGGAAATAACTCACTCTTCTGATAATGTGATTGTGGGGTCTGAATTACTTCATCTCTACCTACTGTACAGAGATAGAAGAGATGCTTCATTGTCATCTCCCTTTAGTGTGCTTCTAAAGACACAAACGCCATATGCGAATTAGCCTGCCAGAAATTGGTCCTTGGAACTCTTTTGCCAGACAATTTTGTTTTATGCTGGTTTGCAAGAACTTTCCCAGGTAATTTCTAATGCTTTTATTTAAAATGAAAGATTCCTTTTACAAGAACTGTTCACTCTTATTTGACTTTTGTGGTGATATCCTGGATTCACTAAATGATTCTTTTGTCCATGAGGATCTACCAGCTCCTAAGTTATTTAGGCTTCAAAATTAGGTTTTTCCCTACTGCACCCCTTAACATGTTATGACCCTGAGCTGTGGGGAAATATTCTGAAGGGTTGCAGCTAGGGAGAGATGGGCACGGAACAGACAATGGACCTAATTTTTCCACAGTCTGGGGCCCAGTCCATGGGTGTTCACTCTCTCTCCCCTGATACTTTGTGTGGTTGGGATGGCATGCATGTTATAGACATGTGCATAAGGCAAATTGCTTAACTGGGGTTAGATGCATTCTGGAAGCCAAGCATAAAATAGAAACATCTCTTCCACCACCTTTCACTTTATTCTGAAGGACCTGCAGTTTTAGGTTTTAATACCCAGTGTAAAGGGAGAGTGGCACACTCATTTGACTAAGTTTCAGAGGGTAGCTGTATTGGCCTTCAATAGAACAGTTGGGTTCTAGTCCAGTAGGACCTTAGACCAGCAAGAGCTTCAGGGTATAAGCTTTCAAGAGTCGACGTTCCCTTCGTCAGACTCTCAGAAGCTTATACACTGAAATTCCTGTTGGTCTCTAAGGTACCACTGGACTCAAATCTAATATTTGAATGAGAAATTGAGGCTCTTAGACAAGTTGGAACACAGCACTGAGATCAGGGATATTTGAAACAAAGATAGCCTTAGTTGAACAGGGGGGGAAAATCTCTCATGTAACCATAGTAATATTGAGTACGTAATTAGCACCAAACACTAGAATGCCTGTAATTTTCACACATTCACAAATTCTCACACATTCACAATGTAACACAGGGGGGGGGGGGGCTGTGGCCAGTGTTCCCTCTAAGATGAGTTAGTGTGAGCTAGCTCACAGTTTTATAGCCTTTGGCTCACACATTTTTGTCTTAGCTCAGGAAAAATGGCCCCAGAGCAAATTAAGGTGTACATTAACTCACAACTGTAATGCCAGTAGCTCACAAAGTAGAATATTTGCTCAAAAGACTCCACAGCTTAGAGGAAGTACACTGGACCAGCCTCTGCTTTGCATGCAAAAAGTAACAGGTTGAGTCCCTGGCATTTCTAGCTTAAAAAGACCAGGCAGTGGGTGTAGAGCTGCCAAGCTCCCGGACCGGGCAGGGGTTCTCCTACTCGGGAGGTCCCCAACCTGCTGGCCCTCATTGGGCCGGTGGTGGGATCCCCTCCCAACATTGCCAGCCTGATGACATCACTCACAAATGATGTCATTCCGCCAGCAACATTGCACTCCGGCCGCTCTAGAAGCTTCCGTGAAAACTCTTTGCTTTTCCCAGACACTCTAGCAATTTGGGAGGGGAACTTTATGGTGCCAGAGGCCATGGGGGACTTGGCAACCCTAAGTAGGAGATGTGAAGGACCTCTGCCTGAGACCTTGGAGAGTCACTACCAGTCTGAGTAGACATAAAAAAAAAAGAAGAGTCCTACTGGGTCAGATCAATGGTCCACCTCATCCATCATCCAACAAGTTCTTCTGCACAACCAACAACAGGGCATAGAGGCCGAGGCCCTCTCCTGATGTTGCCTCCTGGCTCTGTGATTCAATACTGACCATGATGGGCCAGTAGTCTGATTCAGTTTTAAGGCAGATTCCTGTTTGTGTTCAAACCACCAATCAACATGTAAACTCAAGACAGAAGTTTTGGGAGGGAGACAAAAAGAAGGTAGCAGGGAAAGGTGAGGGTTAGAATCACAAATGCTGACTAGGGAGGTTCATGTGGGAAGATGCCAAGCATATTGGGTAATAGCCTTCAGAGCTATACGAAAGGAGAGGTTTGGAGTTTCCTGAGGTGAGATGGCAAGACCCAAGCAAGAGCGCCATTAAAATCCAATGGGAAGAGACCCTGGCGGAAGTTCTGGAAGAAGCGCTTGAAGGGGAATGAAGCACAGAAAGAGAGCATCAGACTCACAACAGAACAGGAACACGTCAAAGTCCAAATACTGAGCACCTTTTGTAGGACCCCTTGCAACTGTGATTCAGAAGTGGAGCAATAAAAAGAAAAGAAAAACATGGGGTCTAGAAACAGATGAGAAATTCAGGTGCACTCAGTAGATAGCTAGCTGGTTTTTTTCAGGTGCAGCATGGGAGTTCCTGTGATGCAGGAAAATGTTATGGGTCAACCAAGGCTCAGTGAGGACTCCTCAGGAGAAGAGGAGACACATGTAGCCATCTCTGAGTCAGCAGAAGGCAGCCAGCAACCCCCCTGTTTGGCTACATCAGGGGAGTGTAGCCTAATATGCAAATGAGTTTCTGCTACAAAAAAAGCCCTGGGGTAGACTATGGCCTCAGCGCACTGCTGAGCTCCCTCTCTTCCACAAACCAGGCCTCACACTCAGATATCCATGAATTTGCCAGCCTGGAATTGACAGTCTGCATTTGTTGACTTCTTCATACATTTGTTTGATTGGTTCAGGTCGGTGGCTATGTTGGTCTGAATCAGCAGAACAATGTTCGAGTCCAGTGGCACCTTTAAGACCAACAAACACTTCTTCAGATTCAATTAAATGGAAAATACCAGTCCATCAGGGCTGCTTTTTTTTTTAGCATGAACTCCTTTGCATATTAGGTCAAACACCCCTGATGCAGCCAATCCTCCAAGAGCTTACAGTAGACCCTGTACTCAGATCCCTGCAAGCTCTTGGAGGATTGGCTACATCAGGGGGGGTGTGGCCTAATATGCCAAGGAGTTCCTGCTACAAAAAAAGCCCTGCAGTCCATACATATAGGTAGAGGGTGAACAGCAAATTAGCATAAATCATGGCTTTTTTGTAGAAAAAGCCCAGCAGGAACTTGTAGAAAAAGCCCAGCAGGAAATATTAGGCCACACCCCCTGACACCAAACCAACCGGAACTGTGTTCTTGTACATTCCTGCTCACAAAAAGCCCTGCATACAGCATAATGGAGACGTTTAACAGATTCAAAGACCAAACGCGAATTACAAGCAGTAATGGGAGGGGGAGAAACATATGGTAACCCCATAAACTGAGCTTGTTATTTCAGTTTTGTCCTTGAATCTGTTAAACATTTATATTATGCTGTATGCTAATTTATTGCTCATTTATGGGGTTGGTAAATTCCATTCCATTGTCTCTGAAGAAGAGTGCATGCACACAAAAGCCTATACCTTGAATAAACATTTGTTGGTCTTAAGGGTACCATTGGAATCAAACATATACTTGTATGAACAGAGAAAGCAAGAGATAAATAAAGGGTTTGCATAAGATGCATTGACGATAAAAATCCAAACATATTCATTAAGTGATAAACATTATATAAACAGGATTTAAAAAAAAAAAAAACAAATAGCCTACTCAATTCGGGGATGGGTTTTAAATGGGTGATTAATTGCTGTGTGATATATGTGATTTACTGCTTTAATATGTTGAAAATGTTGGAAAAATTAAAATAAAACAAAACAAAACAAAAAAACCCTACCGTATTGCATGTGTCCCTTTTTGACTACATTTCATTATGATGAGATGAGGAATTAATTAAAAGACTGCCATAAGCACGAAGTGTAATTAGAAGTGTTACCCCTGGGTTTGCAATAAAAAATGGTGTAAAATTAAACCATTTATTAAAATTATTGTGGACAAATGAAAGTGGAAGATGATTAGGTGACCAGCAAAGACCCTCCAGTTTTAAAACAATTTAACACCCAAGTTACTAAATGATGTACTCCAATTCCTAATGAGCCAGAGAATCGGGAAAGATCACATTTCCACTGTCCTAGTGAAAAAGAAAATTGAAGTGTGCATAAACACAACTATTTACTCCTTTAGTAAGCCTATATTTGACCTCCACTAAAACATCTCCAGACGTTCTTCAGATGATTGTTGCTTTTCTTGAAAGTCCTCAAAAGTAGGGAGTTTTATTTGGAGGATGTGTTTACTTCTGCAGCACAGAGTTTCTTCCCTTCCTTTCTGCATAATGTGTGGAACACTATGCAGTGGGCAGTTTGCATGGGACTCTATTCCTGTTTATATGAAAGAATTAACATTTTAAAACTGAAACTGAAAACTTTAAAAGGCAATTCATCCACAAATCTAAACTCTTGATCCTGAGCACAAGATTGGGTGTAAGTCTTGAGACTGATTTCCCACTCGCCTTACGACACTCTCACGCTTAGGGCTGCTAAGCCCTCGGTCCGAGCAGGAGTTCCCCTGCCCGGGAGGTTCCCATCCCACCAGCCCACATTGCGCTGGTGGGGGGAACCTCCCGCTACATCACCAGCACGATGACATCACCCGGAACTGATGCCATTGTGCTGGTGATGTTGCATGCATCTGCTCTAGGCATTTCCGGGAAAACTCTGTGGGCTTCCCAGATGCTCTAGCCATTTAGGAGGGGAACCTCTACGGTACAATGGCTCCAGAACGCTGGGGACTTGGCAACTCTACTCACACTCCTCTTCTCAGTGGGGCTTCTGTCCAATTTCACACTATTTCCCCTGGGCTACAACTAGCTTTGCCTTTTTCACATGACAAACAGAAACGTCTAAAAAACAGTTTCTGTTTGCCATGAGAAAAAGGCGAAGCTAGTTGCAGCCCTGGGGCAAAGAGTATGAAATCGGACGGAAGCCCCACTGAGAAGAGGAGCATGAGAACGGCGTAAGGCGAGTGGGAAATAGGTCCTTGCTACACAACTTTGCTGGATGCTGGTCTGAATTAACTAGTGTAAAAAAATACAAAATACAAATATGATGAATAAGAGGAAAGCTTGCTACAAGCTGTCCAGAAGACAGTGAGAGTTTCCAAACTCAGATTTTGTCCATTTCTGTTCCATGTTTTGTGTCCATCTCCTTTTGAATAACAATTTATCTTGGAATATTTTTAGAAAGAAGTCTAGAAATGTAGCACGCCACAGTTTGAAATAAAGTGCATTCAGCCAGCTCTGAACCAATCAAGAACACTTTATTGCAAGAAGAAACGGTCACAGAGGAACACAGGCAAAACTGCAACTACGGTATATACAATCTGGCCATGGTTAGTCACACATCCCCTAGCAGGCAACAGCATTCCTGTTGGCTCCATCCAGAGTCCTTTATTTGCATCTCTTTGTTACAAGTTGTTACATGCCTAGCATCCTGCTTGGCCAGTTCTTCCATGCTTCAGGATTCTGGTTTGCAAGGAGTGTCTACCTCAAGCTCAGGCAACAGAACCCAGTAAAACACAATACATAACACCATTCAGCTGAGAGCCAGTTCGGTGTAGCGGTAAAGTGCGCAAACTCTTCTCTGGGAGAACGAGTTTGATTCCCCACTCCTCCACTTACAGCTGCTGGAATGGCCTTAGGTTAGCCATAGCTATCGCAGGAGTTGTCCTTGAAAGGGCAGCTGCTGTGAGAGCCCTCTCAGTCCCACCCACCTCACAGGATGTCTGTTCTTCATTTTCATTGTCCTTCCTATGTTAATAATGCATATGTGTGCATTGATAAAACACTGTAGAAAAGCAAACTGGGTGCAATTTTATGCACAGATTCTTTTGTGGAAAAAAACCACACAAAAACAAATCTTGATACAGCTGTGTGTACAATTGCATCAAGGCATTTTGTGACCTTGTATTAATACACTCAAAAACATATCCACACTGTTAAACCCCTCACCAAAAATTCTTGATTCGTTGATATGTACATAAAGACTGCTTTTTTTGTAGCATTCCCCTCCCCCCTGAACTTTTGTTTCTGGGAAGGATATTTTTTTCCTGACATTTTCCCACCTATTTCCCCCTCCTTCAGATCTTGTGTTGATGGAACACCTAGAGCAAGCTATGATTGACACCAACAGATTTAGTTCTGTGGGCTGTTCCATGATGATGTTCATGTGGGAAGGAAACCTATTAATTGACTTCACCCACTTCATTCTTTCATATGCATATTCCTCCAATAGCATGAGATTACACTTAGTTCCTGCGTTGTTGTGGGTAAGTGTGTGAATCATCTCTTAATACTTATCTAGAAAAGAAAATTCCCATAGATCTAGCTTCTTCCATCACTACACAACTATAAAGAAAAAGCTGTGCCTAATGGACATGCATGACCCACACTTAGGGTTGCCAAGTCCAATTCAAGAAATATCTGGGGATTTTAGGGGTGGAGCCAGAAGACGTTGGGGGTGGAGCCAGAAGCAAGGGTGTGACAAGCATAATTGAATTCCAAAGGGAGTTCTGGCCATCACATTTAAAGGGACCGCACACCTTTTTTAATGCCTTCCTTCTATAGGAAATAATGAAGGATAGGGGCACCTTCTTTGGGGCTCATAGAATTGGACCCCCTGGTCCAATCTTTTTGAAACTTGGCAGGTATTTTGGGGAGAGGCACTGGAGGATGCCATATTGAAAATTTGGTGCCTCTACCTCAAAAAACAGCCCCCCCCCGAGCCCCAGATACCTGTGGATCAATTCTCCATTATTTCCTATGGGAATAAGTCTCCATAGGGAATAATAGAGTTCCCAGCAGACATTTCCCTCCCCTCCCCTCCCCCCGCTTTCTGATGACCCTGAAGGCCTCCAAACCGGTGGATCCCCTGCTCCCACCTGGGGATTGGCAACCCTACCTAATCTCATCTAATCTTGCAGGCTAAACAGGGTCAGGCCTGATTAATATTTGGATGGGAGAACACCAAGGAAGTCCAGGGGAGTGATGCAGAGGCAGGCAATGGCAAACCATCTCTGAACATCTCTCACCTTGAAGACCCTGTGGAGTCACCGTAAGTCAGCTGTAACTTGAGTCTGATCCCAGCAGAAGCTGGTTTCGTGTAGCCAGCTCAAGGTTGACTCAGCCTTCCATCCTTCCGAGGTCAGTCAAATGAGGACCCAGCTTGCTGAGGGGGAAAGTGCAGATGACTGGGGAAGGCAATGGCAAACCACCCCATAAAAAAGTCTGCCGTGAAAACATCATGATGCGACGTCACCCCAGAGTCGGAAATGGCTGGTGCTTGCACAGGGGACTGCCTTTACCTTTTAACTTGGCAGCACTTTCCAGAGGGCTGTACAACTTTTACAAATAAAGGATCCCTTTCAGACTAAGGCCTAGCAACTGTTAAGAAGGTCAGTACTGAACAGGACCCAAGCAGGGAACCCTTGAAGGAACTTAAGAAACAGTTTGGTACAATTATAGCAAGAAGAGAGAAAGAGAAGTTCAGCAGTAGCGTGCTGGCATATTCATAAGATGAAGGAATTGATATTTAATGAAGCAATAACGAGAGGGGACTGTTTTAAACATTTCTTGCAGAAGTTTTCTTAAAGCTAGATTATTAAAAAATATCCATCTGTTTCTCTGCGATGCCAACCAACAGTCCCACTGGTTTTGAAGAACGTCGATGGCGCGTCTGAAGATCTGTGGCGGCTCATCAGATCCGCCCGTTTCCAGCAGGGTCCACAGTTTTAATATTGGGCTCAGCGGGCACCTCCAGCTGACATGGAAAATGCAAACTAACCCCTCTATTCTGATGCACTAAAAGAGGAGAATGACAATTGATCAGAGAAGGCAATGATAAGAGGAATTCACTCTTCTGTCCCCTGGATATGGGGAGTTCTCAGCATGCAACCAGTGGAAGAAGTCACTCGCTCTGAAAGCTAAATTCCGAGGGAAAGCCTTTGGTTGCTCTCTCCCTTGCTGTCCAGAGGCAATGCGGCCTGAACAAGTAAGACTGGTCACCAGGGCCAGATTAACAATTAGGCCAAGTAGGCACTGGTCTATGGGCCCCCATGCCTTTAGGGGCCCCAGGCTGGCTCCTCCCCCCAGTTTCCCCCGTTTGCAGCCCTCCCAGCCTGCATGCACAGACGGCAACTGAGCCGCTCTTTGCCCGACTTGCCTGGGGCAGCTGATGTTTGCGTCATCGCCAAGTTTGCCTCTCTCCCACAGCTTTGTCAAAGGGGCTTTTGAGAAGGTACCTGCAGGTTGCAGAAGGGGCTACAAGCAGTGGTGCAGCCGCTCCAACTCTGAGATAATTTGTGAGCCCCCCCTGCCCCCCCGCCCAAGATTTTGACTGCCTAGGGGCCTCCACAGGGTTTAATTTGGCCCTGCTGGTCACGTTCTAGAGGGAAAGTTTGTCCTCTTGCAGCTCCTGTAACTTTTAACAAGTGACCTGATGAACTAAATTGTGGGAGGTTAAGCTTTTAATTTCCTGGATATGTGTGTGGGGGGAAATTCCATAATTCCTGTGAACAAAGCTAATTACAATTTTGATGACCTTGGATGCAGAGATATTTAAAACATTGGGGGAGGGGGACCCATCTAACTTGGGCAGAATCCAATGAGACTGAGGTGTCTTCCAGACTGTAGTGGCCTTGCGGGTTTTCATCAGTGTCACGGCACTTCCAATGATTGTGGTACTGATGCGGTCAGTTCACATGGTCTTCAGTCTTTTCCTGCCAGTCTTCCATGCCTTCATTTTCACATTTGAACCCCCCCCCCCCGGCGCGCACACACCTTTTCCCCTCATTTTTGCTTTGTTCATGTGCCAGAGCACTGCAGCAGGCTCAAGAAGACATGTACTCTGAGGATGTGCGCATTTCAGGGGTTTCAAACATATGTTTTAATTGGACCTTACACCTCCAAACCTGAATGTGCCTAGAAAGACTAAAGATCGCCCTTAAAGCTCTGGACTACCCCTTCCTTTCAGAGCGGGACCCTTTCCCCTTTTTCATTGGAAGATTTTATGTCCCCCATCCCTGATGAAAATGGCTGTGAGCAGGGCTTTTTTAAATGGGGGTATATGGCGCAACAAAGTTCTGGAACCTCTTTGTGGAAACAAAATTCTCAACAAAAAAATGTTTAAAAGTTCACAAGGGGCACCCATGTGTTTCTCCTTCATTTTTCTCTTGAGAGTTCTGGCACCTCTTTTTCCAGAAAAAAAGCCCTGACTTTGAGAGGGTTTTGTCTGTTAGACTTTAAGCATCTGTGCGTTTCAGAGGTTTCAAGCATGCTGTTTAATCTGTCATCACACCTCCAAACTTGATCTTTCCTCAAAAGGCCAAAAATCGCACTTAACGAAACTCTGATTCCCCCTTCCCTTCAGAGTGGGCTCCCTTTCTCCCTTTGCTTCATATGTGACCTTGAGTCAGTTGCAAGTTCTCTCAGAGCTGTTCCTCTCAAGAACAGTTTCTGTCAGAGATCTCTCAGCCCCACCTTCCTCACGGCATGTCCGTTGGGAGGGAAAGGGAAAGGAGATTGTAAGCCATACTGAGACACCTTTGAGTAGTGAAGGGCAGGGTATAAATCCAATCTCTTCTTCTTCAGAAGATTTTAGGCCTCCCTTCCCTTTGAAATGAAATAAACGACAATGATTGGCTGCTGTGTCAGCACTCCGAATGAGACTTAGTGCTTGGTTTAGCATAGGAACCTTCCAGTACTTTACTGTCTTGCCACTGGCATACAAATTAAAAAAAAAAACCACCCAAACCTGCCCTTTCTGGGAAGGTTTGGGCATCAGTCCTCAAGGCAAGGGGAAATGTTCACATCCCCAGGACGAGGTTTTCTTGCAAATTCTTTTCACAATGAAAATAAAAAGTAAGGGAGAAACCAGTTTTAAAAGGAATGGGAGGACAAATGGGGAAGAACTGGGACAGCATTGGGATGTTTCCAAAGTTGTCTGGACAGAAGGAAAAAACCCAGTAACACTGGGGAATGAAAATGAAACTTTAAAGCAGTCTGGAAAATGCCTTTGACTGAGAAGGGGGGGGGGGGAGCAGATTGCAATCAACTTTGGGAGTAGATGCTTGAAGTGGAAAATGACAAAAAGCCATTGTAGAGATGGAAAGGGCAGTAGCCCAGGCTAGACCAATCTCCTCAGATCTCAGAAGCTAAGCAGGGTAGGCCCTGTTCAGTCTTTGGATGGGAAACCACTAAGGAATACCAGAGTCGTGACACAGAGTCAGGCAATGGCAAACCGCTACTGTTAGTCACTTGCCTTGAAAACTCTATGGGGTCACTCAGGGCTGGCCCTAGTGTCAAGCACCAATATTTCTCAGTAAACAGTTTTTTTTTTAAAATCAATGTAGTTTTATTGTTAGAAACTCAGGAGCTGTACCAAGGGCACAAGCCATGGGAGTAATGACATACACACAGTTGTATGCATACTTGAGTCATGGGTTCAAAGGTTACTAAACCACTATCTATTTTATTACTAAGGAATTTTTAGGCTATCGGAAACATCAAACATTCTCACACTAGTCTGGGAGAAGATAAGGCTTGTCTGTGTGAAACTGTGGGAGAGGCGACTTGAAGGTAATGCCAGCCAGGCTGTAGCATAAACATCCTAGAACCAGATGGATTTCTTACTTGCCCTCTGGCTGTAAATAAGGGGGGAGCAATATAGAATTGGTGACCTGCTCTTTCTCTAGGAAAAATACATTACAGAAATGAGCGCGCTTGACATCTAGACTGTCTGGCACCCTAGGCAAGGCTAACTTCTGGCACACACCCTCACACTGATAATCTCACTGAGTCTCAATGGGTATCCAATTCGATGCCCCCAGAAAGCCGATGCCCTAGGCAATCACCTAGTTTGCCTAGTAGCAGGGCTGGCTCTGGGATCGCCATAAGTCAGCAGTGACTTGACGGCAAAAAGAAAAAAAGGCAATTGCTCCAGTCTAAGACCACTGATTTCATTAAACCTAGAGTGGAGGAACTGTGCTCAAGATGGCATTCTCACGTCTGTTTATGACACATTAAAATACATTGGATACAAAGTCTATCCCATGTGCAAATCTGCCAAAAATCAGCAGTGAAAATCAGGCAGAACTCTTGAGGAAAAAAATATAGATCAGCACACAAAGGAAGCTAAATGGGGAACTTTCACTTGTCACAAATGTGGAGTGTCCTGAATTTACAGGAAAGTGGAAAAGTAGAATGAAAAACTGAGCAAAACGGGAAGACAGTAGTTCCATTAAGAGGTGAACATTAAGAAGATGAAAGTAGGAAACTGGAGGCCTTTTGATTGCTTGACTGTAGAAGGAAGAAGACGGGCGGAGCCAAAGACAACTCCCGTGTTCCACATCTTGACAATGGCGGTATCTTTAGCCATTGAAAGATTAGTTTTTAAGGATGATTTGGATGGGGAAAGTTCTGTTTTGTTTTTAAGGGGGGGGGAGTTGGCTTTTGGCCAAGAAAGGTTCCCTCGGCAGATGAAAAGAAAGATGAAAACTAAGCAGATGAAATAAAACCCAATAAATCATTTAGAACTCTGGAAGGAAAAGAGAGTTCTATGGCAACAAACTTGGCTTCATGCTTTTAATAGTTTTAATCTACTCAATAATCCCTTTAGACCTGTTTGGTGAGCCACATATAGCACCCAAACCACTCAAATGCAATGCAAGAGGGTTTATTCACCACAGGAATGAAACTCAAGGAAAAGGATTTGTTGTACATGTAATGCCAGTAGCACAAGAAGGCTTGCTATCCCCCATATTCCTTTTTCCTACCTACAGAATGTGACTGAGGGCACCCTGGGAGAGAAGATGACATCACATGAATGCAGAAAGCTGTCTTACACTGAGTTCATGATCTGCTAAGGCCATGCTCCCCTTCAAAGCTGGTCCTACTGACTGGCAGCAGCCCTCCAGGGTCTCGGGTAGGTATCTTTCACATCATCTACTACCTACTTCTTTTAAGTAGAGATGCTGGCGATTGAACCTGGGACCTTCTGCATGCAGAACAGATGCTATTCCATTGAGCCATGACTCCCTCTGCTACAGTGAGATTAAAATAGGAGGATTATAGTTTAAGCCAGGGGTGGCCTAGCTGTGGCTCGGGAGCCACATGTGACTCTTTCACACATATTGTGTGGCTCTTGAAGCCCCCTTTGCTCCGTCAGTCAGTTTGGAGAAGACATTTGTCTCTTTAAATCATTTCTCCAAGCCACCAGCTAGCAGCTTGGAGAATGAATTTAAAGTTGCTTTCTTTCCACTTCTCCCTCCCTCATCCCCTGTATTTGCTTTCCTTCCCCCTTCCCTCTCTTCCTGTCTTGCAGCCCTCAAACATCTGATGTTCATTTCTTGTGGCTCTCAGACATCTGACATTCATGTCTTGTAACTCTCAGACATCTGATGTTTATTCTATGTGGCTCTTAAGTTAAGCAAGTTTGGCCCCTCCTGGGTTAGGCATTTTAGGCAGGGAAGCTTGGCTCATAGAGAAGAAAGTAGCATGATTGTTTGCACAGCTGTCAGCAGTAAAAAACCAAGCAATGGAGGTCACAGAGAAACCAATCACTTCTAAATGTAGTTTAGGAGAAGGACGACAAGACATAAAAGAGGACAGGGCTCCTGTGCTGTTAACAGCAGTATAGAACAGGAAATTTCAGCAAGCAGTGTCCCACCTTAGGTCATAGGAAGTTCCTTCACCGAGCCTTTCTCCAATTTCAGTGGCTCTTTTGTTGGAAGAGGAAAGGAAAGGTCCCCTGTGCAAGCACCAGTCGTTTCCGACTCTGGGGTGATGTTGCTTTCACAACGTTTTCCCGGCAGACTTTTTACGGGGTGGTTTGCCATTGCCTTCCCCAGTTAGCTACACTTTCCCCCCAGCAAGCTGGGGACTCATTCTACCGACCTCGGAAGGATGGAAGGCTGAGTCAACCTGGCTACCTGAACCCAGCTTCCACCGGGATCGAACACAGGTCGTAAGCAAAGCTTAGGACTGCAGCTTTAACACTCTGCGCCACGGGGCTCTGTTTTGTTGGAAGAAGAGCCACTTAAATTGGACAAGTATCCTTAGCCTGGAAGAACTGCTCCACTTTTTGGAGACAGAGTACAACCTAAATGAATGTAGCTTTTCTCACCCTTATATGTAATCTGCTTAAAAGACATGCCAAATCCTCCTGCTCCCCATGCTTGACTTGGAACTGGACTTGGTCAATTGAGCTATTTGACCAAAAGATCAGCAAATACCTCATATTTTTTTTCCAGAACTGTTCCAACTTTGGGGGTTGACTAAGAAAGCCAGTGCTGCTCAGGGCTTTTTTTGTAGAAAAAGCCCGGCAGGGACTCATTTGCATATTAGGCCATGCTCCCTGATGCCAAGCCAGCTGGAACTGCGTTCCTGTGCATTCCTGCTTAAAAAAAAAAAAGCCCTACTGCTGTTTACGATGATATTGGGTTGAATCCAGTCAACTTTCTCATTGGATATTGCTTGACTCCCCTCCCTATTAAAGCCTGCATCCCACATGGCTTTGGTACATACTTGACCCCCAGCAGAATATATTTTGGAGGTCAAAGGGAACCCCTCCCTTCTTTTTCACCAGCAGAAATGTTAGTTGGATCTAACCCATTATGTCCGAGTCCTACTTGACCTGTGTCAACGTTACTTAAGATATTTGTTTCCCCCATATGAGCTATTCCCTCGCCCAGTTCTTGTTCTGCTTCAGGCACTGTGGCTTAGCAGAAAAGCTATTAGTGCGGCAGCACCCCCCTTGCAGGATTTCCTGGCCAAAGAGGCCTGCCAAAATAATAATAATAATAATAATAATAATAATAATAATAATAATAATAATAATAATTGCTATTGTTTTCAGGTCTGATAAAACCCTTTTAAAGAAGGTCTTTAGCTATGCTGTTTTAATCCCATTGTGACTTTTTTAGCAAGGCTATTGAAATTATGTCATCTGCTTTCATAATTGATAAGGACTTCTACTGGGTTCTTTTTAATGCTAGTTATGCAATTCGTAAGCCATCTTGATGGCTCCTCTGGTCCCAAAAAGTGAGGAGAAATAAACAAATAAGTTTCATTGTATTTGTGAGTCTGTCCATAAAAGCAAATAATTTCTATTGCAATGTCTTTTGATCTGCTTCGGAACCTAAAAGTCTACAGTTTTCCGCCTCCATTAATGTACAACTATTCAGCCTCATCCCCTCAGAGATTCAGCAATGAGATTACTGTCTCCCCCCACCCCTTTGATTGTCAGTTAAATACACTCACTCCAGAATACATTACATCAGGCTTCTCCCACCCACCCACTCATCCCATGCTCCCCTTCAAAGCTGGTCCCATGGAAGTATATGAAAGCTGAGCTTTCCTATTTACCGTGTAATGCAGTGCTGGGAAAGCATCCAAATCTGCGAGCCCATCTTTTATGATCAGCACTTCAGAACTGGATGGATAACACAGGTCAGATTTTCAAGGAAAAAAGAAGCACAAAGCTGCTTTTCTTTAGGGTTTTGAATGCTTGGGGGGGGGGCGGGGAATGGTACCAAAAAAGAGCTTGAACCCAGAATAAAAAGAAACACAGATCACACGATCTGTAAAACCCTGTCTGCTTTTTGGCTTCAGTTGCTCTTCACAGTTGTTCTTCGCAACAGGCAGTGGAGTTCAGATAGGCTTTGGTGTCATAATATTTCGGAATACATCTGCAATTGAACGTTCGCAGACAAAGCTACCGCGGAGAGTAGAGTGGCTTAGGGTACGTGAATGTGTGTGTGTTTAACTGAGATAGTAATTTTACAGCATCATATTACTAACCTATAGACAATCATAGTTGTGGTGAAAATTTTTTTTAAAAAGCTTTTCTAGGTTCGTTGGTTTCCTTGCCCAGAAATCTGACGAGTTTTTGAAAAGAAGCAGTCAGACAATTTGTCTTCACAGGAGGAATGGATTACAGAAAGAGTTCGGAAAGGAGGAATTCTGAAAGCAGCTGAATGTAAGCTGGGTTGGATATCGAAAATAGTGTTGCAAATTCACTTTCTGGGGCTGTTTATGTCCCTGTCATTCCACGAGCAGACAGGGTGGGATGATGAGTGTCAGCTAATAAACACGACAGCTTCAAGAGGCAGTGATGAACCGATAGCGGAAACAGCTGGTAAGCAGATCCCTGTACCAAGTCAGCCCCCAGCATCAGACTGTGAGATTTATAACCCATGCGGAAGATGCCAAGATGTTAAACATGAGGTAGTTATTTAAGAGGGAGTGCAGCTGATTATGTATACATGAGGAGGCAAATTGTTCCTTTTTTTTTTTTTTTCCTTTTTGTAGTTTGGCAACGGATGACGGTTCTGTCAGGAGAATCTGTCTCTCGTAAGACGCTAACTGTACCCGCTTGAGAAAGGCCAAATGAGAAGCCATGGGGAAAGTGTGGTTGATACTGAAGCACTTCCTTTCCCCACCTCCAGTAATTTTATGTATCACAGAGCAAGTGACATCACAATGCTGCAAGCAGCAGCCAATGAAATCCAGAAAAGATGAGGGACAAGGAGCATAGTAATAGCACATAATGGACCACCCCCTCACAGGGACCTGGCAAACCTAAGCTTACTGGATATCACAGGGTGAGCCAGTGGAACCCCCAGCTACATATATCCCCTTCCTACATCCTTCCAAGTGGAGAACTGGGGATGTCTGAAGTCAAGAAATGACTGCATCTCTTGTGACACATCAGGTAACTTGAAAGAAAAGAATATTTCCAAGTCTGTATTGAGAGGCAGTTTGGTGCAGTGGTTAAGTGCATAGACTGGGAGAACCGGGTTTGATTCCCAAGTCCTCCACCTGCACCTGCTGATGTGACCTTGGGTCAATCATAACTCTCTCAGACGTGGTCCTCTCAAGAGCATTTCTCAAAAGTACTCTCTTAGCCCCACCTACCTCACAGGGTGTCTGTTGTGGGGAGCAATGTTCCCTCTAAGCCAGGGGTGGCCAACAGTAGCTCTCCAGATGTTTTTTGCCTACAACTCCCATCAGCCCCAGCCAGCATGGCCAATGGCTGGGGCTGATAGGAGTTGTAGGCAAAAAACATCTGGAGAGCTACCGTTGGCCACCCCTGCTCTAAGCTGATTTAGTGTAAGTTCACTCACAGTTTTTTTTAGCCTCCTAGAATCATGGAATCATAGAGTTGGAAGGGACCTCCAGGGTCATCTAGTCCAACCCCCTGCACAATGCAGGAAACTCACAAATACCTACCCCAAATTCACAGCATCTTCATCACTGTCAGATGGCCATCTAGCCTCTGTTTAAAAACCTCCAAGGAAGGAGAGCCCACCACCTCCCAAGGAAGCCTGTTCCACTAAGGAATTGCTCTAACGGTCAGGAAGTTCTTCCTAATGTTGAGCCGGAAACTCTCCTGATTTAATTTCAACCCATTAGTTCTGGTCCTACCTTCTGGGGCCACAGGAAACAATTCCACACCATCCTCTATATGACAACCCTTCAAGTATCACCTCTCAGCCGCCTCATCTCCAGGCTAAACATGCCCAGCTCCTTCAACCTTTCCTCATAGGACTTGGTCTCCAGACCCCTCACCATCTTCGTTGCCCTCCTCTGGACCCGTTCCAGCTTGTCTATATCCTTCTTAAAATGTGTTCCCCAAAACTGAATACAATACTCCAGGTGAGGTCTTACCAGAGCAGAGAAAAGCGATACCATCACATCACATGATCTGGACACTATACTTCTGTTGATACAGCCCAAAATTGCATTTGCCTTTTTAGTCACCGCATCACACTGTGCCACCTGCTCACATTTTTTTTTTGTCTTAGCTCAGGTAAAATGGCCCTAGAGCAAACTAATTTAGGCAGTAGCTCACAACTTTAATGCCAGTAGCACACAAAGTAGAATTTTTGCTCCACAGTTTAGAGGGAGTATTGGTAGGGTCCTGGGAGAGGAAAGAGATTGTAAACTAAATCCAATCTCCTCCTCCTCATTGATCATAAAGTGCAACTATAATATAGTGGGTTCAATGCATGGATGAGACGAGGTAGCAGTGATCAAAGCAAAGCTCTTTTATTAAGCATGGCAGTGGCTGAACAAGACTGAGGAACTGGGCCAATGGGGCCAACTATATACACTTCAAGATTCTCACGCTAAGACACCATTGGATCATTCAAACCAGCAGGGGGCCCGTGATTGGAGCAGGACAGCAGGGATTTGGATCCTACTGCTCATTGTTCCCGAGTCCCCAAGCTCAGTCCTCAAGGCTGCAATGAGCCAGGCAGGAACCTATTAATACATACTATTGATCAGCATATACAACAATAACACATGACAACTGTGTGTATATGTACCTTGAACACAGCAATCTTGGTAAATAAAATGCTGGGGCAGGGCAGAGTTTGGGGAGGGGACAGAGTTTAGGAGGGAACTGAGGCCAGAGAGGCCACCCTCCAAAACTGCTGTTTTCCCCAGGAGAACTGTCCTCTGAAGTCTTGAGATCTCTGACAAAGGGAGCTTTGACTCTCAGAAGTTTATACTCTGAAAATGTTGGCCTCTAAGGTGCTAGTGGACTTGAATCTAACTCGAGATTCCATAATTGAAGGCTACTAGGGAGCAGGCCTTCTCGGTGATAGCCCCTCGTTGGTGGAACGACCTTCCAGAGATGGTGCGAGCCCTGCGGGACCTGAACCAATTCCGCAGGGCTTGCAAAACATTTCTTTTTCAGCTGGCTTTCGAGATAGAACCTGATTAACCCAACGAGCGGACATCTAGCCATCTTGTGTACATTATGATTACAGCATTTTAGCACCTATTTTATATATTTTACCTATTTTAAATAACTTATTTGTAATTGATATATTTAAATTGTTTATGTTGTTTTATGTGAATCATGGGACTCCCATGTCTGTTAGCCGCCCTGAGCCCGCCTGGCGGGGAGGGCGGGATATAAAAATAAAATATTATTATTATTATTATTATTATTATTATTATTATTATTATTATTATTATTATTATTATTATTATTATTATTAATTCCAGAAGAACTCCAGACCTCACATTGAGGCTGGTAACCATCTTTGAGGCCCACTACGTGCCTCCATAGGAATTAGCAGTTCCATCAGATCGCACTTCAGGCCTTCCCCACTCCTCCACATGCAGCCAGCAAGGTGACCTTAGGTCAGTCATAGTTTTCCCAAGAGCTGTTCTCTCAAGAGCAGTTCTCTCAGAACTCTTTCAGCCCCACCTATCTCAAAGGGTGTCTATTGTGGGGAGGGGAAGGGAAGGAACTTGAAAAATACTCTGAGACTCAGGGTGAAAGGCAGAGTATAAATCCAAATTTTCTTCTCTTTCTCTCTTCTGATGCAGAGCAGAAAGACTTGGGGGGTGGGGCCTTGCAATAAAGAATGTGGCAGTAACTTCTCTGAGAGCTCGTGTTTCATGACCTTTGAAACTGAGGGGAGGTATATCCTCAACATCAAAACTGTAAAAAAGAAGAAGTGAAATAAAATAATACCTTATAGGAATATTAACATAGGTTAGAATAGGGGTGGGAAGAAAAATAGCAGGTGCACAGCTATTGTGTTCATTAGCAATAGGCTTCCCAATCCCCAGGTCCCAGTGGGAGATTCCCCGGTTTTGCAGGTTCCTTCCTGCCCCTGGTCAGCTGGCCAGCAGGGAAAGCCTCTACTTATATCTCACAGCCACCATGTGCCTTTCCTCTTCCCAACACTGACAGAAGCTTGGAAAGGCTTGCTTTTTTGGACAATGTGTCTGTGCCTTTAAATATGTAGGACCCAGGCTGAATGAGGACAGGGTGAGCTGGAAGAACAACATGGCTGCTCCCAGGGAGGTGTGAAGCTACAGCGGTCCAGACCCTCCATTTGTTTTACAATCCTTTCAAAGTCATTTGTAAAGTAAAAGATAAAGTAAAACCTTTGGTTTCCCTCTATTAGTCTGAAGAACTTGGAACCTCAGCAACTTGTGAGTAAATTGCCCCAGTAAGACTACACAAGTGTGGAATTGCAAATGGTTTATTTTGGCTTCTGTGGGTGTGTGTGTATAGGGGATGTGCAGCTGCTTGGGAGTGAGGAAATGAAGACTGTATTCAGGGGAACTGTACTGCTTGGTTTTTTACTTATTTATTTTAGGGAATGTGAAAATCTCCTGGCTGTACCCGCAAAGTCCCCAGATATTTTGTGAGTTAGACTTGGCAACCCTAGTCTGGCTATCACACATCCAGTTTGAGTATCTTAAGAACAAGGCATTAGACTTTTTGCTTCAAAAAAAATTTTTTTTTACATTTTAATTCTTCTGAGGGCTTAAGGCAGTGTACATTAGTTTGGATCATGTAGAAATTCCTGTTCTTATGTGACATCCTAATTTCCTTCCACCACAGCCCAAAATGCCCCACGATGCTGTTTCTGGGGGATGGGGGACTCGCAGAAACATTTGCTGAGGGAAAATGGAGGTCTACAGTGGGAGGGAGGGAAACAAGAAAAACCATCCTATCAGCAGAAATTTCCCTTTGGATCCAGCTCCATTTCATTCTCAAATCCTGTGAGACAGGTGTGTGTATGTGTGTGTGTGTGAGAGAGAGAGAGTCTGTCCCTTTGTGGCAGCACCTGTGCTATGGAACGCCCTCGTGGAGGATATCAGGGTCCTGCAGGACTGATTGCTGCTCAATACCGTTAAAGTTACACTTTCTGAGGACCACTGACTGATACTGTTTAATATTGTAGAGAATCACAAGAACACCTCCTTGTTTCTCTGTATTTTGCTGTTCTATCTGATTTATAGCACCATTGTGCTTTCATGTTTCAATGTTTTTAATGTTTTGCCATTCGTTGTCTTTTTAGACGCCATTTTGGCTTGTTAGCTGCCCTGAGCCCACTTGCGGAGAGGGCAGGATACAAAATATGAGGAAATAAATAAATACATAAATAGGGTTGCCTGTAGCAATTTGGGGGTGGAGCTTAGGGAGGGTGGAGTTTTGAATGGGGAGGGAGTTCAGTGGAGAGCTGATTCCATAGAGTCCACCTTCTGAAGCTGCCATTACATGCAGGAGAACAGATCTCTACTGAGGAGATCGGCTGTAATTCTGGAAGGCTGGCAAGCCTGAGTGAGCTTCTTGGCCAAGCAAGAATTTGAACCTGGATCTCCCTAGCCTTAGCCTGATACTGTCACAGTATATCGCAGGGGTGGCCAGCGGTAACTCTCCAGATGTTTTTGCCTACAACTCCCATCAGCCCCAGCCAGCATGGCCAATGGCTGGGGCTGATGGGAGTTGTAGGCAAAAAACATCTGGAGAGCTACCGTTGGCCACCCCTGGTATATCATATTTTTACAGTGCTTTTTGAGTGTTCAACGTTTGCAACTAGCTCTTGTGATTTAGGGCAATATTACTGTCATATTACACATGTACAGTCTGAGGCAGAGGGTATAGGTGACCGCCTCACTGGCCTTGGTGAAACTTGAACCAAGGACTTGTTGGTTCAGGGCTCATGCTTGTAACCAGTAGTCTGTAAGGGATGAGTGGTACACCTGTGCAGGAGGGGGTTTTTTGTAGCAGGAACTCCTTTGCATACTAGGCTACACCCCCCTGATGTGTCCAATCCTCCAAGAGCTTACAGCAGGCCCTGTAATAAGAGCCCTGTAAGCTCATGGAGGATTGGCTACAACAGGAGTGTGTGGCCTAAAATGCAAAGGAGATCCTGCTACAAAAAAAAGCCCTACATCTGTGACAGCAGCATGGTCATAGTTATTTTGGCCTAGGAAAAGGAACTGTAACAAGTGCATTTTAAAAAATACACTTCTTTTGCAATGTAACCTTGAATATATCCAATAGCATGTCTTCCCATGTGAATATAGCCCTTACCAAATGAATTCCCCTCCTTCAAACCAAAAACAGCATGACTAAAACAGAAAACTTGCAATTTAGATGTCTATCTAGTCGAGGGCGTTACCTCCTGATTATCTACAGACTTCTCTAGAACTGGCTGCCAGACAATTTTGAAAATCTGTGCTGTTGGCCTATCAAGTCAACCCTAACAATTAGGAATTTGATGGCAAGATTGGAAGCTTATACTTCAAGTCCAGGTGGAGAATTCTTTACCTCCACCCTATTTAATTATGTTAAATAAAACACCTTTTGTTAAGTTGAATGCAGCTTGACCTACATCAATAAGTTTCACAAATCTGACTCTCTAAAGCTTTCTTTTAACCTTTCCGCTTTTACCCTCTTTTTTTCCCCTTTTTTTTCAGCAAAGAGGGCTATTTCGAGATTACAGCTCAGAACGAATCAGATAGGAGAAAATGCTTACTTGTTCTTTCAAGATGTAATTCCATTAGCAGAGTTCACAGAAAGAAAATGACTACCAGAGGACTGAGATTGTCCAGAATGTTACTATTAGAAATGATTGAAAATATAAGGCCCTGCAGTTTATCTCAGAGAATAACAGCAGGCAAAATGTTCTTTTGAAAATCCTTCAGGTTTGTCCATTCTGCTGTTTCATGGATACCCAGCAATGGGGCCAGCCCTGCCACTTGGCAACCTAGATGATTGCCTAGGGCACCGGCCTCCTGGGGGCACCAAATTGGGTGCCCTTCATGTGATTCAGTGACGTTATCAGTGCAGTGGGGGAGGGGCGCCAGAAGTTAGCCTTGTCTAGGGTGCCAGACAGTCTAGGGCTGGCCCTGCCCAGTAAGTGAACTGGCAGCAGGAACTGGCTTGGTAGGAGACAGGAGAGGGCAGAGGGACATAGGTAGGCCGCTTTCCCTTTTGAGGAAAACCTGGAAGTGATATCAGTCCTCTCTTGGAATTGCCATAAACTCTATGGTAAACCCATAGAATTGCAAACAATGCTGAGAGAGGACTGACAACACGTTCTGGTTCTCGTTTTAAATATTTTTTTTTATTGATTTCTTAGAAAACATAAGAAAGGCAGAGGGGACGTGGGGTAGGAAATAACAGAGTTGTTCTTAAAAAAAAAAGCAAAGAAACAATATTCCAAATTAACATTAACTCTCCAGATACATATCATAGCGTTCAGTATAGACCTTCTTCAAATCGATCTGATAAACCCAACTCTCCATAACGTACTACCATATTGACTCCATTAATTTCCCTACCTTATTTGTTTGCTGTTCTAAACAATAGTACAGTGTTGAAATACCTTGCCATTTTCAAGCCATAAATAAAAAGGTCGCCATTGTTTCACACACCTTGCGTTTGCTTTCTTCCTTCGAAAGATCAGTTAAGATGTCCATTTCAGCTGTTTCAAAAAATTTGGAAATTATTTCAGATTTAGTTGGTAGTTCGGCTTTCTTCCTGGTTTTTTTCCTGTAAGTGATGTCATACTAATGGGCCGACTTTTGGGATGGAGCCAGGAGCAAGCCTTTTTGGTGGTGGTGCCGCTTCAGGGAGGGGATTCAGGACAGGAGGGATCTCAACAGGGTACAATATCATAGACTCCACCCTCTAAAGCAGACATTTTCTCCAGGGGAACTGATCTCTGTTGTCTAGAGATCAGACGTAGTTGTGGGAGATCTCCAGGCCCTGCCTGGAGGTTGGCAGTTCTAGTTAAGGCATATGTTGATGGGAGATGCAGCCTTTTTTCTGATGGTGCTCCAGTGGCAGAATATCTGAGTCCGAGGTGCTTTACAACAACCTTACTGACTTTTAGGTATTTTTGAAACAACTTAATTATTCAAGACATTTAATACATAATATTGCTGTGGTAGCAATGTCTATGTTTTAGTCTTTGCTGATATTATTTTACAGATACATCTGCATTTTCTCCCATTAGGAATTCTCCCCAGACCCCTGAGCTGGATAGCCCAGGCAAGACCAATCTCTTTAGATCTTAGTAGACCCACAAAGTTTTATTCAGAATGTAAGCTTTCATGTGCTCTAAGCACACTTCATCAGACAAGGAATCAGGTACAGTGAGCAGAGCTACATAATGGTACAAATTTAAGGTCCAATGACAGAATAGTAAAATTAACAAAATGAGCAAAACTTTGATCTGGGTAGCATGAGCAGGAGAAAGCAATAAAACAGTAATATGTCAAAATATGAGAATGTCTGTTAAACACTCTATTGTTATAAGCCTGGACCAAAAAAGAGGGCATTTCTATCTCAGAAGTTTTTCCCATCCAACTAATTTACCTTTTAACATGTAACATACATATAATTTGCCATTAGGAGAAAAATACATTAAAATATAGTGGAAGATGGGTTTAGTATATTGGATCTCAAATTTGTACCATTTTGCATTCTAAACCAATGCCTACCTGCTATATGTAGCTCTGCTCACTGTACCTGATTCCTTGTCTGATGAAGTGTGCTTAGAGCACACGAAAGCTTCCATTTGGAATAAAACTTTGTTGGTCTTAAAGGTGAACTTGACTCCTGCTTTGTTCTACTGCTTCAGACCAACACGGCTGCCCACTTGGATCTATCATATTAGATCTTGGAAGTTAAGCCGAGCTGACTCTGGCAAGAACTTGGATGGGTGACCTCCTTGGAATTCCAGCAATTGGAAGGCAGGGGCACGCTTTATTCACCCACCTCTTTGCATATCCCCCATGCCCCCAGTAGGGGTCAGTCATCATTGGTCACCATGGTTTCCAGATGTGTGCACATGCACAAAAAAGTACTCCCAAAAAGCAATTCTCTCCAGAACGTGTCCTTCCGATCCAGGTCATTCATGTTGTACACAACTTCAGGCATATTCTATTTCCACTTGTTATGTCATTATTAACAAAATGGGTGTAGTTGGAAAGTAGGGGCAGGCTTTATTCATCCACCTCTTTGCATATCCTCCATGCCCCCAGTAGGGGTCAGTCATCATTGGTCACCATGGTTTCCAGATGTGTGCACATGGACAAAAAAGTACTCCCAAAAAGCAATTCTCTCCAGAACATGTCCTGCCAATCCAGGTCGTTCATGTTATACACAACTTCAGGCATATTCTATTTCCACTTGTTATGTCATTATTAACAACAATGGGTGTAGGAGGTGGTGGATTTTATTCTATTTTACTCACTGTTTGGTATTCCAGTAATTGTTACGATCCGAAAAGAACAAGCTAAATCTATGAGACACGTTTTTAACCACACTTGGATTAAAATTTGGTCAGGTCTGGATGAAGTTGCTTTAAGGGCTGTTGGACGGCCATCTTGTTTTACACCAGTCCTTCTTGGTCATTGTTATTTAAGCCACATGGAATTTCCCATGAATGAACCCTTTTGGAACGTACTACCATTGGTTACTTGACAGCCCCCTTTGAGCAGGCATAAAAGGCGATTAAAGCAGACTTCTGAGCAACACGTGCATATGCTTCTTCCCTTCAGTCAAGATATCAAAGCAGGGTTCATAGATCTCACCAAAGGTGAAGGAAATGAGTCCTTTCTAAGTACAGCCAGATTGGTCTCTGGTTCTGCTCCATTACCTCTCACAGCAGCCTGACATACTCATCAAGCACATGACCTTTCTGCTAGAAAAAGCTGCACACCCTGATTCTCTGCATGTCAGGTTAAAGGAAAAGGAACAGCAAAAATAGGTGACACCTCTGGTTTCCAGTTTAGGCAACAGAGAAAAAAATGGGAGAGCGAGGTATTCGTGCACGTCCTTTTCGTGTTTGCTCTGCACTTCTAAGTCAGTGGCAGGGATTTTTTTTTTTAAGGGAGGGCATATAGCTAAACTAGGGGTGTAGAATGCAATGCTGTGGAGGCCCCTAGGCAGTCAAAATCTCAGGGCCCCCCTTGCAAATTATCTTGGAGTGCCCACTCCACCACTGGTGGCCTCCACTGCAGCCTGCAAGCACTTTCTCAAAAGCCTCTTTGACAAAGCTGTGGGGGAGATGCAGAGAGAGGCAAACTTGGCGACAATGCTAGCAGCAGCCTTACCAGGCAAATTGGGCAAAGAGCGGCTCAGTTGCTGGCGGCATGTGCAGGGTCCGAGGGCTGCAAGCAAGGGGGAAAGCAGGCCTGGGGTCCCTAAAGGCATGGGGGCCCATAGGCCTACTTGGCCTAATTGTTAATCCAGCCCTGGTGGAATGGTTTGGCATGGGTTGATCTTGTCAAATCTCAAAAGCTAAACTGGGTCTTTACTTGGAAGGGACCACCCAGGAAGACTCTGCATAGGAAAAAGGTAAAGGTAGTCCCCTGTGCAAGTGCCAGTTGTTTCCAACTCTGGGGTGACGTGGCTTTCACGTTTTCATGGCAGACTTTTTATGGGGTGGTTTGCCCTTGCCTTCCCCAGTCATCTACACTTTCCCCCCAGCAAGCTGGGTACTCATTTTACCAACCTTGGAAGAATGAAAGGCTGAGTCCACCTGGAGCCAGCTACTTGATCCAGCTTCTGCTGGGATCAAACTCAGGTTGTGAGCAGAGGGCTCCAACTGCAGCACTGCAGCTTTACCACTCTGCGACACGGGAAGAACACGGCAAACCACCTCTGCTTCTTACTTGCCTCGGAAGCCCCTTGCTGGAGTCACCCGCCATAAGTTTATTGTGACTTGAAAACTGTTTACACATAAGCTCATACGTAACCTAACAAAAGAAACTTGGTTAGTAGGACTGGAACAGACCTCTGCCTGATAGCGACCGGCAGTCAGAGAAGATAATACTGGGCCCAGTAGATCAATGATCTAGCTTGGTATAATGTACATTCATATAACAGAATTGTCTGTCCCTTCAATTTTGTTGCGCCCATGACCTTCTCTGAATTCCACCCACTGCAAACTAGATTCACAAGAGCTTCCCAGAAAAAAAAAAGATTGTATCGGAAAGCTGCTCTGGGTACCAGTGGGGGGAAATAACATTTAAAGCAGCCGTTTTTTATTTAGATACTGTCACCGCAGGATCAGTTCATTGCCTAAACTGCACATAAAGAGCCCTGCATTGCCCAGGGTACACGTTATACTGTACTGAGAAAGGCACTCTTTAAAGCAGGTCCCTTGGGTGATTTATCATGCATAAACAGTAGAATGACTCAGAGTGAGAATTTATTTAGGAAGCAAAAAGTGATAAAATACAGCAAGAGGCTTCAAATATCTGAGAAGTGCATTCCTTAAGGAAGAAATATCTGCTGGTTTGCGAGATGGAGATGGACTGTAGAGTATTAGAGGAAATTAGTTTGTTTGTGTAAATATCCCCCTGAGTAGGGATAGCCTTTTTGTTGTTGTCTTGCAAGCAGTAGGGACGGGCACAAACCTGTAAATGAACCCAGATTTGAGTTTGAAATGGGCCGTTTTGTGCTTCTTGAACCCAGGGAAAGAAATATGCGCCAAATACCTGCAATTCATATTGGCAAAACTTAAGGGCCTCTCAGAATACGAAACAAGGAATATATTCCTTGTAGATTCCAATTCACAAGTCACCCTTGCATGTTCTAGATTTCTACTTGCAGCTTCTAGGATCCGCAAAGATTAACTAAAAGAGCGAACCTGAGGTGCAAAGGACTTCTGGATCCTTTTGTCATTGGCTTGACCTTAGTTCTTTTTAAATTAGTATGATATTTTATGTAATTGTCTGAATTGCATGCAGGTCATGCTTCTTTGAATATATCCGTATTGGCTATGGGCTGTAACGTTAATACGTTTGATTTGATTTGAACCGGGGGTTCAGACTCATGTGCCTCCCACAATCCACCCACGAACCTCCATGGAGGTTAACAAGGTTCATTGGATGGTTCATGTGGACTCTGAGGGTATTTAAATACCATCAGAGCTTACTTCTGGGTCTGGCAGTCCAACTAAATGTGAGCTCTGAAGGCATTTAAATGCCATCAGAGCTCACCACTGGCCTGTAGCCTGACCCAGGTGAGCTCCAAAGATATTTAAATGCCTTCAGAGCCTACTTCCAGGTCAAGCCATCACAACTGAGCTCCAAGAGTGAGCTCTGAAGGCTTTTATATGCCTTTTTAAAAATGACTTCAGAGCTCACTTCTGAATTTCCCAAACCACGAACCGGTTCGAGCAATAGAGAAGTTTGTTGGAGGTTCACGGTTCTGGTTCATGAAAATCCCGAACAATGAACCTCCATTTTCCTGGTTCATGCCCATCTCTAGTAGTAAGCAGTAGTTTTTACTAAATAAAAGAATTAGCTATATAAAAGACAAGTTTTGGAGGGTAGTCATGTTGGTCTGCCATAGAATGTATCCGATGAAGGAGGTTTTGACCCTCAAAAGCTTATGCCCCGGAAATCTCATTGTCTCCAAGGTTCTACTGAACTCAAATCCAGCTGCTCAATAAAAGAATTAATTTATTATATAAAAGAATTAATGATTCCAAGGCAATATTGAATTTTTCCAATCAGACTTGTAGCGAAAGTTCAGAAAGTCCACATTTCGATAGCCACGTTTTGATGACATTTACATTCCAATACTGTATAAATTCCAGTCTAATATAAAGGATTTGGGTGTATTGACTCTTTCTCCGTCCCTCCCTTGAATTCCTTTTATGTTTATATGCTAGTTCCAGTCCAGCTGTAATGATAAGATTTGCTATCAGTTCTTGGGGCTTATTTTTTAACGGTGGCCTTTAAGAATATAATAGAAAGCTTAAAAGTAGCCCGCATGAAGCAATATCGCTGATCACCTTGGTGACTTCAATCAGAATCAGACACAGCTGGCATACTCTGAGTCTCATATAAAAAAATACAAGCATTAAAAAAACCTTAGCTTTCATAAGAGACACTTAGGGCATAGTCACACTTTAAAAGGGAGGCATGAATGGACTCTTGAAACACTACAGCATTGTTACACAAATCACTTCCAGTGTGCGAGTCCAACCTTCTTATGCGTACTTATCTTTTCAGAAACTCAACCCCGTGTGTGCATGGGACAAGCTTGGTACTATGTCTCCCAGAAATAGAAAGAGGCCCTGAATGCTGAAATCATGCCATTATTTAGAGTAAAAAGGGACCTTGTTCCCCTTTTACAAAGGAAAAGCACACAGAGGATGAGAGAGCATATTCAAAACTAAGCAGTTGATCCAGATCCAGAGGAAGCTACTGGGCAATATAGTCCTCCAGAAAAAGTTACCCAGAAGGCTGTCTAGGGGAAATAGATAGATGAATATAAAATATACTTTGCCTGTCCAATGAGAAAGGGGAAGAAAAAGAAGAAGACGATGATGATGATATTGGATTTATATCCTGCCCTATACTCTGAATCTCAGAGTCTCAGAGCGGTCACAATCTCCTTTACCTCCCCTCCCCACAACAGACACCCTGTGAGGTAGGTGGGGCTGAGCAAGCTCTTACAGCAGCTGCCCTTTCAAGGACAATTCCTACGAGAGCTATGGCTGACCCAAGGCCATTCCAGCAACTGCAAGTGGAGGAGTGGGGAATCAAACCCGGTTCTTCCAGATAAGAGTCCACACACTTAACCACTACACCAAACTGGCTCTCCAACATCAAACTGAGAGCCATGTATTCCTTGAAGATCAGGGTGGGGAGGAGACTGTCTTGGTTGCCAAGGTGCCCAAATGCGAATTGCTGAGCAAAAGAGCCCTTTTAGTATAGTTGGTTTTCTGGACCACTGAAGTTTGAATTTCTGACCAGAAAAAAAATCTGGGTTTAATAGAGCAATTTGAGGCCAGGTATACCATTTGCCCAGTGGGCTTTTTCTCACTGGCAGGGCCCTCCCACCTGCTTTTACATCCAGGCTGGTGGGAGGGTGATTTTACCATAGAGTTTTATCTAAAAATCAGAGTGTCGCCTTTGACATGCCTATATCAGTTCCGGGTTATGTTGGCACATCGGGTGATGTCGCTGGAGGGGGGTTTGGAGGGGACTTCCTTCCTCTGGGTGAAATAGCCACTTCCGGGTGACAGAGGCACAGTGTATGATGTCACTTCCAGTGATGTCAGTACACTGGGGACAATGCTTCCAGCTCCTGGAACGTCCCCTTATCCCCTGCTTGCATCTCAAATAGATCTGGCAACCCTAACTCAGTTGGGAACCCATCACAAAATGGAAATAGATGAATCCAGATCCCCACTAATATGATTTTCATACTCCAATGATATGTTAATTATTATAAATTAATGAATTTATAAAGGATGCAGAACAAGTAGCTTTCACAACTTTTGCTTTAAGGATGAATCTAGTGGTTCTGAAGGTAAGCCAATAACTTATTTTCTCTTGGTACTTTACCAAGACTTTGCCTACCTACATTTAATAAATGAGTTGGTATCTATGAAAAAGCATTTTTAAATACCCTTCCCTGAAACAAACATTATAGAACTGATTGTTTCCCAAAGTATCTAACATGGTATTACCTGTGAAGTTTGCACTGAGGAATGGATATAAAATATTGTGAGCATCAAAAATCACCAAAAATATTATTTCTTCCAATATGATGCAAATAGTTTAATTGCATTCTGCCACTGGGCAAATTGGTAATTGGATCTGTGTTTTAGTTTAAGGATAGTTATTATTTTCTTGGCTTTTTTGTGCATGTTTTTTTGTATATTTATTTGGAGAGCAGCTTTCCACTCTCCATATGGTGCCATTAAAGTATCATTTCACCAATGTTAATTGACTTTGAATCTACTTAACACTGTGGGTCAAAGTCAGAGAGAATTCAAAGGTTATATAAAATTCTTAGAGAAAGGGAACTAACCTATGCCCAGAATCTTTGCTTCAACACATTATTGTGATCTAGAAGAAGAAGATGATGATTTATATCCCACCCTATACTCTGAATCTCAGAGCTATCACAATCTCCTTTACCTCCCCCCCCCCCCACAACAGAGAGCTCTAAGAGAGCTCTTACAGCAGTTGCCTTTTCAAGGACAACTCCTACAAGAGCTATGGCTGATCCAAGACCATTCCAGCAGCTGCAAGTGGAGGAGTGGGGAATCAAACCCAGTTCTCCCAGATTGGAGTCTGTGCACTTAACCACTAGACCAAGCTGGCTTTCTACAAAGTACCAGAGAAAGATTAATTCTCCCTATAGTCTAAGATAGGCGCCACTTGTCCTTTCTGACTATTCCCACTAGAACAGGAGTGAAAGGGCAATTCTCCTGGCCTCTCATAAGAACATAAGAGCATAAGAGAAGCCATGTTGGATCAGGCCAACGGCCCATCAAGTCCAACACTCTGTGTCACACAGTGGCAAAAAAATTTATATACACACATACACTGTGGCTAATAGCCACTGATGGACCTGTGCTCCATATTTTTATCTAAACCCCTCTTGAAGGTGGCTATACATGTGGCCGCCACCACCTCCTGTGGCAGTGAATTCCACATGTTAATCACCCTTTGGGTGAAGAAGTACTTCCTTTTATCCATTTTAACCTGTCTGCTTAGCAATTTCATCGAATGCCCACGAGTTCTTGTATTGTGAGAAAGGGAGAAAAGTACTTCTTTCTCTACTTTCTCCATCCCATGCATTATCTTGTAAACCTCTATCATGTCACCCCGCAGTTGACGTTTCTCCAAGCTAAAGAGTCCCAAGCGTTTCAACCTTTCTTCATAGGGAAAGTGCTCCAGCCCTTTAATCATTCTAGTTGCCCTTCTCTGGACTTTCTCCAATGCTATAATATCCTTTTTGAGGTGCGGCGACCAGAACTGCACACAGTACTCCAAATGAGACCGCACCATCGATTTATACAGGGGCATTATGATACTGGCTGATTTGTTTTCAATTCCCTTCCTAATAATTCCCAGCATGGCGTTGGCCTTTTTTATTGCAAACGCACACTGTCTTGACATTTTCAGTGAGTTATCTACCACGACCCCAAGATCTCTCTCTTGGTCAGTCTCTGCCAGTTCACACCCCATCAACTTGTATTTGTAGCTGGGATTCTTGGCCCCAATGCGCATTACTTTGCACTTGGTCACATTGAACCGCATCTGCCACGTTGACGCCCACTCACCCAGCCTCAACAGATCCCGTTGGAGTTCCTCACAATCCTCTCTGGTTCTCACCACCCTGAACAATTTAGTGTCATCCGCAAATTTGGCCACTTCACTGCTCATTCCCAACTCTAAATCATTTATGAACAAGTTAAAGAGCATGGGACCCAGTACCGAGCCCTGCGGCACCCCACTGCTTACCGTCCTCCACTGCGAAGACTGCCCATTTATACTCACTCTCTGCTTCCTATTACTCAGCCAGTTTTTGATCCACAAGAGGACCTGTCCTTTTACTCCATGACTCTCAAGCTTTCTAAGGAGCCTTTGATGAGGAACTTTATCAAAAGCTTTCTGGAAGTCAAGGTAAACAACATCTATCGGGTCTCCTTTGTCCACATGTTTGTTTACCCCCTCAAAGAAATGTAACAGGTTAGTGAGGCAAGATCTTCCCTTGCTGAGTCTTCCTCAATAACCCGTGTTCATCAATGTGCCTACTCATTCTGTCCTTGATAATGGTTTCTACCAACTTTCCCGGTATTGAAGTCAGACTGACTGGCCTGTAATTTCCCGGATCTCCTCTGGAACCTTTTTTAAAGATGGGGGTGACATTTGCTACCTTCCAGTCCTCAGGAACGGAGGCAGATTTCAATGAAAGATTACAGATTTTCATTAAAAGATCCACAAGTTCAATTTTGAGTTCTTTCAGAACTCTCGGATGTATGCCATCCGGACCCGGTGACTTATTAGTTTTTAATTTGTCTATCAGTTGTAGGTCCTCTTTTGTCACCTCAATCTGACTCAGGTCTTTCAACACCCCTTCCAAAATTAGTGGTTCTGGGGTGGGCAAAAAGTTCTCATCTTCCACAGTGAAGACGGAGGCAAAAAAATTCATTTAGCTTCTCAGCCATTTCCCTATCCTTCTTCAGTAATCCTTTTACCCCATGGTCGTCCAAGGGCCCCACTGCCTCCCTGGCTGGTTTCCTACTTCTAATATATTTGAAGAAAGTTTTATTGTTGGTCTTTATGTTTTTTGCAATATGCTCCTCATAGTCCCTTTTTGCCTGCCTGATCACAGTCTTGCATTTGATTTGCCACAGCCTGTGTTCCCTTTTACTAATCTCACTTGGACTGGTTTTCCACCGCGTAAAGGAGTCCTTCTTACCTTTTACAGCTTCCATTACTTTGTTTGTTAACCACGCAGGCCTTTTCTTATGCCTGTTTGTGCCTTTCCTAACTTGTGGTATGTATTTTATCTGAGCTTCTAGGATTATAGTTTTAAATAGCGTCCAAGCTTCCCAAAGGGTTTTGACCGTATGTACCTTTCCTTTCAGTTTCCTCCTCACATGCCTCCTCATCTCAGTGTATTTACCCCTTTAAACGTGGTTGTGGCGGTCTTTTTGGACAACTCCCTATTTATACAAACGGTGAAATCAATAACATTATGGTCACTGCTCCCAAGTGGCGCAATCACTTTTACATCTCTCACCAAGTCTTGGGCATTACTTAGGACCAAATCCAGGATCGCCCCACCCCTGGTAGGTTCTGAGACCATCTGCTCCATAGCACAGCCATTGAGAGCATCAAGAAACTCAATCTCTTTCTCTCGACCAGAACACATATTGACCCAATCAATCTGCGGGTAGTTAAAATCACCTATTACGACACAGTTTTTACGTTTAGCCACTATCTTTAAGCCTTCCATCATGTTATAATCGTCCTCTCTCTTTTGATTTGGTGGGCAATAACAAACTCCCATAGTTAAATTTCCTTTTGGGCCCTCTATTTCAACCCAAAGCATTTCTAAAAAGTGAATCTAATTCTCTGACCTCAGTCTTACTGGACCGTATATCCTCTCTGACATACAGAGCCTCCCCACCTCCAACCCTTCCCTCCCTATCCTTCCGATATAGCTTATATCCAGGAATCACCGTGTCCCACTGATTCTCCTCATTCCACCAAGTTTCTGAAATTCCCACAATGTCTATGTTTTCTCCCAACACTAAACATTCCAATTCACCAATTTTACTTCGAACACTTCTAGCATTTGCATACAAACATCTATAATTTCCCAGGCGAGCTAGGCCCGCCACCTTCTTCCTGCCACCTTGAGACTCTGGCAGACAGTCCATATTGTTTGTCACCTTCACAGTGGACAACTCTGGTCCGTTACCCGGTAGAAAAATAGCAGCTAACCCTTCATCTCTTTGAGACGAGTCCTCCCGAACCAGAGACATTTCATCTCCTGTCGGCTTTCCCCCAAGATTTAGGGATTAACTCTCAGGGAGTTAAGAAAAAAAGTCAGCCCTGCTGGGTAGTTCCTCACAAAATCCTGTGTGAAAATCTTTGGCTCAGGTTGCAGTAGGTGCTCAAGTCCAGGCTCTGGGCTAGGCTTTGAGACTAATGGAGGCAAAAATCCATAACAGGATAAAAGTATAATTTATTTACAAACGTAAGCACAGGTGGAGGCAAAGGGGCTCTCCTCCCAAGCGGCAGATCTGCTAACCCTTCCCAGATCCCCAGATAGAGATCCTGCACCCCCTCCCCCCGAAGTTGCTTCAGCCAACTCACAGCAGCATCTTCTGTCCTTTTCTCTCCATCTCTTCCCAACTCAAAACTGCATTTTTGTTCTCCGCACAAAGAGAGAGAGAGAGAGAGAGACACCTGTCCCTTCCCTTCTGCCAGGTGGGGGTCATCTCATCCAAACCCTGATAGGTGTTCTAATGGAGCCATCTCCTAATGATGCTCCCCCCCATTAGGGCAACATCCACAGTCATTAAGAGACATTAACATTCATTTGTCCTAGGGCCTGGCTCTGTTCCCCTTTGACCAGCTCATTCGCATTGATGAGATGGCAATCTCACTATAGGATATTTGCATCTCGGGAAACAGTACAAAGCCTAAAGCCGTGGAGATTTCAAGCAAGTGACCTGCCAAGCTGTCCAGTAGGACCTGAGTTAGCACAAATGCAAATATGTTTGATCTCTGAAATAGGTGGTGCCTTACATCAGATCCAAACGCATCGCAAGAACTGTATTGTGGACCAATATCCTTTTCAAAGGTACTTTGTACAGATCGGTACTGAGAAAGCAGCGTGGCTGGACCTTTCTCTAATTGCAATTATTTTCTGACTTTCTCACCACAAACATTACTACTTGTCATCTTCTGTACATTTCATCTCAAGATCCTTCAAATGTTTGGCAGCCTCAAGTCCTTCAATGGGGAGGGGGAAGCATTGACCAAAATAAATCACGTAACATAGCAATAAATGGGTTCTTTAAAAACAATCTTAGAGAACAAACCTAGATCCAGGGGTGGAATTTCAGCAGGAGCTCCTTTGCATATTAGGCCACACACCCCTGATGCAGCCAATCTGACAAGAGCTTACAGGGCTCTTTTTTTATAAGCTCTTGGAGGATTGACTACATCAGGGGTGTGTGGCCTAATATGCAAAGGAGCTCCTGCTTGAATTCCATCCCTGCCTAGATCTTTTAGCTATTTTAGTGGTCTGAGATCCTCAAAGTATTTCCCTTTGTCTGAAAAATGGCATGTTTAATTTCATCAGTGAAACATCATTTAGAATTTTAAAATTGCTGCAAGTAAGGTTCCCAGCTCTGAGTTGGGAAATACCTGGAGATTTGGGGAAATGGAGCCTGTGGAGGGTAGGATTTGGGTAGGAAAGGGATTTCAGTGGAATATACTGCCATAGAGTCCACCTTCCAAAGCATCCTTCCCCCCCACCCCCGACAAACTGATCTGTCACCTGGAGATTAATTGTAATCTCAGATCTCCAGCCACCATGTGGAAGATGTGAAACCAGAGAGCCCACAGGTATGAGTAAGGTATATAACTTAGAACACTCCGTTAGAACTTTAACCAGAGCTTTTTTTTGAGCAGGAACTCACAGGAACGCAGTTCCGGCTGGCTTGGTGTGAGGGGGTGTGGCCTAATAGGCAAATGAGTTTCTGCTGGGCTTTTTGTACAAAAAAGCCCTGTGTGAAACAGTGGTGACATCGGGGTGTGTGGCCTAATAGGCAAATGAGCTCATGCTGGGCTTTTTCTAAAAAAAAAAAGCCGTGTGAAACAATGGTGACATCAGGGGGTGTGTCCTAATATGCAAATGAGTCCCTGCTGGGCTTTTTCTACAAGAAAGCCCTGGCTTTAACTAATACATATACTGAAAACAAAGTTTTAAACCACAGTATTTTTCACATATTAATTTTACAATATACAATGTTTTTTTCTTCGTTTGTAGGACTTCCTGAAGTCCAATGCAGGTGTGATTACTGTTCCCAGACTAGTGTGGCTGCAACTGGACTGCTGCTTCCATCCACTTTCAGAGTGAATCCTTCCTCAGGCAGCTCACCGAGGGATACAATTTCAATTTGTCACTGCTCTGTCTATCTCCAAAGGATCAAGCACGGCGCCACACTTCTATTTGTCCTTGGCTTCTCTTAAAAGGGCCGAATGGACGGAAGCTCTCGTGGAGTGTTCTAAGATATATACCACATGGAAGATGGCAACCGTAGCTTCAAGTGACCAAATGGACAAGCATTTTTTGAATGCTCTGGAGTGCATTATGGAACCTTATGGCTGAATCCAGACAGCCAATTTGGGCCGACTCAGGAACAGCCCACATTCAGATATAAATGGTGCATTCAAACCCACACATCCGGGTCCCATCTTGCTTCCGACCTTACTTTGTCCCCTGCCATCGCTCTGCTGCCTCAAAAAGCTACCAGGTAGAAAGTGGTAGCAAATTGCTGAAGAGCTTCTGGGGTGCCACTCACAGCCCTCTGAACAGCTGGGAGTGCCAGGGAAGTATCGCTCATGCACTTGAGTGGTGTGAGCACTCATCTGGGGTGTACACAGCCTATCCCTGTTCTGGCAGTGGGCTGCACGCTGTCTAAACCAGATTTCTTCTGAGATGGGAGGCTGCCACTCCAAGCTGCCTGAATCATGCTGATACCATTGTGTGTGTGTGTATATATATATATATATATATATATATATATATATATATATATATATATATATATATATATTACAAACAGGGGTGGAATTCTAGCAGGAGCTCCTTTGCATATTAGGCCACACACCCCTGATGTAGTCAATCCTCCATGAGCTTACAAAAAAGAGCCTTGTAAGCTCTTGGAGGATTGCCTACATCAAGGGGGCATGGCCTAATATGCAAAGGAACTCCTGCGAGAATTCCACCCCTGTTTACAAATAACATGAATTTTCTGACTGGTACACCATACATGTGGCTTGCAAATGAACAGTCCTAATGCAGAAAGAAAGGTAGCGAAGCAATATTAGATATGGCGAAGCATTAATCTTCGCTATTGTGCCAGAGTATTAGTGACAAACATTGAGACTTAGAATTATAATGATGACTGTGGGAGTGTGAAAGCAACAGCCGGCATCAATCACTGATCGGTGAGTCACCTAAGATCATTGTCTCTCATTCTTTTTCAGCTTAGTTTCCATTTTTGAGTTTTCAGCGGTAATAGACAAAGAGTCTGGGATGAGCGATGCACACATATTCACATATTCACATTACGAACTGCAATTACCAGGTGAATAATCTGTTTCCAGTTGTTCAGAGAACACTCTTCAAAACTATGAAATTTATAGCAAATTTGTTTGGAAGTAAGTCCTATTCAGTTCAACTGAGGTGTATTTCATGCACTTTTGTTGCAATCAAAGTCTGTTTGCCCTGAAGAATTTGGGGAAATGTTACTCCCTCAACTTCCAATTTGGCAACTCTCTATTACACCATTCACGTTTATGTATCCACATTTTACATTTACATTTACCACCAGTTTCTCTTTAATTTGCTTTAGTTGTTTATTTGAGACAGCCCTGACCTGGATAGCTGAGGCAAACCCAATCTCATCAGATCTTGGAAGCTAATCAAGAACCTAGCAAGCACTTGGATGGGAGACCTCCCTGGAATACCAGAGCAGGGTTGCAGGGGCAGGATTTATTCAGTCATCTCTCTATATACCCTCCAGGCCCCCAGTAGGGGGTTGCCAGATGCTGCCATGACTTCCAGGCATGCAAACACACACACACAAATAGAATAAATTTTAAAAAGCACCAGTAATTTATCCAAGACTTCTTACTATTCTATCTAATCCTGCACTAGTTCACCATATCCAAAATTGTTCACATACTCATGTAATCTGAAGATCCTCTTCATTCAAGGGAGTTGTCAGAATGCTCTATCCCCACAGCGCAATGGTAAGGTAAAAAGTCATTAGTATTCCATTTGTGCAGCCATATTCATGTCACCTCATTTTAAGGTGGACCAGTCATGCTAACCAGATGTATGGCTCCCTCTTCACCATCCATGTCAGATAAAGTGATACAGTCTACATCATAGGCCCATGCATGGGTTTTTTTGAGCAGGAACGCACAGGAATGCAGTTCCGGCAGGCTTGGTGTCTGGGGATGTGGCCTAATATGCAAATAAGTTCCTGCTGGGCTTTTCCCACAAAGCCCTGTGTGAAATAATGGTGCTGCTGGGGTGTGGCCTAATATGCAAATGAGTTCCTGGTGGACTTTTTCTTTAAAAAAAAAGCACTGGGCCCATGTATGTGAGGATCTTAAGCCACATTATTATTCTTCCTGAAAGGAGGAAAGGGAATTTTAAGTAGCTATCTGTCTTTTTTCTTGTGTGGCAAACACAACAAGCCATTATCACATATAAGTTAGTTTTCATGAAGGTTTGGGATAGGGTTCTCCGGCTCCCACTTGGGGTGGGGTTTCCCCCCAGCTTTGGGGTTCCCAACCTGCTGGCACAGAGCTGGCCAGAGGGGATTCCCCACCTCCAAAGAGCTCTGTCATGGCCAATGTACCTGGAGCATTGACAGAAGTGACATAATTGCACCAGACATGTTGTGTGGGGGACACTCTAGCAATCTGGGTAAAAACTCTATGGCACCATAGAGAAACTTCTCCTGCCGAGAGTCAGGTAAGACCTGGCAACCCTAGTCTGGGAAAAGATGGGGGACTTGCAGCTCTCATGTATTTCTGCCTAAAAGTGATTATCTTGATCCCTTTCAGTCTTTCACTAGATTAGAGATAAAGCTTTTGTCACCCCGTGGTGCCATTCCACCAGCATACACATCTGCTGGTTCTCCTGGACCTCTTGGTGGCTTTCAGCATTATTAAACTGCTTGGCAGAGATGATTCTGGCTTGTGTATTTGGTTTCAATCAATTCGTTGGGGTAGGTTTATAAGGTGATACCAGGAGTCTCACTTCATCCATTGACTATTGACCCATGAAGTCCTTCATGGATCCATCTTGTCTCCCATGCTATTTTACAGCTATGTGAAGCTATTGCAATTTAATCATCCAGGAATTTGGCTAACTGGTTAACAGTATGTGGAAGACACCCAACCCTCTTCCGCCTTGCTATCAAGATCCAGGGAAGCTGTAAATAAGCTTAACTTCTGTCTGAAAACTGGGCAGGACTGGATGAGATAAGCAAAATGAAAATCAATCCAGATTAAGCATAGGTGCTAGGGATCGTGCATAAATCTGATCCAGGAACAGGTTTTCAACCTGCACTGTGCAGGTATTGTACTCTCCCCAAAAGAGCAAGCTTACAGTTTGAGTGTGTTTTTGAATGTTTCATTGACCCTGGATGTTCGGGTGAAAGATAGCAGAAGCGGGTTCTTCCAATTTAGGCTGATAATGCTAGCTGCTGCCTTTTGTTCGCAAGGGGAACCTGGCCAGGGTGAGACACACCTTGGAAAGATCTAGGTTGGACTACTGTGAAATCAGGCTGCCTTTGAAGACAATTCAGAAGCTGCAGCTGCTTCAGAGACGCGTGACTGGAATGATTATAAGAGCTGGATCAAAACAAGCATATTCCCATCATGTGCCAAGTACACTGGTTGCCTGTGCGCTCCTGGATCCAACAGAAATTGCCAGTGATAATCCATAAAGTACAAAATGGCCTGAGTCCAGGGAGCATGATGGACTTCCTGCACCTATAATGTTGCCTGCAGCTGGTAACTGACAGAGGCATTGCAGGGAGTGGGGCTTTACCTTTTGGCATTGTACCAAGACTGATGTCACTTCCACTGTGATCTGGAAGTGACATCATTGCACCAGGGCGAAACTATAGCACTTGACAAAGATTCTATGGTTTAACCATAAAGTTTAACCATAGGTTTTAGGTGAATGCTGTCCGACCATAGGTTTTAGGTGAATGTTGTCCGACATGATGATCACATCCAAGTTGTAGATCCAGGTGGGCAAATGTGTTGGCCTGAAGCAACAGATCAAAGTTGGAGTCGAGTAACACCTTTAAGACCAACAATGTTTTATTCAGAATGCAAGCCTTTGTATGCATGCATAATGAAATGGGATACAGTGAGCTATACAGTATAGTTGGCAGGCAGTGGTTAAGAATGCAAAGTAGTACAAAGTTAGACTCCAATGGCAAAACAGTGAAATTAACAAATTGAAAGAACATTTGATCTAGATAGCGTTTTCATGGGGAAACAACAAAGGAAATAACATGTCAGAGTGGGAGAATGATGGTGAGAGTCTCACAAGGCAATATATGCAGACTGTTAATTACTCTATTACTCCTCGAGCCTGGGTTAAACTGAGAACATGTTTTTCCTCAGAGGTGTTCCTGTCCACCTAATTTACTTTTTAACATGTAGCATATATTATAAGCATCGTTCTAGTAATACAAAATATAATATATTAGAATATAGTGGAAGATGAGTTTAGCATATGTAATGAATGTGATCAAATGGTTGTGATTGAATAGTTGTGGTTGAAGCCACAAAATGGTGTGGGTATGACACCAGTTCCCCCCCCCCACCCGTACATTTCCCTGGCATTTTTCCCTTGCCACCTAGGTGGCAGAATTGACAGGGGTGGGAGATCTCCCCAGTGCTGAGATCAGCATATCTTTCTGTGGATATCTGCTATATGGCAAATCCAGGGCTTTTTTTGAGCAGGAACGCCATTGCAGCTGGCTTGGTGTCAGGGGTGTGACCTAATATGCAAATGAGTTCCTGCTGGGCTTTTTCTATAAAAAGCCCTGCGCAGAGCAATGGTGCCACCAGAGGGTGTGGCCTAATATGCAAATGAGTTCCTGCTGGACTGTTTCTACAAAAAAGCCCTGGGCAAATCTGATTGATAGCGACACACAGGAGTTCTTTTCTGAATAGCCATCCCTGAGATAGATAGATGATAGATAGATAGATAGATAGATAGATAGATAGATAGATAGATAGATAGATAGATAGATAGATAGATAGATAGATAGATAGAGGGGTCATTTTGTAGAAAAATATGTAGTGGAGCTCATCCAGGGATTGTTATGCAGCTGCACCTACTATTCAATGGACAAGGAAGTGGAACTCTCGGAAGGAGGAGGTGGAACTCTCAGAAAGGTTCAGGAGCTGCGCTCCTGTGAGCTCCCACTGAATCCAAGGCCTGGATAGATGAAAGAAAGAAAGAAAGAAAGAAAGAAAGAAAGAAAGAAAGAAAGAAAGAAAGAAAGAAAGAAAGAAAGAAAGAAAGAAAGAAAGAAAGAAAGAAAGAAAGAAAGAAAGAAAGAAAGAAAGAAAGAAAGAAAGAACACCCATGCCTTTTGCAGGATCTTCTACTTTTCTGCAGGCCATATAAGGCCTGTTCCACCAGGCATTTCATTCAGGACAGTGCTGGCTATAACACAGTCTGGCACTCTCCCCTTTCCATATCCTACAGCCTCCCTCCCCTATGAGACTGTGGCCTCCCTTGGAATAGAATCGCTGGAATGCCAAAGGATGCAACATTCAGTAAAGAGGCCTTTCCTTTAACTAATGCTACTTTATCATTCAAATGCCTTTTCTCAAGAAGGATAAAGTGAGCATAGGAATACCACCCCCCCACCCACACACTCCAGAACTTTTTCTCCTTTGACTTTGTGTTCAGCACAAATATAGGCATATGATAGGACAGATCCCATTCAGTGTTTCCAACTACCCGGTGAAAGTCTGGTTCTAATTAATATTGACTGTAATGGGCTTTGAGGGAAATAGTTCATGCACACCTCTGACTCTGTACACCCATTTGCACAAATGAGGTCACACATCTGATAATATTTGCTCACATAGCAATATTCTTTGTTCTTGCAGCTGGCGTTTTCTTATTGACGGCTTCAGACCAGTGAGTTACACTCTGATCTTTAGAGGCCACCAGTCTGAAAGGGGCCTGAGAGAACATTGATTAGATGGCAATGCCAAGGGAGACAGGAAGGGGCAATGATGAAGTCGAGGCAAAGGGAACAGAAGATGCCTGACTCTCAGTTTAACTGGTTAGATCTGGCCAACTTTTTCACTCACTCACAAAATTCTCCTCCGTATCACCATGTTTGCCAGCCTCCAGGTGGTGGCTGGGGATCTCCTGGAATTAAAACTCATCTCCAGGTGACAGAGATCAGTTCACCTGGAGAAAATGGCCATTTCGAAAGGTGAACTTTATGGCATTATTCTCCAGTGAAGTCCCTCCCGTCTCTAAGTCTACTTAGGTTCGACATTGAAAATCTCCAGGTATTTCCCAATCTGGACCTGGCAGCCCTACTTAGACCTCACCCAGGGTATTGTGTTCAGTTTTGGGCACCACAATTTAAGGATATAGATAAGCTGGAACATGTCCAGAGGAGGGCAACAAAGTTGGTGAAGGGTCTAGAGACCAAATCCTATATGGAAAGGCTAAAGGAGCTGGTATGTTTAGCCTGGAGAGGAGATAACTGAGAGGTGATAGGATCACCATCTTCAAGTACTTGAAGGGCTGTCATATAGAGGATGGTGCAGAGTTGTTTTCTGTTGCCCCAGAAGATTGGACCAGAACCAATGAGCTGAAATTAAATCAGAAGAGTTTTTGACTAAACATTAGGAAGAACTCCCCGACAGAGCAGTTCCTCAATGGAGCAGGCTTCTCAGGAGGTGGTGGGCTCTCCTTCTTTGGAGGCTAGATCAGAGGTGTCAAACTCAGTTGTGACAAAGGCCGGATCCAACATAAATGTTACTTTTTCAGGCTGGGTCGTATGTGCCATAATATGTAATGCCAGGTCCCAGAGATATAAACTGTATAAAAGACAGAAACTTGTAAGTTCTGGGTTGATGTGTCTTCACTGCAAAACCCCATGGGCTTGGAGGGGGTATAGAGGAAAACCCAGAAGGGCAGACTGAATTGCCAGTGGATGCAGCACTGGGCAGATGCTCCCATGCTGCTTGACTGCTTTAGGTGAAGTTGTTCCACCATGCTGAAACAACAATTGGAATAGCTCCACCCACTCCTCTTCCTGAGCAGTCTTCTGTTTCCTCCCTTGCACCTGCTGTTCATAGACCACATAAGAGCCCTCGATGGGATAGTTCTGGCCCCTGGGCCATATGTTTGAGATCCCTGGGCTAGATGGTCATCTGAAAGCAATGCTAATTTTGTGATGACCTCCAGGGTCATCTAGTCCAACCCCCTCCACAATGCAGGAAACTCACAAACACCTCCTCCTAAATTCACAGCATCCTCATTGCTGTCAGATGGCCATCTAGCCTCTGTTTAAAAACCTCCAGGGAAGGGGAGCCCACCACCTCCTGAGGAAGCCTGTTCCACTGAGGAATCGCTCTAACGGTCAGGAAGTTCTTCCTAATGTTGAGCTGGAAACTCTTTTGATTTAATTTCAACCCATTGGTTCTGTTCCTACCTTCTGGGGCCACAGAAAACAATTCCACACCATCCTCTATATGACAGCCCTTCAAGTACTTGAAGATGGTGATCATATCACCTCTCAGCTGCCTCCTCTCCAGGCTAAACATGCCCAGCTCCTTCAACCTTTCTTCATAGGACTTGGTCTGCAGACCCCTCACCATCTTCATCACCCTCCTCTGGACTAAACTTTTTAGTTATAGCAACCAAAAAGATTTCTCCTTGAAGTTTTGTATTGATATGCATGCCAAACATTGTTTGGAATGGAGCTAAACCTGTTTCTGATGGGAAGCAGAATTTCCCTCTGTTCAGAAGTAATACAAAACCATGGTTTATAGATACTTTCAGTAACCGGCATTAAGCTCATAGTCACTCAGATCCTAGCTTGTCCCGATGACTGCTGCCTTCATCTCCTTTTCTCTGTTGCCTGAGAGGGCATCACCAGAAAACAAGCTTAGATTGTGTTTAGATATCATGTTGTTGTGTATGAGGACCGAATGTTTCATTTACCAGTATTCCTGCCTGGCTCAATGGAGCCTTGAGGACTGAGCTTGGGAACTTAGGAACAAAGGACAGTAGGACCCAAATCCCTGTTGCCCTGGTCCAAGAAGCCCCCTGCTGGTTCAAATGACCCAGTGGTATTCTAGCGTGGGAACGCTGAATTGTATATAGTTGGCCTCATAGGCCCAAGTCATAAGTCTTCTTTTGATACCAGTTACCATGCTGTAACTCAATGAAGAGCTATGATCACTGCAACCGCGTCTCCTCTATGCATTGAACCGGCTATATTATACATGTGATGCCATAATCAAGGCTAGCTGAGAAAATAAATCGACTTCAGTCCCGGTTTGATAAATCCTCAACTAATCCTAAAAATGGCATAGCATACATTCCGACAATCATGCTAACTGTAATTGGTCTTGTTGGAATTGCATTGTTTGTCTTATGGACATTAGCAGAGCTATTGGGAGCAGATGCCAGCCTTGTTTATGTAGTCAAAAAGAGAAGATAATCCATGTAAGCCTACATGGGGTTACAGAGTGCCAGAACAGGAGACTCAGCTTTGAATCTCCACTCTGCCATGGAACTTAGCCATGGAACCACAAGTTATAGATGGAACACTCTGTCTGGGGCAGTGATGCTCTGTATTCTTGGTGTTTGGGGGTCAACAGTGGGAGGGCTTTTGGAGTTCTGACCCTGCTGGTAGATTTCCTGATGGCACCTGAAGTTTGGCCACTGTGTGACACAGAGTGTTGTACTGGATGGGCACTGGCCTGCTCCAACACAGCTCCTCTGTTGTTCTTCTTTTTCTCTTCTTCTTCCTTTTGGAATAACATTTATTGGTTCTGTATTTCAGTGGGTTTTTTTTTTCCTCTTCACTATTCTAGTCTGAGTATGGCATTGGATAAACACTGAGGTACTCCAAATAAGGATCTTAAAAAAATTAGACTGAACAGCTTCCAGTTTTCGGCAATCCCTATGTAAACAGACTTGTGATCCATAAATAACTTGGGGCACAACCTTGCCCTGAAAAACTTTCAATGCATGAGGGATATGAGAGCCTCCTTTTGTGTTGAAAAAAAAATCTAAAGGGTGATAGAGCCTATTTTTGAGCAGAATTCAAAACCTAAGAAAGTTGAGCAGCCCATGTACTGGAGGATTGAAAGACAACACCTAGATAGTTGAACACTTTAACTTGGTCAATCTTGTGACCATCAATCTGCCATCTATGCCTAGTGTACTTTTTGGCAAACTCTAATATTTTCATTTTAGAAATGTAACAACTGCTAAGTGTTCCTCATTACAATAGGCTCTTCTTAACCCTACCTCAGTATATGACAGGATGGTGGTATCGTCTGCATATGAGTGTGGCGATTGGTCTGTTTGCCAATGTTGGTGAATGGAAACCTGAGTTTGATAGCCTGCACCAGGGCATTTATAAACGCTGAATGATAAAAGAGCAAGGATGCTTCTCATATGTTCTTATGTTCTCGCTGGATAACCTAGAGCTTGTCACACATTCTCAGCTTACTACTACTGCACAGGGTAGTCATGAAGAAAAAGAAGACTGCAGATTTATACCCCACCTTCTCTCTGAATCAAAAACTCAGAGTGGTTTACAATCTCCTATATCTTCTCCCACACAACAGACACCCTGTGAGGTGGGTGGGGCTGAGAGGGCTCTCACAGCAGCTGCCCTTTCAAGGACAACTCCTGCGATAGCTATGACTGACCCAAGGCCATTCCAGCCGCTGCAAGTGGAGGAGTGGGAAATCAAACCCGTTTCTCCCAGATAAGAGTCCGCGCTACCACTACACCAAACTGGAAGATAAAAAGGAGAGGAAAGATAGAAGCTGCTTTGGGTCCCCAATGCAGAGAGTGTCAGGGTATAAATTATATAAACCATGAGAAATGAATTAATAATATCATTTATTAAGAGCAACTAAATGATTATAAAACATTGTGTGAGCTTTCAGGCTCATAGTTTTAGCCTTCCGTGAGCTGGATTTGTCGTTCTCAACGTCTGGAAGTCTTAGTAAAGATCCAGAACCTTCTAATGAAACATGAATCCACATACTGAATACCTAACACTGCCTGCACAAGTCTGTGTTGCCAGCTTTACAAGTGAAGGTGAACTGCCTGTGCTATTTGTTTCAGCTGCTGAGTAAGATAATGGAGCCAATAGCATAGGGATGATTCTGAATGGCTTGCCCCACTGTTTATCCCCCCAAGTCCCTGTTTCAGTTTTGTTTCTCCCTTGAGCAATCCGAACGCGCAAGCCTTGATTTTCACATTACTATCCAGTTCCCCACCTACATTTTTTGCTCTTCTCATGCATCAACAAATCCAGGTTACATATTGTCCAAAGTATTAAGTATGTATGAGTATGTGCACATGTAGCATAGAAATACAAATACTGTTTAAACTGTGTATAAAAACTGAACAACATGCTTGTAAAGGGGACACACAGAGAACATTCATGCCCCTCTAAACAGGTGAACCCCCAAATCTAGTGCTGTTGGCCTTGGATGCCTCAGCCTGCTTCTGAATCCAGTCTCAAAAGTTCAGACCGATTTCTCACTCACCTTACACCGCTCTCACGTTTGTCTTCTCAGCGGGGCTGCCTTCTGATTTCACACTATCTGCACCGGGGCTGCAGCAAGCATCGGCATTTTCATGCAGCAAACAGAAACCACTAAAAAACAGTTTCTATCTGCTGCATGAAAAGCGGGCAGATAGTGTGAAATCGGAAGGAAGCCTCGCTGAGAAGACGGACGTGAGAGCGGTGTAAGGTGAATGGGAATTCGGTTTCAGTTTTGCCATTTATGTGTTCTTACTGATACAGAGAAAATGCAACCTTTATAGATTAAGGTGCTTGCCAGGCATTTTGAAGAGAAGGCCAAAATTTCCCCAAATCCATAATTTTAAACAATGATAAAAGTATGACTGAAACCATTAAGAGAGAACCAAAAGAAGCGGGAAAGTTTCTCAGAGGATTTTCACGCACTAATGGCAGCCGAATTCTCCCTTCCTGCCTAATGAGAAGTCTGCAAGTCTCTGAAAAGCCAGAAAAAAAGAGAAATTACAATAGATATGTAATGCTTGACATTAAAACTTGAGATGCTCTGTAGGAGGGAAATCAACATATTAAAACTGTTTGCATTGCTAGCATAAATAAATGAGTGGTGTCTCTAGAAGCCCTCATGACAATCTCCAACAGCTTTGTCACGAGGTAAATTTGATGTCTGGAAGTTGTCTAAATACCCCCACGGTGGCCTGAATGTGTTTTTTATAATGTTTAGCTTTGACATGGATGCTGATAAGTTTGAGAGCAGTAACTATTAAATTGTCTGGAATAATTACTAGTTTAAGCTCAGTGCGGCAGTTGTCTTTTGTGTTCAAACACTGATTAAAAAAGAAATACAGCCAGGCGGCAAATTTCTGTGTCAATTAGGCCACTTCTGTAGTAGGCTTTGTACATAAAACATCTTTATGACGTCCAATCAAATTTTGCTCCTTGGAACATTTTAAAGGCATTTTGAGGAATTTTTTTGTTCTTTCTTTAATTTGGTCTGGTGCTAATGAATTTTAGAAAGAACAGAGAAACAAATTAACATTTTATTTTCTTAAATGACATTTGACCATCTCTTAGTTAAATTTAGATCAATTCTGAATACTTTCTGAGTGCAATTGAAATCATAAATATTTTCCATTTCGACACACCAGAAGAACGAGATCTGGTGTTTTTAATGTGTAAGGCAAAGGCGACATCAGCGGGTACCGCTTTTCTTACAAGAGCCATTATACCAATCCAACATGTAGTATATCCTGCAGAGTATTTTCATTACAGAGGTTTCCTCTTGGGATGTGATGGAAAAATCCTTTGTTGCTTTGGGCTTTGAAGAGGTAGATCTTTGAAGTGACTTTTTTTTTTTTGCTTCCAAGTTACAGATGACTTCTGGTGACCCCAAAGGGTTTCCATAGCAGGAGATGTTCAGAGGTGGTTTGCCATTCTCTGCCTGTGTAGAAACCCTGGACCTCTTTGGTGGTCTTTCATCCAAGTACTAACAAGGGCTGACCCTGCCTAGCTTCCAAAATCTGATGAGATTGAGCTAGCCCGGGCTATACAGATTAGGGCAGTGAAAAACTACAGCATCGGGTAATTTAGAACTCCAAAACCTAGGAAGAAACTCAAACAGAGAAGTTCTGAAACACACCTAAATTAGTGCAATGCAATTTGTCACTACATTAGTCTGAATTACCAGGCCTTGTTTTCCAAGTGGAGTCTATGCATTAGAAATCCACCATTGTTCTTTCTGTTCTTCTTTTTTTTACAATGATCAGCAGTGCATGACTGAACAATGTTTTGCTTTGTTTTCTAAGAAATCCATCCTTATTTATAAAGACGGGTTTTTTTGTGTTTTACCAACATGCACCTACTCATTACTAACACGGTACAAGGGGGAAGATGCAATGAACTGAACGAATTGAGAACACTCAGTTAAAATGTCATATGAACTGTCACTTATTTTAACTACTATTCAGCATCAGTGGATATTGCTGTTTTCTTATAGCAATCTTTGAGCTGTGGCTTGTCCACACAGGGAAATCCAGTTACAAATGAGTGCTAGATTGGAAGGATAACACAATGTCCAACAGTTTATGGATGCAGTTTGCATTAGACCTTTAATCCTGGTTCAGCCCTGTCCACAAACCGACATTCTACACTTGAATCATGGAATCACAGTGTCAGACCCCAGAGCCAAGGAACATGCAGATGGTTGATTCAGACATTTATTCCAAGCATCTTTAGGCAATACAAGAAGTTGGTGAAACTGGATTGCCAGTTCAGAAGCACCACCTATATACCCTCAGTGGGCTGTTATCAATTCAAGCAAAGTGCGGCAAAAAGCAGTGGGTACATTTGGCGGGCATTCTACATCCCTTTCCCCCCTCCCCTTTTTCTAGTCCAGGTGCCCTATCTATTCCTCCTGGTCTCCTCCAGCACGACCTTGGTTGCCGTGTTAAAAAGCTACAAAGATAACTGTTGGGGATGCGCCATCTAGCAAAAGCGAAAGTAATGTGAGCAAAGCAGCAAACATGTTTCAAGTTAGAATACAGATTCCCTCCCTACCACCATACATTTCACTCAGGGTCATTCTCATAGTAATGACAAGTGGTTATATAACAAGAGGATACAGTCTGGGGTAGACTCCTGACACACCAACTCAATGGCCAATTCCTCACTAGGCTTCTTTCGGTCTCAGAGCCCAGACACCTCTGTCGGATTTCGCACAAGCTGCCACGGGCCGCAGCTTGCCCTGCCTATTTCCTGTGGCAAGCAAGATCCTCTGAAAACCGGTTTCTGCTTGCCACGGGAAAGAGGCAGGGCAAGTTGCAGCCCCATGGCAGCTGCTTATGTGAAATCAGACAGAAACACCAGAGGGAAAAGGGCCCCAAGATTGGAACAAGCCTAGTGAGAAATTGGCCTATGAGTTTATGATTCAATTATTCTAGTGTAGAAAATCAGTTTGGGGACAGAGCAAAGGAGTTCCTGCGACAAAAAAAAGCCCTGCCTTTGCATATTAGGTCACACACCCCTGATGTAACCTATCCTACTGGAGCTTACAGTAGCCCTGTCCTAAGAGCCCTGTAAGCTCCTGGAGGATTGACTACATCAGGAGTGTGTGGCTTAATATCCGAAAGAGTTCCTGCTACAAAAAAAGCCCTGCTTACCATGAAAGCAAATTCCTAGTCCTCCAAACACAGAATTGCATTTGGATGTACTTGGTCTTCATCCTTGTTTGAACTGCTAACGTAGCAGAGTTCTTGTGCTTTCTATGTAAAGTGCTGATTAGTTTCTGAGCTTAATGCTGTAACTGATTTTATTATAATTTTAGCTGTTTAGATTGTTTGTTTTATTATCATATATTTGATGTACTCTGAGCCCCCATGGGATAATGGGCAGAATATGAATAAACTAATATTAATAATAATAATATAGCTGCCTGACTTGTGGGAGAAAGTTCTACTTACCCAAAGTTTCACATGGCAGATATCTGGAGCTGTGTATGAGTAGTGCTAGCAGTCACATTCAATAGGCTTGCATCTGCAGCTCTGGTTGAAGGGTAAAAAGGGATTTGATTTGTAGACTGACTGAGAAGCCAGAGAGGTCATTTTTGTGTGGTCAGATGGGCTTTTCGAATGGGGATTGACTGTCGGTATCGATCAGGTGCCCTGACATTATAAGAGAGCCATTTATTAACAAACTCAGAAAGGTCACACAGAGCCTTACCTTTACCAACAGCAAATTCAACAATAAGTAATTGTCTTCAATTAATACAGCATGTATTAATACAGTCCACTTGTCTTCTCAAGGGGGTGTGTTTCTGTCACAGGATACAGTAAAACTGGGGAAGGCATTTCCCCAGCTGGTCCAAGTCACCAAACCTCAGGGACAATTCCACTCTCAGGCTGATCCCATCGCCCTTTCCCTCCCTACCCCTTGTTTGGTGGGCTATAGTGAAGAAGGGAAAATCATTCCTCTCAGGGGTTGTTTTGTAGAAAAATAAGTGGTAGAACTCATTAGCATAAGTCATTATCATATGCCACTCTCCTTGCCAAAAGCAACCCGATGTAAGAAGGGAGAGCCCTGGGCGAGCAAGGCCTGCTTGGGCTGGCTAGAGATCCACCCAGCCCAAGCAGGCTTCACTCACCTGTGGCTCTCCTGCCCCCACCCCAAGTCAAAAAGTCAGCAAGTCACCTGCCTCCCAAAATCACATAAGAAATGGAGAAAGGGTGGTGTGGGCTTCTCCAGAATTTAATGACGGCTGTTGGGGACATGGCAATGGCCCTGGTGGATGGATGGCTGCCTGCTCTCCTAATCCAGGGATTGTTATGCAGCTGCACCTACTATTCAATGGACAAGGTAGGTATGGAGGAAGAGGGGGAACCCTCAGAAAGGTTCAGGAGCTGTGCTTCTGTGAGCTCCTGCTGAATCTGAGGCCTGATTCCTCCTTCTTAGAATACATTTACTTTTTCCACCAACAGAAGAAAGCAAAATGGAACAATTTCCCCCAGGGCTTCCACTTTTCTGCCATTCCATTCCCACCCCCATGCTGTATGAGTTCATTGGCTTTTCAAGAGTCACTGAAGCTGTTGGGTAACTAGAAAATGCCCTGTACCTTTCATAGAAGTTTAATGGGATGCTATTTATCAGGTAAATAGTTTCAGGGGGTACATCTTGGTTTGCAAGAGGACAGTTAGCAGCACCTTAGAGGCAAGCAAGAGCTTCAGGGTCATGAAGGGAGATTTGACTCTCGAAAGCTTACAGGGTTGCCAATCCCCAGGTGGGTAGCAGGGGAGCCCCTAAGGGTTCTGTGATTAAACCAGCCTCCAATATAATCAACAAATTTTCATTGAAATTTATAAAGGAAACATAAACAACCACTTAAAGCAGTGAATTGTACATAAGGTGAAGTCATACAGTATGCTCAGTCCTTCATAAGGACAAAATTAGGTGAAGTATTATAACATGCACAGTCTTTCTTGGGACCAATAGGCCTCCAAACGGTTTCAGCCAAGAACTGGCAAAGTAGAGTCTTCTTCACAAGTCAAAGACTGCTGTATACGAAGGCGGCGCCTCTCTGCCTCCGTTTCTCTGAAGCTTCCACAGGCTTAATGCAAAAGATTACAAAGTTGATAATGGAAATCAATCCTTCAAGTATAATGAAAGTTATGTTTATAATGAGGTGCTCCAGCGACCATCAGGGGATCCCCCAGTTTGGAGGCCCTCCCCCCACGTCAGGGTCATCGGAAAGTGGGGTGGGTGGGAGAATGTCTGCTGGGCATTCCATTATTCCCTATGGAGACCAATTCCCATAGGGTATAATGGAGAACTGATCCATGGATAACTGGAGCTCTGTGCGGGGGGGGGGGTTATTTTTTTAAGATAGAGGCACTAGATTTGCAGCATAGCATCTGGTGCATCTCCTCAAGACACCCTCCAAGTTTCAAAAGGACTGGACCAGGGGGTTCAATTCTATGAGTCCCAAAAGAAAGTGCCCCTATCCTTCATTATTTCTAGTGGAGGGAAGGCATTTAAAAGGTGTGCGGTCCCTTTAAATGAGATGGCCACAATTCCCTTTGGATTCAATCATGGTTGTTGCAACCTTCCTCCTGGCTCCAGCCCCAAAGTCTCCAGATATTTCTTGAATAGGACTTGGCAACCCTAAAAGCTTCCATTGTGAAATTTGTGATGGTCTCTCAGGTGCTACTGGACTCTCACCTACCTGTTTTAGCAGGTGAATGTTTCTGTGCCCTGAAAATACTCAGCTACCCATTTCCACATATTAAAGTTCTATAAAACGGTGGCTCAGTGGAAGAGCATCTGCTTGGTAAGCAGAAGGTCCCAGGTTCAATCCCCAGCAACTCCAACTAAAAAGGGTCCAGGCAAATAGGCATGAAAAATCTGAGTTTGAGATCCTGGAGAGCCGCTGCCAGTCTGAGAAGACTATACTGATTTTGATGGACTGAGGGTCTGATTCAGTATAAGGCAGCTTCATATGTTCCAAAGGGACAGGACATTTTTTCCCCATACTGCTGGGGGAGGAGAGACAGTTAGGAAATGCAAGATCTACTTCCTTGAGTGCTTTACACTGATGGTTGATAATCTGCAGCTCCATTTTAGTAGGTTTAGGATTTACTGCCTTTTAAAATTAAGATTCAAAATCAAGCCAGTTGGGGATTTCAGCATTTGAAAATTAAGATTCAATTAATGTTTGCTGACATCTACAGGTGCAATAAAATATGTTTGGTTTTTTTCCCCCACAAACACAGCATTGGGAAGCTCCCTTAACTGGTCTTGTGCTGCCTTTGAACAGATGCAGACCAAATTCAACAGGAGAACCCTCTCCAAACATGGGTAATGGAAAGCTGGGCCTGTTGAATGTTTGCCTATTAAGCAGCTGCAAAAGGTTCAGGTGGTCAGAGCTGGATTAACAATTAGGCCAAGTAGGCACTGGCCTATGGGCCCCCATACCTTTAGGGGCATTCCCCCCCCAGTTTCCCCCCTACTTGCAGCCCTCCCAGCCTGCGGGCACAGCCTGCAACAGAGCCGCTCTTTGCCCGACGTGCCTGGTTTGGCTGCTGCTGGTGTTGTCACCAAATTTGCCTCTCCCCCACAGTTTTGTAAAAGGGGCTTTTAAGAAGGTGCCTGCAGGCTGCAGTGGGGTGTGTGGGTGGCGGGGCAGGCACTCCAACTCTGAGATGATTTTTGAGCGGGCCCCCCAAGATTTCGACTGGCTAGGGGCCTCCACAGGGTTTAATCCGGCACTGCAGATAGTGGAAAGTGCCATCAAGTCACAGCTGACCCCATGCGGTTTTCAAGGTGAGAGACAAATTGGAGAGGCTCATCATTGTCAGCCTCTGGACAACAACCCTGCATTTCCTTGGTGGTTCTCGCATCCAAGTACTAACCAGGGCTGACTCCACTTAGCTTCTAAGATCTGACAAGATTGGGCTAGCCGGGTCAGGGCAAATGTTCAGGAGCCAGGACAAAATAGAAGAGCAGAACCACAGATACCTAGTTGATCAAACAATCCAAAGGCCTCAAATCAGGGAGTCAGGGCAAGGGAGGGGGGATGCAAATATATAAACATAGAATACACTCCTGCTTTTGAACCCAATTGGATGTGCCCCTTTAAGCTGCCTGGAAGGGACGTTGTGTGTAAACTGGATTATGTATGAATCAGCCCTTAGTCCAGATGGCTCAGTTGGTGTGTATGCATTACCAGCCTCTGAAGAAGCCATGACCGGTACTCCCTCTAAGCTGTGGAGTCTTGTGAGCAAAAGTTCTACTTCGTGAGCTACTGGTATTAAAGTTGTGAGCTGCTGCGTAAATTAGCTTGCTCTGGGGCCAGTTTTCCTGAGCTAAGACAAATATGTGTGAGCCGGAGGCCTAAAAAACTGTGACCTAGCTCACACTAATCCAGTTTAGAGGGAACACTGGCCATGACTACAGGGCCGGATCTAGGGGGGGGGGGCAGAGGGGGAGTGCTTGCCCCGGGCGCCAACGGAGGGGTGGCACCAAATCGGATATGGAGTCCATTGTATTCTATGGGACCATAAGAGAGACTGGCCCATAAGAGGGTGTAATTTTTTTTATTTTGCCCCCCTCAAAAAACATGTAGATCCAGTCCTGCATGACTAACAAGATTGGGGTGCAACTGATATCATGACTCCTTGTACTGGACAGTCCTCTTTAAGAGAGATGTGTCCGTGGAGGTCCCTAATCTGGAGCTTGGAGCACACGAAAGCTTACGTTCTGAACAAAACGATGTTGGTCTTAAAGGTGCACTCGACTCCTACTTTGTTCTACTGCTTCAGACCCACAAGGCTGCCCACTTGGATCTGTGTCCTTGGAGAGTTATCTGTTGTCAAGGATGTGCCACTCTCACATATTCGTTTAGTGCTCGTGGTGGTCCCATCAGAGGCAGGTATCCAGCTAAGCATTTCTGTCAATGGAATTTCCATTTGCAGAAGAGAGGTGGCGATTCCCCCTCTTCCCCGACAGACCCCGACATTGTCCTCTATTCTGTTCCTGAAGTTCCGGTTCCAACAAGCCGCATGATGCAACGTTCTGTCTTTATAATAGAGGTCTGCAGAGGTCATTTCATAGAAAAAGAAGCGCCGGAGCTCATTAGCACCACTCAGTTACATATGCCACACACCCCTAAAATCAACTGAAGGTGCACTAAATTCTATCAGCTCAGCATCTACCTTAAAACGCTTCTTGAATTATAACGGTCATAACAAAGCCTTACTCCCATCATGCTTTTTAAATCACTTTCACCTATGTGGCCACAGTGGCATGAGAAAGATTTCCATCTGTCTGCTTTCTATGTTTTGGTTACTTTCCCTTTTATATGGGGGCAAATATTAGAAAGTTTGTCGAATCTTAAGAGTTCAGCAAAATTTTCACAGGGGGTTTGAACAATGGAACCCAGAAGCAAGTATTTGGAGTTGGGGTAAGGAAAAAAAAAGAGCACAATAACATTTAGATGTTCTGGAGCCCAAAATGAGGCCTGCAGTACTGCAGTCAAAGCTCTGCTCATGACCTGAGTTCAATCCCAGCAGAAGCTGGGTTCAGGTAGCCGGCTCAATGTTGACTCAGCCTTCCATCCTTCCGAGGTCGGTAAAATGAGTCCCCAGCTTGCTGGGGGGAGAGTGTAGATGACTGGAGAAGGCAATGGCAAATCATAAAAAAAAAGTCTGCTATGAAAACGTCATGGTGCATTATCACCCCAGAGTTGGAAATGACTGATGCTTGCACAGGGGACTATCTATACCTTTATAGCTGACTTATGGTGACCCCAGCAAGGGGCTTTCAAGTCAAGTGAGAATGAGAGGGGGGTTTGCCATTGCCTTCCTTAGCAGCGTTTTCCTTAGAGGTCTCCCTTCCAAATACAACTGCTTCCAAGATCTGACAAGACTACCTTATACCATGCTGCTTTCCCTCTGCAGTAGAGGCTTAATGCGTGGAAATGGGCAATCTGAACTTGTTCATAGCAAGTCAGTAAATAACACCGTAGGTAAATAACATTGCATTAAGCCTCTACTAAAGAGCCGGGCAGTTGCCAAACCTAACATGAATGGATGGTGTCAGTGGTTTTGATGAGAAATAACCGTCCAGTTATCCTCTTAAGCCCATTGACTTTAAGAGGGTGTAGCTCATCTCAGGGCATTGCAAATTGTCTAAATTTAGGCACTCCCGTTTAACGTGAACGAGTACAAGATTCTGCTGGCAGCCTGCCCATGAGAACATCCTTCATTTCCCTTTTATGACGCCACACCTGCCATCTTTTTGGTTGGTTGGTTGGTCAGTTTGTCAGTAACAGAGAAAGAGCCCGTAAACCAGACAATCTATTTTAAAACCGCAGGCTTTGAGATGGAATATTTCAAAAGACTGCTGGTAATAGCGGTGATACACTGTCAGTATATAGACTTTAAATTTATTTCAATAAACTCTTTCTCTCTCTCTCTTTCTCTCTCTAACTGAACCAATGATTTTCAGCTGCAAAGATCAAACAATCTGTTAGAGACTAGCAAACAACAAATATGGTAAATTGCCTTGCAAAGTGGCATCTTGGTTGTGTTTTCAGCTGGTATTAGTGAAAGGCAAACAGCTTGAAACCAAAGACACCGACACGTCTGTCTCGGAAGAGAAATGCATACAGTATTTTCTTTTCCAAGGAAACATTTCTCACGCGATGCCGCTCTAAAGAAGTCAAATAATTGAAAGTGGTATTGCGCGACGCATATGAAGTTATACCACGCATTGTTCCTTTCAGGATCTTTGACTCAACAGCAGGTACATAGTTGAAAAATGAGGAGTTCTTTGTGAGAGGTGGTCTTTTATTTATTTATTTTAAAAAGACCCTCTCCTTTTCAGCAATGGAAATACAAATAGAAGCAGTCTTGACCGAGACTGTCAGAGGTCTCGTTTACATCGGAAAGGGTGCGTTTGGGACCTGGCTGAAGAGTTTCTCTGAAACAGCATCACGACTCAACAAGCCATATAGCATATTATGGGATTCTTTTCCAGAATAGCCAACTATCGGAATATCCAACAAAAGAACAGCCTGATCTTCCAAGATCCTGAACTATTTTCTTTTGTTAAGTTCTAAATGAGATTTCTGCCTTTTTCTGTGTCTCTCATCATGGAACAAAATACAGTCAAGCTTTCCAGGATGCCCAGTGTGCATCAGGAATTAAAAGTTTTCAAAGCCTAATTTTTATGTGCAATTTTAAAACACCTTTAAGCCTTTCACCCATGGGGTGACGAAAGCCAAAAATGCAGTTTTAAGGGTAATGATATTGTTACCTCAAATGGAAGGCACTTGGGAAAGTAGAGTTTACAGCCACTTCCTGCATTTTCTTGTGTCGCATGCAAACAGACGGATTCTCTCCAAAGTACATTTTAATTCTCCATCTGTTTGCATAGATTTATATCAGTCTGAGACCTCCCTTCTCTGAAAGTGAAGACGCTCTCTTTTGGACATGATGGGTGCACCAGAAAGCAATGGAAAGGGGAGCAGGAACCAAAATACCATTGGTTAAAATGATGAGATGGTCCACTGAGCATCTTAATTGAACTGGAGGTGGATGAGACAGGGGAATGCTGGAGGAAATCACAGTGGGGTGTGCAGTGTGGAAGATGGGGTTGTTCCCAAGTACATCGTGATGAATCTGTATCCAGTCCAGACACAGGACATTATGCATCTGGGGTAATCAATTGTGAGGAGTGTCTTCCTTGTATATTTAAAAGTTATTTATTTTATCATACTCAGAACGACATTCCATTCATCAAATCTACCTAGTCTTCCTTGTATTAAGTGCTACTACTTACAGACAGTTTCTCTGAATCAGTAGATCTTTTTTGAGGGGCCATTCAAGCACATATATGCTATTTCAGTCAAAGTCTACCCCCAAATGGACAATGACATTTGTACTATGATCTCCTGAAAACAATATGATAGCTTTGGGGCACTGAGGAAGGAAGGAAGGAAGGAAGGAAGGAAGGAAGGAAGGAAGGAAGGAAGGAAGGAAGGAAGGAAGGAAGGAAGGAAGGAAGGAAGGAAGGAAGGAAGGAAGGAAGGAAGGAAGGAAGGAAGGAAGGAAGGAAGGAAGGAAGGAAGGAAGGAAGGATCCAAAGGTCAGCTACAATCCTACAGATTTTCAAGGACTGCATTAAGCAAAAGAAATAAATGGATGTTAAGACTCTCAAGAGTCCCTTGGACTGCAGGAAGATCAAATCAGTCAGTCCTAAGGGAAATCAACCCTGACTGTTCCCTGGAAGGTCAGATGCTGAAGCTGAAGCTCAAATACTTTGTCCACCAAATGAGAAGGGAGCACTCACTGGAGAAGATCCTGATGCTGGGAAAGACAGAAGGCAAAAGAAGAAGGGGACGTTACTGATGTAACTAACATGAATTTGAGCAGATGTCAGGGAGGGTGGAAGACAGGAGGGCCTGGCGTGACTTGGTTCATGGGGCCGCAAAGAGTCAGACTTAACTGTGCGACTGAACAACAACAATAAGCTCTCTCAAACATTGACTTTGGTATATTCCACAGCATCCATATGACACTCCATTCTTTGGTATGCAGCCTAGCATCTTGCCGTCTGTTGTCCCACTGGAAAAAGTGAAACAGAAGTCAGAAGACGGCAGCTCCTGCTTTTCCTTGGCCTCGCAGCAAATGACAAGGCTTCATGCTGCTGAAAGTTGGGAGGTTAATTTGAGGATAAGCTAATCTCTAACTGGAAGGGGTTATCCTGACTGTGGCTTGTTCACTTCCTCTCATTCCCAGTGCAGGCTCAATGACATTCTTTTTCAGTACAGTGGCTCTTTGATTTGTTGCAAATGTGACATGCAATCTTTTAGCAGAGATTCCTGGTGTGTTGGCTCACACAGCAACCTCTGGGCAGCCCACGGTGTTGTCACATCTCATTAGGAACTGGCTGTTTTATCTTCACTGTTGACTATGTGTGGACAAGTACACAGGAGGGTATCAGTAAAGATATTAATTTAGAGGGCAAGAAGAACACCAGGTGGAGGCTTCCAAATGTCTACTCCGACTCAGTACAGCTGTGAAGGCTCTAAAGGACCATGACCTCTTTGGAGAGCCTTGAAGAACACAGAAACAAGGCAGTCATCCAAAATTAGCTTTACGGAGAGGATGCCCAAGAAGCAGCTTGTAAAACATGAACTTTATGAAGCCTGTCTTAGCAGTAGTATGTGTGAAAAGGATCTAGGGGTCATAGTGGATCATATGCTGAACATGAGTCAACAGTGTGATGTGGTGGCTAAAAAAGCAAATGCAATTTTGGGCTATATCAATAGAAGTATAGTGTCCAGATCACATGAAGTGATGGTATTGCTTTACTCTGCTCTGGTAAGTCCTCACCTAGAGTATTGTGTTCAGTTTTGGGCACCACATTTTAAGAAGGATATAGACAAGCTGGAACAGGTTCAGAGGAGAGCAACAAAGATGGTGAGGGGTCTGGAGACCGAGTCCTATGAAGAAAGGTTGAAGGAGCTGGGCATGTTTAGCCTGGAGAGGAGGTGACTGAGAGGTGATATGATCACCATCTTTAAGTACTTGAAGGGCTGTCATATAAAGGATGGTGCAGAATTGTTTTCTGTGGCCCCGGAAGGTAGGGCCAGAACCAATGGGTTGAAATTAAATCAAAAGAGTTTCTGGCTCGACATTAGGAAGAACTTCCTGACAGTTAGAGGGATTCCTCAGTGGAACAGGCTTTCTCGGGAGGTGGTGGGCTCTCCTTCCTTGGAGGTTTTTAAATAGAGGCTAGATAGCCATCTGACAGCAATGAAGATCCTGTGAATTTAGGGGGAGGTATTTGTGAGTTTCCTGCATTGTGCAGGGTGTTGGACTAGATGACCCTGGAGGTCCCTTCCAATTCTATGATTCTAACCCACCAACCATATTTGGGGTAACACAGAACCCCCTTTCTCTGCCACTGTAGCCTTAGTGAATAAGGAGGTAGTTGAATGCATTTGGGCCCACCCATTCAGTTTTATAGAAGAACAGTGGCCAAACTTGCTTAACAAGAGTGGCATAAAATAAATGTTAGATGCCGCAAGACATAAACAGCAGATGTTTGAGAGCTACAAGATGAAGGAAGGAAGGAAGGAAGGAAGGAAGGAAGGAAGGAAGGAAGGAAGGAAGGAAGGAAGGAAGGAAGGAAGGAAGGAAGGAAGGAAGGAAGGAAGGAAGGAAGGAAAATAGATGGGGGGGAGATAAGGAGAAATGGAAAGAAATCAGCATTAACTTTAAATGCATTTTCCAAGCTGCTGGCTGGCTTGGCTTGAAGAAATGATTTAAAGAAAGAAATGCCTTTTCCAAACCAGCTGATTGGGTGGTGGGGGCTCTGAGAGCCACACAATATGTGTGAAAGGGCCACAGGTGGCTCCCAAGCCACAGTTTGGCCACCCCTGTTATAGACATTTGAGGTGACGTCAGCAGGAGATCGAATAGGACATAAGCTTTATGAGCACAAACTGACTGGTTCTTTTGCTGTAATTCCATCTTTCCGGTGATACTTCCCAGGAACTGATGCACTGTTCCTGGCCCACATTGCTTCCTGTCATTCTTGAGAATTCTTAACCTTTGCAAATGCGTGACTATATGAAGATGAATTGCCTTCAGGACTTGTTAGGCTTTTGTGCAGCTGACTTATGGCTGATTCACATTATACAAAGTGGCTGCTGTGAAGATTTTCGATTGCATCTGTACTGTGAGTTTCATGCTTACTGGGTGCACAGGAACTGGATTCTAATTGATTCTGATTCAGCCTTCCTTCCTGTGCCATTCCCGTGTCCTGAAACAGCCCACTACTACTAGTAGTATAGTTTAATATGGTCAAAGATCAATCAGGTAGAGGAAACAGCCCACTGTTTGCTCTGCCAAGAGGTTTATGCATAGCTATCATAAGAAGTAAGTTCCCAATGCATCAAATAGAAGAGAAGAGGAGATGCGATTTATACCCCATCCTTCACTACCTAAAGGAATCTCAGAGCGGCTTACAATCTCCTTTTCCTTCCACTCCCCACAACAGACACCCTGTGAGGTAGGTGGAACTGAGAGAGCTCTGACAGAAACTGCTCTTGAGAGGAACAGCTCTGCGAGAACTTGTGACTGACTCAGGGTCACATCAGCATGTGCATGTGGAAGAGTGGGGAATCAAACTCAGTTCTCTCAGATAAGAGTCTGTGCACTTAACCACTACACCAAACTGGCTCTCCTAAGGCATTTGGGATTGGGTGAATGGAATGGGAGAACAGACTGAAGCCCCCTCTCCAAACATGATACAGCCCCAATCAAAATCAGGTTCCTGTGTACCTGGGAAGCATGGGACTCCTGGAACACATGGCAGCCACGAGGAATTTGTGTCAACTGCCCTTGAAGGACGATCGGGCATCAATATATTTATGAAACTACCCCATGCAAGTAGATTTCAGCAGTTTGAGCTCCCAGATTAGACAGGCATTGTTGTTGGTTTACATAGAATCAGGCCCTGCGCATGGGGTTCTGTCGCCTGAGGCAGAACCCCAATGCGTCCCCAGTAGATTTTTTGTGTGTGCGCTTTGTGTGCACGCGGCATGACGACATCACCCAGAGGTGACATCAACATGCCGGGCGCTCAGTGCATCCCCTTTGCAGCACTTGCTGAGCTCGGCGGGCACTGCGGATGGGAAGCCCTGTTTTTTCTTGGCTTTAAGGGGTGGAGGGAGCTCCCCAAAACCCCTTAAAGCCAAGAAAAAGCACTCGGCACTTCCCCTCCGCAGCACTCGCCTAATTCGTAGGGTGCTGCAGACAGGAAACAAGTCCGAGGCTCAGGGATGGTGTGTGTGGGGAAGGAGCACCCCCCCCCCGACCCTGCTGGGAGCTGGCACCCTAGGCATTTGCTTAGTTTGCCTACTCCCACGCGCCAGCCCTGCATAGAATCCATCCTTTCCGTACCTTTGCAAATGAATAGACAGTGAGGTCTTTGGAGACAGTGTTTCTAGCCAAGCAATGACTATACAAGACTTAGGGTACCATAAACAGCAGACAGCCAAAACAGCCATCTTCGAATCTATAGCGTTCGTGCAGATTGATAAGATTTAAAGAACCCATTCTGCTGCATCGTTTACATGTCAGACGTATCTGAACAGCTTCTTGCGCATTAATGTTCTTAGACTCTGGAGAGCTAGTGGTGACTAACCTCCGTTGCAATCAATAAGACTAAGTTGGGATCGTCCCACTTCACTGCTTTCATTGGCGCTCAGCTGCAATTAATGTTTGCCTTCAAGTACTGAAAGAGGCAAAGGTGATGCAGTGCAAGTTAGTTTGTCTGAAAGCCCGCAGCACTCTTCAGCAGGTGCCTTGCCTTAAACAGATGGTGATGGCACTCTCGCTGCCTAAATAAGTAATCCCACTGCGAAGCCTTAAAGACAACTGGCAAACATCCTCCCTTCTCCAGTGCAGTCGTTCACGAGAGCAGAGCTAAACAGCATGCGCAATACGGCAACTTGGCTGCAGAAGGATATAGGAGGTTTCTCATTAAAAGAGGAATTGGCTCCCGCACCAGAGTTTCTCCAACATGTACAGCAGCTGCTGAATTCAAACAGATCTGGTGTTGGGTTGTCATGTGACTTCCCTATCGTAGCACCGCTTTCATGCCATCGTGTCACGCAGCGTCCCGAGGAGGCTGTAAAGTCTTTGCCAAAATCCTGGGGAGAGGAGGAAATGTGCTCGATAGAAGCATCTTCCATGGAGTCCTCAAGTCGCATCTGAGGGCCACGGCCCACAAGACACCAGCAATGCTTTGGGGAAGCTGCCATTTGAAACAGATTGTTGAACTAGAATCCTGCCCCAGTCCAATTTCTTTATGGGCTTACATGGAAAATCTTGAGTTGTACATGTGCTGCAGTCCGTACTCGGGAAGTGTAAAATACTTGGGGGAACGAACAGCAAGATTCAAGTTCAGTAGCACCTTAAAGACCAACAAGATTTTCAAGGTGTAAGCTTTCAGTAATCAAAGCAGCCTTTGCCAGATCAAAGGGAAAAAGAAGACTCCTGCAAGCTTGTTGTCTCCACCATTTCATGTTCCCACAACTGTCTTCCTTCTTGCTCTCCATTTGCCACATATAATCATCTAGATAGTAAGAGGTCAGCAGTGACCATGACAAGATTAACCACAGTACACCTCACTGTGGGAAGAGCTCTAGAAGTTTGAATGCTGGTGGTCCCATACTCAGGGAGTATGTGGTTCAAAAGACTTTTCCCCTGAGATCCTGAAGAAGAAGTAGTAGATATTGGATTTATATCCCGTCCTCCGCTCCAGATATCAGAGTCTCAGAGCGGCTCACAATCTCCTTGACCTTCCTCCCCCACAACAGAGACCCTGTGAGGTGGGTGGGGCTGAGAGAGCTCTCACAGCAGCTGCCCTTTCAAGGACAGCATCTGCGAGAGATACGGCTGACCCAAGGTCATTCCAGCAGCTGCAAGTGGAGGAGTGGGGAATCAAAACCAGTTATCCCAGATAAGAGTCCACACACTTGACCATTGCATCAAATTGAAGAGCCGTTGGCAGAGTGTGAACAATGCTGGCCTTGGTAGAACAATAGTACAACCCGGTATAAGGCAGCTTTCCATTTGTGTTCAGTTCTTTCTTCCGCCCAGTTCTAAACAATTGGGATGGATCCATCCAAAGCTGCCTTTCTCCCTTTTAAATGGCACTTCCTCCAATGGAAGAGCCACTCAGATGGATGAAGTCTCCTTGGGTTGGAGAAGGTTTCAAACTTGAGCCAGTATTTTAATTAATTAATTAAATTTGGAGTGGTAGGATAGGGGTGGGATCCATCCCACTCACTATGTTTCTAACCCGCTCCTGATGCTTCAGGGAAAAGGGCTGTTTTCCTTCCTTGAAGCCTAAGTAATTGTTTCTAAAGGCAAGATAAACAATGGAAGAAAATAAACCCCAGCTAGGAATGATTTTTTGTTAATTTTGGGAATGCCCATCCAGTACAACTGTCTAGGGCTTTTTCGGTAGGGAAAAAAACTGTCAGGAACTCATTTGCATATTAGGCACACCCCCTGATACCACCATTGTTTCACACAGGGCTTATTTGTAGAAAAAGCCCAGCAAGAACTCATTTGCATTATTAGACCACGTACCCTACCACCAAGCCAACTGAAACTGTGTTCCTGTGCATTCCTGCTCAAAAAAAGCCCTGACTGTCACACAGTAACCCAAAAAAACCCAGGTGCCATACAGGATGTCCACCAGTAGGGCCGGGACACTAGAAGCCCTCCCGCTTTTCCCCACCCACCCCAAGCACCAAGAATACAAAGCATCACTTGCCCCAGACAGAGAGTTCCATCTATACCTCGTGGCTAATAGCCACTGATGAACCTCTGCTCCATATGCTTATCCAATCTCCTCTTGAAGCCATCTATGCTTGTAGCCACTGCCACCTCCTGTAACAGTGAATTCCATGTGTTAATAACCCTTTGGGTGAAGTACTTCTTTTTATCCATTCTAACCCAACTGCTCAGCACTTTATTTTCAGGGGCAGGGTGGTGATAAGGACCCTGAGGTTCTCCCATGTCTCACATCCTGTAGACCATGCATATACAAGGGTGGTGTGAGGGATGGCCCTAAAGGAGAGGACTCCATCAGAAAAGAAAGAAGAAATTATTCCCGGTTGCATGTGTGAGTAGGGTGGTGATATTGGGAAGCTTTTCACTGGGGTAATTTCCCCATTTCATCAAGTGATCAGAGTATCTGAGGGCTGTGCTTTTCATTCACCAAATTCATACTGTAGAATTCATCCAGCATCAAAGCACATCATTCTTCAAGAAGTTGAGCCAGAACCTGCCTTGCTTTTGTATATGTTTTCTGCCCCTGGAAAGTCTTTCCCCCCCCTCCCGCCCCCCACAGGCCTCATTTTGAGCAGGAGCTCACAGGAGCGGAGCTCTGGAACCTCTAAATTTTATTGTGCTCCTTCTTTCTCCCCCGCCCCTCCCCAAAAAAAACCTTGCTTCTGGGCTCCATTGTTCAAACCTCCATGAGAATTTTGCTGAATTCTAAGATTTGACAAACTTTCTAATATTTGCCCCACTAAAAGAATTGGCAAAATAACCAAAACAGACAGATGGAAATCTTTATTATGCCACTGTTACCACATAGGAGAAAACAATGTAAAAAGTATGACGGGAGTAAGGTTTTATTATGACAATGGTAATTCGAGAAGCATTTTAAGGTAGATGCTGAGCAGAGATAATTGAGTACACCTTCCAGCGATGTCAGGAGTGTGTGGCATATGCAAATGAGTTGTGCTAATAAGCTCCGGCACCTCTTTTTCTATGGCATGACCCCTGGCCCCGCCACAAGGGAATGCAAAATTGTTTTAGCGCTAACTAAAAAAGACAAACTTGCAAATTACGGTTAATGTCTGATCATCTGTTGATTTCTACCATACTTTCTTAAGCGGGGTTCTCTTCCACTGTGGTGGGAATAAACCCTTCTCTCTGAAAGCTGTCCATTGTGTTGCACTCCCCCTGCAAGTCTAAACCCATCTTGTTGCTTTCGGAGATCTTACAGAGTTTTATTTTTAAAGCAAATTTGCGGTGGAGAAATTCACAGGATAAAGTCCTCAATGCCCTGGAAGTTTAATTGTACCACCAGGAAGTCCGGCAAGTGCTACCAGCTGCTGTGTAGCAGATGGCTATCATTAGCGAGTGATTTTTGACTGCCATCTTTCAGAAGCACATTAAGACATGCTTCACAAAATCTATGCATGGCATTCTGATCATCCAAGTGTTCTCTGTGTAGCCGCTCTTTGAACCACTGGCCAGTTGGGAAAGCTTCATTTGTCTTGCCCTTCCTGCTCTGACAGCTAGGGATGGAAGCATAAACAGGGCTCATTCCAGCCTTTTTCGATTTTTTTAATATATATATATATCTCACTTTGAATCTTGTTTGTATGATCTGGAAAGTAGTTCACGCTAATCTCTCTCCATCATCTTTACATTTATGAATGCCTATGCTGGGCTTTCTCACACTCCAAATTATGATTAATTCAATACTCTAAGCAGAGCATGGGGGGGAATTGGCAGTGCTGCTCTCTCCCTTCTGATGAAGTTCGAGAGATTAGGTTTTAAAGCTTCATTCAAAATGCATAATGAGATGTATTTTAGCAACCAATGTAGACACTTTTCCTCTAATGGTGGTGGAAAGCACGGCTGACTTGTGGTGACCCCATAGGGTTTCCAAGGCAAGAGATGTTTAGAGGTGGTTCATCATTGCTTACCTAAATGCAGTGACCCTAGACTTCCTCATTGGTTTCCCGTCCAAATACTAATCAGGGCTGACCTTGCTTAGCTTCCAAGATCTACTAGCCTGGTCCATCCAGGTCAGGGCTTCTCTTAATAGCATCTCTCATTGGTGGTGGTGGAAAGTGCCATCAAGTCAAAGCTGAGTTATGGAGACCTCATAGGGTTTTCAGTGCAAGGGACATTCAGAGGTGGTTTGCCATTGCCTGCCTCCATGTCATGACCCTGGTATTCCTTGGTGGTCTCCTAGTTTGGTGTAGTGATTAAGAGCCAGTCTGGCAAAGCCAGTTTGGTGTCACGGTTAAGAGCAATGGACTCTAATCTGGAGAACTGGGTTCGATTCCCCACTCATCCACACGAAGCCTGATGGCTGACCTGGGGCCAGTCACAGTCACAGAGAGCCAGTTTGGTGTAGTGGTTAAGTGCGCGGACTCTTATCTGGGAGAACCGGGTTTGATTCCCCACTCTTCCACTTGCAGCTGCTGGAATGACCTTGGGTTAGCCATAGCTATCGCAGGAATTGTCCCTGAATGGGCAGCTGCTGTGAGAGCCCTCTCAGCCCCACCCACCTCACAGGGTGTCTGTTGTGGAAGAGGAAGATCAAGGAGATTGTAAGCTGCTCTGAGATTCCGAGTATAGGGCTGGATATAAATCCAATATCTTCTTCTTCTTCCCTTAGAACTCTCTCAGCCCCACCTACCTAGCAAGGTGAATGTTGTGGGGAGGGGAAGAAAAGGAGGTTGTAAGCCGCTCCAAGACTGCTTCAGGTAGCGAAGGTGAGATATATGGTACCTGGCTATGGTGGCACCTACAGGAAGTTGCATTTTAGAGACAGCATGTGGATAATCCTTCCATGTTAACCATGTTTAGGCCAACACATCTCATTGATGTACAAAACAGTTACGTACTGATTATGTCTTTTGAAATTGATGCACGAATCTTAATGCAGCATTACTAACTCAAAGAAATTGTAACGTCAGTTTGGGGGCATTATTACTTTTTCTGAAAAAGTGGACTGATACGTAGAAATGTTGAAGCTCTGGGTGCAATTTTAATTTACATTTCCTTAACCATTCTTCGTACTATGAAAGCTTGACCCCTTTTTGTTCGTTCCCATGTCTTGGGCTATCCATGATGTATAATCACTTTAATTAATTTCATTCAGGCTTTTATATCGGTTTTCATTAGCCTGGCACTTTGGCTAATGCAGCATTAATTGTTAATGCATAATTATTTTAATGAAATTCTAATTGGTGCAAATTCTATTCAAAAAAAGAACTTTCTACTCTCTCAGAGGATTGGACTTGTTCAGTCAAGCATTACAAATTTCTTGTGGTGTGTTAGTTTGACTGCCAACCTAAACACACTCATGAGGGATTTTACTGGGAATGAGGTAAACACAAACATGCTTAGAATCACACTGTACAGATCTATCCAGGCTATTCAATATTAGAAATAACCCTTGCTGTAGGCCAACCAAGCTGAACAATATGCCCCACCAGGACTTTTTGGGTAGAAAAAGCCCAGCAAGAACTTGTTTGCATATTAGGCCATTCCCCCTGAGCGCACCGTTGTCGCACACTGCTTTTTGTGTAGAAAACTCATTTGCATATTAGGCCACATCTCCTGATGCCAAGTCAGCCAGAACTGCATCCCTGTGCGTTCCTGCTCAAAAAAAGCCCTGTACCCCACCAACCACTTAGGAGGTGAGGGGGGAAAGGATATCAGCACTCCTGTTCAGGGCTTTTTCTTTTTGAGCAGGAACACACAGGAATGCAGTTCCACCTGGTTTGGTATCAGGGTGTGTGACCTAACATGCAAATGAGATCCTGCTGAGCTTTATCTACAAAAAAAGCCCTGTGTGAAACAATGGTGGCATCAGGGGTGTGGCCTAATATGCAAATGAGTTCTTGCTGAGCTTTTCCTACAATTAAGCCCTGTGTGAAACAATGGTGGCATTGGGGGTGTGGCCTAACATGCAAATGAGTTCCTGCTGGGCTTTCTCTGCAATAACGCCCTGTGTGAAACAATGGTGGCAACAGGGGGTGTGGCCTAATAGGCAAATAAGAACATACGAGAAGCCATGTTGGATCAGGCCAATGGCCCATCCAGTCCAACACTCTGTATCATCTGTATCACACAGTGGCCTATATATATATATATATATACACACACACACACACACACACTGTGGCTAATAGCCACTGATGGACCTCTATTGCTGAGGTTATTTAATAAAGCTGTTTTTTACACAGTCTTATGGGAGTCATGCCCTGACCTGGATGGACATGTGTAGGCAGGGGCAGCCCTAACCAGTATTTGGACAAGAGACCAGCAAGGAATACCAGGGCAATGACACGGGGGCAGGCAATGGCAAGCCACCTCTGAACATCTCTTGCCTTCAAAAGCCTTCTGTTCAAAGCCAAGCTGTTCAGCAGTTGCTTATGCTGGGTAGCAGTGGGGAGATCTGGGGCTTGGATCACAAATGGTCATAGGTGTTTGCCACCTGAACATATTCACTGCCGTGTCCTCGTGGCTTTTTTTTTTTAGACAAAGCCCAGCAGAAGCTCCCCTGTGCCAAGCCATTGGGGAGGCATTTAAAAATGTCTCCCCATAGCTTCCTCAGCATGCCAGCCGGAGGCCCAGGCAGAGCTCTGCTCCTGTATGCTCCCGCCCAAAAAAAAAAAAATCCCTAAATGTCCTTAAGAGCCAGTGGCCTGAGTTATGGTCTAGATCAGGGGTGTCATGCAGTCCGAGGGTTGAATCAGGCCTCCAGTCCCAGAGGACTCCTATCAGGCCCTGGAGCAACTGGCTGTCATCTGTTTCCTTCTCCTTCTCTCTTGGTCCTTCTGCATCACAGTTCACTTTGCAAGGCTTTCTCTATTGCACAGGAGACACAGAGCATAGCTTCTGCTTTCTCCATTGGCTGAGGTTCCTCCCTTGGGGAGGAAGGGGGGAGAGGGAGAGCTTGTTTTTCCAAGCTTTCTCAATCACACAGCAAAGCTACTGAGCCAAGGCTCTCTTCTATTGGCTGAGGCTCTTCTCTCTCCCCCCCCCATCCCCTGGGGGAGAAAGAAAAGAGCCAGAGCTTCCTTTGCCCAGTTCCCTGGATCCCATGGGAGAAATACAAAGAAAACACCTTTAAGACCAATGAATGCTAATGCTTTAAGTATGTTTTAAGTTTATATATATAAACTTAAAGAGATAAAAACTTTCTAAAGAGATAAAAACTTTATAAAGGACACATACTATATATATATATATATATATATATATATATATATATATATATATATATATATATATATATATATAAATAAAGGACACAAACACAATTTATGTGTGTGTGTCTGTGTCCTTTATAAAGTTTTTATCTCTGCTATCTAATTTTAAACAGGTACACACATGGCCCAACCCAACATGTCCCGGCCCAACAAGGTCTCATTTATGTCAGATCTGGCCATCATAACACAAGAGTTTGACACCCCTGGTCTAGATCATATCAACTCTTAAATTCTATCACTTAATTCTTCTACTGTGTCCCATGCCTTTACAGTAAGCATACATGAGGTTTCCATTCCAGAACACAGTGCTTATGTGAAGCATCTAAAAGACTTGCAAGAGGCACAAATCATAGTATGTACTCTCATTATTTATTTAACAAAGCAGTTGAACGTATGTCTTCTCCCACCCCTCCCAGCATGATCAAAACACATTGAGTGGGATCCAGAGAGGTTTTTTGCTTGTTGTCACACAATTCCCCTCCTTATTACAGCTCTGGAACCATGTGGCATCTGTCCCATGAACCCCAGCATAGACTTTTTGGGTGGACTTTAGGGACACCTCCTCCCTCTCTCTTTTCACTAGAAAAGCCAGTCAGATCTAATCTGTCTTATTTATTTAGACCAAGGGTGGTCAAACTTTCTTACTGTAAGAGCCACATAGAATAAAAGATGTTTGAGAGAAGGAAGGAAGGAAGGAAGGAAGGAAGGAAGGAAGGAAGGAAGGAAGGAAGGAAGGAAGGAAGGAAGGAAGGAAGGAAGGAAGGAAGGAAGGAAGGAAGGAAGGAAGGAGATGGAGAGATGGAAAAAATCAACTTTAAATGCATTCTCCAAGTCACTGTCTGGCTTGGCTTGGAGAAATGATTTAAAGAGAGGAATGCCTTGTCTGAGCTGGTCAATGGGGGCTTTGAGAGCCACACAGTATGTGTGAAAGAGTCGCATGTGGCTCCCGAGCCACAGTTTGGTCACCCTTGATTTAGACAATTTATTTTCTTCACTTTTCTCCTGTCACAGTCAGAACCCCAGATGGGTGACAACAACAAACAAAAATTAAAATGATATATATAGATACATAAATATTTTAAAATCGATATAGAAAACAATACAAAAGATAATCTATCACAATAATTATTGCAGTACTAAAAAGAAGGAATTGAAACGGGTGATAGAAACAGAAGAGCAGCCCTGTAAGTTCTTATATGTTTCTTTTATAATTAGGAATTTCTACTTGTATTATTGCTGGGCTTTCTCCTGTTATAATTCAGATTCCATACATTCTATTCTCATATCTCCTTCATCCTTTCCAGTGCTGCCTGGCCACTCAGTCATCCTGTCCTTGGCTGGTGCTCTCTCAGATGTTCAACAGCTACTATATGGGAGGAGTTTACTCAGCTACTTTGATGTTCCAGATTGGGCAGAAAGTTGGGATACAAATTCTGTAAATACATAAAATAAACACTCGGTAGCACCTCCCAAAAGTAATGCCGCTTCTGTAACTGGGGTTATGTTTCCGAGGGCTGGAGCAACAGAATTCTTTTCTGTTGCCCCAGAAAGTCAAACCAGAACCAATGTGTTGAAATTAATTAAAAAGAGTTTTCAGTTAATCATCAGGAAGAAGTTCCTGACAGTTATAGCAGTTCCTCACTGGAACAGGCTTCCTCGAGAGGCAGTGGACTCTCCTTCCTTGGAGGTTTCTAAACAGATGCTAGATCAGGGGTGGCCAAACTTGCCTAACGTAAGAGCCACATAGAATAAATGTCAGATGTTTGAGAGCCGCAAAACAGGAAGGAAGGAAGGAAGGAAGGAAGGAAGGAAGGAAGGAAGGAAGGAAGGAAGGAAGGAAGGAAGGAAGGAAGGAAGGAAGGAAGGAAGGAAGGAAGGAAGGAAGGAAGGAAAATAAATGGGGAGTGGGAAGGAGAAGTGGAAAGAAAGCAACTTTAAATGCATTCTCCAAGCTGCCAGTCGACAGGGCATTGGGGGCTTCAAGAGCCACACAATATGTGTGAAAGAGTCTCAAGTGGCTCCTAAGCCACAGTTTGGCCACCCCTGCGCTGGATGGTCATCTGACAGCAATACTGTGAATTACACAGATCATGAGAAGGAGGTCACGAAGGGGATGCATTGGGAAGGTATTTATGAAGTCCCTGCATTGAGCAGGGGGTTGCACTAGATGACCCAGGAGGTCCCTTCCAACTCTGTGATTCTATTATTCTAACTGGCCTTTTCCACTTAACTTGGGGTTTCTTGAGTTGCTCCAGCAGTATGGAAAAGTATCTGCTGTCTTGACACCTGGTAGTAAAATGGGAGCCTGACCGCAGCCATGGATCCGCTTCACTTCACATGGGCAGATCTTAATATGCTGACAGCACGCACACTGGAATCGCTTTAGAAGCCTCTGGATTACGGAAGACAGATCCTTGATCAAGCTGATGTGTTTGGGTGTGTTTGTCTGAAAAAACCACTGGGTTTTAACTGAGTGGGGCAATGGAATTCTCTATGCACTTAGAAATTATAATTTAATTAAGTCTGCCTCCAGAATGAATTAAATTGCTTTTTGCCTTCCCACGCTGACAAAACAGTTGTAGCATCTTAACTCCTGAAAGGCAGCATCTTTGGAGTCCATGGGCTTTGCTTCCTATCCAACAGTGGCGACCCTGTGTGCTGCATTCCAATGACAACTCGCTTTCCCGCTTTCGCACTGTAACAGAATTCGCACCTCATCCGACAGTGACTCTTAATTAAACCATTCAATGATCTGTAACCTGTGCCTTAAGCAAAGGTTCCGCAGAACACTTAACATTTCAGTTTAGGGAAGGCAGTTTATTAACTAATGGCAAAATGAACACACAAAAACAATTGCAAGCTAATGAGCTCACGTTAAAGAGATCAGTAAACAGTAACAGCTGTTTCAGATGTGGGAAATGTAAAAGGTTGAGGCAGCAATGCTGTATAATTGGGGCCAAGGTAGTTGCAGTGTACTCACCTACTAATGTACTAAAATCAGGGGTGGAATTTCGCCTTTGCATATTAGGCCACACACCCCCTGATGTAGCCAATCCTCCAAGAGCTCTTTTTACAAGGCTCTTTTTTGTAAGCTCTTGGAGGATTGGCTACATCACAGGGTTTGGCCTAATATGCAAAGGAGCTCCTGCTAGAATTCCACCCCTGACTAAAATAGCACACCACTTTCCCTAGCACCAGATTTCCAGGTTTCCTAGAACGAGAGTTACCTTTCCCCAGGTGGGGACAGAGGGATCACCCAGTTTCGTGGGCTTGTGCCGGCTAGAGAGAGAAAATTCCCTCAACCGCACTCTCAAACAGCAACATTGTATGTGAAATGTTGACATCACCTGGAAGTGACCAAAGTGTGTCGGTGAAATGGGGGGTGATGCTCTGGTTTTAGGGCAAAACTCTATGGTTTGAGAGCAATCTTGCCATTTTCCCCAACATCACCAGCTGCCTACATTTGATTGATTGATTGATTGATTTGATTTATTTATTTATTCCTTCACATTCATGTCCCATCCTTCCCAAGAATGCTCAGGATAGGCTACATCAGAGATAAAAGAATTGCAAAGCAAAACAAAATATTTTATTTATTTGCCTTAGATTTATATGCCGCCCACTCCAAGAGTGGATTCAGGGCAGCCAGCAGTCATGTTAAAATAGCAATTTCAGTTGCAGTTTCAAAACAATAAAACTTAATAATAACAATTTAAAACTCTATATTTGGTGCTATACAAGAATTTTGAAATAGGCAGATCGAATCATTTTCAATGTCACCATTCTTCTGATTGTCTGTTAGTGATCCTTCTGGTGGTATTGTTCAGCAGCCTGAAAGAGGCAGCCTTCTCTCACTTAGTTTTTATAGGCCAGCTCAAAAAATTCAGTTTTACAGGCCCTGCAAAATTGGGAGAGATCCCACAGGGCTCTTATGGCTTCTGGGAGAGCATTCCACAGCATTGGTGCTGCCACTGAGACGGCCCTGGCCCATGTAGAGCTTAGTCTGCCCTCTCTTGGTCTGGGGATGGAGAGCAGATTTTGAGCTCCCGAATGCAGTGCTCTCTGGGGAACGGCAGTCCTGTAGATGGCCAGGTCCTCGGCCATATAGAGTTTTAAAGGTCAATACCAGCACTTTGAAATGGACTTGGTACACAATAGGCAGCCAGTGCAGCTCTCTCAGCACTAGTTGAATGTGCTCCCATTGAGGGAGCCTCATTAACAACCGTGCTGCAGCATTCTGCACTAGCTGCAGTTTCCGAGTCAGTCAAGGGCAGCCCCATGTAGAGGACATTACAGTAGTCTATTCTCTAGATGACCATAGCATGGCTCACCATTGCTAAGTTGCAGTGTTCCAGGAAAGGGGCCAACTGCCGTACCCGCCGCAGGTGGAAAAAGGTGGATAAAATCAGACGAACCAATTCACAGTTAAAATTCGAGAATTACAGTTTCAGTAACAATAAATAAATAGAATAAACAATAAATCAATAGAAAGATGGTAGTGATCACAACAATCCTAATTGAGTCAGTATGTGGCAGGGAGACCACAGTGACGGCTGGTGATGCCCGCTGCCTCAACTAAAGGCCTGGTGCGGTATACACATCACTTCCAGGTGATGTATACACATTGTGCAACGTCCCCGCCCCCCCACACCAGTGTGAGGATTGGATCTGGCAACCCTACCTAGAACACTTTAAAGAAAAGATTCCTTCCATGTCTCCATCCATTATAAGGTCCTTGTGTTTGCTGGGCAACAGCACAAAGATTTTGCATCACATGTGCAATGGGAATTTTGTGCCTCCCATAGACGGACGCTGGCTCTTTTCTATTTGTGACTGTAGCACAGAGGGATAAGCTGCTTTAGCCTTCTCCCAACGCTGTCTTCCCATCTTCAAACATCCCCAAACAGCCTCTGTTGGCTTTGTTGCAAAGCTTAAGTATAATCACATAAGGAACATGGTTTTGTTTTAACAATGAAGCCAATAGCACCTCCTTGGGGCACATGGGGAACATGAAAACGGTATGACATGGGAGGCTAAAGTGGCTTCATGTTGTAGACACAAACAGAAAAGACCCTGTTTGCATCTGGGACCAGAAGCTGACTGGGAACGAGCCAACCTGAGCAGGCTTTATTAGCACTACAAGTAGGGTTCCCAACCTGCAGGTGGTGGATGGCGATCTCCTGGGATTACAGCTGAACTCCAGGCAACACAGATCATTTCACTTGGAGAAAATGGCCGCTTTGAAAGGTGGACTCTATGGCATAACCATTGGACCAGGATTCCAGGGAATTTTGGCTCCTTTGCTTTGTGATAAGGAATCTAAGAGCACTCAGGCAATAGCAAAATTCATTTCAATCCTTTTAGCCCTTGTGACCAAACAGCGAGGAATGAAGATCTTCTGCTGTTCAAGATTTGTTAATCAATGAGTTTCAGAGGAGAGGAAAGAAAGGAACACTTTGGCTGAGAACAGACGGCATTCTGGGGCGGCTGGGAGGTGTCCTGAATTGAGACGGCTCAAAAAGAGGCATCCTGGAACCTCCAGATGGTCCCCGGTGATGCTGCCCCATCCCGTCTGTGAAGCAGCTGGGCGCCGCCACACGGGAAGGCGCCCTAGAAGCTGGATTCCCTTTTTTCCCCCTTGTAGGGCAAGCACTCGTGCGCACAGGCATACCAGCACTCTGATTGGTTTCCTTTACAAAAAAAAAAAAAAACACCCCCCAGAACAGCTTGGAGCAGCTTGGCAGCTCTAAACTGCCAAGTCGCCTTGCTTGAGCCCTTCCCTGTCCAAATGGCGGGGAGGCGACTGACGACTGGCTCAGATATTTGCTACCACTTTGGAAGTGGTAGCTTTTTGAGCTGGTCAAAGGAGCTTGGAGGACAGGGTGAGGACGGGAGGAGGAGGGCTGGCAGATGTTGCCGTCTGCACAGATTTTCTGTGTTGATTTCAGAGGCGTCTCTGAGTCAACCCAAAATACCGGTCTGTAAGCAGCCTTTGGGATCAGGAAGCAGTTTTCTCCAGGCCGGTTTGACTAGGGATCCTTGAGGGGGGGTGGGGGGTGGTTGCCATCTTTTGGGCATAAAGCAGGTGTTGCTGTGGGTGTGTGGGGGAGGTATTTGTGAATTTCCTGCACTGTGCTTAGGATTGGACTAGATGACCCTGGAGGTCCCTTCCAACTCTACGATACCATGAATTTACAAAAGGAAAGGAATAGGTTTCCTCTGTTGCTCCTATTGGGTGGTATTTTAAAGAAGGAATTGGGATGGTTCAGAATGGGTTGAAGGTAGGGATGTTTGTACACCTGGTCATCAGAGTCTGACATTTAACTCACATGTAAATGTAAGAATAGGGAGCACTCCCTGGAGAAGATCCTTATGCTGAGAAAGACAGAAGGCAAAAGAAGAAGGGGACGGCAAAAGATGAGATGGCTAGACAGCATTACTGATGTAACTAACATGAATTTGAGCAGACTTTGGAGGACAGTGGAAAACAGGAGGACCTGGTGTGGCTTGGTCCATGGGGTCAAAAAGAGTCAGACTCAGCTGTGCGACTGAACAACAAGAAAATAAAGAACAGGACACCTGCAGAAAGGCAAGCAACCCACCTGTGAACAGAATTTTGGACTGTGTGAGTCCCATTGCCTTTTCACATAGTCCATGCAATCTGATGGGAATTACCAATAGAAGCAAGGCGTTTGTATTCCATGCTTGCCCAATGTAAATGCCATTATTCGACTAGTGAAATGACTCCTACCAATGCTACAGGGACCATGTTTGTCATCTGGCTATGAAGGTGAAATATCAAACAGAATCCTAAATATTTATCTCACATTTCTGCATTCTAAGCGGGGGAGGGGGGAGACTTCCACTTTGGTTTGGGATGGTATCATTCATGGCACTAATTCAGGGAAATAAGCTGAACAATTGTTTTATTGTGTTCCCAGAGTCTCTTCTTTTTATCTACTTTTCTGTAAAAGAAATGTGTTTTAGAGATAATCTAATCTTTTCTTTCATACCAAAATGGTGAATGCCAAAATTTTTTTTAAAGGTTTTCTAAGCAGTTAGAAGATGAAAGCTTTTCCAAATATCTCTGATCTATATAAAACATGGGCAGGATTTTGGGAGTGATGCAATTATATAAGCCAATCAATCCCGGACCTGCTAAGAGAATTAGGTCTGGAGACTGAAACCTTGTATTGGGTTCTCTTCGGCAAAATGAGAAACAGCTGATTCACTTCAGTACATTTGACAGCAAACTTATGCACTGAAGTATATCTAAACTAATGCTGCTCTGAATTTTCTTAAAAACAAAAAACCACCCTCAACTTCAAAACAAATATTCCCTATGTAGAAATCCCAGCTATGTATCTAATGGTTCACCGAGTGGCTAGAGAAGTCATGGCCAATCTTGCTTAATGTAAGAGCCACACAGTATAAACATCAGATGTTTGAGAGCTGCGAGGAAGGAAGGAAGGAAGGAAGGAAGGAAGGAAGGAAGGAAGGAAGGAAGGAAGGAAGGAAGGAAGGAAGGAAGGAAGGAAGGAAGGAAGGAAGGAAGGAAGGAAGGAAGGAAGGAAGGAAGGATCGATGAGGGAGGTAGAAAGAAAGCAACTTCAAATGCATTCACCAAGCCTCCGGCTGGCTTGGCTAAAAGAAATGATTTAAAGACAGAAATGCCTTTTCCAAGTTTGCTGACTGGGCAGTGGGGTCTTCGAGGGCCACATAATATGTGTGAAAGAGCCACATGTGGCTCCCAAGCCACAGTTTGGCCACCCCTGGGCTAAAGTTTTTAGTATATAGTGATGCCAGAGTCCTAAATGGTTTGTATTTTATTGTAGGCAAGAGATTTACATTTTGGGGGGAACCAAATGATGGGAGGATGGGGGAGCAAACAGAGTATCATTTTAGGTATAGCTGTCTTCAGGACAGATACTTGAGAAACATGTGGACCACATCTGTAGGAAACCCTCAGAATACGCAACAGGTGAAGGAGTTGCAGTAGCAGGGCAAGGTCACAAAGAACATAGGGAGAACAAGGGTGTCCTCTAGATACCTGAGGAAGGGAATAATGCCATCGCAGGGGGTGCCCAACTGTCAAAAGCCAATGCATGGGGGCCCTATTGTGATACCCTTTCTCCACTCACACAGAATGCCTACTACCCTCTACACAGGGGTGTCAAACATGTGGCCCAGGTGGTGAATCAGGCCCCCAGAGAGCTCCTATCAGGCCCCTGAGCAACTGGCTTATCATCTCCTTCCTTTTCCCTCTCTCTTGCTTCCTTCTGCCTAACAGCTTGCTTTGCAAGGCTTGCTCAATTGCACAGAGCTACAGAGCAAAGCCTGTATTTTCTCCATTGGCTGAGGCTCCTCCCTTGGGGAGGAAGTGGGGGAGGAATAGCTTGCTTTGCCAGACTCTCTCAATCGCACTGCAGAGCTACTGAGCCAAACTTCTATTCCATCTACTGGCTGAGGCTGCTCCCCCTCCAGGTCCTTAGGGGATGAAAGGAAAGAGCCAGAGCTTCCTTTCCCCAGTTCCCTGGATTGCACAGGAGAGATTCAAAGAAAGCACTTTTAAGACCAATGAGTGCTAATATGTTATGCTTTTTAAAAATATTTGTGTTCGTCTGTGTCCTTTTGTAAACTTTATATCTCTGCTACCTGCCATTACATGTTATGACACACATGGCCCGGCTTGACAAGGTCTCATTTATGTCAGATCTGGCCCTCATACCAAATGAGTTCAACACCCCTGCCCTACAACCTCTCTTATTCAAGTAATGGGTTATAAGTAGGTCAGGACCTCACACTTGCCACCCTTCTTCTCTCTTTTAAAATCTGCAGGAAGTAGGGTTGCCAAGTCCAAGTCAAGAAATATCTGGGGACTTTGGGGGTGGAGCCAGGAGACATTGGGGGCAGAGCCAGGAGCAAGGGTGTGATAAGCAAAATTGAACTCCAAGGGAGTTCTGGCCATCACATTTAAAGGGACAGCACACCTTTTAAAATGCCTTCCTTCCATAGAAAATAATGAAAGATAGGGGCACCTTCTTTGGGAGCTCGTAGAATTGAACCCCCTGGTCCAATCCTTTTGAAACTTGGGGGGTATTTTGGGGAGAGGCACTAGATGCTATACTGAAAATTTGGCACCTCTACCTCAAAAAACAGCCCCCCCTCCAGAGCCCCTGATACCCACAGATCAATTCCCCATCATTCCCTATGGGAATTGTTCATGGAGGTGCACACTGGCTGTGGGGGTGGGGCTTCCCCCGCCGGCCAGCTGGCTGGGGGAGGGGGGAAGCCTGTAAAACCGGGGGATCCCCCGCTGGGACCTGGGGATTGGGAAGCCTAGCAGGAAGTCATGACCATCTCATGCCTCCTCTCACTCTGAGACTTCCACAGACAGGGTAGCCCAGCCCATTTAATAACCTTCCCTCACTCATATAGAGCTATTGGAGTTGGGGCTCAAACACTGTCCTAGTCACTCACTGCCACTGTTCATTCATATCCTATAATCCATGTATGTAGACCGAGATTTAAAATTGTTTGTGTGTGTGCTTCTTTGCCATAGACACAGAGCTGGCAGGATTAATCAAAACAAGGAACTTTTATTTATAAGAACAAAACACTGCGGGAAGTAAGGTCTAAAAAACATTTCACTTCGATTGAACTTTTGAACTGAGGTCCAATACAACTGGAATCCTTTAATGTACTCTTTTCAGCCTTTTCCAAGCAGTTCTTCTACAGGGTTCCCCTCAGTTACAAAACCGCTTTTCACCTCAGCCCTTAAATTGTCAGCTTCTCTGCTACTAACCCCTACGTGTTGTTTTTCAACTGCGGTTTTTCAGATCTCCCCTTCTCAACGTTCTGTCAGCTCTCATTGGCTGCTCTTGGAGAGAGACGGGCTTTTTTTGTAGCAGGAATTCCTTCGCATACTAGCCCACACACCCCTGTTGTAGCCAATCCTCCTGGAGCTCACAGTGGGCCCTGTACTAAGAACCCTGTAAGCTCTTGGAGGATTGGCTACATCTGGAAAGTGTGGCCTAATATGTAAATGAGTTCCTGCTACAAAAAAACCTGGGTGGAACCTAGTCTGTCTGTTCCACCCACATATCTGAAGTGACTAGAGAGCAGGAGACCCAGGGCAGTGAGGGTCAAGCGCGATCACAGACATACTTTGAAATGACTGGACCCAGGGAGAATAAGAAAACTACCAGGTAAACTGATGCTGTAGATTGAGTCTTAGAAGAAGAGCGGTGTTATGTCATTGGGCAGATGCAGATTTGCTGTTGTTCTTTTATGCAGGGCTTTTGGGGTAGAAAAAGCTCAGCAGGTGCTCATTTGCATATTAGGCCACACCCCCTGACACCAAGCCAGCCAGAATTGTGTTCCTGTGCATTCCTGCTCAAAAAAAAAAGAGCCCTGAATGTATGGTACCATTATTTTTACACGATCCCTTAAGGTAAAAGCCTTTGCTTTAGTTTCATTTTTCACTTGTGTTGTTGGTTGCCGGCTGCGGCTTATTATGGCCTAGTAGGGCCCAGAGCAGTTTATGTTTTTAATAAAGTTCCATTCTGTTTTGGTACTGGGGGCAGTGGAGCTATTACAGTCAATACACTGAGTGTCCCTGGTATGATGGTCTTGGAACAGTCATTGTGGTTTTGCATAATTCACCTCAGCATTCATAAGCATAGATTTTCACTAACAGTTTTGCATGTTCAAAGTTGGGAGGCTCAGGTTCAAATCCCCATTTGGCCATAAAGACTGTTAGGTGACCTTGGATCACTCTCTTTCATCCCAGTCTACCTCACAGGCTTGTTCTAAAGATACAAAATGGAGGGGCAAATATGCTATATTTAATAGGAAGGGCAGGATTTTTTTAAAAAAAGTGATTGATATTTCTTATGGATGGTGATAGGCAGGGCTTTTTTGGTAGGGAAAGCCCAGCAGGAACTCATTTGCATTTTAGGCCACACACCCTGACACCATCATTGTTCCACACAGGGCTTTTTTGCAGAAAACCCCAGCAGGAGCTCATTTGCATATTAGGCCACACCCCCTGATGCCAATCCAGCCAGAACTGTATCCCTGTGCATTCCTGCTAAAAAAAAAAGCCCTAGTGCTAGGGGTTCCATCTTTGGGTTAGGAAATTTCGTCAGATTTTGAGGGTGGAGCCTGGGGGAGGTAGGGTTTGGAAAGGATAGATACCTTAGTGGAGTTCAATACCATAGAATCCACCCTCTAAAGCAGCCATTTTCTCCAGGGGAACTGATTTCTGTACTAGTGTGTGGGTGTGGGTTTTCCCCAGTTCAGGGGCCTCCAACCTACTGGTACAGAGCTGGCCAGCAGGGGGATCCCACCTCCCCAAAAGCTCCATCGACACCCAATGTGCCTGGCACAATGATATCACCCAGCAGTGACATCATTGCACTGGGCATGTTACACGCAGGATGCTCTAGCATTTGGGTAAACACTCTATTGCACCATAGAGGAGTTTTTTAACCCAACTGTTGGAGTGTTCCATGTGTGACATGCTCAGCGCAATGATGTTACTTCTGGGTGATGTCATCATAGAGAGCCAGTTTGGTGTAGTGGTTAAGTGTGCGCAGGTCTTCAATTCAGCAGGAGCTCACAGGAGCACAGCTCCTGACCTTTTCTGAGGGTTCCCCTTCCCCACCTACCTACCTTCTTCTTCATTGAATAGTAGGTGCAGCTATATAAAAGTCCCTGGATAAGCTCCACCACCTATTTTTCTACAAAATGACCCCTGAGTGCATGGACTCTTATCTGGGAGAACTATGTTTAATTCCCCACTCCTCCAGTTGCAGCTGCTGGAATGGCCTTGGGTCAGCCATAGCTATCACAGAGTTTGTCCTTAAAAAGGCAGCTGCTGTGAGAGCTCTCTCAGCCCCACCTACTTCACAGGGTTTTTGTTATGGGGGAGAAAGATAAAGGAGATTGTGAGCCACTCTGAGAATCTGAGCAGAGGGCGGAATATAAATCCCATGTCTTCTTCTTCTTCATGTGTGTGAGACACTCCCCACACCGGCAGCCATTGATCTGACAACCCTACTCTGTAGTCTGGATATAAATTGTAATTCCAGGAGATCTCCAAGTCCTGCCTGAAAGTTGGCAACTGTAATTGACTTTACCTGTGCATCCATAATGCAGAGTTCATCAGAGGAGGGCATTCTGCAAATGCATTCCCTAGAATTTTGAAAAGAGTGTCCACAGAGTCAAACTTACCTTGCTCAGCTTCCAAAATCAGACACAAGACTAGCTCTTGACTGGATCCGTTTGATGGCTACTATGGAAATTCAGATCAAGAAGCTGTGAGCCTCCTCAGTATCTACTTGTTTTGCCTGACCAGATCGTTACACTGTCCTTTCTTGCTCTTTCCTTTCTTGCTCTTTAACCTCAAAACCGCTTAGTGTGGTAAAGCAAAGTAATGACCAAAAGGAATAAACTTTGAAAGGACTAAGAGACAATGCTCTTTTAACTATGTCTCTTTGCAGCAATTAATGGGAGGGGAGGGGAGTTCTGTGAGAAATCACTGCAATCACTGACTGAATAGTGCGTCTCCATTTGTTTGCTCACACTGGGAAAGTATACCTCTGTAACCTCCCTCCTCCCCATTTCACCCAATTATATCATGACACTAGGAATACTACCTAATGGTAGAAATAGTGTATGCATTTTATTTACTTTAGATTTGTATGCCGCCCACTCCGCGAGCGGACTTGGGTGGCTAACAGTCATGACTCTGGGCTACACTAACAGTGTAATGGAGTGATAGCACGGATTTCAGTTTGGACCAGGCCTTTTTTTTTTTTTAAGCAGGAATGCAGTTCCAGCTGGCTTGGCATCAGGGGGTGTGGCTTAATATGCAGATGTGTTCCTGCTGGGCCTTTTCTACAAAAAAAGCCCTGTTTGAAACATTGGTGATATCAAGAGGTGTGGAGTAATATGCAAATGAGTTCCTCTTGTTATTTTTTTAAAGCAAAAAAAGCCCTGGTTTGGAAAGAGGTTGACAACTGGAACTATACTTTTGGTACTTTTGGTATAGCCAGTTTGGTATAGTGGTTAAGTGTGCGGACTCTTTTCCGGGAGAACCAGGTTTGATTCCCCCACTCCTCCACTTGCACCTGCTGGAATGGCCTTGGATCAGCCATAGCGCTCATGGGAATTGTCCTTGAAAGGGCAGCTGCTGCAAGAGCTCTCTCAGCCCCACCCACCTCCCAGGGTGTCTGTTGTTGAGGGGGGGAGGAGATAAAGGAGATTGTGATCACTCTGAGATTCAGAGTATAGGGTGCGATATAAATCCAATATCTTCTTTTTCTTCTTCTTTCTAGATCATGCAAGAAACCAGGGTCACCTCGCAAAATAAGTTCACCCAAGTTTGTTTGGACTCACCTGAACACCTTGCTGAATGATAGAAGAAGAAGAAGAAGAAGAAGATATTGGATTTATATCCCGCCCTCCACTCCAAAGAGTCTCAGAGCGGCTCACAATCTCCTTTACCTTCCTCCCCCACAACAAACACCCTGTGAGGTGGGTGGGGCTGGAGAGGGCTCCCTGCTCAGGATTGACAAGCAAGACATGAGCAGAACTACAGAAAGCTTGAACATCTGTACATCTAAGCTACATTGAACTGCCTGAGTGCACATCTTGATGTACATGGAGCTAACCATCAACAACTAGAGCCACCAGATGGTATGCACAGCTACTTGCACATGACTAGAGGTTAGGGGGTGGACAAATATGTCCTTGTTTATACGGTTTTGCTTTCAAGGCCATTCCAGCAGCTGCAAGTGGAGAAGTGGGGAATCAAACCTGGTTCTCCTAGATAAGAGTCCACACACTTAACCACTATACCAAACCGGCTCTCAGAAAGAAGAAAAGAGACTAGAGAAGCAGGTATGGAAATGCAGTAAGCAGAGCAACAGAATAATATGATGCTACAAATGGGCAGGGTTACAAACCTACAGATGAGGCTTGAAGAGCTCCTAGAATTATACCTGCTCTCCAGACCACAGAGATCAGAAGGCATTCCCTATGTCATCACATCCTTGCTGAGTTCCCTTCCTCATCCCCAAAATCTGCCCTTCCCAGTTATGGTCACCAGATCTGAATTTCCCAAGCAGGCATTAGCAGCCTTATAGGCCACATGAGTAGTAGATAAGGGTATCCTATCATCATCAAGCCACATTCCAAAGTGACAGTTTATGACAATTGTACCTTACAATAATGCTGAGAATCTGCTTGTTAAAGTGTAAACTTTTTATATAATGACCTCTGTGTGTGTGTGTGTGTGTGTGTTCTCTATTTTTCTTTCTTTATTCTTATCATTCTTTTTTAAAATACACATTGTTGTTGTTTTAAGCAATAATTTTGATAAACCTCTGCTCCATATTTTTATCTAATCCCCTCTTAAAGCAGGCTTAAAGGCAGGCTATGCTTGTAGCTGCCACCACCTCCTGCGGCGGTGAATTCCAAATGTTAATCATCCTTTGGGTGATCTTGTAAACTTCTATCGTATCACCCCGCAGTCGATGTTTCTCCGAGCTAAAGAGCCCCAAGCGTTTCAACCTTTCTTCACAGAGAAAGTGTTCCAAACCTTTAATCGTTCTAGTTGCCCTTTTCTACACTTTTTTCCAATGCTATAATACCCTTTTTGAGGTGCGGTGACCAGAACTGTACACAGTATTCAAAATGAGTCCACACCATCGATTTATACGGCGGGGGGGGGGGGATTATGATACAGGCTGCTTTGTTTTCAATCCCCTTCCTAATAATTCCCAGCGTAGCATTGGCCTTTTTTATTGCAATCACACACTGTCTTGACATTTTTTTCAGTGAGTTATCTACCACGACCCCAAGATCTCTCTCTTGGTCAGTCTCTACCGGTTCACACCCCCATCAATTTGTATTTGTAGCAGGGATTCTTGGCCCCAAAGTGCATTACTTTGCACTTGGCCACATTGAACCTCATCTGCCACGTTGTCGCCCCACTCACCCAGCCTCAACAGACCCTTTTGGAGTGCCTCGCAATCCTCTCTGGTTCTCACCACCCTGAACAATTTAGTGTCATCTGTAAACTTGGCCACTTTGCTGCTTACTCCCGACTCCGGATCATTAATGAACAAGTTAAAGAGCATGAGTTGTATCGACACGCAACCTGATGCAACCTGCTGTTAAAGGGACGTGTTACACGTATAAGGTTAGCCGTGTTCAGTCTTAAAGCCATCATTTTATCCGTTGGATATGTCTCCTCTCCAAACTATAGCCGCTTAGAACCGTTGCATCTCCACAATTCTCTAAATAACGTCTGTGCTGCAAAACACGCTTCCCCCCCCCAAACAATATGAAGCCTGCTACACCAGTGGCTGACCCTCCTTTCCCCCTTAGGAAACAGCCGGCATTCCTTGGGGGGGGCGGATCCTTAGCCGCCCCCTCGGGGACTGTTGCGGCACTCCCCCATGAGGAAACATACCGCATTCGTTTTTGTGCGTGCGCGCGCATGTGTGGGCAGGGCAGCTGTCACTTTGGAATGCGGCTTGATGACGATAGGGTACCCTTATCTACTACTCATGTGGCCTTGTCAATTAAGTCAATGATGTCAAGTAATTTCACACATGACTCTTCTGCACTGTGGTATGCAGAAATGCCAAATGGAGTAGTTAACCCACCCTTTGCTTCAGGCTGGTCATAATTCTTCCTCTGATACACATATCTCAGGACCCCTTAATGGTTGTACACGTTGTTATTGGATTTTTTTTAAAATGTGTGTGTGCCTGGAAGTCATGGCATCTTCTGGTGACCCCTACTGGGGGTGTGGAGGACAATTCAGAGAAGTGGCTTGATACAGCCTGCTCCTGCCTTCAGCTCTGGTATTCCAAGGAGATCTCCCATTCAAGTCCTTGCCAGGGTTGGCCTTACTTAGCTTCTGAGATCTGACAGGATTGGGCTTGTCTGAGCTATTCAGGTCAGGACACAGGTTGTTACTGTTGATAAACAGTGGAATGGAGCCAGTCCTCCATAAGCATGCCAAAGACACAAATCCTTTGGCTTTTTTAAAAGAGAGAGAGAGAGAGAGAGAGATCTTTTCATAACCATGGCTTTTGTTTTTCTTGTGAGATATTTTAAAAAGTTTTCTTCAGGAGTATTAATAGGAGAATATGTATATAGTCAGAAGATAGGATAAAGAGATGATAAATGGGAATGGAAAATGGGAAATGAATTGTTAAAGCTAATGGAGTAGCAAGGAGGTGGTGGGTTCCCCGCCCCCCCCCCCTCCCAGACCTCCAACTGTAGAGATTTTTCTACAGCACCCAGTTCTGGAGGTAACTCTGTCCAGCTTTCTTTTGCAGGCACGAGAGAAGATAGTTAAAGTTTCAAAAATTATGTATGAAAAGATGGAAGTCCGTGAAGAAGTAAAGAAGTATTTTTTGGGGGGAAAGAAAGAATATAATTATGATTAGAATAAGAATTAGGAAAAGTGGTACGCGAATCGGGTGGAATTGGGTGAAAGAAAGGAAATAAGATAAAGAGGAAGGGGTTTATTTATGTGTTGTTAGTATTCAGTTTTATTTGTAGAAGGTAATAAGCAAAAAATGAAATGTATTTATTTGTGACGTATAAGTAAGTTGATATATGCACACTTAATATAATATTAATACTGAGAAGAAGACTGCATGTGAGATTTTTTTAAAAAAAACAAAAAGAATCAGAGCAGAAAGTTTGAACTGCAGGACTGCAGCTTTACCACTCTGTGCCGTGGGGCTGCTGTATGCTGTTCAGGGAGGTACAAAAGTCTGATTTGGGAGCCCCAGAGATTCTGGCTCCATTTCACTATTTATCAACAGTAACAACCTGCGCCCTGACCTGAATAGCTCAGACAAGCCCAATCCTGTCAGATCTCAGAAGCTAAGCAGGGCCAACCCTGGCAAGGACTTGAATGGGAGACCTCCTTGGAATACCAGAGCCTCCCTGGGATCAGGGAGGAAGAGGGGGAAGTGGAGCCCCAGCAGCCAATCCAAAGCATGCATTTGCAAAATGCATTGCAAATGCATGCTTGGGAGGGCTTTTGTGTAGCTGATCCTCCAGCCATCAGCAAAGATGTTGTTCTTTTGTCTGTGTGTGAGAGAGATTGTGCTTTGCTGGCCCTTGGCCTCAGGCAGCTGCTGCTGCTCAGCCTTACCAGACTTGCTTGGAGTAAGAGAAGACGTCTAAAAGGTAAGACAGTCTTGGGGTTCTTGTTTTTATTTTAGTTGGTAAAAGGACTTTTTAAGACTCAGGGGCCCTTTACTTGTCCAGATTTGGGTGGTGGGTACTAGCTTATTTGGGGCTAGGGGGTTCTTCTGGGGTGGGTGTTTTTTTTGCCAATTTGCCCATATCTTACTTTAGTAAGAGGACTTTTAAGTGCAGAGTCCTTTTACTTTTCCTGATTTGGGTGGCTTGGATTTCTTGGGGTTAGGGTGAAGGGGGTTTTTTTTTGGGGGGGGGGTGATAAAGTTCCTGTATTGTTAAAAGTTAAGTTTTTTTACTGTTTTAAAAGGATTCTGTGTTTGATTTGTTGCTGCTGTGTTGTGCTGCTGTTGTTCCTTTTCTCTTCTGGTTCTGGTTCTTGGGGGGGGGGTGCTGTTTGGCCTAATTTTCATTCTTTAAAAGGCCACTTTTTAAACAGTTGAGTTTCTTGGCCTTCTCCTGTTGTCCCTTTTCCTGGTTCTGGTGTTTGTTTGTTTTTTTGGGGAGGGGAAGCTGGCACCTGGGTGAGAGACCCAGAACCAGCAGGCTTGTTGTGCTTGGCCAGCTCTCCCCATGTTGTTTGGGGCAGGGCTGGAGAGCTGGCATCTGGGTTTACTGCAGCCAGGTCTACAGAGCAGACCTTGAGCAGGTTGTGTTTTGTGTGGCAGTGACGTTGGCAACTGGGATTATATTGGTTCCAGGTCTGCAGGGTTCATAGAGTAGATAGAGGGATGTTGTGCATTTGGGTCCTATAGAGATTATCTGGTGTGAAGTTAGGTTTGGCTTTGGGTGCCCTAGGAATTGGACCCCCTGGTCCAATTTTTTTTTTTGGCCTTGTGGGTTTTGTGTGGGACAGTGCCCTGAAGCTGCACAGCAGTTTGGGGGGGCTCTCCTCAAAACCTCCTGCTCCACAGAGACACTTTTCCCACGACAATTACAGTGAGGAAGTGGCTCTAATTGGTTTTTTCTCACGATTGGGAGCAGTGTACCTTTTGGGGTGCCCTCAGATGGGTGCAGTCTTTTTGGGCCAGAGGGGTTTCATGCTGGAGAGTCCCCTGAAGCTGCCCTGCAGTTTTGGGGCCTTTCCCTCAAACTCCCCTCTGGCCAGAGCCACTTTCCCCACAGCAATTATAGTGGAGGAAGTGGCTAATTGGGCTTTCCCCATCATTGTTGGCAATGGGCCTTTTGGGGAGCCCAAAGACAGGGACCCCCTGGCCCAATCTTTTTGGGACTTGGGGATTTTTTAGGGGAGAGTTCACTGCAGGTTCCCTGCAGTTTTAGGGGCTCTCCCTCAAACCCCCTGCCCCCCAGTAGCCTCTAATTATGCCCTATGTTGCCATTGATTTCAATGGCCGATAGGGTATAATGGTGGAATAGGGGCACCCTCTTTGGGTGCCCCTGGAATGGGATCCCCTGGCCCAATCTTTTTGAGACTTGGGGGGTTTGTAGAGGAGAGTCCCCTGCAGGTCCCCTTCAAATTTGGGGGCTCTTCCTCAAACCCCCTCCCCTCCAGGCGGCTTCAAATATACCCTATTTGCCATTGATTTCAATGGCCCATAGGGTATAATGGGGCCGTAAATTCGGAAATAGCCGCGGATCTACCGTACATACGGCTATTCCGACTACAGAATTCAGAAATATACGGGATTCAAAATCCCCCCCCCCCCGTATACTTCCGAATCCGTGTACTTCCAATTTTATTTTTATTTTTTTGCACATCCCTACTCACGACCTGAGTTTGATCCCAGCAGAAACTGGGTTGAGGTAACTGGCTCAAGGTTGATTCAGCCTTCCATCCTTCTGAGGTTGGTAAAATGAGTACCCAGCTTGCTGGGGGAAAGTGTAAATTACTGGGGAAGGCAATGGCAAGCCACCCTGTAAAAAAAAAAGTCTACCGTGAAAACGTGATGCAACATCACCCCAGAGTCGGAAACGACTGGTGCTTGCACAGAGGACTACATTTACCTTCCCCCCCCCCTTTTTTTTGGAATATCATATAATGCAGACAACTGTAGATCTATATTGCCTGCTCACAACTGAAATGTAAAATGGTACCCTTCGGTGCTAAGTTGACAGGAGCTTCTGCTACCCATCCCCCAACAAGGTCGCAGTACAGTTATTCAGGCTACTGAGGTGCTCCTGTGTTCTTCGTTGCAATTTTCTCCCCTATCCTTTCTCAGTCAGAATCTGATACGACGGTTGAACTCTGAATGCTGCAGGTCCTTATGACTAATTCATAAGCTCAAAGTTATCAGGGAGTCGGAATGAGCGACCTCTTTGGTCATTCAATTCATCACTTCTTCTGTGGCGAGGGACATCTGATTTCACTCCGACTTTCTTCGCAGAGCACTACCCAGTATGAATCATTCCTCAGCCATCTAATCGTTCTTGGCTTTTTGATCCATTGTGTAATTATAGCATAACATCTTCGTTCCATTTGCATTGGTCTTTCACATTTTGAACACTTACTTCACAGATACTTATGAATTCCATTAAAAGAATCCCAGAGGTCTAATAACCCTCAGTTCCATGTGAGGCTTGAATGCGATTCATTGTTCTTTAGATATTAAGGTGGCATTAGTGATGGAGTCGGTGGGGGTTTAAAAGCTGTTTTTCATCCCCCCCACACACCTAATTTTATGGCTCATCTTCTTAACGCTTTATTCCAATTAAAACTAATAAATGCACTGTGATCACCTTGGAGGAAAGACAAATGCTTGTTATACATGGATGAAATTTAGCTGGGGTAAAAACCACCTATTTAACATGTGCGATATGTCATTTGTTTCATTTTTTTGGCCTCGGGCTAGCCACATGGAAGAATGATGGAGCTGCTGGTTTTCTGTCATCCCACACAATAGTTCATGAACTTAAATCTATACTAGGTTTTATGGTTGGCAACTCTGGCATGAGAAATTGCTGGAGATTTGGGGGCAGAGACTAGGAAGGGTGGAGTTTGGGGGAGGGGAGGTAGCTCATTTTGGTGTAGTGGTTAAGAGCCAGTTTGGTGTAGTGGTTAAGTATGCGGACTCTTATCTGGGAGAACCAGGTTTGATTCCCCACTCCTCCACTTGCACCTGCTAGAATGGCCTTGGGTCAGCCAAAGCTCTGGCAGAGGTTGTCCTTGAAAGGGCAGCTGCTGTGAGAGCCCTCTCCAGCCCCACCCACCTCACAGGGTGTCTGTTGTGGGGGAGGAAGGTAAAGGAGATTGTGAGTCGCTCTGAGACTCTTCAGAGTAGAGGGCGGGATATAAATCCAATATCTTCTTCTTCTTCTCATCAGGGGTGTTATTTCATAGTCAGTCCTCTTAAACATCCTTTTGTTCCAGGGGAAATTATTTCTGTAGTCTGGAGATCACTTTTTAAATCCAAGAGAACTCCAGGCACCACCTGGAAGCCGTCTTCTCAGCTGGTGCTGGTTGTGTACACCTAGCATTGAGACTTTTTGAGTCAATTTGTGAATGTACTAAAGGAGTTTGTCATTATAAATATTTGGAGGAGGAAGAGTTTGGAGTTACGTTCCATTTGGAATGTGATTATATTGACTGGAGTTGTCTCCATTGAAGAGGGGATCGTAGAGTTTACCTTTGCTGGAAGAAACTTCGAAGCAGGACATCAAGTCGGCCTCCTGTACGTTGGAACTCTGCTTTGTATTGTGTATTTTTGTAGAAAATATTTTGTATTGTGATTGCTTGTGTGTATATGAATTATTTTGAACTATGGTTCATAAGTATGGTTCATATGGTTCCCAGTAGTAATGTATGGCTGTGAGAGTTGGACCATAAGGAAGGCCGAGTGCAGAAGAATAGTTGCTTTTGAGCTGTGGTGCTAGAGAAGAATCTTGAGAGGCCCTTGGACTGCAAGAGGATCAAATCAGTCAGTCCTAAGGGAAATCAACCCTGACTGTTCCCTGGAAGGTCAGATGCTGAAGCTGAAGCTCAAATACTTTGGCCACCAAATGAGAAGGGAGCACTCACTGGAGAAGACCCTGATGCTGGGAAAGACGGAAGGCAAAAGATGAGATGGCTGGACAGCATTACTGATGTAACTAACACGAATCTGAGAAGACTTCGGAGGATGGTAGAAGACAGGAGGGCCTGGTGTGACTTTGTCCACGGGGTCACAAAGAGTTGGACTCATCTGTGTGACTGAATAACAACAACGACAAATGGTTCACCTATAGAAGTTATGAATTTTTAATATATCACAATTAGTAAATTTCAGTCACTATAACCCTTTGGGTTGTTTATTGTTGCCCCACCTGGAAGATGGCAACCTTAGTTTCCACAGGTGCAATCGCTTCCACTTGCAGCATGTGATTTTCCCTCCTCCCCTCTCCCAATAGATGGGAAATGGATTAGGGCAGGGGTGTCAAACTCATTTGTTATGAGGGCTGGATCTTGACCTTGTTGGACCAGGCCATGTGTCATAAAATGTAATGCCAGGTAGGGGAGGTATAAACTTTATAAAGGACGCAGAAACACACACACACACACACAGCCTAATCCACTTCACTGGCTTGTTGAACCTCAGCCAACAGAAGGAAGAGAGGCTTGGCTCAGTAGCTCCACTGTGCTAGCTCTCCTTCCCCCACTTCTTCCCTAAGGGAGGAACTCTGCTCTGTAGCTCCTGTGTGATTGAGCAAGCCTGGCAAAGCAAGTTGTGATGCAGAAGGAAGCAAGAGAGGGAGAAGGAAGCAAGTGACAGTGAGTTGCCTGCTGGCCTGATAAGAGCCAGCAGGGGGGCCTGATTTGGCCCCTGGGCCGCATGTTGGACATCCCTGGTTTAGGGGGTATTTCAAGCTGCCACAGGAAGGGAGAGGGGAATAAATTACACTCTACAGGTGGACAGAAATGCTTGTGAGGATCCATGCCACAGAGCTGGGCACATGACTTTCTGTGATTTGTACACTCTTTCCACCCTGACAAAAGGCTGCCACAATTGTGGATACGCACATAAGCAAGCTTTGAGCACCATGGGAGTGTGTTATATATCTGCAAAGCAGCATTGTTCTCGTTATAAAGGCTATTCAATTAAAAGGTGGCTTCCTTTCTTCTGTTCTTTACTGAGCGTCAAAAAACAGGGGTACAGGAAAGCCTGCCTGGCAGTAAAGAATTTCGCAACTCCACCCTAGCTAAATCTTTTACACATCCCCAACTCGAAGTAGATGACCTTGAGTTATCTCCAAAAGATGCATAAAACATAAGCCTGTCCTTTTGCAGTACTTGTTGGTTGGCTTCTTTTTCTTTTTTTTTTCCTAGGAAACTGTCTTGAACATGAAACATGGCTCTCTCAGAGCTCTGATAAAGCAGTGACCCGAAGCTCCTCAGTAACAGTATTGTTGGTTTTTAAATATATGATTTTAAACATTTGCAAGTGACATCCGTGGAAAGATTGTGTGCTCACAAGCTTTGTAGAGGGATCGGGGAAGGGACACAGATGTGGAGTATCTTGGACCCTGCAAGGTGTTCAGGCAAAGCTATGGGTAGTTCTTGAAAGTGTCCCAGGAAAAGTCCAAATTCAGTTAGAGTGAAGGAAACGCAAAGCCAGGGCTTTTTTTGTAGCAGGAACTCCTTTGCATATTAGGCCACACACCCCTGATGTAGCCAATCCTCCAAGAGCTCACAGGGCTCTTAGTACAGGGCCTACTGTAAATTCTTGGAGGATTGGCTACATCAGGGGGTGTGGCCTAATATGCAAAGGAGTTCCTGCTACAAAAAAAGCTCTGCAGAGCCCCCATGCACATGGCTTGAGTTCTATTATTAATTCTGTTTTATGATGAACACAGTACTCTGTTTTACACATTGTTTTAATAAGGGCTTGTTTTGTAGACGAAGCCCAGCAGGAACTCATTTGCATGTTAGGCCACACTCCTAGACACCAAGCCAGCCGGAACTGCCTTCCTGCGCATTCCTGCTAAAAAAAAAAAAAGCCCTTGTTTTAATGGTTTTGTAAGAACTGTTTTTTGGATCTTTATCCCACTGTTGTAAATAAAGAAGGATTTTGTTTCTGCACCATGGACCCACCTTCCTGAGGCCCCCAGGTGAACAGTTCTGCAACTATGATAAAAATGAAACGCACAATCTTGTGCGTTGAAAGCATTTGCTGTGAGAGTGTGCATGATGTTGGGAATGCTTATCTCACCCTCCCTTTTTCAGCATCAGCATATATCAACAACTTCTCATTTCAGCATTACCCTTTCAGTCACACTGGCATTAGGGACTTCTCCCTTTTCTCATTTACTTTCTTCTTTCCATTCTATTCTTAGATACAGTCCTCAAGCCACTGTCATTTCTCCAAGTTACTGCATGCTCTGTGTCATAAACCCACTCTGTGTGTGTATTTTCACGTGTGTGCTGCATGCTTGTGTGCGTGTAAAGCATGCCCCTCTTCACTGAGCCACCCCAAGTTAAAATCCAGCCCCCACTCTACCAGTGAATTGGGAAGCCCTGGTAAAGGCTGCCTCTGAGCTAGTGCAGGGGCACAGCTCTCTAATTACTTCAACCCATTCCATGTTGCGAGCATGTGCATGTGTTTGAGCATAAACAAGTGATCTAAGGTCATGAAAGAGGGAATTTGAATCACAGTCTGCTTTCTTAAAAAGGAGAATATTTCATTACTACAGGTTAAGCTAGAGCAGGGCTGGCCAACAGTAGCTCTCCAGATGTTTTTTTTGCCTACAACTCCCATCAGCCCCAGCCATTGGCCATGTTGGCTGAGGCTGATGGGAGTTGTAGGCAAAATACATCTGGAGAGCTACTGTTGGCCACCCCTGAGCTAGAGCACAGACTGAGAAATTAGCTATCCTGCCTACTGGTTATCAAGGCTTTTTTTTGGTAGCAGGAACTCCTTTGCATATTAGGCCACACACCCCTGACGTAGTCAATCCTCCATGAGCTTACAGAGCTCTTAGTACAAGGCCTACTGTAAGCCCCAGGGGGATTGGCTACATCAGGGGTGTGTGGCCTAATATGCAAAGGAGTTCCTGCTACAAAAAAAAGCCCTGGCTGGTAATAGATCTAATGAAAAGAACACAAAACATGACACTAAGATAATTGTAACAATGCAGAACAGTTTCCTCTTACATCTCTCATATGTCTGTGGAATAAATGCACCTCCAGATCATCCCTGCTCCCTGCAGATAAGTCTGGCTCTCTGTGTTTGGAAAAAGCGTTTGAACAAAGACGAGTAGATATTTCAACCTTTTAAATCCTTCCTGCTTTTCATTGGCAGGGAGCCTCTGCCAATCCAGATTTAGGATCTTGCCCATATAAAAGGGTACAACCTGAGTCTCCCTCCAATCAAGCTAGTGTACAGGCTCCACCTAGGTAACGTTTTACAAAAGCTTTCCATCTTGTCTTGTGGAAGGTAGGCAAACAGTTATCTTTCTGTGGAAATACATCTCCTGCTCTCTAACCTCTTTGTGCATTTTATGGCTCTTTTCCCTGGAAAAACAAACAGTTGTCAGGATTCCAAAAACTCCCCCGTGTGCTTCAAAGCACCTTGCATCTCCAAATCACAATACTCTGTTCCTTTTTTTAAAAAAAACCCAATAAGTTTTTCTTCTTGGTTTAATTCTCTTTAACATTCATCACCGGCTTAGTGACTCCTTTTTTACACCTCTTTTCACTGGATTAAGAAAGTTTACAGTGGATAGCAATTTGATGCATTGTGCACCCATGCAGAATAGATATTTTTTTTCCTTTTAAACCACAGATATTTCTCTTTTAAGGAGCCACCAGCCACTGCTACAAATCAGAGACAAGATACTTGATTTCACATGGTACTGTATCAGCTTATGAGCCGCTTCCCCGTGATTTCATTGCACACTTCTTCAGCATGGAGCAGTCATGTGGACTGGCCAAATAGCATGCTTCCTTTCCATAGGAGTGTTGACCTCTTGTTAATATTCCTCTGCATTCAAGAATTCCATCTTCAGATTGCATCAGCAACCATCCCAGAACATAAGGACATCCTAAGAGTCCTGTTAAGGCAGAAGAAGAAGATGATATTGCATTTATATTCCACCCTCCACTCTGAAGAGTCTCAGGGCGTTTTCGCACTGACCTTAATCGGCAGCGACGTCCCTCTTCACCGCGCAGGATCTGCGCGGATTTCGCATCAATTGCTGCGGAGCACCCGGAAGAGCCGCAAAGTCCCGCAGCTTTTGCGGCACAAATGGAAACCGCCAAAAACCAGTTTCCATTTGCGCCGCAAAAGCCGCGGGACTTTGAGGCTCTTCCAGGTGCTCCGCAGCAATTGGTGCGAAATCCGCGCAGATCCTGTGCGGTGAAGAGGGACGTCGCTGCCGATTAAGGTCAGTGCGAAAACGCCCTCAGAGTGGCTCACAATCTCCTTTATCTTCCTCCCCGGGTGGTGCTGAGAGGACTCTCACAGCAGCTGCCCTTTCAAGGACAACCTCTGCCAGAGCTATGGCTGACCCAAGGCCATGCTAGCAGGTGCAAGTGGAGGAGTGGGGAATCAAACCCGGTTCTCCCAGATAAGAGTCCACACACTTAACCACTACACCATCCAGTCCAGCCTTTTCTAACAGTGGCCCAGAGATGCTTCAGGGAAGCCTTCAAGAAGGACATAGAAGCAATAGCTCTCCTTTATTTCCTGTATCCTAGACCTACTGACCTCTGCACAGAGCCTCCTCCTTGCCTTAGAGCCATGGCAAAGTGTGAATTCTATATAGGGCATTTCCCATCCATGTGGAGCCGATAAACAACCATATCTGGAAACACCTCTAACAAACCGTGATTAAAAAGTTACCTAATGTTGTGGCTTACTTCGGGCATACTGGGAAACATGGTTCATTTTAACTATGGATAGTTTGTGAAATCAAGATTTCATATTACAATCAATCGTGGTAATATTAAGCTGAGATGTCTGCATTCAGACATTTTATTTATTTATTGTACTTTAAAAAAAAAAAGACTCTTCCCTTTCTTCTAAAGAGCTCAGGCCCCTTTCTTCATCCCACCCCCCTCCTCGCAACCACTCTGTGAAGCAGGTTAGGCTGAGAGTGCATGATCAGCTGAAGGTCACCCCGATGAGTTTTTGTAACAGCCAGAATTTGAATCAGGGTCTCCCAGATCCTTGTCCAACACTCTGGCCACCACAGCAGGCTGGCTTTCATGACATCATGTTAAATCATAGTTAAAACTACATGTGGTTGATAAACCAACAGCAGATCCTGGTTGTATGGACCATTAAGAGAGTGATGGAGAGGAGAGCGACAAGGATAACTGGGGTCTGGAGACCAAGCCCTATGAGGAGAGGCTGAAGGACTTGGGAATGTTTCTTCTTGAAAAAAGAAGGTTGAGGGGGGACATGATTGCTCTCTTGAAGCATTTGAAGGGCTGTCACTTAGAGGAGGGCAGGGAGCTCTTTCTATTTGCAGCAGAGGACAGGACTTGTAATAATGAGTTTAAATTAAGGATGGGAAGGTACCAGCTGGATATTAGAGGAAAAAACTTCTTAACAGGAGGAGGAGGAGGAGGAGGAAGAAGAAGAAGAAGAAGAAGAAGAAGAAGAAGAAGAAGAAGAAGAAGAAGAAGAAGAAGAAGAAGAAGAAGAAGAAGAAGAAGAAGAAGAAGATGATGATGATGATGATGATGATGATGATGATGATGATGATGATGATGATGATGATGATGATGATGGTGATGGTGATGGTGATATTGGATTTATATCCCGCCCTTCACTCTGAATCTCAGAGCGGCTCACATCTCCTTTACCTTCCTCCCCCACAACAAATACCCTGTGAGGTAGGTGGGGCTGAGAGAGCTCTCACAGAAGCTGTTCATCAAAGTTGTTCAGCAGTGGAACCAACTACCTAAGGAGATGGTGAGCCCCTCCCTGGCAGTCTTTAAGCAGTAGCTGGACAAACACTTGTCAGGGATGCTGATCCTGCATTGAGCAAGGGGTTGGACTAGATTGCCTGTATGGCCCCTTCCAACTATGTGATTCTATGACAGACCCTGACTAACCATAGTTACTGGAGTGACCTGCATTCATATGATCACACTAACTATAGTTACTTTCAGGGGTGGAATTCCAGCCGAAGCTCCTTTGCATATTAGGCCACACACCCCTGATGTAGCCAATCCTCCAAAAGCTTACAAAAAAGAGCCTTTTAAGCTCTTGGAGGATTGGCTACATCAGGGGTGTGTGGCCTAATATGCAAATGAGTTCCTGCTAGAATTCCACCCCTGGTTACTTTAATTAAACCATGATTTTGTATGATGACCGAATTGAGCCAACTTAGCATATGTAGTAAAATCATGAAATGATAATAAGTGATATAGGGGATGGTGAAACTGTCCATCACTACTTATAATGACCATGTCACAATTATGAACTCTTAAGTTTGTAAAGAACTTAGTAGTCCTTTTGGATGCACAGCTGTGCACTGGGCCGTTGCCATTGTCATTGCCAAAAAGACGGAGAACAAACATAAAGCATAAATGGGAGGGGAAAAAAATAGCTCTGCTTTGAAATGTCTCTCTCAGATTGATGTCTCTTTAATCATCCCGGCAGCACAATTATTCCAGTAAGGAATCCCAAAGGAACACCACCAACTTCATTAGCAATCAAAAGAATATTATTTCCCTTTGGGGTATTGTTTTGCAAGCTGGTTTCATCGGCTATGTCTTATTTTGACAGGAGTTGACCAATTGATCAGAGTGGTAGAAGGTGAGGAAGCGGGTAGGCCGGAGAGGAACTCTTCCTCTAATGAAAAAATGTTGACGTTTACCGATTAACGGAGATCAATTTACTCAATTTTTGCAGAATTAAATTTATGAAGGGGGGTTTTCCCCCCTCTACACAGAAATCAATGTACTGCCAACATACCAACTGGCTGTATTCAGCCCAAGGTGTTAGTAGAAATGCAAAATTACTGTCAAGAAAAAGAGAAATGTTGGCCTAAATCTAGTTATTCTTTACACTCATGCCACATTATTCATTTCAGGTACCTCATATATACACTCCAGAATAGGCAAATGTCCTCCAAGCACACACAATAGACAGAAAAATAGGTGTACAGTGGACCGAGCAAGTTTTCTTGTAAAACATTGTAGGGCTATTCTTTATATGACATTTTCCCCACTTCATGAAATTGCACAAATGGATTGGATCCAGCCAGCTTTGTCAGTTAGCTCCCCTAGTACTATGGCTTCCAGTTCTCCCACTATGGTGGGAGACTTCCCCATTGGCACCCTAGGTTGATAGCTGCCATTTTGTAGAGTAGCAGGCGGGAAATGGGGGGGGGGAGGGTGGATACCCAACATCACAGTGTCATTCTTGGTATAACGACTTTTACTTAGTGATTCAGCATAGTAAATACAAGACATAACTAGCATGCAAACCTCAGACCATGGCCTGAATATATACAGTGAGACTCCACCCTGCTCCCCACCCATAGGTCCATTCAGACTGGCCCAATAGCCCCCTATAGGTGGTCCCCGGCAGCCTGACCAGCCAGGCTCCGGATGTTTCAATCCTTGTGCCCATTGTTCTCAGGGATGACGCTCACAAAGTCTCTAATGTTTAAGGAAGGACATAACAAAACCCTGGAAAGCTATGCCAATGCAATGATGTCACTTCTGAGGTCTCACCAGAAATGACATTGCCCCTATCCTTCATTATTTCCAATGGAGGGAAGGCATTTAAAAGGTGTGCAGTCCCTTTAAACACGGTGGCCAGAACTCCCTTTGGAGTTCAATTATGCTTGTCACACCCTTGCTCCCACTGTGTCCTAGCTCCACCCCAAAGTCCCCAGATATTCCTTGAACTGGATTTGGCAACCCTAGATGTTACTTTAAGCATGCTCATGGCCTTCCCAACTAGACATTAAATCAGATGAGGTTCTGAAGTGGTAGAATGAACTGTACCCACTTTAGGCTAGAAATATGAAGGCCTAAGAAAAAAAAAACAATTTAAAAAAATCGTGAGAACTTTTTCCCATTTTAAAATGGACACACCCCGCCCCCCCCCCCCCCCCCCGGTCTTTAGAAGGAATGGGATGCTTCTTAAGGCAAAGTGATTGTTTTTTCTTCATAGTTCAAAATGTATAGCATGAAAATGTTTGAGAACTTTTGCAGTTTTTCCAATGGAAAAATTGGGGAATACGGAGAAGCACGGGAGGAAAAAACAACTCCTGTGATTCCCGCCCCCCTTTTGGAATGGGTGAAATCAAAGGTATAGTTTAACGCTGCAGTGTGCAATCTTTTTATTTAAGGCAGTCTACAGCATCAGATAATGGCCCGTGTGTATTGTAGACACGTATAATAGTTTGAAACGTGTTTTTTGTTTAAATAGTGTAGGTGATATTTAATATGCTACAATGTGTTAATGATAATATATTGTCCAAAGATTCAGTGCACTACAGCTGCGTTGGGAGTCCTTCCTGTAGTGACTGTATAAGTGGTCCAGTCTAAATAGTACACTTACTTTTGTTTATTACACAATTCATTTGCTACCTTCAATTGATATCAATTTCCCCTTCCTCTCAGATGACAAAAATTAATATCTGTGTTGTGTGGGGGTATAGGGTGCAGCAGTTTGCAACTCCTTCCCAAGTATTGGGGATATTTCATTCATCAAATTGAAGCTATTTATACTTTTAAATTCCATAGATCTGCCAAATAGTACAATCGTCATTGGGAAAGACAACCAGGCTAGCCCTGGCCCCAACCTGGTGGAACTCTCTGCTGAACATGTCCGTGCCCTGCATAGGGTTGCCACGTCTTACCTGGCTTCCGACGGGGGAGGTCCCTCTATCACGTCCAACATGCTCAGCGTGATGATGTCACACAGAAGTGATGTCTTCACGCTGGGCACATTGAGCACCACTGGAGCTCTTCTGGAGTGGGAACCCCTCCACCGATCAGCTCCATTCCAGGGGAACCCCCACCCTCAGTGGGAGACATGGAACCTGGACTTACTGAGTTCTGCAGGACCTGTAAGGCTGAGATGTTCTGCCAGGGATTTGGTAGAGGGCAGCCATGGTTTTCATCTGTCTAGCATTCCTGTTTCCCTTCCCTTTTCCCTTCCCATAGGAAGGCAACTCCACTGTCAGAAGTTTTAGCATAATCTAACTAGGGCCATTGTTGTATTTTATTGTATTTAATTGTGAATTTCTTATATGAATTTTTATTATTGTTGTACACCTCTCCAAGCCCTGTTTTTTTGGGGGGGGTTGTTTTTACAGGGAAGGGAGGTCTAGAAATTTAATTTACTTAATAAATAAAATTAAATAAATAAAAATCTGAAGGCAGCAGGAAAAGATAACGACCCCATGTGAGATAGACGGATGGATTCTGTAAAGGAAGCCACAGCTCTCAGTCTGCAAGAGCTGAATAAGTCTGTCAACAACAGGATGTTTTGGAGGACTACACACACACACGTTATAAATGATACATTTTACATTGTTATATCAGCAAAGAGAGGTCTGGTTTTAGAGGAAAGTAAGTATTGTGTATATTTCAATTTTCCCTAAAACTTTCATTCCCCTCCTTCCCCCAATTAGGGTTGCCAAACAGGGCATGGAGATCTCCCACTCACAACGGATCTCCAGCTGACAGAGATCAGCTCCCCTGGAGATAATGGCTGCTTTGAAGGGCGGACTCTGTGGCACTGTACCATGCTGAGGCCACTCCTCTCCCCAAGCCCCACCATCTCCCGGCTCCACCCCCAAAATCTCCAGGTATTTTCCAACATATACTTGGCAACCCTAAGCCAAATGTTTGGGGGGTTTTGTGGGGGGAGGGATTGGGGGTTTTCTTCCCCATGGCTTCAAAATTTCCAGACATTTTATATCTGCTCTTTAGGCTTCTAGTTAAGATCAGATATCTGAATGTCCCCTTTAGTATAAAGAAATAATTCCCTGGAAATAGCAAAACAGTACCCTAGTAAGCAGGCAAACGTAGAATATTTTTTCCTTCTTTTCACTTTCAACAAGATTTTTGACAAGTAGATGCATTCCAAAATGGCTTCCCCATCTACAGCATGTAACAGCACGCACTGTGTTCCACATCCTCAGGAATTTCCTACCTCCAAGAAGAAGGGTAGCAATAAGATTCTCTCCTTCATTTAGCAGGGCATTACAGATGACCAGTTTAGCAAATGGCTACGTTCATCCTATGGCAAGTTACCAGATGATGAATGGTTGCTGGTCTACTGTTCCCCCAGACACCGAAGCTGACTATTTTTTTCCTGTGAAATGATATATTTGCAGTCAGTTGGCAGTAAAGCTCCCTGTGGAACTGGACTGCATGGAAGGTCCAGCTCATGCCTCAGGGTCAAGGGCAAGAACAACAACAGTGAAGTAGTTTCTGAGGTGTATCAAATTGTGTTGGACTCTGCTCATGGACAGAGTTTCATTTGGCAAGGGAATTCAAATGAGGTGATGGAGACACTTGTACCACATGAAGAAGAGCTGGTTTTTATGCCCCACTTGGGGGGAAAGTGTAAAAGACCGGGGAAGGCAATGGCAAACCACCCCGTAAAAAGTCTGCCGTGAAAACGTTGTGAAAGCAACGTCACCCCAGAATCGGAAACGACTGCTGCTTGCACAGGGGACCTTTCCTTTTTCCTTCCTTTCTCTATCTTAAGGAGCCTCAAAGCAGCTTACAATCCTTCCCCTTCCCACAACAGGCAGCTCATGAGGTAGGTGGGGCTGAGAGAGTTCTGAGAGAACTGTGACTGGCCCTAGTCTCCCAGCAGCTGCATGTGGAGGAGTGAGGAATCAAACCCAGTTTTCCATATTAAAGTCTGCCCCTCTTAGCCACTATACTACGCTGATGAGGGGAAGAGATGTTATGAGTTGCACAAGTTCGCTAAACTTTCTAACATGACAGGTCTGATGACCTGATCTTGTTTGTGACACAAATATCCCACAAATATCTAGTAGTTTTGCCACGTCAGATACCATCTCAAACTCTTCCACTGTGTTATAGAGAGCCCTAATTTGAAATGGATCCCTTAAAAAAAGATTGCCCTCGTGCTAAATGATAAATACATTTCATTACATCAATTATCATCTGAAGTGGCAAGATCTCATGATTCTGGAATCAATGGCAAAACATCTGTTGCAAAGTGGTTAGCTTCCAGGGACACTTGATCATCTGAAAATTCTGCTCACAGTCACTCAAATCCTGATTTCCCACAGCAAACTGCTGCTTTCATTGCCTTATCTCTTTGGTCCAGGGGGGTGTTGCCAGGAGACAAGCCAGGATTAAGCCAGAATGGCCTTTGGCCTTTCCGTTTGCCCGGAGGTGGTAGGCAAGCTCCTCCTCATGGGCTCCAGGGTCTGCCAAGGCCTTTTGCCCCAGTGCAAGCAACAACCAACTCACATGACATCATTTCCAGGTAGAAACCAGAAATGATATCACAATGTGCCCTGATGCCCTGATGTCACTCCCCACCCTAAACTATTCCCAACTGGATGTAGGGTTGCCAACTCCAGGATGTAAAGTTATTGGAGAGTTGGAAGTGGACCCTGGGGAAGGGGGGTTTGGGTAGGGGAGAGGCCTCAGCATGGTATATCACCATAAAGTCCACCCTCCAAAGAAGCCATTTTATTCAGAGTCACTGATCGCTATCGTATAAAGATGTAACTCTGGGAGATCTCTAGGTCCCACTTTGGCACTGGCAACCCTATACATCACTAAGCGTGGTACCTAACCCAGCCTCAGGTCCTGGCTTCACATTCTGGCTCAATGAAGCCTAACAAACCATAACAAGTGGCATAGTTCACCTTCAGCCAGTCGTACTAACCCTGTTAGTTTAATTAAACCATGGCTTCAAATGATCTCTGCACTGATCCAATGGGTTCAGCCACGTCAAAGGAAAGTTCATCTTAGATACAGCCTTCAAGAATAAAACAGATTAAGAACACAAGAACTGTATTTACTAACCTTAGTGTCAAGGAAAAGAGAGATGCATAATTATGAAAACAGTGGTCACGGAGCTATGTGGTACCTGGGTGTTTCCTTCTCCCACTAGTGTCAAAAGTAGTTCCTTAACATTTCCCTGTGCTGGTCTTATGGGGACTGTTATTGCCAGCTTTTTTGCTTTGTTTTTGTTTGTTTGTTTTTTTAAAAAGTCTCCTTCTAAGAACATAAGAGAAGCCATGTTGGATCAGGCCAATGGCCCATCCAGTCCAACACTCTGTGTCACACAGTGGCCAAAAAAAATTATATATATATATACACACACACACACACACGCACATATATATACACACTGTGACTAATAGCCACTGATGGACGTCTGCTCCATATTTTTATCTAACCCCCTCTTGAAGCTGTCTATGCTTGTAGCTGCCACCTCCTCCTGTGGCAGTGAATTACACATGTTAATCACCCTTTGGGTGAAGAAGTACTTCCTTTTATCCATTTTAACCTGACTGCTCAGCAATTTCATCAAATGCCCATGAGTTCTTGTATTGTGAGAAAGGGAGAAAAGTACTTCTTTACTTTCTCCAACCCATGCATTATCTTGTAAACCTCTATCATGTCACCCTGCAGTCGACGTTTCTCCAAGCTAAAGAGCCCCAAGCGTTTTAACCTTTCTTCATAGGGAAAGTGTTCAAACCCTTTAATCATCCTAGTTGCCCTTTTCTGGATTTCCTCCAATGCTATAATATCCTTTTGAGGTGCGGTGACCAGAATTGCACGCAGTATTCCAAATGAGACCACACCATCGATTTATACAGGGGCATTATGATACTGGCTGATTTGTTTTCAAATCCCTTCCTAATAATTCCCAGCATGGCGTTGGCCTTTTTTATTGCAATCGCAAACTGTCTTGACATTTTCAGTGAGTTATCTACCACGACCCCAAGATCTCTCTCTTGGTCAGTCTCTGCCAGTTCACACCCCATCAACTTGTAATTGTAGCTGGGATTCTTGGCCCTAATGTGCATTACTTTGCACTTGGCCACCTTGAACCTCATCTGCCACGTTGACACCCACTCACCCAGCCTCAACAGATCCCTTTAGAATGCCTCACAATCCTCTCTGGTTCTCACCACCCTGAACAATTTAGTGTCATCTGCAAACTTGGCCACTTCACTGCTCAATCCCAACTCCAAATCATTTATGAACAAGTTAAAGAGCATGGGACCCAGTACTGAGCCCTGCGACACCCCACTGCGTACCGTCCTCCACTGCGAAGACTGCCCATTTATACTCACTCTCTGCTTCCTATTAATTAGCCATTTTGATCCACAAGAGGACCTGCACTTTTACTCCATGATTCTCGAGCTTTCTAAGGAGCCTTTGATGAAGAACTTTATCAAAAGCTTTCTGAAAGTCATGGTAAACAACATCTATTGGGTCTCCTTTGTCCACATGTTTGTTCACCCCCTCAAAGAACTGTAACAGGTTAGTGAGGCAAGATCTTCCCTTACAGAACCCATGCTGAGTCTTCCTCAATAACCTGTGTTCATCCATGTGCCTACTCATTCTGTCCTTGATAATGGTTTCTACCAACTTTCCCGGTATTGAAGTCAGACTGACTGGCCTGTCGTTTCCCGGATCTCCTCTGGAACCCTTTTTAAAGATGGGGGTGTCATTTGCTACCTTCCAGTCCTCAGGAACGGAGGCAGATTTCAATGAAAGATTACATATTTTTGTCAGAAGATCCACAAGTTCAACTTTTAATTCTTTCAGAACTCTTGAATGTATGCCATCCGGACCTGGTGACTTATTAGTTTTTAATTCGTCAATCAGTTGTAGCACCTCCTCTCTTGTCACTTCAATCTGACTCAGGTCTTTCAACACCCCTTTCAAAATTAGTGGTTCTGGAGCGGGCAAACACTTCTCGTCTTCCACAGTGAAGATGGAGGAAAAAAATGCATTCAGCTTCTCAGCCATTTCCCTATCCTCCTTCAGTAATCCTTTTACCCCTTGGTCATCCAAGGGCCACACTGCCTCCCTGGCTGGTTTCCTGCTTCTAATATATTTGAAGAAATTTTTATTGTTGGTCTTTATGTTTTTTGCAATATGCTCCTCATAGTCCCTTATTTCCTGCCTGATCACAGTCTTGCATTTGATTTGCCACAGCCTGTGTTCCCTTTTATTAATCTCACTTGGACTATCTTTCCACCGCTTAAAGGAGTCCTTCTTACCTTTTACAGCTTCTATAACTTTGTTTGTTAACTATGCAGGCCTTTTTTTATATGCAGGCCTGTTTGTGCCTTTCCTAACTTGTGGTATATATTTTATCTGAGCTTCTAGGATTGTAGTTTTAAATAGCCTCCAAGCTTCCCCAAGGGTTTGGACTGTATTTACCTTTCCTTTCAATTTCCTCTTCACATGCCTCTTCATCTCAGAGAATTTACCCCTTTTAAAGTTAAATGTGGTTGTGCTGGTCTTTTGGGGCAACTCTCTATTTATACAAATGGTGAAATCAATAACGTTATGGTCACTGCTCCCAAGCGGTGCAATCACTTTTAAATCTCTCACCAAGTCTTGGGCATTATTTAGGACCACATCCAGGATCGCCCCATCCCTGGTAGGTTCTGAGACCATCTGCTCCATAGCACAGTCATTGAGAGCATCAAGAAACTCAATCTCTTTCTCTTGACAAGAACACATATTGACTGAATCAATCTGCGGGTAGTTAAAATCACCTATTACGACACAGTTTTTACATTTAGCCGCTATCTTTAATCCTTCCATCATATTATAATCATCCTCTATTTTTTGATTTGGTGGGCGATAGCAAACTCCCATAGTTAAATTTCCTTTTGGGCCCTCTATTTCAACCCAAAGCATTTCTTGAAGGGAATCTAATTCTCTGACCTCAGTCTTACTGGACCGTATACCCTCTATGACATACAGAGCCACCCCACCTCCAACCCTTCCCTCCCTATCCTTCTGATATAACATATCCAGGAATCACCATGTCCCACTGATTCTCCTCATTCCATCAAGTTTCTGAAATTCCCACAATGTTTTCTCCCAACACTAAACATTCAAACTCACCAATTTTACTTTGAACACTTCTAGTATTTGCATACAAACATCTATAATTTCCCAGGCAAGCTCGGCCCTCAACCTTCCTCCTACTGCCTCGAGACTTTGGCAGACAGTCCATACTGTTTGTCACCATCTCAGTGGACAACTCTGATCCATTACCCGGTAGAAAAGTAACGGCTAACCCTTCATCTCTTTGAGATGAGTCCTCCCGAACCAGAGACATTTCATCTCCTGTCGGCTTTCCCCCAAGATTTAGTTTAAAAACTGCTCTTCCACCTTTTTTGATTTTAAGCGCCAGCAGCCTGGTTCCATCTGGGGACAAGTGGAGACCGTCTCTTTTGTACAGCTCCCGCTTTTCCAGAAAGCATCCCAGTGCCTAACAAACTTAAACCCTTCCTTCTTACACCATCGTCTCATCCACACATTGAGACTTCTAATTTGTGCCTGTCTCTCCTGCCCTGCACGTGGAACAGGTAGCACTTCTGAGAAGGCACTACCTTGAAGGTCCTGGCCTTAAGTCTCCCGCCTAGCAGCCTAAATTTTTCCTCCACTGCATTTCCCCACATCGTTGGTGCCAACATGCACCACGACCACTGGCTCCTCCCCAGCAGTGTCTATCAGCCTATCTACTGCATGCATAATGTCCGCTACCTTCGACCCAGGCAAGCAAGTCACCATATGGTCAGTACGCGGTTTTGCCACCCAGCTGTCTACTTGCCTAAGGATCGAATCACCAACTACCAAGACCCCTCCTCTCTCCCTGCCCAGGGATAGTTCCTTGGCACAAAAGGATTCCCGCTCACCTACTGAAGAGGAGGTCCCTTCTGAGGGTGCATTCCCCTTATCCTCAGCACGGTGCCCTGTTCCCTCTCGACCCTCATACTCCCTGGCAGCAACAGGGCTGCCATGTTCAGAGCGGGGCTCATCTAATACGCCCCCGAGAGTGTTCCCCAAGTGCCTAACTGACTGTCTCTGCTTCTCCAGGTCAGTCACCTCGGCCTCAAGAGTACGAACTTGTTCCCTGAGGACCAGGAGCTCCTTGCATTGAGCACACACCCAAGACTTCTGTCCTATGGGCAGATAGTCATACATGTGACACTCAGTGCAAAACACTGGAAAGCCCCCACCCCCCTGCTGGCATTTGTTGTTGTTGTTATCTTTCTGTGCAAAGAAAGTTTTAAGAGTTTTTAATAAAGACAAGCGTGTAATATTTGTTCACGTCTTTCGTCTCTCAAATATCTGCCATTTATTCTATGTGGTGCTTACAGTAAGCATTTGGCCATCCCTGGCTTAGAGAAATACAGCCAAAGTCCCCTCTTCCTTCTTCACGTGCCCCTAACATCCGGGTAGTTCATTGGCATGGACTCCATCATAAGTTATAATAAAAATTTCTTGTTACATTACAATAAAGCCAATGTGAGCTATCCCTATGTGAAACTGACGTCATTTGGAAACAATATATTGACAGCAATGAGAGACAACTTTCTTTTCTTGCATTCCAAAGGTAACATAGCAATTTTTTCTATGTTGGAAGGAAGTGGAAAAGACATTAGGCCACAGTTGGTTACACTGAGCATCCAGCTGCAACATATTTGCAAATAAGTCATGAGCTGAAACAACAGTGTTGGTCTGCTGATTGGATGGTGACATCCAACTGGTTAACAAATTCAAGACAGATGGCAGTAGATCAACACCAGCATGTCTTTGTCGCTACGCAGTCAGGGCCAGTAGCAACTCGCTTGCAAGTCGTGAAGATTCATAGCCCTTCTGCCTCATAGTCATATGACACCCAGTGACCGAACAGTGAATTGCAATGTATAGTTCGTTAAGAATGGCTGTTCTGCAAAATTTATAAGACATTAAGGAGCCTTTTAAAAATGTTCTGTTTTCTTTGATGAAGAACAGGGGCGGCCAAACTTGATTCATGTAAGAGCCACAGAGAATACATTTCAGATGTTTGAGAGCTGCAAGACATACATTCAGATGTTGGAGGGAGGGAGGGAGGGAGGAAGGAAGGAAGGAAGGAAGGAAGGAAGGAAGGAAGGAAGGAAGGAAGGAAGGAAGGAAGGAAGGAAGGAAGGAAGGAAGGAAGGAAGGAAGGAAGGAAGGAAGGAAGGAAGGAAGGAAAATAGGTGGGGAAATAGAAATGGAAAGAAAGCAACTTTAACTTTTATTTGATTGATTTCATTTGATTTATTGGATTTATATCCTGTCCTCCCCACCAAAGCAGGCTCAGGGTGGCTCACAATACATAGTAAAATACCATAAAAACATTTACATTAAGAACATTAAAATTAAACAATTTAAAATAATTTGGCCACCTGGCTTGGCTTGGAGAAGTGATTTAAAGAGAGAAATGCCTTCTCCAAGCTGGCAAACATGGCAGTGGGGGCTTCAAGAGCCACACAAAATGTGTGAAAGAGCCACATGTGGCTCCCAAGCCGCAGTTTTACCACCCCTGATGAAAAATAAGGCCTCAAGGGGGGGGGGGGGATAACAAGAAAAGAGCTATGTAACACATCAATCCATTAAAAGAACACAGTTAATGTTAACAGCTTAAGAAACTTCTGCAAGATCAGACTTCTGCAACTCCAGACCAATTACATTAGCATCCTGTTTCCATTGGTAGCAGGGTTGCCACTATCCAAGTGGAGGATGGAGTTCTCATGGAATTACAACCAATCTTTAGATGACAGAGATCAGTTCCTCTGTAGGAAAAGACAGCTTCAGAAGGTGGACTATATGGCAACACATCCCTGATGAGTTCCCACCTGAAACTAGGGTTGCCAGCTTCCAGCTGCTGGCTGGAGATCTCCCACTACTAACCCTACCCAAAACTCGGTCCTCCTTGGGCTCTGCCCCCAAATCTCCAAGATTTTCCCAACCCGGAGTTAGCAACCAAAATTAGCATCCAGATTGGTACTTCCAAGAATCCTTCAAACAGGACAAGAAGGCCTTGGGGTTCTGTTTGCAAGGATTCTGAGGTTCCATTTAACTATCCTAACAGCCACATCTAGACCAACTCTTCATGAGCCATCCCCTTTTGAAGCTATCTCAGCAGCCATCTTCAACTCTTGTACCCATAAATCCCATAAACTAGTGACACGTTATGTGAAAAACAACTTTCATTGTAAATAAAAATTTTCCCAGTCATACAGAGTACATAATGGCCAGTGGCCTGCATTCAACCACTCTACTCAACCAAGTTTAAAGTCTTCTTCCTGCTTAGAAAGCCTCCCTACAGCTTAAATGTTTTTCCCGCTGGTAAAAAAGCCACTGAAATCAAAGGAACCCTCCTTAGACAGTAGGGAAACTGCATGTTTGGATGTGTGGAAGAGTATGATAATGGACCAGAAAGTATAGTAGAACATTCTGTTTAACAAAATGGCACTGTTCCCTTTTGTGTGTGTGTGTGTACACACACACATACATACACATCAGTGGCACATATTTATACCTGTGACTGTTAACTATATAATAATTTATATGACAGTCTTGAGTTGTAGGCAATTATCCACACTTCTCCTCCGGCCTTCAATGGGATAGCTCCAGAGTAAGTAATCTGAGGGTGGTGGCCAAACAAAGTCAAGTTCAAGGGACTACAAATTAAATAATTAGCACATGGTGGGGGAGGGGTGCAATCTGATTAAGCCTGTGGGCACTTTTGGAACTTTGAAAACCAGAGAGTGTCCTCAAAATGGCTGCCACGGGAACTCCCTACCTCGGTGCTCCCTGCCTCTTGAGCTCTTCCAAAATACCTCCTGCTGCAATGAGATGGAGCAGAGCCAGGACTAGATATTTGCTTTGTGGAAGACTGAAATGGGCACCCGGAAACCTCTCAGTGAGCACTGTGAGACTAAGGTTGCCAATACCTAGGTGGGGGCAGGGGTTCCCCCGGTTTGGAGGCCCTCCCTCTGCTTCAGGGTCATCAGAAAGTGTGGGGGGAGGGAAATGTCTGCTGGGCACTCCATTATTCCCTATGGAGACCAATTCCCATAGGGTATAATGGAGACTAGATCTGTGGGTATCTGGGGCTTGGGGGGGGGGGGCTGTTTTTTGAGGTAGAGGCACCAAATTCGTAGCATAGCATCCAATGCTTCTCCTCAAAAGACCCTCCAAGTTTCAAAAAGTGCCCCAATCCTTCATTATTTCCAGTGGAGGGAAGGCATTTAAAAGGTGTGCAGTCCCTTTAAATGTGATGGCCGGAACTCCCTTTGGAGTTCAATTATGCTTGTCACAACCTTGCTCCTGGCTCCACCCCCAACATCTCCTGGCTGCACCCCCAAATTCCCCAGATAGTTCTTGAAGTGGACCTGGCAACCCTATATGACATCCATGGATGTCCTGCTGGGGTCGGTGGCCTAAGGGAGAGACTTTTCCTGTGTTATCTATACAACTAAGCTTTGTTTATCTACAATCAGCCCTATGTCACATCCCTCTTTTATTAGTAACAACAGTTTTAACAGCTGTACCCAAACTCTCAAAAACACTTCCTGCTAAAGAACGTACTTGAATACAAATAGCAAAAATAAAATATTTGTACTGTGAATGAATACTCTTGATTCTGCCAGCCATTCTGCTGCCAGTTTAATTTCGATGCTGTTTTGAGTGCCTCCCACAGGCAGCCCTGGCTGGGCTCCGGCTGGGAAATTCAAGCACTGCTGGCTAAAAAGATGGCAAGAACAGTCTGGGCAGCTTTGAAGCTCTCCTAGGTGGGCTAGTTTCCTTCCTTCCCCCAGCCACAAAGCTCTGGCAATTGTGGTGGAAGCTTTTCTGACTGGAAAAAGGAAGGATGAAGAGTTTTGGCTCTCACCGGGTCTCTTATACCCATAGCCTCTCTCTGCCATGATTTCACAAGCTGCTACAGCCTAGGCAGCAGGTATCACAGAAGCAGTTCTTATGAGATCTGTGGAGGCCTTTGGAAATACCAGGGCTTTTTTTGTAGCAGGAACTCCTTTACATATTAGGCCACACATCTCTGAGAGCCAATTTGGTGTAGTGGTTAAGTGTGCGGACTCTTATCTGGGAGAACCGGGTTTAATCCCCCACTTCTCCACTTGCAGCTGCTGGAATGGCCTTGAATCTGCCATAACTCTCGTAGGAGTTGTCCTTGAAAGGGCAGCTGCTGTAAGAGCTCTCTCAGCCCCACCTACCTCACAGGGTGTCTGTTGTGGGGTGGGAGGAAGGTAAAAGGAGATTGTGACTGCTCTGAGACTCTGAGATTCAGAATATAGGGTGGGATATTAATCCAATTTCTTCTTCTTTTTCCTCCCAATCTCCTGGAGCTTACAGTAGGCCCTGCACTCAGTTCAGTTACTTTTATTGCCATTAAAATAGAGATAAAAGAAAATATAGATAAAAACACATATGCAAAAAAATAAAGGTAGTCATATATCCATATAGGGGTCCCAACCCTCCCGCCCTGGCGGGAGACCCCAGGATTTCCACCCTCTTCCCCCGCTCCCCCAAAAAACGGAAGCGGGGGGAGGGGGGAAATGGCGAGCCGCCCCATCCCGGAGCCGGTGAGGCCACCGCGCTGCACCGCGGCCACCCCCTCCCCGCCCAGTGAGGCCGTAGGCGGCGGGCCCACCGGCGCCCAGCAGCAGGAGGAGGAGCTGTCGGCCGAGGGCCTCGCCGGCGGCATTGGTGCAGCAGAGGGGCAGCAGGAGCGCGTCGAGGAGGACAGGCGCGCCGGAGCCAGGCACGGCCCAGGGCGGTGAGGGAGCTCTTGAAGGGGTGCAGGAAGGTGCCACACAGCATGGCCGCCCCGCAGCACAGCCCCGCCAGCACCAGCGCGGCAGCGCCGGAGGCCAAGGAGGAGGCCCCGAGCCCCCAGCCCCGCTCTCCATGCCCGCGCCACCGCCCTGCTTCAACCAGGCCTCCAGCCTCAGGCGGCCACCGAGGGGCAGGGAGGACGAGCGGGAGGAGGAGGGAGGGATAGCTGCTAGTGCGGCTGCGGCGCGGGAACCTCCGGCCCGCCTCGCCCGGGGCCTGCTTGCGTCAGGAGGGCGGCCAGGAAAGCCCCGCGGAGGCTGCCCGGGCAGGCTTCTCCCAGTGCTCTTCAGGCGCCGGGCCTTGAGGGCAATTATGCTTGTCACAGCCTTGATATTGGCTCCACCCCTAACATCTCCTGGCTCCACCCCCAAAGTCTCCTGGCTCCACCCCCAAAGTCCCCAGCTATTTCTTCAATTGGACTTGGCAACCCTATATCCATACAAATAGTTGGCCCTGTACTAAGAGCCCTGTAGGCTCTTGGAGGATTGGCTACATCAGGGGTGTGTGCCTTAATATGCAAAGCAGTTCCTTCTACAAACTGCTCCTGGCTCCACCCCCAAAGTCCCCAGCTATTTCTTCAATTGGACTTGGCAACCCTATATCCATACAAATAGTTGGCCCTGTACTAAGAGCCCTGTAGGCTCTTGGAGGATTGGCTACATCAGGGGTGTGTGCCTTAATATGCAAAGCAGTTCCTTCTACAAAAAAGCTCTGATTTTAGGAATGTTTGTACCCTGTTTTTCTCTGTATGGTGGGGTCCTGGCTTGGGAACACTGTCCTGTAGATGGAGGTAATTTCTACACATGCAGGCTGAGGGGTTTCCTAGCAACAAGAGAAGAGAGAGAAAGTCCAAGGTAGAAAAGGAGGAACTGAGGTGTTTTCCTGAGAGGGGCTGGAGTTTTTTTCTGTGGAAGAAGTCCCAGAAAAAAAGCCTGAGGAGTCATGAGAAGGAAAGTTGCCAGAATATCAGCCATGATGGGTTTTATAATGTTCTGCTAAAACCTGGGAGACCCTTGTTGAGCTCATTCTGCTTGTTGGGTGACCTTAGGTCAGTCGCATGCTCTCAGTCTAACCTACCTCACAGATTTTTGTGGGAATAAAATAGAAAAGAGGAGAATATTGTAAGCAACTTGGGGTCCCATGAGAAAAGGGAGGTACAAATGAAGCAAATAAATAATATTAATCTTGCCTTGTTCTCTGCAGCTGAATTATTACCTGTAAACTTAATCCTGGTTTCACAAATTGACCATAGTTAAAATAAACCATATCTTCACATTACGTCTGAACTGATCCTAATTGTGGTTAATAAGCCACTGTCCTATCTAATCTCATTTGACAGCGCCTACGTAGCCATAATAGAGTAGCCCATATTCAGACAATCTCACTAACCACAGTTAGTTTACTAAACTTTATTTTCATGTGAATTCTGAACTGAGCCTCTGCATGAGCAACTTGAGTTAGGGGAGGCTCAGTGGTAGAGCATAAGGCCCCAGGTTCAATCCCCAGCATCTCCAACTAAAAAGGGCATTGCAATGAAAACTATTGATCTTTATAAAAATATCTTTATAAAAATAATTATGAAAAGTTATGGCGCAAAATTGATGAAGATATGCTAAAATGGAACAATGTCCACACCCTGATATTTTACTTTAGAAGTGACTTTACACTCTGTCAGTCTTTGCAGTTTATTTTGTTTATTCACTTGCATATTTTTACATAAAAATTTCAATTTTTCTTTATTAACGTAAAATCCCGCCAGTTCTCCATATTCTTGTATCTTGCATAATAACAATGGTGTTACTTGTATAGGGTTTTCATTTATAAACATTACATCATCTGCAAATGCTCTGTATTTATAAGTAAAAGCCTTCATCTTCAGTCCTTCTATTTTTTTGTCTTCCTGAATTTGCATCAGCAAAATTTCCAGTCATTATAAACAATAATGGAGATAGGGGGCAACCTTGTCTTGTACCTTTACCAATTATCATAGTCTCTGTTAAATCCCCATTTATACAAAGTATTGCACACTGTTCAGTGTACACTGCTTTCACCATTTTTATAAAACTTTCCCCCAATCTCAATTTTTCCATTACCACAAACATAAAGTCCCAGTTCAAGTTATCAAAGGCTTTCTCTGCATCCGCAAAGAACAATGCAACTTCTTTTTCTGGATGTCTCTCATAGTATTCTACAATATTTACAACAGTTCTAACATTGTCTCTAATTTGTCTCCTGGGAAGAAATCTTGCTTGTTCTTCTTTAATAAAGTTCATCAGGTATTTCTTAAGTCATTCTGCTAGTATTCTTGAATATATTTTGTAATCATTATTTAATAATGAAATTGGTCTATAGTTTTTAACATTCATAACATCTCTATCTTCTTTTGGAATCAGTGAACTTACTGCTTCCTTCCATGTATTTGGTATTATTCTCTCCATTCTTATAGTATTCATCAGTGTTTGACGTTTCAGTATCAGCACTTCCTTGAAGACTTTATAGAATTTTGTGGTATATCCATCTGAGCCGGGAGCTTTCCCAACTTCATTGAATTAATTGCTGCTTCAATTTCTATTTTTTCTCTTGGTTCATTCAAGACTTTTTCCATATTCTCTGTTAGGGGAGTTATTTTTAGCCTTTGCAGATATTTTTCCATCTTTTCTTTGTTTACTTTAAATCCTTTAAACAATTTGGCATAATATTTAAAGATTCTCTTTTTATACCTTCTTGATCCACAATCTCTTTCCCACCTACTATTATTTTATTAATGATTTTACTTTCTCACTTTTTTTAATTTGCCAGACCAAATATTTTCCAGGTTTATTTGCTCTTTCAAAAGATTTATGTTGCATCCTTTTCAAGTTCCATTCCAATTCTTTATTTAACAAATGTCTCAATTGTGTTTGTAATATTGTAATCTCTCTCATAATTTTCTTTTTCCCAGGTCTCTTTCTCAGCTCCCCTTCCTTTTTTTAATATCATTTTGAATGTCTAACATTTGTTAGTCTAACATTTGTTAGACATTCAAAGCACACCTCTCTTTTTCTGGTTAGCTAATGAATGGAATTCTAGTCCCAATTGTTTGTTCCATAAAAAATTGTAATCCTTTTGTTGGATGTGTACTTCTTGCAAGCATATTATATTACAATTTTGCTTTTTAATCCAATGAAACGTTGTCTTTCTTTTTTGTGGTGAATTTAGTCCATCTACATTCCAAGATAATAATTTGTAATCCATCCTGGTTCTTTATATTATTCTGTATCTCCAAATTCTTTATGTTCTTGCAGGAATCTATGAAGTTCTTGTGTATTTGTAATTGTAATCCTCCTCCCTTGAAGTTCAAAGCTCACACCTTCTGGTAGTATCCATCTGTATCTTATTTCATTTTCCCTCATTTTCTCTGTTAATTTTTTGTACGTTCTTCCATCAGTTATAACTTGTCTTGGCAATTCTCTCATAATTGGCACTCTGCTGTTACCAGCTATTAATGTCTTTTCAAAATTTTTGCTGATGATCCTTCCCACCATATCCCATTTCGTGAATTATATTACCACATCTCTTGGTAGTTTGTTCTTTTTGGCATAAAATGAGTTGACTCTGTATGCATAGTCATAGATATTTCTAGAAACCTCTGGATCTTCTTCCAAAAATTCAGCAATAATATTTGTTACATATTCCTTTAAGTCATTTTGTTCATCTTCAGGTACTCCTCTCAGATGTATTCATCTGGTTCTCCATCAGTTTGCAGTCATGCATAACTACTTTTTCTTGTACTTTTTTCCAAGGTGGAATCCTGTTCTTTCATTTTCCCTTCCACCTCTTGCCTTTTCTTTGATGTTGCCACAGTGTCATTTCTAAGATCCTCAATTTCTTTCTTCAAAGCTGTTGTACATGTTTCAATTTCTTTATTTATTTCCTTCTTGGAGGCAGTTATTAGTTCTTTCATCCCTTTCATCATCCTTGCTTTATTGCTTCCAGCTGCTCCTGCATCTTTTCCAATTAGGCAGCCCTAGTACATGCTGGTTTTGAGTCTGACATGAAGGTATACCAAAAAATTTGATCTCACCAAATTAAGTTCTAAGTATCAAGTTTTAAAGAGCAAGGCTTGTCCTCTTCAATAAGTGCAAAATCGCCAGTCCTGGAGTTTCCTACGTTGAAATATTAATTTCAAAAGTTTTCATTTTGTCCAAGATGGCGCCCGCAGTTTTTCTGCCCCTTTTTTTAAAAAAAAGTCTGCTTTCTTCTAGGGGCTACTAAAATTATTTTCATCAACATTAATCAATATTGTTTCAATTTGCATTGACCAATTTTGCTGGCTCCACAAATTTTTAACATTCCAAATATTTTTAATTAATTCTTAAACTTTGACCTTCTTCTAATGGCCGCCGATGTTTTTCTATGATTTTCCAGTCCTAGCGTAGGCTGGCTACTCCACTTTTCCCTTCTTTTGATGGTTACTTCCTGCTTTACTTGCCACCAGGTCCCATTCTCTATGGTTAGGAAATCTCGTGATACTTTATAACGTCATTTCCTGTAGCATCTGCTTCATCAACAACTCTGTGACGATGGTGTTTCTCCTCCAAAACCACAAGTATTCAAAACATCAGTTGTTTTTTCCCATTTCTAGCACTGTCCTTTAACATTTAAAGTTCTCAACTTCACCCCTCCTCTTCTTTATATAAACATAATATACTCCGCTTGCCATCTTATATTTTTTCACATTTAGTTCTTATTTTAGTCCCGGAATGATAGATAGCAATCTGTACCTTCTACTGCAGTTATTCAGATAGGCACCGTCCTTGTATCGATTTAGATGTTAAATAAAACAAAGAAGTTTTGGATTCTGGAGAGTTTAAGTCAATTGAATGACTCTGAAGATCCTCTGTAAACGTTGGAATGCAACCCGTTACCGGAGATCCTTCAAAGAAGCCCCCTTGGGAACTTCTTTTCAGCCAAAGTAAATCTCCTCAGAGTTTCCCGAGCACGTCTTGGACTATTCTCTGACTGAGAAAAGTAGGCAGTAGGCGTTGATTTGCCTTTTCTACCCCGAACAGAGGTCTCAGGCTGCTCCCCTTGTGAGAAGCAGTTCAGCTCTCCATTTTCCAACCCCCGGAAGTCCCCAGATTCTCCAGTCTTCTACAATGCTGGTGAGAGGATATTAATAGGCTGATAGTTGTTAATTTTATGTCTGCACACCAAGGGGAAGAGTGAGTCCTTGAATGTGTACAGGATGCCATTTTTGCCTGAGCATCTGCCCTGCATGCTGTTCATCTAGCCGTGGGTTAAACCTTTACATGTAGTTATTGATTTGCAAAACGTTTATCCTGCCTTTGGGCTCAAACAGGGCCACCAAGGCAGCTAACAAGGAGAACATTATAAATCCCATCATGGAATCAGTTAAATCCCCAAATAAAGCATGCATTAAAAGCAGCAGAAAAGAATGCCAAACAAAAGAATCTTCATATATTAGCAGAAGACAGTGATAGAAGGGGAAAGGTGACTATCCCTGGGGAAAGAATTTCACAGTTTTGGTGTCATGAACAAGAAGACCCTGTCTTGAGTTGTCCCCACCTGAAATCAGAAGACAGGGGCACTCAAAGCAGGACTTTAGTACTTTTATTACCTTGCTACCAGATGGATGTTCAAAATATGTCAGATTTTGCGGGTGACCAGAATGCCTTTGATAAGCTAAGGAGCAAAAGAAACCAAGTACTAGTGAAACTCTTTGTTTGTTTCAATTTGCTAGGCCACCCTTCCTGACAATTAGGGCTCAGGGTGGCATACGCCAAGAATAAATGCATACATAATTGGATTAAAATAATATTAAATACATTAAAAACAGTTCTTCCGGTAGGCAATGCTACATCCTATGCACATGATAATGGTAATTTCAGTATCTGGCAGCCCCCTGGGTGGAGACGATGTGAAGAAGAGGGAGAGACTGGAATACGAGTGCCAGGCCGTTGCTGTCCCCAATCTAATGTAAACAAAATGGAACCAATTAAGCTAGCTGACCAAACTTTCAAATTTAGCCAGTAATGACTGGGGTTCAAAACCTACCTATTTCGATCTGTCATAAAAATGTATTGTTATGAAATTTTAATAGATATGCATCTCTCTAGAAACACACGGCAGAATTGCTGAAGCAATATTTGTTATATGAAATGGCTCATAGATGATTAATGCTTGGGTAGATTGTGATGTTAGAATCACACAGTTTTGTAGCAATCCTTTAGCATGTGCTACTGACTTTAAAAAAACAGAAAAAAATCAATAATTACATGTGAACATACAAATATGCACACTTCATCATAGGTATTAGTGTACAGACAATATTTGGCATAACTGTGTTTTTACACTGGCTTTTGGTTTTGATAATATCATTAGTGTTTTTCTTTGGCATTTTTCATTTCTTTTTTTCCCCTTACCTTTGAAAAGGCTATCATTGAAATCTCAGCGTTTTCAAAATGTTAAGGATAGATTGCATTAGTGGGAATGCATTAACAAGTTTTGTTCTGATTTCGGTATATGATGTGGTGTTCATAATGAATTGTGAACTATAGTTTGCTTATATTAACAGACCAGATATGCAGATTTTAGCAACTGTAAGTTTTCTGAAAAGCTAGGGGTGCCAAGGGGTGCTGCTGTGGCAGGGGACTTCTCTTGCACACGCTTTGTGCTCATGGCATGATGATGTCAGCCAGAAGTGAAGTCATCACACCAGGCACATCACAAATCCTTGTGCATCCCTGGTGCGGCACTCTAGGATTCACGGTAAAAACTCTATCATAGAGTTTTGCCACAAATCCAAGAGTGTCCCCAGCATGACATGCCTGGTGCAATGATGTCACTTCTGTGTGACGTTATTGCACAAGGAATGTCATTTAACAATGGGGCCCTTTGGAGTGGGGAGCCCTCCAGCAGCTTGCTCCGTGCCGGAATGTTGGGGCCTACCAAACCAGGGGATCTCCCACCCTCAGTTGGCAGCCCTATAAAAGTCTGAAGAAAGGATTATTCTAAGGCCCACAGCAATATGCCCTTGAATTATTTCCCATTTATGATTCCCAATGTATTGAGTTTACAAAAAAGAATTAACTGATCAAAGTTGTCACATCAGAATAAGAACATAAGAACATAAAAGAAGCCATGTTGGATCAGGCCAATGGCCCATCCAGTCCAACACTCTGTGTCACTCAGTGGCCAAAAACCCCAAGTGCCATCACTGTGCCCCTCCCCAAGTATAAGAATACAGAGCATCACTGCCCCAGACAGAGTTCCAACAATAAGCTGTGGCTAATAGGGACCTGATGGAAAGAATGATAGCTTTCAAAACAAAAAATGTCCAGTGACCTCCTAAATAGAGTTAATGCCATTTTGAGCCCGTTGTCTTCAACCTCAGAAGAACTTTGCTAAGGATGGCAGTGCTAGCTTCTGCTTAGGCAATGAATGCAGCCACTGTCTCACATTCTGACATGTTACGGTTTTACGGTTTCCCATGCTAATGCAACCCAGTTCAAAGGTTTTCTGAATTTGTTAATTTTACTGTTCTGCTGTTGGATTTTAACTTTGTACCACTTGGCATTCCAAACCCCACCAGCTATATGTGGTTCTGCTTACCGTACCTCATTCCTCGTCTGAAGAAGTGTGCATGCACACAAAAGCTTACGTTCTGAATAAAACTAAGTTGGTCTTAAAGGTGCAATCGACTCCTATTTTGTTCTGCGACTTCAGACCAACGCGGCTGCCTACCTGGATCTGTCTGCATATCTCATTGTACAGCTGATTCCCACTGAGTTTAATAGCTACACATGATAGTGTTATGCCTTGTTGTACCCAGTAGCACAAAGCTCAGCTAGATCTTCATTAGAGTCACCATTCCTATGTTTTATTTTGTTTCATTTCTCCAACAAAATTTTTGAAAGGGAACTTCATCAACTATTAAGACATAAATATTAAGGAAACCTTCCAACCATATCAGTGACATAAAGTACACCATAAACCAAATTTGGTGCAATACTGATACCAACTAACATGACGCAACGTATTGGGCAAGTTTTCAGGTTCTCCATAACTCTTTGTTAGGTTTGATGTTAAGGGCAGGGGAGAGAGATTTCAGGCCACAGTCTTGAGGTCTGTTTGTTGTATATTTTGTCTATATATTCCAGAGTATGCAGACACTGGAATCTATTTATGGTTAAAGTCTCACCTGCGGTGATACAATGTCCAGTTTATCTTGTCAGATAAATGGATATGAAGCCATTCTCCACACTTGCAGACATAAATAGTTTTTACGTTTCCTTTTCATGCATTATAATCAGAGAGTTCCATCAGCTTCCAGAGGCATCTATCATATTACTGTCTTTGCATTCTAGAGAACTTCCTTACAGCTTGAATGCAACCAATGCCACGCGCATTGCTCAACTGGTATTTAGACTTTGAAAAAAACAGGGACGGGAAGAAAGACTAAACAACCAGAAAACACCCGATATCTCCCTTGTATAATGAATAACAATGTGCTTAATATCTTCAACACATCAATAATACATAAAACACTAGTATTACTTATGAGAAAAATTCAAAATGTTGTAACACACACACACACTGTTGCCAATAAATACAATATCCAGAATAACATAAACCAAACCACCAAGTTCCATTACAGTTCCAGGCTTCCAAGGAATATGGAAAGACTTGTACAATACTCAAAGGTGATAGAAATATATTCTCCAACTGTGCATAAAGTATGTTCTCAATGGAATTTCGATCGTTTTAGTTCCCATTTCAATTAGTATCTTTGTCAAAGAGATGCACATATGAATAACTTAAGCCTTTACTCTGAGGCTCTCTAAACCATATGTCAGCTTCAAAATTATTTATTTTAATATTTCTTATCTATGGAGCCTTACAGCCTCTGTAATATTCATGACTCATAAGAACATAAGAGAAGCCATGTTGGATCAGGCCAATGGCCCATCCAGTCCAACACTCTGCGTCACACAGTGGCCAAAAAACCCCAAGTGCCATCAGGAGGTTCACAAGTGGGTCTAGAAGCCCTTCCGCTCCCCCCCCTCCCAAAATATGTACTCAGTGGTACATACTTTCTGCTGGGCCAATAGCTCTCAATCTATCATATTACTGTCTTTGCATTCTGGAGAACTTCCTTATAGCTTGAATGCAACCAATGCCATGCGCATTGCTCAGCTGGTATTTAGACTTTGCCAAAGGCTTTTGTATGCAAGTCAGTTTTACATAGGTGATCAGAACACATGTTCACACTCCACTGCCAATGGTCCCTGCCAACATTTAGAAAATTTACCCAAGGTTGTTGTTTTTAATTTATTGCTTTCATATAGTTGGAAGTGAAAATACCATCTTTACCATGCCAATACATTCTTTGCCTTAGGAAAATTTACCAAAAACAATAAAAGCCTTTAAGAGTGTAGCGGTAGTTTTCATATTGAATTTCAGAGAACTGGGCGGGAGGGTTCTTTAGAAGTTTTTCAGGAGTTCTTCGAGGAGAGAAGATTCTCTGCAAAATATCTTGCCAACCATTATTGATCAGAGGAGTAGAAGAAGAAGACTGCAGGTTTATACCCTGCCCTTTTCTCTGAATCAGAGACTCAGAGCGGCTTACAGTCTCCCATATCTTCTCCCACCCACAACAGACACCCTGTGAGGTGGATGGGACTTAGAGGGCTCCCACAGCAGCTGCCCTTACAAGGACAACTCCTATGAGAACTATGGCTAACCCAAGAACATTCCAGCAGCTGTAAGTGGAGGAGAGGGGAATCAAACCCGATTCTCCCAGATAAGAGTCTGCACACTTAACCACTATACCAAACTGGTGTATACTGGGTATGCCCAAGATATATGCTCTCTATCATGAGTCAGCCAGGGCACAGTGATAGCAAGGGCTCCTCAGGAGACGAGAAGCCCATATAGCCAGCTTCACATTAACAGAAGTTGACCAGCAGGAGAATGAGCTGCAAGCTTGTCAGGATTCACAGCCAACAGAAGGTGCAGAGCCACCAACACCCTCCAGCTCTGATTCAGCAGGTAAATCTCTGCTGGCCATTCCCTGCTGGTCAGTATCACCTACATCCTTGGAGTGCTGCAGACAAAGGCTGAGAACAAGAGCTGTACATAAAACAGCAAAGTGCATGCCTCCTGGCCCGATCCCAGTTGCTTGCTGCTAATGAAGATGAGTAGTTAAAAGATTGCTTTTGAGTAACTGATTGCAAGCATGATCCTTAGGCATGAAGCTACGAAACTAGCCTAGAGAGGGTGTTAGGCATGGACACAGTGTGAACAATAGACACTGAGCCTTTTGGTTTGGATAATATTGTTAGTGTTTGCCTGACTCATGGACCTCTGGCTTTGGACTGAATGACTCTGCTTTGCCTGACTTCTGGCACCTGATCCTCAGACCCTGCACGCCAGAACACTCCCTACCTGTGTTCCCTGTAAGCTGAGTTAGTGTGAGCTAGCTCAAAGATCTTTAGCCTGCAGCTCACACATTTTTGTTTTAGCTCAGGAAGGATGACCCCAGAGCATACTAATTTATGCAGTAGCTCACAATTTTAATGCCAGTAGCTCACAACTTTCATTCTAGTAGCTCACAAAGTAGATTTTTTGCTCACAAGCCTCTGCAGCTTAGAGGGAACATTGCTCCCTACCATTCAATTAGATATATGTATATATCTGTAGTCTCCTATAAATAAAATTCAATTAGATATATGTATATATCTGTAGTCTCTTATAAATAAACAAAAGAGGAGAGCACAAAAGTAGGCTTGAAACTCAACATCAAAAAAATTAAGATCGTGGCATCCGGCCCCATCACACCTTGGCAAATAGAAGGGGGAGACATGGAAGTAGTGACAGACTTCACATTTCTGGGATCCAAGATCACTGCAGATGGTGACTGTAGCCATGAAATTAAAAGACAATTTGCTCCTTGGGAGGACAGCTATGGTGAACCTGGGCAGTATAATAAAAAGCAGAGACATCACCCTGCCAACAAAAGTCTGTATAGTCAAAGCGATGGTATTTCCAGTAGTAATGCAGGCTGTGAGAGCTGGACCATAAGGAAGGCCGAACGCAGAAGAATAGATGCTTTTGAGCTGTGGTGCTGGAGAAGAATCCTGAGAGTCCCTTGGATTGCAAGAAGATAAATCAGTCAGTCCTAAGGGAAATCAATGCAGACTGTTCCCTGGAAGGTCAGATGCTGAAGCTGAAGCTCAAATACTTCGGCCACCAAATGAGAAGGGAGCACTCCCTGGAGAAGATCCTGATGCTGGAAAGACAGAAGGCAAAAGAAGAAGGGGGGTGGGGCAAAAGATGAGATGGCTGGACAGCGTTACTGATGTAACAAACACGAATTTGAGCAGACTTCAGAGGATGGTGGAAGACAGGAGGGCCTGGCATGACTTTGTCCACGGCGTCACAAAGAGTTAGACTTGGCTGTGCGACTGAACAACAACAAAATCTGTAGTCATTTGTTTTTATGCTGTTACAGCTGTAAAATAAAATATAGTTTGATGAGAAAATGGATATTGTATATATTTCAGTAAAGGTAAAGGTAGTCCCCTGTGCAAGCACCAGTCATTTCCGACTCTGGGGTGACATTGCTTTCACAGCAGACTTTTTACAGGGTGGTTTGCCATTGCCTTCCCCAGTTATCTACACTTTCCCCCCAGCAAGCTGGGTACTCATTTTACCGAACTCAGTAGGATTGAAGGCTGAGTCAACCTTGAGTCAGCTATCTGAACCCAGCTTCCACTGGGATTGAACTCAGGTTGTGAGCAGAGCTTAGGACTGCAGTACTGCAGCTTTAGCATTCTGTGCCACAGGGCTCTTCTATACATTTCAGTACCCTCCCCAAAAAAATCTGTCCTTTCAAGGGAGGGGGGAAAAAACATTTTTCCTCCTCATTGCTGAACAATTTCTAGAAATTTTACATCAGTAGTTAAAAATATTTTAACTTCTTACATGAACAGGTCTGTAGCCGCTTTCAGTAGTTCTGAGCCATTGTTTTAAAGGGGCATATGTGCATTCAGGGCCAGCTGAATTGCAGGAGGACACTAGGGAAATACCTGAGTGGCATTCCAAGGGTGAATTCATCAGCAGTGTGAAAACTTGAAGAAAGAGAGAACTATGGACTGTGAACTTGGAAGCAGTGCACAGGTAGCCTTTTTGACTAGATATCCCATGAGTCCCAGTGGACACAGTCAAGATCTTCCAATCCCCCTTGACTGCATTTTCGACAGAGGCTATCTTGTAAAGGACAGGAACTAACGAAATGACAGGCGTTAAAAATGAAATGAACTTCCGTTTTGGGCAAATAGCTCATGCGTGGACATTGTCCAGAGTACCTACAACTATTTGTGTAGTTAAAAGCCACATTTGGGGCTTGCAGGATATGCATGGAAGGTCTGGTACTTCATTATTTCTTCCTTCTGATCCAAAAAATACTTGAACTACAGCCTGTGGACTTAACATTTGGCTATTATTTTGGCACTTCCTTTGCTGGAAGCCCTCGATTATAGACAGGGAGAGTAGCCAGCGTGTTGAAGAGAGAGCTCTAAGGAACGTAGCAGTATTTTAAGCTCGTATAATTCTATTTTTTTGTTAACTACAATGAACGTCTGCCAGTATAGATAGGAAGCGCTGCCTAAAAGGTTTGGCAAATGTAACATTTTTTTCAGCCATCTAGTACTTTCTAGGCCTTTCTAGACATTGCCATTGGATTTTAAGGATACCTCTTCTCTCACTAAGAGTCATTCTACAGAATGAGTAATCATAGAACCAGGGCTTCTCTTGTAGAAAAAACCCAGCAGGAACTCATCTGCATATTAGGCCATATCCCCTGACATTGTTTCACACAGGGCTTTTTCACAACTCATTTGCATATTAGGCCGCACCCAGGATGCCAAGCCAGCCAGAACTGCATTCCTGTGCGTTCCTGTTCAAAATAAGCCCTGCCTAGAACACCCTTATTAGGACTATAATCAGGGCTTTTTTTTGTAGCAGGAACTCCTTTGCATATTAGCCCACACACCCCTGATGTAGTCAATCCTCCTGGAGCTTACAGGAGGCCCTGTACTAAGAGCCCTGTAAGCTCTTGGAGGACTGGCTATATCAAGGGTGTGTGGCTTAATATGCAAATAAGTTCCTGCTACAAAAAAAAGCCCTGACTATAACACATCATGCTTTTTAAGGAGGCACAATTTTAGGATATTTCCTCCTATACTAGGGAAAAGGTTCTAGTGCAGTCTTCTCCCTGATTAGCCAGGCAATTTATGTAGAAGAGCATTCAGTTTCCTGACCTACATAAATCATAAAATACGAAGCTGGGTGGAGTATATTGCCTATGAAGGCAGGAATCATGCTTCATGTGATGAATTGGAATATACATATAACTTTTATGGAGATCCAACATTATTCCTTTGGGGTGCCATCCAGTTCAGTTGCATTGAAATCTTTGGGAAATTTTGGAAGCAGTCAAGCAGGGCTACTTGGGACACGTAACAAGCAGAAATTCAAGATTTCCCATCAGCATATTTCCATGTCAGGAACTAACGGGATCAGTAGCTATTGGATTTCTGCCTGTTGTACAGCTGTTAAAAGCACACAAACCTTCCAGGATTAAAAACAAAAAATCAGAATCTTATTGATTGGGTCAATATGTGTTCTGGTCGAGAGAAAGAGACTGAGTTTCTAGATGCTCTTAATGACTGTGCTATGGAGCAGATGGTCTCAGAACCTATCAGGGATGAGGCGATCCTGGATTTGGTCCTAAGTAATGCCCAAGACGTGGTGAGAGATGTAAAAGTGATCGTACCACTTGGGAGCAGTGACCATAACGTTCTTGATTTCACCCTTTGTATAAATAGAGAGTTGCCCCAAAAGACCAGCACAACCATGTTTAACTTTAAAAGGGGTAAATTCTGAGATGAGGAGGCATGTGAAGAGGAAACTGAAAGGAAAGGTAAATACAGTCCAAATCCTTGGGGAAGCTTGGAGGCTATTTAAAACTACAATCCTAGGAGCTCAGATAAAATATATACCACAAGTTAGGAAAGGCACAAACAGGTATAAAAAAAGGCCTGCATAGTTAACAAACAAAGTTATGGAAGCTGTAAAAGGTAAGAAGGATTCCTTTAAGCGGTGGAAAGCTAGTCCAAGTGAGATTAATAAAAGGGAACACAGGCTGTGGCAAATCAAATGCAAAACTGTGATCAGGCAGGCAAAAAGAGACTATGAGGAGCATATTGCAAAAAACATACAGGCAAACAATATAAATTTCTTCAAATATATTACAAGCAGGAAACCAGCCAGGGAGGCAGTGGGGCCCTTAGATGACCAAGGGGTCAAAGGATTACTGAAGGAGGATAGGGAAATGGCTGAGAAAATAAAGAGGGTGATCAACAAGGTGACAGTTGAATTAAAGTTGCCCAAAATGTTTAGAAAAATACACCCTGTCTTTCATTGCAGTCTTCTGAGACGAGACCCAGGTGGTACTCCTTGGCACCCTTGACCACAAGCTCCACAACCTATCCAGATTGGGAATCAGAGTCCTCATGAAGTACAGGAAATTTTAGATTCGAAATTCAAACGTGGAGTATTGTATTATTTGATTAAATGGAAGCATTTTCCTGCCAGCCAAAACAAATGGGTGGCAGAGCAGGATGTCATGGCCCCTGATCTGATTAATAAGTTTTATAAAGCACTTCCTCAGAAACCCCGGCGTTGATTAAAGGGGGGCAGTATGTCAAGCATGGTAAAATTCCAATGGTAATTAATGGTTTAATGGCCCTCCATAAAGTTGGCCTGTGAAGTATCATGGAGGACTGAAGTAGTTTGACTCCGTTATTCTTACCCCTCCCCCTTTCCTGCTTATTGCTGTGAAGTAGAGTAGAAAGAAATGAAACTAACAAAATAAAGAGTACTCAACACCTTCCCATACATTCCTGGTTGGGAGTGTGAAAACATCTGGGGGAAAGCAAGGGCAAGATACTGATAACATTGTGAGAATGTAGACATTTATGATAGTTTATGTGTTAGAGAGCATTCCTAGCCCCCACCTTTGGGAACCCTTTGAAGTGTGCCTTAAAAGAACTGTAACAATGTATTATCTGTATCACTCTCAAGAACCTGTCTTAAGAAAGCGTATCAGTCTATCAATAAATGTAGTTTTGTATCCAATTGACTCATCAATGAAACTGCATGCTTGACACTGCCGAAATTAGTCTGGGACATTTTTCCTGAGCTGAGACAAAAATGTGTGAGCCAGAGGCTAAAAAAAGTGAGCTAGCTCACACTAATGCAGCTTAGAGGGAACATTGACCCTGGGAGGGCTTGAGGACATGCACCATTTGGGAGAGGGTCAGCCAGTCATTGGAGCTGATTCTCAGCTTCTCTTCCCTGTGCAGGATGGTCATGGAGGAGATGACATCACATACAGTGCTTTTCGGCTCCACCAAATCCACAGTATAGGTGGAGTTCCTCATCTCCCTCTGCCTGCCTCTCCCAGAGCGGATGGGCAGACTTGATGCTGCACCAGAAGTGGGCAGCCAAGTGCCGTCAGGTCTCGAGCATGGACCACATCTCGAGGGGGGCGGCCTCCCAAGTGGCCTTGACAGTGTTCCCCAGCCCCAGAGCATCCTTTACCACCAGAAACCGTGAGTGTGCCAGACAGATAACGTCCTTGAAGTGCACATGCTTCACCTCTGCCAGCATGTTGGTGCCAGCATCCATGACCATGCAGCCACAGATGATGTTGCAACCTCCCACCCACTCTTTTAGGCTAATCCAGGGGTGTCAAACATGCAGTTTGGGGATCAAATCAGGCCTCTGGGGGCTTGTATCAGTTCCCTGAGCAACCGGCTATCATCTGCTTCCTTCTCCCTCTCTCTTGCTTTGTTCTGCATAACAGCTTGCTTTGCAAGGCTTGCTCAATTGCACAGGAGCTACAGAGCAAAACCTCTTGTTTCTCCATTGGCTGAGGCTCCTCCCTTGGGGAGGAAGGGGGGAGGAATAGCTGGCTTTGCCAGGCTCTCTCAATTGCACAGCAGAGCTACTGAGCCAAGCCTCTCTTCCTTCTATTGGCTGAGCCTCCCCCACCAGTGAAGGAAGGAAAGAGCCAGAGCTTCCTTTGCCCAGTTCCCTGGTTCCCATGGGAGAAATACAAAGAAAGCATCTCTAAGACCCATGAGTGCTGATGTTTTAAGCATGTTTTAAGTTTTTTAAAGTATATATTTGTGTTTGTTTGTGTTCTTCATAACATTTATATCTCTGCTACCTAATCTTAAATAGGTACACACATGGCCTGGCCCAACATGGCTCAGCCCAACCCGACACGGCCCAGCCTAGCAAGGTCTCATTTATGTCAGATCCGGCCCTCATAACAAATGAGTTTGACACCCCTGGGCTAATCGGTATCACACAGTGGCAAAACAAAAGGAGTGTGGCAAAGCTACCATATCATGTTCAGCTGACCTTGTGGTTCCCTTCAGTGGGTAGATTTACAACTCATTAGTAAAAAGGAAACTCAGCATGCAACACAATTAAAAAAAAAAACACCTTCATATTTAATCAAATGAAAACATTCATACTCACACGATGTATGCACAGCAGAAAACATCCAGATTTCGAGAACGGCAATAAGTATTAAATGCTAAAATAGGCTAGCAATTCTTAAAAGGGAATGAAGCTGCAGCTCCATGCAAGAAAAGTGCTCACAACAAGCAAAGTCACAATAGAATGGGAGTCACTTCCATCTTCGTGGACAGCTTGTCACCTCACCAGTCAACATATTCTGGTCCTTCCTGCAAAGTTAGCAGAAAATGCTATATAGAACCTCCAAGGAGGGGAAAGAAAAAAGCGCTGGACTGCTGCCACTCCCTTCAGGTAGGCAAACCTTGCAGCTGCTAGCAATTATCACAACTGAACTCTATCCCCGCTCCCTAAGGTTAGACCCTGCCAAACTCATGACTCTGTCCCAGTCTTCAGGCTAATCAAATTATAGACTTATGCAGACCTCGTCCATTACAGGGAGTTAAAGGGCTCTTCAGGTATTTTTGCCTGACAACAGAGTGGGTGTGCCCCCTCCCCCCTTTGGTGTAGAAACCTCTGGTTGCCCCTTTACTCCCCCCCACCCCCACCCCCCCGGTGTCGATGCAGGGCAAAGTGAAAGGCAGGGCTTTTTTCTAGCAGGAACTCCCTTGCCTATTAGGACACTCACCCCTAATGTAGCCAATCCTCCAGGAGCTTACAGGGCTCTGAGTACAGGGCCACCTGTAAGATCTTAGAGGATTGGCTACATCAGGGGTCCATAGCCTAAAATGCAAAGGAGTTCCTGCTACAAAAAAAGCCCTGGTGAAAGGCTCTCAAGACTTTTTGCTTGACAACAGAGCGGGCATATTGGCCCTGCTCTCAGACCGAAACCTCTGGCTTCCCTTTAACACCTCCCTTTCCTCCTCCCCAACTGGAAGCAGAGCAAAGGGAAAGGGGGGAGTTAAAGGGCTCACAAGCATTTTTGCCTGACAGCAGAGCAGGCATTCCGGCACTCAGGCCTGCAGTCACCAGGGGGGGAGGCTGTGGGGGCACTGCCGCCTGACCTCCAAGCTGGGCCCCCTGACTTCCAGGGGCCTGATTTCTTTCTTTTTTCCTCTCTTTTTTTGCCATGGCTGAGCTGGTGAAGTGTCATCAGCGGAAGTTGGAGCTGGGAGAGCTGAGCGGGGCACAGTGTACTGCAGTAGCAAAAGTAGCAGGTGAAGAGGATGGAGGTGGAAGAAGCTGCATGGAATGGGTTGAGAAGGGGGGTGGGTTGGATGGAGCTGCTGGTCACAAAGCGACGGGGTGGGGGAGAAGGAGGTGGAAGGAACCCTCCCCCTGCTTGCACACAAGGTGCAGTCCCTTCTTGACTCCAAAGCTTTAGAGCTGGCTGCCTTGATTTGGCCACTTTCAGAGCCTCCAGATGCAGAAAGGAGGAGTTAAAGATCTCTCAGCAGAACATGAGCGCCAGCCCTACTCTCAGGCAGAAACCTCTGCCTTCCCTTTAACACCTCCCTTTTGCTCCCCCCCCCACACTTGGAAGCGGGCCAAAGTGAAATGGAGGGGTTAACCGCCAGCTGCAAAGAGTAGCCAAGGCAAGATCAGCTGGGGCTGCCTCCTCTTTTCAGCTCATTTGTAGCAGGGAATACCATTTAAAGGGAAGGTCCCCTTAAATGGCTTTTGCAATCCGGGCTGTGTGAGTGAACTCAAGTGGGCGGTGAGCTTGCTGGCCAGCTGCTTCTGAGTTCACTTAGGCACCATGTGCCTTGCAAAAGCCACTTAAGGGGAGGTTTCCTTGGAATGGAGTGGCCAGCCAGCATTTCTGGTTCTGTATCATTATACCTCACAGGAATAGTCCTCCATAGGTTGCTATGGATCCAAATATATTCGGCAATCCAAATATATTCGGCGATCCTAATTATTTCCCAAATCCAAGTATCATACCAATACTGGGATTCAGGAATATTGGGTAAAATCAATTAAATAAATATACCTTCCTTGGTGGTCTTCCTTCCAAGTACTGATTGTGCTTAGCTTCCAGGATCTGACAAAACTGGGCTAGCCCATTCTGCTCTCCCTTCCAGACTTTTGATTTGCATTCTACTAAATCACATTCAAGACTGCTCTTTGGATCATAAGAATATAAGGACATAAGAGAAGCCATGTTGGATCAGGCCAGGGCCCACCCAGTCCAACACTCTGTGTCGCACAGTGGTCAAAAAAACCCAGACACCATCAGGAGGTCCACTAGTGGGGCCAGGACACTGGAAGCCCTTCCACTGCCCTCCCAATACCAATATAGAGCATTACAGACCAGATATGTCTCTGAATATGTAACCTAACCACTTCCGCAAAAGATATGTGCCCTCTCTATTCTTATATCCGTCTCGATATATATATATATATATATATATATATATATATATATATATATATATATATATATATATATATATATATATATATATATATATATATATATATATATATATATATATATATATATATATATATATATATATATATATATATATATTTATTTATTTTCATATATACATTACAGCCTTAACATTACCAATCTATCCAATAGACAATGTATTTCCACTATTCATCGGTTTCTTCAGAAAAGTCATAAATAAACATCTACTTATATGTACATACAGAGGTAAAGAATAAGCAGGTACACATTATCATTAAATTTGGGGATTAAATTCCGATTTTCAAATAAAATTCCTTTTAAGTTAAGAAAAACTGAATCTCTAACAAAATCCAACAAGTTCTATAACATTATTAATTAATAATAAATCCATCTTTGATTTTTATTAATCTTTTCCCCCTCTTATTCACATATTATACTAAATTATCCTAATTTGAACTGCTTTGGCCAGTCATAAAATTTCTTCCATTTATCCAACGCCTCTTCCTTAGATTTTGTATCTACCATATCTGTCAGTACATCTAATTCTGCAGTCTCTAAAATTTTACCAATAAGTTCTTCCTTTGTGGGTACATACATCTGTTTCCAATGAGCTGCATATAAAATTCTGGCTGCAGTTAAAATATGTACTACAATGTGTCCGTCTTCTTTTTCAATTCCTTGCTGAACCATGCTAAGTAAAAAGATCTGTGGATTAAAAGGTATAACTTTTTTCAGCACTTTCTGTATCTATTCATGTACCTTGCCCCAATAGTTATTAGCCGTTTTACAAAGTCACCTTGAGTGAAAAAATGTACCCAGTTTCTCTTGATATTTTCAACAAAAACTTAAGGTTTTAGAGTAGATTTTAGACAGTTTGGTGGGTGTTAAATACCAACTGTGGAACATCTTTAGCAAATTTTCTTTAAGAGTTACCAATTTTGTCATTTTATAACTTGTTTTCCACATTTGGGACCACTGGTCAATATTTATTTCAACTCCTAAGTTTTGCAACCATTTAACCATCGTCTCTTTCACTGTCTTATCTTCTAGTTTAATCTGCAATAAAAACCTATATAATTTAAATCATTTTTTCCTCAACTTCTAATAACAATTTTTCAAATAAAGTTTGTTGATTACAAAACCCAGATACTTTGTCTTTTTTGTACCTTGATGTGAATTGCATTAAGGGCCACCAGTCTAATATCAAATTTTGCTCTTTTAAGTCTCTTTCTTCTTTCAGATTGACCTCTGCTGTCAAGATATCCTGATACCTGATTATTTTTTCTCCTTTAAATAATTGAAGTTGGGTAAATGCCTCTAATGGTGAAACCCAGCATGGTATTTTGCTGTAGATCTTTTCTTTTACCTTATTCCATTAATAAAGACTTCCTAATTATATGTTTATTAAAATATTTATGACCTTGTATGTTATACCATAAAAAAGCATGCCATCCTAACCTTAAGTCATGGCCTTCAATGCCTAACAACCTTTTATTCTCCAGAGCAATCAACTCTCTCATTCATACCAGAGCACACACTCTATAATATAACTGCCAATTTGGCAAAGCTAGCCCGCCTGTCTTTTGTATCCTGCAATATTTTCCATTTAATTCGGGGGGGGGGGGGTCCCTGGCCAGATAAATTTTGACATGATTTTATTCAGGTTCTTAAAAAAACATATTTTGGAATTTATAGGAATTGCCTGAAATAAGAAAATTAATTTTGGTAAAATCATCATTTTTACAGCAGCTATTCTCGCTAAAAAAGATAGTTGCAAGAAAGTTATCATCAAATAGGGAGCTACATATTCTTATATCCCTCTCTACATGCCCCCTCTCCTCCATATGATCTCTTTATCTTAATTCATGTATTCAGAAGGTCCCGGAGAGTCTTTTGCACGATGGATTAGTAAACAATGATATTTGCATTGTCGGAAACAAGAAATTCTTTCTCTCCAGAATCACCAAGCAAGCACTCACAGGGGAGAGTTTTCCTTTTTTGCATGTGACAATGCATAGCGTTTTGTGATGTATTATGCATGCAGTTTTGCCACTTCTATTAATTTATATATAATTTCCTCCAGAGCTGTTTGTGGATGTCTGCTTGCTCTTCTCTTACATTTTTTAATCAGAGTTTAGAACTATCTGATGAACGGAAAATAGGATGGTCCATGGGAGGGAAACACAGAAAAAGGAAGGAATAGACATTCCTCTAGGACCAATCCAACCGAGAGAAGAGAAGGAACAGACACAGAGAAGAGAAGGAATGACATCCCTCTAGGACCAATCCAACTGAGAGCAGGATAAAGAGAAGAAGCAGAAGTTTTGGCTAGATTAAAAGCCAGTTAGTGGATTGTTGTTGGGAAGATGGAATACAAACATTAAATGAAGCGATGCAGCAAAAAAGGGGTTTTTTTAAAAAGCCATTTTTCCTACATTTATAATAATCTTTACATTATGTGCAGTTCAGAACTTCTCAAACACCTATTGGTTCAGCCTATGCTGAACATGGAACTGATCTTTCATTAACCATTCAGCTTTCCATGAGCAGTTCAACCCTGTTCATCAAACAGATTCAAGCAGTACAGGGCAGTGAAATTGGCAGTGTTTTACACAGATTGAATGCACCTCACCCAATGAGATCCTTAGTTTCCACCTTCTCTACAGACCTGTCTCATTGTACATAGTGAGCAAATCAGTCAGCCAACCAATAATTATAAATACACACTGGCTGATAACAGACCGGCACTTTGAGTCGACTCAGAGACACCCCGGAAGTCGTCCCCAAAAATCCCTGCAGACAGCAACATCTGCCTCTTGTCCCCATCCCGCACTCACCCCGTCCTCTAGGCCGGTCCACCCAACCCAAAAAGCTACCACTTCAAAAGTGGTAGCAAATTTTTGGGCTGGCCGCCAGTCACCTCCATGTTGTCCGGAAGGGGAAGGGGCACACACAAGTCAACTTGGCAGTGTGGAAGCGCCAAGCCACGCCAAGCTGTTTCCAGATTTTTTCCCCACGCAGCCCGGTGGGAGCACTTGTGTGCAGAAGCACTTTGCCCCTTTAAAAACACTGAGCAGCAGCTCCCCGTGTGGAGGCAGCCAGCCAACGCATGGACGGAATAGGGCCACCTCCCCGGTACAGTGGGGGGGGGCTCCAGAATGGCTCTTTTTGTGCCGTCCTGCTTTTGGCCACCTCCCACCCACCCCAGATTGCCTGTCTGCTATCATAGAATCACAGAGTTGGAAGGGACCTCTAGGGTCATCTAGTCCAATCCCCTGCACAATGCAGGAAACTCACAAACACCTCCCCCTAAATTCACAGGATCTTCTTTGCTGTCAGATGGCCATCTAGCCTCTGTTTAAAAACCTCCAAGGAAGGAGAGCCCACCACCTCCCGAGAAAGCCTGTTCCACTGAGGAATCGCAGTAATGGTCAGGAAGGCCTTCCTAATGTTGAGTCGGAAACTCTCTTGGTTTACTTTCAACCCATTGGTTCTGTTCCTACCTTCCGGGGCCACAGAAAACAATTCCACACCATCCTCTTTATGACAGCCCTTCAAGTACTTGAAGATGGTGGTTATATCACCTCTCAGCCGTTTCCTCTCTGTCAAGCATGCTATTTCTGATTTCCTATATTCAACCTTCCCCCCTCTCTTCCCTGCTTTCTTTCCTCTGAACATAGAGGCTCTACTTCAAAACCTCCCCTTTACCTACCTAGTAATTCTCAAGGAGTTAGAATATGCAAGTAACCTTGTCATTGTAAAGCAAATGCCTCTCCCCCAAGTTCCCATCAACATGCCTTATCAACAAGCCAGGAATGTGTGGGAACTAGGAGATGTTGTAGTGACCAAATAGATAGTTGATAGCACCCTTTGAACCCTATATGCAATTCACATCTGTATGTTATGTGTTTGAAGTTATCTACAACTTTTTCATTGAAGTAACCTTTAAGATTCTATGCTGCATGAAACTCTGTATCACTTCCAAGGTTTCGTTCCTTGGAGCAAGTATTGGATTATCAATAAAGCGAGTCTTTGATTTAAACAAAAGCTTGATTATTCAAAATACCAATGCTTGACACTCTCCAGGTTAAACATCCCCAGCTCCTTCAACCTTTCCTCATAGGACTTGGTCTCCAGACCCCTCACCATCTTCATTGCCCTCCTTTGGACCCGTTCCAGCTTGTCTATATCCTTCTTAAATTGTGGTGCCCAAAACTGAACACAATACTCCAGATGAAGTCTTACCAGAGCAGAGTAAAGCGATACCATCACATCACGTGATCTGGACACTACTTCTGTTGATGCATGCAGTCCAAAATTGCTTTTCCCTTTTTAGCCACCACATCACACTGTTGACTCATGTTCAGTGTATTATCCACTAAGACCCCTAGATCCTTTTCACACATACTACTGCTAAGACAAGTCTCCCCCATTCTATAACCATGTATTGGATTTTTCCTACCTAAATGCAGAACTTTACATTTATTCCTGTTAAAATTCATTTTATTGGTTTTAACCCAGTTTTCCAGCCTGTCAAGGTCATCCTGTATTCTGTTTCTGTCTTCTTCTGTGTTTGCAACCCCTCCCAATTTAGTATCATCTGCAAATTTAATAAGCATTCCATCTATTCCTTCATCCAAATCATTGATAAAGATGTTGAACAAAACAGGTCCCAGGACAGATCTCTGAGGCACTCCACTTGTCACTCCTCTCCAAGAGGATGAGGAACCATTCACAAGCACTCTTTGGGTGTGATCTGTCAACCAGTTACAGATCCACCTAACGGTAACAGGATCCAAACCACATTTTACCAACTCGTCAACAAGGATAGTATGTGGAGCCTTATCAAAAACCTTACTGAAATCAAGATAAACGACATCTACAGCATTCCCCCAATCCAGCAAGGTAGTCACTTTCTCAAAAAAAAGAGATCAAGTTAGTCTGACATGACTTGTTCTTGAGAAAACCATGCTGGCTCTTAGTAATCACATTCATTCTTTCTAAATCTTCCAGGACCGACTGTTTAATGATATGTTCTAAAACTTTTCCAGGTATAGACGTCAAGCTGATGGGTCAGTAGTTACCCCGATCCTCTTTTTTCCCCTTCTTGAAGATGGGGACAACATTTGCCTACCTCCAATCTTCTGGCTTCTCTCCTGTTCTCCAAGAATTCTCAAAAATAATAGCCAGAGGCTCAGAAATTACATCCGCAAGCTCTTTTAGAACCCTTGGATGCAATTCATCTGGCCCTGAGCACTTAGTTTCATTTAAAGAAACTAGGTATTTATGTACTACCCCTGTGCTGATCCTAGGTTGGAACGTCATACCCTCCTTACATGTTCTGTTTTTGCAATGTTGAGCACCGTTTCCCTCAGAAGAGAAGACTGAGGAAAAGTAGGAATTACCTGTTCATTACCTGTTCTCCGGACGTGCCGGAGGCTGAGGCCGCCGCAGCCGCGGTCTGCACCGAACGGCTGGCCGGGTGACTGGGACGGTGAGCCGGGGAGTGCAGCTTGCGCGGAGCGGAGGCCATTGGCGGGCGGTGCAGAAAGGAGGCCGCTGGCGGGCAACGAAGTACGCGGAGCCGGCGGGGAGAGTACTGGTGGCTGGCCGGTTGGAGTGTGCAGTGAAGGACGCGGCTTCCCCCCCGGGTAGGAGATTATTCGAGGCTGCGGCCGCAGACCGAGGTGGGCGGCTCGGCTGGGCAGCCGAGATAAAGAGCTGCGAGGGGGCAGAGGAGCGAGGACTAGACTCGATCGATGAGCCGGTGGATTTAACACCGAGGAGACCCGCGCAAGAACCTGAGGTTGGGACGCCTGACCCTGAAGAGGGGCAGAGGCTGACCCAATCCTGCGGTGAACGAGAAGCGGTCAGGAAAGCTACACCAAAGAAATAGACATTGAAAAATCCGATGAGCTATGACCTGCCCCCTGCTACCTCTGCACTACCTCTGTACATCATATTCCGATACCTTTACACTGCACAGTCACTTTATGGAGATCAGGACTAGCGTATGTTAAATAACTGGCCAGTACTCAATGATTTACAGCACATTGCACCTTCTTTCCGCACTGACATTTTAAAGAGCGCCTTAAGAACTGCAGTATACTATCCAGCACTTTAAGAATTGCAGCCTATTAGCACTTTAAATCTGCCTTCCTGCACCTTGAAGAGACCGAGGACACCTAAGGTCAAAACTATCTAGCACTTTAAGAACTGCAATACTCCAGCACTTTAAAACCTGCCACCCTACGCCTTAAAGAGATTGAGAACTCTCCTTGTAAAGAGACCAAGAACACTCAGTGTCAAAATTATTCAGCATTGGATGAACTGCAGCATACCAGCACTTTAATCTCCCAGTAAACAAACTACCAGCTGCAACCAGCAGCCCACCCCACCTATTATTTAGGGTTATTTTTGGGTCTTAAATTGATTTAAAATTTGATTGAATAGTTTTATCTGACCTTAAGGGATTATTAGCCACTAAATCGAGGTAGGATAGTGGCCAATTAATTAGAAGAGGGTAGGGGGAGGGGGTGATCAATTAATTAGTAGAGGGTAGGGGGAGGGGGTGAAAAAGAAAGAAAAAATTAATTATTATTAAAATTATCATTATTTAATTGGTTGAGACGACTAGTAGTGGTTAGAAATTTTGAAGTAGAGTGGGCAAATGAACAGAACACGTTGTGTGGTTGCTGACTTAAGACAGAGACCCAGCTTTCGGAAAATCGTGATAAGTGATGTCGGGCCAGGGGATTCCAGTGCTCCTGGGGAGGAGAAAGTACAGCGGTGGGAACAGGCAGAATGTGAACGGAAGGAGTACGAGACACAAGAGGGCTCGCCCCCCTTCCAGCCTGTGTCCCATCCCAAGGATGGCAAGTGGGACGGCCAAGTGGAGACACTCGCCTCCGTCCCTGGTGATGTGCAACGCCAGGTCCATAAATAATAAAACCTCAGTCCTGCAAGAATTTTTCATCAGGCAGGACATGGACCTGGCTTGCGTGACGGAGACCTGGGTGCGGGAGGGGGAGACAGTTGCTCTCTCCCAAGTAGCCCCGCCTGGGTTCTCCGTCCTTCACCAGGCCCGGACTAGCGGGCGGGGGGAGGGGTGGCCTTTTTCATGCGGGAGGATTGCTCCTTCAGGATGCTTCCGCCGCCAGAGATCAAGGGCGTGGAGTGCGTGGGCCTGGAGTGGGACGTTGGGGAGAGTCTGGCAATCTGGCTGGTGTACCGTCCGCCTAACGCACCAGCCAGTGCCCTGCCGTCCTTGATGGAGGCTGTAACAGGCTGGGCATTGGAGCATCCTCGACTTATAGTCCTGGGTGACTTCAATGTCCATGCCGAGGACGCAGCTTCCACTCGTGCGATGGACCTAGTGCTTTCCATGGCAGCACTGGGACTTTCCCAATATGTAACAGCGCCCACACACCAGGCTGGGCACACACTAGACCTGATCTTCGCGGCGGGAGTAACAATGGGTCAGATATCTGCTGAGGCAGTGCCATGGTCTGACCACCAGGTCCTGAAGGCCCGTGTGGACATACCACCTCTGTCCCGTTTAGGCGGTGAGCAGATTTTGGCTCGCCCGCGTAGTCAGATGGACCCATTGCGGCTTCAGATGGCTATGCGGGACCCTTGGCCTACCGGCGACTCGTTGGATGGACTGGTGGAGACCTGGAACAACCGGCTCTCCGGGGCCATCGACGAAATCGCCCCCAGACGTCCTCTTCATCCTCGATCACGATCCGCCCCGTGGTATACCCCAGAGCTGCGAACGATGAAACGACGATTAAGACGACTAGATAGACAATGGCGTCGCGCTCGTGACGAAGCTACGAGAACATCATATAGGTCATTTATGAGGGCCTATGAGATGGCTATTCGGACTGCAAAGAAGGAACACTTTGCATCCAGAATCGCATCTGCGACCTCGCGCCCAGCACAATTGTTTAGTATAATTCGGTCATTAACAGAATTGCCGCAGGGCAAACAAAATAGTAGAGAATTGGAAATAGGCTGTGAGGCTTTTGCGAGCTATTTCGCAGATAAGGTCTCGTCACTCCGACACGACCTACCCGCCATAATTAATACAGTAGATGAACTTGGGGCACCGAGCACGTCTTCTGGTTCAATTCTAGATTCCTTCAGTCCACTCAGTCTGGAAGAAGTCGACAGGACCCTTGCAGCTGTACGCCCTACGACCTGTAGGTTAGATCCGTGCCCGTCTTGGCTTATAAAGGCTAGCCAAACGTGGCTACGTGAACCACTACAGGACATCATCAATAGGTCCCTGATTGAAGGGATCTTTCCCACACCTCTTAAAGAGGCAGTGGTCCGTCCCCTCTTAAAAAAACCATCAGCAGACCCGGCCACATTGGCGAACTATCGGCCGGTGTCAAACCTTCCCTTCCTGGGTAAGGTCATAGAGCGGGCGGTGGCGACTCAGCTGCAGGGATTCCTGGAGGACACTTCCGCACTGGATCCATTCCAGTCCGGCTTTCGGCCAGGTCACGGGACGGAGACAGTTCTGGTCACCCTCATGGATGATCTTATGCGACATCTGGATCAGGGCGGCTCTGCAGTGCTGCTGTTATTAGATCTGTCAGCCGCTTTTGACACGGTTGACCACCAGCTACTGACTGACCGCCTCACCGATGTGGGGATACAGGGATCTGCCTTGCAGTGGCTGACTTCCTTTCTCCAAGATCGGGGACAAAGGGTGGTGATAGGGGAGGAAGCATCCCAGAGGCACTCCCTTAGTTGCGGGGTGCCGCAGGGAGCGGTCCTATCCCCGATGTTATTTAATATCTATATGCGCCCCCTTGCCCAGATAGTCAGGAGGTATGGACTGGGTTGCCATCAATATGCGGATGACACCCAGCTCTACCTAATGATGGGTGGCCAGTCTGACTGTACCCTGGAAAATCTAGACCTGGGATTACAAGCCATGGCCTCCTGGCTCAGACTGAGTCAGCTGAAATTGAATCCGACGAAGACGGAGGTTCTCTACCTGGGTCGGGGCGGTCCGGGGAGAGAGATCCAGCTGCTGGCCCTTGACGGGGTGCCACTAATACCGGTCCCCAAGGTCAAGAGCTTAGGCGTGCTCCTTGAGTCCTCCCTTACAATGGAGGCTCAGGTGGCAGCCACTGTTAGATCTGCCTTTTTCCATCTTCGGCAAGCACGGCAGCTGGCCCCTTACCTGGACCGCAGCAACCTAGCGACGGTAATCCATGCTACGGTCACCTTAAGAATAGATCACTGTAATGCTCTCTACATGGGGCTACCCCTGACGCTAACCCGGAGACTACAACTAGTGCAGAATGCTGCGGCATGGCTGTTAATGGGGCTACCACGACGGGAGCACATTCGGCCAGTGCTGAGAGAGCTGCACTGGTTGCCTGTTGTGTTCCGAGTTCGCTTCAAGGTGTTGGTATTAACCTTTAAAGCCCTTTATGGTCAGGGACCTGCCTATCTACGGGACCGCCTTTCCCCATATATCCCCCAGAGAGCTCTGCGATCAGGGACAAAAAATCTGCTGTCTGCCCCTGGCCCAAAAGAAGCCAGGCTATGCGCAACAAGATCTAGGGCCTTCTCGGTGGCAGCACCAGAACTCTGGAACACCCTCCCAGAAGCTATAAGGGCCCTGCGGGATTTGTCGGCGTTCCGCAGGGCCTGTAAGACCGAACTGTTTAGACAGGCTTTTCTGGTTGACTGAAAATGGGCTGCCACCGGACATCCTACAGAAGCTGGTGGTCATAGTCAGAACCCAATACCGCCAGACTGGATTGAGATAGCGTAATAGTTTTAAACTGATAAATGTATTATGGTTTTATATGTCTTATGGAATTGATTGTTTTTATGATACTGTAAGCCGCCCTGAGTCCGCTTGCGGAGAGGGCGGGATATAAATGTAAAGTAATAAATAAATAAATAAATTACCTGTTACAATTTCACTTTCTTGCCCTTGCAATGGGCCTGCCATGTCCTTGCTCTTTTTCTTACTCTGAACATAAGAAAAGAACCTTTTTTGTTGTTTTTAGCATCTTTGGCCAGCCTAAGCTCATTACTGAGCTTTAGCTTTCCTAACTTTTTCTCTACAAGCACTGGTCATTTGTTTATATTCATCCCTAGTTATAAGGCCCTCCTTCCAATTCCTAAAGGAGTTTTTTGTATTTCTCAAGTCTTTAGAGAACTGTTTATGGAGCCACTTCAGCTTCTTTAGGCTTTTTCCATTTTTTCTTCTCTTAGGAATCGTCTGTGATTGCGCTTTCAGTATTTTGCTTTTAAGAAACTCCCACCTCTCCTGAACCCCCTTCCTCCTAAATATTTCTGACCATGGGATTTTATCGGGCACTGTGTTGTTGTTTTTTAAAAGTGCTTACTGTTTTGTATTTGATTCAGCCAGTATTACTAAGGCTATTTTATACCTGTGCATTTTTGTACATCCTTATGGGAGGGGTCATCTAATTACCCGACCCAACTATCCATGACCCTGGGGAAGAATCTATTTCAGCTACTGCGCAAATGCAAAAATGCCTACACGGCAGGGAAATGAAACTCCTTCACCACAAAGAAACAGAACTCCACCATCGCGTTCTGCAGCTGCAAAGCTGTTCAATAGCTGTTTAATTCAAGAGGGTAGTGAACTGAACAGATCCAAGATTCTGCTTATAGGTTATCACAGCTCTTAAACAAAGGCTGTGATCACACACACACACTAAATAATGCACTTTTGACTCATTTTCAATGCACTTTCTAACTGGATTTTGCCAGTTCACACAATTAAAATCCAGTTGGAAAGTGCATTGGAAGTGGATTGAAAGTGCATTATTTAGTGTGTGTGTAAGCACAAGCCAAAGTCTCCAGATGTGCTTTTGGTGATCTTTTATGAAGACTGAATTTGTGAAGGCTCAGTGGTAGAGTAGCTAAGTGGTAGAATATCTGCATGGCATGCAGGAAGTCCCAGGCTCAATCCCTGACTTCTCCGGTTTCACATCAGTTATGAGGTGATGTGAAAAAACTCTGAGACCTTCAAAAGCATCTTCCATTTTGAGTAGATAGCACTGACTTTGATGGACCAAGGAGAAAGAGTTGTATACCCCACTTTTCTCTATTTTAAAGACTCTCAAAGTGTCTTGCAATTACATCCTCTTCCCCCTCCCCACAACAGGCAGCTTGTGAAGTAGGTGGGGCTGAGACAGATTTGAAATAACTGTGACTGGCCCAAGGTCACCCCAGCAGGCTTCATGTGAAGGAGTGGGGAATCAATCCGTTTTCCAGATTACAGTCTGCTGCTCTTAATCGCTATACCACATTGGCTCTCAATTCAATAGGAGACAGCCTCATGTGTTCAATTATGTTCAACTGCCAAACCTATTCACGACAAAGTCCAGACATCCCTAGTACATGATCATTGTCCATCCCACCCTCCTTACCTGTTTTTTTTTTTAATCTTTTCAGTCCATTTCAACAAATGCTGTGATGGCTTTAGTTTTCCTGTTTCAGTTAGCTGGCAAGAGGGCTAGCGTATCTTCCCAGGCCCGAGTCCCTGAGGGAAACTGACTAGGGTGTTTCCACCCCTTCCTTTTCCTGCTTCTGGGAAAGTTACCCCATGCTCCTGCATTCATTGCCAGCAGCTATTGCCAGTTGGGTGGGGTTAGGCCAGACTGGCTTTCAGTTTTACCTTCCATCTCTTTTAAATGGCTACCCTGCCTCCTGTGAGGGTTGCTAAGTAACAGTCAGACAGACTTTCACTATAGTAGTATTTTGTTGTTCAGTCACACAGTCAAATCTGACTTTGCAACCTCATGGACCAAGTCACTCCAGGCCCTCCCGTCTTCTACCATCCACTGAAGTCCACTCCAATTCATGTTAGTGTTGGTCAGGGATGGCCAAACTGTGGCTCAGAAGCCACATGTGGCTCTTTCAAACATATCGTGTGGCTCTCGAAGCCCTCACCGCCCTGTCTTGGAGAAAGCATTTATCTCTTTAAATCATTTCTCCAAGCCAAGTGAGCTGGCAGTTTGGAGAATGCATTTGAAATTAAAGTTGCTTTCTTTTCACCTCTCTCTCTCTTCCCTTCCCATTTTTTATTTCCTTCCTTTCTTCCTTCCTTTGTCTTGCGGCATTCAAACATCTGATGTTCATGACTTGTGGCTCTCAGACATCTGATGTTCATTCCGTGAGGCTCTTACGTGAAGCAAGTTTGGCCACCCCGGTATAGGTGAAGCTTTATTGAATTGTTACAGACAGGTGTCCTCATTTCAAAGGCATTGCTAGGAATGAAACTTAATTGATACATGCAGTCCTAAAATCTCTCAGATCACTAACTTCCCCCCTCCTAACACCTCTTAACATTAACAGTCAGAAAGCAGTTACTTTCTAAGAGCCGCAAAGCGGGATATATGTCAGTGACATTACAAAGCATTATCTCGAAGGACTCGTCTCTCCATTCCCTCCTGGTACGTGGGGGAGCAATTTGCAAGATGGTATCCCCAAGAAATACCATCCGAAAGAGTTGGACTTGACTGTGCGACTGAACAACAACATTCCCAGGATTGGGCTCCAGAGCAATTTACACAAGAATGCTATCATGTTGTCGTCCAAGAATAAGACATGCAACAGTCCATAAATTCAGACAACAGGCAACATACCACTAATCTAAAGCAAAGGAATATTTATGGAAGAAGAAGAAGAAAACTGCAGTTTTATACCCCGCCCTTCTCTCTGAATCAGAGACTCAGAGTGGCTTATAACCTCCTATATCTTCTCCCCCCACAACAGACACCCTGTGAGGTGGGTGGGGCTGAGAGGGCTCTCACAGCAGCTGCCCTTTCAAGGACAACTCCTGCTATAGCTATGGCTAACCTAAGGCCATTCCAGCCGCAGCAAATGGAGGAGTGGGGGATCAAACCCGGTTCTCCCAGATAAGAGTCCACACACTTAACCAGTACACCAAACTGGTGTAAGAACGTCGTAAGGATTCTGATACCTCCCTCTACACAGTTGAAACCAGCACATTAAGGCTCAGGGCTGCTGCAGGTGGAAGCTGGACCTTCCTTACCAGGCATGCCAGTGGTCTCTTTGGCAGACCTAGCTTCAATAGACCTAACAGCTAAAGGGCACCTGTGTCAACCAGCAGAGCCAGAGCTGAATTATGATGTAATTATGATGTAAGAAGGGGTTGCCAGGTGGACTGCTTTAGACCAGGGGTGGCCAACGGTAGCTCTCCAGATTTTTTTTTTGCCTACAACTCCTATCAACCCCAGCCATCAGCCGTAATGGCTGGGGCTGATGGGAGTTGTAGGCAAAAAACATCTGGAGAGCTACTGTTGGCCACCCCTGCTCTAGACAGTCCTCTCCACTTCTGATAACTACAGAGATTCTGAAGCTACCTGCTCAGGATGCTGACTAGCAAGGGGTTTAAATGGCTAGATAACAGAGGACAGGCTAGCAAGTCCCGCCTAGAACAGGAAGAAGCTCAACTCTCAGGAATGGTGTGCTCTCAGCATCTGGCCAAGAGTGCTAATGAGTTATGGACATGAATTGCATTTTTGTGGTTTGGTTCATGGCTCATGACTGAACCATGAACCCGTATGAACGAGCAGGTTGATTAGCCAACTGACCTGGTTTGTATCAGTTTGTGAGTTATTTAAAGTTTAAACTTCGGCTTTCTGCTCCCCACAGTATTTCATGGGAAGCAGGGAGCCATTTAAACCAAACAGCTGAGTGGCAGCCCCTCTGCTCAGATGTTTGGTTTAAATGTCTGGGAGTCATTTAAATCACCGCTTGCTGCTCCCTGCAAAAAGCCATGGGGAGCAGAAAGCAGTGGGCCATTTAAACCAAACAGCATACCACTCTGCTGCTTGGTTTAAATGACTCATGAAAAGCCACAAACTGCCATAAATTTTTCATGAAAGTTTGTGATCACAGAGGAAGGCTATAGAGACAAGGAAACTACCTTTCAGCTGTTTTTCTCCTTTGAAGATCCTTTGAGAAACTTCCCAACAGTTTCCTAACAAAGCATTTTGAAAGCTGCTGGTACACTATATTTGACAGCATGTATTGATTGAATTACAGGGATAGGCAAAGTTAGATAGAATTGTCAATTCAAAAGTGTTGATATTAATTTTATAGCAATGGAAAGACAGTATTTAGTATCTAATAGCATATTATGCATAAAATACAGTTGTCATTACTATTTGACAACTTTTGTGGTTTCTTTTTTGAAGCCTGTCAAAACCAAAATATTCAAGAGATGCAAAAAACAGTATTCAAAATGTGCATTAAAGTCTTGCTTTAGAATTTCTCATTGAGTAAATTGAAAGGAAAATCTGCCCTATTCCGATACTGGTGAATATTTGATTCAGCTTCAGTGTATGAATCAGCCTATAAAATTTCACTGTATATGACTTTGTGTTCCTTACTGATTCCAGTTTGCATTATAAACTGGAGTGACCACCAAAATTTGTCTGATCTGAGGTAAAATTCATGTGGCTTTCGCAAGTCTTCTTCTCAAAGTGGAACAACATATAGCATCTCCATGTAAATTTCCATTGCAAAAGTCTTTTTAAATAAATACATTTCCATTGCACTACTCAAAGCTTACCTGCCACGTTTCCTTTGCATTACATATTTCAGCTGGGTAAGTCTAATTGCCCATGGAGAGCAACAAATGGGAGAAAGGCACATAATTCTTCTTTTTCAAATCCTGCTAAAGAATCAAAAATCTAATGAATCAGGACTGGTGTCAAAACTGTATAAAATACTCCTAGGTGATACCAAAGAAAAAATACCACATCATTTTAAATTATGGCAAGAAGACTGTCAAAATAGAATAACAGAGGAGGATTGGGATCAACTTTGGAATACCTTCAGTTTCACTTCAAACATTTTTAACATACGATTCCAGGCTCTAAAAAATGACTACCCGTTGGTATTATACTCCTAAACAACTCCATAGCATGAAAGCTATTAGTAGCTCTTTCTGCTGGAAAGATTGTGGACAAGGTGGTGACTTCATACATCTGTGGTGTTCCTGCCCTAAAATTCATAATTTTGGGGTTCTTATATGAAAAGAAATTAAGGAAATCACTGGAGAATCTCTCCCCTTTCATCCAGAGACTGTTCTGTTACTCTGGTGGCCCAATGAACCATCAAACAAAATTTCTGTAGAGAGGATTGCATTCTTGCTGGCAGAGGCATGATTGGAGGTTGCTGCACACTGGAAAGACAAGGCTCTGCCTTCAATGCATGCTTGGAGAATCCGATTGTGGGATTATTTCCTACTAAGTGAAATCTCAATTTATAGTGCTGATGCTCTGACAGAACATACTCAAGAAAAAATTACTGTGTTCTGGTTCCAAATAGTTGAATATCCCACCAAACTTAATATTCTCCCAAAAAACCATTTTTATCATGATATGCTCTATTTCTAATATGTTCTGGGCTCATTTTCTCCCTTCTGGTCTGAATACAAAAACTGTGAGCTCTAATTAGTTGAGTTTGAGTAACTGGATTTCTTAATTGAATATTGGGACAGTTGTTTGTACATTCCTACAGTAGAATCAGTCAGTAGAATGTATTTTCACTTAATGCTCTTCAGTATAATTGTATGACTGCTCCTTGGTTCTCTATTTTATGGATTACTCTTTCTTTTTCTTGTTTTTTTTTAATTTGTTTATTATATCCTCACTAAGGCTGCATTATTTGAGGTGATAGATTACAGTGTTCTTTATTGTAAACTGAAAATCTGTTAACAAAAATCTGATTAATTAAAAAAAATCTTCTCTTTCCAGCTCCTTTATTCCCCTGCCCACGTTTGTGAGGTAAACATGGGTCTTGAAACCCTGCTATATACAGGAGTTGGAGACAAGAAGCAGTGGTTCCGTAAAGGTTAACTGTTTTCCTGCAACACAACACATTTCTTCACCGTGTGACTTCTCACAGCCGCTCTATAAAGTGAACCTCAGGTGAAGCATCCATAGGATGCTTCAAGGAAGAGGGAAGAGTTTTGATTGTTGAAATACCTGTTGCATACTTCTCTGATGGCAGCATATCCAGTTTGATGCCAAAGAGCCAGTTTGGTGTAGTGGTTAAGTGCGTGGACTCTTATCTGGGAGAACCAGGTTTGATTCCCCACTCCTCCACTTATACCTGCTGGAATGGCCTTGAGTCTGCCATAGCTCTCACAGGCAGTGGCAGACTGGTCCTAAAAGTATTGGTTGCCAGGAGATAAGAAGAGCCCACCATAACTAAAAGGCTATCATTTAATTTTTATAAAGAATCAATAATTTTTTCAAAAAATACATAAGTGGAAAAAAGGTGCAATTAAAACTTTTGCAAAATAAATATTTTTAGTAATTGCTGTGTACATATATTGTACATTTTACTGGCAGTATGCAGTAGATATTAAATGTAAATACAGATTGCATTTTCTCCAGGGGAGCTGATCTCTGCCAGCTGGAGATCAGTTGTAAAAGCAGGAGATCCCCAGGCCCCACCTGGAGGCTGGCAACCCTAAATACAATGTAAATTTTAATTGTATTACAGTAATAAGATTGGAACTTCTATTATATTTTCAAGCTACTTCTATTATATTTTCAAGCTACATTAACATTTTAAACATATTGTCTAATGTTTAAGGGGGCCCACTTCATCAGGGGCTCACTTGCCATTGGGCAAGCCTACACCCTGTCACTGCTGGCAGAAGTTGTCCTTGAAAGGGCAGCTTCTATGAGCGCTCTCTCAGCCCCACCTACTTCACAGGATGTTTGTTGTGGGGAAGGAAGGCAGAGATTGTAAGCCACTCTGAGACTCAGATTGAAGGGCGGGGTATAAATCCAGTATCTTCTTCATCATCTATCCATCCCTTCCAATTAGATTGCTCATTCTCTGGTACAAATATTTGTCCATTACAAGGGCTGCATTTTTGTGCTTAGCATCATGTACTCTGTCTGCATAAATTAAGGTTTCAATGTTGTGCATAACTTCCCTCCTATAGCCACTTGTGCCCCTTTTCCCTCATATTCCCACTCTGGCCAATTACCCCATTTGTGTTTCCTAGCTCCTCACCACCTCGTGGATCGCTGCTATGGGACAGAAGATAGTTTCTGCTCAAAATTTCCCTTGAGTATCTGAGAAATTACCTTGGAGCTAGAATTACGGTGTTGTTGTTTTTTTAACTCATGTTAGCTTAAAGGGTATACAGCTCTACAATTCCCAAACAGCAACAAGACTATAGTCTATAGGGAAAATGCTCAGAAAACAATTTTGGTTCCTGGACTAGGGAAAACAAATATTTCTGTAGTTTAGTGGATAGAGAACATCCTGTTCTGTTTGCCCCATCCAACAGAATCTTCAGTAACTAAATGATACACCTGAAAGTGCTAAGAGCAAGCTGACTGAAAAATTCCTCCACACAATCACAGACAACGGGCACATGACTGCACATGAAAAGTCTAGTGAGGACAGGATAGGGCAGAGGCATTCACTGTATATGATGCAAGTGGTTTTAACCAGGATTTTGAAGTATCACATGACCTTTAGGAAGTTGGTACTTGAGGGGAGGGGTACAGTGGAAGGGCTTCTAGCCCCAATGGTGGACTTCCTGATGGCATTTGGGTTTTTTTGCCACTGTGTGACACAGAGTGTTGGACTGGATGGGCCATTGGCCTGATCCAACATGGCTTCTCTTATGTTCTTAAGCTCTTGGGAACCAAAATTGTGGCCCACAATTGATCTATTTAGTTTTATACCAGTGGCCCACAACTTATCCATTTTATATTTTATTTATTTCCACATTTTTCGGCCCTCTTTCCATAAACTATTCAAAGTGGTAAACAGAAAAATTACAATGATCATTCAATGCTTCGTTATCAAAAATATTAAAATATTTTGAATATTGCGTGTAAATGTTCAGTAAACAGAATCTACTGCAATTACACTTTCAAATGCCATCTGAAAATGATGGGTTTTTAACCTGTCTGTAGAAGGCCATTAGTGATAGAGCCAAGATAATTGTTTAAGAGAAGGAAGCCCAAAATTTTGGGACAACCACTAAGAAAGACCTGCTACTAACAAAGGCCAATCTTGGAGTTCAATCACTAATCTAGAATAAACCTACTCACAATTAGTCTGTTCTTTAAAAAAACGAGCAAGCTTTAAGTATGCCACACTTATTTTTATATAATTCCACTGGCATAACTGTCTAAAAAAATCACCTCTGACTGTCTTGGTATGCTCACCTTATGTTATCCATCAGTCCTATGATACATAATTACTATTATTATTGAAAAATTAATGGTATCCAGAAACCAGTCTTATCTAAGCATGTGTTCAGGGGTAGATTACTATGCTTTCCTCTCAATCCTCTGTTACTTGACTTCAAGGAAAATGAATGTTCTCATTATGACTGAATGCTGTCATAATGTTATAAATGAAGCATATTTCCTCACATTAAATCATGAGTGTGTTCTGCGCATTCCTCTGACAAACATGTTGTGCTGAGCCACTTGGGGAATATAAGAGGCTAACCCTACTCTTCCACCATTTCCTTAGAAGTCAATTCCAGTGACATCAGTGAAAGAGATGTCTTTTATCAGGGCTGTTTCATGTATGGCCTTTAAAGGACTAGCTATGGGCAGGGCTTTTTTTTTGTAGCAGGAACTCCTTTACATATTAGGCCACACATCCCTCATGTAGTCAATTCTCCTGGAGCTTACAGTAAGCCCTGTACTAAGAGCCCTGTAAACTCTTGGAGGACTGGCTACATCAGGGGTGTATGGCCTAATATGCAAAGGAGTTCCTGCTACAAAAAAAAAAGCACTGGCTATGGGTATCTACAGTCACAGACTGGCAGGAGTGGTGATCTCTGGGAGCTGGGCACTAGGGTTGCCAATCCCTATTGGTGCACGTGGTGTGATGATGTCACCCAGAAGTGACATCATCACGCTGGCACCACCGCGCACCAGCCACTCTAGGCATTTTTGGGAAATCTCTATGGTTTTCCCGGATGCTCTAGTGATTTGGAAGGCAAAAACTCTATGGCACCTATTGGGCCATAGATTTTCCCCTCCCAAATTGCTAGAGCATCTGGAAAAACCATAGAGTTTTCCCAGAAATGCCTAGACCGGTCGGTGCACAGCGTTGCCAGTGCAATGACATCACTTCTGGGTGACATCATTGCACCGGCAACATCGCAGGAGGTTCCCCTTCCAGCCCAATGTGGGCCGGTGGGTTGTGAACCTTGGTGGGGGAAACCCCACCCACTGGCAGACCAGTGGGCTTGGCAGACCAGGAGGGGGAGGAGACTCAGACAATAGAAGGAAGACAAAATACAAAAAATTAAGATACCAAAATGGGCGTTTGAGAGAGAACTTGGCTGGAGGTTTCAGTTGACTTACGAGGAAGCTGCAGGAGCAGTGGAACGCAATCAAAGCCGGGGTTTGAGTGAAGGCTAGAATTTTTCCTTCAGAAGTCAACAAGCAACGGAGGGACTCCTGTGGAACTTTATTATTGAGTCTTAGTACTCAGTTTGGAAAACTCAGAGACTGTGTGGGGTCCTCCCTGGAATATTGTTTTGAGACTTTCGTTTGTTTTCTATTTATACTGTATGAATGCATGCCCACTGTTGTAGGCTGTTCATTTCATGTCATTAGAATTTTGTATACACTAGTCAAGAGTGTTTGTTTTTGCACAATATTTTGTATTTTACATATTGTGCTGCCACTGTTCTTTTGCATTGAATAGAAGGAAGAGAGGCTTGGCTCAGTGGCTCTACTGTGCAATTGAGAGAGCCTGGCAAAGCAAGCTCTCCCTCCCCTCCTTCCTCCCCTAGGGAGGAGCCTCAGCCAATGGAGAAAATAGAGACTTTGCTCTTCAGCTCCTGTGTGATTGAGCACACCTCGCAAAACAAGCTATTATGCAGAAGGAAGCAAGAGAGAGGGAGAAGGAAGCAGATGACAGCCAGTTGTTCAAGGGCCTGATAGAAACCCTCTGGGGGCCTGATTCGGTCCCCAGGCTGCATGTTTAACACCCCTGATCTAAACCATTGTCTGGATTTCTGCTGCACTTTTGTAAGTGTCTTTGAACCCTGAAATTAAATGGAGAATGTGGAATAGTGTGTTAAGTCAAAAAAAACACCAGTTTTGTGCAGAATGAGCACACAGGATGAATTCATAATTTATGCGGGTGTAAAGTTAGGGTCTTTGCTTGACACTCTCAGTACACTATGGGAGGGGCTTTTAGTCACCATAACTACTTCGTTACAGAGGCTCCCCAATATTTTTCATATAGGTAGCTGGGGTTGAGATGATATTATCTTTGCTAAATTGCTCATAGTTGGGTAGAAAGTTGAACTAGGGATGAGTTAATGGTCTCTACTTTGTTGCTTTTTATATTTATTTATATTGTATTTATATCTATCCTGGGATGGATCCTACCAGCTTTTCCTGTGGTGAAAAAGGAAGGAGGAGTCTCTTTTAACCACGCAAAAGGTTGTGCTGAGGATCAAGGGGAAAAGCCCGGGTGGGATGGGAGCTGTAGTACAGAGGAGCAATTGGCATCATTGAATGAAAAATCAGGTAGGATCCAACCTATCAAAAGCATATAATGTTTAATGCTAATATGATGTACACGAAAAAAAAATAATTAAGTGTACATTTCACGGGGAAAATTCAGTGTGAAGAAACAAAGAAATGGTTAAAATATACAAAACCGCTGGTTCCATTTGCATAACAGAGACATGAAATCAAAATGGGGGCCTGGGGATGAAATCGGCATGGAGGAAGTCAAAGTCATCCTTCATTTCACCTTAGATGCTTCCTGTTCCAAGCTCCAGATACACTGGCACAGTAAGAGGCAAGCTTCTACTTACATGTGAAAGAAGTCAGCTCTTACAAAAAAAGAAAAGAAATCTATTGATCTAGTATCGTGGCAAGCCTTGGATTTAGTGTGTCGCAGAACCGTATGTTAATTGAGTTGAGTACAGCTAAGTACTCTGTCTTAACTGGTTTGGAGAATGTAGGCTGTCTATCAGTTAACTGGACTTCTTTTCCTAATGTATCCATCAATTTAAAAACTCAATACAGGAGAGATCATTTCGTTTCCCCAAGGGCTCTTATCGCAGACTCCCACTAACAGGGAACTTAGTGCTTTCTGCTTCTCCTCTCCTCAAGAAATTCCTCATAGTTTAGAGGATATATTAATAATGGATTGCTACACTACCACCTCTGTGCCATTCTCTCAAAAAGCCTACATTTTATGGGTCATATTGCCATCATCTCAACATGTAAAAGAGAAACATATAAGAAAACATCAGAGGGCACACAAACCTCCCCCGAGACTTGTGGCTAGATCTTTGATCCTCTAATCTTTTGCCCCAGCAGTAGCCTTCCTATTCACCTCCAACTTCCTTTGGTCATGATTCAATTATGACCTGGAAATGATAGAGCCCCCTGCCCCCACAGAAGCTGCGTAAGTTTCAGTTTCTCTTGCAAATCAAAGAATTGGAGGGCGGCTGAATTTGGGAAAGGCTGTAGCACAGGGGTGACCAAACAATGGCTTGAGAGCCACATGGGGCTCTTTCACACGTATTGTGCGGCTCTCAAAACACCCACTGCCCCATCGGCCAACTTTGAAAAGGTATTTCTCTCTTTAAATCACTTCCCCAAGCCAAGCCAGCCAGCGGCTTGGAGAATGCATTTAAAATTGCTTTCTTTCTACCTCTCCTTCCCTCCTCCCTCCCCATCTATTTGCATTCCTTCCTTCCTTCCTTCCTTGTGGCTCTCAAACATCTGACATTCATGTCTTACAGCTTTCAAACATCTGATGTTTATTCTATGTGGAACTTACGTTAAGCAAGTTTGGCCACCCCTGCTGTAGCAAATGCTGTTGCTTGATTAACTTGTGCAAAGATTGTACTGTGATAGGGACACTTCACCTGCTGATGAGAAGTGCCAAAGGCAACGGTTGTTGACTGTCATTTTCTTTGAAATGTGAGAGCACAAGAAATGTGTGTGTGTGTGTGTGTTTTGTTTTGTTATATGTGCTTTATTTACCAATATACAAATAGAGCATAGGTGGAAGCAAGCAAGCATTCCTACAAGACAGCAGCTCCAGTTCAGACACTGAGACTGAGGGACCTGTACCCCATTTCATTTTCAGCCAGCTCACGTCTTGAATTCCACCTGTCTGTGTGTCTGTATTATGTGTGTGTGTACTATGCTCAAACTGCTACTGTTGCACACACAAACATGTATGCCCAGAGCGTTTTTTGTAGGAGCTCCTTTGCATATTAGGCCACACACCCTGATGTAGCCAGAGCTCCAAAAGTTTGCAGGGGTGTCAAACATGCAGTTCAGGGGCCGAATCAGGCCCCCGGAGGGCTCCTATCAGGTCCCTGAGCAACTGGTTGTCATCTGCTTCCTTCTACAGAACAGCTTGCTTTGCCACTGAGCCAAACCTCTCTTCCTTCTATTGGCTGAGGCTCCTCCCCCTCCTGGTCCCCTGGGGAAGGAAGAAAAGAGCTAGAGCTTCCTTTGCCCAGTTCCCTGGATCCCATGGGAGAAATACAAAGAAAGCATCTTTAAGACCAATGATTGCTAACGTTTTAAACATGTTTTTAAGTTTTTTTAAAAAATATATTTGTATTTGTCTGTGTCCTTTAAAATTTTTACATCTCTGCTACCTAATCTTAAATAGGTACACACATGGCCCAGCCCGACATGGCCTTGGCCCAACCTGACATGGCCCGTCCCAACAAGGTCTCATTTATGTCAGATCTGGCCCTCATAATAAATGAGTTTGACACTCCTGGTTTACAGGGCTCTTAGCACAGGGCCTACTGTAAGCTCCAGGAGGACTGGCTACATCGGGTGTGTGGCCTAATATGCAAAGGAGTTCCTGCTGCAAAAAAAAACGCCCTGCATATGCCCCTTCTGCCTTCCACTGTGATGGATCCCCTCTAAGCAGCCATTTAAGAACTGAACTTTTAGGATACACACTTTTAGGATAATTCCTATTAAAGACACAGACTGCCTGACCTGGATAGCCTAGGCTAGCCTGATCTTATCTGATCTTGGGAGCTAAACAGAGTTGGCCTTGGTCAGGAGGTGGCCCTGGTCAGGAGATCACAAAGGGAATACCAGGTTTGGGATGCTGAGGCACGCAATGGCAAACAACCTCTGAATGCCTCTTCCCTTGGAAACTCCACCAGAGGTTGCCATAAGTCAGCTGTGACTTGATGACTAATAAAACTAGACACCCACAGCTATTGAGATATGCATGTTGGGGTCCCCCCTATAGGTCCTGACACTACATCCTTATAAAACCATGGAGATCATAAAAATTATAAAACCATGGAGATCATAAAAGGTTATTACCTTTAAAGCCCTATATGGCCTAGGACCTGCCTACCTGAAGGACCGTCTCTCCCCACACGTTCCCCAGAGAGTATTGAAATCGGGATCTCGAAATCTCCTAGTTATCCCCGGGCCAAAAGAAGCCCGCTTAAAATCCACCAGGGACCGGGCCTTTTCTGTTATGGCCCCCTCCTGGTGGAACCAGCTGCCGGAAGAGGTGAGGGCCCTGCGGGACCTTGCCCAGTTCCACAGGGCCTGTAAGACAACCCTCTTCCGGCTGGCCTATGACTAGCTGGTACAAGAAACAAGAAACCAGGTGTAGTTATAATAGAGGTTGCTGTCCCTAATGTTTTAAATATTTAAATGGTTTAAATGCTTTAAATGTTTTAAAATTTTAAATGTATTAATTATTTTAACTGTTTTATGCTTAAATTGTATTTATGTAGAATTTTGTGTTGTGAGCCGCCCTGAGCCACTTGTTGGGAAGGGCGGGATAGAAATCATAGAAATCATAAAATAAATAAAACATAAGAGAAGCCGTGTTGGATCAGGCCAATGGCCCATCCAGTCCAACACTCTGTCACACAGTGGCCAGGTGCCATCAGGAGGTCCACCAGTAGGGCCAGGACAGTAGAAGCTCTCCCACTGTTGCCCCCCCCCCCGGGCACCAAGAATACAGAGCATCACTTGCCCCTTTGCATCATTAATGCTGTAACCCTCACACATAAATGTATTTGATAAGGCTATGGAAATCTGAGCAAGCAGAACAGTGACCGTCGTGATCTGAACTCCTGCAGGACCTTTGTCTCTTATACAAGGAATTATCTCGAGGATTTGGTATAAGGAACTTTCCCCCTCTTGTTTCTACGCGTCTATTTTAAAAGATTTCTGAATTAGCAGAACAGTTAAGGTATAATCCAGCAAAAGTTAATCACTTTTAAGTCACAGTGATTTCAATCAAGAGAGAGTTAATCATTTGCTTAACTCGCCAATTGAAATCAATGGGACTTAAAATTGCTTAAATGTAGTTGAAAATCATGCTTGGGGTAGAAATGATTTTCTCCTCCCTTTACTTTTAGAGACTTTTGCTCTGCACTGCATTTCTCTCTAGTTTAATCATGAGAATTTCTAAAGTAAGTTTCAGAAGCGAAACTTGCTGTTGCCTATCGGATGCAGGTTTCAGGCCCTTTGGATCATTTACACGATTAAAAAAAGGTAGTCCCCTGTGCAAGCACCAGTCGTTTCCAACTCTGGGGTGACGTTGCTTTCACAACGTTTTCACGGCAGACTTTTTACGGGATGGTTTTGCCGTTGCCTTCCCCAGTCATCTACACTTTTCCTCCAGCAAGCTGGGTACTCATTTTACTGACCTCGGAAGGATGGAAGGCTGAGTCAACCTCAAGCCAGCTACCTGAACCCAGCTTCTGCCAGGATTGAACTCAGGTTATGAGCAGAGCTTAGGACTGCAGCTTTACCACTCTGCAGCACAGGGCTAGTTCATTTACGCTATTACTTCTTTCCATATTTTCCACTGTACACAAGTGTATCGATCAAATGCTGCAAAAAAAGGAACCTTGAGCCAGTATATTAATATAGAATCATATACATGGTTACATCAAGGGGTTTTTAATAGCATTTAAATCACTCTGTATATACTGGTAACAGTGGGTGGGGGGAAGATCCAGAGAGCTGAAATAAGAGAGACCGATTCCCCCCACTAGCCTTGTCCCGGTCTCATGCTCTTCTCCGTGGGGCTTCTGTCCGATTTTGCACAAGCTGCCCTGGGGCTGCAACTCGCTCCGCCTCTTTCACGTGGCAAGCAGAAACTGGCTTTTAGAGGATCTTGCTTGCCACATGAGGCAGAGTGAGTTGCACCCGGGGCAGCTTGTGCAAAATCAGATAGAAATCCCATGGAGAAGAGGAGCATGAGACCGGGACAAGACTAGCGGGGAATCGGTCTGAGTGTCATCTCAACCTGCACCAACTGAACGCTCTACATGATACTCAGAATGTTTAAAAAAAAAAAGTATTTAGGGTTGTCAAATCTGGGTGAGGAAATGCCTGGAGATTTAGGATAGAGCCTGAGGAGGGGAGGAATACAATGCCACAGAGTCCACCCTCCAAAGCAGCCATTTTCTCCAGGGGAACCGATCTCTGTCATTTGGAAGCCGGTTGTAATTCCAGGAGATCTTAGGGCCCCACCCAGAGACTGGCAACCCCACCTTCACAAACAAGAGCAAATAATCTTGAACTCCAAAATCTGGGAAGAAACACACATGAGGGGAATTTATGAAGTCTCCCTAAGTATTGTTGCTGGGGCCCCCTCCCCCATACCTAGGGTCTTGTTCCTTTCTTTTACTTGATCTGGACCATAAGAATTCTCAGTCGAGGGCTTATTGCAGCCAGCTTTTAGAGTCAGATGGAAACAAAATGAACTCTAAATTACCTGGAAAGACTTTGACTCAGCAAAGACTTGATGGTTGCTAAAAGACTTATGGTGCAGAGGTGAAGCTTTACAAGTCAGTTGTTTCAACAGAAGTGGCAAGCCTGATCACTTTTAAGGGCTGTGGGTGGAAATTGCCCCTCTAACAAATCCTCAAGGCACAATCAGCAATGAGTTTCTTTTCTGTCGGCTTCAGAATTAAACGTACAGAGCTATTACGCCGTCCTCTCTTTCTCTCTATTCTAGGGCTGCCAATCCCAAATTGGGGGTAGGGGATCCCCCAGTTTGGAGGCCCTCCCCCTGCTTCAGGGTTATAAGAAAGGGGGGGGGGGGTTGTATGTCTGCTGGGCTCTCCATTATACCCTATGAATTTTTCCCGCCCTAATAGAATCCAGTTAATTAAATCATTTATTTTACCAAAAAATTAATTTCGGGCACTACCAATCCCAGTCACACAATTTGAGATCAGCAAATGACAATCTGAAATTAACAAATTCATTTGGGCACACAAAAAAAACCGCAGGGTTTCAACATAATTGACTTTATAAACCCAGAGAGGGAGGTGACTCGATTGCCTGAACCTCAGATTATACTTAGAAGCCTCTACTCTTGACACAGTAACTCAGATCTTAACAGATGATCCAAAACAATCCAGGATACAAATTGAAAACAAATATACTTTTCCAATCCCCATACAAGGTCTTTTTTGGGGGGGATCGAGAATGAAAACTTTCAACCTTCACCAAATCCAATCATACTTGGTAAACTCATGGAAAATATGGAAAAAAAAAAAACATAGACAAAACTCTTGCACCAGATATTTCTCCCATTTCACCACTGATGAACCAGTTATTGTTTGCTCCAGGAGTTTCTCAATATGATGGATTAAGTTTATGTTTAATTTGATTTATACCCCGCCCTCCCCACCAAGGCGGGCTCAGGGTGGCTTACATCAAAGTCATAACATGCTATGATTACAGGCATAAAATAATAAAACCACTTAAATATATAAGTTAAAACGCATAGATATGTATCAACATTGGAAGCAGAAAGGCATTAGCTATAGTGGAGAATTGATCTGTGGGTATATGGGTATTGGGGGGGGCTGTTTTTTTGAGATAGAGGCACCACATTTTCATCTTAGCATATGGTGCATCTTCTCAAAAAAACCCTGCAAGTTTCAAAAAGATTGGATTAGGTGATCCAATTCTATGAGACCCAAAAGAAGGTGGCCCCATCCTCCATGATTTCCACTGAAGGGAAGGCATTTTAAAGGAGTGTGGTCCCTTTAAATGCGATGGCCAGAACTTCCTTCAGAGTCCAGTCATGCTTGTCCAATCATGCTTGTCACAACCTTGCTCCTGGCTCCACCTCCTGTGTCCTGAGTTATTTCCTGAGTTGGACCTGGCAACCTTATTCTGTTGTATTCCACTCCTCATCTCATGTTTCCTTCCTGCCTTCCCCCTTTACATGTGTGTTTTTTCTTTCAATTACCTTTTGCATACCTCATTTCTCATAATGCATCTGACAAAGTGAGCTCTAGATTATGAGACCTTGTGCCACAATACATGTACTAATCCAGCAATCCCCAACATTGCCACCATAGGCACCTGTTGACACCTTTTCTGGTGCCCGCCAAGTATTTTCAGAAAGTGGGCAGGGCCAGGTGGGTCTTTTCCTAGCAAGACTTTTGATTGACCCCACTAGAAACTTGATTGGCTGTACAGATTTTTTTTTTTTTTTTTAAAAAGGTTGCCTTGGCAGCAGCTTCTACCACAGCACAACTATCTTCATTGTGTGACTGAACTTAGGCTGCAGCGGCCATTTTATGACTGGCCCTGCCTCCTTCAGCAACTGATTTGTGGCACCTGATATGTGGCCGGCTGCACCGACCACAATGTGTTGGAATTGGGACCCCCATGCTAGTCGTTAAGGTACTGCAGGGTTCTATCTCTGTTTCCTTAGGAATAAGTCCCACTGCATCCAGTGGGCTTTAGTCCTTAGCGAAGTGTGCAGAAGACTGCAAAATCCATCTTCTTAAGCAAAAGGACAGCTGATTTCATCTAGGGATGCTACCAAGTTTTCATCCTGCTGTCCTCGGTCTGAGCCAAGGCTTGGTGTAGTGGTTAAGTGTGCGGACTCTTATCTGGGAGAACCGGGTTTGATTCCCCACTCCTCCACTTGCACCTGCTGGCATGGCCTTGGGTCAGCCATAGCTCTGGCAGAGGTTGTCCTTGAAAGGGCAGCTGCTGTGAGAGCCCTCTCCTGCCCCACCCACCTCACAGGGTGTCTGTTGTGGGGGAGGAAGGTGAAGGAGATTGTGAGCCGCTCTGAGACTCTTCGGAGTGGAGGGTGGGATAGAAATCCAATATCATCTTCATCATCATATCATCATACCTCATTTCTCACCATGCATCTGACAGAGTGAGCTCTAGTCTAGACCACGAAATCTTGAGCCGCAATGCATCTGCTAGGGTGGTCTACGGGGCCTTTTCTTTTGAGCAGGAACGCACGGGAATGCAGTTCCAGCTGGTTTGCTGCCAGGGGGCGTGGCTTAATTTTTTGCCCCGTTTTTATTTATTTATTTATTTATTTTAGTGTATTTCTATTCCGCCCATTGCCCATAGGGCTCACAGCGGAGTACAACATACGATAAAACAATAAAAAAACATTTTATAAACAGACAACTCAACAGCACTCAGAAAATTTTCCATATCATCACCTATTGCCCAGCCTGGCCGTCTCACATCATGATAAGATGTTATCCCATAGAGATGGCGGGTATTACCTCATTGGCAGATATTACCTCATATATATCTTAATATGCAAATAGGTTTCTGCTGGGCTTTTTCTACAAAAAACCCTGTGTGAAACAATGGTGATGTCAGAGGGTGTGACCTAATATGCAAATTAGTTCCTGCTGGGCTTTTCCTACAACAAAAGCCCTGGTAGTCTAAAATCAATTTACAAATAAATAAATATAAATCTCTGCCCTCCCAGCAGAGGTCAAAATACTCGCAGAAATGCTGCGCCTGAGTGACAGGGAATCCCCACCTAGAACACTGTGAGGCAAGATCAGATAAAATCCCCATACACACACACTCGTGGAAATTTTCCACCAGATCCGCTTCCCCACCCCCAGTGCTTTAGCTCACACACACACACCCCAGCTTTGATTTCCTTCGTGAAATTTGAGCCCATACATTTTGGGTTTTGTGACATGTTTCCTTGTGTCAACTTGTCTTGTTAAATGTATATAGTTGGGTGTTATTTTTGCATTACTTTGGTATGTAAATGCTGTAAAAACAGCTTCAAAGGAAACCAACTAAACAGGAATGCTGGCAACAACAACGTACAAAAGAAAAAGTCTCACAGTGACAACCTGCAAGAACGAAATCTATTTGTACATCCCAGTCTGGCTCAGGTGGCCTGACTAAATTTAATCAAATTATACCTAACTTTGTTTGCTGCTCCTCCTGCAAGGAAATGTAACAGCCCTTGCATATATTGTGTATACTGTACATTTTATTGTATTGCTTATGAACATTCTATAACAGGCACAACCAATCAGCTTCTTTATGTGTACCAGGGCTTTTTTTGTAGCAGGAACTCCTTTGCATATTAGACCATACACCCCTGATGTAGCCAATCCTCCAAGAGCTTACAGGGCTCTTAGTACAGGGCCTACTGTAAACTCCTGGAGGATTGGTTATATCAGATGTGTGTGGCCTAATATGCAAAGGAGTTCCAGCTACAAAAAAGCCCCATGGTGTACTATTGTGATTAGTATATTTAACATAAGAAGAGCCCTGCTGGATCAGACTAGTGGTCCATCTAGACAAACGTCCTGTCTTACATAGTGGCCAACCAGTTCCTCTGGACAGCCAACAGCAGGGCATAGAGACTGAGGCCTTCTCCCTGTTGAGCTAGGGTCCAGAAGACTTTGGTTCAGATCGTCACTCTGCGATGAAGTTGACTGGGTGACCATGGGCTGGTTGCTCTCTCTCAACCTTAGTCTACCTCACCATTTGTGGAGATGATCAAATAAGGAAAAGAGAACCTCATATACCACCCTGAGAGCCAATTTATATATTCTAACGTTCTTTAATTTGATAGGCACGACGTGAGAATTTTGTACCATATATGTGTGATAGGAAGTTTGAGCTTCATGGACGTACCCTGACCCTTTTTTGCTCAAGACCATTAGGAGGGGGATAAGAAGCTTCAGCACATGTGTTTGCGTGAGCGCTCACACACGCATACCTGCTTTTGGTATTTCTCATATTGCCCTGGGGAATTGATACATGTGAAAATGGTATGGGGAGTGGTGCTTCTCCCTGTGCACCACAGTTACATGCAGCAAAGGGCCGATATGTGCATAACTTGTATTGCATGTGTGAGCCAAACTCCTCATGCCTTTGTAATGTGTGTATTGTCCTGGTAGAGTGGGATAGAAATGTAATAGATAGATGAGATCTTTCAAGAATCACATTCATTCCTCAGCATCCCCAGTTGATGGTTTCTCAGCCATCACAGTAGCCTGTGTCCTATACTCTACAAAGCAAAGCTCAAAGTTTTGCTCCAACTTTGTCCAGTGTTAGTGGCTCTTCTTCCAACCTAAGATATGATACGCTGCCCATCATAGTTCCCTCAAAGCAGCACTATGGGGTGCTGGTACACAAGATTTTAACAAGCAGTGCAGGGATTTCTGCTTCTGCCTACAAGGAAACATCGAAAACATTGGAGGATGGGGCCACCTCTTTCTGGTGTCCACAGAATTGGACCTCCTGGTCCAATCTTTTGGAAAGTTTTTGGAAGTTTTTGAGGAGAGGCACCAAATTTGCAGCATAGCTGCTGGTTTGGTGCCTCTACCTCAAAAAACATTTCCTTGGAGCTCCAGATACCCCCTGATTGATTCTCCATTATAGTCTTTGTGGCCCATTGACTATAACGTTGGTTTTTTGCACACCCCATTATGCTTTTCAGTATGATTTGTAAGCTGCCTTGAGTCACAGGGAAAAGTGGGATATAAATATTTGAATAAATAAGTAGCTTGGGCAGGTTGATAACGTTTAAGCAACTTCCTGTTTGTTAGAATAGGCAGGAATTGTTCCTCCTTTGTTATATTTGACCTGAATTGCTGGTTGTCATATTTCACTAAAAACAACAACAAAATAGACTGCAAGAGTCCCCCCACTCCCCAGGTGCTGTTATGTTTTCTAAGACTCAGCGCAGGGTGAAGGTCCAAGGCCAGGTCTATCACCATAGTGCAGGGGTGGCCAACGGTAACTCTTCAGATGTTTTTTGCCTACAACTCCCATCAGCCCCAGCCAGCATGGCCAGTTATGGCATAGTGGAAAGGGGTGGGTAGACCTGTTCTCCAGGAAACTGATCTACCAATATAGAGGACAAGGGAGGGTGAAATTTGACTTGATTCTGTTTTCTCTTATAACGTTTAAGTATTCTTAAAGTATAGTTTAAATATACTTTAAAATATTTTTTTTTCTGAGATTTACACAATAATCAAACATGGACTCACTCACAACTTTAATGCTGCTAGCCTTTTTCACTCACAAGGCAGAATTTCTGCTCACAACATTGTGGAGCGTAGAGGGAACATCCTGCAAGTATGATCTTTGGACAGCCCCATATTGGCTACAATGTCCTTTTGAATAATGCTTGGTGACAAATCTTGGTTGGCTGACTTGTAATTTGTGACATGGCCTGTGCAGTCAGGGCAGAATCATGCTAAGTGGACAATGATGGCTAAATGGGTGCCTCCATCTCCAGAGACCTCTGAATACAGGTTGAGGAAGGGTGACAGAAGTGAAGTGTTATTGCCTCCATGCCCTGCTTGTGTCACGGGCTGAGGCCGGGTCAGGTAAAGTCCAGGGGCCGTCCAAGGTCTGTAGCTGGTGAGCAAAGAGGGTCCAAGGCGCCAAAACCGAATCACAGTCCAGGTATCGCAGGTCAGAGGTTCAGAAGCCGAAGTCAGGGGGTACAGAAGTCAAAGCCAAAGTCAGGGAGTCCAGAAGCCAAAGTCAAAAGCCAAAGTGGATGCTAGAACATCAGGTAGGTAACTAGTTGCTTCCACAAAGCCTCCTCCCAAAGCCCACAGCTATATAGCCCTCTGTTGGCTGTTGCCCATTTGGGCTAATTGCTGGCTCAGAGAGGCAGCCAGGATCCTGCTGAGACTCAAGCACCCTCACTCCTAGAAGGGCCAGAATCCTTTCAAAAATCAGGGCTCAGGGAGCGTCTTGCTCGTGAGCGTGCTGCCCTCCTCCGATCCCTGAGGTCCTGACAAAGGCGGTCACGCACACGAGCCACCCGAGAGGGCGAGGCAGGGGGGCTTGGATCTTCTCCAGCAGGAGGCAGGGGCACTGGTGCAGGTGGCAGGGGCACAGTTTCTTCTGCAGGCTCAGATTCTTCTGCAGGGTCCCCAGCACCCATGACAGCTTGGGGGCATGGCAGAGTCATCAAGTGGCCGCAGCTGGAACCAGGATGTTGCTGTGGATGGACTCTTGATATGATCCAGCATGGCTGCTCTTACATTCTTATGACTAGCCTGAAGTCCATCGGTCCGTGTCTTTCTCTTAGGGAGGTTGCCAAGTTCAGATCCCATGAGCCATTGCATCAGCACCACCACATACAAATTACGTTTTTAATTACTTGACCATGACATGGTAGGGCACTATGCCAGACAACCTCAGACCAAGAGGGCAGGGAAGGAGTACCTGCAGGGCAAGTGTCCACTAACAAAATGTCTTAATTAGTTTGTGTGTCTTATGGAGAAACATTCAGGAGAAATAATTTAGTTGAACTTTCCTTCGCAACCTGGTCTGTCTTCCTGCATATCTGGGCAAAATTTACATAAACAATACAACTATAATTATCCTTGTTTCCCACCAGATTAGTGGAGAAAATTACTAATTAATCTTATTTACATGAGGATAAGGTTAATTACCTAGGCATACTAATGCTATATTGTTAATATGCAATTCCTATTCCAGCACACTGTATGAATTTGCAACACTTCGGGAAACTGGAAGCAGCCATAGCATGATTTTCATTTGGATCTTTCCTTAATAAAGTAACATGTGTATTTGTTGTTGTTCAGTTGCACAGTCAAGTCCAACTCTTTGAGACCCCAGGGACAAAGTCATGCCAGGCCTTCCTGTCTTCCACCATCCTCTGAAGTCTGCTCAAATTTGTGTTTGTTACATCAGTAACGCTGCCCGGCCATCTCATCTTTTGCCGTCCTTCTTCTTCTTTTGCCTTCTGTCTTTCCCAGCATCAGGACCTTGTCCAGTGAGTGCTCCCTTCTCATTTGATGGCCAAAGTATTTGAGCTTCAGCTTCAACATCTGACCTTCCAGGGGGAGAGCTGAACTGAAAGTTACCAGGGCTGGCCCTAGACAGTCTGGCACCCTTGACAAGGCTAACTTCTGGTCCCCCCCCCCCCGCATAGAAAACATCATTAAGTCACATGGGGGGCACCCAATTCAGTGCCTCCAGAAGGTCAGCACCCTAGGCTATTGCCTATTTTGCCTGATGGCAGGGCCAGCCCTGCATGTTACAATGACAAGTTCGGCATGGGACTTGCAGCCAAACACGAGCTGCAAGTTCCCCAAGTGAACTTATTTAGAAGGTAATGGGGGCCCATTTCTGGATGGGACTGTGGCACGGGGCAGAAGGGGCTCCTGACCAGTGTCTTGTGACACACTGCTCACTGTGTGACACTCTGCTCACAATTGCAGAGTCTTGTGAGCAAAAATTCTACTTTGTGAGCGACTGGCATTAAAGCTGTGAGCTACTGAATCAATGAGTGCGCTCTGGGGTTCATCCTTCCCGAGCTAAGACAAAAAGGTGTGAGCTGGAGGCTAGACATCTGTGAGCTAGCTCACACTAACTTAGCTTAGAGGGAATACGGCTTCTGACCCCTACTGGTTTATTGACTTGAAATGGCGCTGAGTTCTGTTGAGGGTGGTGCTGTGCACACGTAATAATACATTAATAACAGGAGGAGAGTACAAGAGGGGGAGCTATAGTAACTCACAGGAGAAGGCCAGTCCCAGCCACCCCCCATGCCAGATGAAGCGCCACTTGTCCTTTCCCTTCTAACTGGCTCCAGCTTTGCGGCCAGCTTGCTTCCCCTACCCCTGACAGCTGTAGTTTCTCCCTTTCTGGCTGCGGCTTCTGATTCCACTTCTGTCTTCTGCTCAGGTGCAGTTTCCACTTTTCTGATGCCTGCCACAGTCTCAGTTTGCCTGCGTCTGCTTCACTCTTCTCTGCCTAGTTACCTACATATCAGGTGCCATTTGGAGATTCTCTGACAACACAAAGACAGCCTCAAGAGGGGATTGGATAAACATATGGAACAGAGGTCCATCAGTGGCTATTAGCCACAGCCACATATAGCTGGTGGGGTTTGGAATGCCAAGTGGTGCAGTTAAAAATCAATAGCAGAATAGTAAAATTAACAAATTCAGAACACCTTGTTCAGATATTCAGAAAAAAAAATGGTTAATTTCACTATTCTGCTATTGGTTTTTAACTTTGTACCACTTGACATTCCAAACCCTACCAGCTATATGTGGCTCTGTTTACTGTACCTCATTCCTCGTCTGAAGAAATGGGTATGCAGACGAAAGCTTACGTTCTGAATAAAACTAAGTTGGTCTTAAAGGTGCCATCGACTCCTATTTTGTTCTACTTCTTCAGACCAACACGGCTGCCTATTTGGATCTAATAGCCACAGCTTATTGTTGGAACTCTGGCCGTTTTCCCACTGACCTTACTCCGGAGCGAGGTTTCTCTTCACCGCGCAGCGTCTGCATGGATTTCCCACCAACTGCTGCGCACAACCACGAAGAGCCGCGGCTTTTGCGTTGCAGATGTAAACTGGTTTTTAGCGGTTTCCATTTGCGACGCAAAAGGTTGGGAACTTCCTGGTTCCTCGGAGCAGCCTCGGAGCAGTTGGTGGGAAATCCGCGCAGACGCTGCGTGGTGAAGAGGGACGTCGCTCCGAGGTAAGCTCAGTGGGAAAACGGCCTCTCTGTCTGGGCAGTGATGGTTTGTATTTTTGGTGCTTGGTGGGGGCACAGTGGGAGGGCTTCTAGTGTCCTAGCCCCACTGATGGACCTCCTGATGGCTCCTGGGTTTTTTTGGCCACTGTGCGACACAGAGTGTTGGACTGGATGGACCATTGGCCTGATCCAGCATGGCTTCTCATATGTTCTAAAGTTATGCACAACCTTAAGATAGTTTTGTGACATCTGTAAACGTGCAGGCATCACCATCACTAGCGATGCCAAATTAGTGTTTTAAAAAAATATTCTGAAAATCTGGAGGTTCCCAGAACAGTCTAATTCATTTCCTAATATAATTAATTTCAATTCCGATATTAAAGAACCCAACATGAGTTTTTAAAACATGAGACTCTATTCCAAATCGGAGCAGGGCTGATCCAGCTTAGCTTCCGACATCTGATGCAATCAGGCTAACCTGGGCTGTTCAGGTGAGGTGGTAATTTTGTACCCCATTGCTAATACTAGAGATTGCTGTTTTTTGAACAGAACTTCTGGGTCTTCCCCATGCTGTTGTATGCAACCCAGTTCACCTCCCCCCCCCCGCCTCAAAAAAAAGAGGAAGTGGGGAAAAATAGGTTCTGTTGATTAGTAACAGAAAATATGTTTAATTTAAGCAGCCTGTTTGGAACCAGTAGATCTCTGGGACTCTAGTCTTGAAAGCACTGGCAAATTCTCAAGTCTCTTTGCTTTCAAAAAAAAGGGAACTGTGAGCTTCCACAGTGTTTTAGGATTATGTCATAGATGAGCTTTCAGGACTGCTGCAGACTGCAAGCTGAAGGGCTCCACCAAATGTGAAAACAAGACATGCAAATTGCACCCAAAGGACTTCTCCTCCTAGCATTGGCAATAACAATAGCAAGCATTTGCTCTTAAGTGACACAAATAGGAAGAGTACACAAAAAAAGGGAGAGACTACACAAATAATTTACAACGTTAATGTGAGACTGGAACAGAGCTCTCTCATGAGAGCACACCGCACAATACAAAGGGAAATGGCAACATACTTAACTATAAGGAGTTATTAGACTAGGCATTAATTTGTGTAGCTTTGTCCATAAACCAGCATTTCCCTTTCATGTTTGCTTTTGCTCTATGCTCTTACAGCTCAATCCTATAAGCAGGGGTGGAATTCTAGCAGAAGCTCCTTTGCATATTAGGTTACACGCTCCTGATGTAGCCAATTCTCCAAGAGCTTACAAAGCTCTTTTTTGTAAGCTCTTGGAGGATTGGCTACTTCAGGGGGGTGGCCTAATATGCAAAGGAGCTCCTGCTAGAATCCCGTCCCTGCCTATAAGCATAAGTGGGGTTGGGTGAAGCACCAAGGCAATTGCTCCAGGGTAACATCTCCATGTGTCACAATGCATTGATATGACGATGAGCCAATCTGAAAGCAGTGGGCCACAGTCCATTGAGAGGTGCTTGTGCCCATGTACCATCTCCAATAATGGGAGGAGCACAAGAGCATGGATGTATCTAAGGTGAGTGTTTCCCGCCTCGACAATGCTTGTTGGTTTTTCAGAAACATCAGATTAGCTCCTGTAGAAAATGGAATGCTGAACTAGTTGGGTGCCAGCTTGGCCAGCCCTGGATGGGTCGCCATACCAAGTAAATTTGGACTTGAGGGTCATCATACAAAAAATGTTGGGAAACAATGTCTTAGGTCACACTCCCAGTTCACACAAGGTAACAGGGGCACCCATAAGAGCCCGGTGAGTGCTCCAAAACATGCCCCAAATCCTCTGTAATGTGCAGGACAGAGTGACAGGCAGCAGAGGAAATTGTCAACAAATGAAAAAGTAAAGATTTCCTAAAGATCATTGGAGGAAGTTCCTGAAGATTCTAATCAATCAATACTATCTATTTTGGGGACTCAGAAAAATTGGATGGCACCACTTTCTTACCAGTTCTCCACCCTGGCTGACTTTCATCCCAGTTGAAGGCTGAAAGCATCAATGCCTTATTAAGTGACGCTTGTATTACAGGTGTTGACAGGGCTTTTTTTTATGTAGAAAAGGCCCAATAGGAGCTCCCCTGTGCCTTCCCCGTGTCCTGCGGCAGCAGGTACACTGGGGAAGGCAGAAGCCATTGGGGAGGTGTTTAAAGTTGCCTTTCCCCAGCATGCCATCTGGACCCCTGGCCAGCCCAGGAGGCGCTCTGTTCCTGTGCGCTTCTGCCCCCCAAAAAGCCCTGGGTAGAGAACTGAAGGAGAGAAATATGACCTTGCCTAAGGAAACCCAGCAGTGTAATGGCCAGGCTGAGACTTGAATGAGTCCATCTCGCCACACAGGCTTGGAAGTACAGAGCGTTTAGCCCTTTTCAACCACTGCCCTGTGCTGCACTTGCCAACCTCTTCATCGCTGCTCTCCCCTTTTCGGTTGAACAACCGAAGCATTATGTTTTTGCCATTCTTCTTTTGAAAACACCAGCGTGAATTGTATGAATCTGCAACCGCTCGGCGTGGTAGCTGGCAGCACCTCATTAGACCCTGTTTTTTCCAATGTATAAGACCCCCCACTTGCAGTTTCTTGTGTACTTGTATAACCAACTTCTTTTCTTCAGTCCACATTTGCAAACAGTTTGCTTAGAATGCAAACTACACGTTGTTTCTGCTTTTCAAGCAGCAACCTGGGTGAAAATTATCCATGTCCAACTGCAAAGGCAGCTGCTCTTATATTCCCACCCCCAGCATATTGTTCCATTCACTTGGTAGGCTATGAGGTGTGCAGCCTTTTTCTCCGAACAAAAGTTTGTGCCTTTAACTGCTGTGTGACAGAAAGGAATTCAACAGACACTACTTTTCTTGCCACTAAAACTTCATACGTGCACTGCAGATATTTTCCATATATAAAAAAGGTAAAGGTAATCCCCTGTACAAGCACCAGTTGTTTTTCCGACTCCGGGGTGACGTCACATCACAACATTTTCACGGCAGACTTTTTTTCGGGGTGGTTTGCCATTGCCTTCTCCAATCATCTACACTTTCCCCCCAGCAAGCTGGATATCATTTTACCAACCTTGGAAGGCTGAGTCAACTTTGAGTCAGCTATCTGAACCCAGCTTCCACTGGGATCGAGCTCAGGTTGTGAGCAGAGCTTAGGACTGCAGTACTGCAGCTTTACCACTCTGCGCCAAATGTAGCATGTTCCATTCATGTGCACCAAGAATGGAAAATATACACATTGATCCTGTTCACACAAAATGGTTATGGCAGGGCTTTTCCCCCTGGGGGAACGCGATGAATCAGAGTTCCGGAACCTCTTTGTGGAAACAATTTTTTTCAAAAAATGTTTAAAAGTTCGTGACGAGCCCCCCATGGGGGAGTCACACTCTCTGCACCTGACCCAAGGAACACCAGCCTTTTCTTTCCATAACCAATGTGTTATGTTTAGAGTGTTGAACTCGGCTTGGCAAGACCCGGGTTCAAATTGCTGCTTTTCCATGGAAGGTTGCTGGGTTTTCTCAGGCCACTCACACACCTAGCCTACCTCACAGAATTGTTGGGAGGATAAAACAGAGAAGAAGAATGATGAAAACCACTTTGGGATCCCCACTGGAGAGAAAAGCAGAGTATAAATGAACAAAGAGTATAAATGAAGTCAATAAAGAGCTAGACTTCTGTAATCACAGATATCCTGAACTATCTCCCCAACATGTTATAATAGGCTTTGGTCTTCCCTAGAATCAAAATATAGACAAAGAAGAGCCCCCAAAATGAAATTATCAGCTAAGCAGAAACAGAGAAAAATATCACAAAACAAAAGTTTATTTAAAAAAAAAAAAGCCTAGATAAGATCTTTTCTCCATTTTTGTCTTGAGTCTTCTGGGATGTACAAGCTATTCTGCAGCAGCTGATGACCTAGCAATAACTCCTGATCTACTTGTCCGAGACCCCTGCTGTAACCACCACACCACACTGGCTCTCATGCTGCAATTGTACAAGGATGATAGCATCAATTTGAAAGGTTTTGTTCTTGTTTTGGAGCTATCCTCCCAGAAGCTGGACAATTAGAGCATGACATCATGTGGATACTCCAAAAAGTGCAATCAGGTTTGGAAGCCAAGATGGAGAAACATCTTAGTGTGGAGCAGCCATGTTGAAAAATAGATGTCCAGCCCATGATCACCCTCTGGAGAACAGAAGATCCAATCAGAGGTGGCCCATCCAGAAGATCCAGTCAGAGAAGAAGAAAAAGAAGAAGATGATGATATTGGATTTATATCTCCTGATCTACCTGTCCAGGAACCCTGACAGATCCAATCAGAGAAGAAGAAGAAGATGATGATGATATTAGATTTATATCCTGCCCTCCACTCCGAATCTCAGACCCTCAGAGCGGCTCACAATCTTCTTTATCTTCCTCCCCCACAACAGATACCCTGTGAAGTAGGTGGGGCTGAGAGAGCTCTTACAGCAACTGCCCTTTCAAAGACAACTCCTACAAGAGCTATGGCTGACCCAAGGCCATTCCAGCAGGTGCAAATGGAGGAGTGGGGAATCAAACCCAGTTCTCCCAGATAAGAGTCTGCACACTTAACCACTACACCAAACTGGCTCCCTCTCACCAACCCCTGCCTCCAGAGCAATTGGTATAATCCAGGAGGAGAGGCCCCTGAGAGTCAGGAAGAAGACATGTGCCTCCTGGCCACTTCTGCAGCACCTGCCTTCACTGCCACACACACACCCCGTGGGCAAAGCCAGGGGGTGAGTAGGGCATGTGGCAAAACACAGGGAAGCTGCACGCTGCCCAGCTGCTGTCACTCCACTTCCACTTCCGGAAGTGGAGCAACAGCAAGCAGGGGCAAGCGACCTCTCTGCATTTTGCTGCACATGTCCTCCCCACCCCCTGGCTTTGCTCACAATTGGGGTTTGCGGGGGGCTGTGGGGCAGCCTAGGGTACCTGATGTCTTGGGGCCACCCTGGATCCAATAGCTGGCTTTTTTTTTTTCATTTGGGGGGCTGTCACAGAGAACAGCACTCGGCTCCCTCAGTACAAAAGCCGAACGTCATTGCTCTGGCTTCCTTTTGTTCAGCTATTTCCACATCTTCACGGAAGTCTGACCTCTTATAAAACAAGCCATTAAATCACAATTGTTGCATAGTTTTTGAGGAGCTTTTCACTATGCAAGTAGGTCAGTGATAACCTCAAAACTTTTTTCTGTGCTGTTGTGCGAATGCTAAATGGAATTCCGTTTTTAAAATATGCAATTTGCTGAAGGGGCTTGGAGGGAAATTATTAAATTAGGCTGCCACACGGTGTTTGTTCTGTGTACTCTTCCCATCTTCCTATCCATTAGTGGAATTGACTTAAATGGTCAGCACGGTAAATGGTTTGAATGAGTTAGCTGATATTAAAATTCCGCTAATTAAACTAATTTCTAAATTCACCTACTTGCTTTTACCAAGGTCACTTAACCAAACAGCGCTGCAAACATATTATTATTCTATCTCTCTTGTATTAAAATCAGCTCAGAAGGATTAGCAGAGAAACTAGATTGCTCTTCCACGCTTAACTTTTTAAATTCTTCTCGTCTATTTAACTGAGTCCCTCACATTGATGTACTCTCATAGAATGTATGTCCTAATTCTGGATTGTGAGTGTGTGTGTGTGGGGGGGGGCAAGAACAAAACCTATTGACTTCAATGGACTTAAAAGAGTGCAACTCGGCTTGGGATGGCACCATTAGTTTCAGATCTATGGTGCTCAAAAAGTTTCTATGTGTATTTTAATGGCACCATGGTTGGTTGTTGTTGCTTTTTTTTTAAGTGCATTGCTATAAGCATATGCTGTATAAATTGGCAAGAAGGCTCCAAAAATGACACACAAGAGCTCTGAGTAATGAATAAACTAAGAGGACTTTGTTGCTTCTCCAGGTGGTTGTTTAATATTTGCATTCTGTTGTGAACATCACAGCTTCCTTTCTCCCTTTTACTTGTTTTACCAGTCATTTAGAAAATAATAGCCTCTTACTCTCTCAAGAATGTTAAGACTCTTCTTAAGCATTGCTCTGGAGCCAAAGAATCTCATGAATAGCTGTGTACCCCATCTGTTTTTTTTCCCCCATGGCTTGCTGAGAGAAGTTAGTATGGGAGAAGAGGCAGAGTGGTTAGAGATTCTGATACTTTCGCACACACTGAATAATGCACTTTCAATCCACTTTACATGCACTCCAGCAGTTGTTTGCAAGGCTGTGATCTCTCACACACTAAATAATGCACTTTCACTCCATTTCCAATGCACTTTCCAACTGGATGCTGCCAGTTCCCACAGTAAAACCCAGTTGGAAAGTGCATTGAAAGTGGAAAGTGCTTAATTTAGTGTGTGATTGCAGCCCAAGTGTATTTTCCCATTACACATAGGGCAGGGGTGGCCAATGGTAGCTCACCAGATGTTTTTTGCCTACAACTCACATCAGCCCCAGCCATTGGCCATGCTGGCTGGGGCTGATGGGAGCTGTAGGCAAAAAGCATCTGGAGAGCTACCATTGGCCACCCCTGACATAGGGCTTTTCCACACTCTCATTTTCCTTGATTGTAAGTTCCTGTTTCTTCGAGGGGGGTGGGGTCTGTTCTGTATGTGTTTTGCTTCCTCTAGTGGTCAATTTGATATTATACCAGTTTATGTCCAGCATGAAAAGCTGCTGTTGGGGAGAGTAACTGCCTCACCTATGCATAACTCACTGCCTCAGCTATGATGTCACAGTGGGTGTTGATGGGAATCCAATGGAAACGACACTGTTCTTGGCACTGGACACTCATTCTCCTCAGATAGCTTTCTTTTTCTTTGCAGAAGTTTTCTTTTGGTCGTTTTTTTCTTGTGTCCCTCCTTCAACTTTAGTGTGAAAACTAAAATAAAATGTGTAGCTGTCTGCCAGCTCTGAAGCGATTGGGGGAGGGGGTCTGAAGGTAACTGTGTCACAATCAGCACACTTTACAATTGAGGTGACTGGTATTTGAACCCCCACATGGGTAAGATGGCTTTCAGTGGGCTTGTGAGACCTTTTACCTATAGCATGGAAAATGCGCTAGTCAAAAGCCAGAGGCTGAGCTCCTCTATGAATTGGCAAAAGATGGAAAAGAAATGAATTAGCAATATAAGGCACCAGGTCTTGAATTCAGCAGGAGCTTACAGGAGCACAGCTCCTGAACCTTTCTGAGGGTTTCCCCTCCTCCTCCCCACCTACCTTGTCCATTGAATAGCAGCTACAGCTGCATAACAATCTCCTGGATTAGGAGAGTGGGCAGCCAGCCACCAGGGGCTTTGCCACACCCCCAGCAGCCCTCATTAACCCCTGGAGAAGCCCGCACCACCCTTTCTCCACTTCTTATGAGATTATGGGCAGCAGGTGACTTGCTGGCTGTTTGATTGTGGGGAGGTGGTGGGGAGACCAAGTTGATTTTTATCTTTATCATTTTCAAGTCCTGCAAAGGACCTAAACTTTTGGCAGTGCTGAGATTCTTCCATAAGGAAAGAGGAATATTCATTTAGTTATCAGAATACTTCTATCTCACTTTTCCTCAAGGGTCCAGGATCCTCCCCCTTAAAAGAGACCTGTGGTTTATACCATATTGAAAGCCCTGGCAATAAAATGGTCTTTGTGGAAGAAAGACAGCCAAAATTGGAGGCCTATTCATCCTGGTGTGAGGTGGCAGTTATCTCAAGCTGAATTGCTGGGTTTCTGATTTAAACAGACACTGGCCTAGTTTATACACACAGCAGAATGAGGTGGCAATTCTGAGGTGATAACATGGACAATACGTGCCATGTCAGTCTGATGCATAGGGATCACATTTTTGAAAAATAAATACCCTTATTGGTACCAAACAAATATGTCAAGTAGTGGGCTAGGCTAGAATTTATCTGTGTATGCTAGGTTTCTTTTCCTTTTTCGTTTTACAGATAGTGAGATAATTCTTTTTCAGTTTTCATATTGGGCTAGGGTTGCCAGGTCCAACTCAAGTGATGTAATGCCACTGCTGATTTTTAAAAATATTTTTCTCCCACCACTGCTCAGAGTGATGGCTGGCAATGGGAACTGAAGTCATGGGATGTCCTGCCCCAACTGGGAACTTAAGCAACCCAACAAGAGAACCACGGTAGTAGGTAGCAGAAAAATAAAGCACAAAGCTTCCATGATTACCAGCCTCAACCATTAAAGAAACAGTCATAAACTTGTTGCATAAAGTTGCTTACAGTGACTTGAAGTTTGGAGCCTTGAATTGCTTGGCATTCATACCCCTGTATCTGAAATTGACTACTTGAAGCTTGAAGAAGCAATTGTGAAACAAGGCAATAGTATATCCTTGTCGCAATAAATGGGCTGCTGGCTGCCCTATGAATTAAATTTGAATCTACTTGGACATCACTCATCATTCTTCTTCGGTGCTACATCAGAACTTTCATCAAGGAAAGCATTGGACTGCTTTAAAAATTGGCCTTATTTTACGATGGCCTCTTTGGGATTTTCTGTTCTTTAAATAATTGAGTCGTGCCTGTTCTTAATGTTATATAGAATATACTAAGTTTTTGATAATATTGTTACTGTTTCTTTGGTGGTTGAGGCTGGGAATCACAGAAGCTTTGTGCTTTATTTTCCTGCTACCAACTGGGAACATGGCTGTCCTAGCAGGAGACGGTTCTTCATAATCTTTTCCATTCTCTCTTGGCTACCAGAAATTTAGAAGCTTTACCATGCAGTTTTTAAGGCATTTCACCATGGAGTTTTACCATGGAGTAACATGGAAATTAGGAGTTTTACTATAGAGTCTCCGACAATTCCAAGAGCTACCCTATAGTCCTGTCTGGGTTTTACAGGAAGTGGAGCTACAACACTCCAACATCCTGCCCTGTCCAGGGATTAGGCAGCCAGCTGGTGGTGGTGGATGCAGCTGCCCACCTTGCACAGGTTAAGGTCTGTCACTTTGGGGGGCTTGGAGTGGCCCCAGGAAGCAGCAGGGTGTGTCAGTGATTCCGGGGACCCATCCTGGATTTTTGTTCAGAACCCTAAAATCACTAAGACTACCCCTACTCCTCAGTCAAGGAATCACATGGGAAAAAGTGGGTAATGGGTAAACTGTCAGATTATGGATCAGAACAGGTTTTCAATTATGGGACAGCATAGGTGGCTTTCAGGCCCTGACCTCCTCTTTCATAAATAACCACACACCAAAAAAATGACCTTTTTTGCAAAGAGTGTAGCCTTGTTGATACCTTTCGAAAGTGATTGCTTTCGGATGAAGCAGCAATTAAATAGCAATCATGTGCTAATACTTCAGAATAAGGGCCATGTATGGGCCTGGTCTGGGCAAGAGTTTTTAATTAGGCATGCTGTTTGTATGGGGCTTTCCTGTCTTTTGCAATTAAACACTGAATAAGTGATCCTCTGATGCTTAGATCAACCAGCCCTAAACCGTACACTTTAGCGAGCAGATGACAGATTTGATATTCAAATTATGTTCCGCAAACACCAAGCAGAACTGTGTCCAAATGTTTTCCAGAGAGTTTCTTTAAAATGCATAACAAGAATGCCACGAGTGTTCCTCATGAGTAAACAACGGTTTGCTTGCAATATCAAATACGCTTACGAGTAAGCAAAGAAGAAGAAGCTCTTGTATATTCTGCGCTAAGAAAACTGAAATCTGTATTGAATAGATAATGCAAATTGAATGAATTTTCCCGCTATCTGCTATTCTATGTAATTCATTGAGTTCATGTTACTCATGGGGGCAGGTGAGAAGATATTCAAGAGCAGAGAAGCCTCAGTCCACAGACACAGGAAATCCATCTAGCCCTTTTGGGTTCTGAGAATTAATTGGACGTTGCCCACACAATTGGCAAGCCTGTTTTCACTATCATAGTGGCCAGTGATCTCCCCCCCACTTTTTTTTAAAGTGAGATTTAGCATTCAGTGTCAAATCCTATCTTTTAGGCCGTTTTCGCACTCATGTTTTACTGGCGCCACGACCATCCTGACGCCGGCGAATCTGCATGGCTTTCGCACCAGAAGCTCCAGCACTCCCAGAAGCGCCGGCTACTTCCGTCGCTAAGCCAGCGCAAACGGAAATCGCAAAGATGCAGGAAAACGTTTGCGCTGGCTTAGCGACGGAAAGCGCCGGCGCTTCTGGGAGCGCCGGCGCTTCTGTTGCGAAATCCATGCAGATTCGCCGGCGTCAGGAGGGTCGTGGCGCCAGTAAAACGTGAGTGCGAAAACACCCTTAGAGTAATTACACATACTTAACTCATTTTCACTATATTTTAATTTGTTTTCTAATGGCAAACTAGAATGATGTTTATAATGTATAGAATGATGTTTATAATGTATGCTACATGTTAAAAAGTAAATTACGTAGGTGGAGAAGAACATCACTAGAAAATACACATCCTTTTGTTTTACCTAGACTTGTAGCAAGAGCAATTAACAGGCAACTTTTATTACCATGTATTGGTTTCCCACGCAAATGCTATCCAGACCAAATGGTCTTCCAATTTATTACACTATTTTGCCATTTGATCCTAACTTTGTATCAGTTTACACTCTTAACCCACCAGCTATATGTATTTCTGCTCACTGTACCCCATTCCTTCATCTGAAGAAGCATGCATGCATACAAAAGCTTACATTCTGAATAAAACTTTGTTGGTCTTAAAGGTGCACTTGACGCCTACCTTGTTCTGTCTTTTAGGAAATCATGCAAAGTACACAAAACCTTGAATCATCCAGGAAGACATTTTTATAAAGGATTGTAGGAAATTGCATGTGTTGGAAGAGCTCTTTCACAAAAGAGAATAGGGTTGCAGTTTATCGACTATTTATTGTGCACATTAAAACAAAACAGAAATCCAATGGCATCTTAAAGATGAATAAACTTTATGCCACCATAAACTGTATGTATTATCTTGTATGCGCTGCATTGTCTGTACTAATTTTTATAATCCAGGAGTTGCATTTCCCCCCTTATTTGTATTTTCTTAACCTTGAATCTCAGCCAGAAAGGCAGAGAATAAGAAAAACAAATAAATAAAATATCTGCGCACTGAGCATGCAGATGACAAAGCTGGCTTCATCTCATGACAACCTATGCCACAGTTAATTTGTTTGACTTTAAGGTGCTACTAGACTCTCTCTCTCTCTCTCTCTCTCTCTCTCTCTCTCTCTCTCTCTCTCTCTTTTAAGCACACAGAGAAATGAGTGTTTCTGTGTTAAGTGTCATCAAGCTGCTTCTCACTTATGGCAGCTCTAGGAATTAAGAGAGCCAGTTTGGTGTAGTGGTTAAGTGTGCGGACTCTTATCTGGGAGAACCGGGTTTGATTCCCCACTCCTCCACTTGCACCTGCTGGAATGGCCTGGGGTCAGCCATAGTTTTCATAAGAGCTGTCCTTGAAAAGGCAGCTGCTGTAAGAGCTCTCTTAGCCCCACCTACCTCACAGGGTGTCTGTTGTGGGGAGCGGGCAGGTAAAGGAGACTGTGACCACTCTGAGATTCAGAGTATTTTGTTGCTGTTGTTGTTGTTCAGTTGCACGGTTGAGTCCGACTCTTTGCGACCCCATGGACAAAGTCACGCCACGCCCTCCTGTCTTTCACCATCCTCCAAAGTCTGCTCAAATGTGTGTTTGTTACATCACTGTTACATCAGTGTTTGTTACATCAGTTTGTAACACTGATTCAGAGTATAGGATGGGATATAAATGGGATATAAATCCAATATCATCTTCTTCTCCTTCTCCTTTTGGCCGAGGACCTGCCTACCTTAGGGACCGTCTCTCCCCACATGAACCCCAGAGAGCGCTGAGGTCAGCAGGGAAGAACCTGCTGACTATCCCCGGGCCAAAAGAAGTAAAACTTCAAAGTACCCGTAACCGGGCTTTTTCTGTTATGGCCCCACAGTTATGGAACCAACTTCCAGAAGAAATGCAGGCCCTGCGGGACTTGGAGCAATTCCACAGGGCCTGCAAGACCATTCTGTTTCGAATGGCCTTCACAGACTAGACCTGCTAAGCAAGTTCGCCGTCTAGGTAATAGCACAAAATAATTTTACTGTTTTAGAATTTTAATAGTTTTAATTAATTGTGATTGAAAATGTTCTTTTGTATCATGTATACTGAACTCTGCTGTTAGCCGCCCTGAGCCTGCTTCGGCGGGGAGGGCAGGATATAAATAAAAGGTATTATTATTATTTTGTCTCCTTCTCCATCATCTCCAAAATGTCTTATCAACAGACTTGTTCAGGTCTTGCAATCTGAGGGCCCTTGTGGCTTCCTTGACGGAGTCCATCCATCTCCTGGTGGGTCTTCCTCTTTTCCTGATGCCTTCAACCTTTCCTAGCATGGTTGTCTTTTCCAGTCATCCTTGTCTTCTCACGATGTGACCAAAGTATGATAGCCTCAGTTAGATCATTTTAGCTTCTAGGGCAGGAGTGTCGAACTCATTTGTTATGAGGGCCGAATCTAACATAAATGAGACCTTGTCAAGCCAGGCCAAGAGTGTCATAAAATGTAATGCCCGGTAGTGGAGATATAAACTTTATAAAGGACACAGACAAACACAATTAATATAAAACATGCTTAAAGTGTTAGCCCTTTTGCAATATTGAGATCAGTATCGAAGCAAGCTCTCCCTTCCCCCCACTTCCTCCCCAAGAGAGGAGCCTCAGCCATTGGAAAAACAGAGGCTTTGTTCTGTAGCTTCTGTGCAATTGAGAAATCCTGGCAAAGCAAGCTGTGACACAGAAAGAAGGAAGAGAAAAGGGAGAAGGTTGGAAGCTGGTTTGTGGGCCTGCTAGGAGCCTTTTGGGGGCCTGATCCAGCCCTTGGGCCACATGTTTGACACCCCTGTTCTAGGGAAAGCTCAGGCTTGATTTGAGCTAGACCTCACATATTTGTCTTTGCTATCTGGGGTTGCCAGGTCTGACTCAAGAAATATCTGGGGATTTTGGGGGTGGAGCCAGGAGAAATTGGGGGTGGAGCCAGGAGCAAGGGTGTGGCAAGCATGATTGAACTCCAAAGGGAGTTCTGGCCATCATGTTTAAAGGGACCGTGTACCTTTAAAATACCTTCCCTCCATTTAATGAAGGATAGCGGCATCTTCTTTTGGGGCTCATATAAATGGACCCTTTGAACCAATCTTTTTAAAACTTGGGAGAGGGTGTTTTGAGAAGAGGAACCAGATGCTATTCTGAAAATGTGGTGCCTCTTCCTCAAAAAACAGCCCAAAGAAGAAGATGATGATGATATTGGATTTATATCCCACCCTCCATTCCAAATCTCAGACATTCAGAGTGGCTCACAATCTCCTTTATCTTCCTCCCCCACAACAGACACTTTGTGAGGTGGGTGGGGCTGAGAGGGCTCTCATAGCAGCTGCCCTTTGAAGGACAACTCCTGTGATAGCTATGGCTGACCCAAGGCCATTCCAGCAGGTGCAAGTGCAGGAGTGGGGAATCAACCCCGGTTCTCCCAGATAAGAGTCCGCACACTTAACCACTACACCAAACTGGCTCCCGGACATACTGGACATGAAGTAACTGAAAAACAAACAGAGGACTGGAGATTTGCACTGTGGTGGCAAAAAGTCTGTGGACGACCAGGCAGCTGTAACATTATTAGAGCCAGAGGGGCAGTTTGAGAGCATTCTTGCCGAGTTCAGTCCCAACCAATGTATCTTTTTATATCCACTGTGATCTCTCAGAGTTATTTTTACTAGGGAAAAAAAAACAGAGCCTGGAGAACAGCAACTGGTTTGTACTTGTGTATTTATTGGTGACATTTTTTTGACCTGCCTTTCTCCGACGATGGATGCAAGGCTCCAGTGGTGCCATTAAAATTGCCTCATAAAGTCAATTAAGAATGATGCTCTACACCAAATAACAGCATCCTCATTAATAATCCAGCCTCAGTCCTCATCAAGCAGTTCAGCTCCTGGCTGAAAAACCCCTACAACACTCTTCTGTGTTGTGTTGTTTTTTCCAGACTGAACCAATGGGAATGTTTCCAGCATACCACAGGAGATCATTCTACCATGTCGTGAGTACCACAGAGGAAGGTCAAGCAACAGCCAAACAAGAAGCAACGCTTTATCTAAGGAGGAGTTGTGGCACAGGAAAGACAGTCCTACAAGCCAAAACATAAGAGAAGCCACGTTAGATCAGGCCAGTAGCCCAACCGGTCCAAAGCTCTGTGTCACACAGTGGCCAAAACCCAAGTGCCATCAGGAGGCCCACCAATGGCGCCAGGACTCCAAAGTACTGGTATTTTGGTTTGAATTCAGGAACAAACAGGCAACCAACATAAACAGGGATAATGGGTATTTAGTGACTTGCCTCAAATATCAACCAAGCAGCTTCCTTTTCCAGCATCTGAAGTTTCTCCATTGTAACATGTAGAGCAGGGCCGGATTAAACCCCGTGGAGGCCCCTAGGCAGTCAAAATCTTGGGGGGCCCCTCGCAAATTATCTCAGAGTTGGGGCGGCTGCCCCACTTCCTGTGGCCCCTGCTGCAGCCTGCAGACACCTTCTTAAAAGCCACTTTGACAAAGTTCTGGGGGCGAGGCAGAGAGAGGCAAACTTGGCGATGACACCAAGAAGAAGAAGAAGAAGATATTGGATTTATATCCCGCCCTCCACTCCGAAGAGTCTCAGAGCGGCTCACAATCTCCTTTACCTTCCTCCCCCACAACAGACACCCTGTGAGGTGGGTGGGGCTGGAGAGGGCTCTCACAGCAGCTGCCTTTTCAAGGACAACCTCTGCCAGAGCTATGGCTGACCCAAGGCCATGCTAGCAGGTGCAAATGGAGGAGTGGGGAATCAAACCCGGTTCTCCCAGATAAGAGTCTGCACACTTAACCACTACACCAAACTGGCTCTCCAGCATTAGCTGCACCAGGCAAGTCAGGCAAGAGTGGCTCAGTTGCTGGCTGCGTGGGCAGGCTGGGAGTGCTGGAAGCAGGGGGGAAACTGGGGGCAAAGCTGGCCCAGGGCCCCTAAAGGCATGGAGGCCCATAGGCCAATGCCTACTTGGCCTAATTGTTAATCTGGCCCTGGTCTTGAGGTTACTGGATAAGTTACTGTAGTCCTGTTATTATTACTACATATAATGTTACAAATTGTACTTTGATTGTTTTTCCTTGTTGGCATATAGGCTGATTTGTACTGCTACCTTTTTAAAAAATATATATATATTGTTATGCCAATAAAGGGTTTTGGAATTGGAATTGGATTGGTTACTGTAGTACAGATCAGGATGTCTGGATCATTTGGGACCAAAAAGGCTACCTCACAAGCCAAAGAAGAAGGCAATTTTTACAACACCACTAACTTGCCTTTCTAATAGCAACGCGGGGTCCAGCAGAATGCCTAAACGCCGTAATGAATCTGATGATGACACACTCACCCCATCATAGGTGGGAAGCATCATAGTCTGCAGAGCCTCACCCTAGCTGTCCGGATTCATCTCTGTGTTTTCTGGTTTCAGATTCAGCTTCTTCCTCCATAGCCACCTCATCATGGCCAATAAACATTAACTCAAAACAGCAACAGAAGTTTCTGATGGCTTAGAGCGGGGGAAAATGCACAACTGTCTGTGTGTGTTTTGAGTGCTGTCAAGTCACTTCTGATTTATGGCAACCCTACGAATTAATGGCCTCCAAAATGCCCTAGTATTAACAGCCTTGCTGAGGTCTTGTAAACTGAGGGCCGTGGCTTCCTTGACAGAGTCAGTCCATCTCACATTGGGTCTTCTGCTTTTCCTTCTGCCTTCCACTTTTCCCAGCATTACCATCTTTCCCAGTTTGTTCTCATCATGTGACCAAACTACAATAGCCTCAGTCTGGTCGTTTTAGCTTCTAGCTAGAATTCAAGCTCGATCTTGTCTTTTTGGCAGTCTACGGCAGGGCTTTTTTGTGGAGAAAGCCCAGCAGGAACTCATTTGCATATTATGCCACACCCCCTGATGTCCCCATTGTTTCAGTCAGGACTATTTTGTAGAAAAGGCCCAACAGGAACTTATTTGCATATGAGGCCACTCCCCCTGATGCCAAGCCAGCTGGAACTGCATTCCTGTGCGTTCCTGATAAAAAAAAAAACCCTGGTCCATGGTATCTGTACAACTTTCCTTCAACACTACATTTCAAAGGAATCAACTTTCTTCCTGTGAGCTTTCTTCATCATCCAACTTTCACATCCGTACATACTACTGGGGAATGCCATGGCATGAATTAACTTGATCTTGGTCACCAGTAACACATCCTTACTGGAGCAGAGGTCCATCAGCGGCTATTAACCACAAGGTATAGATGGAACCCTCTGTCTGGGGCAGTGATGCTCTGTATTCTTGGTGCTTGGGGGGAAAACAGTGAGAGGGATTCTAGCATTCTGGCCCCACTGATGGACCTCCTGATGGTACCTGGTTTTTGTGGCCACTGTGTGACACAGAGTGCTGGACTGGATGAGCCATTGGCCTGATCCAGCATGGCTTCTTTTATGTTATGTTCTTATATTTATGCTTACAAATCTTTTCTAGTTCCTTCATGGCTGCCCTTCCCAGTTTCAGTCTCCTTCTGACTCTTTGGCTGCAGTCCCCCTTTTGTTTGTTGATGGAGCCAAGGAATAGAAAACCTGCAACAATTTTGATTTCTTTTATCATCACCTTTAAAGTTCTATTAATTCCTCAATAGTCGTTACTTTTGTCTTCTTGATATTCAGCTGTGATCTTCTTTTGGTACTTTCTGCTTCAATCTTCATCATTAGTGATGGACAACACTGAGGCCATTTTGATGACAGACAAGGCAGCATTTTCAACTGATTTGCATAGCTCAGGCCAGATAATCTCTTAGGTAAGCTAATTTCAGTTGAGCAAGCTAAGCTGAAATCAGTAAAGTGCAAAACAGAATGTGGCAAACTAGGAAAGGGGACCAGATGTCCTGGGACACAGCTGATGAAGCAAAACTGGTAGTCCTTAGAAACAGAGAAATAGTTTTGCAAAGCTCAAGAGACATGTGAGCATTCTAAATAAAGGTTAAATATATATGCTTAGCAAAATGTCCTTATATAGACATAAAGGAAGTTTAAACTCTAGAAGCATAAGACAAGAAGCTTAAACACTAGAAACATGACAGGGGCGTAGCCACAATTTTTTTTAGGTGGGAGGGGGGCTTTTAAAAAATGTACCTGATTTTTTAAAAAGAACCTCTCACCTAAAAACTCCTGGTTAACTGCAGTATTGCAGTCCAAGCTCTGCTCACAACCTGAGTTTGATCCTGGCGGAAGCTGGATTCACATAACCGACTCATGGTTGACTCAGCCTTCCATCCTTCCGAGGTCGGTAAAATGAGTACCCAGCTTGCTGGGGGTAAAGTGTAGATGACTGGGGAAGGCAATGGCAAACCACCCCATAAAAAGTCTGCCAAGGAAACGTCATGATGTGACATCACCCCATGGGTCAGTAATGACTCGGTGCTTGCACAGGGGGCTACCTTTACCTTTTAATGTCATTTGTAGGGGGCTAGCACAGTCCTGTGCAGAGTTACTCTAGCCTAAATCCACTGGGGTAACTCTTTATAAGATTGCCCAGTAAATATCAGGACACTTTCAGCCTGGAAATGCAGTATGAGGACTCTGAAATCCAATCAAATGACAAATATCCTTAGAAAAACAGCTCTGCTATTTGATGTCTGGGTGGCAAACTTGATGCTGATATTCAACTACAGGCAGATCCATGGGGTTTTTCTAAGAACTCAGGGCTGCCGCCTCTAAGCTCAGCAAAGGAGAAGAAAGCTAATGAAATCATTAGGAGTAAAGTAATTAGTTCATTAGTATAATTTAATAGGAACAAATGAACACTGTTTTCATAAGGGCGAATCGGATATCTTTAGTCCATTAAACTCATTGGAGCAAGAGATTTCACTTATAGAGCACGGTGACATATATTTTTATGGCAAAACCCGAAAATGGATTTTTTAAAAAAAGAAGGCGATTGTAGATTTTCCATCCACTGTAAATCTTGCTTGACTGTATACTGTCAAATAGGGATTGGTGGATTTCCTCCACTTGGTTCTTTACTTGTTCTGGAATGTTACTCCTAATTCCCATTGAGCAAGAAGCATTTTGAAAATGAATTCTGCTGCTCTAGTATGCACCATTCACCACTGTTGTTCTTTCACCTCTGCATTGGAGATGGATTGAAAAACACTGCAAAAACAAGCAAGCAAACAAACATGATGTGATTGCATGGGTGAAGGCATCAAGACCCACCTCCCCCCCCCCCACACACACTGATAATGTCATTGAGTCACATGGGGCACCCAATTCAGCACCCTCAGAAGGCCAGCACCCTAGGCAATTGTCTATTTATTTATTTATTTCCGTAGATTTAGAGGCCGCCCTTCCCCTAGTGTGCTTCCAACACGATAAAACAATCAAACCAATTTCAAACAGTTAAAACAGATTAAAATTCAAACAACGGATTAAAATTCAAGCAAGTCAGTCACAGCTCACGTTGGATAGGCAGCATAGATGGCATAAACAGATCCATTAGGCATATTTGTCGTATCCTAGATGTTCAAGATGTTCAGGAATCAGTACCGGGCAGTGCAATCTGCGCAGGGGGCCCCAATTGAATAGTAGGACGCCCGTCTGCCTCAGCCATAGGCCCGGTGGAACAGCTCCGTTTTACAGGCCCTCCGGAATGGTAGCAAATCCTGTAGGGCCCGAACCTCCACCAGGAGCTGGTTCCACCCTGGGCGAGGCAAGCCGGACATCCTTTGGGCCAGGGATGGTCAGATTACGTTGGCTGGCTGATTGTAGTGACCTCCGAGGCTCATATGGGGAGAGATGTTCCTGTAGGTATGCTGGTCCCAGGCCGCGCAAGGCTTCAAATGTCAATACTAAGACCTTAAAGCGGACCCGGTACTCAATTGGTAGTCAGTGCAAACTGCACAGCATCGGCCAACTGCTCGCCCGTACAAGCGATTCAGACAGCAATTGTGCCGCCGCATTTTGCACCAGCTGGAGCTTCCGGGTCAGTCTCAAGGGCAAGCCTGCGCAGAGCGAGTTACAGTAGTCTAGCCTGGAAGTAACTGTTGCGTGGATCACTGTAGCTAAGTCTCGAGGGGCCAGATAGGGTGCTAGTTGTTTGGCCTGCCGAAGATGGTAAAAGACAGATTGTGCAACAGCTGTGACCTGGGCCTCCATAGAGAGGGTGGCATCCGGTATCACACCGAAGCGCCTCACCTTCTGGGTTGGCACAAGAGATGCGCCACCCAAAGTAGGGAGCCGGATCCCCGATCTTAGCCCCCACCCCCACGACCCTAGTACAGGACCTCCGTCTTCATTGGACTAATTGTCTAGTGGCAGGGCCGGGCCTGATTGTCATAATAAAACCTTACTCTCCCATCATACTTTATAAATTACTTTCTCCTATGTGGCCGCAGTGGCATGATGAAGATTTCCATCTCTCTGCTTTATATGTTTTGGTTGTTTTCCTTTTTTTGTGTGTGGGAAAAAGTATTAGAAAGTTTGTCAGATCTTCAGCAAAATCCTCACAGAGGGTTTGAACAACAGAGGCCAGAAGTTCTGCTCCACTCCTATGAGCTCCTGCCAAAAATGAGGCCTGACTAGACTTATGCTGTTTCTGAGGAAGAGGGAGGGAGGGAGAGAGAGAGAGAGGAGGCAGCGTGGAGCTTCATGCACAGTAAATCCGGCTGGGCAGCCCTGTCCTGTCGCCCAGTTTAAACCAGGTGGCACAAGAGGGCAGAGTAGCTGGGGTTACTATGCCTGTGGGGATCCTACGGCTCCCAGCTGGTGCCTCTCCATGCTGCCTTCTTCAGCTGGCCCATTTAAACTGGGTGATAGGCAAGCCTTGGATGCAGCGGGAGCTCACAGGAGTGCAGCTCCTGAACCTTTCTGAGGGTTCCACCTCCTCCTTTCCACCTTGTTCATTGAATAGTAGGTGCAGCTGCATAACAATCCCTAGATGAGCGCCACCTCGTTTTTTTCTACAAAAATGACCCCTGGTGATAGAAGAAGAAGATATTGGATTTATATCCCGCCCTCCACTCCGAAGAGTCTCAGAGCGGCTCACAATCTCCTTTGCCTTCCTCCCCCACAACAAACACCCTGTGAGGTGGTTGGGTCTGGAGAGGGCTCTCACAGCAGCTGCCCTTTCAAGGACAACCCCTGCCAGAGCTATGGCTGACCCAAGACCATGCTAGCAGGTGCAAGTGGAGGAGTGGGGAATCAAACCTGGTTCTCCCAGACAAGAGTCCACACACTTAACCACTACACCAAACTGGCTCTCCAGTTTGATAGGAGAGGGCAGCCCCACCAGAAAATCCCTAGTCCTTTTCTCCACAGTGAGGCACCATTTTAAGGTTAGGCTGAAGGTGCAGGGTGGGAGGAGAGACCTCAATGTGGGCGGTAGAGGAGTGGCCTCCCTCTGAGGCAGCGGGAAAAGGGCGGGAAGGTGAAATCTGAGGGAATGTTTCTGCTTTGAATGGCCTTCAGCTAGGAAACATTACCACAAAACCACATTCAAAAAAGCTGGGGATACAACAAAATGGGGGAAAAACTGAGAGCTGAATGGATGGAAATCCGTACAAACAAAAAAGATGAGCCAAGTTGAAAGTGTGTGTGTGGGAATGCTGAATGGGGGAAAAAAAACCGTGACAGAGATGCACAAGGAAAGTGAGGGATACCACTGGTGCAGAAAGGGCCTATCTGTGCCTTAGCCAAGAATAGCAAAGGGTTGTTCCAAATATTACGCCTTTTCTCCTTAGATGATATTTTAGATAATATAGCTGCCCTGAGCCCATTACAGGGACGGCGGGATATGAATCTAATAAAATAAATAAAACATATTTTTTATCTGGGAGAAAAGCATGAAAATGGCATGTATGACCATCATTCAAGGTGCTCAAAACTCTTGCATGGGAAATGCATCGCTTTGGATTGAGGCCTCCCTTCCCTTTTTTTGTTTAGATGTGAAATGCAAATGACTCCTGAAAGACTGAAGGGAAAATGGCCATTCAAGAAGGATTTTTCCAGACAGAAAAGGGGAGAACTTGGTTAGGGTTTGAAATATAAACTAGGGAGTCCATTATTCAAGAGCAGACAAGCATTTTAACACATTTTGGGGCTGGGGGAGGGGGGGTCAACCCTAAAAGATTTCCCGGATGAGAAATGGTATTCGTAGGCATGTATTGACTTTTTTAAAAATCCAAAAAGCATAATCTTCCAAAACAGCCCGTCTAATAATAAACGAGCCATACAGTTACGCATGTTCTTAACATGGATTTATAGCATCTGGCAGATTAGAGCGCTGGTTTTCTCTGTAAATTCCACTGGTCCGGAGACGACAGCGTGCCTTCCTGTCTGCAGAAGCCCAGCAGTGTTTCGAGGAGTCTGTGTGGAACCTGTTCAGTCTTCACTTGTGAATCAATCCCAGCTATTGAGTTTGTGCAGAGTTGGCAGACAGCTAAAATGGAAGCATAATTAATTTGGATTCCCTCCGGAACACTTATGCCTTTTCCATACAAATTGGGAGGGGGGTGGTGGAGAGGAGTAATTGCACGCTCCAATCTTGGCTACCATTATGGAAACGAGTCAACAGGAGGGGAGGGAGAAAGCCCAAGTTGCTTTTGCTTGGGAAGACTTGATCGTTAATTCTTCCCTGCTCCCGTTTTGCAAACGCAGGTCTGAGATGATGCCCCTGGTTTGTTATGGGAATTGGTAACATAGCCCGATTTTGAGAAAACTGAACAAAGGTTTATGTGCAAAAGGAGGGCTGAGATAAATTGTTAAATAATACTTCAAGGCAAATCGAGGGATTTTCAGGGCTTCTTTTTTTGAGCAGGAATGCACAGGAACACAGTTCCAGCTGGCTTGGTGTCAGGAGGTGTGGTCTAATACGCAAATGAGTTCTGCTGGGCTTTTTCTACAAAGAAGCCCTGTGTGAAACAATAGTGTCATCAGGGGTGTGGCCTAATATGCAAATGTGTTCCTGTTGGGCTTTTCCTATAAAGACGCCCTGTGTGAAACAATGGTGCCATTAGAGGGTGTGGTCTAATATGCAAATGAGTTCCTGTTGGGCTTTTACTACAAAAAAAAGCCCTGGGGATTTTTAAACACACACATATACATGCGAGTTTTCCAGAGAAGACAAAGGGAAAACTACACGAACACAGAGAGATTGGGAACAGGATTTCTCACAACGAAAAGTATGGTTATAAACCAATAAGCACGAGCATTGCTATGTAAACACAATGCTAAGAAAGCACAACACTAAGCATATAGCCATTATTTAAATTTGAAACGCAGGGGGCAGGGGGATGCTTCAAAGCACTTGATATTGTCAATTAACTTCTGACAGCGTCTGGCCAAAAGGAATTCACCCTTGAAGTCGGTCTTTAAGAACGAGACGGAAAGTGCCCCCAAAGATTCGCTTCTTTTCTGGTGGTGTCGTTATCTTTCTAGTCACAGGAGAAAGGAAGCTGCAGCACAGAAGGACAGGGTGAGTCAAGGGACTTCCTAAGAAATGTGAGAGCTTTTCCATTTTCCTGGGCAGCTCAAGCTGGATGAGAGGCACATTGTTTTTGAAGTCAACATGGTGCTCTGGCCAAGGAAGTCCTCCCTCCCTCTCCTTCTCTCTCTCAGTCTCTCTCCCCCACCTCAGGTTCAGAGCCATCCCTAGACTGTCTAGCCCCCTAGGCAAGGCTAACTTCTCCCCCACACTTATAACACCACCGAGTCACATGGGGGGGGGCACCCAATTTGGCGTTCACTTAAGACTGGCGCCCTAGGCAATCACCTAGTTTGCCTAGTGGCGGGGCTTGCCCTGCTCAGATTCTCTTCACGAAGAGCTCCCATTCATCACATGCCAGGTAAGTTTGTTTCCAGCTACACATATCAGTTATATTTCAACTGCCCTATGCCTATGCCTATGCACAGAGTGGTAAAACTGCAGTATTGCAGTCCTAAACTTTGCTCACGACCTGAGTTCGATCCCAGCAGAAGCTGCTTCAGGTAGCTCCAGGTTGACTCAGCCTTCCGAGGTCGGTAAAATGTTTCCCCAGCTTGATCAGGGGGGGAAAGTGTAGATGACTGGGGAAGGCAATGGCAAACCACCCCATAAAAAGTTTGCCGTGAAAACGTTGTGAAAGCAACGTCACCCCAGAGTAGGACATGACTGGTGCTTGCACAAGGGACTACCTTTACCTTTACCTTTTTACAGCAGTACCAGTCACTGTACTCACGGTTTCTTTTGCTCTTCATGTTCCTTCAGCTCAGCCCCTTTCCTCCCAAACCAAACTCATAGGTCAGGGCATGGGTGGGGCCTGGTGATGTCACAATTTCACAATGTGGCCCATGGGATTTTATGGAATGCCGCTTCTGAACCATGTGACTGACTTGGGTCCCCTGGTGTATATGTGAATGTAAAAGAGGGAGGTTTCACGCTTCTCCCTGGAAGGAGGTTTTGCAACGTTTCTATGCTTTGGTCCAGCATCTCCTCTTTTGCAAAGCTCACCTTTTCTAAATTACCAATATGATTGCTTATTTATTTGGTTTGTTTATTTGTTCAGTTTAATGAATCACCCCACCAGGGCCGGGCTCTGGGCGATTTACAACAGTAAAACCAGTACGATAATATAAAACTAATAAAAGCAATTAATTAAAATAAATCCTCCACCCCAACGGCGTCCTACTAGCATTGTTCTCATCCAGATCGCCAGATGCGGCATCGGGGGGTGGGGGATTTAAGCTGACTAGGGGGCTGCCAGCTCGGCAACTGTTGCTGTTCTAGTTAAAAGCCTGGTGGAACATCTCTGCCTTACAGGCCCTGCAAAACTGCGTAAGCTCTAACAAATATTACTTTGTAAAACGTTATGCAATTAATATGATTGGGCCCTAGCATGTGACTGCCCTAACTTGGGTGATCCAGGTAATTTTGATTGCATATAATCTCAGAAGCTAAGCAGGGTTGGCCCTGGGTAGTACTTAGATTGGAGACCTCCAAGGAAGTTGCTGTGCCGAGGCAGGCAATGGCAAACCACCCTGAACGTCTCTTGGCTTGCAAATCTTATGGGGTTGCCATAAGTCTGCTGCAACTTGATGGCATTTTCCACCACCACTAAGCTTAGGAATGCCAGGTCTGACTCAGGAAATATCTGGGGACTTTGTGGGTGGAGTCAGGAGACTTTCCCATTCCTTAAATAAATAAATAAAAATGCAACAGTGCAGTTTCCTTGAATACAGTGTTCATTCCCTCATCCTCTTATTTTGCCTACCCTGGCAGCTGCACTTCCACTAAATGAAAGTGAAATTTGTCATACTCCCACAAGTCCCCTTGTCAGGCATTGGAAGAATTTCCAAACATGGCTTTTTAAAGGGATATGCATCCCCCCCCCCCCACACACACACACAACAGCCAAAATAAACAGAGTTTGCAAGCCCACACTTGTGATCTCACTGGGGCAATTTACTCACCACGAGAGTTGCTGAATGTAACACTCTGCTGTATTTCAACCACCTTCAGACTAACACAGGAACAAAAATGGAGCTCAGCCTAGGGGGTGGAGTTTTCCTCCATCTCATAATCAGGTTCTAGCTAACTCTTTACTATATATTTACTATAGAAATTACTTCTGGAATGAGTGCAAAACAGAGGAACTGTGCTGGCTTCTCTTACTTTCTCAGAGGCTTCACACACTCCTTGGATCTGATGGCTTGCCCCACCCTCATCCAGCTCTCCTGCTGCAGAAATTTAAAGGCACACACATATTTGGAAACACAATAGGGTTGTCAGCCTGGAGATCTCCCATTTTTCCAACAGATCTCCAGCTGGCAGAGATCAGATCTCCTGGAGAAAATGGCTGCTTTGGAGGGTGGATTCTATGTAGGGTTGCCAAGTCCAAGTCCAATTTAAGAAATATCTGAGGACTTTGGGGGTGGAGCCAGGAGCAAGAGTGTGACAAGCATAACTGAACTCCAAAGGGAGTTCTGGCCATAACAGTTAAAGGGATTGTACACCTTTTAAATGCCTTCACTCCATTGGAAATAATGAAGGATAAGGGCACCTTCTTTGGGGACTCATAGAATTGGACCCCATGGTCCAATCTTTTTGAAACTTGGGGATTATTTTGAGGAGAGGCACCAGATGCTATGCTGAAAATCCAGTGCCTCTTCCTCAAAAAACAGCCCCCCAGAACCCCAGATACCCATGGATAGATTGGCAAGCCTAACTCTGTGGCACTGTACCATGCTGAGGCCCCTCCCACCAAACCCCACCTTCTCCTGGCTCCACCCCCAAAGTCTCCAGGTATTTTCCAACACAGACTTGCCAACAAACAGAGTTAAAGGCACATGGAGGCTGTTGGGGTTGGGCTTTCCCTCACCAGACAGCTGGCTGGAGGTAGGGAGGAGCCTAAAAAACCAGGGGATGCCCCACTGGGTCCTGGGGACTGGCAAGCCTAACTAAGTTGCAACAGTCAGAGCCAAGCAAGACGTACAAACATGCTGCCAAGGTGCTTGGCAAATTAGCAGGACTCAGAAGTCTGTGCTTAAGGTGGCTTTAACTTGTAGTTTTATGAACAACAGGCATGATCAGGGATGGAATTCTAGCAGGAGCTCCTTTGCATATTAGGCCACTCATCCTGATATAGCCAATCCTCCAATCATCATTTTTGTAAGCTCTTGGAGGGTTGGCTACATCAGGGGTGTGTGGCTTAATATGCAAAGGAGCTCCTGCTAGAATTCCACCCCTGGGCATGATTGATAGAAAAGGCAAACCTACAAAGAAAATAAAAGGGGGGGAAGATTCACTTCCTAACAAGACCAGAACGGACTGTCAGGATTAATGATCCCAGAAGATGCCCCATATTTCTTCTGAATGGTGGAATCTGCATGATTCATTAGACTCCCATTCCTTATGAAAACAGGGTAGCAAATTATACCCTTTGTAAATGGAATCATTGCAGGATTCATTTACAAAATATATTAAGGCCTTTGGTTATCTTTTCCCAAAGGCGGGGGGGGAGGCTCATATACTTTTAAACACTTTGCAGAGCAAATGGAATTTCAAAACTCTAAGCCTTGCATTCACATTTTTTTAAAAAAACTTCTTCCTGGAAACTTCTTTCTGTGTACATCGAATGCCCATATTTAGAGGGAACTGTGTACAATGGACTTCTCTAGATAATTGTCAGAAAGATTAAAGCTTTAATGGAATGTAAGAACAAGCCATAATTGCCTTAAATTGATTCGCTTTTCTGTTTTGCCTTGTTCTCGCAAATCAGGTAGTCCATCATGAGAGGCTGGCATCTTAAAATTTCCTGTTGGGTAATGCTGCTATCTCTTTTCTTGAGTTTTTATAAAGCTATATACATATTTGAATTAGCAACATTGGCTAGGCAGAGCCTATAGTCAGGGTTCACTACTATTCTGAGTAGAACTGCCAAGCGCCCGGTCTAGGTGGGGGTTCCCAACCCTCCAGCACGCAACAGGTACCATAGAGTTTTCCTCCCAAATGGCTAGAGCATCTGGGAAAACCATAGAGTTTCCCCAGAAATGCCTAGAGCAGCTGCGCACGATGTCGCCGGTGCAATGATATCGTTTCCAGGTGATGTCATCGCGTCACGTACACACTTTGCATGTGTGCAAAAGTCCCCCGCTGCAGAACACAGGGACTTGGCAACCCTAATTCTGAGGATAATTTTCCAACATTTTAAAGAACTTTTGACAATGTTTCGAATGGCAGGAAAGCTGCCTCCATTAGATTGCCCTCTTCTCCACTGGGTGGTGATTATACTCAGGCTGCTGTGCCTACCCACAGACAGGCACTGCACTGAGAATGGCAGGCTGTCTGGCTGTATCAGTATAGCTTAGTGCTGTCAATCCCAGGTAGGGGCAGGGGATCCCCCGGTTTGGAGCCTCTCTCCCCACTTCAGGGTTAGCAGAAAACGGGGGGACGGGAAGGAAAATGTCTGCTGGGCACTTCATTATACCCTATGGAGACCAATTTCCATAGAATATAATGGATAATTGATCTGTGGGTATCTACAGGGGCTGTTTTTTTTTTTTTAGATAGAGGCACCAAATTTGCAACATAGCTTCTGGTGCTTCTCCTCAAAACACCTGCCAAGTTTCAAAAAGATTGGACCAGGGGGTCCAATTCTGTGGCTCCCCGCCCCAAAAAAGGTACCCTTATCCTTCATTATTTCATGTTGAGGGAAAGCATTTAAAAGGTGTGCAGTCCCTTTAAATGTGATGGCCAGAGCTCTCTTCAGAGTTAAATCCTGCTTGTCACACCCTTGCTCCTGGCTCCACCCCCAAAGTGCCCAGATATTTCTTGAGTCAGACTTGGCAACCCTAGTATAGCTGGCCGCATCAGTATAGTATAGTATCGGGGCAGACTGGGAGGGGGAAATGACCATGAAAAGAGTCACATCCTGGTCATGCCTCCTGAAAGGAGGGAGGGAAGGTGAACAGGCCAGCTGCATCTTTGCCAGACACAGGCCCCATCTCTTTGAGGGAGGAAGGGCAAGTCAGCTACCCAGCCAGCTCACTCTGATGTGTATGTACACAATCGTTTCATTTGACTTTTTTAAACTAATTTGTTCTGATATTTTTAATGCCAGTAAAGGCTAACTTGAACTTGAACCTGGACACTAGGATGCAATTTGAGGAATGCAAATAGCATTTTTTTTAAAGAAACACGCCTTGGGCAGTGGAAGGTAAAAGTGGGCTGGCTAGGTATACCTCTGTGAGGTGGGTGAGGCTGAGAGGGCTCTCACTGAAGCTGCCCTTTCAAAGACAGCTCCTGCGATAGCTATGGCTGACCCAAGGCCATTCCAACAGCTGCAAGTGGAGGAGTGGGGAATCAAACCCGGTTCTCCCAGAGAAGAGTCCGCACACTTAACCACTACACCAAACTGGCTCTGTAACGCCAGGTAGCGGACATATAAACTTTATAAAGGGCACAGACACACGACGCTTTTTTTTTACTTCAAACAAAACATGCGTAAAATATTAGCACGCTCGCAATGTTTTGTTTTACACTCTCTGATAAATGTCATCTCTTGCTATGACTTATTGCATCAAAAACTGCAGGCAATGTCCGTGCTGTACCAGTCTCGAATATGTGCTGTTCAGGTGTGCGCATCTATAAGTTGCAAACCTACTTTTGATTCATTGGCATTCATTACAGACATCTCATGGTCAATGCTTTGAGCTGAAGACCCAGAGGGACATAAAGCAGCTGGGCATAGAGGCTGGTCCCTAAGCCCAGGCTTGCCATAGAATGATGAGGAGACCATGTCCTGAGCTTCCTGACCTTTGCAATGAAATGTCACACCAGTGTGTTGATCATGTCGAGCTTTGGTTTGGGATCCGGCTCCGTCTCATCTTCGAAAAGTCCTTCGAAAAAGGAGCAAATAAAAGTTTCATCTCGCCTTTAAAATTTTCCTGGAATAAGCGGCTGCCTGTTAACTGACCGTTCCCTACATTTTTATGCAAAGGATTTACCAAGAGACGCAGGTAAATTACTTGTGGAGACTTGGGCCAAACTTGTCAAAGCCTGCATCCATTGCGTCCCTCCCACCCTCTGTCTAGTTAAAAAGAATACGCGATGGGGAGTTGGATCTCACAGATCCATTCAGCTAGCAGAGGCGCTTTCCTCTGGCAGAATTAGCTTTCTGCTGATACAAGATGCTCTTCCGAGTGCAGCACATCAGAGGAAGGCTCTTTCTGCCAGAGGAAACAGCCTGTGATAATGGAATGGCTGTAACCCAGTAAATGTTGTACAAACCGGAGTTCAAAATGGATGGATTAAGGGACGTAGAGAGAATGCCTTTCCTTCTTGCAAAATCATGATTGCTCAGAAGGCAGTCATCAGATGACCCAAAGTTTCAGTCCATGTGCTCTTAGATTTACTAGAGTCCACACAGGTTAGGTTTGGGGTCCTTACCCTGCGTGAATCACACGTGAGTTGAGGGTTTCCATCCATTCCTGCACTTGCGGTGCCCAGTTAGCATCAGGACTACAGAATTCAGCTAGCCCGGAAAGGACTCAGCTAGCATCATTAAGAAGGTAGTCCCCTGTGCAAGCACCAAGTCGTTAATGACCCATGGGGTAACCTTGCATCATGGCATTTTCATGGCAGACTTTTTATGGGGTGGTTTGCCATTGCCTTCCCCAGTCATCTACACTTTACCTCCAAGCAAGCTGGGTACTCATTTTACAGACCTTGGAAGGATGGAAGTCAGAGTCAACCTTGAGTCGGCTACCTGAACCCAGCTTCTGCCAGGATAGAACTCCGGTTGTGAGCAGAGCTTGGACTGCAGTACTGCAGCTTATCACTCTGCGCCACAGGGCTGTATGCAGATTCAAATGTCTTTTTCTGAATGTTTTAAAAGATAGCCATGGATTCCTCCCCCCTCCTCTTTCAGAAGAAGGATTTCTTTTTCGTTTCTCTTTTGCTGTTTTCTGTTCCATCTCTGTGCAGCCTTTGTAACTTCAAGCCTTGCAAAGTTCTGTGTGCGTGTTGTGGCAATTTGGGAAGACATTACCTGCCTCTGAGCATCTGCAGAAGGACATTTTGTAGAACCTCTCTTCCTGCCCCTCCTCTCTTTGGATTTCTCTCTTGATCAAAATGGAACTGATTCAAAATAAATTCCAGATGCAGAGAGGGGGGAGAGAGAGAGGGAGAGCGAGGAGGAGAGAGAGAGAGAGGGAGGGAATGAGGGAGAGAGGGCAGATAGGGGCATAATAAATAGATCCCTCTTAGAGGGGCGTTTTCCATCACCTCTGAAAGAGGCTTTGGTCCGCCCCTTCCTGAAAAAATGTACAGCAGATCCGGCCGAATTGGCAAATTACCGACCGGTTTCTAATTTACCGTTTTTAGGTAAAATTATTGAGAGGGCAGTGGCGCTGCAACTACAAGGTTTTCTGGATGACGCTTCCGTCCTAGACCCTTGCCAGTCCGGCTTTCGCCCGGGCCACGGGACGGAGACAGTGCTGGTCGCCTTGGCAGATGACCTCCAGCGGCAACTGGATCGAGGTGGCGTGGCGGTGCTGATGTTGTTAGACCTGTCGGCAGCGTTCGACACGGTCGACCATCGGCTACTGACCCGCCGCCTCGCCGACATAGGGGTCAGGGGGCTGGCCTTACAATGGCTTTCCTCCTTCCTCAAAGGTCGGGGACAAAGGGTGGCAATCGGGGGTGAGCTTTCCCGGAGGCGCACACTAGATTGTGGGGTGCCTCAGGGAGCAGTTCTCTCCCCGATGTTATTTAACATTTACATGCGCCCCCTTGCCCAGATTGCCCGGAGCTTTGGACTGGGTTGTCATCAATATGCGGATGACACCCAGCTCTATCTGCTAATGGATGGCCGGCCTGACTGCGTCCCAGTGAATTTAGACCGGGCACTGCAGGCCATGGCAACTTGGCTTAGGCTGAGTGGGTTGAAGCTGAACCCGACGAAGACAGAGGTCCTTTGCGTGGGGCGCGGCGCTCTGGGAAGGGAAATACCTCTCCCGGTTTTTGACGGTGCACCGCTGAAAGCGGTGGGCCGGGTCAAGAGCCTGGGAGTCCTACTGGAGCCTTCACTATCAATGGAGGCCCAGGTAGCGGCCACTGCCAAGTCGGCATTTTTCCACCTGAAGCGGGCAAGGCAGCTGGCTGCTTTCCTGGAGCGCCGGGACCTGGCAACAGTGATCCATGCGACGGTCACCTCAAGACTAGATTACTGCAATGCCCTCTACATGGGGCTGCCTCTGTGTCGAACCCGGAAGCTGCAGCTAGTGCAGAACGCAGCGGCCAGGCTGTTATTAGGACTCCCGAAATGGGAGCATATACAGCCAGGGCTGCGTGAACTGCACTGGCTGCCAGTTACATACCGGGTCCGATACAAAGTGCTGGTTATTACCTTTAAAGCCCTATATGGCTGGGGACCTGCCTACCTGAGGGACCGTCTCTCCCCATATGAGCCCCAAAGAGCACTGAGGTCAGCAGGGAAGAACATGCTGACTATCCCTGGGCCAAAGGAGGCAAAATTACAGAGTACACGGGCACGGGCCTTCTCTGTTATAGCCCCGTGCCTTTGGAATCAACTTCCGGAGGAAGTACGGGCCCTGCGGAATTTGGACCAATTCCGCAGGGCCTGTAAGACCATTCTTTTCAAGCAGGCTTTTGTAGACGTTGATAGGATGGCTATTTAATCCACCAACGATTTATCTAGTGACCCCTGCCATAATATAAGTACAGAATAACATCAGGAAGATCACCGCCGTTTAAACTATGGAACGACCCAGACAGTTGGAACTGGTTTTTAGATCGTTGTTTTAAATTAATGTATAATTTAAATGTTGTTTTAAATCACCTTATATTGTATATTATATATTGTATAATTTTATTGAACTGTTGTTAGCCGCCCTGAGCCTGCCTAGGCGGGGAGGGCGGGATATAAATAAAATTTATTATTATTATATAGTGGTAAGAAGGGAGGGAAAGAGAGGGGAGGGGGAGAGAGAGAGAGAGATGGCTTGCTGGATTCCAGTGAGAAATGGGGTAAGGAGATTAAATGGAAGAGGGTAAAAGGATTAAGAGGATTCCTCTTCACAGTGCTGGCTCAGCTTTCCCCTCACACCATTTTCCTCCAACGGTGTGAGGGGGAAGACTATTGGGTCTGTTCAGGAACCCCATGTGTTTTTCTTGGAACCTGTCATTCCCAAACAGAAATGGAAGAAAACCCACTTCTCACAGATGATTGTGTTGGCACAGGGTGGGGGCCCAGACCTAACCGATATGCTCCATAACAAGTATCGAACCATCCACAGACTTCAGAGAGTGAGGATTTCCTGCTTCCCCCTCCTCTTGATGCTGGAGCCAGGGTTGCCATGTTCCCCCTGGCCACTGGCAAGGGATGGGGGGTAGCTGCCAGCTCCAGGTTGGGAAAATCCTGGAGATTTGGAGATGGAGCCTGGGGAGGGCAGGAACCTCAGTGCAGTATGATGCCATAGAGTCCACCCTCCAAAGCAACCATTTTCTGCAGGGAAACTGATCTCTGTGACCCGGAGACGAGCTGTACTTCTGGGAGATCTCCAGGTCCCACCTGGAGACTGGCATCCTTAGCTTGAGCGCTTCTGTTAATTTGGATAATCTGACACTGCTGGATTCCTAAATGATTTTTGGTACTATTTTTCATTTCTGAGCTGCCTAAAGTGAGTCTCTCAAGAGAGAGGCGCGCACACATTCCAAATAAATAAATACTTTTGCGCTGCCGCTCAATCCATGGGAGAGGAGCTCTTTAAATGGACAAAGAAAGAAACTGACAATAAACCCATTCGGCAGTTTGCAACATTCAGCTTTGGGTGACGATTGCAAATCGTATATTTCGGAATGCAAACATTTGATCTGGGCCATGTCTTAGCGAGCTTAGCGATGCAGACGGCCGTCTCCCAAGCACCCCGCTTGCTGTCTTCTTCCTGCCTCTTCTGCTTTCGTGGTGTGAAGCAAGCCTTTGCGTGGAACTTTGCCAGCCCAGGTGCGAAGCACCTCCCTGACCATTCCTTCCTCCCTTCCAGACAGTGCCTGGCTTAGGCCACGAGGCAAAGCGCCAAGCTACCTCTCTTCCCTGCAAGGCAAGTGGCTCTCTGCCCGAGCCCATGTCTGCATTGTCAGCGCTGGCAGCCCTTGGACTTCCCGGGAGAGTCAAGCACGCAGACCCTGCATTTTCCAATCTGTTGCTTCTGGGAGGAGAGGCTGAGCACTTCCAGATGATCCAGCTGGCCGGATAACTGTTGTACATACGTATCCCCACTCGGAGGTTCTCGGTTCTCAGTGCAAACATTTGCAGCATTCTATCTGGACTTGCTAGTTTTGATACACTCCGGGGTGGAATTCTAGCAGGAGCTCCTTTGCATATGAGGCCATACCTTCTTGATGTAGCCAGTCCTCCTAGAGCTTGCAAGGCTCCTTTTTGTAAGCTCTCAGAGGATTGGCTACATCAAGAGGGTATGGCCTCATATGCAAAGGAGCTCCTGCTGGAATTCCACCCCTGGATATGTTCAACACACATTTAATAGGAGTCGAGAATGAGCTTCACTTTTCCAGCAGGCTTGTTCTCCACCAGTTTCTGGAGGCACCAGGGCCAGGAGTTGGTTTAACACACTGCTTGGTAGCCGGGCCGGCCCTGCCGCTAGGCAAACTCGGCGATTGCCTAGAGTGCCAGCCTTCTATGGATGTCAGATTGGGCGTCCCCCACATGACTCAGTAAAGGAGGTCTCCCATCCAAATACTTGCTGGAGTTGGCCCTGTCCAGCTTCCAAGATCTAACCCTAACCCTAACCCCTAACCCTATCCAGGTGAGGGAGCTTTTCATTTCCCCCACAATTCATCTCTTTTTGAAAACTGGTTATCAGTGGTGGTGATGGTGATGGTGTGTGTGTGTGTGGGGGGGGAGAAGTTAGCCTTGCCTAGGGTGCTGGAGAGTCTAGGGCCAGCCCTGCTGGGTAGTGATTCCATATACCGGCGCAGGGGTGGCCAAACTTGCTTAATGTAAGAATCAAATAGAATAAAGGTCAGGTGTTTGAAAGTCACAAGACATGGACAACAGATGTCTGAGAGCCACAGGTCAGGAAGGAAAGAAGGCAGGCAAATGGATGGGGGGGAAGGAGGGAGGCACTCTTTAAAGGCACTCTCCAAGCTGTGATTCAAAGAGATAAATGCCTTTTTCCTAGCCAGCCAACAGGGTAGTGGGGGCTTCAAGAGCCACACAATATGTATGAAAGAGCCGCATGTGGCTCCCGAGCCACAGTTTGGCCACCCCTGTACCAGCGAATCCCAACATGACGCCCTGAAGTGCCATAGTACATACTGATGTACTGCCTAGCATCCATTTTTGTCCTTCTTAAGCTAAACAATCTGTCCTGTCTTTCCTCCACTTCTTTGACCAGGGGATGCTTCAGAAGAACACAGAAGGCATCACCATTGTGTCTGCAGGAAGTACCTATTCGGAAACGGCAGCCTGCACCACAGGAGAATGCTTGGCTTCCAAACTCCCGATATTTTGAGACAGCTGTTTTGTGATTGACCCCGACTCTCACAGCATCCATTCTGTGGTGGTGTCTAGTCCCCATACTTGATACTCCCAAAGTGCCCACAGGTTCAACAAGAGCAGCCAAAGGCATTCCCACAATTTTCATTTAGTCCCATGAAACAAAACGATGTTTCATTGGTGATATAGTTGTAGTGAAGGCAAAATATGCCCTTCGCCCTCGACACTGGATGGGTTCGGAATGGGGGTCCCCTTGCCCAGTGATACCTGATTTGCAGGCAGAACCTGGGGCCTGGTTGTAATCATCCTGGGGTCAAAACGGAAATGAAAAATAAGGCCTTGTCCCCTTACAAGAAGTTCTGGTCATAGAGCTGCTGGCAATTCCTAGAGCTACCTTTGGACATATGAAGCTGCCTTCTACTGAATCAGACCCTTGGTCCATCGAAGTCAGTATTGTCTACTCAGACTGGCAGCGGCTCTCCAGGGTCTCAAGCTGAGGTTTTTCACACCTATTTGCCTGGACCCTTTTTTGGAGATGCCAGGGATTGAACCTGGAACCCTCTGCTTACCAAGCAGCCACTGAGCCACCATCCCTCCCAACTTTCTCACTTTTGGGTGGCTCTAGGAATTGATAGGAACTCTATGGTCAGAACTTCCTGTAAATATTTTAGGAAGGACAAATATGGGTGCTAGGAAACACATCAGCAGGTACTAGGGCACTTTGGGGCATCCTGATGAGAATCACTGGTGTATGGAATCACTTCTAAGCAGTGTGTTAAGCCATTTTTTTCTCCTATAATGCTGCTCCCCCTCAACCATCCCACCAGTTTTGGCTTTACCTGGCAACCCGAGTGGGTGGGAGTGAGTGGGCCTGCTGCCTGTGACGTGGGCCCTTGATGACAAGGTCCTTCTTGGAGTAGGGAGCGCAGGATCTGTCCTTGCACAGACTGCACATTCACAAGTTGTTCCTGCACAGGACACTTGGGAGACAGCAGACCTCCTAGAACACCACTGCACCAGTCCTGCTGACAGATGTCACATTTCCAGACATTCTGAAGCTTGGACCCCCCCCCCCCGTTTTCCCCCCGAAAAAAAGCTGGAAATTTTCAGAAAAGTTGAAAAAAATGCTACATTAGCACTTCTTTTTTCTTTTCCAGATTGAAAGTCATTCTGTTACTTTAGGAACATAAAATATGATGACGGGCAATTTTACCTGGCATGAAATTATCACAACTAGCATATTAAACATATAGGGTATCCAAACAATTATTACAAACAGAATTTACTTTTTAAATAATATTTATTTGTAATTGTGACAAACGGAGCAACAATCTCCTGAACTGTTTACTAGTTTATGTGGAACAGACAAAAAAAAAAACCCTCCACAAAACAATTTTTAAAAATCCAGAAGTAACGATTCATATTTCCTCTCCACAGTATTAAATAATTTTTTTAAAAAAAAACCTCATTATAAAAAGAATTGAAGAGGGGGGAAGTGTATAGAAGGGAGTGAATGGGCATGGTCTAGGACTTGCTTGTCCTCAGTGCAAAGACATTAGAATAATCTGATACCATACATATTTTTTAGAAATGATTTGGAAAATATTTGAACACCTTGTCTTAAAATAGTTTATTCATCATGTTAAAATAAAACGTTCCATAATCTTTTCTTTTCTTCAATTTTTCGGGGGGAAAAAACAAAAAAGACTTCAGGAAAAAACCTGGCCCCCCCCCCCCCGAATTTTTCCAGTTTTTTTTTTTTTCCGGGCCTTCACATCTCTAGTCCTGTTGGCAGGCCTTTCATTAGGTATGACATTCAGGCCAAGGATGAGGTTAGGGGCTCCCTTTTCAGTGGTGCTTCGAAGGAGCCTGCAAACAATCGTGGTGCAGCCCACAGCCTTATTCTTGTTGGGTTCGTTATCAGATTTTTACTTTCTTTAGTTTAGCTATTAGGAAAAGGTAGTCCCCTGTGCAAGCATCCATGGTTTCTGACTCTGGGGTGATGTCGCATCACGTTTTCATGGCAGACTTTTTACGGGGTGGTTTGCCATTGCCTTCTCCAGTCATCTACACTTTCCCCCCAGCAAGCAGAAGGATGGAAGGCTGAGTCAACCTTAAGCTGGCTACCTGAACCCAGCTTCTGCCAGGATCGAACTCAGGTCGTGAGCAGAGCTTAGACTGCAGTACTGCAGCTTTACTACTCTGCGCCACAGGGCTCCTTAGTTTAGCTATTACAGAAGTCCAATTTTGTTATTCATTTCTATTGGCTTTTTGTAGGAAATGCATTCCTGACATTGTAGTTTCTTACTCAATTTGGGCAGGAATTTCTGAGACTGCACCCCTCTATGGGATCTGGCTTGCCATAATTTCAGAGATGTAGGAGACATTGTCCCCATTTTAGAAACAATTACAGGCCCAGCTCGTTGCCTGCTTGCATTATGTTTTTGTTTTCCATTTAGCTGAGATGAGGTTCTTAGGGACTGTATGACTTATCTGTGGGATCCTGCTTGCCAAATTTTCAGGCATATGAGAGAGGGCAGCTTTGTTTAATAGGCAATTAAAGCTCTCATTTGCACAGCTCCCCTGAAAGGTAGGAGGTAGGGGAGGGGGAGACGTACATTTCACAACCTAATGTCTGATTCACACACTGCAAATTTTCTTTTTCTTTTGATTTATGTTATTTGGAGTCCGCCTTTCCCACTGAGACTGCAGGCCGATTGCTCGGCGTAAATCCAACAGAATGGGGGCATCCATTAAACAATGTAATAGGATCAAAACTGCAGAAATCTGAGATGAAGCTAGAACAGAGCATAAGCATTAATGAGACATGTTAAGCAATACAGGGATAACATAGTAGAATAAGGCAACACAAGGCAACAGATAGTACATACCAGGGGTGGCCAAACTATGACTCAGGAGCCACATGTGGCTCTTTCACACATATTGTGTGGCTCTCAAAGCCCCCACTGCCTCATTTGCCAGCTTGGAGAAGACATTTCTCTGTCTAAATGACTGCCAAGCCAAGCCAGCCACCAGCTTGGAGAATGCATTTAAAGTTAAAGTTGCTTTCTTTCGACCTCTCCCTCCCTCCCCATCTATTTTCCTTCCTTCCTTCCTTCCTTTCCACCTTGCAGCTCTCGAACATCTGACACTCATGTCTTGTGGCTCTCAGACTTCTGCCATTTATTCTATGTGGCTCCTATGTTAAGCAAGTTTGGCCACCCTTGGTGCATACTATACATAGTATAGCCCGCTGTCATCCCTTAAAAAAAACATTTCTGAACTGTTCTGTTATAGTATAACTTTATTATCTGTGTAAGAATGCCCTCCTAAACATAGCATTTATTGCAATGCAAGACTAGGGGTTCCACCCTCCTTCAGTATGCCATTAAAAAATGAAGGGGTCATTTTATATCCACATACAAGGTACAGTTATGTGCAGTATCCCCCCTTTGCTGTGTAACATTTTAAGAGGGTCATCACATTCAGGGATGCCTTCCTTTTGAGTAAATACGGTAATTCCATTTTGCATCCTCTAGGGCTAGTGTTTCCCAACCTGTGAGTTGGGGACCCAAAAGTGGGTCATAAAGCCTCTAAAAGTAGGACACGGGCCAGCACTCGCAATGGCGGCTCCTGCCCTCGGCACCCTGCTTCCTTTCCTCCTCAGCAACTTCTCACTTTCTCATTTCCCCTTTTTCTTGGTGGCAGTAAAGAGGGGAGAAAGGCTGTCTAGAAAATGGCAACTTCGTGGTAGCAGCCGAAAGAGATGGAAGGAAAGTAGGCAGGAGTGGTTCAGCGGGCCATCAGGGGGGAAAAAAAGCCCACAGAGGAGGATTCTTTGAAAAAGAACAGAATTGGAATCCAGTGGCATCTTTAAAACCAACAAAGTTTCATTCAGAATCTAAGCTTTTGTGTGCATGCGCACTTCATCAGATGATGAAATGGGGTACAGTGAGCAGTACTGTTGGAGCCGGCGGTGCAAGAAAAAGCAACAGGCATGGCTTATGCCTGCTATTGCCTCCCAGACCTGTACAGCTGCCGGCCAAGTCCAAGGCAAATCCCTGAGATACTGACATTCCCACTGGGTTGGGGTTTGCTCCCCACATGTCAAGTCAAGGACAACCCACGCCCCCCCCCCGCCATTTTGTTTACAGGTTGGTTGGTTTGTAGATGCCGCATCCTTTTCAGCCCTTTGGCTCGAAGAGATCGCCTAATGTCAGGGGTGGAATTCTAGCAGGAGCTCCTTTGCATATTAGGCCACACACCCTTGATATAGCCAGTCTTCCCAAGAGCTTACCAAAAAAGAGCGTTGTAACCTCTTGGCGGATTGGCTACATCAGGGGTGTGTGGCCTAATATGCAAAGGAGTTATTGCTAGAATTCCACCCCTGTCTCCTGTAAACACTACATTGCACTCGGTAGGCTACAGGTGCTCTTCTCCAAATAGAACTGGGGGGCATAATTACAAGCAAGCAAGCCAGCAAGCAAACCCTGAACTTATCCAACTTTCAGGTGGCCCATGTTTGTTATGCTGCCAGGATCAGGAAAGGTTCCTTCCTTTACCTGCCGCCACATTTTCTTGGGCTCATTTTGCTGATGAAACACAGCTCGTTGCAACACATCTTCCCACCAGAATTGCGCGTCTGTACCTTACAGCTGTACACCATCAAACATTTCAAACAGGAGGGAATCATCAAAGTCCACTGTCTCGAACCGAGGCAAGTTTAGGTGTTCTTGCAGTCAAAGTGTGAGCCGGAAAAACCCCTATTTCGAATCTTGCGTTCGCTGGGAATTCCCAGCAGCCTGATGTGTGCTGCGCCCTCCAAATATCAGTCTTCCACCCTGATGTACTTTACAGAGCTGTTTATTTATTAACTTCATCGGTACCTTGCCTTTCTCCCAGTGGGGACATGGAGCAGCTTACATGGTTTTCCTCCTCTGTTTCATCCTCACAACAACCTTGTATGTTAGGTTGGGCTGAGAAGAGGAGGAGATTGCATGTTATAGTGGGTTCAACGCAAAGAAGAGGTGAGGTGGTAGTGATTAAAGCTCTTTTATTCAGTAGGCAGTCCCCTGTGCAAGCACCAGTTGTTTCCGACTCTGGGTACAGCATAGTATAGAACTACAATCTATACCACAGACTGGACTAAGGGGGCCAACTATATACACTTCAGGGTTCCCTCACAAGCACGCCATTGGATCATTCAAACCAGCAGGGGGCCTGTGATTGGAGCAGGACAGCAGGGATTTGGATCCTACTGCTCATTGTTCCTGAGTGTCCAAGCTCAGTCCTCAAGGCTCCAATGAGCCAGGCAGGAACACCCTTAAATATACACTCTTCAGTTCACATACACAACAGATGTATACCCTGCCCTTCACTCAGAGTGGCTTAAAATCTCCTTTCCCTTCCTCTCCCCATAAAAGACACCCTGTGAGGTGGGTGGGTTGAGCGAGCTCTTTTGAGAACTGCTCTTGAGACAGCAGCTGTTTTGAGAACTGTGACTAATCCAAGGTGACACCATCAGCTGCACGTGGAGGAGTGGAGAATCAAACCTGGTTCTCCCAGAGAAGAGTCTGTGCTCCTAACCACTACACCAAACTGTCTCAAACATGACTGTCTCAAAGTCACCCAGCAAGCTTCTATGACAGGATGGAAAACATTAGAACCGATCCAATGCTCTCTAACCACTCTATCATGTGGGTTCTTCCACGATTAATGAAGTTGGAGACAGCATGTAATGCCTTTGAAAGCTCAAGCGTTTATAAGGCCATGAAATTTCTAGCTATCCATTCCTAGAAATCTGATCCTGAGAGGTAAAGCATGCCCCACCCAGCCAAGTTGTTCAGGGGACAGCACCAGGTGATCCAAGCCAGTGAGCCAAGCTACACGTTCTGCAAAGATTCGGGATCTCGGGGGAGAAACAATCTCCCTAGACCAGGGTGGCCAAACTGCAGCTCAGGAGCCCCGTGTGGCTCTTTCACACATATTGTGTGGCTTTTGAAGCCCCCACCCCATTGGCCAGCTTGAAGGCATTTCTCTCTTTAAATCACTTCTCCAAGCCAATCCTACATCTGGCATTTATTCTAAGCAGCTTCAGGGACTGCCCTGCCACTAGGCAAACTAGGCAATTGCCCAGGGCGCAGGCCTTCTGGGGGCACCAAATTGGGTTCCCCCATGTGACATTATGGGGGGGGGGGCACCAGAAGTTACCCTCACCTAGGGTGTCAGACACGCTAGGGCTCTTACCTTAAGCAAGTTTGGTCACCCCTGTCCCAGCCAGTCTTGAACTGGTTAAAAAAACCACCTCCTTTCCCGCACTCCTGCCCATCCATCAGCTGCAGCAAGCACCGAGGACTCTTTCCTGGGCTTTTAGAAGGGCTTAAGGTTTGGGAACGGAGCTCAGTAGCCACACCTGCGAAAGCCCGCAGGTTCCAGTAATGTTTCGAAGCACGGGTGCAGGAGAGGGTGGAAATACTGGCAACCTTCTTACCCTCCGGCTCTGCTCCTCCCTTTAACTGGCAGGTTGGGAGCAGCAGCAGTATTTCTGATAAAATTAGGGGGGGGGGCTTGCTTTAAAAGCCTAGAAGCAGGGCCAGAAGGGGGGGGGGCGCAGTAGGGGGAGCTCGGAGACCTTTGCGAATGAAGCCTCTTCTCCCCCCCCCCTCCTCACGATCACCCTCCCCCCCGCGCCGAATAAGGGCGAAGGGGCTCCTCCGCCTGCTCCACGTTGGAGCGCAACGTGTGGGTCTCCCCCCTACCCCACTCCAGACTGCCGTGCAATGTGTGGGTCCCCACCCCAGCCGTGGTAACGGCAAGGTGGAGGGGAGAGGCGCAATAAAGAAAGGGGGCGCGAGAGACTCCAGGCCGGGTTTTCCTTGCCGCTTCTCTCCTCTGCCGGCGCTGGGGCTTGTGCAATGTGGAGCACGTTTTCTCGCTCGCCGGGCGAGCGCGCGTCTCTCTCTTTCGCTCTCGCCCTGCTCGCTGCCCGGGCCCGGCTTCGGCAAAGGGGCTGCCGGGGGCGAGGCGGCGACAAGAGGCAGAGGGCGCCCTCGCAGAGCCCCGCCGCCGCCTGCTGCTGCTGCCGCCGCCTCCCGCTCCAGCCTTGCCCAGCAGCGGCGCTTCTTCTTCACCCACCGCCGTCGCCGGCAGCACCAGTAGGAGCAGCAGCGAAGACGCAGCGGCAGCTCGGGAGATCTCCGCCGGGCGCCTGAGCCGCGCGGGTGGGGACGACTCGAAGCAACCGCCTAGGGCGCCCGCCTTCTTGGGGGCGCCACATCGGGCGCCCCCCCATGTGACTTGATCCGTTGGAGGGGGGGCCCCAGAAGTCACCCTCGCCTAGGGGGCCGGGCGGTCTACGGCTGCCCCCCTCCGGCCTCTTCCCCGCCTCTCCCCCGCCCGGCTTTCGCAAACTTTGCCTGCCCGCCGGCGGGGGGGCTCTTCGCCGCAACTGCCCGCCTCCCCCCCTGCCGGGGGTGGGGTCTCCGGCTTCGGCGCTCTCAGTTTGCAAGAGGAGGGACGCTCGCCCGGGAAGATCTTCGTGGCTTCTGCCTTTTTGGATTGTTGCAGCGATTCTCACCCTTGGTTATTGCTACTGTATATCTCGCTATCTATATTGCATTTGAGCGGGGGGCTTTTTTTGGAGGGAGGGGAGCGCTCGCTCTCCGTTCCTCCCCCCCTCTCCTCCTCCTCCTGCTCTTCGTGCCTTTTTTTGCACCATGGTTCCTCGGATCGGGGCGCTGCTCTGGGCTCTGCTGGGGCTGGGGCTGGGCGCCCGGGCGGCGGACGGCAAAGCGCGGAGCTGCGGCGAGGTGAGGCAGGCGTACGGCGCCAAGGGCTTCAGCCTGGCCAACGTCCCCTTCCAGGAGATCGCAGGTAAGGAGCCGCGGCCGCCGGCGCTGCTCTCCTCCTCCCGGGGAGGAAACGGGGGGACCTTGGAGAAGTTGGGGGGCGAGGTTGCTTCTCTCTCCCCCCCACCCTCATTCGCCAGGAGGAGAACAAAATGGGGAGGGGGGATTGCAAGAGGGTCTCTTTTTGGGGGCGGGGGGGGGAGCCAGGATGCCGCTGGAGAAGAAAGACTTCCCCCTGAAGTTTCTCCCTGGCTTAATGGGATTGAATGGGAGGCCGTCAAGTTTCTAGTCCCTCTTGTTTTTTTAACCGCTGGAGTGTTGGCGATGTTGATAGGATAAGGCAGGCGGGGGCTCTCAAGGCGAAGACACCCTCTCCCCTGCCTTCCATGTGCCGCTTAGCAGTCCAGATGACACCCTGGCACAGTTTGAGTTGCAGTCCCCCCCCCCCCTCGCCTCTTTATTGGTCAGGGGTCGTCCTTTGCCGCCAGAGTGTGCTCTCCTCGGTTTGCGCTTCTGTCCCCCCCCCCCCGATCTGTGAAACACCTGTGAAGGGTTTCTAGGATGGCTTCACCTGAGAAGGTGAAAGTGTGGTGAAGAGAAGGTCCCTTTTCATTTGCAAGGAGAAGAACAAAAAGGGGAGGGGGGATTGCAAGAGGGTCTCTCTTTTTGGGGGGCTGGGGGGGGGGAGCCACTGGAGAAGAAAGACTTTCCTCTGAAGTTTCTCATTGGCTTCACGGGACTGAATGGGAGGCTGTCAGGTTTCTAGTCCCTCTTGTTGTGCCAGCGCTGGAAAGGCAATGCTGAGGTTGCTCTTAGGAGAAGAGCAACTTTCAATGCAGACAGACACCCCCCCCCCCCCCCGCAATGTGCCGCTTAGCAGTTCAGATGACCCACTGGAACAGTTTGAGCTGTGCCCCTCCCCCTGCGATGCACGTGCTGCTTTATTTGTCAGGACTTGTCATCAATGTTCCCTCTAAGCTGCAGAGTCTGGTGAGCAAAAATTCTACTTCGGGAGCTGCTGGCCTTAAAGTTGTGAGCTCCTGCATAAAGCAGGGTGCTCTGGAGTCCATTTTCCTGAGCCACGACAAAAAACAGGTGGGCTGGAGGCTAAAAATCTGTGAGCTAGCTCCCGCTCACACAGCATAGAGGGAACACTGGTTGTCCTTTGCTCTCCTCGGTCCGCGCACCTGTCCCCCCCCCTCGGTCTGTGGAGCTCCTCTGAAGGATTCTAGGATGGCTTCACCTGAGAAGGTGAAAGTGTTGGACAAAAAAAAAAAATAAGGGTGGGGGGATACCGGGGTGAGAGGCTATGAAGGAAAAGCCCTCCTTACAAACCTGCCTTCTAGTAGAAGGACGAATGGAGAAAATCTGGCTGAGCAGTGACCGTTTGGGGACCTCAGGACAAGCAGGGCAGGTGGCCTTTCTCTGTGGAGTCTCTTTCTGTAAGCTTCTCTCCGGCTTCTGCTTCTGCAGAAGTGCGCCTGGGAAACAACGGCAAGCGGGTGGGGAGAGAAGAGCCTACTGAATGGAGGTCCCAGCCTCCCTGCATAAAACTTGCAGGAGTTTTCTGTGCCACGTTACAAGTGTCCAAAGCCAGACTCAGTGCTTGTCTGGTCACAGACCAAACCCTCCTCCTGCTGCCTCTTATAGGGCTGTTAATCTTTCTGCCCCTCAAGGAGGAAAGGGATCAACCTCCCTCCCTGTCCCCACACCAAAGAACCTCGGAAACCTCGCTGGGTGGTTCCTCCCTTCTCAGCTCCTTCGGTTTGAGGGCTCCTCAGTTGCGAATGGCCTGTTGTGTTCCCCTGGTTGTGTTTTGTGTTTCGAAGCCAGGCGTGCGTTGGCAACAAATGTTTCATGCGTTTGCTGGAACTGCCAAGTGAAGTGAATGGGGGGCTTCTTTCCAGAGGGAAGCTGTGATCCTACACTGGGTGTTCCAAGTTTGCAACTTTGCGCTCTGCTACTCCAGGTGGATCTGCGCAACTTGTCCCCCCTCTGGAACTTAGGCTGCGGTGACGGTGTGAGAGGGGACGGCTTTGAGTGCCAGCAGAAGTGTCACTTTGAGAGTCATTGCAGTTGGCTGCTGCCCTGGGCTGGATGCTGGTTTTGACAACTCAGGCCGTGGCTGCATGATAAAAAGTGAGCCAGGGCTTCCTGTAAACCACGACTGCCGTGTCCCCATGAGCATACTTGTAGCCGTTGGCTGACTTCATCCTTACAGGGGGTTGGTAAGGGTGAAAACGGCACTTTTTAAGCTACCTAGATCAGCACTGTGCTTGCAGGTCCTTAAGATGGGAGTTAAGTCATGCATAACTATTGTGATGGTCCAGGGCACACCTGTAGCGGCCACCTGTGAAGCCTTGGGTGATTTTAGTAGTTCTCATGAAGTTCTGATGAGGTTTAATTCTGACAAATGGGAGTTCTGAGATGCTTGAAAACTTGCGCTCTGCAAATCTTGTTGGCTTCTAAGGTGCTTTGTTGTTCAGTCGCATATTCGAGTCCAACTCCATGGACCATGCCACTCCAACTTCAGTCTTGTGTAGTTCTATGTCTCAACGGACCTTCTAACGGGGCACGAATCACATAACGGAGCAGTCTACCCTAACCACGGAGAAGTCAACCGTTGCCTTACGTAGTGCTGAAGGAACTGTGGAGATGGTGCAAAGCTGAAAGCACCGTTCTGGGTATGGTGGAAGTCTTTGTTTGCTTGAAGGTGGCTGTGAATTTGTCCAGCTTTCTGGGAGCTAGAAGGAAGCTTTTAGACTAGGCTGACTTTTGTTGGTGGAACACAGAGACCTTAAGACTTAGAAGAACAGCTTTAGAGGGGCCAAATTTTAAGAACCAGCCAAACAACCAGCTTTTAGACTAGGCTGACTTTTGTTGGTGGAACACAGAGACCTTAAGACTTAGAAGAACAGCTTTAGAGGGGCCAAATTTTAAGAACCAGCCAAACAACCAGCTTTTAGACTAGGCTGACTTTTGTTGGTGGAACACAGAGACCTTAAGACTTAGAAGAACAGCTTTAGAGGGGCCAAATTTTAAGAACCAGCCAAACAACCAGCTTTTAGACTAGGCTGACTTTTGTTGGTGGAACACAGAGACCTTAAGACTTAGAAGAACAGCTTTAGAGGGGCCAAATTTTAAGAACCAGCTACCGTCAGCTAGCCTGAGATTCAGGAGGCCAAACAGAAATTAGGTGAGAGGCTTGTGTTTATGGCCATTTTAAAGGTTGCACTGTGCTCTCCGCTCCACTCCCTGTCCCTTCAGGTCGCTAATCAATCTCCCAAGAGCTCTCCTCTCTGCCTGAGACCTTTGAGTTCTTCATTCCACTTTTCTCTCCGCTGGCTGTTCCTTCATTTTTAGGTGAGTGACAGCTGGTGTCTGCCTTTCTCTGGCTTTTTTTTTTAAAAAACGGTTCTAAAACATCTCAGTCAGGGTGGCTTTGAGTTGATGTCTCTTGTCACCTGTTCTCCGGGACACCTGATCGTTGCACCCTTGCTTTGGTTTTGAGACCAGCCCCTCCTGTGAAAAGCTGGGGTGATCCGCATTAATTATCAGTCAAATATTCGCCAAGTGGTGGAAATAAGTGGTGGGGAACTTAATAATCAGCCTGTGGCTTAAATAACTGCATCAATCACTGTTCCATCCAATATTACTCTTCAAGCATTGTCTGAAGGCTTCAGCATCCTCTCCTCCCCCTTGATGTGTGCAGAATATGAAATTGTGGCAGATGCAGGTGGATTTTTTTATTATTAAACATCTCTGGGGTTTTTTTTAAAAAAAACACTGTTGGGTTTAACTTGAGTTGATGCAGGTTAATGGGAACGTTTCAGTTTGATTGTAAATGTGCGTGAGCGGGAGGTACTTTTTTTTTTTTTTGTCAAGAGTGGGTTGTGTTGTTTTAAGGGGATCTACGCGCCAGTCTGTTCTTTATGTGCAGCGTTGCTGAGTGCTTCATTTTGTCTTTAATCATTTTGGAAAGGACCTAGCAGTGCTAAACATTCTGGGCTCCCTCTTTGCCACCCATATATGCTGTATACCAGGGGTGGCCAAACTTGCTTCATGTAAGATCCACATAGAATAAACGTCAGATGTTTGGGAGCCACAAGACATGGAAATTAGGTGTTTGAGGGAAGGAAGAAGGGAAGGAAGGAAGGAAAAGTGGAAAGAAAGCAAATAGATGGCAGAGGGAGAGGTAGAAAGAAGGCAACTTTAACTTTAAATGCCTTCTCCAAGCTGCTTAGATTGGTGAAGCAATTTAAAGAGAGAAATGCCTTCTCCAACCTGGCCAGTGGGGCGGTGGCCGCTTTGATAGCCACACAATATGCATGAAAGAGCCTCATGTGGCCATAAACAGTTTGGCCACCCCTGTTGTATACAGTGAACTGTCACAGCTGACTCTGGGATTTTATGAAGATGACATCAACGCCTCTTGTCGTTCCTTGTGAAAGCTGTAAAAGAGTGTGGCTGATTCCAACCCTTTTCTGTGCATGAATAATAGTGCATTTAATAGATTCAAGTGGTTAGTTGTGTTGGTCTGAAGCAGCAGAGCGAAGGTTGAGTCCGGGGCACCTTTTAAGACCAACAAAATTTTATTCAAGGTAGATGCTTTCGTGTGCATGCACGCTTCTTCAGATACATTGAAATGGAAATCACCAGAACATACAGTATGGACTGTAACTTCTATTTTAATGTATATGTATCTGAAGAAGTGTGTGAACGTGTGAAAGCTTATACTGGGGTGGCCAAACTGTGGCTCAGAGCCACATGTGGCTCTTTCATATTGTGTGGCTCTTGAAGTCCCCACCACTGGCCAACTTGGAGAAGGCATTTCTCTCTTTAAATCACTTATTTAAGCCAAGCCAACGGATGGCTTGGAAAGTGCATTTAAAGTTGCTTTCTTTCCGTCTCTCCCTCCCTCCTCCCTATCTGTTTGCCTGCCTGCCTGCCTGCTCTCAAACATCTGACATTCATGTCTTGCAGCTCCCAAACATCTGATGTTCATTCTTATGTGGCTCTTGCATTCAGCAAGTTTGGCCAGGCTTATACTGTGAATAAAACGCTGTTGGACTTCAAGGGGCCAGTGCGTTAAATGTTAAAGAATCTTGATTCAGACAACGTTTAATTTCCTGAGAACATGTCATTCTTCCTGTTTAAAGTTTGTCAGCCTTGCCCATTCTCACAGGAGTTTTAAAAGTTAAACTTTTCATTTCTTTTTTAAAAGAGGAACTTCTCCAGTAGTTGGAGCTGGATCAGGCTCTTGTCAATAATAATAATAATAATAATAATAATAATAATAAGTTTTTATTTATACCCCGCCCTCCCCGCCGAAGCAGGCTCAGTGGATTGGGGTGCAACTTTGGCCAGTTCCTGCATCCCTCTACAGATGCCAGACTTCCCTCTCCTGGTGTTGCTAGGAGTTCCGTGTCCCTCAGAAGTAGCATTTTTGGGGGCAGGGGGGGGAGTCATGTGCCACAGGTGGAATTTGCTGTTGGATCCAAGCCAGTGGCTTGTATACTTGATAACGAGAAGGAACAGTTTGAGGGAAACCAAATGTGATCAGTGTGCCCTTAGGACCGCTGGACCCAGATCTGGAAGACAAAAAAAAATTTGAACGTTGTGCTCTCGGGATGATGAAATTGACAAATGAGAGTCAAATTGTAATGTGAGAGACGGAGCTGGCTGGCTTCAGTTGCCATTCAGGTAGCAAATCCCTTGAACTAAACCACTTACAAATCCATCATAACTGACAAACTTCATTGGCTTTGAAGTTGGCTGTTGATTCAAATGCACTCTTTTTTTTAACTTATGTCCAGGTGTCCTAATCTGGGTGGACCAGCTGGTCTGATCTTGTCAGATCTTGGAAGCTAAGCTTCTGAGCTTGGTTAGTATTTGGATCAGTGTTCCCTCTAAGCTGAGTTAGTGTGAGCTAGCTCACAGTTTTTTAGCCTCTGGCTCACACATTTTTCTCTTTGCTCAGGAAGGATGGCCCCAGAGCAAACTAATTCATGCAGTAGCCCACAACTTTAATGCCAGTAGCTCACAAAGTAGAATATTTGCTCACAAGACTCCGCAGCTTAGAGGGAGTATTGATTTGGTTGGGAAAACGCCAAAGAATTCCAGAGCCTCTATGCAGGGGAAAGCAATGGCAAACCATCTCTGTACATGTCTTGCCTTGGAAGTCCTATGGGCTCGCCATAAACCATCTGCAACTTAGGAGGACTTAGAAGGTAACACCCATGCCTATGTCCAGATTTTGGGTTGGAGGCAGCCAGCTTTTTCACTCATAAGAGAACATAAGAGAAGCCATGTTGGATCAAACCAATGGCTCATCCAGTCCAACACTCTGTGTCACACAATGGTCAAAAACCGGGCACCACCCGGAGGTCCACCAGTGGGACCAGGACACTAGAAGCTCTCCCACTGTTGCCACCTTCCAGCACTAAGAATACAGAGCATCACTGCCCCAGACAGAGTTCCATCAATACGCTGTGGCTAACAGCCACTGATGGCCCTCAGCTCCATATGTTTATCCAGTGCCCTCTTGAAGCTGTATATGCCTGCAGCTGCCACCACCTCCTGTAGCAGTGAATTCCACGTGTTAATCACCCTTTGGGTGAAGAAGGACTTCCTTTTATCCGTTCTATAACCCGACTGCTCAGCAATTTAATTGAATGTCCACGAGTTCTCATGTCGTGAGAAAGGGAGAAAAGTTCTTCTTTCTCTGCCTTCTCCATCCCATGCTTAGTCTTGTAAATCTCACACAGTTCTCTTCACTACAGTCCCCATCTCACCTGGCTTCTGTCTGCACAGGCCCCATGATCCCCAACATAGCCTTTTTTTGGTGGTTGGGTGAGATCCCCTCTTTCCTTTTTTACCAAAGGAAAATCAGGTTGTATCGAATCCATTCCACTTTTTCTTTCACATCGGAGATTATAATACAGTCTGGTGCATCCATGCTGTTGTTTCTGCTTTTTGCAACACTTTGTTGTCTTCAGAACTCAGAAGCCACACCAGTCACGCGACTCCAAATGCACTTCTTTGCAGTTCTATTATACTGGTGTTAAATTGCTAAGTGTAACTTTTTATGCTCCAGCTAGCAAATGCTGAAATGGAACACATACATCTAAATCTGTTTGGGGATTTGCATATACACAAAATGTGCAGCGTTGCAAATTCCTTCAGCATACTGGATGTGTGAATTCCTGTTATTGGGGGGGGGGGCATAAGCTGGTTCTGTGCAAGCCCCAGAGGGGGAAAAGCTTTAAGTGAGGGAGGAGGATGGGGCAGACTCTGGAAAACAGTCGAAAGAAGACTGTCGTATGCAAGCAATGTAGGATCCATTTCCGTACCCACCCAGTGAATTCTGTATCTGCTTCACTGATACGCAGTTAATTACCTCTGAAATGAAATCAGGTGATACCTATAAAATTGCTCTTCAAGTTAACAGCGATCAACTGGTTTGAGTTACAAAACTACTGGAATTCTGTAACAGCAGCAACAAAAAGACCATTGTTGAAGTGCGGTTTTTGAATCAGAGCGATTGGAAATCCAGTTCTACTTGCAGTCTTTTGTCGGAGTCACGGACTGATTTCCCACTCGCCTTATGCCACTCTCACTCTCCTCTTCCATCAAATTTCACACTATCTGCCCTGGGGCTGCAACTAGCTTCACCTTTTTCGCACAGCAAACAGAAACCAGTTTTTAGAGGATCTGGTTTGCTTCGCGAAAGAGGCGGAGTGATGAGTTGCAGCCCCGGGGCAGATAGTGTGAAATCCGACAGAAGCCCCGCGGAGAAGAGAGTGAGAGCAGTGTAAGGCTAGTGGGGATTTGGTCACAAATTTTTGAAGCTGTTATATGACTGAAAACGGAAGGAGGGATTGAAATAGTTACATTTGAACACCATGTGACTGGAAAACACTGTATCTGAATGGGGAGCATTTATTAGTGTGTGTGTGTGTGTGTGTGTGTGGTGGGGGGAAGATTCCAGAGCGGAGCTGGTTCAAACTACATATGAAACTGCCTTACACTGGATCAGATTCAGGTGGGTAGCCCTATTGGTCAAAAGCAGTAGAACAAAGTTTGAGTCCAGTGGCACCTTTAAGACCAACACAGTTTAGTTCTGGATATAAGCTTTGGTGTGCCTGCACACTTCTTCAGTTACATTGAAACAGACTTGTAACTGGCTTGAGGATGTCTGTTTCGGTGTATCCGAAGAACTGTGCATGCACACCGGGGCTCTTTTTCTAGCCAGGGCTCCTTTGCATATTAGGCCACGCCCCCCGATGTAGCCAATCCTCCTGGAGCTTACAGTTGGCCATGTACTAAGAGCCCTCTAAGCTCTTGGAGGATTGGCTACATCGGGGGGGCGTGGCTTAATATGCAGAGGAACTCCTGCTACAAAAAGAACCCTGATGCATACCAAAGCTTATACCCACAATCAGGCCTGTAGCTATAGGGAGGTCTGGGGGCTGAGCCACTCCATTCAACCCCCCCCCTTCCATATGTATGGCCTCTCTATTGGCCCCCTTTGCTCAACGCCGCTCATTGTGACTGAACAAGTGCAGCATTGCTTGAGAGGGAGACAAGCTCCACTATATGTTTTGTAAGCCTCCCCCCCCCCCTCCAACTGCTACTTGGGCACCTTCCCGCTACAGTTCATGATCTCAGCAGTGAGCGCAGTGAAGTCCTGCTCGTAGCCCTCGAAGTCAGACGTCATATTGGGCCCCACAGCTCCCCCCCCACCTAAATTTTTTGGCTACGGGCCTGCCCAGAATGAAACTTTGTTGGTCTTAAAGGTGCCCCGGGACTCAAACTTTTATTACACGAAATCAGACCAAAGCCGCTATTGTCAGTTTCAACTGGCATCAGTTCTCCAAGGTCTTAGGCAGAGGCATTTCACCTCATTTGCTACCTGAACATGTCCCCCTCCCCCTCTTTAAACCGGAGATGCTGGAGAGTGAACCTTGGACCTTCTGCATGCAGAACAGATGCTTTGCCACTGATCCCCAGCCCCTCTCCATTGTAGGTGCAAGAAAAATACACCCCTCCTTTCCTGGGCCTCAGTGTTGGTGCAGCCAAGAAGAGACTCTGCTCTCCTCCTAGATGAGAGCCTGAGCCTAGTTCTTGCTGTGTGTTTGTGCTGCCTAGCAGAGTAAATGGCTGGGGGGAGGGGAAGAGGGTTAGAGAGGAAAGGTTAGGGGGGAAGAGAAAGACGGGGAGAATTTGACTTAAAAGTTCCCGAGGACTTTTCCAATTTTCCATTGCCAAAAACAAACCACATTCCCCCCGCCTCTGAAAAGTCTGTGGAGCTTCAAAGAAATGTTTTCTCTTTTGCAATGTGTGAAATGCTTTTTGACACAAAGTTTTACTCGCTCCTGAATGTGTGGTATGAGACTGTATGCGTGACAACCTGCAACACAGCACAGTGTTGATTCCTGGGTGTATGATAGCCATGCACCACATATTTTCAACTATATATTCAAGTAACTAATTTTGTTCGCTGTTAATATGCTGTGAAGTGTATTATTATAATATACTTTTGAAGAGTTCAGTGCTATAAAGTTTAACTCGGTATGTATATGTAAAGGAGTTCCTGCTATAATTCCACCCCTGAAGGTCTGGATAATGTGTGACCTGGATGGCTCAGGCTAGCCTCATCTCAGAAGCTCAGCAGGGTCAGTCCTGGTCAGTAGTTGGATGGAAGACCCCCAAGGAAGTCCAGATCCCTATTCAGAGGCAGGCAATGGCAAATGTCTCTTGCCTTGGAAACCCAACTGTCACCTGATGGCCTTTTCCAGTACAGGTTTGCTAGGCAAAAAAGAGGACCTGTTTCCCGACTGACAACTTCAAGCCAGTGATCACTATGGCAAATCTCATTGCTACTAGCTAGGAATATACCTAACCAGGGGTCGTTTTGTAGAAAAATAGGTGGTGGCGCTCATCCAGGGATTGTTATGCAGCTGCACCTGCAATTCAATGGACAAGGTGGGAAGAAGGAGGTGGAACTCTCAGAATGGTTCAGGAGCTGTGCTCCTGTGAGCTCCCGCCGAATCTGCACCTAAGCTTCCAACCCCTGAAAAGGACATTTTCTTCAGGTTTTTTTTTTTTTTTAAAGAGCCCAAAAAAGGACGGACTCCTCAAAAAGAGGACACACCCTCCAATATGCTGTCTAAGCTGTGGAGTCTTGTGAGCAAAAACTCTACTTTGTGAACTACTGCATAAATTCAATCGCTCTAGGGCCATTTTTCCTGAGCTAAGACGGAAATGTGTGAGTCAGAGGCTGAATAACTGTGCGCTAGCTCATGCTAACTTGGCTCAGGGGGAACACTGATACCCTCTATAAGAGGACATCTAGTGATCTTAGATTGGGTGAGAAAGTTATATGTGGGTTATATCCCGCCCCCTTTTCTACTAGTGAGAACAGGTGAAGAGGTCTCCTTGGCCACCCAAAAAGACCCTACTAGTGATTATAGGACCTGCTTGGACAAAACTATTGACAGATGGGTCTGTGTTAAGGAAAACTGGGTGAGACTGGGAGAGAAATGAGGCTAAATTCAACCCCATATATATTTTTTTTCAAGCTTCCCAGAAATGTCTGGGTTTTTCCCCTGAAAAAACAAAATAACTGTTTTTCTTCCTCCTCATGTCTGCTGCATTCCTTAAACTTTTTAGTGCCTGCTTCCCCAAGTAGGTGACTTGGCCGCAGAACCAACCCCGTAGATCAGGGGTATCAAACTCATTTGTTATGAGGGCCAGATCAGACATAAATGAGACCTTGTTGGGATGGGCCATGCGTGTCATAAAAAGTAATGCCAGGTAGCAGAGAGATAAACTTTATAAAGGACACAGACAAAAGACAATTATAGATTTTTAAAAACTTAAAACATGCTTAAAACATTAGCACTCTTAAAGGTGCTTTCTTTGTATCTGTCCCGTGTGATCCAGGAAACTGGGCGAAGGAAGCTTTGGCTCTTTCCTTCCTTCCCCAGGGGACCAGGATGGGGAGGAGCTTCAGCCAATACAAGGAAGAGAGGCTTGGCTCAATAGCTCTGCTGTGCGATTGAGCAAGCCTGGCAAAGCAAGCTGTGATGCAGCAGGAAGCAAGAGAGAGGGAGTGTAGGAAGCAGATGACAGCCAGTTGCTCAGGGGCCTGATAAAATCCTTCCGGGGGCCTGATTCAGCCCCCTGGGCTGCATGTTTGAAACCCCTGCTGTAGATGATTCAGTAATACACGCAAGCGAGCACTGAGCATCCTCCGTTGCGAGCTTTAGTGACTGAGTGGTGTCAGGACGCAAAGCAAAAGGTTGTGACAAGCAGATGCCTGTGGTCTCTAATGTCACCTCTGCTGTAACAACCGGAAAGGGAATTCAACTGAAAGAATGCCTGAAGCTATTCCCATATCATGTTCAACTTCCTTTTGAAAGTGGGCTGTTGCATAAACCATGACCAACCTGATCTCACCATAGCTTGGAAGCAAAGCATGTTCAGGCACTGTTAGTCCTTGTGTGGGAGACCACCAAGGGGAGCTTGAGGTTGTTATCCCAGAGGAATACAATGGCAAGCCACCTCTGCTCATCTCTTGAACATATGAAGCTGCCTTATACTGAATCAGACCCTCGGTCCATCAAAGTCAGTCTTGTCTACTCAGACTGGCAGCAGCTCTCCAGGGTCTCAAGCTGAGGTTTTTCATGCCTACTTGCCTGGGCCCTTTTTAGTTGGAGATGCCGGGGATTGAACCTGGAACCTTCTGCTTACCAAGCAGGCTCTACCACTGAACCACTCTCCTTCCCCAAATGCTCTACCACTGAGCCACTATCCCTCTTGCCTTGACAACCCCATGAGTCAGTTGTAACTTGACGGCACAAAGTTATTGGATAGCGTTTTTTACCTCAACCGTTCATCTGTTCAGGTCAAGAAATTAATACTGAGCTGATTTTGGTCCTGTTGAAGGAATTAGCATTGATTGGGATACGACTGATTAAGGTGGCCGGGAGAGCTGATTTGGCACCTTGTTCTAAAATAGATGTGAATCCATTTAGGATTTATAACACTGCGGGTGTGGAGTGAGTGGGAAAGTGGCAGAAAGTCGGTTTTGCTCACAGCTCATTCCAGTTTAAATGGGAAGCGGGCTCGGCCTGTAAATCTTGGCCAAACGGGATCGAAAGCTTTCTCTTTGTCTTCGTAGAGCCTGAATCCAAATAATAAGAAAAAAGAGATATCCCCCTCCTCCTTGGCAGGTCTTCAAATAATAGTTACTACCTCATAGCTTGTAATGAGAGCAGAGTTGATTATTTGTCAGTTTCAATTTTCATGTCAGAATTGCCCATTTGAGAGAGGAGGAGGCGGGAGGCGATCTGGACAGAAGCAATCAGCGTTCATGAGACTGTTTCAAGGAGAGCGGCTGTCCAGTCTCCAGACAAGGCCTAACTCAGTACTTCTCAGATCATGACCCCGCGAATAACCATTTTGCTGGGAATCTGCATGACTCAGTGCTCGGGGCTGGTTGTCTTCTAACCATCATCTTCTGGGAGCAGGAAATTCTGCAGCATCTTTGCCTTAGCATGATTGGTTTATTCCATCTTTTGTCCTACAGAGGATGCAGCAGAATTGCCAGTTCCCCCACAAGAGAGTCTGCCTGCTGTGTCTCTGAATGACAGACTGCGCTGAGCTTGCTCTGAGCTGCTCTGACTGCTCTGAGCTTGAGAGCCAGTTTGGTGTAGTGGTTAAGTGCACGGACTCTTATCTGGGAGAAATGGGTTTGATTCCCCACTCCTCCACTTGCACCTGCTGGAATGGCCTTGGGTCAGCCATAGCTTTCGTAGAAGTTGTCCTTGAAAGGGCAGTTGCTGTAAGAGCTCTCTCAGCTCCACCCACCTCACAGGGTGTCTGGTGTGTGTGGCGGGGAGGAAGGTAAAGGAGATTGTGACCACTCTGAGACTCTGGGATTCAGAGTATAGGGCAGGATATAAACCCAATATAATCTTCTTCTGCAGCCTTTTAATCACAACCTATAAAGAGGGACCGTCATTGATGCAGGAATGCAGGTTGCAGGCTCCCTGAGAGCAGATAATGCTTTATGTACCCTAGACATTAGTGCTGTTCATGTGTAACTAGGGTTGCCAAACTCCAGGATTAAAGATCTCCTGGGATTACAACAGAGATCAGTTAATCTGGAGATAATGGCTTCTTGGGAAGATGGATTCAATGGCATTATATACCCCATTGGAGTCTTTCCCTGCCCCAAACCCTGCCCTCCTCAGACTCCCCTGCCCCAGATCTCTGGGTATTTTCCAACCCTACATGTTTCAATGAGTGCATGTACCGCCCACACGCACATGCCTATACCTGTTTGTAAGAAAAAGCCAACATGTTTTCACTTTGCAAATGAAAGCAAGGACCAATACTCAGACAAATGTGGGTTTTAAGTGCACATTCTGCTATCCGTGTGCTGAATGTAATGCTAGAATTGCTGAATGCAGGGCTTTTTTCATAGAGAAGGTCCAGCATGAGTTCATTTGCATATTAGGCCACACCCCCTGATGGCACCATTGTTCCATACAGGGCTTTTGGATAGAAAAAGCCGAGCAGGAACTCATTTGCATATTGGCCACACACACACACATACACACCGCGATGCCAAGCCAGCTGGAACTGTGTTCCTGTGCATTCCTGTTCAAAAAAAGCCCTGGCTGAATGCATGTGTAAAGAACAAACAAGTGAGCACTGTGCACAGATAGTACATGTGTTCATTGTAACTTGTGAAGGGGGATACTGACTTTGGGTGGTTTTATGAGTACAGAGAGTCTCCAGTATTAAGTCTGAAACATTTAAAAAAGTGCTGTTAACACAGTGGTGTCTGGAGGCCTTCTTCAAGCTTGGCTGGAAGAAGTGCAGAGTCTGAGCATGAGCCTTAGGAGGGGAACTTGTGTTGGTTTAGGCTCTGGTGGATCCAGGTCTGAGGGACCATTCTGCTGTGGAAGCTTTCTGCCAGAACCAGGCATTCTCTCTCAGCCTAACTTACCTTGCAGAATGTGAGAGCCAGCACGGTGTCCCTGATAAGAGCAACACACTCTAATCTGGAGAACCAGGTTCGATTCCACACTCCTCCACATGAAGCCTTGGTGACCTTGGTTCAGTCACAGCTCTTTCAGAGCTCTCTCATCCCCCCAGAATAAGTCTAGCTTCCAACCTAGTGGTGCATAATGCTAAAAGAACTGGAACTTCAGGCTGCCAGACAATCTTAGGATCTCCTGGTTATACTACACACAATGCTATGCAATAATTATTAATTATTACCTTGCAAGGTTGTTGCTGGGTGGATAATATGGAGGTAAGGAGAAAGATGTTGGGAGCTGCTTTGGATTCCTGTTGGGAGAAAAGCAGGGTCTAAATACATAATAAAAATAAACTGTCACCTCCTGAAGCAGCAGATTCTGCTGCTGAACTACTCTTACTGTAAAAAAAAAAAAATCCTTATATGCAACCAGTATCTTTGATTGACTCTATCAAGGAAGACACGACCCTCAGTTTGCAAGATCTGAGAATGGCTGTTAAGGATAGGATATTTTGGAATATATTAATTCATAGGGTTGACAGCACTTGAGAGAGATCTTATCCTTTGGGAGGAACAGCTTTCTGCCCTCATGTGACAGCCTTTCAAATACTTAAAGCAGGGGTGGGGAACCGTTTTCCTGCAAAGGGCCATTTGGATATTTATAACATCATTCGCAGGCCATACGAAAAAGCAGTGCTCCACCAAGGGGGAGGGTTTTGAGGCCAGGCCAGCAAAATTAATGCAAATAATTGTTTTTCTATTTGAAGTCATGTGGGGAGAGCCTAATTTGGCACACACACACAGCCTGCCACCCTAGGCAAATGCCTAAATCCAGCAAGAACTCATTAGCATATTAGACCACATCCTCTAATGTTAGCATTTTAGGTCACACCCTCATTAGCATATTAGGCCACACCATCTGGGATAATCAAGTGCAAATTGAACTGCTGGTAGCTGGCTCCCACACCCTGCCCCTGCCACGCCTCCCTTCATATGGAAGCTGCAGCTGCTCCCAGCTGCTCCCACACCCACATGCCCCATCAGCAGTCCTTCACAATGTCTACCACTCAGGTTCCAGAGAGAAAGAGGGGGGGGAGAGGGGGAGAAAGGGAAAGAAAGAAATGGGGGGGGGGAAGAAAGGGAAATGAAATGGAAGGAAGAAAGAATAATAAAGGAAAATAAAGAAATGGGGGAAGAAAGAAAGAAATTGAAATAAAAATGGGGGCAAGGAAGGGGAAGAAAGGGAAATGGGCGGAAGAAAGGGAAATAAAGAAATGGGGGAAGAAATGGGAATTAAGGAAAACAAAGAAATGGGGGGAAGAAATAGAAAGGGAAATAAAGAAATGAGGGGGAAAGTTATCTGAACTGTGACAGTGACTTTTCCAGGCCCCACAGTGATCCTGGCCAGCCAGCCAGGCTCCAGGGAGGCTGCCATGAAGCGCGGCTGGGCCCTGCGATCCCTGCCAGCCAGCTGGGCCTTGGGGAGGCTGCTGCACAGCGCGTCTGGGTCCCATGATCCTCACTGGCCAGCCAGGCCCCAGGGAGGCCACCACATGGCTTGGCTCAGCCCAGCAATCCCCAAAGGCCAGACCAAGTGATCTTGAGGGCTCTAAACGGCCCTCGGGCCTGACATTCCCCACCCCTGACTTAAAGAGCGCAATCATGCCACCCCACCTCCTCTTTTCCAGACCGAACATTCCCAAGTCCCTTGGCCTTTCTTCATAGGGCTTGGTCTCCATGCCCCTCATTGCTCTCCTCTGCACCCATTCCATTCAGTCCACATCTTTTTTGAAGTGAAGCCTCCAGAACTGCACGCAGTACTCCAGGTGCGGCCTGACCGATGTGACGTCTTGCAATTTGGATGCTGGATAGCTCACTCTCTGAAACAGAATTAGGGCTGCCAGGTTTGTGTTGGAAAATACTTGGAGACTTCAGGAGTAGAGCTGGGAGAGGGCAGAGTCTGGGGGGGGGGAGGGGCCTCGGCATGGCACAGTGCCCTGGAGCCCACCCTTCCAAGCAGCCATTGTCTGTGGGGGAGCTGGTCTCTGCCAGCTGGAGATCAGTTGGAAAAGTGGAAGATCTCCAGGCCCCAACTGGAGGCCGGCAACCCTAAAACGATGCCCTGCTCCTTCTGGCATTGCTGCAGCTGTTTCAGTCCAAGCAGTGGTGCCCCCCCCCCGCTTATTCCTTTTAGGGAGCACTGGGAACCTTCCTGTCCCTGATGAAAGAGCAGTCGTATTTGTGAAACTAAAACATGTTAAATGCGAAGCTGAGGTCTTGCAGGTGGGAAGCAAAGAGAGAAACCTGGTAGGTGTCCCAGCAACAGTGGGGGCTGTGACGTGTCGCTTTCTTCAAGAGAGTCAGGTTGGCACCAACCCAGTTTTCGACCGGTGAAAAAAGGAAGAGGTCAGGTCCCCTTTCACCACCCCAAAAGGCTATGGGGGGGGGGGTTGTCATCAGTACTCCCTCTAAACTTTGAAGTCTTGTGAGCAAAAATTCTATTTCATGAGCAACTGGCATTGAAGTTGTGGCTGTGAGCTCCACTGTGTTAATTAGTTTGCTCTGGGGCCATTTTTTTCCTGAGTTAAGACAAAAGTGTGTGAGCCAGAGGCTAAAAAAACTGTGTGCTAGCTCTCACTAACTCAGCTTAGAGGAAACACTGGTCATGGTACCTACATGAACAAGAGCCGGGTATGTCAGGGGCTGTAGTCAGGGGAAGAATTGGGCAAGATTGAATGAAAAGCATCCAACCCACCATCCTGTAAGAACTATATATATATAGTCTCATAAGGGGGGGAAAGGGTTGCTAAAGCGACAGCATATTTTGTACATCATTAAGTGCTAATGTGTTAAAGAAACATTTACAGCTCCTTTGCTCCTTATTTCATCCTAGGATATCTCATGCTCTTCCAGCGCCGTGGTGCTGTTCACACGCCACGGAGGTCAAGCACTGTGTTAAAAGCCTGGGTCATTCTTTTTATACATCGGCAATAAAGAATATATTAATTTCATTTATATTGCCACTTGGCTCTCATAAAAGGTCAGTTTCGGTTGAATGTACAATTACTTGCAAATGGCAAGTCTTATAACAAGTGATCAACAATAAAAGCTTCCCCTCCCCCACCCCCCGGGCAATTTGTTTTTAAAATTACCACCTGCCGTTCCCTCGAATAGCTCTGTGAACCCAGCGGAATCACCCCGGTTTGTGGTTTGCTTGTTTGAAATGTGTAGTTTAAAAAGCTACACGCACTAATCTCAGGTTTCTGCTCAGTAAAGTGGGGAGCCGTGTAATTACATTAAAGTTTTCAGTTGAAATAACAAGCCGTGTGCTTAAAAGTCCATTATCATGCTAAAGGATCAGTGCTTGTATTTTCTGGTATGATGAAGTTACATTTTCACTAATGCTAGGCTTCCAGTTCTCCATACCTAGCAGTTTCCTATTTTTAACCCACTAGAGACGGTCCTTTGAGGTACCAGGAGTCTTGAACGGGAGTGGTGCAATTCCCAGGGTCCTTTGCTTCTGTGCTGTCATGGCAGCTTGTCAGTGGAAAGGATGTCTGGCTGGCTTCCCATTGCACTGCAGCACCACAAATGGCCAGGAGGTGGTATTGCAGACACCAACTTAGCAGAAGTCAGATGGGTCCAGGAGGGTTCCACTTCCTGCTACAAAAGTGCTGATTCTGGTCTGACAACTCGTCCTGAACTGCTCTTACAGCCTAGCCCTTCCCTGAGCGACCTCCAGCATGTCTCCAGAAAAATACCCATGACAAGTCCTGAGATCTGCATTCTGGGCATTGTTTATAAGGCAGTGCATAAACATTCTGCACCACCACCGCCACTTTTGGAGAAATAAAAGCACCATGTAAATTAGTCATGCCAGCCAAGCTCTTAACTTCTTTTGCACAGAACTTCAAGCTTGCGAAATTTGTGAGGTTCACCCTCAATATGATGCTGGGTTCTGGGGCCAGCTTACATTTCTCTGGGCTGGGCTGTACACCTAAAGCAGAGTCGTCCTCCTCACAACCTTTCTTACCAAGGTGGCTGCTACCAGGTGGGCCTGCTGATTGGTAGAGAATTTTTCTCTCCCCTTGCTATAGCATCTGAGGCCCTGGGGAATTGTTGGGTGTGTGTGTGTGTGTGTGCGCGCGCGCATGGTAAGATACCATCTGCATCTGTTCTGTGATAGGCACCAGATGTCACCATGGCAAATATAAGGGCGAGAGGAGTGAGGGTTTCAGAATGCTTTCCGAAAGAATTCCAGATTCAGGGTCAAAGTAGGTATTGCAGGTGACACGAGACTGGACACATGTGGGGACTACGGTTATCAGGTCTTACCTGGCTGCCGGTGGGGGACTTTTATGTGCAAGCTATGCATGTGTAGTGAGATGACATCACCCGGAAGCGACATCACCATGCGGGGGATGCTCTTGCATTTGGGTAAAAACTCTGTGGCACCATAGAGTTTTTAACCCAAAGGCTAGAACATCCCCCCCGCGTGATGTGTCCAGTGTGATGATGTCACATCTGTGTGACATCACCACACTAGGCGCATTGGGTAATGATGGAACTCTTTGGGGGCAGAGCTTCCCCTGCCAGCCATCTCCATGCTGGCAAGTTGGAGGCCCCAAAATTGGGGAAAACCCCACGGGATGGGGGAATGGGAACCCTGGTAGAAACATAGAAAGGGGCAAACCATTATCATTGACAAAAACGTCACAGTGGAGTTGAACAAAGCAACAGTGTAATTTCACAGTAAGTCCCCCAGTTTGTATGGGTGACAACTAGTCAGGTCAGGCACCCATGTCCTACGTAATGCGTAGTTTTACCCTCAGATTAAGGGGAAAGAGGAGTTAGCTCAATAGCAACTAATCCTCCACTAAGACTTTGGGAGCTTTCACACTCTAAATAAAGCACTTTCAATCCACTTTCTATGCACTTTACAACTGGATTTTACTGTGTGAAATGTCAAAACACTTTTAAATTGTTGAAATGGATTGAAAACACATTGTTTAGCATGTATGAAAGCACTCAGAGCTCTCTCCCACCTCCCCATTTGTTTGAGGACAATGAGAAATTATACCCATCAAGCAGTCGTTCTGATGTGTCTCAGAGAACTTCTGCTCTTGTGAAACTTGAGTCCATTGTTGGTCCCGGATTCTCCTGGAATGGTGAAATGAACAGAACCGGTTACGCTGCAACAACTGCAGCAAGTGGGGTTGGCCGAAGTTTATCTCAGTAGAAGAAGAAGACTGCAGATTTATACTCCGTCCTTCTCTCTGGATCAGAGATTCAGAGCATCTTACAATCTCCTATATCTTCTCCCCCCACAACAGACACCATGTGAGGTGGGTGGGGCTGAGAGGGCTCTTACAGCAGCTGCCCTTTTGAAGACAACTCCTATAACAGCTATGGCTGACCCAAGGCCATTCTAGCAGCTGCAAGTGGAGGAGTGGGGAATCAAACTCGGTTCTCCCAGATAAGAGTCCACACACTTAACCACTTCACCAAACTGGCTCTTAAGGATCAGCCAAGGTCTTAAGAAACAGCCAAGTAGGCTCTATCTCTGTATTCCCACAGTTCCGTTAGTGGATTCGTCAAGGTTTGTCAGCCAAGGGTCTGGGGATTGATTGTTCTTTTTGGTGGGATGTGCTTCATCTCCGGTGATCCCGTGATGGAACTTTGTCCTTGGATATCATTCCGAATACCAGGCTGCCAGCCTCTCTAATGGACATGCTTGGGGCATCTGCCTAGACCTCCTTCTCCTTGGTGGATAAGGCCCAGGATTTATCTCCTCATCTTTTGTGGCCCAAAAGTATCGTTTCCTTAGGCTATCCATCCATCCTGTTCACTTCGAGTTCCACATTCAGCAAAGTCACTTCTAATGATGCCTTTATCATTGCCAGGGCTCATCAGGCATCCAGTCTGGATATATTTATTAAGATATTTCGAAGTTCTGGGACTCCTTTGATGGCTACTTAGTTTTAAAAAAGCTTGTTCTCCACTGCTGGTGGGGACATTGTGCTGCATTCATGCCAACTTTGAACCTGTGCCTACCTTTCCACTTGCACAGTGCTTTCCTATATTTGGAGATGATGCTTCATTGCAGAGTTTGTCATTCTGTTGCCAGGCTTTGGAAGAGAATGCTCCTTCACTGAGCACTGCCTCCACAAAGAGGACAGTTCCAGAGGACTTAATTGCCAGGGCTTTTTTTTATAGCAGGAACTCCTTTGCATAGGCCACACACCCCTGATGTAGCCAATCCTCCTTGAGCTTACAGCAGGCCCTGTAAGAAGAGCCGTGTAAGCTCCTGGAGGATTTGCTGCATCAGAGGTGTGTGGCCTAATATGCAAAGGAGTTCCTGCTACAAAAAAGCCCTGCTTATTACACTACATTTTATCTGTTCTTCTATCTTCTCTGCACAGAGTCCAGAACCGATTTCTCACAGTGCTTCTAATGGGCTTAACTTTTTCTTCGGACTCAGAGAAGCTGCTTTTTCTTCTCTCTGATGCTGATTCATTTGTCTCCCATAGAGTGTTACTTGAGGGTCAGTTTGGTGTTGCGGTTAGAAGTGCAGACTCTAATCTGAGAAACACCGGATTTGATTCCCCACTCCTCCACATGCAGAGCTGTTCTCTCTAGAGCTGTTCTCGAAAGAGATCTCTCAGCCCCCCCTACACTTCAGGGTATCTGTTGTAGGGAAGGGAAAGGAGATCGTAAGCTGTGAGACTCCAAGTGAAGGGTGGGTTTTAAAACCAATCTCCTCCTCTTTGCTTTAGCAGCCAGGAAAACACAGGGCAGAGCTGCATCTAAAGAGGGCAATGCTTTTAGTTGATATGCACTTTTTGGTTATATTGTTGTAATGCTGATGTTTATACTTACGTTATTTGTATCGGATTGCCATAGATAATAAGCCTTATTGTATCACAAAGAAGACACCATGCTAGAATCAAAAGGCAAGTTATAGGCCCCGAGCCATAAGTTTGTGTATTTTTTGTAGCAAAAATCATCAAACATCCCGCCTCTTTGCCAGAGCTATGAACCAATCCTTGAGATGTTGACCTCATACAAATCCAAGTAATTGTCAGCCAATCAGAGCCCATGGAACCCCACTGGATGGGAGGGGGTGAGCCAGCCTCAGCTTAAAAAGTCTGAAGAATTGTCTCTCTCCCCTCCCCCCGACAGGGAATTGTGGCTCTGGATAAGAACATCAGCTCTTGTGTGTGTGAAGTGCTGTGGACTCGCAGCTGACGTATGGTGACCCCCGCAAGGGGCTTTTGGGGCAGTTGAGAAGCTGAGGCGGTTGCTATTGTCTTCCTTCACAGAGTCTTCCTTGGTGGACTTCCATCCAAGTGTCAACCCTGCTTAGCTTCCAAAATCTGCCTTCCCTTGGGGGGGTCAGCTTAGTCAGGCTTTGATTTGGCTTTCAGGGTTTGGGGGACTGCCAAGGGAAGAAGGTTTCAATGAAACAAATCAACAACGCATTAAGGGTCCCTCATTCCTAAGTTACATATGCACGTTCTATGGACAGGAGCTTCGGAAGTAACCTGTTGGGTGAAAAAGGGAATCAAATCTCCTCTCAGGGTTTATTTGTGTTACCGGAGGCTCAGTTACAAAGTGGTTATTCTCACTGAGGAAAGCCAGTAACCTATGGGAGTGGAGTTGAGAAGCAGTTCACTGTATAATACTGAACCTTCTCCACACGAGATCCTTATCCTCTTCAGTACTTTGTTTTCTGTTAAATAAACCTTTAGTGTTTATCTCCATCTGTGTCTTGTCTGCCTACTCAAATATCTAGGAGAAAGTGATTTCTATTTACCTCATAAATAATTATAGTCTTGGTCTAGCAGGTTCCCAAATATACCTTTAGGGAGCATGCAGCTTATATATACCTACATACAGGAAATATACCCTTAGGGAGCCTGCACTGCCAACGCTTTAATTGAAGCTTGTGTCTTCCTTTTTATTTGATTGTAGGCAGTTGGGGTTTAAAGAACAGAACAAGCCAGAATTGAGGGGTTGCACCTTCAGTTACCTCAGAGTCTCCCTCCTATTTGTCTATTTGTGTTGTGGGGCTTTGTAACAAGCATTACAATATTTTCTAGAAAGTGCTTGGCTACTTGATTGAATTTTACACCTTATCTACATAAGATAAGTTTGCTTCAGATTGGGCTGTACAGTAGAGGCCAGACCTTTTTGTGTTGTAGACGGAATTCAGAAAGGGAACAGTTATGGGTTGGATCCTACCAAGAAGGCGATAACCTATTTGGCCACCAAAAAGGATATCCCAGAAGCTGTAAAATCTGCCAGGGATGGGACTGCAGTGAGGAAGGGAATTGGGTTAAATAGAGAAGGAAAGAAGGTGGGCTCCAACCTTAAAACTTCTTTTCTGACATCAAACAGAACTATTTCTTTATAAGTTGGATCCAGCCAGCTTTTTCACTCAACCTTGCCAAATTCTCCTCCTTACTATGGCCACTTTAGATCCAGCTGGGTGTAGTGGTTAAGTGTGCAGACTCTAAACTGGGAGAACTGGGTTTGATTCCCCACTCCTCCACACGCACCTGTGAAGTGACTTTGGGTCAGTCATATTTCTTGGAAGAGCTGTTCTTTCACAAGCAGTTCTAGAAAGAGCTGTCTTAGCCCCATCTACCTCACAGGGTGTTTGTTGTGGGGAGAGGAAGGGAAGGAGATTGTAAGCCTCTATGAAACTCTTGAGTGGAGGGTGGGGTATAAATCAAATCTCTTCCTCTCCTTCCCCCCACATGATTTTTGTCCATGCAGACATTTTTGTCTGACTTCATAGTTTTGAAACCAAGTAGAGCTATGAAATCTTCAGAAGATGATGATGAATTGAAGACAATGTTCTTCTGACTGGGTCTTCAAGAATGTTTTTCAGTAACATCAAAAAAGCTGTCCTTGACAGTTTGGGGGTGGTTGCTTTTCTGTGTGATAATAATTGACCTCACTGTATACTGACCTATTGCCAACTCTAATTACCTCATAGCAGAATTCAGCCTATCAGCTTTAGCAGTGTGCTGACTCCACAAAGGTCCCGCAAAGCCAAATCCGAGTGAGAGTAGTGTTTCCAGACCTGTGTGAACACTCTCCAATCCTTCAGGAAGAATTACAGAATATCAGTGAAAGAGAAAGGGTGTTTTCATTACTGCCACGTTTGGGACATGCATGCCTCATTTCTGCTCAGCGTTAGGCAGTGCTCCCCTCTATGCTGCAGAGTATTCTGAGCAACAATTCTAATTTGTGAGCTACGGGCATTAAAGTTATGAGTTACTGCACAAATTAGTGTGCTCTGGAGTCATCCTGCCTGAGCTAAGACAAAAATGTGTGAGCTGGAGGCTAAAAATCTGTGAGCTAGCTCACACTAGGGCAGCTTAGAGGGAACACTGGTGGCAGGATACATAGCTTCAATTGAATCATCGCCACTAATCTGTTTAATGTGCCACAGCAATAATTATCAGTGTGTATCATTCAGCAATGGCTGCTTGTGTGTGCGTGTTTAGATTTTTGTACTTCAGAATCTAGGGAACTTAGAAGTGAAATCTGAACTTATTTGGTCATTATTCCTTGACCAAATTGCTCTGGCTAGTGTGGCTATCTTGCCAGTCTTCCATTACGGATGTTTACCCAGATGAAGGCAGCATGTCTGAGAAAGCCAGATAGCTGCCCTTCTTGTGTGTCGGCCATTAAGTGTCAAACGATCTAAAGGAATGGAGCGGAGAGAATCCATAGAGAACCATTTTCTTGCTTGCATAGCTGTTCTTTGTGGGAAATTGTTGCTCCGTGGGTGTTGCCTGCAAAAGATCAAACTTGAAGGCTGTAAGAAAGGGGGGAAGGAACAGCACAACTTCCATTTTGTGCTCTGTGACCTGGTCTGTGTTGTCCGGGACTAGCTAATGACTCCATTATAGGGACACTCTTCTAAAACGCTTCCGGTTTTGTCCGGCAAAATGCCTGTTTTATTTTGTAATCCACCGAACTGGTTAAGAGACAGCGCCTGTATTGACTGTTCTGCTTTTTTTTTTACCAGCTGCAACTATCAAACCATTTAGTACGTGTTCCCATTGTGTATGTTGTGCTTTTTCTTGTTGTTGTTGGCTTGAGGCTTTTTAGCATTGTATGCAGCTCGGTGACAGCACTTGAGAGTGCTAGAAGCCTCTGTTGTTAATGGATGGGAGGGAGGATAACCTTCAACAACATCCTTTAGAAAAAAGAGGATGATAGTGAATTCCCTCGTAGCTGAAGTTTCTCAGAAGGATGTATCAACAGTGGATGTTGATAGCTGATGTTTTTTTTTTTTTAAATCTGTCTCCCCCCCCCCCCATCCCATAAATAGCAACGGAATCACTGCAAAAGAGGAGTGTTGGTCTTGTACAAGACGTTCTGTGCAGCTTACATCGTGCCTTCCAGTTGGGTGCAGTGGCGTTAAGAGCCACGGATTCTGACCTGGAGAACCAGGTTTGATTCCCCACTCGTCCACGTGCAGCCAGTTGGGTGACCTTGGGTTAGTCACAGTTCTCTCAGAACTCTCTCAGTCCCACTTACTTCACAGGGTGTCTGTTATGGGGAGAGGAAGGAAGGGAAGGAGACTGCAAACTGCTCTGAGACTGCAAAGGAAGGGCACGGTATAAAACCGACCTTTCCCTCCTCCCTCCCTCCCGCTCCTCCTCCTTATTTTATCTAACCCCCTGTGAGGTAGAGGGGAGGGGGTGAGAGAAAGAGCATGTGAGTGACCAGTCCAAAGTCACCCAATAAACCAGTTTGGTGTAGTGGTTAAGTGCGCAGACTCTTATCTGGGAGAACCGGGTTTGATTCCCCACTCCTCCACTTGCACCTGCTGGAATGGCCTTGGGTCAGCCGTAGCTTTCGTAGGAGCTCTCCTTGAAAGAGCAGCTGCTGTAAGAGCTCTCTTAGCGTCACCTACCTAACACGGTGTCTGTTGTGTGTGTGTGAGGGGGGGAGGTAAAGGTGATTGTGACTGCTCTGAGATTCAGAGTATAGGGTGGGATTTAAATCCAATATCTTCGTCTTCTAAGCTTCATGACAGAATTGGGATTTGAACCTGCAGCCTCCAGGGGTCAGTCCAGTATGAAAATCGTGATGCCGCATTGGTACTCCCACTAGAGTCAAGACATGAGGGAAGGGCTGGGTCCAATAAGATGGTTTTTAATGATGCTCTGATTCTCAGAACTTTCCTGATGTGCTTATGGGTAAGTTACTCCGCAAAACCTCATTGCAAAAAGTCTTAGATTTCTTTCCCTAGAGTAATGTAGAAGAAGAAACCTCTGTGGAACACAGAATTGGGGGAACGGTGTATTAGAATTCTGTTTCATGTGCCTGTTTAACAGAAACCCGGCAGTGGTTCATTACTTAGGAAACAGCTTGAAGAACTTACAGTCTTTGTCACTTCTCTGAGCTGCAGGAAATTGCAGTTCGTACTACAGATGCTATCCAGCCCCATCATGATTTCAGCAGTATTCCAACTACTTGCAAGATAAAACTTGTTTATGCTAAAGTCTGAGTTCGAAGATGCTAAGAACAGGGAGGTCACACTTGTCACACAGTTCTTTGAAGCCGGGGGTAGAACTTAAATGTTATTTGTTTTAATGACTTAATTTATACACTGGCCTACATCATTTTTCTCTCCTCCAATTTATCTTTGAAACAACTCTGTGAAGGTAGGTTAGACAAAGGGTGTTTTTACACTGACAGTTTGTCTCTCTATCACTGCACTGGAAACTCACCTTTTACATTGCCTAACGTTCTCACAACTGTTTTGCATCATTGCTGCCCGAAGCATCTACATTTGTTTTGGTGAGATGAGTTTTGGAGCTGCTGCTGCAACATTTTTCTCCACACTAGTTTTGATCTGGTCTTTTCTCTACAGGTGTTTCAAACTTGTATTGTAGAAGTTTTCGTGCGTTTTAAAAGACTCCTCCAAAAGCCACCACAAGGTGCAGTAATTTGCATGAGAACTGACAGCACTTGAAATTTTTATATATCATTGCTTGCCTCATCTAGTAATGTAAATTCATTTGTTATGAAGGCCGGATCAGACATAAATGAGACCTTGTCAGGCTGGGCCATGTGTCTACCTATTTAAGATTAGGTAGTCAAGATACAAACTTAAGGACACAGACAAACACAGAGGGTTTTTTTTTTTAAACCCTTAAAATAAAATATACTTAAAACATTAGCACTCGTTGGTCTTAAAGGTGCTTTCTTTGTATCTCTCCCATGGGATCCAAAGAAATGGACAAAGGAAGCTCTGGCTCTTTCCTTCTTTCCCCAGGAGACCAACCAATGGAGAAAATAGAGGTACTCCTCTGTGATTGAGCAAGCCTAGCAAAGCAAGCTGTGATGCAGAAGGAAGCAAGAGAGAGGGAGAAGGAAGCAGATGACAGCCAGTTGCTCAGGGGCCTGATAGGAGCCCTCTCAGGGCCTGATTCGGCCCTCAGGCTGCATGTTTGACACCCCTGCTCTAAGAACGACAATAGCGCTTTCTAATCCAGATACCCTTTTCCAGGGGTAGAATTCTAGCAGGAGTTCCTTTGCTTATTAGGCCAACCCGATGTAGCCAATCCTCCAAGAGCTTGCAAGGCTCTTTTTTGTAAGCTCTTGGAGGATTGGCTACATCAGGGGTGTGTGGCCTAATATGCAAAGGAGCTCTTGCTAGAATTTCACCCCTGCTGCTTTCATACAGGAAGGATGAGGCCAGAAGGAAGTCCTCCCCACACACCTTAATAGTTAGGCTATTTTAGCATTGATTTGTGCTTCAATTAGGAAGTGATGTGTGTCTAGGATGGGTCTATGTTTCTGGCCACACAGAGCCATTTTGGTGTAGTGGTTAAGTTCACAAACTCTTCTCTGGGAGAACTGGGTTTTTTTCACATACACCCGCTGATGTGACCTTGTATCAGCCACAAGTTCTCTCAAGGCTGTTCTTCTCGAGAGCAGTTCTGGGAAAGCTCTCTCAGCCCCACCTACCTCACAGAGGATGTCTGTTGTGGGGAGGGGAAGAGAAAGGAGATTTGTAAGTCGATCTGAGACTCCTTTGGTTAGCAAAAGGTAGGGTATAAATCCAATCTCTTCTCTTCTTCTAACACCACACTCACAGCAAGTGTTCACCAAGCAGTGTACTCGGAAATGAAACTTGGCTTCATTTTTCAGCAGTTGAGAGCTTTAGTGAGCTCTGGTCAATTTCTTTTTTGACACCCAGGGCGTTTTTGCACTCACCTTCAGCCAGCGCGACCCCCCTCTTCACCACGCAGGATTTGCGCGGATTTCGCACTAAATGCCACGGAGCAGCCGGAAGAGCCGGAAACTCCCGTCGCAAAAGCCGCGCAAACGGAAACTGCTTTTTGGCGGTTTACGTTTGAGCGGCTTTTGCGCCGGGAGTTTCCGGCTCTTCCGGCTGCTCCGCGGCATTTAGTGCGAAATCCGCGCAGATCCTGCGCGGTGAAGAGGGGGGTCGCGCCGGCTGAAGGTGAGTGCAAAAACACCCCCAGTGTCTCAGTTTGGGCTGGAGCCTGGCTGCCAGATTCCAAATCTGAAATGAAACTGATTGATCCTTTCTTAGCTGGGGTGGTAAGAGACATACACCTTCAGGGAATAAAGATCTAAAAGCAAGGAAAGGGGGGGAAAGCCTTGGCTTTGGAGGGCAAGGAGGTGGCAAAGGCATACTGCTGCTTCACAAGTCCAAAAGTAAAAAAAAAACCCATAGATTTACACCCGCCCTTCTCTCTGAATCAGAGTCTCAGAGCGGCTTACAATCTCCTTGATCTTCTCCCCCCACAACAGACACCCTGTGAGGTAGGTGGGGTTTTCCCAGAAGCTGCCCTTTCAAGGACAACTCTTGCGAGAGGCCATTCCATCAGCTGCAAGTGGAGAAGTGGGGAATCAAACCTGGTTCTCCCAGATAAGAGTTTGCACAACTCACCACTACACCAAACTGGCTCTTCACATACGACCTGATCTTGCTGCTTTTCAAAGCAACATCCCATAAAACTGTTCATGAAACTTGGGAGAGTTCTGACTGGCAGAGTAAACATCTGGAGCAGAGGTCTATCAGTGGCTATTAGCTACAGGATATACATGGAACTCTCTGTCTGGGGCAGTGATGCTCTGTATTCTTGAGGCTTGGGGGGGCACAGTGGGAGGGCTTCTAGTGTCCTGACATGTGTCTGTTGACAGATAGAAGATCCTCAAGTTTAGGAGTCACCTTTCCCTGAGTGTCGTCATCTCCAACTGTGATTATCTGCACTCATCCTGGGGTTGAGAGTGGGGGAAGAGAATCTTTGCATCAAAATAAAAACATTGGATTACTTAAGACTCAAGGCCCGTCCTAAAAACGTAAGAGAAGCCATGTTGGATCAGGCCAACGGCCCATCCAGTCCAACACCCTGTGTCACACAGTGGCCAAAAAAGGGAGGTTCACAAGTGGGGCTTTTGTAGCTGGGATTTTTGGCCCCAATGTGCATTGAACCTCATCTGCCACGTTGACGCCCACTCACCCAGCCTCAACAGATCCCTTTGGAGTGCCTCACAATCCTCTCTGGTTCTCACCACCCTGAACAATTTCGTGTCATCTGCAAACTTGGCCACTTCACTGCTCACTCCCAACTCCAAATCATTTATGAACAACTTAAAGAGCATGGGACCCAGTACTGAGCCCTGCGGCACCCCACTGCTTACCGTCCTCCACTGCGAAGACTGCCCATTTAGACTCACTCTCTGTTTCTTATTAATCAGCCAGTTTTTGATCCACAAGATCCTGCCAAGGTCACCAGCCCAAATAATGCACCATTTACTTTCCCTAACCTGACCTTTTCATCCAGGGCTGATGGTTCATTGCCTTTAAGGATATTTGAATGGTGTTATTTGGAAGAGGGGAAGAGGCATCCTAGGCAATTGCTGTAATTCTGAGCATCAGAAAAAAAAGAGGCCAATAAAAGTCAGCATTTAGGGGATCCTTCCCCGCTCCGCGTTGCTCTGCTGCCTTGTTGCGCGTGGCTGCAGAGCCCGACTTCTCCCCCCTGCGCGCCGCGGCTCCTGCGAGGCTCCCTTCGAAAGTTATTAATAGCAGCACCTGAACTGTTATTTGTTTCTCGCCAGCCCTTCGGGAGAGCGCGGCTTGTCGACCCGCTTGTAGGTCCCCGGCGCGCCCAGCAGGGGGCTCTGCCGCGCAGCTCGGCCCCGAAGGCAGAGAAACTCCCAAGCTCATTTTCCCCTCTTTATTGGGGAATTGATTTTTCACGCTTCGCGGCAGGGGAAGGTTTGCAGGCCGGGCAGAGGAGGAAGAGGGCGGGCGGACCGGCGCAGCGGCTGCCAAGCGCCGATTCGATCGCCCTGTCCGGCTTTCCAGGGACCCGGCGGGATCTGCTGCTGCTGCTTTCTTGGAACAGGCTTTCCTTTTCGGGAGGAACTGCTCGGTGGGATTGTTCCGTGGGCGAGAGAAGCGTTTCAGCAGATGGATCTCTTTCTGGAGCCTGCTGGGTTTCAAAACGGCGGAGCGCGACGGCAGGGAGCAAACTTATGATTCAAGATAGATCCAAGCGGGCAGCCGTGTTGGTCTGGAGCAGCAGAACAAAGTAGGAGTCAAGGGCCCTTTTAAGACCAACGGAGTTTTATTCAGAACGTCAGCTTTCGTGTGCTCCAAGCACACTTCGTCAGAATAAAACTTTGTTGTCGCCTGATTCGTCGTCTGATGAAGTGTGCCTGGAGCACACGAAAGCTGACGTTCTGAATAAAACTTGGTTGGTCTCAGGGGTCGTTTTGTAGAAAAATAGGTGGTGGAGCTCATCCAGGGATTGTCATGCAGCTGGCACCTACTGGTCAATGGACGAGGAGGTGGAACTCTCAGAAAGGTTCAGGAGCTGTGCTCCTGGGAGCTCCCACTAAATCTGAGGCTTGGTTGGTCTTAAAGGTACACTTGACTCCTACTTTGTTCTTATGATTAAAGACTATGACATCTTTTCCATGCATCACTGCACACCCCCCCCCCCCACACACACACAGTCTTTCCTATGTGCAAAGGCGTCCTCTGTAGCAATAGGAGATGGCATGAAAGTTTTATGATTCCTGGTGCAGTTGGAAGTCTTTGTCCAGCATGCCGTATTATGCAATTCATTGGCTGTGAGTCCAGTGACACCTTGAAGATCTTCAGATCCGAAGAAGTACGCATGCAAACCAAAGCTTATACCCAGGGGTCATTTTGTAGAAAAACAGGTGGTGGAGCTCATCCAGGGATTGTTATGCAGCTGCACCTACTATCCAATGGACAAGGTGGGAAGGAGAGGGAGAATGGTCAGAAAGGTTCAGGAGCGGTGCTCCAGTAAGCTCCTGCTGAATTCAAGGCCTGCTTATACCTAGAATGAAACTTTGGGCGTTTTCGCACTTACCTTAAGCCGGAGCGACGTCCCTCTTCACCGCGCAGCGTCTGCACGGTCTTCGCACTAATCACTGCGGAGCACCTGGAAGAGCCGCAAAGTCCTGCGGCTTTTGCGGCGCAAATGTAAACCGCCAAAAACCGGTTTACATTTGCGCCGCAAAAGCCACGGGACTTTGCGGCTCTTCCAGGTGCTCCGCAGCAATTAGTGCGAAAAGGTGAAGAGGGACGTCGCTCCGGCTTAAGGTAAGTGCAAAAACGCCCTTTGTTGATCTTAAAGGTGCCACTGAACTTGTGCTTTGTTTTGTTGCTTCAGACCAACACGGCTACCCGTCTGAATCCACAATTAATGATACAGTTGTTCAGGGCTTAGCGGCCGCGTGACGCAGAGTGGCAAAGCAGCAGTACTGAAGTACTGTGATCGGATCTGATTTCACGACCTGAGTTCAATTCTGGCGGAAGCTGGATTCAGGTAGCCGGCCCAAGGTTGACTCAGCCTTCCATCCTTCCGAGGTCGGTAAAATGAGTACCCAGCTTGCTGGGGGGAAAGTGTAAAAGACTGGGGAAGACAGTGGCAAAACCACCCCGTAAAAAAAAGCCTGCTGCGAAAACGTGAAAGCAACGTCACCCCAGAGTCGGAAACGACTGATGCTTGCACAGGGGACCTTTCCTTTCCTGTTCAGGGCTTTCTTTGTAGAAAAAGCCCAGCAGGAACTTAGTTGCATATTAGGCCACACCCCCAGCATCCCCATTGTTTTACACAGGGCTTTTTTATATATATAGAAAAAGCCCAGCTGTGACTCATTTGAATTTTAGGCCACATCTGCTGACTCCAAACCAGCCAGAACTGCATTCCTGTGTGTTCCTGCTAAAAAAAAAAAAGCCCTGCAGTTGTTTCTTCCAAAGGTTCTTTTCTGGTAGGGATAACAGAATCTCTCCCCCCCCCCCTTTTAATTCATGTCCCGTTATTATTCATGCTGTCCTCTAGTCTGGTCCTCTGGAACCCCACCAATCAGCTGATTTGTGAGCCCTTTAAAAGGCGTCGGAGAGTCAGATAAAGCCAAATAAAATGGCCTATCACCTGTGGGGAGAATGTGGCCTCCATATGGTCTGAAAAGTTCCTCGGAGAGTAAACTCTGGAATCTTAACAAAGACGCTTTAATACCTCATTGTTATTCTATTTCATTCATTTGATATGCAACTTTTGATAATATTGTACCAATATTTGCTAGGTTTTTTTAAAAAAGCACACACACAGAGAGATCGGATGCCACTCTACCTATGGTCCTGCCAGACCATTCCTGCAACACAGAAGCCATCTCAACATTTGTATGACAACCGGCATGCAGTGATGCATGGACTGAGTCAACCCCAACCAAGTCACAGGGATCTCTCCCCTCACGGGTGTCTGCTGAAGCGCTTCAAACGGAGGAACCACTGAGTCAAGCCAGCTGAATTTCCAGTAGAAGAGAGCAAGAGTGGCAGAGGCACCTTAAAGATGAACAAAAATTTGCAGCAGGTTAAAAGCTTTTGTGAGTCAGCGACTCATGAAAGCTCATACCTTGCCACAAATTTTGTTGGTCGTTAACGTGCTACTGGACTTGGGTTGCCAATCCCTAGTTGGGGGGCGGAGATCCCCTAGTTTGGAGGCCCTCCCCTGCTTCAGAGTTAGCAGAAAGCAGGGGAGAGGAGGGAAACATCTGCTGCGCACTCCATTATACCCTATGGCAGGGGTGCCAACGGTAGCTCTCCAGATGTTTTTGCCTACAACTCCCCAGCATGGCTGATGACTGGGGCTGATGGGAGTTGTAGGCAAAAAACACCTGGAGAGCTACCGTCGGCCGCCCCTGCCCTATAGAAACCAGTCCCCATACAGAATAATGGAGAATCAATCCTTGGATATCTGGGGCTGCCTTTTAAGGCACAGGCACCAAATCTTCAGCATAGCATCTGGTGCCTCTCCTCAAGCACCCCCCCCCCCCGTGTTTTCAAAAAGATCGGGCCAGGGGGGTCCAATTCTGTGATCCTCAAAAGATGGTGCCCCCGTCCTCCATTATTTCCAATGAAGGGAAGGCATTGAAATCCCTTTAAATGTGACAGCCATTTGGAGTTCAGTTGTGCTTATCACAACCTTGTTCCTGGCTCCACCCCCAAAGCCCCTAGATATTTCCTGAGTCAGACATGGCAACCTTATGAGAGCCAGTTTGGTGTAATGGTTAAGTGTGCGGACTCTTATCTGGGAGAACTGGGTTTGATTCCCCACTCTTCCACTTGCACCTGCTGAAATGGCCTTGGGTCAGCCATCGCTCTCGCAGGAGTTGTCCTTGAAAGGGCAGCTGCTGTAAAAGCTCTCTTAGCCGCACCTGCCTCACAGGGTGTCTGTTGTGTGTGGGGGAAGGTAGAGGAGATCGTGACCGCTCTAAAACTCTTGAGATTCAGTGTATAGTAAAAGGT